>NC_135017.1:18645021-19876688 GCF_051020955.1 Megalopta genalis
AACTAATCTATGGACGAAAAATTTCGCTAAAATTATTGCTCCTGCGTGAACACAACGGAGAAGTATCGTGCATTGTTTCTATTGTTCGAATAAAATATTCGTCGAAATATTCTCCGAATAAAATTGCACTCCGATAAACGTATAAATGTTATTTAAATAAAGATGCGAACACATTTTCCAATTTCCCAAAAATTCAAACTCATCGGCGGACAGCAAATTTCGCTAAAATTATTGCTCCTGCGTGAACACAACGAAGAAGTATCGACTATTGTTTCTATTGTTCGAGTAAAATATTAGTCGAAATATTCTCTGAATAAAATCGCACTACGATAAAGGTATAAATTTTATTTAAATAAAGATGCGAACACAACTTCCAATTTTCCAAAAACATTAGGTTCCATACCATTTCCCACGTCTTGCAACATTTCACCCGATGCTCTGATTTCGTCGATTATGATATTGCGACAGCCTTTTTACGATTTTCTCGCTTCAAATCTGCTCCGGATTCGAAGCAGCGAATCCTCCATCGGATTCCGAGAGTTTTTTGCAACTCTAACGTTTCCTAATTTCGATGTTTCTTTTTTTTCCGGAATTTGCTTATGGCTGCGACCATTATGGCGCGTACAACGACCTCTTTCAAGGCTGCGAGGCTGCGTAACACAGGACAGATTGTACGGGAACCTGTTCGCCGATATCCGAATACGATTAAACGTGAAATATTCGCCGAGAACACGGCTCGATCGCAGATTCCATGACTGGACGGATAGAAATAAAACAACGACTGTTTTCCCGTTCGCGCGCGTCACACGACAAATTGAATTAGCTCCGCGAGTTTTGGTGACGCGATCGAGAAACCATTAATTGCGTCAAGAAAAATAAGAGATGTATTATGCATTCGTTAAGACGGCGATGATTTAATGTTCATTTATTTCTCGACAATAATCAAAATAATCGGTCAATGGTAACCCGTTTCTCATCGAGCTTTGAAATATATCTAATTATTCATTAGAATTATCGTTTTTTTACGAACAGCTTGTCTCGATGTGTTAATCGCATTATTAACGTTAAGAAAAAACAGTTATGCGATGTACCTACATGCGTCAGCAATTGAATATATGTACATCGAATGTCCCATAATTATGTCAACGCCTGGAAAAGGATGATTCTTGAGATCATTTGAAGCTACTTTTTCCTCGGCGAAAATGCAATCCGTTGCTTCGTTTACGAGTTATAAGAGAAAAACGGTGACCAATGAGAGGCGCGAGCTCGACTGACGTCGATGCGGCCGAGTCGCAACTCTCGCTCGAAGCCGAATTCCGCTGATTGGCTCTCGGCCGCTCCGAGCCGACAGCGCTCGCCCTCCGATTGGTCCATGTTTTTCGTTAATAACTCGTAAACGAAGCAGCGGATTGCATTTTCGCTAAGGAAAAAGTTGCTTCAAATGACGTCAGGAATCACCCCTTTCCGAGTGTTAATATAATTACGGGGCACGTGCACCCTTTTCGACGCAAAATCTAAGCAGCGTGTATATGCGCGTGTGCGACTCGAACGGTGACGAAGACAAAAATAATAAATTTGCTAATGATAGGAGTTCGATTCAATAACACAGCGACCGACTTGTACGTAAACAAAGCCGGTCGTTAATCCGAAGGGAGAAAAGCGGGCTGGCCCCGTTTTTCCTATAAGTCGTAAATCGACGCGAGTATTATACGTCACGAGGATGTCGAAAATATAGTACCCGTAGTATGCGGCGTAATAATAATAATACCGAAGGAGTAGGGCAAGGGGACGCGGAGTCAATGACTCCTCGATTCATTGCCGAAACCATTTGCTCGGCAGCCTCGGTTCGGTAAGGGTGGGTCCGCTGGCCGCGCTCGCGCATTCGATGTTCCTCAAATCATTCGGTCAGCAGTTTCGAATAGGGAAGGGTGGGCCCCGCGATATCTTCGGTCCACCATACTACAATGGAATACTCGGCGTTCGGAAAATTCTATTCTTCGGGATTATATCGTTGAAATAGTTTTATTATTTTTTTTTTTTAGTCAAATTATTTTTTTAATTTGGATATTCGGTCGCTTGGATATTGGGCCGCTGGGATATTCGGACGCTGGGATATTCGATCGCTGAGATATTCGGTCGCTGGGATATTCGGTCGCTGGGATATTCGGTCGCTGGGATATTCGGTCGCTGGGATATTCGGTCGCTGGGATATTCGGTCGCTGGGATATTCGGTCGCTGGGATATTCGGTCGCTGGGATATTCGGTCGCTGGGATATTCGGTCGCTGAGATATTGGGCCGCTGGGATATTAGGCCTGTGGGACATTTCGCGCTATAGATCGCGTTATAGATCGCGCTATAGATCGCACTAGAGATCGCACTAGAGATCGCGCTAGAGATCGCACTAGAGATCGCAAATGTCGCGATTTCTGTCGCAAATGTCGCGATTTCCGTCGCAAATGCCGCGCTTGAGATCGCATGTGTCGCGAATTTCGTCGCAGATTCGTTGCCTCGGTCAAGGTTATTTTCCTTCGAGAATCCGTCGCCGCGTATATATTTCGGCGAATTTAATCGTTGGCCACGGTTACCGTATTTGGGTGGGTTTTTGGCTGACCGCTGCACAGTTTTCCTCGAAGTCCAAGGAGAAAAGAATAATCGGGTCACGTCAACAAGCGTCGCCAAGTGTGGGTACGTCGCAGTTTTTTCTCCTTTATTCGTCCTAAACTATTTTCACAATTTCACAGCGATTGAATTTAATCGAATTTCCTGCTATGGTTACAGACGTCTGGATTGTTGATCGAGGATTGCCGTGTGGATCTGGGGATCGCTGTGATCGAGAGGCAACACGCGGTCGGGCTTAGCGAAGAAGGAAGGGATGCAAGTGTGATCTTACATCCCAACAAGTAGTGAGTGAATGCATTCAATTTATTACGTAGAAAACAGTAGACAATTTGAACGAGTACAGTGACCAAAGGGTTGCCCGGCAATCCTTTGAGCGGTAATCTGTTTCCTAGCTAGGCAGGGTCTTCTCGCACGTCGCGATTTTCCTACGATTGTTCTATATTCTAATAATTTTATTCCGTCAATTTTAATCGGTCAAAAAATTAATCTCTCGCGATACGCGATTGTCGTAATACGAATGTTAGAAAAACGATGTTGGTGCATCACTCGCTGCATCGATGTATCGAATAACTTTGTTTACCGCCTAATTGAATTTAGAGGTCGTGTGCAAGAAGACGTTTCGCAATAGGTGAATCGTTATTTATTAAAGTACAGAGTAATGAAGTTTCTTATTTAAAATGAATTCTTATTATTAAATCAATTCTCATTGTTAAATAAATTCTTATTATTAAATGAACTCTTCTTATTAAATAAATTCTTATTATTAAATGAACTCTTCTTATTAAATAAATTCTTATTATTAAATGAACCATATCTCGCATCAAGAAATTACGGAATCTTTTCAACCAAGTCGAGTCATTTTTCAACAATTGGATAGAATCTTAGCCCGCGATACTAATATTGCTCTTTTTAGATAGGATTTTCAGAGATCAGAGGTTCCATGCTCGTTGCTCGAATCCTTCCGAGTGCCCAAGCGTGCTCGGTAGGGTGCGAGCAACGGCGCATGGAACGATATTTAATAACAGCGACTGACAATGGCTAGCGCATCGTGCACGACGTAATGTCCACTTGTATGGTGGTTTAGGCAGTGGATGTTGCGTCGGTTTCTTTTTTGAGATCGGAACTAGCTTTAATCGAGCATATTCCATACGGATCCGCGTCGTGCAACGTGAATCCGTATGACGAAATATGTGTGCACAGAAGAACTATACTTACTTTCCATTCTGATCGGTTGAGACGGTTTGATAAAAGCTCTCGCAAGAGCCTTGAAAAAATTCAACTCCACCGAAATGCTATTTATTCTAGAACGACTAGTGCTACCAGTCGATTAGAATCTCGTCCGAGAAACTAACTTTTCAATCATAAATTCGATGTAATCGCAATGATCGCTACCATTGTCAGTCGATTCCAGGAACTAACATGTACCTCAGAATGAAACGAATGGGTCATGTTGGGGTGTCAGAGGCGTCCCGGGACGTTCTCCGCAGGTTAGCACCTCAACGTATGCGTGAGAACCGTGGAGTGAATGTGTTGGTGCGATTGCTTTGCCATTTTTTTAAATATAGGGTTAGGCAGGATAGGTAACTTACCTTATCGGTGTGTGTGTGTGTGAAACGTTAGGTAGGGCCGGGGCCGGCTGTCGTCTTTTTACGGGTAGGCCGCGAATTCGAACGACAGTCGGCCACCGGTAGGGCTCGAAGGACTCGATTCGAAGTCGATTGTCGAACGTTGCACGACGTTCGATTAACGACTCGACATCGATCCTACGAGGATTCTCTTAGCTTCCGCGGTCGCGGACGCGAACGCGCGGGAAATTAGGGCTTTCGAAACGAAACGATACCGGCTCCATTGCACCAACAGCATTGCACCTAGCTGCGGAGCACGTGTAAGGTTCTAGGGTCATCGGGCGAATCGCCGAAGAAAAGAAGAGGCCTAAAGAGGCTGAAGAGGCCCCTCCGACAAACTGTCGAGGGGCCAGTTTATTGTCGTTACCGCTTTGTCACTGTGCTCGTTCGTAGAAATAAAATACTAGTGTAGCAGTAGAAAAGTAGTTCGAACATGGGCAGGCCTCGCCGCCCCAACGATCAGCGCAGATGGGCACGTCCGCGACTTGCAATTAGCGTTGCGAAAAATGATTGGCGCGTTGCTTTCAGTCAATTTTTGAACAGAGACGGGAATCAGCGTTGCGAATGAAACGATCGCGAGTTCCGATGTATAGCGTTGCGAGTAAAATAATCGCGATTTCATTCGATTTGTTGTGCACGGTAGCTGCAAAGAGTCGATGAATTTTCAAGATTTTTCATTCTTAAAATTCCACTTGCTTTTGCAAATCTTTTGCTTGTCTCTTGCTTCTCCAAAAAACTTTTGGATCTCTGTTCCATCGAATCAGCGTTGCGTCCACGTAATCGCGTTGCAATTAGCATACCCTTCGACTTTGCAGGCGCCCATGCTGCGGCTGCCACAAAGGGTGCAGGCCTCGCGCGCCCCAACAACAGCTCGCGGATGGGCACGTCCGCGACTTGCGAATAGCGTTGCGAATTTGATGGCGCGTTGCTTCGATTCATTTCGAACAGAAATCGTAGCGTTGCGAACATAGAAACTAAACGCGTTTGTTTCCTCGAATTATTGAAGTACAATCGCTTCGAATATAGCGTTGCGAACTATAAACGCGTGTTTTTTCAACTGTGCAATTCTATCAGACTTTTTCAAAGTCTTCAGAGTCTCGTCATTCTCTCTCTCTCTCTCTTTCTATAAAATAAAAAGTAATCTTTTTCGGATTTCTGTTCGTTGCATTAGCGTAGCGACAAGATAATCGCGTTGCCAGTAGCTTCGTTTCGACTTTTCAGGCGCCCATGCCGCAGCTGCAACAATGGACCCCCCCGAGGTCCCAGCGATCAGCTCGGTTGGGCACATCGCGACTTTTTGCGCATCCTAGCGTTGCGAAAGCACAAATAATAATCGCGCGGCTTTCGTCTCTTCGAAGATCGACTTCGAAGTTAGCTTTTGCGGGAAGAATCGTCGCGTTGCCAAAAGTAGCTTCGTTCGTCTTTCAGGGCCCAAGCCGCAGCTGCAACCCTCCGCAGTGCGGCATTCGCGATGTTTCTTTTTTCATAGTGTTGCGCGACGACGATGTAAAGAGACGGTTTTGCGTTAGCGTAGCGATTTCACAACGCGGGTTTTGCGTAAAGAGAGATAGCCGGAGGTACCGGGCCTCGCAGCATAAGACCGCGAAACACCATCTCTGTGCAAAAAACACAGCGTTACTAGACCTCGGTCTATATCCGGGGCGGCCGGCACGTAGAATGTTCATTCCGCGTGCCGGAACCACCGTCCCGGACGAAGGGGCGCATCCGTCCTGGACGTCACGACGTCCAGGCGGGTGGGTGGTGCGTAGCGTAGGAATCCGGGGTGGATTCCAAGGGTCTGGGGACAGACCCTGTCGCTAGGCTATCTCGAAATAATAGCGTCGCGAGGTTACCCCTTTCGCGCGATCCCTTATCGTTGACCCCTTATTGTTACTAAGGGGTCGCGCATCCCTCCGCGCGATTGTCTTAGCGTAGCGAAAATGAACGACGCGTTGCATTAAGCGTTTTGCGAAATAAATATGCCGCACTGCGAGCAGCCGTTCCAAGGATCGCAGCATCGTCGCGCGCGATCGGCGTCGATTACCCCTTTAGCGTCGCGTGGAAACGGACGAAAGTGCACGGGAGTTTTCGAATCGAGAATTAACATCGAGATGAACGATGCACTCTGCTCGCGTTGCTGTTTTTATCCCTCCCTTCGACTTCGATCTCCTCTTTGCATACAAAATACAGGGTGTCCCGTAATTATGTCAACATCCGGAAAGGGGTGATCTCTGAGGTGATTCGAAGCAACCTCTTTCCTTTGCGAAAATTCGCGGCTTCGTTTAAACGAAGCGATTGCAGTTTCGCTAAGGAAACAGTTGCTTGAAATGACCTCGGGAACCGCTCTCATTTCTTGTACTATAATTTTGGGACGCTCTGCGTAATCGTAATTCTCCTGTTCGCGGAGTCGATATTCATAGGATGCGCTGGAAGATCGGTACCGCAGGGTGCTGGAACATTTTATTCCTTTCTTTTTTGGGGAGGGAGGTGCGAACACGTGGTGCATATGCCCACCGGACCATTGCGTAGAGTAGAAAACTCGTTGTTGCGTTCCGAGATGAAGAAATGATAGATAGCAGTTGACGCAACATCGCGATACGCGCCGCTACGTCCATTTCGCGGCGTGTTTTAACACGAAATCTCGTTTGCCGTTCCAGCAATGGAACCGTCAGCGTATCCTCGATCGTACGAAGGTACCGACATAAAAAAAGAAGACGCATTAAGTTGTGTCAGCTGTGTCGGTACGCGCGACGATACCGCGACAACCGTTGCATCAGCATCTGATGCAGCGGGTGCCGCGGTTATTTGAGCGCCTTGCGATTCGAGGTGTAAATCGTTCTGTAGCTATTTTTTTGGACGTAGCGACGCGTATCTTTTGCCAATCGATGGCGCGTGAGCGTTAAATGCTGGGAACGTGACAACGCGTTTCACCGGCATGCAATTTTGTTTTTTTTTTTTTCAAACAACGCAGTGGTTCGATCGCGTTAGTGGTAATTGTTTTCGACGATTTTATGCAACGTATTTCGTATCTCGTCGTCTTCGGAAGAAACGACGAGATATCGATCTACGAGTAGATCGATGGAGGGAATGGGGTGTTCGTTGCGACTTGTAACATCGATTTTCCAGTGTCCGCATTTTCCGACGATAGAATGTAATTGTAATTCTGCTGCTCGGCGTCGCGTTGAAATTGTTCGATGAAATTGTTCGATGATATGGAATTACGATTATAAAAGTATGCGGAGAGGATGATCCCACATTGTAAATTCAGCGGTTCGTCGCGTTTTTGTTTAGAGTCACGAGATTTTTTCATTTAAAGTCACGGTTTTTTCTCATTTAGAGTCACGGTTTCCATTTACATTGAATAATTTTCCTTCGGCTTCTAAACGGAAATGGGCAGTTTGGTAAAAAGAGATGCGATTATTCGGCTCGTTTTTATAATTGTCGATTCGTCAACAATCCTAAAAACGAGGTACAATCGTATCTCCTTTTTCCCAAATTTGTTTAAAAGCTGAACGAGAATTAGGAAAAATTTGCTGTAGCGTCGATAAAAATGAGAGTGCGCCGGGAATTTTTCCATTATCAATGAAATAAATTAGCGTCGCGACAAAAAAATATGCACTGCTCTCGCGTTTGCTTTTGTACAGTAATGTGTGTATGTGTGTGTGTCTGTATTTTTAACACGTTGAGCGCCATGTCGGGTCACATACGGTGGGTGACACTAATTGTTGACCAATTTTGAAAATTCATTTTCCAATGTCATTCATTCTGATGAACGTTAACTTTCTAGTTTTCGTTTAATTAATTAAATTACTTTGCTTTGTGACTTTGAGGAAATTTTAGTGGTTGATTGATGGCACTGAACGTGTTAAAAATAGCGTTGCCCAAGCGCACAAGGTCCACTCGTGCGTTTGTTTGGAATACGTATTGAGTGAACCACCGTTTATCGAATGTGACTGCTCTTTTTATTCTTTTTCTTTCAGGTGTCAATGCAAGGTTAACACACACTTGTCTACGTGTCATTGGTTGAGCCTTGCTCACTTACACGCCCAAGCGGATTGAAAATCAGTGTGAGAATTGAAAGAATCCATTTCTGGATGAATATTGAATATTTTTCGGAAGTAACAACGACAAGATTTGTTGACAATGGGTACGTACGTAACCGATGAGATACACGACACCATTTGTACAAGGAAATTTTAAGAAAGGTATTTATACCGATCCCGAGAATTTATATTTTTATTTGTACTCATCTTTTTAGGTACGACACTAATCTTTTTAGGTACGATACGGGTCTTTTTAGATTTTCGCCGAGGGATATCGCCGAGGGATATCGCCGAGGGGTTATTTATTAAGACATTACTTATTAAGTCATTAATTATTAAGTCATTAATTATTAACCCTTTGTACTCGCGCGCGCGCGCGACTGGCAACTCCCAGGCACCATTAAAAACTATTTTGAAACGTCACGTCAAAACTATTTTAAATTTTGCATTAATTTGGCTTCGAGTGCAAAGGGTTAACGCTAGATTTACGGAGCACAAGATAAACAGCTGTTTTATTATTATAAATTGAATAAATAACTCGTAAATGTATGTTTACAGTATGAATTAATCGTGAATTAAAAAATTAGTGACCAGTCATATTAACGGGTTCCGTAAATCTAGTGTTAAATCATTATTTACTAAGTCATTAGTTATTAAGTCATTAGTTATTAAGTCATTATTCATTAAGTCATTATCCATTAAATCATTACTCATTAAGTCATTATTCATTAAATCATTAGTTAGTAAGTAAAACTTGTAAGAAAGGGAGCCATAACGAATTCTGGTTTCGTTCTGGCTCCGCTTCGAGTCTCTAGTCACAGCAACCTCCACGTGGTGAGACTCGGGCAATCGATGTAATTTTCGTTTTCCAATCATTTAAGAATCGAAAGAAGCCTCTGATCGTTCTATAAAAGATTCGAAATCGATAATTACATCGAGCTAATAGCTGTGAAGTAGATTTTTCAAGTACATACGTCTTTTCCACTATTTTTTTGTGAAATTTGATTCATGGACGATAACGTATGTTACATACATATGTATATATGATAAATATAATTATATATATATATTATTTATTAAATAAAACAATATAAATTAGTCTCGTTACGAGAACTCGGTAGTCCAAATGTTAATTCTTTCCCCTTTTTAAAGATACGTCGGTATTGCACTATCCAGATAATACTATTTCGTGTGAAATCAATAATAAAATACCCTCCAAATCACCGTTCTTTTCTTTTCCTTTTTAGAACTATCACTATTAAATGAGAACAACGATATCAGTATAATGAAATTTAATCGGTATAATCGCCGATGATCTCGTCGTTCTCCCCCGCACCCCGTTGCTTCGTGTCGAAAGAAAGCCGACGATTTTATTTTTTTTGTCCGCCGAGAGAGTAACAAAGGCCCACCCTAAGTATGCATGTGTGTGAGTACAGATATAGAGTTGGTGGTCGCTTTCACAGGTGGTTCATTGATCAGCGAGAAGCGTCGCCCAAGCAGGTCAACCGTGTATTGGTTTATTAGAGCGAGATCAAAAATAGGGGCGGATTTCCGAGAGCACGGAAGACAACGAACGGGGCGAGGGGGGGTGGGGGGTGGATCGCCTCGATCAGCGTGTGTTCCAAACGAATTTTCCGCGAAATAGAGACGCAGGTTCACTTAATATTTCCGTATTTGCGAAATCAACCAACTGAAATCGAACAAAAATGTGTACCGAGAGTGTTCACTGCAAATTAAAAAACAATTAAATGAATTACAAATAATGATCGTTCGCAGAGTGAAATCTATAAAATAAAAGAAAACGTTCGCAGACGAATCGAAAATAACGATTGAAACTTCCGATTGACGAAAATTAAGACGAGGACAGAGAGGGTGATTGCTTCAATTACCAATTGCGAACGACCTAGTCGCAATTAGGCACCTGCGACGAGACGGCGAACAATCGTCGAACAGTTCGCGAGCTATTCGCGAACTTCGTTCAACTCGTTATACATATATAGCGATCGCCCACTATCGCGTGACACATTATTCGACATGATTGGTCGTCGTACTGATGTCGAAATGATCGAATTGTCGAAACGAATTATCGAAATGAAACCTTCGAAGATGAATTAGCAAATGAAAAAAGCAATTGTTATTCGACTAATAAAACATTCGACCGAGAAAGTATTCGTTCGAACGATCGTCCGTCTTTACGCCGACGCGAGTACTATAAATAAATCCTGTCGGACGGGGGTGCCAAAATCCGTGGAATAAATGGTCTTTATGGTTTCGTTGGCGAAAAAGAACCCGAGGAAAAATGGCCAACAAAAAGGCTATCCTATAATCCTGCGACTAAACCCACCGACACTTTTGCGTCCGAAATATACTGCGTTCTCAAAATAGTCGAAGGACAGACAAAAGAGGGTGGTAATGAACGTGGGTCGACCGCGGCACGGATGCAAAAATTCCAGAAAATCGTCGAAACAAAACGGTCACGTGGCTCGGGCTTTTGCACGCGGTCCAATGGAATCCTGTTTTCCGATGATGTAGATGATAACGTGACTGTTTAAGTGCGACTACCGTCGTGAAATCACCATATACGATTCGACCCCAAAGGCCATGCGCGAGACGGAAGCATATATATCATAGTCATCTTGGCAAAAAAAAAAAAAAACAAGAACACAATTCAAGTAAATCCAGTTTTTTATATCACGTTACATCCTAAAAAAATATGTTTAGCGTCTCTAGTTCACAGTTTCCTAGACACATTAATCAGAATGCTTGACTTCGTGAGACGATTAGTCCGGAAAAAAAGGAGAGACAATAATATATGTATTTTCGTCGAGAAGGTTCATCGTTCGAGTGTGTGTACCTTGCGGACACACGTGTCAGAGGTCCAAGATCATCGTTTGACATCGCGTGCGTGCGTGCGTGCGTGCGTGTGTGTATGTGTGTGTGTTTGCACGTCTTCTTCCAACGCGCAAACAAGTCGGCATTTTGTCTCGCCGTGGCACACGTGCGCCTCGAGAACAAAAGTCGTGAAAAACGTCGATCATTCGACACAACACGTTTGCGGTGAGATCATTCGCATTGTCGGTAGACCACGGATGGTTCGTGGAAAGTAAAAAGTACAAGTAAAGGTAACTATGGAAACACGTATCTCGCATATACACATGTACGAAAGAAGTGCAGCAGAGAAAAATGTTCGATAAATATTGGCCAACTTCGATTGACGATAACTTCGCGAGAAAAAATCGCAGCCGAGTTTCTTTTTTTTTAAATTGAAGGAAAACGATCGAAGTTCGTTCGACTGTAAACGGCGTCTCGGGAAAAAATTTTGTCAGAGTCCGCGCGTTTCGTCAAACTTGGCGGTTTTCTGTACGACAAACAAAGCCTCGCAATTGAAGGGTTGCAAGGGCGAGGGTGTAATGATTAACATTATCGAATAAATTAAAAATCGAGATACAGCATCTTAAAATAGAAATTTCGAGCTTTAATTTAAAAAAAGAGTCATCATCCTACGATGATTTTTCGCGGATTTGTCGTCGGTCGAATTTGGCCAATATTTATCGAACGTTTTTCTATGGTATAATTTCGTTGAGCAGTATCTATTTCGATTAATTATAGCCGAACAGTTCGTTCTATTTAACTGCGAGGACTGACGCGCGCAGAATTTTCCCCGCGCAATTGCAATTGTAAATCGCGAAAAATGAATCGTAAATTATAAACGTAAATTACAATGGTCAGTCATAATCGTCGCGCACCACTTCCGTCGAGTTTGCATTCCGATAAATTCCAATGAATTCCGATTAATTATAATTAATTACAATTAATTTCAATCAATTTCAATTAATTAGGATTAATTTCGATTATCTCGTATACAACGTTTCGAAATCCAAGGTCGAAGGTCCCGTAACTCACATTTTTGACATCGCGACTAATATCCCACGGCAATTAATTAATATAATTAATACGCGGGAGATACGGCGCGTCAAAACAAAACGCGTCTGGATCTAAGAATCGTAAATCTTGAGCTACGTAATATCTGCTCGACTTCTTCGAACAGAACGGTCACGGATCGATCTCGAAGAAAATCCGTCCTCTCTGCGATAGCGGCGTGTCGCGAGCGACGAAGATAAATTCAGAGCAACTTAGAAGTTGGAATTAAAATTTAATGACTCATTATTCATATTTCTTTGATGTCGCTGCCAGAGATTATCGCCTGTTCTGCTTAATCGCTTGGTTTTTTTAAATCGCGACGATAACTGACGAGATAAAGAAGGCTCTCGAACCGATGATTTGTTGACAGGACAATTGCAGAAGTCGTGAAACGATCATGGTATCAACAATTTCTTGTTAACGGAAAATAATCAGTCTCGAATAGGAATAATAATTTCTTGTTAACACGTTCCGTGTCACGTGTACCATCCATGGTACACGCTTGCATGTTTATTTAGTGAACCGAACAAATTGTTCACAAGAAATTTAGAACCGAAGAATCAATTTCCACCGCAAGAATGGGCGTTGATAAGTTTTTGTTACGTTGTTATGTGTACGAGAATTAATAATTGCGCGTAATACATCAAGTTTTAGGAAAATATCAAAGTGTGAAGATTCGAGTAAAAAAAGCTCGGCACGGAACGTGTTAACAGAAAATAATCAGTCTCGAATAGGAATAATAAATAGTTCACAGAAATAAAAGCGCAAGAGCGATATTAAATATGATATTATAATATATAAAATAATAATAATAATAATAATAATAATATATGTAATAATATATTATAATTATTATAATATAATTATTATAATATAATTATTATAATATATTATAATTTTGTTTAATTTCATTTTTTTCAATCTCTCTGTGAAATCCTAAAAATCCTGGTTATATACATGTTATAAAAATCTTGCGTCGGTTTTGCAAATGTTGAATGGTTTTCTAATTGAAGAAAGTGAAATTTTTTAAAAAGGTATTAATACCTTTCCAGCGCGCGCGCGCGCATCATGTGTTAAGAGAGCCATAATTAGAAAGAGTTTCCTGTCGATTATAGTTTGCGGTTTGGTTGATTAAACTGATTGCTCGCGAATTCAGAGCGAAACACGTGCTACAGCAAAACACGACGCCAATCTTGTGCGGTTAGCAAATTTCATTTGATGTGAAAATATCGTCGCCGACTGCGTAAATTGCTGTAGTTCGTGATTCAGCTTACTATACATAGTGACAATTGGATCGACCGTGTGCCGTCGCGTAATACAGTGCGTTCAAAAAGTTATTCGGACACTTTTCAAAACGGTGGAACTTTCTCGGTACTGGACCAGATGACTTGAATCATTTTGAGATGTTCGTAGTTGTTGCAGATATTATTATTATTGTTACTATAACAATAACATCTATTATTATCATAACAATAACGCCTATTAAGTTTCTAAATATCATCTGTCTTTCATAAAGCAAAATTAACAAAAAAAAATGTATTCATTTAATCGTCATCATATGAATTATTAATTTACCTATTAATGCTTTAAACCAGATGTGTGTGGTTCATTTAGCCAACACAGGATTTGTTGCACGTGCACGGCGAAATGTGAACAAAGTATTTCCATCATTGTACAGTAAAAACTTAGTCGTCCAGCTTGAAAGAAGTTGCACCGTTTTGAAAAACGTGTCCCACTCGACGAATACTTTTTTTACCCACTGTACGCATTGGTACCAATGCATTAACCGTTTACATCCTGAAGATACTTCAAGCTACATGCCACTTTCATTGAAGTGCTACCGCGATCAAACACATTTGGATCTTCCGTTCCATTTCGCTTAATTTAATTGAATCACTACGTACATGTACCAGCTTGTTAGTGTCTCTTTGTAAAGAATATTCAGCCTCGATCTATGCGGTTAATACGTCAACGATGTTGCAGTATCGACATCGGTATACGTGAACTTTGCAGTTGACATAGGCTTCTCTTGAAAACCCCTTTTTGCAATTCATTTATTTGTTCAATGAAACCAATGCCCGTTCATTTCTGCCAACAAGAACAGAGATGTCATCTATTTATTATAAAAAAGAAAAAAGAAGAAAACCCGCATCGAAATCTTGATGCTTCGCGTTTCTCGCGTAACAGTGAAAAAGAATGTTCGAGCCCCGTGTCCTAGTCCAGTTTCTCGATTATGAAAGTTACCGACGAAATTTCATTGAAAAAAATTCTATAACACCTTCCATTTAATAATATTCTTTCTTTAAGTATACAAGTAAAACGATGGTAAGGCCACGGTGACCAGGGGGTGGCACAGTAATCGACACGGTTACCCTAACTTGGAAACCGTTCATCGGAGACGCAGCGCGCGTTTGAGTGGCTCACTTTAATATTTGCTCGCGCGACTTCTACGAACGATCGACGAGCTAAATTCCTAATTAATATACGAGCGTGTCGTGACTATGTTAGCCAACGACGTAGGAGTTCGCAAAGTTATTCGCAAGGACGAACATAATCGCTGGGAAGAGAGACTATTCAAGAAGCTTGCTGCGAGCTTCATTTTTTGTTTTTCCTCGTCTCGTGAAGAAAACATGGAGAACACAAATAACACAAATGTTCCGCGAAATACGCAATTGTGTTGTTTTACTGCCGATGGTAACGCGATCCTTAAACATCCGTCCTAAGATTAATGTCCATATTTGTTTTTCGTCAGGGCTCCCGGGAATGTCTTGGAATAACCGACGGTCATCGAAAATGCACGGCCGGCGTTCGCAACACCCGTTAATTATTCCCGCAGAAACGTGCATCGCGCAGAAGATTCCGGCCGATCGGCTAATATATTTGGGATTATGGTAAATAAATTAGTGCACGGACAGCCGATTCTCGGGCTGATTTATCCGCCGTCGTTTATCAGGGTTTACGATGAGTGCAGCCTGTGTTCTATCATGCCACCGACCGATCAAGGTGAACGCCTCTTACGATGAAATAGTGCTCGGCGAGATACGTTGCCGAAGATCGAAGCATATTTTCGTTGCACGGGAGCAGATAAACGCACACGAGGTATACGACTGATCGTGATTTATATGTATAGCAATTTATGCTTCGTTAACGCTGAACTGTTCCCCCGGCCGTCCCGAACATCCTAATCTAACTCGGATTTTTCGAATCTATTCCGATAAGAATGAATTTTGCAAACTAGTAAAAAATTAATAAACGATAGTAATTATAGAATTAATTTCTTAGACGTAGATACACGCAAAAGAGCGCGCCCAACCCTATCGAGTATCACGTTGGACGATATTTGAACTCGATTGCATCCTAAACATCGCGATAAAACTCAGTTTATTCGAATCTAATACAATAAAAATGAATTTTGCAAACTAGTAAAAAATTAATACACGATAGTAATTATAGAATTAATTTCTTAGACGTAGATACACGCAAAAGAGCGCGTCCAACCCTATCGAGTATCACGTTGGACGATATTTGAACTCGATTGCATCCTAAACACCGCGATAAAATTCAGTTTATTCGAATCTAATACAATAAAAATGAATTTTGCAAACTGATAAAAAAATCAGTGTTTAATTCTGCTCGGACTTTGCTCGCATAAGCGCGGCAAATGCTCGCGGTCCAGTTCCGCGGATAGTTCGCGCGTCGGTGAACGCGTTAATTCGGATAATGGAGGCTCCGCGGCACACTAATATGAAAAGATAATGGCAGCAGCAGCGCGGCCGATTGTTCCATCGCGTGTCTTTGGAATGCTTTCAGCGTCGGTGAAACGAAGGAGGAGGGAATTCAAAGGTTTCGCGTAAGTCGAACGGGGACCCCGTTGTCGCGAGGGCAACCCTTTTACGCGGAACGGACGAACGCGGAAGCAAGGAACCCGCGTCTCGTATTGATCACGTAGCCACGGATTTACCGACTCCGGATAAAGCTTCCGGGCGAAGAATCAAATTGAGTCTTAGCCGCCCGCGCTCCGGCGAGCGTTTTCGGTATCATTAAATCGGAAAAGAAGAACAAAAAACTCGCCGCTCGAGAGAGAGCCCCAGAAATCGTCCGACCAATTAAACCAATTTTTCTCTTTTGTCGGAGAATTTTTTTCGCCGCTGCGGCACGGCATCGAAAAATAATTTCTCGTAGGATCGTCAGATGAATAGTTTTATACGCGCGACGAAATACTTGGGGGGGCGGGGTGGTGCGACCGAATAACTAATTAGGCCAATGGCCGGGATGATGATGTCGTTCGGCTGAAATTGCGATGAAACTCGAAACGATTTTCGTCGAAATCTTGTTCTTTCAATAAATCGACATTCTCTGTGTTCCACGATACGGAAGCCATAATGGGAATGTGCGATTGCAATGCTGCAGAAACGTCAACGTTGTGGTTCGTTGTAAATTATAAAGTTTACACGTTACAAGTTTTTTTAGTGGACACTTACGTAACGGTTCAGCGAACCCGTTCATCGATAGACTTTTGTATTGTTTTCTAGAAGTACAGTTTCTTGTGCGAATTGATTTGCTCCAGCAATTATATGATGATGATTATTATTATTATTATTATATTTACTATATGATGATTCAACCAGATAGACAATGAACGGTGTAATTTACAATACGACGTTGCGACAGTTTGCTGCGCAAGTGCCTGGTTTGCCTCGACGAATAGTTTGCAACGCCACGACGAATATGTTGTTGTTAAAAATGAATCGGCTTTGAGGATGCTTAAACTCTTATTTGTTCAAATTATGTTTATCTACTTTCGATCGAGTTAGCTATGCGAAAGAACAATATATATATTATTATATAATATAATAAATATATTATTATAATATATATGTACACTAAAAGCTTACGTTTCCGACAAATTTGACCGGGAAATTGTTACAAATGAAACTGATTTACCCGACGGAACACCCGAAGAATCCGACATTTTCGACAACAGTTATCCAGCTACGTGTTTAAAGAGAACCGTCGACGTACACACGTATTCTGGCGGTGGCTATCTATTCCGCATACCCTGGAACGGAGATTATCAAATAGTGAAATGACGTAACCTCCTGAAACGGGCCTAAACAATTTCTGTCTCTATCGCCTACACGCGAAAGACGCGGAGAAACGGGAGGATAAAACGAAACTTACCGCGGAAATTCTGTTCGTATGAATCCATTAGTATCGGGTTCGACCTTCCTCGATCGAGGACAACCACCGCAAGAATTCTTCCTTTCCGTTATCATAGTTACCATATTTATTCACTATTCAAACACTAGTATAAGATTTATCGCGTTGCGACGAAACCATTCGACGCCGGCTCGAACACGGAAGAATAATAGACAGATAATAATGCGTCAACCAGTTTTGGACCCACACTCAGAGCCATCTAACCACCCCGTCCGCGTATCACATTAACGACGTTTCCACCGCTATTCGCACGGAAACTTTCTAACCGTTCTAAAAAAGAAAAGGACCGGATTCCAGCTGCGGATTCTGCGCCACGCGGAAAAAGAAACGAACGGAATTAAATATCTGATAACGATTCGCAGCGAAGTCGAACAACACCGATCCGTAATATTAGATCGTCCAAGAAGTTTTCCTTTCGTAACACGGACGTTTGATGCTGTGTTGTACTAAGCGAATATACATACACAGATGACACAATGATCTTGTCGTTAATATTTGGTTTCATCGAGAGTTCGATGAATTTGGTCACACGCGTATTTGTTCCGCTTGGAATCGAAGCGAATTTCGTCGGACAACCTTTAAATCGACGCCGGTTTAAACCCGAACAATGCCGAGAAGTAGACAGGCGTGAACCGCGCGGATACGTCAACCGAGATCGCATTCGAATTCGCGAAACGTCTCAGGTGGAGGCAGCGATTCACTGTATTACCGACGTTGTCTCTCGGCGGAACGGTGAATTTTTGACATGGAGTAATTGCGTGCGAATTTCGAGAAGCATTACGATTCGGGACGGATTGATTCGTACGAATAGACTAGCCTGGAGAGACGCCTACGCGAACGGAGAATTAAAGCGTCGTCTCTCGCACGATCGCGCGCGTACGTGTCCACAAAAAGGAGCATATCTGGAGAAATATCAAGGAGATTCTCGAGTCACGACTATTTTACACGATGAACCGGCATGCAGGTCGTGTGTGTTGCGCACGCCAGGAAGCGCGCGCGCGCACACGGCGACCACGAAGGTTCACGTAGCGACGCACACGTATACACACGTACCCGTGGAACACTCACGCACTCGGTGGGTCGAGACAATGCGTCAAAGGAGGCGGTAATCATCGGTTTTGATGTAGAATCAGAGGGGTAGAAGTATCACCGGTGACAAGGCGAAAACAGGCGTCGCGAATGGGAGCCGGAACCCAATTAGAACGGTTCGGGAATGGATCCGTCGGGGACACGAATGCAGGGGGATCGCTTCGAACGGATTCACGGCGATATCTTTCGCAGGCACGGCGGGAAAATAGTTCAGCCAAAATCGCGTATGATCGGAGAATTATGCGAACGGTCGGTCGACAGTGGTTTCTGTTATGAAATCGAAAAGCAACAGATATACACGACATAATAACCCAGGCGACGAAGTCAGCCGTGCCACTCGACCGTTCGATTTTTCCGTCTGCCAACCTCAATATCCCCACTATGAATTTCTGCGACACGACCGCTACCCTCCTCGTCGAGAAACGGATTATTCGACGGACGTGTCGGCGGCGCGATCGAATGTTCGCGTAAACGTGAAACAGAAGGGCACAGGGACCCAGTTCCACGCACACCCACGACACATCGTGAACGCACGATAGCAGTAGGCGCGGCTTTTCACCCCGTACCGAGAGAAAACGGTTTCGTGTCACTGATTTCCCACGTACCTAGGTTATCCGAGCGTGTCCACCTCGTCGATGATCCTCCTGCTGTCAGCGTATGAAATTCACGCTGCCGATTTAACACATAATCGCGAACTTCTCGCGTTCTCGGCACTTTTCAGCTCGTGCTTGTCGCACGCCAACCGAGTCCGCCATCTTGGGGCAACCGCCAAATCCCCCCAGGCAAGACAATTCCTACCCATGAAAAGTCACTAGCGATCGTTCGTCCTTCTCTCTCGCCTTGGATCGCTTCTCTGCGCTTTCAACCCTGCCACCGATGGAGTCGTGCACGTTTCACTTTATTCTACTCGTTTCCGCGATACAAAAGACACCATCGTCGGAATTGTTTTCTCAACCGGCAACGTTATCGTTGTCGCGATAGTAATCTTCATGTTCGTACACCTGTCGCGAACGCGTAGTTCGAAACTTGATTCCAAAGAAGATCGCGAGTTCGTTTTATTATACTACTTGAGAGCCATTGGTGAATAGAGTCCCAAAATTAATCTGAGGAGTAATGTCGTTGGTAATGAAACATTTGAGTACAATAATGCATATATGTTTTTGAATATCCATAGAGAATTTTTTTTTAATTAATCGTTCAATTCGTAGTCGTAATATTAAGGTTAATCGTTCTATTTCGATTTTAACATTTGTGTATATACACCTTTACACACAGTCAATGGAACAATAAATATCAATACATATTACTGGAAAGTGATGCGATCAACTTTCATAGTTGTCTCGATCGTGTTCGTAATTAAGTTTTATGTCATTGTGTGTCGTGTGTCTCTTGTAATCGGTGTGATACGACAATTTTCAAATACTTAATTTTTGTACAAAAATCATATTATTGACGTACGCTTTAACTGATTTACTTGTCGTTTATTGTTGTATTATTAGAGATTGAAATGGAAATCGTTTGCAATTTAAATTACCACCTACACATAGTAGTTGAAACGTACGGGAAAGTATATACTAAAGGAATTTGAATAAATTGAAATTTTAAGCACGTTGCTGTCCACAGGGTAGAAGAAATTTGTCGAAATTGAAGTTACAACAATGAATAAAAAAGTGTATACGTAACTTCGAGTAGAGGAAACATGGAAACGTATCTTGCGGAACCGACATGCTAGGGAGTTGCGCGGGACATCAATCTGTAAGGGGCTGGATCAAATGGGTAGTCACGTGACTTTAACGATTCTACATGTCGGTATTCGGCCGTACAGATTTCGCTAGAGAAATGGTATTACCCAGAGATGTGTAGCTGTTTGTTAAATACGAGATGAAGCCACCGGCGTTTTCTATTAGGAATGAAAAAGAAATATTTACATAATATTTACATAAATATTTAGAAAATAATCATTCTTAACCTTAGGTAATTAAATGTTCAAATATTCATCAATATTTTTGATAAATAATTGTTTAAATATAATTTTACAAACTATCTTTTATTTTCTAAATGTGAATTTTATAATTATATTATATTTATTATTATATTTTTATAATTATTTACAGAAATTTATAATTGTTTACAGTTTACTCTCTGCGCACCTCCGGGCCGTAGCTTGATCCATTAGCGAGGTTCGGTATAGAAATTTTCTTTTCTCTGATTAACTGACGATTCACTGCTAAGACAGGATCCACT
This sequence comes from Megalopta genalis, assembly GCF_051020955.1. Taxonomy (NCBI): domain Eukaryota; kingdom Metazoa; phylum Arthropoda; class Insecta; order Hymenoptera; family Halictidae; genus Megalopta; species Megalopta genalis. The sequence goes on from NC_135017.1 coordinate 18,665,784, forward strand.
GCAGATTGGAAGCGCAGTAAAATGATAGGTACGTGTGTGCCAGCTTAGGGAAAAGTATACAAATAACATTGAATCATGTAAAATATATTCAAGAATAATCAGTTTATTGATTGGAATCACTTTTAATAATCGTATGAATGTATGCTGTACCTAGATAAGTAACGTAAATGTTCATGCCAGCCACTCAATGCAATTTTCTAGGTACAAGTGAAAATTTCTTGTACCATTTTAGTATCGAGCCCTACGTTATCGATGGTCTGCGATATTACAACTATTAGCAGGAATAAGATATTCATATATTTTATTCGTATTGTGTATATTAGTTTATATTAATTGATACAATAGTAAATATGGATACACACATATGTATCTTTTGCTTAGCGCACTTAGATTAAGTATAGTCAAGCACGTTTCATATTTTACATTACAAAACTGAACACATAAAATGAAATATGTGCGATTGCGCCTCGGGTACTGCATACATAACTATATACTAGGAACTGACAATAAATGTCTTGTCTAACAAGAAGTGCTTACATAAATTTCAATGGAACTAAAATTTTTTTATACGGACAGTATGCAACGCAATACTAAAGACACTGCAAAGCAATTAATTTTTACGGGCCTTCTAAATTGTACGTATTCAATTGATAATTAATACAAATTCTCTTAATAAATTTTGATTCATATTTTTTATTACACGATTATTCTATATTTTTCTTATCATAAGATTTGATTTAATATTTCAATTTCTGTACTGGAGGTTGCATAATAACTGTATTTGAAAATGATATAAGAATGCGATAATGTATTGCGTTTTTTGAGATTCTACGAAAAGAGATACTTTGCATTTTATAAGATGTTCCGCTTAGCTTGAAACGATGGAATACCTGACCAAGGATAGAAGTTATAATATACTTGGAATACTATTTTAATTATCAGTTATTATCCAGTAAGCAATTTGTCCTGAATTTGACACGAATCTGACCGTTTTGTCAAATTCCGAACCAGTCTGGATTTGGCACCAACGCCTTTCTCCTGCCAAATCCAGGCCAAATCCATGCCAAATCTATGCCAAATCTATGCCAAATCTATGCTAAATCTATGCCAAATCTATGCCAAATCCAAGCCAAGCCACAACACTACCACATCTGCCACACGAATGCGACCGACCTGCCCTCTTCAAACAACACTTTTCACTATAAGGTTCCGCAAAGATTTGCCATTGATTTAGCAACGCCATGCGTCTGGTGCCAAAGATTGAGTAGAGTCTTCTTCCAGCAGAGCCTTGGCACCAAATTCGCATAAATTTGCTCACAAAGTGCACTACCAAGCATGTTTTACATGTATTTGGTCGAAGCAGACTTAGCCGACAAATTTCATTCAAGACAAATTGCTTACTGGGTACATCCAATGGAAATTTCTTATAGTTCTTATTAGTCTTCGTCAGAATCTAAAAAAACTCATTTAAACGTCATTGCATAGTTAACGTAACGGAATTATACCAGATCAAACGATTGCTAAGGAACGTTCTCTATCAGCTATAATATAATATAATCTATTCTTCCGCTTGCTGTAACTTTTATATTAAAACGAATACAATCTGTTCTTGTCAAACAGCCTTGCAAAACCACCACCTAGAAACATAAGAATTCTGTGAAGAAGTGCATTGACACACGTTCTCAATTTACGTGAAGCTAATTGTTGCTAAAATTGAGAAATACTAATTACAGCCGCCGCTCACCACTAAACGCGCCCATCAGCGTTTGTCATTTAAACACTTGTTATTTCGCTTTGTTTCATTATGTTCCAGTATTTTGCAAGTAAAGATTTCTAGAATGTAGGTATTATTTGGTTTTTCAAAAAAAATAAATAAAAAGGCAGCGAGCTTTTTCAGTGTGCTTATAAATAGTGTTCAGAAATATGGATATTAGTAACTGATTATTTGAGAATCACTGCTAAACATGTCTATTTAGTCTCTCATTTTCGTCATCAACGCACTTTGTTCATCGTCCATACTTTTCGCAGTTTGATGTACATTTGCGTATGGTTCAAATATTACGTAACGTTTTTTCTGAGACTACGTGGACTTTGCAAGGATGATCTGAACAAATAGCTAGAACATTTTTGTACAACATAAATTGCAACTATGTCTTATAATAAATTTACGTTTCACTTTTCAGCGCTATATTCCAAGAGCGGGTCAAATTCGATTCTGTATTTTGTAACAGATTTTCACGTAATCTGCGATTAAACGTTGTCTATATCAGTCATTTTGTCCGTTTGTCACTGTGGATGTGTATTTATAATTCTTAGTCGGGCAAAATTGACTCATCAGATATATTGGCATTTATTATGAAATTTATTATGATCATTGCGGAAGTGAGAAGAGCGATAATGTTACTATTATTTCAATTGATAAGAAGTTAAATTACTCTAAAAGCTTTGCAAACGAATTTTTCGACGTTTATTACTTACGGTACAGTGTGCAACTTTCACAACCGGTAGTATGGAAAAATTTCAGTGAGAATCGTTCTACAAACGAACTGCGAGCCTAAGCAAATCGATACAGTTTATACGCTTTGTACAAAGAAAATTCCACTTGCTATTGAGCTTCAATATTTCAATAACGCCCTTTAAAAATCCATAATCTATTTTTTTACATTAACATTTAATAAAGAGAATTAGTGTATCGTCCATTCAAACATCGTTCGAAATTAGAAATCTTTTATCATTATTTAAAACGAAAAAGAGTTAATCTCTATGCTGTTAATATCGTAAATCTTAACTTCTTCCATTTTTGTTTACCTTCTTTCTTCCATTTTGTTAAAAAAAAGTTCGATAAAATTTGACGACGAAGACGAAAAATTTTCTAGAACATAACTCACACTTATCATAGTTGTGTGAGTATGGTGCGGTGCTATAATGACGATCACGTGATCGAAAGGTACAGCAATCACCGCCCAGCTTTACGAAACTGTTATTTAAATTACAATACATGTATGAACATATTAACGATTATGGTGTTCTGCATTAACGTTCGTTTTACACGATCTTCTCTTCGCGAAGAACAGGTACAAAGTTCTCAGTTCTCGACGAACCTGCGACGCGCTACGTGCTCGGCTTCCGGTTATTTCATTTTCACAACGTAGCGAGACCGCACCTGATCAACAACAGCATATTTAACTGACCACGAGATTCGAAGTGAAATCGTGTGAAAAATTCAAGAAATACAATGGTGTCGGATGTAATGAGATTTTACAGCGGTAAAACTATCTTTATTACCGGCGGCAGTGGTTTCCTGGGGATTTGTCTGATCGAGAAATTGTTACGAACAATCCCGGACTTGAAGAACATTTATATGCTATTACGACCGAAAAAGAATAAACAAATAAAGGAGAGATTAGAGGATATCAAGAAAAATCCGGTATGATTGAACATCGTTTAATTAACCGTTAATCTCGTGAAGTTTTGGTATTTCACTATTTTCACAGTTCATTCAGTTTTGCTCGGTGTTATTGACATTTTACAATTTCATTCGGTAAATGCGACGTTGTACATTTTTCCACGATATCCTATGCTTCCGATACATAGTCTCGAATAAATGTCTTCTGAAATGGTTGCGTGTATTTTCAATTTCGATAAGAACGAAGCTATATTACAGTTACTTGAATGTTTCTTTTACTTTTACTTGCTTAGCTGTACTTAGAGCGGTTAGTAGGTCTTCGCTACGAAAAGAACCTAACGCCGGTCATTGACACTTCGACAGTAATCAGAAATTGCGGATGTTCGTAATTTCAGCCTTGTTTAAAAAGTTGTTAGACTTACAATTAGAAAAGTTCGGATTCATTTTTTCATCTGAAACTCTTTGATATACTCTGTCGTGTATTCGCAGATTTTTAGATGATGTAAATTGATTGATACAATATGTTGTTTTATTTGACAATTTTAGATATTCAGTAAATTAAAGGAAGATAACAAGGATCATCAACTTGATAAATTAATAGCTGTTGCGGGTGATGTGGATCAAGAAAATTTGGGTCTGTCATCCGAGGATAGATTGACCTTGGTTGAAGATGTTCAAATTGTTTTCCATTCTGCTGCTTCGTTGGATTTTGAAGCAGATTTGAGATCTACTACTAATTCTAACGTGCTAGGAACGCGTAGACTTGTTGAACTATGCCAGGAAATAAGAAACTTAAAGGTTGGTCCCTCTGTGCTCTCTCTCTCTCTCTTACTTAATAATTCACACATTCTTTTATGACTCATTTAACAGATTCTGTTGTTACATTAAGTAACATAGCTTGTATAGTTAAATAATTCTTCTTCTTTCATATATTTTAGGCAATGGTACATGTTTCTAGTGCCTATGTCAACTCATATTTACTTGAAGCAACAGAGACTGTCTATCCTCCTCCATACGATGTAAATGAATTACTTAGATTAGTCAAATCATTAGATGATTCCACTTTAAAGACAGAAACTCCAAATATACTAAAGGATCATCCAAACTCTTACACGTTCACAAAACACTTAGCTGAACATGAAGTTAAAAATGGACGCATCCCAGCTGCTATCGTACGTCCATCGATGAGTATGTATACCATGTACTAGAATATTTTTGCATAGTTAATCATTTCTTTTGAGTGACAAGGAAACTTACAATATATGTACACAGTTCTTGGGGCATGGAAAGAACCAATTCCTGGATGGACAATATCCAAGAATGGTCCACAAGGTTTTTTGATGGCTGCTAGCAAAGGCATAATAAGAAGATTACCAGTTGCAAAAGATTTGATCTATGATTATATTCCAGTAGATATCGTTGTAAACAATCTTATAGTTGCAGCCTATGCAGTTGAACGAGATGGGTAAAATGCCATTAAATAATGTCACTGAATTAAAATTTGGTATATTATATGAAACATATTAGTAATATATATTTCCATTGTAGTGGGAGAGAATTGAAAGTGTATCATTGTACAAGTAGTACAAACAATCCTTTTAAATGGATTGAGATTGAGGACAAACTAAATGTGATCTTACATAAGTATCCATTAGTAAGTGCAGTGTGGTATCCACACTTGAAACTGCTATCATCAATATTTTTATTCAGACTTTCCGCAATATTTGTGCATTTTATTCCTGCATATATCTTGGATACAATAACTAAATTAGCTGGAGGGAGACCAATGTATGTTAAATACTATAAATTAAATGATTTAAACGTTATTTAATGTCAGCTGAAACTCAGTCTTCTATTTAACATGCTTAATAAAATTAACAAAGAAATTCATTTTCAGATTGATAAAATTGCACACCAATATTAACAATTCCCTGGATCGTCTAACAAGATTTATCTTCACTGAATGGAAGTACCATAATCCTTCCCAGATTGAGTTACATAAGTCTTTATCAGAAGAAGATAAACAGTTGTTCAATCTAGATATTAAAACATTAGAATGGCTTGAATTCTTCATTAATTTACAACAAGGAGTCAGAATATATTTGAACAATGAGTCTCCAAAATTGTTGAACAAAGCACGCTCCAAAGATAAAATGTGAGTATGATTGTAATTAAAACAGAAAAACTTGTATTTTCATTGCAAATGAATTGTGCACATATGCATTTTAAATTTTTAGATTAATGATAGCACACTTAGGCTTACAAGCTGGACTTTTGGGACTAGTTTGGTGGTTGGTGAAAACTGTATTTGCCAGTACTTGGACAAAGACAGGTTTAGTTGTGCCTCTCGCGTACCTCATTTTTGATCAGTTGTAAAAATTACAAATCGAATTTTTAACTAATTTGGACGCACGAGGTATTGAGAGAACTTTATACATTTGAAAATACGTTACACGTTCGAAGTGCATTAGCATTCAATCTGAATGAATTAATTGCACTGGATAATGGTATTTATCGCATACATTTTATGCAATGTCCATGCATATTCATCCTCTTCCATTATATTCTCCTAACGGTGCGGTGTTGGGAAATAAAATAATTTAAGTATTATGCTTCAATACTTAATATTTTTAATATTTTCATATGGTATTATAGTTCACAATAAGGAGATTTAATATATTATAAAAACGACATGTATACAGCTGAAAATTGATTAAAAGGTATGTACAAAGGGATACAGTACCTATTATTTTACGAAGATTGTTTTCTTCCTTTTATAATTTACTTAACCTTAACAATTTTTCTTTAATTTTCAACACTAATATTTTATAGATATTTATTTTTACAATCGTGTTCCTTTACACATAGCTGTAGTAAACACTTTTGGAAGAACTTGTTTAAATACACTGTACTTTATGTTTTCTATTTATTGTTTAATTTAATTTATTATCTGGATAATATGAGATAGTGCATGTACAAAATGTTCAACAACATATAGGAGAAAATTTGGATAATAATTTTTTTTTACAAAAGTCAGACAGGAATGTAGGCTCCTATTTTTTAATTATTAATAATTAAAGGAAATAGGCACCATTTTTTATGTACTCTATTTTTCCTGTATGCAGGTAGTATACGTTAGGCTCTCTTCCATAGTTTTTAAATTTCGCACCACTAATTTCATGACTTTCTCACTCACCATTTTCCCTCTTTGCTTTGACTGCGAGGGCAGCACTATTTCAGCAGTGAATCGTCAGCCAATCAGAGCTAAGCAATTTCTGTCCCTATCCTCGTCTGCTCAATAAGCCGCGGCCCGAAAAATGTGCATGATTTAAAATTTAGACTGCAGGGTACATAGACAGTCAATTGTAGAGTGCAGCTAATAAAGGATATGTCACGTGACCAAATGTGTCGCCATTGTTGTTGTGATAAAACATTGTTTTACATCTTTATCTTTGTATTAAAGATTACAAACTTTAAGAAATCGAATTTTATAAAGAAAAACAAAGTTTTGGAACCATATAGTACAAAATTTTTGTGTTCATTTTATGTTACTGTAATACAAAAAGTTGCAATTTACGAGTGATTAGCATTAGCATGTCTAAAAAATTTTGATCGAAGGTATGTCATGTACCAAATATTTTTTGTTCGGGAGTGAAAGTAGAAGATATAAAAAGTTATTTTTTTATAATTTTTCGAACAATTCATTATTAAGAATATTTAACTCTCAAGTGTTTTCTTATGTGCACCGTACATTTCCTTGGAAAAGAAACGAAAATAAAAGTAATTAACCTACATCAATGAACTCTGAAGTTAAAATTTACTGATTAATTATAAATGGCGTGGATACCTAATGACAAGTTTAAAGATGAAACATTACTGTTAAGTGGAAATATGGGGCGTGTAAAATTTTGTGAACAGTATGTGAAAGATGTGCGTGATTTTAGTTCTCAGTATGGAAGTAATATCAGTATTTCTTATACGGCTTACAATATTGCTGGATTTCCTAGTAAATTTCCAGACTATGGAGACTTTCCGCAAGCTTTTGTTATGGTATGTTATATTTATTATACTTCAACATAAAGTTCAGCCGTATTCTGTATTTTTACATATGTAAACCAAAAATAAATTTTATTAATAGCTTTATGGATAATCGAGACATTATTATTGTTTTCGTAATAGATAAGCAAAGAATATTTATACAAAAATGTGATAAATGAAAATAATATTATAATTTACATAATGATAATTTAAATATTTATTTATATTAAACCACATTGTAATAATATATTTAAGCTGTATAAATATTAAAATTTGTAACATACACTTTGATAAATATGTATTCTTATTGTCTCTCTCTCTTATCAAAATGATCGAAGATATACAAATTACAAGGATTAAAGATTACTTCTTTTTATCGCCTGAATTGATTTCATAGCAATCAATGAAATACAAATCCATAAAACATGCTTCAACTACTATATGACTATGCATGAACAAAACACTTATGCATATTGTTAATTTGAGTAATATATTTTGTTAATAATGATACTTCAAGTATATATTACAAAGATTCTTATTCTAGAGAACATATGGACCATGGTGGAATAAAGCACCTTCAAGACTGATAGATTATATGCCACAAAATAATGAAGATGTTGTAAGCCAAGATTACATAGGTATTACATAAAAATCTTTCTATTTTCTGGTTATATTCAAATGTCAGATTAAATAGACCAATGTCACCAATATTTATAAATTTACAAAATGTAGATTGAGATATGTTTTTGTTTTCCCAAGATCTAGAATTTTATGAACCGGTATATCCAATTAGAGTTTCAATTTATGAAACTTACAATCCTGGAAGTGTAGTTGGAGTATGGGCACAAAATTTGGAAGGAAAGTGGATTCAGTTATGGAGTGGTGTTCCTCAAATTGTTCTTCACAAGCCTCGCATATTTTCCCCTCGTTTGCCGCTGTGTAATTTTATGACAAAGATGATAAGACTGGAATTTAATCACAATTTATTAGATTATTATACGGAATTAGATGCTGTATCACTTATCGGAACATCTAATTTCATTGTTCCTTACAAATCACGTAATCAAAGTTTAAATGATTTCATACAACAGTTGGGTTATTTTAAACAAAGTAGTGATGATAAATATAATATGACACCAGATTATTTGAAGGCAAGTTATGATTTAGAAGTACTAAAAGGAACGATTTCCAAACACTGTATGATTTTTGAAAGGTATGTAAATATTATATCACACATTAATATTTTTATAATATTTTAATTCTTTACTATAATACTTCAATGTATATTCATAAATTATTACAGTACAATCGTGGATAATATATTCAAAGGTAACATAGTATCTAAAATAGGTCAACATTATCAATTTGTTCCTCCTCTGGAGGAAGCATGCAATAGTTTGCAACAATTTTTACAAGAAGATTTCCCCAAATTGACCAGGGATATTCAATTTTCAAAGTCAAATACATTATTTGAACAAGATAACCTTTCCAGAGATAGGTTTCCAATACCGTCAAGTGACTATGAATATCAAACTTGTGGTAGTTTTTCAGCACTTCCAGTAAGTATTTGAATTACTTATATTTTTAATGTTTTTTTATTCAACAATTGGTACTTATCTTGTTTCTAATTCATTTTTACTAGGATGAGACAGTACTGAAAATTTTAAAAAATTTAGATCTAAGATCTTTATGTTGTTTATGTAGAGTAAACAAACATTTTAATAATATTGCAAGGGATGCTTTGTTGTACACAAGTCTCAATTTAAGACCTTATTGGTATTGTTTGGATACATTAGCACTGAATTACTTAGCACCTAGATGTAAATATTTGCAACAATTAGATCTATCGTGGTGTGGAAATTATAACATGATTAAATATCAAGATTTCATACATTTTATTCATACATCTGGAACTCTTGTGACACATTTAAGATTAAATTGTTGTAAGTTCGTTAATGACGCAGTCATCCTCGAAATTTCAACTGTTTGTAAAGATTTAAAAGGTGAGTGAAAAAATCGCCATAGTATTAGGTTGGCTCCAAAATTCATTTCGTTTCTAACAAATATGCAAATGCAAAATAAAAAATGAAAAAGCTTAGAAAATTGTAAAACATCAATAAGTGTGTTCAATATGGGAAGAACTTTTGGAACAATCTAGTATATAGAAATTTTAATTGCTTTATTTTATATTTACGTAATTCGAAAATTATTTATTGTGCAATGTATTTTAGAATTATGTTTACGCAACTGTATTGGAATAACGAACGAAGGTTTTTCAAAGCTTGAAAACTTGGAATTACTCGAACGTTTGGAACTTTATAGAACGAACATTGAAACTGCCACATTGTGTACTATATTAAAAAATAATATTAGAATGCGACATTTGAATTTAGCTGGAATGCATGATCGTTTAAATATTGATGAAGTTGCAGTCCAATTAGGAAGTTCATGTCCACATTTAGAAAGTGTAGATTTTTGGAAAGCACAAACTTTAACACCACATGGAGTTAGAGCCTTATCTCATTGCAGCAAGCTTCGCGAAATTGATTTCGGATGGTGGTATGTTAAACAAAAGAAATATCTTTATCTAGTATATGATATACACAGTATAAGAACAGTATATGATATACACTAATGATTACTTATGTTTGTAGTGGTGGTATGGGCGCACCTGGTGACTCTTTACGAGCACTATTATCTTCATGTCCACACTTAGAGAAAGTATTCTTAGCAGCCCTTAGAGGATTAACGGATCGCGACTTAGAGCCGCTTTTACTTTGTCAACGATTGCAACAATTGGATTTGTTAGGGGCACGTTCTCTTACGCCTGATAGATGTTACGAGTTTCTTTTATTTTGTCAAAAATTGGAAATGATCGATCTTAGCTTTTGCGATGGAATTAATGATTTTATAGTACAAGAGTGGCGTCAGTTGTTTCCACGTGTTTCTATTAAAAGAAGTTTTCAAGTCATCGGTTCTGACATGTTATGAAAAAAGAAAACATTCCAGAATATTTTATAAAATTTGTATGTTTGTTCATACAATGAGAATTATTGTATAATATATAATATAAGAAAAAATTATATTAGATTTTTTAATTCAAATGAATTACATCTTATTTAGTACGAAACAAATGGAGAAATGCAAATATTTTTTTCGTAAGCGAAGGTTCATAGTTAGGGAAGGGGGGGGGTGTATAAAAGGGGTAGAAATAAGTATGTAGATAAGAATAAATTAAGTTAGTATATGTGCAAATTGTAAAAAATTGTATCCCTGAGGGAACAAAAATAAATACTATTGCTATAAACGCTAATTGTTCTTCTACACCATGCAATTGTTCACCGTCTTCTGCAAAAACTGCAGGATTACAATGTGTACTCCTACGAAGTTTGATAACGAGAAAGAATCAGAAGAAGAACACAGAATGGTTGACACTTGTACACCTGAATCCCTCGCGGCTTCTATCCTACATTTATCTGTTGTAACAGATTTTGATGGCTGTAGCAGAAGTCTCACCAACTATTCGTTCCTCTTCTAAAGTCTTTATTGTATGCTTTCAATGATCAGTACATATATAGATTAAATATCAATCAAAATGTAAAATATTTATGATATCAAGGCGTTTTCTTTGCATTGCTATGCTGTGTATAAATTGAATCATCCAACGTTAAAGCCTGCGAGCTGATATTTCTCGTATCCCTATTCAATGAATTATTGTCCTTTGTGATATTAGTCTCGCGAAAATTCGTCGTAGTTAATAAACGCCTTGGCCGTCTATTAAGATCCACTTGTTTCAGAATTCGTCCCAACGGATTGTCCGTTGCAGTCATTATCGGAGATAAGCTCAGGCTCGACGCTGCGCGTGCCTTAATCCTGCGAGAGCTTCTCGGAGATCTTATTAATTGGTCGGGGGTTGATCTGCGTCTAACAGATTTTAATTTAACGCTACGTAGCATGTCAAGTGAGACCACTGGTCCCCTTGGTCCCGGTATGGTATTCCTTCTATTTTCCTGAAATACAAATGTCCCCCTTTACTCATTATTCAAAATAGTTTTCAGGTAAAAATTCCATTAGAAGAAACTCTGATATCCTCTTACGATAGAACAAGCCATTAGAAACTTGATGATAAAACACTGTACAGGATGTATATTGACTGATTAAACGAGAGCGAATCAGATCTTTCCTTGCGATTTACCTTAAGATTTTGTGGTGCTTTTCTTAGGGTCACCTTCAACAGATCCTCGACGGTTATGGTTGGTCTACTAAGCAACGGCGTTGAGCACGTTGTCGAAGGTGTACTGACGCTTCTCTTCGGGGTGGTTGGCGTGATTGCTTCCATCGGCGATTGAAATAATGAAGCCGGAGGAGGAGGTGGTGGTGGTGGTGGTGGTGGTGGTGGTGGTGGCGGCGGCGGCGGGGGTGGCGGTGAAGGAGGAGGAAAAGGTGGAAGTGGAGGTTGTGGAGAGCCCGCCGACCTAGATGGAATTAGAAGCGATGGCATTGGTGGTGGCAGTGGCGGTGAAATTATTGGAGATATTGTTTTCTTATCTTCTAATATTCTCTGCAATGTCTTCAGCTCTTGCATCATTATCTCATTGTTTTTAGCCAACTTATTACTGATCTCTCGTATGTTACACACCTCCGCGGTCAGGGTGGCTAATGTAGTCTCGTTATTCGTATGCTTCTGCAATCAGATTACCGTAATTATTTTAAAGATCTATAGCGTGTACGCATAAAGCTAATACTCACATGAGTAATTTCTTCGGACAAATAATTAAGTCTCTCCAAGAACATATTAATCATTTGGTCGTTCTCGGAGCGTAATGCTATGACCACTTTACTGAGCTGTTCGACTTTCTTTGCAGTTTCCTTTGTAGAGGACACGAAGATCATATGCTTGAATCGAGCATAGTTCTGCAATGATTACTCAAAAATTACCATTGCGCTGATTTATAGAGAACTATAAGGTTACTCACCTTTTTAAAGGCTTCTGCTAACTTTCTTATCAACCAGGTGCAAAAAACAATAATTTTAGGTAGATGTTTACTGGAGAACATAAATGATCGGTAGCTCTGTTTGTTACTAGGACAGGTACATTTTCGACAGAATTCACCGCCTGTTTCTAGCTAAAAGCGAAATAAGAAGTTTTATCAGTGAGAATGTGCCAATTAAAAAGTAAGCACTGCTTTAAGGTCTTACGTCGTGCAGACTTCCGCTACGGCCATCAGAATCGGATACAATAGGTAACTCTAGAATAGAAGCAGCGAGGGATTCTGGTGTACATGTGACAACCGTTCTGTGTTCTTCTTCTGTTTCTTTCTCATTATCAAACTTCAAAGTAGTCCTACACCTTTTGGCAGGAGGCGGTGAACCATTGCATGGTGTAGGAGAACTAATACTAATTGTATGCGCTTTGTCATCTACTTTGCCAACCTCTTCAAAAGCACGCTTACTGGTGCGTTTAGATTTCCTTTGTGATATCAAAGGCTGTGTGTGCTCTGACAGTAAGCTTGCAAAGTGTTCCTGACTTGCTCCTATCTTGAAGCTATTCAGTTGCCTTAGCTTGGAAAGAATTTTGGTGCACTCACTCCAATTGGCAACGAAGAAACTGCTACCGCTGGTATCCTGTGAAGCCTTCTCATTTATTATCTGATACTTTGAGCCATGACTCTCATGACTGCTCCACTTTTCGTATTGCTCGATCTTCTTCGCTTCATCCTCAAACTGATTAACAGGGAAGAAGTTCGAAAAGGACTTGACATTTTGCAGAGAGATGTATGTGTTCATGTCCGACTTGATTTCCTGGTTTAACGAAAGAGTTCTGTCTAATGAGTAACGGGTTTTCATAGGCGTGTCTGCTTTTTTCTTCAATGAATCGTCACATTGATCATCGTACTTGTCCAAAGAGTCCGATTTTCTTCGCAGTCGCTTATGGGCAATTTCTGGGCTCAGCTCATCGTAGCACGTCAACTCCAGTTCGGCAGGTTCAAAGAGCACAGATTCCGGGGAATGTTCTCCTAATAGTCGCTCAGATGAACCATTCTTTCTAAAGGAAGTATTATTATTCCCATTGCTATCGATCGCATCAAACGAACTTGATCTCTGCAGCAATGTTTCCTGGGATTTGTAGTGGTCTTGCTTCCGGTCAGATATTTTGTAACTCTTACGTTTCGGCATGATTTTAGAGTGAAGTATTTAACTTATTTTTGTCCAAAGAACTTTTAAATCTAAACAAACGAATTCTAATCTTATGATAACACCTCACTGTTGCTGTCCCTCGTTTAAACTACTGTAAGGAACCGTTGTGCTTGTTACATATACAGTTGACATTGTTCTGAAGGACTACCGTTCATATCGTATTATTATCTGTTTTGAAACTGAGAGACCAAGTAGACTTGTTGTGGTTTAAGGGAACTTTTTCAATCGTCGATTAATGATTCCCTATAATGTAAAATAAGAGTAAAATTATAAGAACGACAAAGATGATAGTAAAAATGATGTTTATTTGTTCTACGTTCATAGGATTGTTTCATTTGAAACTGTCTACATCAAATTTCATCATTCAACATGGTTCTTCTTTCTTAATCGAGACCTACGAGTCTTTCGGCTCTTGTACCTGTTTCGTAAATCGGTATTGTTAATATTTACAAAGTGTATAAAAATGTGTAGATGTATTATCTTTTTTCGTGACTACTCCATGTCCATAGCATGGTTCTTAGACAATTCCGTGCCACTTCAATTTCATTATCACTTTCGGAACAATTGATTTTAGTTACATATTCACAACCAAAATTTAATATATCTTCACACTCATCCAAATCGCCTAAAAGCTTCTTGGAAAATTCAAGAATTTCTATTAAATGTTCCTTAGCAACAATCATTTGTATGTGTTTGGACAGGAATAACTTTTGCAAAACATTCATGTATAATGTAAACACTGTGACTTTGATATCTTTAGATAAGTGTGATTTTAAATTCAATGAAATACTTAAAAGCATCGATCTATAGTGAATAGTATTCTCTTTCATTTTTAGTATAGTGTTCAAAAGTGCGTCGATTATTTTGATAACAAGCTCGACAGATTGAACATCGTTATTTCGCAAATTCATTGCAATAATTAATAACCATGGAAGTAGCCCATATCCTTTCATAAGAAGTATGCAAGCTTTAGTCATTTTCAGTGTAACACAAATGATTTCCAATATCAATTTCTGAAACAAATTATACAATATTTATAAAAGATGTAATACCACACACATTTTAGAATAGATTATAGTTAATATGTACTTGTGTAGTCTTACCTTTGTACGTGAATCTGCTAAATTACACGTATAAAAATCTAACAACATTTTAAACAGAACACATTTAAATGCTACATCCAATTCACTTTCTGTTTTCATACCATCACGAATATTTTCCAGAACCCAATGCCTATGCGCTTTATATTCTATATCAGAACTATGAAACAGTTGTAATAGTTCTGGTATTGAATACACATCTAACGCAGGTTTAGCCATCAGAAATATTTGCAGACGCGAATACAGAGGATGTAACGGTTGTGTTGCAATTAAAGATGTCCTTGCGAAAAATATGGATACTAAACTATTTAAACGCACATTATTCAGCTTCGATTCTAGTGCCGTAATGCCATAACGTAACGCATCTATTAATCGCATTCGTAATAATTTTGTTTTAGAGCTATAAATAAAAGAAAGATTAAATTACACTTAAGTTAAATAAAAAGAATGTATATAATTTGAATTACCTTAAAGTTTCTAAGTGAGTATAATATCTAGCAATGATAGTATATGCTGCCATACGCACATCAGAATGATTACTGCTACATGCAACAAATGCTAATGCTAAAGCACCACTTTGAGCTATTTTCAAACAAGATACAACATTATTTTCAGATAATGAATGGCATAATAACGGTAAATAAAATGCAGGATCATATGTATCATGTGCTTCGTATAATTCAGTAGCCTGAAAAATGGTTTAATTAAATGAGTATTACTTAACAATAATTAATTATATGAAATTTGTAAGAAAAAATATTTAGAAACAAACCTTCAACGCTCTATTCACGGGATAATTTTTTATAGTGTTACTAATAACATCCTCCTCAAATAAATTTAAAACTTGAGTGATAGATGGTTGTTTCCACAGATTTAAATGTATTTCGCTCTTTACACTGTAGTGAACTGCTGCTGCATTCCCCCATAGATATGGTTGATACTCGGAAATATTAATATTATTATTTTCGTAATATTGTAAAATCTAAAATGAATGTATATAATATGTTGCAATAGTTTTCTATAATAATCAATAATACAATACATATTATATATGATCTTACAAGTAAAAGGAATTGGTCGGCTTCGCTTAAAGTACCGTTGTATGCTGCCAAATAAACCGGTACATGTGCCAATGCTATAACAGTTTTATTCTTCTGCATAAGAATCCACAATAATTCTATTAGATCTCCTAAAAACATAATGAATTAATATACAAACGATTACATTTTTTAATTTTGTTAAAAATACATATACTCATACTTTTTATATTTGTCGATTCTAATAGGATGTTCAGGAATTCAGAATGAGAAACTGTCATTTCGAACAAAATTTTGGCGTATTCGCTATTACTATCGTTTTCAAACGCAATATCACATAAAGCGCTTAATGTTTTTAATATTGGCAACGGCTGCTTATTGTTCTTTAATTCCTTAAAACCTAATTTTAATGAAAAACGTGAGAATTGTGGCCACGAATGATTACTACTTATTGTTTCAAGTACAAAGTTTTCCTTCGTGTCTTGTAAATTTTTAACTATATTGTTCAGCTTTTCACAAAGAATACGTAGTTTCGTCACATTCTTCGATTCTTTCTTTAATGTCAAAGTAGTTATATGAAGAAGAACTTGTAATAGGTTCATGATAAATTTTTCATTGCCTACTTCCATAGTTGAGCATTTCTTAAATACACTTTCGAGAATGTGTATATAATGAATTGATACCATATCTAATTTGTCTCCTGCTTGCAAAATAGTATTACATATTTCGCTACAACTCTTAAGATCGAATGCATTTTCAATTAAATAGGAAACTGCATTCACATTTTCTTCTATCCAAATTTGTGCGACTTTGGGATTACATATGTAGGATGTAATTTCAGTTTCATAATGTATCTTTAATTTTTGCAGAAATTCTTGATTCCATTTGAGATTTAAATTATTTGCAATGATTGGGAACACTATAAAATTCTCTTTAATTTTCTCAGAATTTAGCATGTATTCTGCGAAGATTGACATAAATTTTATGTTTTTACTAATCAAAAATGAAAGAAGCTTTATAGTTGTATCTTTACATTTTGTTGATAATAACGACGAAAAGATATCTGTAAACAGATTACAAAAATTAAATAATCAATGTTGTAAGATAACTATGTATATTTTTATAATAATTGCGTTACCTGCATTGATACCAGCAATATTATATGGAAATTTTGAAATGTATTCGTGCAAAGCAGATTCCCACATTTCAATATTAATAATTTCTTTGGACTTCAAAATAAGGAGATGTGAACATAAACATTTCACAAATTCCACGTCTAATTGAAGCAACGAATTACGCTGGGATTTAATATTTTTAATGCTAATAATCTCTAAAAGTTTTGCAGTTATGTATCCATATTTTGACAAATTTACGCCATCTTTTGAAATAAATATAGAATTTTCTAATTTCACAAGCTTTCTCAATATATGTACAATATCTTGCGGCGTTAATTCCAATAAAACCAGCAATGTTGTAATTGTTTCAACATTATTTATATTATCGTCGCCTTTATGATTATCTATCATTTTGTGTAATTGCGTAAGTAATTTATTTCTAAACTGAGAAACTAGTGTTCTGACGTTACACTTTTCGTAGAAGTGGACCATTTCTTTACAAATATCATGTATTATTAGAGTTATCATATTCGTTGTGAGGTCTTTGCTCTTCTGATAAAGTGGTGAAAAATAATACAAAATTATTGGATGAGCAAAAACAGATTTTGCACATTCCTCCACTAGTGTAGAATCGTCCCGATTTTCTTTCGCAAGATGTAATAGAGATATTAAAAGAATTTTATATTTACTGATTTGAATCGTTGATAAAAGTCCTCGTTTAGCAAATTGTGTTAAATAAAATACGGTCATCTTGAATAGGCACATGATTTCGTATGCTGATAAAGAATGTTGAATTTTAATAACTTCATTATTATACGTAAAAGTCACTGTATTGTCACCGCTAAATACTTCGTTTATCTGTATGTTAGTATTATCTAACAATAATCGATTCAATTTACATAATAAATCCATAGACGGAATTACTTCTTCAATATAAATAGGGTCATTGCCCTCTGACCAGCTTTGTAAATATTTCTGAACTGGTAAATCCTGTATATTTCTTGTCAAATGTATTATGCTCTGTGGCAAAGCTTGATAGTGTAATGTATGAATTAATACATAAGAAGCATACGATAATATTGCAGGATCTACATTTTTCTCCATTTTATGTAACATGCAACACAGCAAAGGCGATATCGACGTAAAGCGTTGCATATGTAAAATATTATTTTCTGAACTTTTATGAGTAGTATTTTTATCCATCAATTCTGAAAAATAGACATATATTATAATATATACAAATGAGGTATAAATTATATCTACTATTTAAATAAGTCTTACCATTAAATATATCTTCTAACCGTCCAGTATAAATGACTCCTTCGCTAATAGTTTCGTCTGTTTTTATAATTTCATCTACATATCTCTCCATATTTTTTGCAACCTTTTTTAAAAGACGAACAAACCAATCAACTACTTCCTGCTTTTTATCTAGATTTATGAAACCATTGATCCAAATATCTAAATGACCACTGCATCCTTCAAACATACCGGTAACGTTCAGTAACATCTTTATCGTTGATTTTATACTTGATACATCGAAGGTGTCTTCATTATTCAAAAGAGACAGTAGAAATGTTAATGCGTCGGTAAATACTTTCTAAATGGACAAAAGATTTTAAATGAGAAAAGACAGAATATAGATCAAATAAAAATTAATTAAAAAATTCAAGGTTTTCCTCACTTTTTGCGGTAAAAATTCAGCAGGATTCAGAATGATTAAAAACTGTATAGCTTTCACTTGTATAGTGTTAAGCTGAAGAATATCAACATCTTGTAATGTATTTAATGGACTTAAAAATGTAGTGGCCGGTATATGTAACAATGCATGCAATAATTTCGGACATATTTCATTGTACAGGTGTAATAAGTTTAAAATGGCTAACAAATGTTCATCTTTCTTTGGTTCTGGAATGCATTCTTTGTTTGTACTGTCATGTTCAATTTCATTTGGTACAAATACGTAACTCCACACATCCAATATTGTATTTATATTGGGTGCATTCTGAAATGTAAAAAGATTTATTTTGTTGTAGTAAATTTGTAGTTATTTTGTTTTTATACATTATGTTATCTATTCAAGTAATAAAGACATACCTTCAGGATATATTCTAACATAGAGTTTTTAAAAGTATAAAAATCAGTATATTCGTTGTAATTTACTTTTGCAGCTAACAAAAACTTTTGTATTTGATTAAACATTGTTATAAGTGTAAGTACTGCTTCATGTCTAACTACTATACTTGAATGCATTAAAGATGGTAAAATTGCATGTTTTAATACTGTCCCTGATAGAAGTAACGACATTACTGCAGAAGCTAACTGAGATACATTTAATTCCACTGAACATATTCTAAAGCAACCCTCTGGATCTAACGATACTATTATCTGTAACGAAAAGTAAAGTGAATATCTTGAAACACACATTGAATTACAAGTTTCAATATCATATAAATTTTACATATTTATTATCATTACCTCCCTCACAAATTTCATTACTGCAATCCATTTCGTTGATAGTCTTGCTTCAAGATGTTGTTCTAACAGTGTAAACTGTGATTTAATTAAATCTGGACACGCAGTCACTATTCGGATTACCAAATCCGATGGTTTCTCATGTTCCCAAGGACGGTCCAAACTTTGAAGTATTATATTCACTAACTGATTATGTTTAGTACGTGATGTACCAAGTGTATGATCATGGAATATAATTCCATATCGATGAGATGTTAATAATACAGTTAAAAAATCATGTACTATTTCATTTATAATCTGAAAGTAAAACATTTTATAATTTACATAATAGAAAAACATTTTTAATAGAAGACGTTTAATTAAAACATGGTATTAACAAATGTAAATACCTTTTTATCTTCAAGATATTCTGGATTTTCGGTAAAAGAATTTTGTGTTTTATTTCCTGGCCAATTATTTGGACCTTTCCAATTATAGAGATACACAAGGTTTTGAATGACCGATGTTGTGAATATATGTAATTTCATAGTCTTACTAATTTTCGAATTTTGAAGAATATGAATCTTCAATGTGGTTACTATCAAAGCAACAATATCTTTGGAATCATATATCAAATCAGGAAATATACTAGAAAATAGACCATGTTTATTCAATAGAGCTCTAATGGACGATACATTTCCTTCTATCAAGAAAGCAAGAATGAAATGGATGAAACAATTTCTTATATTCTGACTATCTGTGGGCTTTGTGTGCCTTGCAAGAGATTTAATAAGTTCTGGTTCTAAAGAAAGATGAGCAATCAATTCCCGTGGCAGACTACGACCTAATGAAACTACTGCAGCTAACAATTGCAGGATAATTTTTCGTTGTTTTGCATTACTTTGAATAGAAAGCATAGAATGCACTAATGATAGGTGCGAGTTAATTAAGTGCCTACATGCTCCTTCTGCACTGGATTGATATTGTGGATACTCCGCCATAATTCTGAGAATGCATACAGAAATTAATACATATTTATACTATAATATAAACATTTATATAATACTTAAGTATACATACTTTAACAATATTATTCTTGTTGCAGAAAAAACAACAGTGGAAGAACCAATACTTTTCTTATCTGTGTTATCTAATAATCTTAACAATTCAAGAATATTGCCACCTGCATTTAAATATTCTGCAGCCATATCTCTTTCTTTGTTCTCATTATGAGACTTGACAAACTGTCGTAAACACTCTAAACCATTGATAGAATTAAAAGAAGCCCGCATGGATTTCCCATCTACTGGATTATTAATGTCTTTATTATCTTCTACATTTTCTTCATCATTGTCAATACGTTTTGTACCTAGAAAATATTTTGTTACTATGTTTATAATAATCATTTTATCTATTTTTCAGAATGATAATGAAAGAAGGTCTAGAACGTTAAGGAGGAATAATACTTGCCAAATGGAGGAAGCGGAAGCCTTGATAAATAAGTGTTAACAAAGTGATAAAAAATAGTCAAAATTATAAACAATGTTCAGTTTGGTCAACACTTGGTTTACATAAAATGCTAGATATTACATAAAAATAACAGATTACCTTAACAGCTTTTTTATTCATAATTATAGATAATTTTCTACATGTCTATCTCTTTCTGCTATCAGACAAGTATTATCTATCCTTGATATTCCGAAACTTTTTTCAACCATCCTATCCACCCTATGTAATAAAGTAAGTATAATACTTTGTATCGATTTCAAGTCCTTAATTTTGGCCTTTTGTTCAGATGTTCTAGACATTTCAAGTGCATCTGGCTCACATTTCCTTCTACGCTTTTTAACGACTCCATATTCTTTCGAGGGTGAGTTTTTTTCTAACATATTTACATCGCTACTTTTATTCAGTTCTTCCACATTACTGGTTCCTAAATAATAAATGTCTTATTTAATACTTCTCAAATAGTATAAAGAACTAAATAATATTTTAATAACTATATTTTACATATAACAAATGTAAATTATCCAGTAAAAAGTTTTAAAAACTTATAAAATCTCTATATGAATTAAAATTACCTTCATCTTCTGCTATAGCTTTTCGTTTTCTTCTTTTCTTGATATTAATTTGATTGTTATCCATTTCGTTGTTTTCCGAATTAAGTTTCATGGTTATCGAAAAATTTACTATGTATAAAATTATATATATACTTTATAAATAACTTGAAACTCTAATTACGAGTACTTTTAATACATTTATCGTGTGTTTAGGCACAGAAGATTCGATTAAAAACTCTGTATTGCCTTAAAACGTGATTCAAATATAAACATTTAAATAACCTATATTATGCTTGAACCACGTGCGTTCCTTCGACTATGTATACATGCACATGGTATGTGTAGTACACTCTATAGTATTACACTTCAAAAGAGCTTTTTCTTCTCACATTTCAGGAACCTTTCTATCCCCACCATTCTACTGCGCATCCACCTTCGCGCAATTGCTTTGGAAAGAAAACGGGAGATGATCAAGAAAGTCAGAACGAACTTGAGCTCCGCTGATCATAACCACAATTACAGTGTTCCCACGAACGGAAGCCTAAACCATCTCAATTTACCGTGCTTCCAGTGGTCTCCCTCGCGTATTGTTTCGTAAGAAAGCGAGCCATATCGAATATCCCTTTCATTATTATAAAGTGATTGCAAAATAGAATAAGAACTGCTGTAATGTGTGAAAATAAAAGTACTATAAAACCCAATCCAAACGTCTTTTCATTTATAAATTTTCCTATACCTCTTATCGCTATTCCTATGCATTCCTATCCCCTTCATGCCAGCGATAAAGTCATACATTACACTGACTTAAACTACTTGCTCATTGTATCAGGAGTACATGAAAGGAGGTATATCGCAAAATTCATTGTCATAATTTTATTGTATACTACTGAAATCTCTTTTTTTCGAAATGGCCCATTTACGGACATGGAAACACTATCTATCAGTGGCACTCGAACTAAAACACCCCTACAAAGGTCATTCATTTTGTGACTCCAGAAACACAATGTGTGCGCTTTTACCAATGAAAACTCTAGAATAGACCACTAGCAACGCATCGATAACAATTTTATGTGCATGTGAATTGTAATTAATTAGTAATAAACAATTTTCAGTTTTATGTTAAATCGTTCGATATCGCAGCAAATGATTCGTGCCGCTTCTCTCGTAAGAAGCAATGGAACATTCGGCACGAATTTTCTGCTGCTTTCAAACAGCCTAACAGCGCCAATTTCGCGCAGCGGCAAAACGTTCAAACTGTTCGCCAAGCAACAGTTTCCTGCAATTCGCCGCGCGGTAACACTGCGTGCACGCGACATCTGTCGGCGAGTATTGATTTAAGTTTTCGCCGCAGACTTGGAACACTCGCCGACAGATGTCGCGCGCACGCCGTGTTACCGCGCGGCGAATTGCAGGCAACTGTTGCTTGACGAACAGTTTCAGTGTTTTGCCGCTGCACGAAATTGGCGCTGTTAGGCTGTTTGAAAGCATATTTCATATTGGAACATGAAATGGAAAATTGTTTATAACTAATGGATTACAATTCATACATACAACAAATGGTTATGGATACATTGTTAGGGATCTCTTCTGAAACTTTGACTAATAATATCGAAATTACATCGAGAAATCATTAAACTCTGATCGCTTTTATTACAGGATCGTAAAGATATTTTCCACTGAGATGTATACGTCACAAGAAGAATCAGCATTACGATACATTCCATCCTTGTGCCCCGCAGAACCAGGAAAGAAGTAAAAGGCCACGATCTCGAACAACCACGACAATGGAAGATGTATGTTAGCCATACCTGAGGTACCTCCGCCAGCATCACCTGCATCGACATCGTGACCACTATTTCGAACAGCAAATGCAACAAATTCTAATCTAATTAATGTGTACATAATACAATCTACATAATAAATGTATAATTATAATTCAACTATTGCATTCTTTATTTATCACCTTCCTCTCCCATCCTGCCACACCCTTTCATACTTCTTTCCTCATTTGTCCACCGTTTTCACAGTTCTTCCACAATCAACGCAATCTCTCACACTCTCTCACTCTCTAGCTCTCTCACTCTCACGCACTTCCACTCTCTCACTCTCTCACTCTCTCATTCTTTCATTTTCTCACTCGTTCTCTCTCTCTCTCTCTCTCTCTTACTCTTCCTTCTTATCCTCCTCTAAAATTCTAATACCTCCTCGCACATCATGTGCACCTGATACAAAAGTCCAAAATTTTCCCGAAAATTCTCGAAAATTTCCGGAGAAAGTAGTACGAATCAACGTTGGGCCAGGCATTCGAAAGAATACCTCCTCGCATATTATGTGCTCCTGATACAAAATTCCGAAATTTTCCCGAAAATTTCCGAAAATTTTCGGAAAAAGTAGTACGAGTCAACGTCAGGCCAGGCATTCGAAATAATACCTCCTCGCATATTATGTGCTCCTGATACAAAATTCCGAAATTTTCCCGAAAATTTCCGAAAATTTTCGGAAAAAGTAGTACGAGTCAACGTCAGGCCAGACATTCGAAAGAATACCTCCTCGCATATTATGTGTTCCTGATACAAAAATTCCGAAAATTTCCGGAAAAAGTAGTACGAGCCAACGTTGGGCCAGACATTCGAAAGAAAATTTCGAAAATTTCCGGAAAAAGTAGTACGAGCCAACGTTGGGCCAGACATTCGAAAGAAAATTTCGAAAATTTCCGGAAAAAGTAGTACGAGTCAACGTTAGGCCAGACATCGAGTTTAGAATACTTCCTCGCACATCATGTGCTCCTGATACAAATTTTCGAAAATTGGGTTAGAATTTTCAGTAGTACAAGTCAATAATAGGCCAGGCAAAGAAATTCGAGAAACCTCTTCGAAGAGTATCATGTTCTCCTGATATAATTAGCAAGTAGTTCATGTCAATGGAAAGTCAGATGGAACTATCAGAATGGGTGAGAGAGAGAGAGAGAGAGAGAGAGAGAGAGAGAGAGAGAGAGAGAGAGAGAGAGAGAGATTGCGTTGATTGTTGAAGAACTGTGGAAACGATGGACAAATGAGGAAAGAAGTGTGAAAGGGAGTGGCAGGTTGGGAGAGGAAGGTGATAAATAAAGAATGCAATAGTTGAATTATAATTATATAATTATTATGTAGATTGTATTATGTACACATTAATTAGATTAGAATTTGTTGCATTTGCTGTTCGAAATAGTGGTCACGATGTCGATGCAGGTGATGCTGGCGGAGGTACCTCAGATATGGCTAACATACATCTTCCATTGTCGTGGTTGTTCGAGATCGTGGCCTTTTACTTCTTTCCTGGTTCTGCGGGGCACAAGGATGGAATGTATCGTAATGCTGATTCTTCTTGTGACGTATACATCTCAGTGGAAAATATCTTTACGATCCTGTAATAAAAGCGATCAGAGTTTAATGATTTCTCGATGTAATTTCGATATTATTAGTCAAAGTTTCAGAAGAGATCCCTAACAATGTATCCATAACCATTTGTTGTATGTATGAATTGTAATCCATTAGTTATAAACAATTTTCCATTTCATGTTCCAATATGAAATATCGGAGCAAATAATTCGTGCCACTTTGTACATAAGAGATAAAGTAAAATCCGGCACGATTTTACTGCTGCTTTCAAACAGCCAACAGCGCCAATTTCGTGCAGCGGCAAAACGCTGAAACTGTTCGTCAAGCAACAGTAACGCGCGGTAACACTGCGTGCGCGCGACATCTGTCGGCGAGTGTCCCAAGTCTGCGGCGGAAACTTAAATCAATACTCGCCGACAGATGTCGCGCGCACGCAGTATTACCGCGCGGCGAATTGCAGGGAATTGTTACTTGGCGAATAGTTTGAGCTTTTTGCCACTAGTCCAATTGGCGCTGTATGGATCCCGAAAGAAGCTTCACTTGTTCTCCACAAGAGGCTCTACTGTTTGGCTAGCAGGTTCAGCGTTTTGCCGCTTACTTTGTTGGCGCTGTATGGACTCCGGAAGAAGCTTCACTTGTTCTCCACAAGAGGCGCTACGGTTTGGCTAGCAGGTTCAGCGTTTTGTCGCTTACTTTGTTGGCGCTGTATGTACCCCGAAAGAAGCTTCGAAATTTCTCCACAAGCGGCGCCACTGTTCGGAAAGTAGCGCGAAATTCGAACGCTAGAGTTGTATTTTCTTCGAATAAAGAAGAAAAAATAGGGAAAGCGGTGCTGCAAATCGACTTGGCCGTATATCTGGCTTTATATCTTTCTACCAGAATACAGTATAAAATGATTATGTACTTCGATCGATACCTTAAATATAATGCGCTTAATATCTACACATTACATTCAAATACATTTTGGCATAGCTTGTGCCGAAGAGAATTTAATGTTTTTACAAATAACTAATGTACGTGGTAGTTTGTTGGAATGAATACTTTTATAATCGATTAAGTTATTGTATACTATATACTCTTTACAATATATTTGTACTTTATATTTTTATCTTACTCTACTGTACAATGAAATAAAGTACGCTTAGATTTAAATTAGATTATAAATAGGTTTCAGTCAGCCTCGATAGATCCCGTTTGAACGCATTAAAAAGTAATTATAAGTCCACGCGTTGAATTAACGAGAGAGTGTGACATTTTTATTTCTGTACGTATTTCTTCATTCTTTTTTCGAAGAACCAGCAAGAGGCCCGAACGACACGCGTTACAGGATTAGCATAAATAATGAAAAACGATGATAAAAGCTGCTCGATAATATATGTTCCACGCGATCAGAATACTTTCTCGCTTTCGAAATAGCCTGATTGGTTGGACTTCCGAAATGCTAAGGAACGACAAGGTCTTTCATTCGTTCAAGGCCGAACAATTGAGATCCCTAGGCATTCGGCTGACCTGGATCCGCGTGCACGGTATAAGAACTTTCTTCTGTTCTTGTCCAGTTGATTGCAGTCGTTTCGATATTGAGACGCGAACGAAGAAAAATGACTGCACTCGTCCGGCTCACGCATGTTTTGTATAACATTAGGACATTCGCACGCATAAGCACAACAACGATTGCTCAGAAAACCATGCCAGGAGGACACCATAAATCACGACGAAGTTCATTTCGATGACTAAACGGTTATTCCTTATTCGATATATTACGGCAAAAGGGATCGAAGATCGGGAAACAGTAATTTTCTAATGAAACTTCGCAAGTATATAATTAGTCGGTCATCGATTTTAATTCTATGTATTGTAATTAATATTACAATATATTACAATTATTATATATGTTATATATATCATATTATACTATATTATTATTATTATATTACATTATATTATTATTATTATATTATATTTTATTATATATGTGTGATCATTGTAATAAAATTATATTATTATTATCATATTATATTATATTATATTATATTATATATACTAATATTATATATGTGTGATCATTGTAATAAAACAGCGTTTTTGTAACGAGCCATATTTACTTGTTCTCTAGCTCTTTTCATCGCGTATCCAACGCTCAGAGATCTAATAAATTTACTGTATTCATTAAATATCTTTAATACCGAGCTCTGTGCACATATCACAATATTCAGAACGGTGAATATATCGAGTGAGAAACCGAGGAGCGGGAAAAAAAACTGTTGGGTCAATGACTATCGGTACAAATTGTAAAACAAAATCTAGTTATACCGGTTCGTATAATTTTTACAAAGCGAGGAATATGTTCGCCGGGTGAAGAGACGAGTTTCGACGGAAACGATAGCAGCTCCGTTGATTTTCATGACCCACACTTTTACAGAGCCGGGAAACGCTCGTCCGGTCTCCATTCCTTAAAACGCTGAACCCGACAGTTTCATCAACGTCCGTTTCGATGTTAACTTGTGTTTCTTAAAACGATTTTGTAATCGTGTATATCGGCTGGACGCTATCGCGAGTTCTCGAGAACCACATTTCTTAGCCGGGAATATAAATTAGTATTCCCCGTTTTGTATCAAGCGTTAAAACTATATCGCCGGTGTAAGACAAGAAGTTCGAACGTTTCTCGTCCGCCAGACTTTACGATCGACGTTTTTTGTTTTCATCGAAGAGACAACCGATATATTTCTTTCGAAAGACGACCACGTTTCTCTCATCTCGTCGCGCGCGGCAACTAATCCCGGGGCGAGTTCAACGATCTTGACGCGGACCAAAATCGTTGCTCCAGCTTCGCGAGCATTTCATTTAACAAAAGATAAAAGTAGCGTACAGCGTGTTATTTGCTCGATGCAAGTGCAGCGCTCATTATTGACAACGGTAAAAACGGGACGAGATGGAAAGTGTCTAAAGAACATCGGCTGGCGAGTCTCTAAATTTCGGTTTCACTTTTACTTCATCTGCTCCGAGAACAGTTAACGATTTCCCTCGTGCAACTTCATTTCCAATAGCCACAAATAATATTCCAATAATATAATATATATATTATATTATATTATTGGATATTTATTATTAATTATTATTATATTTATTAATATTATTGGATATATATAATATAATATATAATATATATCCAATAATGTAATAATAAAATATAATATAATAATAATATATCCAATAATATAATATATAATATATATCCAATATTATTGGATATATTATTATTATATTATATTTTAATATTATTATATTATTATATATATATAATAATATTCCAATGGCCTTTTTCGATTCCAGCGACACATTTCGATTCTCGCATAATTTTTCAAATTACAGCAAACATAATACGTTGGCTTCAGCAATAATTTTTAGCGTCGTTGTCGCGAAGAATTTAGAATTCTTTCTGTAACGTTTTGTAAATTTGAAATACGCGTAAGTATATTAAATATGTTGTCGAACAACGCGTTACTTGAGAGTAATGCATGAAACCTTTTAGTAATTTATTAACGTCATCTTGTAAACTGTAACGAGACGTACGCAACGTTTAGATCTATTGTGCAAATTGTTTTTCTGTACTGCCAAACTCGAAGGCGACAAGAATTCTTCTCCATAATCGATCATCATCGAGTTCTTCCCCAGAATCTTTTCCCAGAACCTCCGATTGCAATCTATTACATAAACCGAACTTTTATTCGTACGCAAGAGACGCGAGAATAACTAACACGGAATAACTAACAAAACAATTCGTTCTTCGAGATAAATCGACGAGCAATAATCTTTAAAAGTACAATGAACAGAACAATGAACAAAATAATGAACGCCTGATGACGTCGAATAAATCTTCAAGTATATTATTTCATAAGGCAGAAGTGCCTATTATGGGACCACTTTTCAGGGTGTGTATCGTCGATTTGATTGCAATTGAAAAGCGTTATCGTCGAATATTTATACTATCGTTCTTCTAGACGACGTAATGAATTTCGAAATACTTCTTCAACACGAATAAAAGATAACACGTGTGAACCAGTAAAGTAAACTATATTGTTCTCTGTCCAGAATGTTGTCATTTGTCCGCATTGTGTGACGATGCCGATTCTGTGGCTGCAAGGAAGATCAGCGCAGGTCGCACGATTTCCGAGATATTGTCGCTTAAAGTTCTGTTCGCTAACGATTAACAGATTATTTGTTGTATCTATCAGAAGAAGACTATCAGAAGATCATCAGATTATTTATTCATCGTGGAGGCAAATACTGTAGGCTCGAGAAAATGATGCGATAAGTAGTTATCGCGCTACTAATAACTAGCGTTTCAAGTTGCATAATTTCTTCGAGTCCACAGTATTTGTTTCCGCGACGAATAAATAATCTTCCGATAAAGTTTCCTCTGTGATAAATATATATATATATAATATATATTATATTACATTATTTATTATATTATTATATTATATTATTAATATAGATAATATATACATATAAATAAATATATAATAAATATATATATATATATATATATATATATATATATAATATAATAATATAATAAATATATATATAAATCCTACAGTCCAACGAAGACTCGCATCGACCAGAATTTTTGGAAATTACAACACCGCGGCGTTTTTCCTCGGAATTGCTCTGCTGAAAGTAGCGTTTTTTCTGTGCAACGCACACGGCGTGCGCGCCGATCCCGAGTTAGAAACCGGACGCGCGAAGGCAGGCGATCGAATGAGCGAGAGGGCCTCGGGTCCCGGGATTCACGGCGATAACGGCAGCAACGACGACGACGACGACGACAACCGAGGCACAAGGGAACGCGACCCTGAGTGCTCGACGGCAAAGACAATGACTCTCTCGGCAGTGCGTGTTGCGGCGCGCGCTTATCCGCGGGAGACAAGTATAAAAATGACCTCGACGGGGATAAAGTGTTCGCCGATCTTGCATCGACGGTCAGTACGCGTTCGGGACACCTTCGTTGTAGTCCGCCGAAGGGATCACCCGCGCGAGTTCTCTTCTCTGCGGCTTCTGCTGCGTCATCGAGTATCTGGTCGGACGAGTGCGTTTGCTAACCGGGAACCAACCGGTAGGGACACACGCGGCGATCCTAAGCGTCCGAGAGCATCGTCCTTGGGATCTTGCCCCCTTTTACGGCCGCGTCGACTTAGGGGCAGTCGTCGTCGTCTAGTGTCGCACCGGCGACCGCAGTGCGTCCAGTGAAGTTAGAGGATCGAGAACCGCGAGCATCGAGAACCGCGAGCATCGGTCCCGGCTAAGAGAACTTATCGTAGTGCGAATCGTAGTGTCTTGTTTCTTTCTAGGCTTCTTCCTTCGACGCTTGGCTTCGTTACGACTTCTCAGGTAGGCACGGTATGTCCGACGTTCGCATCGTTGTCCGCGTACAAACGAGTCACCGAGATCTGCAAAACGTATTTCTTTTGAATTTTCGTTGTGGACTCGGATCACAATGATGCAAATCGATAAATACGTGAACAATAAGTAAACAGACGGATGAAAAATATGCAGACGGACAGACATTGGCAATGCTTGGAATGCAGAACTTGGAATGCATTTTTATTCTCTTCTGTCATTCCAAGTGATAGCAGCATTTAAGAAAGCTAGAGCAGAACCTGGAAGAGTGAGATGTTCGAATAATGGACGACCGTCTGACATTTTAACTGCATCGAATAATTGGTTTATAGCTCCAATGCATCGATTTATAAACAGAATCGTTCATTGCAATTCGAATGAATTAATAAGTCAGACATCGGCGATCCGGTTCATCGAGGTTCTACCGTATTCTTTCTTCAAAATTCAGGTCATCTAGTCCACCATTAAAACGAGTTATGCGGTTCTTCGAGTGGTCTTGACCGTCACTGTAGCTCCGACATTTCTGTGGTTGCATGGGAGAACGCCGCATGTCGCTTGTTTTCACTTTCAAGATATCGTCGCTTGAAGTTCTGATCGCTTCGCATGTACTAGTATGTATTTCGAATTGCATAATTTTGTCTAACAGAACTTGCTTTCACGTGCATTCGGTGTACGTATAGTTCCACGGGTGTGATGCATTAAGTGCAATAATTTAAATTCTTGGAAACTGCGACACGCGGCGTTCTTCCTTACAGCCACAGATTTATCTCCGGCGAGACTAGGATCCATGACACGTGTTCGGGTCCGGATTATGGTTGGTGATAGCGATCGTTCGCTACTGGTGTCGCGTAGATCCCATCGACGCAGGCCGCTGCATCATTGATCCGATTCGAGCGAGATTCAGGCTAATATAATAATAAGTTTTATTATAATATAATATTTATTATATTATATTATTTATAATTTATTATTATATAATATTATTATAATTTATTTTAATATAATAAGTTTTCATTAACGGTTTAGCCAATTTGCTGATTCTCTGTCAGCTATTGTAAAAATAAATTACATCGAATTAGATTGAATTTGAATTGAATTAACTTTCAAAGAAAGATTAACAGACCTTCAGAATTGTTCCACTTTTTTCGAATTATTCATAGGAGAATGGTTGGATCGCGGATTTGGCGCGTATCGGCCGGAAACAAGTAGGTGAGCCTTCGAACTATCGAGCATTAGAAAGATCACGAGAGTTTGAGAATGTACTAGTTTCGTATTTGTTGAATTATTAATAGGAGAACGGTTGGATCGCGGATTGGATGCGTTTGTAACAGAAACAAGTAGGCGGAATTTCAAACGTTAGAAATATACTTATCATCGATGCTAGATACTAATGAACGATACTAATTGTTTCGAAGAATCTCCGAAAATCGATACACTATTCTAGATAACAAAATCAAATCGTTGCAGATATCGCAGCCGCGTAATATTCATTACAGCGGTTCACAGTTACTCGAACATTTCAAAAAACGGTTTCGCGCGAATTTGAAGGTCGACTACTTGTAACGGAACACTGCGCCGTGAATCGTGTCAATTATGTCGTCGCCGAAAGTGAAATTGACTGGTACTCAAACTATCAATGAGTTCGACGAGCGATCGTTTTGCCGGAGTTCGTTCTCGCTTTCTCACGACTCTCGATTTTTACGCGAAAAAACGAAGACACGGTTTTACCGCAGCGTAACTGCAGTTTCCTTTGGAACATGCTTTGAAGACAGCCGCTTTATTCGCGGAACAGATTTATGCCTTTCAATGTGCTCGATCAACTTTTAAGAACGAGTAAACGAGATTCAAAACGGTGAAGACAAATTCGAAACGATTCGAAGATACGATTGTCTCTCTCTCTCTCTCTCTCTCTCTCTCTCTCTCTCTCGCGCGCGCGCGCAACTTATTAAGCTTATTAACAAAAAGGAATAAATGGCTGTCAAGCTACCGTATCTTGCGTTCGCATAAAAATCAGCAGTATGCTAATTGTACTAAATTAGAATTACAATACTTTGCACGTTTTGCATAGTTTTCCCTGCATAAATGCCGCGCGCAGTTCGCACATATACTTTTCATTCTATGCATCCACTCGCATAAATAAGGAAATTCGATGAACTACGCGTATCGTTAAGAGACGATCCATCCTTTTCATCTTTTTCTTCTTCCTCGCTTCACCCAGTTCGACGTTTTACGGTGCCCTCGTTTGTTCCAGTGATTGCGAAAATGGCAGCTTCGCCGTCTCAATCGGTGTCGACGTGGTTCGAGGGTCGAAATGTGTTCGTCACCGGGGGCAGCGGTTTTATGGGCAAAGTTTTAATTTACAAGCTGCTGGTCAGCTGCCCGAATCTGGGGAACATCTTCATGCTGGTCCGAAAGAAGAAAGACGTTGACCCGCAGACCAGATTGCTGCACATGTTACAGGTAAGACCCTTGACAATGTTGCTATGTTGATCGACCCTTTGTAGTATCACAGGTCAAATTTCCACTCCGAATTCATCCCTTTGCAGTTTAAATCGGCCCTTTTGCCGATCAAAACCCAGTTCTTCCTTCGTTCTTCTTAAACCGTTCCGCTGAAAATCAAATCCAACGTGAACGTCTCATTCTGAAATTTGTAATTAATACAAAATATAAATAAATAATATAAATAATAAATATATATAAATATAAATAAATATAATATAAATATAATATAAATATAATATAAATATAATATAAATAATAAATATATATAAATATAATATAAATATAATATAAATAATAAATATATATAAATATAAATATAAATAAATATAAATATAAATAAATATAAATAAATATATATAAATATAAATATAAATAAATATAAATAAATATATATAAATATAAATATAAATAAATATAAATAAATATATATAAATATAAATATAAATAAATATATATAAATATAAATATAAATAAATATATATAAATATAAATAAAATTGTCGCATGCATGTGACAATAAGAAAAAAAAGAAAAAGAACAAAAAGATATTAATCGCGAGTACTTACGTCGAGAACAGCTAACAATGAACCTCGAAATGATCCGAAGAAATCATGGTCGTGTATTCTACGTATATGCCGACGCGCATCGTGCAGCCACTGTACGCTCAGAGAAACTTGTTTTTTCCCGCGAGTCGTGCCGGGCATTTCATAAAAAAAAGTTGTTCTCATGGGAACTGGAAGAAGCTTTCAAAATCACGGCGTAAATTACCGCGGCTGTTTACTGCTAGTCATCGGGCGTGAAAACGCTATTATCGAGATATTCAGAGAAATTTTTTTATTCTGACGCACGCGAACCGCTCCAAACCTGAAACAGAGGAATTAATTTTGCAATTCTTAATCACGATTTTAATAGGGAACGTAGAAGATTATTCGTGCAGACGTGAAGCGTTTATAAAATCGTTAATATCATAAATCGTATATATAAATATATATAAATATTATACACAAATATGCGTAAATATTATAAATATATATAAATAAATGTGTACAAATATTGTATATAAGTATTGTATATAAATATTATATACAAATATACGTAAATATTATAAATAAATATATATAAATAAATGTGTACAAATATTGTATATAAGTATTATATATAAATATTATATACAAATATACGTAAATATTATAAATAAATATATATAAATAAACATATACAAATATTGTATATAAGTATTATATATATAATAAGACCCGGTGCATCAAAGAAGTAATAACTATTTATAATGCAAATCGTATTAATAATCAATGTGTCCGTTCGAAGTGTCACACATAATGACGCATAGCCGGCATTTAAGCACATCCATGTGAAGCAAACATTAATCAATTACTTAGCCAATTACCATATTATCTGCCGAACGCTTTTTTATATTCAATAACTTCTTCTGCTCCAATTATCGCGCGTTTTCTTTTCACGCGAATTACAAACTATAAATTCGTTCAGCTCTCGGACAACGTTCGAACAAAAACTAGCAACCTTTTATCATACCAGTCTCACTCGACGTGTCTCCGTCTCACGGTGTTCTCTGTTCGCTACAACTGTTAGACAGTTAACGTAATTTTCAAGCGTCGATTATACTCGACGAGAACGGTCGAGGGACCGGTTAACGCGAATGTTTTCCAAAAAAATAATCACGAACGAGCCAGCATAAAATTGGCAAAAGGCGTCGGATTCGATTCCTGAAACAGGGTCTACGTGAAACGGATAACGTCGTAGGTCCGAAGTTCGAGCCGGTGAACCTGTTCCCTCGGAATCGTGTCCTCGAGAGAGCATCGACGACGACCGGCCGCGCCGCAAACACGAAAATTTCGTTGCGAAACGGACGACAGAGGAATTCTCTAGTTGTATGCAAGGCCTCGAAATGTAAATCTAATGGTGTTTACAAACGATACACTCGTGTTCTGGGCCGGTTCGGATGAATCTTAGCCGTCGGCACGCGGCGACTTCGTGGCCGCACGGGCACCGTGTTGCTTAATAAAACCATAATCGATTCCAGGTTTCCCAGGCAGCGAACCTTGGCGCTTTCGATTTTGTCTTTCTCCGTTATCGGAGTCGTTTTTACGGCGCGACAGCCCGGAACCGATTAGAACGACCGATGGACTATTACAGAAGATCCAACTGAATTTCTTAACCCTTTGGGTACAGATGTATTTGAAGAAATTCTTGCGTTTGAGACGGACTTAATTGACTGACGAATTAGACTCGTCGTCTATAACTAAGCCGAAGCAAGTGCGTGACGAGTCTCAGTCGTCAAATGTACCCAAGGGGTTAATTAATTTCACCATCCATCGTTCTATCTAATT
The DNA here is from genome assembly GCF_051020955.1 of Megalopta genalis. Classification (NCBI taxonomy): domain Eukaryota; kingdom Metazoa; phylum Arthropoda; class Insecta; order Hymenoptera; family Halictidae; genus Megalopta; species Megalopta genalis. The sequence goes on from NC_135017.1 coordinate 18,700,836, forward strand.
TCTCTTCTTTTTGTAATTTCGTTTAATAATTCCGTGAATTTTTCTCGCCGTTGTTCTATCCAGTTCCACGATTCTCTCGATAGAATTGCTTTCTTATCGAAGGCCCCGTTCTCCTCTTCAAACTGTCGAGTCCAGGAACCGCTGAAAGTTTAACCATCGCGCCGATCTTTACATTCGTTTGTACGTATCCAGTCGTTGTCTTTATCGTGTTTTTTGTCAGCAGCAGTTTCTAATAACTCTTTGTGCAACGAACGGTTCGTTCGTCCTTCGCAAGTGCCACAGTGATTCAACGCTGCACCACGTAGAACACCCATACGCGACGAATGCATCTCGCCGTTAAATTTTATATTCTCCTTTAACAAGCTGTTTTCGTCGAGTTCCCTCTACGCCGAGTCCCACGCTGCTAACGGTGTCCCCATCACAGGTACCAGTATAATATTCGTATTTATTTGCAAACCAGTTTCGATATATTTTTTCATTCCTGCTGGCCGGGGATTCCACTTTATTCATCAAGGTCTTCGCAGAAGTTCGATGTCATTGAGAGGTCCGATCGCTCCATCTCCTTCTAAATATAATTACCTAATCTTCTTCTCGATCAATATTTGCCGTTCGCCTTCGAGACTTCCTGGAAGATTTAAATGTTTAATACTCTGGTACACCTTTTATTTTAGTACCGCGAAGCGTTCTTTTTTTTTGTGTCTTACACTAGAGGCCAATAGACGTTGCATTTCTAGTTACACTGTTATGCAGTTATACGGTTATGCGGTTATACAATTATGCTTTGATATCGATATCTTGAATTCGAAATATTCGATACAGTTTTTCATTACTACTTTAGGCTTAAAAATCAAACGCTATGAGTTGAGATAAAGTAACGTGAAATAATGTTAAATAAAATTAAATAAACCGACTGATCGAATGCACACTATGGATTACGCTATCCTGGCACAGGATCATATATTATTCTTGTCGATCTCTGCTAATTGTTAAGGAATTTTATAATCGCGGATTATAATCTCATAAATCGTTTCTTGGCGTCGCTATCTCCGATGTTTTATAGTAACAGCGTTTTCGAACATATTTTTTCCACGCATCATTTTCCTTATTACAACTGACTTAAGCAATAAAAAGAACTGCGACCAGCTGTCATTACCCGCGTGCAGATATCTTCTCGATGCTGTGATTTGTTTTCTCCCGCCGATTAATTAATTACCCTGCGGGTAATTTTGTCGTTGTCTCGTGCACCGCAGGTCTATTTTAAGATGCAGGTTGATTGACTGTTGCGCCGCATACCGATTTACATCTGATACCGGTTTCGTTGCATGCAACTAATTTGGCATTGCCGTTTATAGTATCGAAAATACTGCAGCAGCGTTCGCGAACGCTTCGAACGACTCGTAACTTCGTATCTGCCACGTATCGTGAAGAATCTGTAATCACAAAGAGTACACATGCTCCATTAGTCTCTGGACAATGCGGAGATACTCGGTACAGGCCCGCTAAATTCTCTCCAATTGTCGCTGTTGAAATTTTAGCCTCGAACAAAAATTAATCTATAGTTTACTTAGTAAGATATCTTCAGTTAAGATATCGTTTTACATTTCGCCGGCTCCGTCAGCGGGCAGCGACGGTGACGTAATCTATATATATTAGATGCCGCGATACATCATCGCCGGTACCTTTTGATGTACTTCGTGCCCTAACCGTCACGTATACAGTGTAAGACGCGACAAATAAAACGTCTCTGATTGGTGGACACGACGAACCCAAAAAGAGTATAAAAGAAGCGTTTCTTCTTACCGGACAGTTAGTAGAGTTTGATCGCTCGATCGGTTTCGCCCATATACCTTCTCTCATTAAATAGAATAAATAAAGTCCTTTTAAGCAAAGTATTAGAATCATATTCATTTTCATTCCATAATCCCAACAGTCGCTCAGCCTGCAAACAAATATGAACGATTTAGGAAGAAGAGATACGATTATTACCGACTATAAATTATTAACTATAAAAATGAGGCCCAAGGCTCGATCAATCGTATCTCCAGTTCCCAAATTCGCCATCTTTGTTTCCCAGCTGAAGGAAAATCAGGGAGAATTTACTGTACTCTGTGTACGTTAAATAAACGATCCGTTTGCAGAACAAATACGATCGTGCACTATTTGTTTACAAGCCAGGCGACAATTGGGAGAGAATTTACTGTATCAACGTTCTCTTCGACGTAAACATTGCTAAAGACCATTCGATCGTGAATCGAGACGCATCGGTAAACGCGAATCCAACATCTGAAATTCAAATAGTTCGGCGTACCGTTCAGTACCGTTTAGTGGCGGTGAATTTACGTGTAGGATTACATTCTCGGACACCGGTTTAGAAGCCGTGTTTGCGTAAAAACTTAGCGAATCCGTAAACGTATCGGTGCACACGATGTGCAGTTAGTTCCTGCTTTACATCCAAAGAGGTATAGTATCCTAGTAAACATCTGGTGATCTAGTATCGCAACGCGTTACGCTGCTCTTCGCCGATGTCGCGAGATCTATGCAAATGCATGGAGCTACGATCGGAGTCGTTAATGCGCGGTGGAAACAGTTGCAGCGCGATTTGAATTGCAATTTGGACACAGAGAACGGTTCCCGGTAACTGAAGTTAAGTAAGCAGGCAACTGAAGTTACCACGAAGACCGAGAGTACGGCGAACCGTTTTTAAACCGAGCGTGTTTAATCTAACCGAACAATTTAGGATCTATTTGAATTCGTGTGCGAAGAATCGCGTGGTTTAAATATTGCTGAAAAATCGAACAGCCTCGGTAAATCGTGGTAAATCCATCTTCTGTATGTACTCGTGCATAGTAAACAGTTGTTAGATACGAGAATCTCTCAACGAATGAGCAAAAAGGAACAAGTTTTTGCGGGAAAACCTCGTTTCCTCTTATCTCACCCGGAAGACGTCCGCGTGTAATTAAATTAAGAGATTAGTCACAATGTAGCAATTAATTGCGGTGACACGCCATTAAATAATTTTACCATGGTTACGAAAGATTCGCTCGACTCGCGTTACGTTTTAACGGCGGCTTCGTCGATCGTTTTAACGCGGATTTGGTACGATATTTCTGTTTTCTAAATTACGTTTGTACAATCGCGCTGTAGGAGAAGTCGAACGGTCGATTCGGCAAAAGTGACGAAACTTGTCTATAAATCAATTGATTTAACGCCGCTTGTCGATGTGGCGTTGAATTAACATTTTAAAGAATGTCTTGCGACACTTTCTGGTAAAAATAGCGTTGAGTTATGTATTACGTTAGCTTGTGTGTTAATGGTAAGAATTATTATAATGTAATGAAATTACAATAATGATTCTCTGAATTAAATAAAATTATAACGATGATTCTGAATTAAATAAAATTATAACGATGATTCTGAATTAAATAAAATTATAACGATGATTCTAAATTAAATAAAATTATAACGACGATCGCAATGAAATGATTAGAATTAAACGAAGAAACATTCCTATTCGTAATTACGTATGCGATTTACAAAGGCTGTTCTCCCGGCTCCGACTGTGCAGAGCCTTTCTTCTGCACAAGTCTATCGGTATCGATCAAGGAGAGAAAAAAACGAGTTCCGAGTTCCGCTAATCATATACGCGCATGTATCGTTGCGTACGCATGTTCAACGTATAATTTCGTTTCTTTTTTTAGCGACTAAAAGACCTTTTAAGACTGTACCCGCGTGAAAGGATTTTCTGACGTTCTCTCGCGTGTCTTTTTATAGCGCGACAGATCAACGAACATTAATATTTTTCGTAGCACCGATCGATCGATCGATTCCCTCGAAACGGAACGCGCCGATTTAAAATTGTTCGAATTACAATTTCGCAAATGAAACGCGAGTTGTCCAATTTGTCAGCCTAATGGGGAATCACCGACCAGGAAGAGAGGCCTGCGCCATTATTTGCTTTTCGGAAAGGTTTTATGGAGAAACGGATGTCCTTCGCGTACGGAATAAATGAGGCGAGCTATGCGAAGAGAATACTGCTTGTCGGTCGGACGATTTCAACGCGTGGTCACGGTGCCGCGTATACATATATTAGAATTTTATTCATCTTTATTTACACCGAATTGCTTTTTAGTAAACAGCCGAATCGTCTTCAGCCGAAAAGATGGTACAGCAATGTCTCCCTAATTCGGGCTCGGATTGCGCTCAAAAATGGACGATCTGTGAAGAGGAGACACGATTATTCGAGCCTCGCGGCGCTCGTTTTTGTAGTTGTTAACAATCGGCGATTATAAAAGCGAGCCCCGCAATGCTCGGATAATCGTATCTGCTCTTCCCAAATTGTCCATTTTTGTGCGCAATCCGAGCGCGAATTTCGGGAGAAATTCGGGCGAAACGGAACATTTTTATTTGACGTAATAGCTGTATACTTGTCACGACGGATCGCGAATTGTTATGCGAAGCGGCGGCAAAGAAATTGAAATTATTCGCGGAAGAAGAAACTTGAAATAATAATGACGTATTTTGAACCACTTGTACGAGGAAGCAGATAAGATGAACTCAAATTTCATATGCACGCCGTCGCTTGTGCTCGGACAAGGTCTTCGGTGACTAACAATGTGAGGCTGAGAATAAAGAAGAGGTGGACAACAATCTCTCCCCTCGTAACTTGTTCAAATCTGAGATCGTTTAATATATAAATATAGACAGAAACGGGCAGATCAAATGCAAAATAGCAAAAACGTTGGCAGCGTCGATCCAATAAAAAAAAGCGATAAAATTAAGCCGTGTTGAACTACCTAAAGTATCTTTCAGTAATCGGTGGGTTAAAACACACGTCTGCAAAAAAAATGAATACTGAAAAGGTTAAGAGTCGTGCCTGGATTGTCAACTTGTAGAAGCACCCGGGCACGTACCCACGCCGCACAGAAACAAGCTGTTGCATAATTTATTAATACATACTGTTTTTATCGGACTGACCCCTTCCTATTTAACGAAACTGACTTCTGAGTTTATTAACATCGTACCCCAAAGTACCTACAATTAAACCTTGCTAATAATTACAATTTCTGTTTGCTAAATGTTTACAAAGTCGTTGTGCATATAAAGACTCTAAAATTCAAGAAAATGCGATGAATCTAACACGACAAATGTGTCACAGTATTATTGAGACGAAATGAAAGAAGCACGAAGTTGTCGCTATTTTTAATTCCTTGGAATTGACGCAGAAAATTTGTATTTCGCATAAAAATTCGCAGCCTAATAATCGCGAGTTCTGTATTATTGAGACGAAATGAAAGAAGCACGAAGTTGTTGCTATTTTTAATTCCTTGGAATTGACGCAGAAAATTTGTATTTCGCATAAAAATTCGCAGCCTAATAATCGCGAGTTCTGCAATTCCTTTTCGGTTGCAAATAAATCGACGTTCCTGCTCCATCTCAATTCGCCTTTCGGACATAGGCGGCGGAGAGAAAGAGAACGAAACAATAAAAACCTGTAAAACCGAGGGAACATTCGGCAACAAAGACGAAGAATTTATTTACTTGCGTCAGTCGATCCGAGGAGTCGCGATTCGTAACGCGTCCACGAGCGCGCGAGTGAAGGGGACGCTAATGGTGCAGGTATGCAACCGATAATTTCACCATGTACCGTTTCCAAGTGTCACTGAAAATCTCAATGGGACAGGTGTCGTTCTTCGCGACAGCAAACACGGCCACGCTCGCCTACGAATCGTTAAATCGCGTTTCCGCCGACACGATGCGATACAAAAATTTCCCTTCCGGCCGCTGGCAATTAATCGCGTGGTTCCGGTCGCGGCGACGGAACCGTGTGCAGAAAGCGTGTGCCGCTCGAAAGTTCGGAAAAACTTGGGTAACTCGATCTTCCTCGATGGTGTTCCCATTTAACTGAAGACGCTCTCTCGACACAGACCAGTTTCCCGACGAGATTTCTTCCCGCGAATCGAACATGGACTCCGTATTAGGAACGATTACACGGCTTCGCAACGATCCTGAAAAGGTTCCGATCTCGCCTTTCTTTTATTCAACTAAACGTTTCATAAATTCTTGCATCCAGCGGATTCGGTTCTGTCGATTCGATCCGCAAACCTGGAACTCTCATCTAACGGGTTCCCCGGACCTCCGATGCACAGGGCGATTCATCTGAAACAAGTCGAACGAGTGAGATTGCTTGAAGTGAAATTTAATACTAATTTCACGTTAATAATGAAATTCTAACGAACCAATCGTCCCGCAGTCCTGTTAATTTGTATTCCACGGTTTAATAAGTCGAGTATTCGATATTTATAAAGCGTGCCAGCGCGTTACTACATTCTCCTATAATTGTTTTCCTTCGCCTACCACAATCTTTCCTTGATTTGCTTCCGGATAAAACGATACGATCTACCCCGGTGACGCAATTCTGTTCAACAGGACTCTGTGTTCACTGTTTATGCAAATTTACATCGCGCAAACAAGCTAAACATTTCGCTATTGTTTGCAACGTGAAATAATGCGTGCATTGGCTAGGCTCGTACAACTGTTTCGAGTCAAATTTATTCAATTTTGCAAGTGAATGTTTACTTTATTTTGTGTCTGATTACTCAATCGGCCATAGAAACGGATAACGTAATAATAATTGTTAAAATTACGATACTTCTAATTGAATGAATCATGAAAACTCGTAATATAATTGTTGAAGTTACAGTACTTTTACTTTATCCAAGTTTGATTGAATAAATCATGGGATCCCGTAATATAATCGCTATATAAAGTTATAATACTTTGACATCATCAAAGTTTAATAATTATTGAAGTTACAATGGTTTTACTCTACTCTACTCTACTCAGAATATAATGAAATAAATCATGGAGATTTGCTATACGATAATAATTGTTTAAATCATGATACTTTTACTTTATCAAAGCCTAATCGAACGAATCATAAATTGGGATTACAATTGCAGCAAGAACCGTTCAAGTCGATCAAAGAGAAATCTCCGGAGAAGGTGAAGAAACTCATCCTGGTACCTGGCGACACCACAATGGACGGTCTCGCATTATCGACCGCCGATAAGGAACGACTGATTAAGGAAGTCAGCGTTGTCTTTCATATGGCGGCAAATGTGAAATTCGACCTGACGCTGAAGGATGCTGTGCGAATAAATACCCAGGGCACCATGAACGTCCTTAAACTCGCGAAGCAGGTACATATTCATCTCTTCATTTAATAGGACGTGTATTTACTGAAACAGAAAATTTTGCTCAAATGTTATACTATATACACGTATATATGTATATAAATTCTAAATATCGCTCCTCAGTGTGTACGTATGACCGGTTACGACACATCTTAATAGCATTATAGAAGTTCAATGCGTCTGACATTTTCTAGCGAACCTGCGATCATAATTATTATGTTATTTCAGCACAATAATTATTATTTCACGTCAAATCGCATTAGCTGTAAATAATTAGCTAATTTCGATTTCTACTCACTTGCATTTCGTGATTAATAGCTTCAACTTGAATAATAAGCACGTTTCTGTCGTGCATTTTTCGCAGAAAGAACCGTTCTTTCCGTAAGGCATACGGTCTTTTACTAAATCTAAGAGAAATTCGAACACGATCAACCGACAAAAGTTAATAAAAATATTTGCCACAGATGACGAGCTTGGATTCGTTCGTTCACGTTTCCACGGCGTATTGCCACTGCCACGAACCCGTGCTCGAGGAAAGAAACTATCCAGTATCGGTACAGCCCGAAGTCATGATAGACACCGTGAACAATCTGAACGAGGACGTGCTCGTTTCGATGACGCCGAAATTGCTGGAAGGCCAGCCGAACACTTACGCCTTCAGCAAAGCGCTCAGCGAGGATTTGGTCCAAAGATCCGGCCTGCCGGCAGCTGTTGCTAGACCTTCGATAGGTAAACCATCTTCCTCTCCTTTAACGCTTCGAATTCCACCATTGGTTTATCGCTGTTTCATCGAGACACTCTGCAATGTATTTGTCAAGTATGAAAACTTGTTGAAGAAATCATGTTATTATGAATCAGAGAAATGATATCCGGAATTTAAAACAGTAGGAAGATTAAAAGCAGACGATTTTCATGTTCTATAAAAATCCGCAGTCTAATAAATTATTAAATCGGTCATTAGAGGCAATTGCAACTAACACAAAATATGTTTCCACGGCAACTGCGACGTTTGTCTATAATGCTCGCTGCAAGGTGCATTAATCATCACTAAAAACATGCAATCCGTTCTAAGGATTCTCTAAAGACACTTTTTGAAAAATGGAGACCATCAATCCGCCGAAGACGCGTCGCTATAATAAATGATTCTTTGGACATATCCCAAGACGATAAAATTAACATACTTTTACCTATAATAGCATTTTGTAACCTACGAGCACGAGAAGAATCCTCATTTCTCTTTTTTGGGCTTATGGTTCCGTCTTACAGATGCGCCCGTCCTTTCTAATGTGTTTTATGATTGATGCTCTCGAACAGATTGTGTATCTGGCACTTTTTAACCGGTCCTAGATGCTGCAGGAGGCAAACCACTGTCCATAAATATTTCAGTACTCGTACTTTCTCTGTAAATATGAATTTTCAGTGAAACAATCCAATTCAAATCTCATGTCTACGTATACAATACCGTAGGAAAGACTATTATAATTGTAAATTTCTAAATAAACGTCTATTAAAAATCTATTTAAACTTAATTTGCTATTAAAAAATTGCTATTAAATTATTATAATTAAATTGCTATTAAAAAATAGATTTATTATTGTTAAAAATTATAATAGAGATTTATTATAATTGACTTTGCCACTGTTTCAAATCAATTGATTGAAGTTTCTATTGAAAACCTATCACGATATACAATAATAATATACGATTGAAAGATGACAATTACAAAGAAAAATGAAAACTGTATTATACTGCCATCTGCCAAGCCTTAGGCATCGTTCCCTCGGAGAACTCCTTTCACCCTCTCGACCTCGATACTTTTGGATTCCCGGTTTTTTTTGCTATGAAACTCAACGGACGTGAAATGTCAGAACGTGGTTGCAGCATCGCGTGGGCTCCTTAATGATATACGTTCTCAAATTTCAGTGCTTGCATCATTGAAGGAACCAGCGCCCGGCTGGGTGGAGAACTTGAACGGGCCAACCGGTCTGATGATCGGAGCCGGCAAAGGCGTGATCAGGACCATGCTGTGTAACGACAAGTACTTCTTCAACATAGTTCCATGCGATATCGCGATCAACGGCATAATCGCCATGGCGTGGAAAGTCGGAATCGAGAAACCCCAGGAGCCGATATACATGAACGTGACGAACGGCGCCGAGAATCCGATCACTTGGCGGAGCGCCATCGAAATGGGCAAGATACACGCTAGGAACCATCCGTTCTCAGGTGGTTACTGCAAAAATACATACGATAAGATTTATATACGATTTTCTAGAATTTATACATTTTAAAAAGTAGACTTATTATTGTTAAAATTTATAATAGAAATTTATTGTAATTGACTCTTTGCTACTGTTTAAAATCAATTTATTGAAATTTCTATTGAAAACCTATTACGATATACAATTATAATATATATATATATATATATATATATATATATATATATATAATATAATAATATATATATATATATATAATAATATAATAATATATATAATAATATTATATAATTTATTTATTATATTATAATATTATATATATATTATAATATACAATTGAAAGATGACAATTACAAAGAAAAATGAAAACTGTATTATACTGCCCATCAAATACATACGATTTTATAAAACTTACGCATCCTTTTAGGGATTCTCTGGTATCCAGGTGGATCCAACACCAATTCGGTGGCGTATCACTGGATCCGTGTAATCTTGTTCCACCTTATACCGGCATACCTGCTGGACGGCGTGATCATGTTATCTGGAAACAAACCGTTTTTGGTACGAGTTCAGCAGAAAGTCAACGCTGGCATCAAAATAGTACATTACTACACGACCAAAGAATGGAAATTCCGGTAACTAAAACATATGCCCGCATAATAATAAATAATAATAAAACATACCATAAAACATGCACGCATAGTAATATAGATCACAACACAATATCATTTACTTGTTCCAATAATTGTATTCGAACAGAATCTCATTCCGACCTGATAGAATGTCTCGATATAAATTAAAATATAACTTCTATAAAATTCTACAAAATCTAAGTCTCGTTAAGAAGAATACTCGTGTGGTTGCCACTTAAAATTGTTTACCATTTGTAACACACTATCGAGAAACTCCGTTAACAAAAATCCGACTAAAATCTAATCGAAATCTCGGAATTTTCAGAAACGACCGCATGAAGGAGCTGAACCAACAATTGAGCTCCTCGGACAAAGAAGAGTTCTTTATGGACATAGCAGCGGTTTCGTGGAACGAGTTTCTATTGACATACTTGTTAGGCATCCGAAAATTCACGTTGAAAGACGACCCGTCGACACTGCCGCGTGCGCGACAGGTCATGAACTACATGTACTACGCGGACAGATTTGTTAAGATCGCGATGGCATTGTTGTTAGCGTGGTTCGTTTATTCTTGCATGAACATGACCAGGGAACTCGCGATCGCTCCGTTCGACGTGAACGAGATTTAGCTGTACTGTTAAGTAAACCGCAGACTTTACCTCACGGTAATCTTTTTATATCGTCGTATCTGCCCCCTAATCTGCCACGCCGTTAAACGTACGTCTCGTTGATCGGAGTTCGGCATTGTTCGAATACAATTCTATTCGGATAATGAAATTGCCACGAATACGATTCGTAATTCGAGAATTCATTAAGCGCGCGTGTTATCCGCTTCTTTTAATTATACACAGCGGTGGCGCAGAATCGTGTCGATTCCATGTCGCGATTTAAGTTTAACGATATTAATTACACGATATCGAAACAGTGATCGCCGCTTGATTTATCTCCAGTGGAATCCTATATTCCTCTGTTGTCGACGCTTATTTATCTTCACGGAGAATGCAAGCGTACAGCGCATATAAATTATCTTCGAATCGCAAGGGCTTCATCGGGCCGCGTTTTCTTTGACTATAACGCGTGGAAGGAGACGCGAGGCTTCCGATTCTGGAACGAAACTACTGTCTACAATGATGAAACGTCGCAGCATAATACAATTATCATAGGATTGACCTACTCGAGTCACGTCGGCGAATCGAATGCGGATATTTGTGATATCTAGATTCTTGTCATTGTTTTTTTAGCGGTTACGAATCGAAAGAACGATTCGGAGATTGAACATTCAGATTGAATTCGGCGATCGAGCTCGACGGAGACGCCAACGTGCTGGCAAACAGAGATGTCCGACTTTGTCTTCCAGTTAATTAAATCGTACGGTCCGCACGGTGTAAACGGAGTGGGAATTATCTGCAACAAAAATGCACAATGAGCATTAGAATTATCGCAAATTTACATAGGAACATTTATATGTAGATACTTTCAAAAGTGTTCGATCATGGAAACAATTTTCGCGTGCGCTAGAAGAATGCAAAAAATTAGCAACTCAATAGTAAGAATGTTTTATTGTTATAATGTACATTGACACAGCGTGTTCGTTGCCACGATTACTTATTATTTTTAAGTCGTAAAGTTATTATTATTATTATTATTATTATTTCGTGTTGAACGAGTATGTATACGGGAACATTGACTTTTCGTGCGACGCGGCGTAACCTGTGCGATGTGTGATCGTTAAGACGCAACGTATAAATAAGTTTATATGATTGTACTGATTAATAAATGTAATAAGATAAAAAGCTTGTTGATTTATTCGGAATGCGAGAGAAACTTTTGCGGATACTGCACGTACTAGTGTAATTAATAATTAATTATTATAAACAGTGGCTTTCCTTGTCGGCTGCAGATTTTTGGAAATTCTATGTCATAGTCATCATAGTCAGATTTCTACAATAGATTCCGATAAAATGAATTTAGTTCCAGTAGCTAGCAAAAAGTTTCTACTACTAATTCTCCTACCGGTAGATACTTTCAGTCATGTTTCTATTATTTTATAAAATTCTAGTAAGTATATTATATTATATTATTATATACTATATTATATTATTATATACTATATTATATTATTATATATTATATTATATTATATAAGTATTATACTATTGTATAATATAAGTTTGCACGTAGTTTAGGATACGCCACGCCTATGGGAATTTCAACACAGTTGAAAGGCTCGCAAACGTTTGCCAATTTTCCGCGTCAGTTTTCGGCCGACAGGAAAATAACAACAGGGAAGTTTAAAACGGACACCTGTCACGTTTATTCTGCGCACAGAGATATTTAAATAATACTTAAGTATAGAAATCAGTCAAGGAAAATGTCATCGCACACTGACATTTCAAAAATTTCGAAACCGCGGTTTGCTGTTCACGCCCCCGTGCCGTACACGCTTCCACGAAATTTCAATCTATCCCAAATTCTCGTCGTGACAGTGTAAATATTGGAAATGACGCGACAGTTACAGTAGAAGAAAGTTGATCGCCTTGGGGTACGAATCACAGCCTAATCACAGCGTGCGGGCGCGCCGAGCTGGGCGAAATTTATTTCAAATGAGAATATTAAGAAGTACTATTTGAAATGAAAATAAAAAAGAGCAACTATTATGGAAATCATACGGCGATACAATTATCAACTTTGAATCTGGTTTACGGTGATATCCTCGTTGACATTTCCGCACGATCAAAGTCTTCTTTTCCTTGTTCTTCTTATCTTTTTTCTTTCGCTCCAGCAAATTGCCACCGTCTACAAAAAAAAAACATTTGCATATATTATCTGGTAAATTAGTGTCTCTAAAATCTAAGAAAAAAGAATCCAAGTCATTTCGACCACTCTTGAAAAAGTTATTCTGTTTGAAAAAGCATCTCATAAAGCCCCGAAGGGACGAACGTTTTTCTTCGCCTTGTTTTCACGTCGGGCACTCACTTGGGCTACCCAGTTTCCTCATCAACGGGGTCATGTTGCGTGAAAGAAAAATTCGAAGGGGAAGATGCAGGGTGCACCGTCGCTGGACACAAGTAGTTTCCAATTGACGTCTCGACGATGGCTATTAATAATCCGTTTAGCCGAGGCGTGCACGCGAGAAAAATTCTTTTCGGTTTAGAATAGGTCACCGAGACTTGGATCCTTAACCTCGGTTTCACGAAAGCCGGCAATTACAAGTGTCACTATTGCTGGTATGATGAAACACAGTCCAAAATCCGGAGGTTAAGAGTTAACAACTCAATACCGTATTTGCTTAACAAATTTGACAGTGGTTTGCGCAGACGTTTACACGTTCTAAAGTGTTATACTATGTGTCGTATGCTATTAATATTCCGATACGTGATATTAATATTCATGCGTTGAATGATATTATTATTATTCATATACGTATATTATATGAATATATATATACATATATATATATATATATACATATTATATGTATGATATTAATATTTATATATTATATGAATGATATTATTATCCATATATGATATTAATATTCATATAATATACGTATAGTATTATTATAACTATGTTATATTCATATATATACATATTACATGTATGATATTAATATTTATATATTATATGTATGATATTAATATTTATATATTATATGAATGATATTATTATCCATATATATATGATATTAATATTCATATAATATACGTATGATATTATTATAACTATATTATATGATATTAATAATAATATGTAATACGTATATATAAAATAAATTCAGAAACGGTGTCACACGTAACTATTACTCATAACGAAAACCATTTGACTTGAGATAACAACAATATTTATGCAACGTCTCTTTTCATATTCGCCGCAACACTTACTGATTCCGGCTTGCAACATGCACGCGTTTACTACAAAATTATCAAATCGCCGCGTACTCCTCCATTCTTTATCTTCGCCGGCTGTTCGCGCCGCTTTAACGCAAATTTACAAAACTACCGCGAAAACCGTGGCGGCGGTTCATACTAATGCATTATTAACACCGGCGTTTAGCACGGGTATTTCACGAAAGCCTGAGCACACACCGTCTGACCGTTTGAATTTTTTCCATAGTGAAACATACTAATTGACGGTTTCCGAAATCAAATAGCGGTGTGCTCGCGTGGCCGGGGTTCGCCGTGTGCAGAACACAGGCGTCCTAAGATGTTGCAATCGTTCGGCTCCTATACGTTCTCTCGCTGGCGCGCGTTTCGTACTCTCTCGCCTAGCACTCTTGTTTTCACTCTCGCTTTCTCGCATTTAGTCTCGCCGTTACACCTCCACCGGCGTCTAACGCACTCGAATCTACAAAAAAAAAAATTGGACACAAGGTTACTCCACTTTTAAATACGATCAATCAAACTCTATTCGGGTCAGATTTACCGTCAGGCCTCTGTCGCCCAATTATATAAAATAATATCGCACGAGCAGGTACTTCGCCGAACGAACTTATGGTCGCAGTATATAATCTTTTCTTGGTATTATTATCCGATGATAATAATAATAATAACGACGAACAAAAAACAGAATGTTCTTAGTATACACTTTTCGAGAAATGTTGAAAAACATTAGATATCGTCGCGTAATATACAGATCGTCGAGCATTTGTTATTAATAGTCGGGATGACATTAACAGGATGATCAATCGCTAGGAATACGTAAACATGCGTCTTGCTTTGTATAAAAAATTACGAGGTAGCCATGTATACGTCGCATTGATATCGGTAAACTAGTGTTTCTTTTCTAAGGCGATTGTCGAGGCGCATATATACCTTACTCGCGATAAACATCGATTTTATAATGACTTCCAAGATGTTATCCTGATCATTGAGCGTCTTCATGCGAAACTCTTTGCATGAATTTAAATGAAAAAAACCATAGGTCAAATGCAATTTAATTTTTTCTCATACTAATAATTGTAATACCAAGGTACTCATTGATTATTCATCGAAACATACTATGTTATACTAAAATCATTTCTGGAAACTCAGCATTTCACGAAACATCTTGTCGATAAGCGTTGGAATTAAACAATATTATATATGTACAAATGATTATACATATATATATATATATATATATATATATATATATATATATATATATATATATATATGTACAATGATTAAAGCGGAACATTGAAATTTCGAGTGAAGAAAGAACGACTAACCGGCAAACTTTCACGGACGTTAAGAAATTCTGTGTAATACGGAGAACGACTTAGGGGTTGAGAAAGTTCATCAGAAAGTGCAATAAATCTGTCGTTTTCGGGCCAAAAGTTAACGAGGTGATAGAGATCGGGGCTCTCTTGTACACACTCACACGTTAAATTAATCTTCGACACACCGTTCATAAAATTTTTAAAAATGTATGTTAATGTATACTTATATCATAAATATTATTAATAAATATTTAGTAATTAAATATTTACCGATATATAAATAATTTACATACTGATAAATATTTGATAATTAAATGTTTACCGATACATAAATAATTTACATATTAATAAATAAATTTATATATAATCTCTAATAAAAGAATGTCTGCAAATCTAGCGTTAAATCGATAACAGTTCATTTCCGGTGGCAAGTGCGATTGTCTAGAAGAAGTAGCATAAAAAGTAACTTAATAAACATGCCTAAATAAACGTTTCAGTGGCGTGACCGACAACTTAATCGGACGAATTTTTCGGATTGAACTCATACATATTAAACTTGTTCTGCAAGACATCGCTGGTCAGACAACGCCGGGTAATTCTCCTTCCGCCGGGCACGGATAGTATCAAGTAGATTTAACATTTCCTCGACAGACCTGGCAAGAAAGTACAAATTGCGTCACCGAATAGAGGTCGACTTGCCTCGACCACTCGATTACGTCCAGGCAAAAGAACAAAACATTTTCACGGGAGAGACTTCAACTCGGATTTTCATGGTTACGAACGGCGCCGTCTACGGTAGACGTACCAATTGCTGTGTCCTTAAAACTAAACTCTCGCAAGTTTGATTAAATAAAAGCGGTCTCTCCGCGCCTCTTTTCTATTTCTCTGAGAGAATTTAGACTGCATCTCATGGTTTTCCCGGATTGTTAGACTCGGATACTAAAATTTTACAACACGTAAAATTATAAATAATATTTCTAGTTTCCGGTCCCTACCTACGGCTCCCGTACGAATATTTAATCGAATTCGGAAGCATAATGCATAATGAAGACTTTCGTCCGTTATTTATAGACAATCCTCATTTGCTATGAATGAAATTCTTCCGGTTGTCGCCGCCGCCGCTGCTGCTCCGATTACACCGGAACGTTTTGAAATAAATCCCCCACCGGACAGAAAACCTGCCAGTCCACTGACTCAGCGAAACACTGGACTTTACGTGTCAAATTTCTAAAAAAATGTCGAGTCCCGTTCGATCTTTCGTAAAACGAGCCGTCGAAGGTAGAAATGGTGTAAGGTCGATGTCCCTAAAAAAAGAATTAATTCCTGGATTAGAAAAGACGAATCGAATGCTGTGCGAAAATCGAATCAAAAAATTATACGACTCACCCCTTTTTAAACGGCACTGCTGTCGAACACATTCCGCGAAAGGATCGTCGAATTAGCATGCTTGTCGAACACGTTTCTGAAAAGAGAAGTTCGTAATTAGAATTAGAACATGGCGCACGCGGTAATTTAAAATATTCAAACAGCAGAACAATTGCTACAATAATAAATTTCATTTTTCGACAGATCGTATTTTCACAGCTCTCTAATATCTCTCGTTTCTTTAACCCCTTAACGTTCCAATATTGCCGATTAAATCGATCAATGTCTCTCGGTTCCCTGCGTCAAATATTAATTACCCCCTTCGCATATGTTTATTTCTAACTAACCGTGTAACCTTTTCCATTTCGCAAGTAACAATTCTCAGCGATCGTACCGTGAACGCTTTTGCAGGATATCTTTCTTTTTTCCTAGATCACGAAGGATTGCGAACAGCCGAGCCAGCGTTCGGTAGTTGCCCAAGTTTCGTTCGGTCACGAACACCTTTCTCGACGGACACTCGCACGGATCCTTGATACTATTTTCATCGGAACGATCGAAAGAGACGGCGTTCGACAGATGTATTCGACGCTGTTTTTTGCCGGAGGAGTCGCAAAACACTCGACAACATTTTTATTCGAGATTATTGTCACCAGAGAGTAGAAAGAACAGCTTGCAAAATTCTCAGTCGAGATTATCATTGCCAAAAGGGCGCAAGAAACAGCGTGCAAAATTTGTATTCGATTCGATCGTCACCAAATCGGTCAAAAGACATCTTTCAACATTTTTATTCGACTCGTCCGCTCGCGACGTTCTTCGTCCGATTGTTAACAAAGAGAAAAATCATTCGGTCAGATTTCCGCGCGAAGTTGTCGCGTCTCGAGAGGCGTCCGCGCGTTCGATCAAGTGGATCGTAGATCGGTAAAGGTCGCGCATACGCAGAGGACAAAGCGGAGTAACGCAGCATCGCGGTTCTTACATAATTTGCATTAAAGTACCACGGCTGTTTTTCGCAAAGCCGTTGCTTCACTGTGCCCCGGCAGGTGTGGTAGCGTAACAAGAGCCCGTAGGATCGGGTGGGGAGGGGGGTAAAAAGCTGGGCTAGAAGAAACGATTACTATCCTGCATCGGGCGACGATGAGGCGTCTACCAGGGTAATATTGGGCCATGGTAATGGTTTCTCAGTCTACAACAGGCCCGCCGGCAGAGTAAGAACGATCATCGGCTCTAGCTGGTCAGCGTGCCCAACAGTCGCGCTTTCGTTTCGTTCGCCGATCGTTCGCGGTGATACGCGGCTTCGGATAAAACGCGAAGTGAACCACGCGGCTCCTGCATTTCGTCAATGTTTACGTCGCTGTCAACTTTATTTCGAGCTCTCATTTTTTAGTTGTTCTAGCCGGGCCGATCCCGCGGCCTCCCGCGATCTCCATCGGACGCGATATCGAATTCGACGCGTCGCGCGTGTCATCGCCGATCGATCTCAGTGCATTCCGTGACGGTCGTGATCGTTCCGATCGTTCTCTCAGTTTCCGAAAAGCTCGTCCAACGGGTGTCGGTGATCTCGCAAAGGCTGCCCGACGTAATCGTGCTTCCCCGTTCACCGTAAGTAATCGTTGGCTATCGAGTCTATAAAAACACAAGACATTTTATTATTAACATGCAACTAGATCGTGCGGATTTCTAACGAGAAATGCAGGGAATTAAACAGGCTGACTTGCCAAAGAGTGAAAATTGCACGGTGAAAGCATCGAATGAATTGAACAATAAATAAAATGAAAAATGAAATGAAAATAGATCGATAATAATCGACGCGCTGTTTAATTCCAAAGTTACTGAACCGATTAAAAGAAGGAATAACGTCTGCTTGTTTCCCGTAATTAGTGCAACAAACTTTTCGATTTGCGCGAAGATCCGCGGTCTGGTCACGCCTAACGGGCTCTCGTTTATTATGTCGGTTTTAACCATGTTGTAACCGTGAAACACATATTATGCACGGGACAGTGAACGTGGTAATCTGATGTTTGGTAAGAACGTTGTAACGATCGAACGTTGTTTGCGAATGACCAACGACGCGAATGCGAGAAACGAGCGCGGAACGTTGTTTCTCATTTCGGTCGTATCGCAGTAATTTTTCCCCAATTCGCCCTCAGATTGCTCACAAAAATATAAGATACTATTACTCGAGTCTCGCAGTTCGTTTTTATAATTGTTGAAAATCGGCGACTATAAAAATGAGCGCGAATTAGGGAGAAATTACTGTATCCGAGGCCTCGCGGCTCGTTTTCATAGTTGCCGATTTTCAACGATTATAAAAACGAGGTCTTCCCAAGTTGTCCCATTTTTGTGCGCGATCTGAGCGCGAATTGGATTGAAATTATTGTAATTCCAAAGTTATGCTGGCACGCGAGTATACTAATTTATTGAACCGTGCGAGCGGTCACCCCGGTTCTTCGACGGCCGATTTCGCAGAATGGATCGCGAGCTACTCGAAAACACGGGCACCGAACTTTCTCAACTGAGCAATAGTTGAACGTAATAGTAATCGCGGCTTTAGGATGTGTAACGGGATGATTCAACGTTCGCATTGCGCCGATTTAACGCCGCGTGTGTAATTGATAATTGCGCCGGTGGAGTTTCCGAGGATCTTTGCCACTGTGTGTAATCGGATTACTTTAATACGAATCGTTTGAAGACTGCGGTTCTTTGTGGAAAATAGAAAAAAATTCCCAAGTCAATGGTGAGAAAGAGAGAACGATTAAAAATTCATTGTTTCTTTTAATAATTTCCATGAGTTAACGACTATGCAGCGGTAGTCTGAAATTCTTTCAGCATTCTTCACGGTTCTTCTATTTTTATTAAAAATACTATTTAATTTGGAATATCGAAAACAAGTCAAATGAAAAGAAATCGAGCGGTATATTTTATCCAGAATAAACAAGTGTGTTCGAATGTGTCCAGTACGAAGTGTGTACAGAAGGATAGGATACCAAAGATCATGAATGTATTTATGCAAATGCAAAACATTAGCATTCGCGACAGAAGCGAAGCTGGATGGGGAAAGCGGTTCGACCGCCGGTCTCGATTGCAAAGATCCTTTGAAATTTGTTAAGTCACATATGCTTTCGTCGTTTTCAGTTTCTTTGTTCAACGCGTAGTCGCGTCCTCCGGTGGTGTGCCGGAAAAACATTTGCGAAATATTTGCGAAATAACGCGCGAAACATTTGCTTGGCCCGTAATATTTGTTCCTGCAAAAGCAAATTTCATTCCGTGAAAAAGGATAGCTGCGTGGCTGTTTCTTCGAACGGTGTGGTCACGTGTCGTTACTGACCAAGCAGTTCGATGAACATTTTAGGCCGAACGCATTGTAAATTCCGGCGCACGAGATTTAATCGAATTGTATTATTTTCTTACGAAATATTAATATTTACAATATATAATAATAAATATAAATATATTTATTATATGTAATAATAAATATAAATATATTTACAATATATAATAATAAATATAAATATATTTATTATATATAATAATAAATATAAAAATATACATAATATATCATGATAAATATAATTATATATAATCCTATCAGATCCGTCATCCGAATGAAATTTCGTGTAACTCTGATTATGACAATGAAAAATGATCCAATTAGTTTGGGACAGTGTCGTTAATGGATTGTATACTTTTAACGATGTCCTACTTAATAACTTTGACCAGGAAAGACAGGCTCAGCTTCAGTACGGATGTATGAACCAGGTTCTTAAGCGGTTATCCTTGAAATGCAAATTATAAGTTCTTCACCAAAGAAAAAAGGCGGAAGAGACCTTTTACGTCTTGTGCATCTTAGTTTGTTGTTCTGCCGCATGTTGGATCGTCCGAGGGATCCGTTCCGTTTCGTGAATCAAATTGAAAGCCGACGAAAGGCAAACGAATAATAACATAACTATGCAACTATACAGCTATATAACAGTATAACTATATAACTATACAACTATATGACTGTATAACTATACCTATAATTATGTGAATACATAGATTATATAATTATGTAACTATACAACTATATAATTTATTTCTATACCTATAACTATGTGAATACATACATAGATATAATATAACTATATATATAGTTATATAATATATATAGTTATAGTAATATAACTATAATATAACTATGTAACTTATTACTATGCCTATAACTATGCGAATACATAGACTATATAACTACGTAATTATACAACTACATAACTTATTATTATGCCTATAACTATGTGAATACATAACTACTGTTGTGCGAATATACAACCACACGCTGTGTCAATGTCAACGTCTGCGTCAATGCCTATGTTCTAGTAGTACGATTACGTAAAATGTATATAAAATATCGTATTTAATCGTTTCGACAATTATTTCGATGACGTGATTCGCTACACTAATTAAACGTGCGCACGTACCTAACGCTCTCATCTCAATCTTTCAATCTGTCTCGAGAGAAACGTCCCCCGTTACTGTTTCGTGCCAGCAAAATGCAGTTATCAGAGATTCATGAAATTTGTTCGGTGTAATTACAGAAAATGGTGTCGCAGACCACAGCGGAGGAGAGCAGAGTGGAGGAGGAGATACCCGACAGGATCGCGGAAGTTTTCAAAGACCAAAATATTTTGATCACCGGTGGTACCGGTTTCCTGGGCAAGGTCATGGTCGAGAAGTTTCTCAGATGCTTGTCCTCCGTCAAACAGATTTATCTGCTGGTGCGGCCGAAAAAGGGGAAGGACCCGAGACACCGTTTGGAGGAAATGTTCAACTCGCCGGTAAAACATGCGCGAATTCGATCTCTAAGATCGTCGACGGAAATTTAATCGACGAGCAACCGACGAACGAAAATCGAATCGAGAGAATTTGAAACGAGTGTCGCAAACTTTTGCGCCTTCTGTCCCGTGCTCGGCGAACATTGCGTAAACTAACCGTGCGAAAAAAAAGAAACGCAACCGCTTTTCTAGATTTCGAACCAACACGGGTTCCTTGAGCAAACCTTTCGCCAATTACAGAAAATTAGTCAGCACGAGGTTTGTCATGTCCAGCGCTCGAAATAGGTGTGCAATTTTCTATGAAGGATCAACGGTCATGAACATGTCGTAAACATCTGTAATGAAAGACACGTTTACGGTCGGTTTGATCGAGTTCCTTCGTTTCCAGTAGAACATCGAAGTGGAAAGGAACATCTTGTTCGCTCTCGATTTGCTATTCGATCATAGCAATTGCATTATTCAAATCGGATTATGAACACCATTGGAGCTCTCTCAATTTGCCCGACGAATTTTCCGCAGCTTTCTATGACACAAAAGTGGGGATAACAACTGTGCCGTGTTACACGTGTCTCGAACGTACCAGTCTAATCTAATTGTCGGTATAAAAAAATATGTAAAATATAATGAACGGAGTATACGACGTAGTAGTATGCGCGCAACATTATGATACCGGTACTAATTTCGTGTTTAGAATTCATTTGTTGTTTCGTTATTCCGGGACGCAATCGTAAACTTTCTTAACATATTTCATTTTATAGTTCCACAAGTTCGTGAAATTGCTATAATTATTGAACCGCGTTTCACGCTGAATAGTTGCAGAAATCGTTGGAATAATGTCCACTGTCGAAACGATCGTGTGTACGTTTTTACTTCATTTCGAAACCCCTGTCTCACAGATTTTTATTCGATGCTATCGAATGAACGCTTTTCTTCGGCGGAATGAATTTATTTTAACCTCAAGCTTTATGTAATATCGAGTCGTACTAGAGAAATTATTTCAGCTCGTCACGCGTACCCGCGTGTGATTTATATATATTTTTTTCCAACTAAAAATAATATATTGTTTCCGTGTTTCAACATGTCGTATATACAATATGGTTTCACAAAATTGCATAGGAATAGAAATCGGGTTGTTCAGGCTGGACTACCTTCGTTACTGAAGGTACGCTAGAAAGTGCAAGACTGTCTATAAATTGTCCGTTGATTGCATTTCGACAGGGGTTTCGTTTCATTTCGAATTCGACCATTGAACGTGCGACGCGTCACTACTCGATTTGATTAGGATCCGCAGATCGTACAATGAGGAATTAATTGTTCAGATACCACCTAACTTTCCAATTTGGATTGAACTAAACCAAACACTTCGATTCGTCCCAATATTTCTTAACATACAAATATGACGTCTCGTTAAGTTTAAATAAATTTTCATCATACTAGTATGGCCTCTACTTTGAAAAGCGACGAAATCAATGTTAACGAATAAATAATTGGTTCGTGTTCTATTTACAAATTCTGGGTACATTACGTAACGTACGCTTGAAAGGAAGTCGCGTGCGAAATAAAATTAACAAACTCCGATATGGAAGCACATCGCAGTGTTCCATTTTCTGCATCGTGTTAAAAGAGCGAAAACGCGTGAAACCGAGTCAAGGCCTCCAGCTCGTAGAGGACGAGGTACGCCGGTGCTATCATTATTATCAAGACTGGAATTTGTCTAGTACTACCTGGTGAAAGTTGGCTCGCGTGTGTTACGTTGTATTCATCTATCCTAGGTAACAGCCAGATTCCGCTGTGACGCGATTGCGGGACACCTGGCCAGGCTATTGTACTACAGGTCGTTTCATAATTCTGCCATTTTTACAGCAGCGAAATCGGCCACAATGTTACGATCGCAGGGATATGCAATCCTCGTGTTTAATAGCCTCGGAAAGTCGTCGGAATTTCTCTGGTTGGCCAAGATGCTCCTGCGGCTCGCGTTTCATAATTTCGACTTAATACCGATCAATGGTGTGCCGGGACATCATTCGATTAGAGGTAAATCACCTGTATCGAACCGCTGAAGTACGCCCCTCCGGTAAGTTAATCCCGCGAAGGTACATTTCTTCGTCGTTCGAATTTTGGATCAGTCGGATAGGCCACGAACTGCGTGTACAGTAATGTCGAAACACCTAATGCATGGTGTAAATCTCTCCCCGAGAGGAGGTCAAATTGCATCATGTGAAAGAAAGTTGAGTCAGTTCACATGTTCGCGTTCTATAGGCATTTAACGATCACAGTTTTCCCTGTAAAATGGAAAATCGGCAAATGAACCATCTAGCTGGTACAGCTTTGTTGGCGTGTACGCGAAAATCCTCGTCACGGGATAATGAAACAGAACACCCAAGGTGTAACTCCCAGATGTAACATTGCTTTAAGTTCGACTTACTTGGCAAAAACTTCAATGTAAAAAGTTTCTGTTCCATTTCAATTTTCCTACGGCGTGACATGAACACATTAATTAGCATAAACAGGCGCACGGTATTAATTATCTCTGTGAAGGAATAATTGTTGCGCTAGATTTACGAACGTAAAAACTGTAATAATCATCACACCGGTGATTATTTTGTCAGATACTGGGACACAATCAAGCAACGTCATCTAATACTAGACACGCAAATTCAACTAAAAAGGGAGAAACGTATGGTCGTGTTACGTATTTTTCTTTGTACGAACAACAACTGATGTCACGTTGCTCTTATTGAATCGATGAATGACGTTGTTTCAATGGAAGTATCGTCTTACTTAGGATCAACAATTCACCTCATGTTTATACTAACAAATTATGATGAATGCTGAGACAAATAAAAAGAGAGTTAATGCCGTGCAAAGCTTTGATTCAAATACAGTTGACGTGAGTTAATGCTTACTTGTTGCAGCTCTTTGATAAAGTTAAACAGGAAAGAGGATTAGCGGAACTTCATGAGGCTGTGACAGTTGTAAATGGGGATGTATCATTGCTTGGTCTTGGACTCTCTGCTGAAGACAAGAAGATGCTTTGTGAGAACATTAACATTCTATATCACGGTGCCGCCACAGTAAGGTATTGTAGCAGAATGTAAAATAAATGTACAACTTCGGCGGTGAACTACATTTAATCGTAACTACGCAACGATATTAGATTCGATGAGCTACTGAAAAAGGCGGTACTGTTAAACACTCGTGGCACGAAGGAAACGCTACAACTTGCTAAGGAGATCAAACACTTGAAGCTGTTTGCTCACATCAGCACTGCGTATTGCCATTTAGAAGAAAAGGTATAATACGTTATGTTAAAACTGTTCGAAAATATGTTAAGAAATGGTTAGTCTTTCATTTTTAAAAGACTATTAAATCATTGTCACTAGGAATGATAATACTATTTGGTTTGCATTTGTTTCCTAGACCAAAATTATTTATATACCTACCTATATTGAAATATCTTATCAATTTTCTTTTTTTTTGATTTTAGGTCTTGGGAGAAAAACCTTACCCTCCACCAGCGGATCCTCACAAAGTTATCAAGTGTATAGAATGGATGGATGACGATGTCATCGAAGCAATGACTGACAAAATTCTAGGAGGACTTCCTAACACATACGCCTTCACGAAAGCCTTGTCCGAAGGACTCGTTGAAGAGGCCATGCCGCATATTCCAGCCATTATATTAAGGTAAAAACATGCAAGTGTTATCTGCAGAATTACAAAATAGGTATTTTAAAGTATACACTATTTAATTACATGTTTAATCATAGGCCAAGTATAGTTATACCTGTTTGGAAGGAACCGGTACCAGGATGGACGGACAATATCAATGGACCGACAGGACTTTTAATTGGAGCTGGAAAAGGTGTTATACGGACAATGTACTGCAACGAAACTGGTTACGCAGATTATCTACCGGTTGATATCGCTGTTAATGCTATACTGACATCTTCATGGAATTTCATTTATTTCAAAGATTATGAGAAAAGAGTTTTCAACCTTACCAGCAGTAACGAATTCAAAGTAGGTTCTCCTTTCTAAAACAACATAGCGTTGTTGATACTGCAACTACACGCATGAATATTGTTAGCATTAAAAATAATTTGAATACAAATTTTAGGTATCGTGGGCAGAGATTATTGCACGGGGTCGAAAAATAACTGAAAGAGTTCCTCTAAACGGTGTTGTTTGGTACCCAGGTGGCAGCATGAAAAAATCAAAACTCCTGCACAACATATGTGTGTTACTTTTTCATATGATACCAGCTTACTTCATAGATGCGCTTATTTTCCTCGCAGGGTACAAACCGATGTAAGTATAATAATGATATCCGTAACTTAACATAAGTAAACTAGATAACTGTTATTTTATACAGTATGTGCCGTGTGCAACGTCGTATACAAAAAGGATTCGAAGTCTTTGAGTACTATGCTAATCATCAATGGGATTTTGATAATTCGAACCTGTATGTAATTAGAGATCGGCTTAATCAAACAGAGTATAGAAAATATCAGCTGCATGGTGATGACATGGATATTGATGAATATTTCGAGGCTTGTATAAGAGCTGCAAGAGTTTTCATTTTAAATGAACCACCAGAGACACTACCAGCTGCTAGAAGACACTTAAGAATGTAAGACTTTTGATTTTACGACTTCCAATTATATAGTTTTAATTGAAGCTAATCCTGAAGATAATCGATCTTTAAATTGCAGCATGTACTGGGTTGATGTATTCACGAAGATAACTTTCTTCGTCTTCTTGATGTACTTATTCGCATGTTGGAGTGAAAGTTTTAGAGCACTCCTGATAGGAAGCTGGACAATTATGAAACAGGCAGTGTCCGATTAGATAACACATTAATTAGTTTGTAACACTTCTAGTACCTTTACATTTGTAATATAACCAAATAAAATTACGATTGTATTTTTTAATAATTGTCAATCTGTATTCATTGCATTAATGATAAGGTGCATAATATCAAAATATTTTCGATAATAAATATTTACTATTAAAATGAAACTTCTTCTCTTCATTATTTCATGACCTTTCTTTGTTTCTATCCCAATACGCTGAAGGTAAAAGATAGAAAGAATGGCAACAATTTCTACACTGAACGTGTCTTTTATTTATATCAAATATCGAAATAGAATTACTCCCTTAAACAGATTCCTGTACTGGCGGTTCATAACCTTCTGGTCTATCGACCTTTGAACCACTTTCGCCTACTTCCTCAGTCTTACTCCCTGCGCTGTCCCCATGAAGTTCCAACAGTTTGCTTAGTTCAAAACGCGGTTTCTTCAATACTTTCACCTGTCAAGAGATGCAATTATTATTACGAACACTGTTATTAGAGCTGTAGTTATGATAATGTACAAGTTAATGACATGTGCAAACATACTTTGCGAATATAGACATCATGAAGTGGATAGATTCCTTGCGAAGCCTTCTCAATGTCTTTAGCTGTAGCATCTGGAAGAAGTTTACTGACAACACCCTTTAAGTCACTCTTTGTAACATCATTGGTGATTGTGTCCACCATCTTTTGCCTAATTTTCTTCACCTAAACACAAAAAGACAGGTAAATGATATTGTATTAAATGTTCATACTTTATATAAAATTAATCAATTGTTGCAACATTCGAATATCATTACTTCTTATTTCAGAGGTAATGTGGTAAGCAAGTGCACAATTTCTATTGCAAAACCGGAAGCATGAAAGCAGTATAATACTCTCATGTATATAGATTTGCCAGTGTTCAAAATAAAATTAAACAAATAAAATTACAAACCTGTGCATGTTGAGCATAGCATGTCTTCCTTGTGCTCAACTGATCTTTGTTGGTAAAACCAATACAGAAAACTCTGAGAAGATAGCCATCAGTAGTTTTTACATCGACGTTAGCTTCGATCAGAGTTTGCCATTTCTTAACCATAGACCTCAATTTGTCAGTGGTCAAGTCCATACCATGGAAATTAGTTAACACATTGCGATGTTGAACATCTTCTGCGATCAATCTGAATTTACGGAAAGACCTCTCTGCATCTCCATCATTTTGCAAGTCAGCCAAAGAGACTTCGAATACTCTGTACTTCAGTCCTTCAGATGCGATCTCTATACAATGCAAAACAAATGTCATTAACAAAAATATTATTTGAGAACAGGAAAATTAAACTATGAAATAGTTTATAATTTTAGTTTAATTAAAACTATAAAATAGTTTAATGAAAACTATGAAAATTTGTGGCAACATCTAGCTTTGATATTACTTTAAAGCAATACCGTTGGCTTAGAGTCTGCAATTTCTTTCGCAACACGAAACGCCACACAAAGTGATGGTAACACTATCATGGAGCTGGGGTTGCATGTAAATTTAAGTTTCCGTAATGTCTTACTTGTTCCTTGGGTTCTGTTAACCAACGTTTTGCCAACATGACGGTTGGTGAACATAGACGGTGCCTTAACATCATACCAATCCTTACGGGTGAAAGGATCAACACTATAAGAAAAACACATTTAGGTTAAGCTTTTCTTCAAGATTAGAATAACGAATTATACATATTATTGAAGAAAAAAAACACAAAAATAATTTATGTATAAATTGCTAGCTATGTGACACGTTTTACACGCGACGTATTAGATATTTCATTCAGTATCAATATATTGAATCAGATAATATCAACGTGGTGTTCGTATTAACTATCTACGTAAAAACCGGGAATATACACCAAGGACATTACTTTAAATATGCAATTGATTTTTGAGAAAGTAATATACATAGTTATTAGCGTATTTTCACTCAAATTAAAAAATTTTGTCAAAGGCAAGGTGCAAATCGTAGAGTGGATTCTGAACATTCAAATTTCAGGTGTACGAAATCTGTTTTAATTTAAAACATCCTGCTAGGTAGACCGCGATATATTAACTTTTTATCAGATCGAAGGTTTAAAGTTCAAAAGAAACATATTATAATTTACTTACATCTTCTTCTTCACTCCCTTTTTACCTCCTTTCGACAGTCCCTTATTCTTACCTACCGCCATGACTGAGGTTACAGGCGGAAAGAAGCATGCTCACACTTACCGGAAACTGGTAGAGCGATCTACGAGTTGTCGGTAAAACGTACGTAAATGCTGATTGGCTGTTGGACTTCTACCTGCATTTATATTTTTAGCAATTGTTTTTCAAAAGTAGCTGACTTGTTAAATTTTGTTTGATAATTAAAACTTACAAATTGCAATAAAATTTTATGCACTTATTTCCCTTATTTCGTTTACTTTAAAATATATAAGATACATATAAAAAGAGTGTCATACAAAAATTATTTATATCGATGCAAATAACGTTATTATTAAAATTTTAGTGCAGCACTCTGTTTATTACGAATACTACTAAGATTTTGAAACTATTAGAATGTAATAAATTCATTCTTTCTAATATTTCATTATACATAGTTTGTTTCGAATGCAAACACATACATACATGTACGTGTAACATCGCATACGTATTGTAATATCAAAAATGATAGTGTACATCGTAATATTACTTTAAAAAGCATATCCATGTAACACATTGAAAGTCAAAGTTTTCAAACGTTCAAGAAAATGAATAACGTTCATGAATTTTGTTTTACTTACAAAACTTTTCCATCGAAATACTTCTGAAACCTATTTTAGATTGCAATGATCTTTAATCTGTTATCGTTTTAAAGTGCCTGAAGCATGTAACAACCGTGCACGTAATAAATCTTATGCATTGCATTTTGCATGTGCATTTCAAATAAGTACGAAGTTCTCTGCTAACGTTTAAGTTAGTTGTAACTCGACGTATCGAGTGTCGACAGCTGCTTGCCTTCGGCTGCTTTCAGTGCAATTCGAATTTTCGCGTGCGAATCGGTGGGATTTATTTTTTCTTTTCGTCTGCAAATGCAGAGCTCACTGTTCGTGTTCTTCCGCGATAAACTCTGCGGTAAATGAAACGATTTTCGGTGGGATGCGTTTATACGCGACGATCATCGCGAAGGTTTACGTCAAGTAGTTGGCCTACAAAACGTTTCTGATAATCATGAATCTGCAAACACTCTTTCAAGACTTCAATCCAAGGTAAATCCTCGCGCGTGAATTATATGGATTTTTCTCAAAGCTAGAGATTAACGACGAATCTAATGTTCGATATGAAAATCTTATATATATATAGAGAGAGTGGTATGTAAAATAAATGAAAAGAATGTAAAACAAGGAACATTACTCTATGTATTTACAGAAACATTTATCGTCAAGTGCGTGATGAGATTTCGTTTTTCGTTATAAATTAGCGCTTGTATAGATGATTTGATAAATAGTTTAAATCTATCTATAACCGTATCATAATATTTCTTAATAGTTTAATTTTAGTTCGGGTTGTACTTTATAAATAGGTCAGACGCTTAATTTAAACAAATGCCTGTCTTTCTTTATGCAGCAAATTTTGTCAATGTTACGAGGTTCTTGACCTTAGTCGCGAGTCAGCAAAAATACTTAATTGTTTTGAACATTTGTACATTAAAAGTATATTTTGTACGATCAGTGCAGTTATTTTTCTCTGTGTTAAATAATTTAATTGACAATTTTTGGAGATGCTTGTGTTTTATTGACTCTTGTTTTTTAAGATCACATGAATACATGTTTCAAGACCTAAATGTTTTTTAAATTTTGAAATCAGTTGTGTCTATATAATAAAATATTTGTTAACTAATTTTATTCATTTATATTGTAGCAAATTTTTAGTGCATTGCTGTTTGATGATATTTACATCGCTGTTTGCTCTTCGGCTGGATGGTTTTATAGAATGGAATTATTGGTGTGTCTTTACGCCAATATGGTTTTGGAAGAGTATGGTAATTTTGGGTGCTACTGTTGGAAGTTATGTTTGGTGGAGACACCCGCATGCAAGACTGGAAGGAGATGCCTATGTACATTACAAGGCAATGTTAATTACTTTGGCATTACATTTGATCCTGTTAATGTTTGAATTGTTAGTATGTGATAAATTAGAATCTGGGAGGCACCTTTGGATACTTGTATTTATACCACTGATCTTCATTTCTATAGTATCGATAGCAGTGAGTATACCGAAATTATATGCAGCACTGGCTAGAAGTATGAAATAAGTATTTACAATTACAATTTGAATAGCGTTGGTTGGGTCCATTTCACCAAATTACTCAAAAACTATATTTAAAAATTATGAGCTTTTTAATTATGTGTGTATTTTTTATCTTTTATATTATAATGAATGTTGTAATCATGTACATGAAATATAATTGTTTGTTTCATGGTTATCTTATAGAAACAAAGAAATGAGAGATTATGCTACAGAGTATTACTATAAGATAGTTACTAAGCCATTGTAATTGTTAATGTAAACAGAGTTGACTAGTTACATATTTACTTTTGTATAAAATATGGCTTGAATTGAGCTGTCATACTTTTAGTCAGTGATATATATTTAGGAATTATATAAATTAATTCTCTACAAATATAAATATGTTGCATTTGCAGGTATGTATTTGGGCTGCAAAACATGATCGATCATTTGAACTTGAACTGTTCTGTGCAGTTAATGTACTGCAGTTTATTTTCTTGGCATTAAGGCTAGATCATTTTATATTATGGAGTTGGGAAGTAGTATTTGTGCCTGTTTGGACACTTTTAAGCTTGTCCCTAGTGGCTGTGCTATATGCGATAGTATTTGCAGCTGTTTTATTAAGAGCACCACAGGTTACTGCCAGACAGAGGCGAACATCTTTAAATTCTGCATTGGCATACACATTTCTTGTGGTTCCAATCTCTGTGTTCCAAGTAAGAAGAATGATTATTTTGATAAAATAATGACAAATGATAAAATTCATTGACATTGGATTTTATTCTATTGCAGGTGTTATTAGCAAACAAATTAGATGGAGATATTTCATTAAATTATACTACAGTAGCTATGCCGCTTTTAATATCTCATATAACACTTATTTTTATGTCTTTTGATGCAAAAGGTGGAAACAGATGTAAGAAAGATTCATTTCATTTCATTTAAAATTTGAAATAA
Organism: Megalopta genalis; assembly: GCF_051020955.1. NCBI lineage: Eukaryota > Metazoa > Arthropoda > Insecta > Hymenoptera > Halictidae > Megalopta > Megalopta genalis. Next base: position 18,732,340 of record NC_135017.1, read on the forward strand.
TGTTAATCAGCAATAATCATTCAACTTAATTAATTTCAGGGTGGTTTGGCATTAGGAAGGATTTTTGTCATTTTTTATTAGGATTATGTCCATTACTTCAAGAATATGGTAATATTTCATACCAGCCAAGAAGTGATCAGGATCAACCACCATCTGAACCAATGGTTTCAGATAAAAATGAAAAACATGTTAAGAAAATCGACCTAACAAAACCTGTTGTACCTATAATTTCAATCGATATGCCTGATTGATTATTTTTATCTAGGTTTGTATGAATTATTATTAAATTTCCACATATTTGTGACTTGGACATGCTCACGATTTAGTGTAACTAAAAATTGTTTTATCAAATTGATAATGTGGCAACCATCTTACAGGATTGATTGGAGTATTTAAAATATTTGTACCGATATGACTGGTTAATACCAAGAGTCACATCTTTTCAAATAACAGACAGGTGCATATACATAATAGTGAAGTCTATTATAAAAAAGGGGGAAACTATTATCTTCAGTACGACATGTCGTAATGAAAATCTTGTTATTGTTAAACTCATTGTGCGCCAAGGCAATCAGAACTATCCATTAAAATATTATCCTATTTTGTTCCTGGGGCTAAAAAAAAAGCCTTTTGCAGTAACTAAAGATTTTGATAGGGGGAACTCTACAAAATTTTTTATGATCAATTAAGATGACCTGTAAGGAACAAAAATTTTGTTATCAATGCTAGATCAACGGCCCCTCGAGCAAATTTAGCAGTCGCAATGCTCAAAATGAAAATCATTATGTCTCTTAAAGCTGCATTAATTTTTTATGTGTATTCAAACACTTACACGTAGGTGGGATTCTGCAATATATGGACTTGTTCAAATCTGTGCTGTATCATTTTTTAATTTAAACAAAATGTCGTCGGGTAATGTGAAACTGATAGTGAAATAGGACAAGTTTCAATGAATCCACTTATTGCAGGTTTCTGGTGTAGAATAAGAGTAATCGACCCGTCCATTTCTTTGATTGATCCTTCGTAACGATATAAGATAATTGTCGACCTATTTTATTATGCCTGTTAATAGTGAAATTACGTAATGATAGTATTAATATTACTTTGCCAAAAGTAGTAGTTACAAAGAATGGTGAACATGCCTAAGCTGGTGCTAAAAATTAACAATACTTTAGACATGTTTTACATGCGACTAAGACCTGTGTTTAAAATTTCGTTTAATTCTTAGTACACCGTGATCTGTATAAAGCGAAGTTTCATTTATAATTACTTATATTTTAAACCAACTTACGATGTAAATAGCACACCAGATTACAGGACTAAGTAATGTTGTACAGGCCACATTTAAAAGAAATTGTTGTGTACATAGTTAAGTCTCGGATAACGAATGATTATCTAATGTTTAGTTGACTTAAAATTAATAAGTATTGCGTCATATATATAAAGATAAAGTAATAATATAGGACACACGAATACTGCGTACAATATATACATGTAATATAATCAAACATTATATTTGCAATTGATCAGTTCAGCTTCCCTTGTTTCTAATACGAAATTACAACACAAACTCCAGCATTGAACGAGACTTAACTGTACGATGCATATAGCAAATAGAATGGAATTATTGTAATTAATGATCGAAGGGATCGTAAATGGGGTACGTTATTCAAATTATCTTATATGCCAGTTTTCCTTTTGTAAAAATGCTTCACGTATATTCGAACCCCTTTTTAAATAATTTTTAATTTACTACGCATATTTATGTCTGTGTTCATGACAAATAAGTTGACAACACATAATTAGAAACAAGAGCCATATATTTATATTAGAATAATTTTTGTACGTGTTCCTAAAATGTTTGCAATATTTTTTATTAAAATATTCATATATTGATATTAGTAGATGGTCATTTTGATGCGTGCGTCAAACATATTCAAAGGACTCTGTTACTTTAAGCGATAAATTTAGATTTAAATTCTTTTGTATGTTTACAACTCGTGAGTTGCTTGAAAATACCAATGAATAATTAGTGCATTTCCTAATTAATAATATAACAAGAACGCGTCGTTGTTATATACCAAATAATTTAAATTTTACCGTATTTTATTGAATTAATCGATTCTTTCAACAAACAGAGAAACAACACAATGTTCGGAGATTGAAATTATTCGGAATTAAAGTAATATTATATGTGTGTGTATACGTTTATGTTGTGCGCGTCGTTTTATACTGAAATTTTATTGTAATCGTGAAGACTTTCATTTACTAGAATCTGATAAAGTAAGAATGTGCGGTTCATGCAAAGGATTTCGAATAAACCTACGAGGAACGGGAAGCAGGTGCAATGTACCTGGTAACGTATTTCAATCTTTGAACATGTTCATGGAACTGCAGAAATATTTGTTCGATAAGTTGTGCGTTACGTATGCATTGTAAAATTAAAAATTTTAGAACACAAAGGATATAATCCAAGATTTTTGAACGTACTAACATGGTTTGTTGTATATGAAGCGTAAATTGTTCAAATATTAGGTTTGTAATCGGCCTTAATGGGACAAGAGATCGGATATATCGGCTAGGAGACAAGACTGAGCACTTTGCATCTTTAGAATAACATCGGCAAGATGTAAAAAGAAAAAACAAATATTCGCGCGACTTTCAAGAAGAGACGTTTAAAGATAAGAGCATTAATTGTTAACGTTAATAGATACCATTAATTATTAAGTATATCCAATCATTTATTGTGTTATGATGTAGAAATAATGTACATAGTCTGTTGTATTACAATAACATTATAGACTATATTATTAATTATTGTATATTATACATATCTACCATGAGCGACGATTGATAAATAAGTAGTGGTATCATTTTATTTTATATACACCACTCGCAAAAAGGTACCATTATAATCTAATAAAGTTTATATTTTTTGGTATTAACAGATACGAGCAATTTTTACAATAAGTGGCTTTTTTCGTTCTTTTTCATCGAGTCATGTAAAACTGATAATATATTTCACACTAATTCGGATATTTAACATAATAATATAAATTAATGATGACAATAACAAAAATATGGTTACATTTTCGTGTGCTTGTTTACCATAAAAAAATGATCGATCCGATTATAAACTGTAGTTTGTAATCAGAATATGAAATACTTTTACCTTAAAACGATCGTACACTACAATTTCGGGGTTCAATGACGATGATTTTGAACAACGGGTTTTTTTAAAAAATAAATATTAACATTATGAAACGTGCAACACATATACAATTCTTATGCGGCGATTCAAAATCATATTTTTCTGCCCTCTGTGCAATTGATTCGTGTACAAAAAATGGAAGATGAAGGACCGTACAATCTAATTATCACTTACGCACATTTCTGATAAATGCGCAACACTATTGTCTGCCATCAGCGTGTCGTAAAAATTCATCTAATTACCACTAAAAACTTTCAGCACAATGGTATGTATTCAGGTACCCATGTTCGACCAAGGAGCTGCGAAATCTTTTTCGATAATTCCGTCACATCCAGTTCGGAGTCTTCTACTAGCGACGTTTCCCAGACGTACAGTATTCGTAGTCGTTTTGCGCAGACTGTGACGAATTCCAACAAACCTGAGCAACTGTGGCCAATGGAAACAAAAATTATCAATACTTCATGTATTTTCAATTGTTTCACATAATATGGAACAATAATCTTTAAAGATTGAAACAATGTAATATAAATTACTAATGCAGAAACATTACTATAATTTGTTTTTCGAAAGAAGAAAAATAATTATAATAGAAATAATCATAATAGCTGTCCACCCTAACTTCGGGATAGAATTAACACCCATCAAAAAGACTTCAAGTAATCTTCAGAATATATTAATAGAAATATAATTTCTTTGTCGTAACGTTTTATCGATTCATGTTTATGAGATCATCCGATGAAGCTCCACGGAGCTATTAAGTGGGAGCTGTCATGCAATGTACATACGTGATTTCACAATCGCCCAAACCGACAGCGCTTAGGCATGGACATCCTTCAGCGATAGAGAGCAGTGCTCGGTCAAGTGTGTCCGGTCCGTAAGCAGCAATAACTAACTCGACCAATCGAGGATATACGCAACCAATGCGTAACAATGTTGCTTCAGACGGTGCCTCCCCAAAGTACAAGTGTGTTATAGGAACGTAGGGAGCAAGAAGCACATTCTGATCGTCGTCGTCCGTCATGTACGACGATCTAAAATGAAAAGAAGATGCTATATCATTATGGTTTCTTATAAATACAAGACAATGCCCGAGAGTACGATTAAATTCTTTCGAATCCCATATTTGTCTCGGATGAATATCCGCCCATTTGCTGCTACTGTTAGGTCGACTAATAAATAATTTCCGTTTCCGGGAACAAATTGTAAAAATCGTAATCGACGAGTCATTCCCGATAAATGGTATCAGATTACATTGTAAACGATAACGAATAGAATAATTGATTAAAATACAATTACTGATAAATAATTACATAGATACAATTACTGATAATAATATTGATAAATTCAATCGATATACTGGTACAAAAATTACTTCTAACTCGTCGTAATAAATATTGTACAGTATCGTCTAGCGGGTGAAATTACGAGTAAAACAGAGAGAATTTCTTTAACTGTAATGTACAGCGAACATGAATTGACGTCCATTGTCCGTTAATCTTATCTGTAACTGTTTCTGATGAGCGCATTACGACTAATGTAACGTACACTTTTTAGCACTTCGGTGCAAATAGCAACATACCGTTCAAATATAATAAAAGTAGCAAAAACAATGCTTGTACACTGCCGATTTGTATAGTACTCGTATAGAATTTGTATACTATTTCTAGGAGCTTGTAAGAAAAATCCTAGGAGGATTGTAAGAGAAACAATAAAAACTGAGATTTGGCTAATCATAGTTTAAAAAGAATATTAGTATCCTATAGGTCAATACCTTAATCTCTACAATATAGCAACTAGGACTTGGTAAAAAATGTACTATCCATAGTAGACGTTACTACGCAGTCTATTATTTAGAAAAGAAATTTCTAAAGTTAGGTGGTTCGATTTAGAGTCTAAACGTTTACTCAAATACCATCCTTTAGAGAAAAAAGTGCACTCACAGCACTAGGTTAATGTTCGGCAGTTGACTCGAAAATGTACACCAAGCAGTATCGCTGACTCGTGGAAGTGGTTTTATTTCCTGATGCACCTCCAATCGCAAAGTCTCCAATTGCATATGTTTCTCAGAGCTTAGGGCTAGTAACAATTCGTCGCTGAGCAACGAATAGGAGAGACACAATTCTCGCAAGTACCGGCAATAATTAACCAACGCCTGGATCCCTATAACGCAAATGTCTGATTAATTTACGTAACGAACCCTTACATTTTCATAAATACATGTAACATTATTTCATTGTCACAATCACAATGCAATCGATATCAGAAAGCAATTATTATACTGCGAAAGACGGTACCTTCGGGCAACAATCGCGGATATCCTTTTATTCGAAGAAGTTGCAGCGTTTTAGAGGCATCCTCGTCTTTCCCGGACCGATCCTTTCTCTGCTCGATCCCATCTTCGCTCGATATTTTCATGATGGTCTTGAATTTATCATTGTCGATCTCCAAAAAACCGGGCTTCGTCGTACTCATTAGTGCCAGCATCTAACATCGAATGCAAGTCACGTGTAAATATGTATAGCATCTCGGAATACCGAGCTAAAAATTTCAATCCGACTAATTATCGTTAAGAATGACTTGCAGACACTGAAACCATAATTTGCCGCAGCCTCTTAAATATTGCTCGTAGTATAATTTGATCGTGAATATGAAATTGTGTTTTTTACTTTGATACATTCGCGACAGCGTTTCCGCTATTTTATTGCAATCTTACTCCGTCGGACCATCGGCATTATCGCTTTCAAAAATACCGGCGGACAGAGTATTTGCCACCTCTAATGTGATCATCTTTAACTATCTAAAAACTATCGAACTCTGAAAGTAACTAACATGTATTGCTTTCTAACGGCGAAGAGACTTGGGCGAGTATTAAACAAACATATTTCGCGAAAAATTCATCGATGGACCTCATTCATTTCTCTGGGACTAGGCAAAACGTGACCGATACGGCAAACGTGACACGGGTGCAACAGTGTTCGTAACGTTACAGCATTGCTAGCCGAGTTTCTTCTCGGTAACGCGTGTCCCGGGAGTTAAGTGGACGTGTCTGTATAAGTATATGTAAGCAAGATAACACGTTGCTTGCCACGTGTATCGTTTTCGCCGCCGCTGAACTTGATATCCTCGCATTCGATTGATTTCGGTCTCGTTAAGAAAACATTTCAAGCCGACTTCGTCGTTCCGTTTTGCCATGCACTTTGTACTTTGGACATTCATTTTTGTTACGAAGAAAAGATCGACGGAACGGCCAGTGCCGAAGAAGAAAGTAATTTCGTTTTGCTCGACGGAAAATAAAAGGCGATCGTTCAACATTCGTTCGTTGTCTATAAATCTTGTCCAAATTGTTCTGTGAAAAACGAAATTACTTTCCGAGGAAACCCGATAAGTTCGCATAAACCGGCTAGTCGAGAAGTTTCAACCACTGAACCAGAACGAGAAGCAGCTCTCGATGAATTATTCAACCGAGAGAGTTCATTCATCCCCCACCGGGTTCCGACATAATCGTCGGTATCACAAGTAGCTGTCACCTGTCGTCCCTCTACGTCTACACAGTCGAGCCACATCGCGAGTTCTTTGGGTCCCGGGCCTAACAGAAAACCGTAGCTCGGTTCGCGGAGCGGGTGCACGAAATGCAGTCCACCGCGGCGAGCCCCACGGAAGCCGCGAAATTACCGCGTCGACTATCGCGAACCTTGGACAATTCGTGTCCAGGGTGTCGCCAACGAGTACAGCAGGCAGCCTCGGTGGGCTCCGCGCGACTGGCCTCTCCCCGATGGCCGAGCACGCGTAGGGAACGGGGGATACCGGTGCAAACGGTGTTTAGGAAAGAGAGAGTACTATGGCGAGAGCATGCTACCACCGCGCCGGGACCGTAGGCTGCTACGGCCTTCGCGAAGGAGGTGCAGAGAAAAAGCGAAAGGACGACTGGAAAGGCATGTAATCGTTGTGCAACACGGCAGCATTGATCGGATTGGGACCGCGGCGGGCCCGCGGCGGTTCTCGACGACTGGGCCATGCACGTGCTGGGTACACGAGACGTCCTGCGAACCACTCGCCGTCCTTCTCGCCCGATTCAACGCGTACTACTCCTGGTGATCAATTTTCTATCGCACTCGATACAGCGGAAGCTCGACCAACCGGGCCCATAGTTATCGGGCCTGAAAGTCTTAGGCGATGCAACGCATTTGTCTCCTTCCGCACCAGCCAGGACACGCAGTTGTTAAATAGCATCTCCGGGAAAAAGTATTTTGAACATCTTCGAACGGGGTTTGTCTTCGGTGGATGCGTCTCTTACGATCGCTTCGTTGCTTTTCGTACGATACTCAAAGGTCTTTAACGGCAATGCGAATTCGTCGATGAATGAAATGATGATGGAAGCACGTATAATTTTATATTGTTTGAAAAGAACCTTGTATGTATGTATCCGGTACTAGGAGAAGTTCCCCTAGGTGGTCGTTTTTATCCAATTATCCAATTTATCGGCAGAAAACCGCCGCTGAAACGATAAAAATTATTTGTAAAGCTTACGATGGACGAATGCGCGAGACGTGTTAATGAATCGATTGGCTGGAGAAATAGAAGAGTCTACCTTTGTGGCGGGGGAAAACACTTCGATTTCGAAATGTCCTATCAATTTATTGCACGAGGCATGAGACAAAATGACGGGAAAACGTTCGCGAACACCGCCGTGCGGGAAAAATGCTTTCTGAAAATAAAGAAATAATAATAAGAAATAATCAAGCGAGCCTTGTGTCTCGGTCAAGATTTAAGGGTGGCGCGAGTGCTAAATTTTCCGCGTTTAATATGGAGAAGAATTCTATGAAACGGGAACATGCAGCGGAAATAATGAAATACCATAACAACTGATTCATGGGCCATCCTATGCATTCGATGCAATACTGTGCACGCACTCTTAACGAGAAGCGTGCAAATATGTTCCGAGCTACACGAGACCGGTAAAAGGATTGCCGGGTTGCAGAAAGCGGTCACGGACCGAGCAAACGTTCCTGAAGCACGCTAGTCTATCCACGTGTTTGTGGTCACGCCGGTCACGTGGACTCCGTTTAGAAGAGCCTGAAATTCCCGGGTTGTATAATTTCCTTACATGTTGCTACGTTCTACATTATATATATATATATAAATATAAATATATATATATATATAAATATAAATATATATATATATATAAATATAAATATATATACATATATATAAATATATAAATATATATTTCTTTTGTTAATCATTCTAATCAATTGGAAAGAATGTAGGTACACTCGCTGTTTACTGTTTCACTGTTCCTCTGGTCATTTTGATCAGAAACACGTAAAAGTCGCGGTTCAGTGTAATAATTTATTACCGTTGATTTTATAAATTTGCGACAAAACTGTATTGATTAGAATGATTAACAAAAGAAATACAATTTTTGTCCAACATGTTTTTAATACAATCTTCTTAGAAAATTGTTATTTCGCATTCCGAAGATCCGCGGTCTAGTTATTATGAAAACATTATCGACGGACGTGCGAGATATTTGCAAATTCAAATATCGTGAAAAAATACTAATTCAGCGAGTCAGTGATTTACCGAGTCACCCCTTACAACGGTCGGGTCAAGCCGGATAAGGCTAATGATGCCATTATAAAATGAAACCGAAGACGTTGCCGAACGAACGGTGTAGGAAATACGGGGCGGCTACTGAATTATTTAATACTGTTCGGTGCACGGGATTAACAAAATGCCCGTAATCTCTAAAAGCAGGTCACGGACTTGCGGAGCCCGTTTGCCGGTTCCCAGTAGACCATTCACGTGTTTTCTGCTGCGACTCACGTGTATCACGAAGAGAAAGGGAACTGATAAATTACCACCTAATTAAACATCACCTGCCAAATGCTCGACAGGCTTCAGTTCTAAAGAACTCGAAAATATTTCTTCTAGGTTCTACAAAAAGATCTAATTGTCGGAAAATTGCTGAAATCTTTTTACAGCAAAAAAATGCAGCTATGGCCGGTGTAAAAAAAGACAATTATCTGAAAGGAAAATGCTTTAGGATAAATAAATTCAAAGAACATTTGTTCAGTACGAATATAGATGTCTTGTCTTTCAAATCGAAATAAAATTCTACGCCATTCTCATCGATGCTTGAGCATTAAATAAACTAATTGCAGTCGTACGATAAACACAAATTTCATTTTCGTCCCATAACGAGTGGGACCATATAGTTATTCCGAACAAGAAGGTACTGTATGCAAAAATACCACGACGACGAGAGACGTTGATCGGATGAAACGTAACAAGTGATAATTACCTATTACCCTGGCTGAGATTGAATCTTCCGTTCCTCCAAAACGGTAATCAGTGTGTAATCGTATGCCGCACGGCACAGGCGAACAGGGTGCTCGAAAGTAGTAGGCGGAGGAAAATCGTGTTTATTGGAAGCGAAACCCATTTACTTTCGCAATGGTTAGTCACTAGCATCAGATTCGGATGCACCACGAGCTATACCTATAAAACAAACATGCCTAATGTTACTACGCTGTGATTGAACCACTCCAATGATATCGTGTCGATAACGTTATCGAATGAATTATAATCGTTCTCAGGTATTCTATTATTTCGTAAGAACTTTCGCGGATCTTCGTGTGCCAAGCATGAATCCGAAAACTGTCTTCCCCCGTCATCCCCGATTTTTCAGTAATTCGTAAACCCTATTTTCTCAGACTACGAAATTTAAAAAAATAGATTTACGTATACAGTGTAAGAGTACAAAATTCTAATGTGCAAAAGAAGTAAAAAGAAATTGTTCTAGGATGAGAGAAGCCGGACTACCATTCCAGCGTTAAACGAAAAATTCGTCGTGCTTACGTCTCGATTATTTCGAAGAAACTAGATATACCGAACAAAAAGCTGGTTTCAGATTCGCACTCGGGACGCGAAGATCCACGAGAATCCTCTACTAGCGTCGTAACACGTAATATCGTATTACATTTCTAAACCGACACTCGCTTTTTGTCGCTATCGACTATGCATTTATATTATAACCATCCTTATCGCGGATTGCAATTCGTAATGAGGAGTGAATTCGACAAAGCGTTATTATCGTCGAATCGACATGTTCCGAGTGTCGGTTCACCGGACGAATAAAAATGCTTTACCAATGCGCTGGAGGGACTGCTATTCTATGTACACGCACACACACACACACACACACACACACATGGTTGCTATTACTTTTTGCACACGCCCCTGGTATTACTGTACGAAAAAACGGTCGATAGTAAGAATATTTTCGCTGCCGGTCCCTGGAAACCGGTCTCGACCAAGTATGTACTGGCCTTACCGTTTTCCTTCTGCCGCTCACGACGCTGTCTCACGCTATTAACAGCTGATACACGTGTTCCCGCGCTCACGTGCACCTCGGCTATTGCTACCTGTATGCGTTCTATAGATACTCATACACGGCTATCCTCTATACATATATATCTTCGACGCGCGACATGCGTCATCGTCGTCGCAAGACGTTCTCTCCGCTTCCCATTCCGCGAAAAATGTCGAGACCATGGGATCGGATTTCTCAGCTATCAAGCGCGAATGGACTCGTTTCAGTTAACGAAAAATGAAATTCTACGATAAATCGCGTGTTAACTTGATAATCGAAATGTCCGAGGGTACTCTCTTCGTTCGATATCCTGCGAATGACGCGCAACGCGCACGGTTCCTTGCTCTTGCAACGCCTGTCTTCTTTTCAATCTTCTAGATAAGACGACGATCGAACGTAGGATACATTTACTTCGACTCGGATTCTTCGGGCGAGAGCATTACGTAAAATTGAAAACCACGTCTTTCCAGGTCATTTACCTTGTCCGAGCCGATTAATAAGATTTCGTTAAGATCGTAGGATTCGGTGAGGCTTCCTCCTCGTGTCTTCTATCCTCGAAGCTCGCATCGCTTTTCATTTATGTAATCGGAACGGTACAACGAGCGAAAAAAGAAAAGAAAAAGAAAATCAGTTTTACGGAAGTTTCATCGAAACGCATAATTATACATATAAGTCGAGTGTTTATTCGTAGGAGAAGAAGAAAAAGAAAACGAAATAATAACGAAAACATTCATACCACTTTACGCGAATGTATTTACCCTGTGCGACGTTACGTTGATCGCTGTTCGCTGATTTCAGACCGAGACGCAGTTGTGCGATTCGTGAGAAAATGACAATACTGGTGGACGAGATATCGGAGATTATTTGTAAGAACAAAAAAAAGGAATGGTTAATGTTGGAGCGAGGAGTTAAATGTGGAGAAGCGGTTTTCACCTGAATTTTACGTGCTGTACGTGACACGATGAACTAGCATTGAAGCGACGTCTCCGAGCGATTGAGAGCGACTGGAGATGTGTTGGGGCTCATTGTCAGAAGCGTCCAGTAGCGTTCAGGAGCGGTACAATTTGAAACACCTCTGCAATCGATATTTATATAAGACTCCGTTAATGCGATGACGAAATATTTCCGCATGAAAAATTGATTATGCACACGCGCGAACAACGCAGTTTCAACATTCGGGCAAATAGTTTAACGCGAAACAGAGAAATACCGATCTTCGATATTCCCCTCTGTGATACGTTGTCGATCACTATGCGATTAAAATTGTTCATACATAGGTCCGTCGGTTTCTCACGTAGAATTAAAGAATTAAACATTGAACGGCGATCTTTCACCCGACGTAACACGATACCCTAATGTTTTGATGCTTTGCACGCGTTTCTAAGCGGTGTAAGCGACACTTGTGCGACGTAAAATTTCGCGTACCACGAAGTTAGGCGCGTGAACTTCGCTTTGAATGACCATTTTCTTCTAGAAACGTACGGAAGAATAAAGTTCGTTGGAAAACCTCACTTAAAAACGCCTAGCACCGAAGGAACGTTTCAGATGAGACGATGATTCCGTTCAGATGAGACCCATGACTTGCTTCGGAACATCACGTAGGAACTGAAAGAACATTGATTATTAACGATACGATTCTTTAAATCTGTTGTTGAGCAACATCGCGTAGCATGTGCCGTAACGGAAGCATCTACGTTTCGAATCTATCTGATACCGTTCGATCAACGACCTTAGGTCGATGCGTTCGATCTATTGAATATTACGAAACGATCGAATTCGTAGAATATTCCTGGTTTTGCGAGCCGTGATAGCAAACAATAATCTGTTCGAGTAAAAATTCTATTCTCAAATTACTGAAAGAATTAACATCAGAATATTATAAATAAATCGCTTTACCGACACTGTAAATTCAGCCTCCCCTCTGTTATGGACAGATGTAGTTCACCAGCTGACCGTTCCATTTAGGTAGAGTCCGCTATTGACCACAGTACATTTTTGTAGAGTCGGTAATTCAGATCTTGGGTCAAAAAGATGCATTGTATGCAAAATCTGTGTAAAAATATTCAAACGAATATTTAAAGCATATTTAACTAAGAGTAAATTAATTATAATTGTTATCACATAGGGGAATGCTGTTGTTGCGTGACCACGTGGGCGTATGTAGTTATGTTAGTGCTACTGTGCCATATTGACCAATGGCGATAGGAGGGAAATTTGAATACAAAATATCATGTTTAGGCAAAGCCTGTATATTTAATAATCTTGAATCCTCTACCACTGTTCGTCGGATAAGGACCTGTCGTCTGCTTCTCTCTCTCTCTCTCTTTCTCTCTCTCTCTCTCTCTCTCTCTCTCTCTCTCTCTCTCTCCATCACTCAGTCCCACGAACCGCAGTCTTCACGCGTAACACCCGTGCACCCCTTGGCGGGCCTTTTATTCTTGCGCTGCAACCGGAAGAAGGGTTACCTGACGAGTCAATCTCGAAAGTAGAATATGAGAAAGCTTTCCAATGAATAAAAGAGTAATATATTCTTATATCTTCGTTTACCTTACTGGAACGTGTATGCTTCATTGCGGGAAAATGTACTGCTTCACAAATTAGACCTCTGTAAAAGTTAAGCAATTTCAACGACTTCTATATACAATTCTATCTGAAATTTGGTTCGTTCACGTAGGTGAACTACAGACTGTTCTTGCGTTTAAACCTGCCTCATTTAAAAACGTATTGTATTCGGATCGCTTCGATCAAAGATGCCATTAGATCGACTTTGTTGTAGCGACAAAATCGCCGCCACAAATATTCGGACAGCCGATCGGCGAAATCTTCATCTATTCTTCTAGTGTTCGTGCCATCGCTTCCTATAATTATAAATTTCGATTTCAAATAATCATGACACGAGAGTACAATATAAAGCGAAGAGAATGCAATGAACATAATTTAAATTTAACTGTGATATATCAATTACCAACTAACTCTATACTGTGGTTCACCGTTTTGTGTACGTAGCCCGCGGCAGTGAGACCCTCGTAAATGCGAGAGCGGTCCGTCTGAATCTCACTGCCGATGGCTATGTATTCTTTTATGACGTCGATGATCGTTTCGGGTGTTCGGTTCTCCATTACCACCATGCGGCAGTCGGTGGTCTCAACGTCGACCATACCAATGATCCAGTGGCCCTCGACATTGCGGCCACGATTACATTTCCGCTTGCCAAATTTGGCTTCGTCTATCTGTGAAATAATACGAATCAAACGTTTCGAAAGTTGCGCGTCTCCAAGATCTCCTAGAAAACTTAACGAATCGAATCGACGCATTGCTCTGTACCTGAATTGTAACCGGTTTTCCGGCTGCCGAAATCCCCCCCAATTTCGGCTTGTCCAATTGCATCTTCGGGAAATGGTCGACGATCATCTCGCGACAGTAGCGGAACCATGCAGCAATCGTGGACGAACTTAAAGTCGATACATGATCAGTGTCCACATTGAAATCGCACAATTCGTGCGTCGTATAAGCATAGGAGAGGTCCCGCGTAAAGCAGTACATTAATCTGAAGAAATGCACAATTCATGAAATCGTACGAATGCGCCAATTACCGTAAAAAAATTACCTTATAGCCTTGTACAGGGGCAAACGAATATGCTCGAAAAAGGAATCGACCATCGCCGAGTACTGACGGCAATTCGCGCGACCAACAGAACATCGGAAACGGCCAATTCCATGTTCCGCTGAACTCGAATGAAATTTCATCGGCTTTCGGTGCACCCTGCACATCATCGACCCACGCAACAGCCGGTGTTCGCGTGCCCAGACGATAGCATCTTGATTTGTCGTCGGTAAATTCGCAAAGTTGTACCTCTTATTTTCCATCTTTGTTTCAACGGACACTAGGAATACGAATATCTCGAAGATGGCTGGCCGGCCGTTTTTGCGCGCCCGTGGTGCCGTCTGGCGGGAAGCTTTCAAAATAAATCTTGAAAACAGTTTCCGAGTCAATTGTCAAAATTCTATTAAAGTATGGACAATGGAACGATTTCTCGCGGACCTAATGTTTACGCTTCGATAGTTTATCTTTACCTCGAGTTGCTTAGTAGTTAATTTTGTTTAAACATTAGATTAGTAAGATAGACAAGAGAGTTACCAGAAGGTTTCATTAGCACCTAAGATTTATCCTTCTAAGACCTAATATTTATCCTTCGATAGTTTATCTTTACCATTAGCAACAGAAATTCTTATAATTATTATTAAACAGCTAGAAATAATAAATATATTGATAGAATATTTTCGATGTAACGATTCTTCAATAAATTCGTGCTTTAAAAATTACTTTATATGTTCGACATTATTAATTACTTCCTTTACGAAACGATACGACGAAATAGCCACGAGAATATTTAATAAAACACCGAAAAGCAAACAATTTATTAACGAAGCTCGAAACATTCGTGCTCGAAAAATTGCTCCATATGTCTGATTCTACCGATTATTTTCACTAACAAATTAAATGGCAAAATAGCCGGTGGAGTGCTTGACCATACTTCTAACAAATAGAACTGTTGCAAATATTAAGAAGCGAGAAATAGTAAATTTATTAACGAAGGAAATTTGATTTAATAACTCATCGATCGATTTGTGCAACTCTCTTGTTAATTACACCTCGTTGGTACTTTTCATAAACAATTTAAGCGATGAAATAATTTATCGGGCACCGGATAGCATTAGTGCAAAACAAATTATCGCGAATATTAAATAATTGAAAATAATCGCAGTAATCGATATTATCGATCGCCGTCGATCGCGCGATCGTCGATCGTCAAAGTCATTGGGGGGGGGGGGGGGGTGCCCATCGTGCTCGCTCGGCTCAAAGTCAAAGCTCAATCAGTCGGGACTTGACTGATGGTGGAATCAGACGTGTTTCAAGACAGCTCTTCCAATAATGTCGATCGTCAAAGTCATTGTGGGGGGTGGGGGGGGAGGGTGTACCCTTCGTGCTCGCTCGGCTGAATGTCAAAGCTCAATCAGTCGGGACTTGACTGATGGTGGAATCAGACGTGTTTCAAGACAGCTCTCCCAATAATGTCGATCGTCAGTCATTCGGGGGGGGGGGGCGTGGGGGGAGGGTGTTCCCTTCGTGCTCGCTCGGCTGAATGTCAAAGCTCAATCAGTCGGGACTTGACTAATGGTGGAATCAGACGTGTTTCAAGACAGCTCTCCCAATAATGTCGATCGTCAAAGCCATTCGGTGGGGGCGGGGGGGCGTGGGGGGAGGGTGTATCCTTCGTGCTCGCTCGGCTGAATGTCAAAGCTCAATCAGTCGGGACTTGACTGATGGTGGAATCAGACGTGTTTCAAGACAGCTCTTCCAATAATGTCGATCGTCAAAGTCATGGGGGGGGGGGGGGGGATGTACCCTTCGTGCTCGCTCGGCTGAATGTCAAAGCTCAATCAGTCGGGACTTGACTGATGGTGGAATCAGACGTGTTTCAAGACAGCTCTCCCAATAATGTCGATCGTCAAAGTCATTCGGTGGGGGGGGGGGGCGTGGGGGGAGGGTGTACCCTTCGTGCTCGCTCGGCCGAATGTCAAAGCTCAATCAGTCGGGACTTGACTGATGGTGGAATCAGACGTGTTTCAAGACAGCTCTCCCAATAATGTCGATCGTCAAAGTCATTCGGGGGGGCGTGGGGGGAGGGTGTTCCCTTCGTGCTCGCTCGGCTGAATGTCAAAGCTCAATCAGTCGGGACTTGACTGATGGTGGAATCAGACGTGTTTCAAGGCAGCTCTCCCAATAATGTCGATCGTCAAAGTCATTCGGTGGGGGTGGGGGGGCGTGGGGGGAGGGTGTACCCTTCGTGCTCGCTCGGCCGAATGTCAAAGCTCAATCAGTCGGGACTTGACTGATGGTGGAATCAGACGTGTTTCAAGACAGCTCTCCCAATAATGTCGATCGTCAAAGTCATTCGGTGGGGGGGGGGGCGTGGGGGGAGGGTGTACCCTTCGTGCTCGCTCGGCCGAATGTCAAAGCTCAATCAGTCGGGACTTGACTGATGGTGGAATCAGACGTGTTTCAAGACAGCTCTTCCAATAATGTCGATCGTCAAAGTCATTCGGGGGGGGGGGGGCGTGGGGGGAGGGTGTACCCTTCGTGCTCGCTCGGCCGAATGTCAAAGCTCAATCAGTCGGGACTTGACTGATGGTGGAATCAGACGTGTTTCAAGACAGCTCTCCCAATAATGTCGATCGTCAAAGTCATTCGGTGGGGGGGGGGGGGGGCGTGGGGGGAGGGTGTACCCTTCGTGCTCGCTCGGCCGAATGTCAAAGCTCAATCAGTCGGGACTTGACTGATGGTGGAATCAGACGTGTTTCAAGACAGCTCTTCCAATAATGTCGATCGTCAAAGTCATTCGGGGGGGGGGGGGCGTGGGGGGAGGGTGTACCCTTCGTGCTCGCTCGGCCGAATGTCAAAGCTCAATCAGTCGGGACTTGACTGATGGTGGAATCAGACGTGTTTCAAGACAGCTCTTCCAATAATGTCGATCGTCAAAGTCATTCGGGGGGGGGGGGCGTGGGGGGAGGGTGTACCCTTCGTGCTCGCTCGGCCGAATGTCAAAGCTCAATCAGTCGGGACTTGACTGATGGTGGAATCAGACGTGTTTCAAGACAGCTCTTCCAATAATGTCGATCGTCAAAGTCATTCGGGGGGGGGGGGCGTGGGGGGAGGGTGTACCCTTCGTGCTCGCTCGGCCGAATGTCAAAGCTCAATCAGTCGGGACTTGACTGATGGTGGAATCAGACGTGTTTCAAGACAGCTCTCCCAATAATGTCGATCGTCAAAGTCATTCGGTGGGGGGGGGGGCGTGGGGGGAGGGTGTACCCTTCGTGCTCGCTCGGCCGAATGTCAAAGCTCAATCAGTCGGGACTTGACTGATGGTGGAATCAGACGTGTTTCAAGACAGCTCTCCCAATAATGTCGATCGTCAAAGTCATTCGGGGGGGGGGGGGGCGTGGGGGGAGGGTGTTCCCTTCGTGCTCGCTCGGCTGAATGTCAAAGCTCAATCAGTCGGGACTTGACTAATGGTGGAATCAGACGTGTTTCAAGAAAGCTCTTAGAAGATGAGATTCAACGCGAAATTCCAAATGTTTCGATGCAAATCTTAAATGTGTGTTATGGAACTTGGGCACTTCTTGGTGTTGCTTCCACTCTCCTACTGCTGTCTTCTTTTGCTGCTGCTATTGCTACTCCGCTGCTACTTCCGTTTACTTCTTCCTACTACAATTTCCAGAACCAACATCGCATCGAAATGTAAGTCACATGCTCTTGTTTTACCAGTAGTTTTCTCAATTTTTCGAGTACAGTGACCACATACTTGTTACGAATTCTATTGTATATCTAGTTAGGATGTTTTCTTGTCAATAATTCGTGTTTTCCGTTTGCATTCAATTGCCGTTGCCCTTGCTAATACTGCCTGTCATTGTTACTTCCATTACATTTTTGCCGTTACTATTGCCGTTACCCTTGCCAATACTTCTGTCATTATTACTTCCATTACATTTTTGCCATTACTATTGCCGTTACTTCTCGAGCAATTAAATTCGCGCGTAGTCACCGAAACAGATTAATTTTGAAGAATAATTCGAAACTAATAACCCCATTTTAGCTAGGATTTTCAGGTTCTTTATTTTCAGATTCTTTATTTTCAGGTTAATACTATTGTAAGACAAAAATTATTGTGTATATTATCATGTGTATTATTATGTATATGTATTGTTAATTGGTCACTGTACTCGCTGCAATAGTAATAGTAGTTCTTGCAGTAGTAGTAGTAGTAGTAGTAGTATTTGGGCAGGCTTTGCCGCCCCAACGAACAGCGCAGATGGACACATCCGCGACTTGCAATAGCGTTGCGAAATAATCTCGCGTTGTTTCGCTTCATTTTCAACAGAGATCAAAATTAGCGTCGCGAATAAACCATCGCGATTATCATTAGCAATGAAATTAATTATTCAAAGTATAGAGTCGCGAATGAAATAATCGCGATTTCATTTGATTCGACATGTAAAAAGCGTCAAAGATAGCGTTGCGAATAAATACGCTCGCGTTTCAAGTTAGAAAATTTCGAAGATCATTTAAGTCCACTCGCTTTTGTATCTCTGTTCATTGAATTAGCGTTGCGACGACACAATCGCGTTGCAATAGTTTACCTTCGACTTTTCAGGCGTCCATGCTGCAGCTGCAACGAAGGGCCTCGCCGCCCCAACAACAACTCGGATGGGCACATCCGCGATTTGCCATAACGTTGCGAATTGATCACGCGTTGCTATAATTAATTCTGAACAGAAATCATAGCGTTGCGAATAAAATAGACGCGAGTTTTCTTTGTATTATCAAGTACAATAGCTTTGAATATAGCGTTGCGAAATAATCGCGTTTCAACTTTGCAATTCTATCAGATTTCTCGAAGTCTACAGACTCGTTCTTTCCAGAAAGTAAAGTTAAATCTTTCGGATTTCTGTTCGATGCATTAGCGTAGCGTCGAAATAATCGCGTTGCCAGTAGCTTCGTTCGTCTTTTCAGGCGCCCATTCCGCAGTTGCAACAATGGACCGAGGTCCCAACGATCAGCTGGGTTGGGCACATCGCGATTTTTCCATCCTAGCGTTGCGAAATGAATTATCGCGTTTTTTCTTCGAATTAGTTTCGAAGTTAGCGTTGCGAGAATAATCGCGTTGCAGTAGCTTCGTTCGTCTTTCAGAGCCCATGCCGCAGTTGCAACGCTCCGCAGTGCAGGCATTCGCGATTTTCCTTAGAGTCGCGAGACGACATTAACAACGCGTTGTATTAGCGTCGCGAAAAATTGCCAATGCGTTGTATCAGAATTGCGAAAACTGCCAACGCGTTGTGTTAGAGTCGCGAAATAAATGCCGCACTGCGAGTTGCCGTTCCAAGGATCGCAGCATTGTCTCGCAATCGTCGACGATTTCCTTTAGAGTTGCGTGAAAACAAATCAAAGCTCGCGGGTGTTTTCGCTTCCGGATCTGACGAATTAACATCGGATTTAATATTTAGACGAATTAGCACGAATTAATATCCACTTCTAATTCTCGTGGATTAGCGTCGCGAGAAAGGAGTCCGCGTTTCTTTGCCACTTTCATTTTGATTTCCTCTCTGACATCCAAAATTAAATTGTAATTCTTATATTCGCAGACAATATCCTTGCGAAGCACTGGACGATCGTCATCACAGGGAGCGAGAATATTTTATTCGTACCTTCGGACTTTTTTAGGCCAGGACCGAGCACGTGGATTTACAAGTCGTAGCAGTTGGCGTAAAATCGCGATACACGTTACTTATGTCCAAGTCTTCGAACTCCTTCTGCCGAGATTATCATCCGCCGACGATTTATCATCCGCGAGGGAGGATCATAGGCCGAAAGATCGGCCGAAACCAATGATCCAATGATTTTCACACAAATTGCATTCGTCTGTGGGTTAACACGGCACTCCTGTGCTGGTCTCAGGTTTCCTATTTCGCTATATATTCAGACTAACTTGAACTCAATGGTTTCAGGTTCATTTCAGAGAGATTATCATCCATCGTGGGATTATCATCCGCCGAGGGATGCGTCTTAGTTAATAAGTGCGTGCGAGTTAGTTAATAAGTGTGTGTGACTTAGTTTAAGATTCTTAACCTCTTGCCTTACTTTAACGGGTCTAGCTTTTACTAAAGATTTTTCTTAAGAATGAACATTATTTTATTCTTCCAATTTCGTCTAAATTTCTCTTCTTTTCAATACAATATTTACTTGTTCAATGAAACGTAGTCTCACAATAATTAGAAATATTCTTCTCCTTCAGAGAAATAATTACAATCGCGAGAATTCTTGTCATCATAAATTTAGAGAGCATGGTACGGCAAGGGGTTAAGTTTCCTCAGGGGCCCCCGACCCACGGGAGCGCCCGTGGGGGGCACGGGGGGTAGCGTCCCCGAGGTATCCGATTCGCTAATTTCGCATATGTCGAGTATTATTGCCTTAGCCTTATTTTTTCGCGTCTCGTCTTTGACTCCGCCACAGCAGAAAGCTGTGGCGGCCTTGCTTGCGCAATCTCTTGGGTAGGTACGAACACTTCTCGATGTTCGACGAGTGATCATGCGGGGTGAATGCTCTTCCCTGGTCGCTGTTCGGCCAGTAATCCGCCCTTAGCTCCTATGAGGGGCGGGGTGTTGGGAGAGAAATGGTCACACAGGTTTGCCTGTGTAGGCTCTCTCCTAGTGCCGATTCAGACGGGTAAGGCGGCCTAAGTTCGTTTTAGGTCGCAGGGCGAGAAATGGCATCCCACTGTGTGGGAGGATCCAACTTTGGATCGTCACTCCTCATGTGATCGCGCCGGACATCGAGATTTGTGAGGCTCCAGTCTTGTGCGAGCATTGTACGCGTCGCGTCACCCTCGAGCGGTGCCTTCTGCACTGACTCGTACTTGTTTCTTACTTTGAAAGAATCACTGCCTTCTGCACTGATTCATTTTGGTCCCCGTGGATCGGAGACTTCTTCTTTGATCCACTTTGGTCCGCGATAGTACTTGACATATGCGAACGAGTGAGTGTGTGGGAATGTGTGATAGCTAGCTAGCGAGCGTATTAGTTTATAAGTCGTCGTTGTTAGAAAGGGAGCCATAGCGAATTCCGGCTTCGTTCTGACTCCCTTTCGGGTCTCTAAAGCAGCAACCTCCTCGTGGTGAGACTCGGGCAATCGGTATCATCCTCGGTTCAAAAATTCTTGCGAATTGCCATGAATTTCTGAGTCGAGGATGATACCGAGCAAATAGCTGCAAACTTTATATTGTAAAATAGTGTGTATTGTAAAAGTGTGTGGATTTATAGTTCCAATCAGTGCTCGAAATAATGTTTCGTTCGAAAATTGTTGAAATTGGTATTCCTCCGATCGGAGGTCCCTCAGGGGCTCGCTTGCGGGTGGGGCCCGTGGGCGAGTACGGGGGGTAGCGTCCCCGAGGTACCCGAGGCGCTTGTAGGTTGTTAGGGTTCTTAATTTAAGTTTGTTAAATTTTGGTTCATTCATTCTCTCAAAAATTGCACTCGTGTGCTGGTCAGTGTGGCACTCGTGTGCTGGTTAGCTTGGCACTCGTGTGCTGGTCTTAGATTTCGTAATTTGACTTGTCACCTATTTTGTATTCGTACTAACTAGAATTCAATCTTTTCAGATTCATTACAGATATTATCATCCGCCGCGGGATTTTCATCCGCCGTGGGATTCGTCTTAGTTATTAAGTGCGTGCGAGTTAGTTGACATGTGTGTGTGTGTGTGGCTTAGTTTAAGGTTCTTAACTTCTTGCCGTACTTTAACGGGTCTAGCTTTTACTAAAGATTATTCTTAAGAATGAACATTATTTTATTCTTCCAATTTCGTCTAAACTTCTCTTCTTTTCACTACAATATTTACTTGTTCAATGAAATGTAGTCTCACAATAATTAGAAATTTTCTTCTCCTTCTGAGAAATAATTATAATCGGTATATTTCTAGTCATTATAAATGTAAAGAAAATGGTGCGGCAAGGGGTTAAGTTCCCTCAGGGGCCCCCGACCCACGGGAGCGCCCGTGGGGGGCACGGGGGGTAGCGTTCCCGAGGTACCCGATTCGCTAATTTCGCATATGTCGAGTATTATTGCCTTAGCCTTATTTTTTCGCGTCTCGTCTTTGACTCCGCCACAGCAGAAAGCTGTGGCGGCCTTGCTTGCGCAATCTCTTGGGTAGGTACGAACACTTCTCGATGTTCGACGAGTGATCATGCGGGGTGAATGCTCTTCCCTGGTCGCTGTTCGGCCAGTAATCCGCCCTTAGCTCCTATGAGGGGCGGGGTGTTGGGAGAGAAATGGTCACACAGGTTTGCCTGTGTAGGCTCTCTCCTAGTGCCGATTCAGACGGGTAAGGCGGCCTAAGTTCGTTTTAGGTCGCAGGGCGAGAAATGGCATCCCACTGTGTGGGAGGATCCAACTTTGGATCGTCACTCCTCATGTGATCGCGCCGGACATCGAGATTTGTGAGGCTCCAGTCTTGTGCGAGCATTGTACGCGTCGCGTCACCCTCGAGCAGTGCCTTCTGCACTGACTCGTACTTGTTTCTTACTTTGAAAGAATCACTGCCTTCTGCACTGATTCATTTTGGTCCCCGTGGATCGGAGACTTCTTCTTTGATCCACTTTGGTCCGCGATAGTACTTGACATATGCGAACGAGTGAGTGTGTGGGAATGTGTGATAGCTAGCTAGCGAGCGTATTAGTTTATAAGTCGTCGTTGTTAGAAAGGGAGCCATAGCGAATTCCGGTTTCGTTCTGACTCCCTTTCGGGTCTCTAAAGCAGCAACCTCCTCGCGGTGAGACTCGGGCAATCGGTATCATCCTCGGTTCAAAAATTCTTACGAATTGCAATGAATTTCTGAGTCGAGGATGATACCGAGCAAATAGCTGCAAATTTTATATTGTAAAATAGTGTGCATTGTAAAAGTGTGTGGATTTATAGTTCCAATCAGTGCTCGAAATAATGTTTCGTTCGAAAATTGTTGAAATTGGTATTCCTCCGATTGGAGGTCCCTCAGGGGCTCACTTGCGGGTGGGGCCCGCAAGTGAGTACGGGGCGTAGCGTCCCCGAGGTACCCGAGGCGCTTGTAGGTTGTTAGGGTTCTTAATTTAAGTTTGTTAAATTTTGTTTCATCCATTCTCACAAAAATTGCACTCGTGTGCTGGTCTTAGGTTTTCTATTTTGACTTGAATTCAGACTAACTTTAATTCAATCTTTTCAGGTTTATTACAGATATTATCATCCACCGTGGGATTATCATCCGCCGTGGGATTTTCATCCGCCGTGGGATTATCATCCGTCGTGGGATACGTCTTAATTAATAAGTGCGTGCGACTTAGTTATTAAGTGCGTGCGAGTTAGTTAATAAGTGTATGTGAGTTAGTTTAAGATTCTTAACCTCTTGCCGTACT
This sequence comes from Megalopta genalis, assembly GCF_051020955.1. Taxonomy (NCBI): domain Eukaryota; kingdom Metazoa; phylum Arthropoda; class Insecta; order Hymenoptera; family Halictidae; genus Megalopta; species Megalopta genalis. Next base: position 18,755,927 of record NC_135017.1, read on the forward strand.
GTAACGGGTCTAGCTTTGAACAAAGATTTTTCTTAAGAATGAACATTATTTAATTCTCTCTTTTTATTCTTTTTTGCTCGTTCAAGGAAGTGTAATCTCACAATAAAATAAAATTTTCTTCTCCTTCTGAGAAATAATTACAGCCGGGAAATTTCTAGTCATCAAAAATTTAAAGAGAATGGTACGGCAAGGGGTTGAGATCGCTCAGGGTCCTCCGACCCACGGGAGCGCCCGTGGGGGGCACGGGGGGTAGCGTCCCCGAGATACCCGAGTCGCTAACTTCGCATATGTCCAGTATTATTGCCTTACTTTTACTTTTTCGCGTTTCGTTTTTGACTCCGCCACAGCAGAAAGCTGTGGTGGCCTTGCTTGCGCAAACTCTTGGGTAAGTCCGGACACGTCTCGTTGTTCGACGAGTGACCATGCGGCATGGTGATTCGAACGCGGACCCTCCTGCTGGGGAGGCTCTCGCTTCGCGTATTCGCAATGTAAGACGTCCTTAGCTCTCTTTTGGGGGCGGGGCGCAGGGCGATCCGACTCATTGTAGGATGATCCAACTTTGGATCATTATTCCTCATGTGAAAACGGCGAGCATCGAGATCTGCGAGGCTCCTGATTTGTGCGAGCATTGTACGCGTCGCGTCACCCTCGAGTCAGTGCCTTCGGTACTGACACGCCTTTGTTTCTTAGTTTCGAAGAATCAGAACCTCCTGCTCTGATTCATTTCGGTCCCCGTGGATCAGAGACTTCTTCTTTGATCCACTTGGTCCGCAATAGTACTTAACATATGCGAACAAGTGAGTGTGTAGGTGTGTGCTAGCTAGCTGGCGAGCGTGTGTGTTAGTTTATAAGTCGTCGTTGTTAGAAAGGGAGCCAAAGCGAATTCCATCTTCGTTCTGACTCCCTTTCGGGTCTCTAAAGCAGCAACCTCCTCGCGGTGAGACCCGGGCAATCGATATCATCCTCGGTTCAAAAATTCTTACGAATTGCAATGAATTTCTGAGTCGAGGATGATACCGAGCAAATAGCTGCAAATTTTATATTGTAAAATAGTGTGCATTGTAAAAGTGTGTGGATTTATACTTCAAGTTAGGGCTCGAAATAATGTTTCGTTCGTAAATTGTTGAAATTGGTGTTCCTCCGATCGGAGGTCCCTCAGGGGCTCGCTTGCGGGTGGGGCCCGTGGGCGAGTACGGGGGGTAGCGTCCCCGAGGTATCCGAGGCGCTTGTAGGTTGTTAGGGTTCTTAATTTAAGTTTGTTAAATTTTGTTTCATCCATTCTCACAAAAATTGCACTCGTGTGCGGGTTAGTTTGGCACTCGTGTGCTGGTTAGTGTGGCACTCGTGTGCTGGTTAGCTTGGCACTCGTGTGCTGGTTAGCTTGGCACTCGTGTGCTGGTCTTAGGTTTCCTAATTTGACTTGTCACCTATTTTGTATTCGTGCTAACTAGAATTCTATCTTTTCAGATTCATTACAGATATTATCATCCGCCGTGGGATTTTCATCCGCCGTGGGATTCGTTTTAGTTATTAAGTGCGTGCGAGTTAGTTGATATGTGTGTGTGTGTGGCTTAGTTTAAGGTTCTTAACTTCTTGCCGTACTTTAACGGGTCTAGCTTTTACTAAAGATTTTTCTTAAGAATGAACATTATTTTATTCTTCCAATTTCGTCTAAACTTCTCTTCTTTTCACTACAATATTTACTTGTTCAATGAAATGTAGTCTCACAATAATTAGAAATTTTCTTCTCCTTCTGAGAAATAATTATAATCGGTATATTTCTAGTCATTATAAATTTAAAGAAAATGGTGCGGTAAGGGGTTAAGTTCCCTCAGGGGCCCCCGACCCACGGGAGCGCCCGTGGGGGGCACGGGGGGTAGCGTCCCCGAGGTACCCGATTCGCTAATTTCGCATATGTCGAGTATTATTGCCTTAGCCTTATTTTTTCGCGTCTCGTCTTTGACTCCGCCACAGCAGAAAGCTGTGGCGGCCTTGCTTGCGCAATCTCTTGGGTAGGTACGAACACTTCTCGATGTTCGACGAGTGATCATGCGGCGTGAATGCTCTTCCCTGGTCGCTGTTCGGCCAGTAATCCGCCCTTAGCTCCTATGAGGGGCGGGGTGTTGGGAGAGAAATGGTCACACAGGTTTGCCTGTGTAGGCTCTCTCCTAGTGCCGATTCAGACGGGTAAGGCGGCCTAAGTTCGTTTTAGGTCGCAGGGCGAGAAATGGCATCCCACTGTGTGGGAGGATCCAACTTTGGATCGTCACTCCTCATGTGATCGCGCCGGACATCGAGATTTGTGAGGCTCCAGTCTTGTGCGAGCATTGTACGCGTCGCGTCACCCTCGAGCGGTGCCTTCTGCACTGACTCGTACTTGTTTCTTACTTTGAAAGAATCACTGCCTTCTGCACTGATTCATTTTGGTCCCCGTGGATCGGAGACTTCTTCTTTGATCCACTTTGGTCCGCGATAGTACTTGACATATGCGAACGAGTGAGTGTGTGGGAATGTGTGATAGCTAGCTAGCGAGCGTATTAGTTTATAAGTCGTCGTTGTTAGAAAGGGAGCCATAGCGAATTCCGGCTTCGTTCTGACTCCCTTTCGGGTCTCTAAAGCAGCAACCTCCTCGCGGTGAGACTCGGGCAATCGGTATCATCCTCGGTTCAAAAATTCTTACGAATTGCAATGAATTTCTGAGTCGAGGATGATACCGAGCAAATAGCTGCAAATTTTATATTGTAAAATAGTGTGCATTGTAAAAGTGTGTGGATTTATACTTCAAGTTAGGGCTCGAAATAATGTTTCGTTCGTAAATTGTTGAAATTGGTGTTCCTCCGATCGGAGGTCCCTCAGGGGCTCGCTTGCGGGTGGGGCCCGTGGGCGAGTACGGGGGGTAGCGTCCCCGAGGTACCCGAGGCGCTTGTAGGTTGTTAGGGTTCTTAATTTAAGTTTCTTAGATTTCGTTGCGTCCATTTTCTCAAAAAATGCACTCGTGTGCTGGTTAGTTTGGCACTCGTGTGCTGGTTAGCTTGGCACTCGTGTGCTGGTTAGCTTGGCACTCATGTGCTGGTTAGCGTGGCACTCGTGTGCTGGTCTTAGGTTTCCTAATTCAACTTGTCACCTATTTTGTATTCACACTAACTAGAATTCATTTATTTCAGGTTCATTACAGATATTATCATCCGCCGTGGGATTTGCATCCGCCGTGGGATTATCATCCGTCGTGGGATACGTCTTAACTAATAAGTGCGTGCGACTTAGTTATTAAGTGCGTGCGAGTTAGTTAATAAGTGTATGTGAGTTAGTTTAAGATTCTTAACCTCTTGCCGTACTGTAACGGGTCCAGCTTTTAATAAAGATTTCTCTTCTTTTCACCACAATATTTAATTGCTTAAGAAGTGTAGTCTCACAGTAAACTCAAATTTTTTTCTCCTTCTGAGAAATAATTACAATCGAGAAATTTCTAGTCATCATAAATTTAAAGAGAATGGTATGGCAAGGGGTTAAGTTCCCTCAGGGGCCCCCGACCCACGGGAGCGCCCGTGGGGGGCACGGGGGGTAGCGTCCCCGAGGTACCCGAGTCGCTAATTTCGCATATGTCCAGTAGTATTGCCTTAGCATTACTTTTTCGCGTCTCGTTTTTGACTCCGCCACAGCAGAAAGCTGTGGTGGCCTTGCTTGCGCAAATTCTTGGGTAAGTCCGGACACATCTCGATGTTCGACGAGTGACCATGCGGCATGGTGATTCGAACGCGGACCCTCCTGCTGGGGAGGCTCTCGCTTCGCGTATTCGCAATGTAAGACGTCCTTAGCTCTCTTTTGGGGGCGGGGCGCAGGGCGATCCGACTCATTGTAGGATGATCCAACTTTGGATCATTATTCCTCATGTGAAAACGGCGAGCATCGAGATCTGCGAGGCTCCTGATTTGTGCGAGCATTGTACGCGTCGCGTCACCCTCGACACAGTGCCTTCTGCACTGACTCGCAGTTGGTTCTCACTTTGAAAGAATCACTGCCTTCTGCACTGATTCATTTTGGTCCCCGTGGATCGGAGACTTCTTCTTTGATCCACTTGATCCGCAATAGTACTTGACATATGCGAACGAGCGAGTGTGTGGGAATGTGTGATAGCTAGCGAGCGAGCGTATTAGTTTATAAGTCGTCGTTGTTAGAAAGGGAGCCATAGCGAATTCCGGCTTCGTTCTGACTCCCTTTCGGGTCTCTAAAGCAGCAACCTCCTCGCGGTGAGACCCGGGCAATCGGTATCATCCTCGGTTCAGAAAACCTTGCGAATTGCAATGAATTTCTGAGTCGAGGATGATACCGAGCTAATAGCTGCAAGTTTTAAATTCTTTTTGATATCGATATTTTCTAAGCATGAATGATGTTATTGTGCTACGTTCCTTGATAATTTATAGGAATTTATTTCTGTTCATTTATTCTTCTTCTACATTTGTTCACGAGACTGTCGCTTCATCATTGCGAACATAAAGCAACGATGGGTGCAGCGAACGCTGCAACGGTAATCAAGGAACGTAGCCCTCGTGGTATCGATGTTTTGTGCAGTCTTGGTGCAAGGCCTGGTTTAAGCTATCACATATTGAGTTCGAGCAATTTTTTAGTATTTATGCCAATTGATATTTGGCAGCCATGAACGGCACGTGCTCCTAGTTTCTTATATATCTGTTCATTGAAAATTCGTTGTTTATTCATAAAATTGTTCACTCGTGAAAATGTGAGCAATTGGTTCGATGGAAAAGCAATTCTTTGGTAGGTCATGCTGCACATTTTATGCATTATTTCGGAATTTTCGTATTTTTAAAAGTCCCCAACTTCTCATAAAAGTCACTAGGTGTCTCAAAAAGTTTGTTGGATATTTCTCTAAAAGGATAAGTGAGCAATTAGTAACTGCTGGACAATTATGGGCAATTAAAGAGCTATGTTTCATGAGTATTGGTTAATACGGTGTGCCAGCTTGTACATCACAATTTCCTGATTAGGATTTTTTGGTGCACTTCCGAGAATCAGTTTCTACTCGAAGCCCTCTGGCGGCGTTTCGTCGATGTCGCTACTATCAGTATAATTACAATCAACTACAATAAAAGCGTTCAATTCCTTTCTGATTCACGCTATGTACTTGTGTCATCGTGTCTAACCTTCGCAAAGACCATCCACAGTGGTGGTCATAGAAAATAAACCTTTTGACAGATCAAACGTTTGACAGGTGCCATCGCAAAGCAAAAATGGCAAGATGTTTTTGCCTCGGATATCTTTTCATATTTGTTATTATAAATCTAGGTAAGTTATAGAATCTACGAAAACTGATAGATCTTCGTTATTCATAAAAATGCCTGTTAAATTTCTGTACGCAGCTTGTCCCTTTTCATTTTCATCATCTTCTTTATTACGAAACTAGTAATTCTTATTTATAATTATAAAACTAGTTTTCATATTGGAGTTTACTTATCATTCATCGAGTTCCTCTTTTGTTGATCCATGTATTTATCGATTAGAAGACTATGTAATTAAATTTATTTTCAGCGGCTGCAATCAGAGTAAAAGATATGATCTATACATCTTTTGAAGGAGTTTCTGCGTGTTTCCGTAGACATAATGGGACACATCAATTTGGATGTTCTTGTAAGATGTTAGAAACTTTAATGCTAATCAAACTACCTACAGGATTTTAGAATAATAGAAAATCCTTTCTGTGTGCATCAGAAAATCATTTTAAAAAATGTATCATTTTATTGCGCTACTATAATTTTTCTTCGTTATAGCAAGCAGATCGGGAAGTATTGGAGTTGTTCATTTAGTTGAAAGAGAAGAGGATGTCAGATGGCTCGAGCATAATTCCACTGCTGGACCTTATACAGTAGTCCTTCCATTTTCTATGTTCACTAAAAATGTATTATTTCGATTACGGGATACCAAAAACATCAATGGAGTCTTACTAGCAAAAAATGTTAGCCAGCCATATCCAGATTCATATTCTCCTGAAGACACTTGTCCAAATAGGTACTCAGGATTTAAAAACTGTACCGATTCTTCTCCCTGGAATCCATATGGTTCCTCGTTGCTTTTGGAAGATTGGCCCTTTCCAATGTTTTATATAGAGGTGAGAAATAACTTTCTATTTCACCTGTATCGATTATAACATTTGTATCCATACATATTATACACGCTACGATTTTTTAATTTTTATTTTCAGAATGAAACAAGAATCGAAGAAGTAAAATCTTGTTTCTTCAAATATAACAAACATGATTTAGAATCCCAGCGACAAAGACCGCTGTGCGCACTAGAAATGAAATCATTCATGTTTGCTGCTGTCGATTCAGGAACATGCATTAGACGCAATGACTTCAATTTACATATTGATCCAATATTGTATTGTGATCCGTTGGGGGATAGAAATATACATTGGCCTCTAACTCCGCTAAATAAAGACGATAAAAATTCGATTATATTAGTAACAGCCAGACTGGACGCATCTTCTTTATTTGATAGAATATCACCTGGAGCAGAAAATGTAGTAACCGGATTAGTAACACTACTTGCCACTGCCTATCATTTGAACAACTTATTTAAAAATGCTACATTAGCAAGTAGTAAGTATGATCGTGTATAAACTATAACGTTATTTTATATTTATAAATATGTTTTGATCTCTTTTTCAGACAGAAATATTGTTTTCTCTTTATTCAATGGTGAAGCATTCGACTACATAGGTTCCAGTAGATTGATTTATGATCTAAAGGAAGGTCATTTCCATGCCTTGGGTGGTGTAAAGTTGAAGTTCGATGACATCGAGTCTGTCATTGAATTCGGTCAATTAAGTAAAGAGAATGTATATCTTCATTCTAATAATGGAAGAAACAATACACTAATAGAAAGCCTCCAGAAAGAGTTACATGCAGATGTTTTGGAAGATAGTATCCCACCTACGTCAATACAAAGCTTTTTAAAAGAAAAGCCAGATTTACCAGCAGTTGTTATAAGCAACCATAGAGCACAATTTAGAAATAAATATTATAATGGAATTTTAGATGATGCTCAAAATCTATATTTTAACAAGTATGTCTACTTCGTTTTTCAATGTATAACGAGTTAGTCTGTAATAACATTACATTATGTATTTCTTCCAGAACCGACTCAGATGCCCTTACAGCTGCTTTAGCAAAGATAGCAATTAGTGTGGCCGAGGTCCTTTACAAAAACGTTACTGAGAAATCAACTCCTCCTATAAATGAAACTACTCGAACAGATATTGAATATCATATTTCTGAAATGTTGTCTTGCTATCTAAAAAGTGCCAAGTGTAAATTATTCTTGGCTGCATCGCCTCCAGGCGCTAAACTAATCAATCAAGTTCTGCCCCTATATGTGGGTGTACACAAAGTACTAAATACTGCCACAACCCTAACCGGTCTGCTGCTTGCTTTCTTAACTAGACAGGAATTAAACATGAACGAAACTACATGTTACGAAAAGCATCTTATTTGGATGGCTGGCTACAACTGCTCAGGCATATGCATTAATTCTACTGTAAATTATAGCGCAGCTATGAGTCCTGCATTTATTATTGACGGTATATTTCTTATAAAATATTAACGCAGTATTCGAGAATATTGGTCGTTTAAAATAAATAACGTTACTATTTTGATATATTTAATTAGGATACAACATGAAATTAAAAACTTATTCGACGTGGACAGAATCCATATGGGAAACCTTAAGTGTAAGAATGTTTTTGAAACCTCCAGAGTCTACACAGCGACTTAGTATGATTCTTGGTAGTGTAGTAGCTGTCATGTCATTCATTCTTGTATGGTTCATCGAGTCTCGATCCGACATACTATTTAACACAAGGTATGGTAGTAATATAACAGTAAATAAACTGTATGGTATTCTATAATTGTAACAAATTTTGTTATTGATAAACACAAAACTAATTGTTTCAGAAGAGCAACGGATGGCTAGGAACGAGCTGCGGACCACATATCAATGACCAGATTGGATCATCTCAAGGATAAAGATGTTCCAGTAACGAGTCTTTAAATGTATGTGTGGTACGCCCTCGGACAATTTTTATACCTCAAAATACTGACACATATTCAAATACCACCGTCGTTTTATTTCATTAATGTCGTGAAATTTTTGCTTATCCTTCGATCAAACTTTTGCACTTTGCTGTTATTATGTTAAGAACGATCTCATCGGTTCGCTTTCTCTTCGACGGTCTTCTTTTTATTTCACTGTAAATGATAATATATCTAAGTACATTTTCACGTAAATTCAATGGACGATAATAGATGGAAACTTTTTATATTCCAACCAATATTTAGAGCATTACATCAGTATCGCAGAGTGATAAGCAGGGTATATTAATATAGAAAAAATATCTGCTAACCATTCGAATACTATGGAATAATTTTGTACATAGTAACAAACGTACATATTTTACATATATGACTAATGTAAATTAATACGTTCAATGCTCGTAGTCTGAATAGTTAACGAAGTACTTTGAACAACTATTTAATTTCATATCATTCACGTATTCATAAATATTAGTATTATAAATGTCATGTCATCACATTATATTTGGTAATGTATTTAAGTAAAACTTCAACAAATCTGGAGTTTACCAATGAATTACTTTAGCCATCATTTTTGTACTACTGTATTTCTTGCAATTTATATTTGTATCATATACTAATTAATTGATGTAGCAGCAGGATATTTCATTTGTTTGGAAGATTCTTGCTCGTGGATTTTCTCAAAACTAGGTAGCTAATTGTACGAAGCGGTTAAGTGAAGTTGACAATGTTGTAATACACGTAATCTAAGAAAACATTTTGTCACTTGTAGTAAGAAGTTTAGCAATTCATTTCATGAACACCATTTCAATTATTATAAAATGTTGTTGAAGACAAAGTATGGATAGGTTCGTTACTAGAAATCCTTTGAATCTGTGTAAGTCGATATGATATGTTCTTAATATATTTTTTTCTTTTATTCTTGTGCTTTGAACATTAAATAACTAATTTAAGAATCTTAAAGTTAATAAAGGAAAGTTGACGTGAAAAGAGACAAGTGAGACTAAAAAAAAAAAAATATTTTACGAAGAACTAAATGATACTGTAGGAAATTGTTAGGAAACATATATTTGTAACTGTAACCATTTGAACGCATTTTATAAATATAATGTAAATAAGTTATAAGAAAGACATTATGTCCTGAATTCTTCAATTCTTGATTACTATGTAGAATTTTTTATAAACAATTACCTGTGATTACTTGCGATTTCATACTTTTTTAAGACATATAAGTATGCGATATGCGATGTAATTGACTGGTGTTTTATCAAATATACAAATTACGAGTCCTTATTATTGATAATAAAGTATTATATACTGGATATTGGAGATTAAATTTGTTAAACTCTGCCTAATGACCCGCTTGACTATTAATCTTTTCAATTGAAAGAACTCTACATGTTTCGTAACTTAATGAAAGCAGGTTATTATTAACTGTAACTCTGTATGTAAAGATTAAGTGGCACCTTAAGAATAAAATAAAAGTCAGGAAACATATTGCAAGCGTGATGGCATTTATTATCAATAAACAACTTATTTAACAGGACCTTGATGTACACGAGAAAGTATTCAAGTTGTTTACTTATGCTTCCTTTTTAGTATGTACGTAGGTATGTAATACGTTTAGTTTATGACTTAAAATTTCACTTAAGTTAGGAATGGACCTTCGAAAGTCCGTTAATTTTAATATTAGAACATGCACGCACATGCGTGTACGTTAGCAATATCAAACAGTACAAATATCTGTCAATATACACATATGTAAACATTTTTGGAAAAGTATAGAATAAATTGTTCTCTTGGCAAGATAGAATACATATTACAGCACATGAAACGTAACATGCATGATAGAAACTTCTGTATATAATTTACAAGTATTAATATAATATTCACGAAGGAAGGAAGGAAGGAAGGAAGTGAAGAAATTACTGGAAAAATAATGGTATATAAAATAAAACCGCGATATTGATTACGCATAAGTAAAAATGAAACAGAACTTGAAATTTTTGTAAATCATTGTACGTATATAAACTAAAAATAATAAACTGTTTCGCGATCGCAATCAGTGTGCATGGAAAGTACACGTAATGTTAATGTCAATGAATAGGGAAATGTTTGTCATAAAGTAACCCAATAAATTATAATATTGCAATCGGAAATTGAACTATATAAACTCGTAAAACAACAGAAAACTTATAAAGTATAACGTTGGTATTTCTTTCATAGAATTATTGTAGGAGTGATAATTTAAAGAATTCAAATATCCAAAATGTTAAGCAGATTCTTGTACCAAAGCCAAACTCGCATTACTGCCTCATTTTTTGGTCCATTCCTATCTTCTTATATATTTTCGTCAGAGCTTGCACATAAATTGCTAATACTGAATAGCATTGTAAAGGAGTTTATCCGATGGCCCGCCCTTCAACATGTACTCGTATGCATTCAGTATATATATAATAAAGAAATTTATATGTTTACTCTCTTGTCACGTGTCTTTAATCTTTGAGCCAAGAGAAGATCATGCAAATTTCAAGAAATATGTAACAAGGTAACAAAACGCTTTCGTACGAGTACGTATTCAACTTTCCGTACGAGACTCGAGTAAACTGCAGGTCCTATTTTCAATATCAATGTCCTTCTTTCTTATAAATATACCAAACGTTTTACACCTTTCTTATTCGTTACATCCGATTCAACTAAAACGTTGGTAACATATGCAAACGAGAATGTTACATGTAAAAAGCTAATGGACCCGCTAGCAGCTTTTAAATGCAAGCTCTACAAACATACGTTCAACATCTTCGGTAAATGTTTCTACACATGTATGTGTGGATGAGTGTCCGTGTCTTATGTGTGGTGTGATCTTTTAACTATTTCATAGTTTTCAGTATATAAGTATGAAGTAGGAGGCTGGGCACCGCCCACCGAGTTATCACAGTCGTTTGGTGCCGCAGCACATACGTATACGTGGTTCAGCCTTACAACCTACCTCTTAGCCTATTGTTATTTTATAATTATAATTAGTCAAAGTACAGTATAGTCCCGTACTAGGTGATTCGCGATACGACTCGACGATTCTCTTAGTCTTATATCATTTACGAAAAGTGCACGTTATTGCTGGTACTTGTAAACAGCGACCTAATCATCAGCACGAGCGATCGAGGACCTATTTTTTGCCACGGTCTGCTCAGGAAGTAAGACAACGCAGAATGTGGCGGTAAATAATACAGAGTGTATTTAGCTGTTACTTCATGCTCAAATCGACGTCATCTTTTTTTCTTTCTTTCTTTCTTTCTTTCTTTATTACGTTGATTCTTCTGTGTCCACGATCGTTCGATTTTCTCACTTATGTCACTACACCGTATATGGAGCTATACTGTAAAAGCTGTCTTCAACTGATAATATCGTTTTACTACGCCTCTCGATCAACTCGATTCTTCCGACTCGGAACTTCCTCAAAATTTTGCGACCAGCAACAGATTTTGGAATCGGTTCGCCTAGGATGCCCGGAAAAAAGCTCGTGGAGCCACTAATGGAAGCACTTTGTGCCAGTCGGCTATGTACATCGATACCGGAAGAATTCAGGATACCAGTAAAATGAGTGACCTAATCGACAGCATCAACCTTCTGTTTTGTACGAGACATTCTTCTCTGAGCGCATTGAGGACCTGTTGCCGCATGATTTGGATTCTCTATTACATGCTTGCCTTCTAACGCTGCATATCTATAACACAAATTCATCAGTCGATGGTATTTAGTTACATGCTAATTGTTTGTCCTCAATGCGTTGCAATCAATGGACTAGCTTCGGTCTGTTTAGCCATATACAAAAGATACCTCCATTATTCGTGTAGTTTTTATTCACTTCGCTGAGACATTTCTTCATAAAAGATAACAAATTATTTAGGATCGTTCAAAATCAAACTCCCTCCCCGCTAGACCCTATAGAGACTAAAAAAGACTAAAGAATGAATGGTCAACAATTTCGTAGAGATAGATCTAAGTTATGAAACTGTTTAACAACTGATTCTAGAAAACAATAATATTCTATGTTTGCCTGTCAGTGTTGATAATGGAGGTTCTACTGTAGTCGTATGTTATACTTAGCAGTTTCGTAGAGACCACACGGAGAAATTGTGAGAGTGCTGTATACTATGAACCACTGACACGTGCTTAAGGAAACCTGTGCATCTCGTTGCAAAAAGTAACCACGTTCATTGTTCACATATCCGAAAAAGTTTCCAAAATTTTTTCGAATTTAACGCTCCTCTAATAACATAATTCTGTCGTCGCCTACAGTTTGACACGATCCGCGTTAATGCCTTATAATTTTTTCAGTTCTACAACGTGCAATAGTTACACAATCGCTAAAGCGTTGAAAATTCGAAAAACTTTTAGTTCGCTGCTAGAAACAAGGTGATAGTGCCGGAATAAATCGATATCCCGGCGAAGCATCTATTCTACATCATCGTTTTAATTATTCGATCTCGGAAACGTTTGTCCATTTAGAATCGCATTTCCAAGTCAGTCAACGGTCTTAGGACAGATTTCAACGGTTCGAAGTGCGATGGACGGAACGCTTGGAAACAAGGACAATCGAAGACAAGTACATAGGAAGAACTTTTACAGATTATATCTACACGGATGATCATCGGAATTCGAGACGATGACGATTATCGATATCGAATCTAAGAACATACACCGCATCCACTAACGATTCATAGCGTGAAAAAGTATACAAGTTGCTAAGTATTCAGCACTCGCGATCTGGAGATAATTATTATTTTTTTTTTCTCGCTTAAGTAAAACGCAACGATCATATGCAGACAGCGAATGTATGAACACTTATCCTAAGATGGCATGTACTTGTCGTTGGGCTTTTTTAAAAGTTTTCTTTCTCTGTCTTTGTTTTCTTTCTTTAATTCGAGTTCATCTTTTTTTTTTCATCAGATACAAGAAAAAGGTGTATCGTTAATCTTCTTCAGATTAAATCACTAATATTCTTCTCCCTTTATTTCTAACAGTTCTGTGTATAGTTATGTACAGCAGTACCACAATCTCGTTAAAACTGCGGTACACGCGTTCAAAGACGACACTTAGAGTTTAAAAATATAATCATCATATATTTAAAGTAGTATTATATTATCATTGTTGCTGTTGTTGTTGTTGTTATTAATCGTAATAGTATTATTAATATTTAATTATTATTATTGTTGTTATTATTATCTTGGAGGGATAGCACTTTGCTATGTCACGACACTGCGGAGCTGAACAAAGACTAAACGCGGAAGTTACCACGCTCTTCAATGGCACGAAGAATACAAGACCGAGATTACTATAATCTAGTGACCGATCGATCATCCGTTGCACAAAGGCTCGTTAAATCGCAAAAATAGTGCAAGCTTGTCGATGAAAGTTTCTGTTTGGAACGTTAGTCGATAATTCGAAGAACTGTTTTCGTTTTTTCTGTTGTTGTTGTTGTTCGTTATATCGTTGACCGATCGTTAAAATATCTCGTCTATTACGTTAAGTGTAGTACAATATCATCGTAGCTTATTTTTTAATTAGAACGGTTTGAGAACGACCTTTCTCTTGACGTCGTTATAAGATTTACTATACTATACATAGTCTCACTTGGACGATTTCAATAGCACTATAGAAATACTAAGAATTTCTTACAAATGTATTTACTTCTGGTTAGAAATATTAGATTCCATGAACTGAAGAAGTTGCTGTCATGTTGTTGGTAATTTAAATTATGCGACGTTTCTGCGTGAAAAGTGTGTGCTCGTGTTTACATCAATCTTTTTATGCGTGATATATATCAGAGAATTCAGATTAAGAAGTGTAGTATAAATTTGTTCATCTTTTAATCAGATATATTCGAATTGCATTTTATCAAATTCAGAAGATGGATCACCGTTATCATTTTCTCTGTATTCATATACAAAATTCACTTTGCTTGAAATAAAGTCTGATATAAAAATATACAAACAGCAATATTAACCTGTTTTAATCTCTTAAGTATAACTTGTTGAATGCAAACAAGTAGAATGTTCTGTTATAGATTACATTATAGGAAAGATTCGAAGATAGTAGGAAATATTTAATTTCATTATGATGTTTCCATGCGAATGTTCGTCTTTAACCGTTTGAAAAAATAATCTGTTTCGCGAATTACTATCGCTCGTAAACGAAGCGATGCATGCCCCAGAATAGAAAACATGATCTATGTGAAGGGAAAATTATATATATTATATATATATATATAATATATATAAATCAATAATTTTCCATTACGAAGAGAAACATTCAGACCAAACGAAAAACTAAACAATGAAAGTATCTTCAACCGTGTTGTATACATCGAAGAATTAACAAAACTACCGAGGTGATAACAATGTAAAAACTTAACATTTCTTTTGGTATGAATAAGTTCTCAACAATTCAGGAAAATCGTATCGTAATTCACTTCCTTTTTTACGAGGAACAAGAGGAGTGGGGGGTAGGTGCACCAACTGAAATATACAATGTCCGTTCCATTTGAATTCTTTCGGTCTGCAAAAATAGATGTGATAACAAAATCGACGACTGTTAGAGATCTGAGTCCAACGATGGTTTAAGTAGATGAAATATTGTTGGATCCGATAAGAGAGCGTGATAACCTCGACCGATATACCCTTGATTTTCGCGAGAATAATTACGTATTTGACAGTTAAAGCGAAATCTATTCTCGAATACCTTAATACTGTAATGAGCAACTGGATTTGAAGGTACCGTAAAGAGGTTGACGTTTGAATGATCGACAGAGGTCAGTGAAGATCATCTTCGTCGCTATCGTTACCATCTTTCGATCTATCGGCACCTCCCTCACCGTCGCTGGAGCCTGAATCGCTCCCAGAGTCTTCGGATTGCCAGCCGCCAGCTTGTTGTTGTTGCACGTGCTGTTGTTGAACAACATGCTTCGAGACTTTGTGACGTTTTCCCGCACGCTGCACCGGATCCGCCCCGGCGCCGTCCAGCATCGGCTGAAGGATTCGCCGACGAGCATTGATGAACCAATTGTTCACTTGCAACATTGTTAAGTTCGTTTGACTTGCGATCTGACGCTTCTCATCCTCCGTAGGATAAGGGTGCTGGAAAATATACATATGAGATCTATTATCGTGTTCCTGTTATCGGGCAACAAGGCATGGATGATATTTGTAATCTGCAATTTCTTCCAGTTATCTTTCGAATACTGTTGAATAAGAGATTATGTTATTAATTCCGATGGAACGAATATCTTCGACGACTAAAACGGCCATTGCAGAGATAAAATAATGCATACGTACAACTAAATGTTCAAAGAGCCAGGTTCGCATGATACTTGTAGCTTGTTTAGGTAAGACTCCTCTCTTCTGTCTTCCTTTCTTAATGCTACTATGACTACCCCCGTGAGTACTACTATGATTTGAAGTAGCAGTGCCAGTGCCACATCCATCGGCTTCATCTTCGCTGGGTGCAGGGGAAGGAGAACCAGCCAAAGTGATATCTAAACACATTGAACAACATATAATTGCTGCTCTATACCATATATCCAATAATATATTCCATCGGGACTCAACACCGAATATGTACTATCTTTTCAAACGTTCTTCCGGAAGTAGTATCATTCGGGTTTTTTTTTATTTTTTACATTTCTCCGATTGTCAAATTCTCACGGTCCGTTGTTCGATCGAACATTTCTCAATGTTCAACCGAAGATAAACTACTACGAACATTCAAACAGTAAAGCAACGTTTTCTAACCAAAGCTCTTTTCGTCGCTAGCATCTCCCACCACATCGACGTATTTATTCTCACGTTCTTGTAATGCAAGAAGGCCCCAATAACCAGCTTCTTCTAAATAAATTCTGTCGGCAGTATTCACATAGTCCATATCATCTATAAACGACAGTTCGTTGATGTATTGCTTATAAGAATACGCTCGGCTTTCAACTACTCTTACATATCTCGTGAATGTTTTAAAACAGCTTGTACTAATGTGCTTGCTATAATTCTTAATTGGTAAGAAAGAATTCCGGTGAATTTGACACTGTTCGCGGTAACGGCAAAAATACAAGTAAAAGGCGACAGCTTGTACATTCTGATGTTTCGTTAATCTATTATTATTTTACTAGCGTCATCGATCCTCAAATGGATAATTTACAATTGTGTTTGATAATATTTTATATCATACTAATTTCATCTTACCAATTGAAGATTATTCATTTCTATTTTGGACACAACACGAATGCACAAAGAAAAGATATTAACATGTTGTTTCCACTTACTTACGAGGCTTAAATAAACATTCGATTAGTAAAAAGACTGCAGATGTTGATGCAGATGCACATTATCGATCAATTCAATGATCATGCGACATCTAGACGATATTTCAACCCTTAAACTTCCAAGCATGATCAGTAAGCGTTAGAAATAAGTATGTAAAAAGTACAGTTGCTTTCGCTTTCTCAAACTACATGAACGGAAACTCGTGTAAGGGAAGAATTAGGCGCAGGGCATTGCTGTTCGCATGTACCGCCCGTAGCATCTGCAGTCTACGGAGGTTTCAGTGTTTTGAAAGGAGATGGCAAAGGCTACACACTAGTTACCATTTTACATCCGACCTAGAACATAGGATTAGAATATGGGCTATCTATTACGGCCGCGGGTCTCTTCCTTCGAGAGACAGATATCGGCGTGAATTGGGGGGAAAAAAAGGGGGATATATACCTCGACGGGCAGGAAAAGGCTCACCTTGGCCAAGATACATGTCGTTGACCGGCGCACAGGTGTGAACCCCGATCTGAGAGAGGGGTGTGCTTCCGTGTACCGTGGAAGGCGACAGAGGATCGTCATGCTCCTGGCTGGAGGATCTGTTTGAACGTTGAGCAGTGGAAGATGATCGCACCGAAGGCGGCCTGTCGTTACCGGTTTCCTCTTGCGCGGCCACTTGACTCGCGCCACCGTTCTCCGACAGGGTGTCGCCTCTGCTCACTCTGAATCCGTTAGCTCCCGGCTCAACATCATTGCCTGTAGAAGACAGCACCTGGGAAATATATGTCGCAACTAGCCGTCAGAGAGCAGGGGTGGGATTCTATAATATTTCGAGCGACGCGCAAGTATCGCTCGTTTGCTTTAAATTATGTGTATACACGCATCTGAATACTATACTTCGAAAACGTTCCCTTCGGATACAAAGTCGACGCAACCATCGACACCCCAGACGCATTATTCTCGATACCGTGTTATCCCTTCACCCTCGATCAAGAAGAGCGCTCGAAAGTGAATATATGTAACGCGATTGTCCTCGCGATTGTGCTCGTCGTTTCGTCTCTACGCGTGCCGATTTCTTTTTTTTTGGATTATTTTCGCGTTTGCTAACGTTTGCACTAGTGAAATTTGCACCAGTGAAATTTGCACCAGTGAAATTTGCACCAGTGAAATTTGCACTAGTGAAACCTTATTATTGGTCTTTATCAGGACTAGCGCAAGAGACGTTAAATAAAGATAAATTGTTGCCTCGAATAGTATTGCCATGTTGAAAACAGTGTGACGATATTTTATTTATTATATATATTATATTTATATATTATATTTATATATATTTATTATTTATATTATATTTATATATATTTATTATTTATATTATATTTATATATATTTATTATTTATATTATATTTATATATTATATTTATTATTTATATCATATTTATTTTATTTCAATTTTACGTTGAAGTTCGAGCATTTTACTAGCAAATTATTCGAATTAACAGAATCTAATGTCGATTTTCCCCTAGATACAATTCTGCTTCTAAATCTGCGTTCGAAAATACTTTGGAAATTCTTTGAACACCGGCAAATACCTTATAAACGATCCAATTAATTTCTCTTTAGGTTCCTGTAAGCGTTATCGAGAAAATACCGGCATTCTAAATTTGTTTGATCAGTTCCTGCTTGAAATACCTAAAAACTCGACCGCCGAACAGTTCACCGGAAGAGCATATTTTCACTTTCGATGCAACGTTATTCGTATCATAGTACATGCGGTTAGTTCGAGAGCCCCGGATAGAATACTAATACACCGTTCACACCCGAATAAAAAACTACGGACTATAACGAGGTACGAATTACGAGGTAATACAATTCCAATCGGGAGAGCATCCAGACATTCCTTTTTTCTTTTTTTTTCTTAGTTCAAGGAGTACGACAAACGCTAAAGGGGTTAACTTGTGAGTGCAATCAAACGTATTGTTAATTACGAATTATTTCCTACTGGTAGGACACACAGCTTTCGTTGCAGCTCCTCGGCAAAAGCGGTACGCACAGGGTGTTTTCGCGCGCGGCTACGGGCAAAGCCGTATCTCTGAAACGACTGGAGATAGGCAAAAAAAATTTATTGGCCAGACTTAAATGGTGTTAGATGAAGCGTGATCCGGTGTACGCGTGTACTCGCTGCGCGAGTTTAGGCGTTTCGACGATTTCAAGGGCAGCGCCTAGTATTACTTTGAACGGGACCATTTTTTTTCTCGTGCACTCAACGGCGCATAAAAAGTGTACAAGTTCCGTTTAAAAAATATGAGAAAATATGAGGTAATTTCCAAATTAATTTAGAATTTAGTTATTTGTTATAATTAATTTAAATATCGAAACTAATCGTTTCTAAATGATTCCTTTTTCTACGGTAATTCTATAATCTCTCTTCGATTATATTAAATTATAATTAAAAAAAGAAACTAAAGAATTTCGAGTACAGTTATGTCTCTCTAATCGACGCTCAGATTGTGCAGAAAAATGAACAATTTTGAAAGAGGAGTTACGATTTTTCGAGCCTTGCGAGGCTCGTTTTTATAGTTGTTAACAATCGGTAACTATTCTTCCTAAATTGTCCATTTTTCTGCAGAATCCGAGCGTCGATCAGGGAGACATTACTGTACGCCGCAACGAGAATCATCCGGAACCATTTAAGTCTGTCCAATAAAAATTGTCGTTCCTCTCTTCGGTCGCGATGGAGCAAGAGAGAGACACGGCTTGGTCCGATCGCGTGAAAAACACGCAACCGTATATTGTTAAATATGTTGCAAGGGTTTAGTAAGGGGGGTGTGAGGTGGTTAAACAGAACTCGGTTGCATTTCGAGGGAGAGAGAGAGTGAGAGAGAAAGAGAAGACAGAGAGATCCGCGATCCTTGCGCGCCACTAGCAAAAGGATATCTACGCAGGGTGAGGGGGAGCACAGGCCAGGATGCCTTAATGACGAAAAGATGTCTAACCTGCAGAGGACTGCTGCCGTTGCTGCCACTCGACGGACCCATGTCGTGCCCATGATGACTGTAATCGCTGCGTAGCAGATTCTCGCTCTGCATCTTGCCCTTCAGGCACGTGATGTACCTGTTGCAGAAGTCCTTGCACAGCTCCTGCACCTTTTCCAGCTCGAGTAGGTGGATCCGCAGCACCTGTATCGCTTTGATCATCTACGATGGGGGCATACCGTTGCATAAGAAACAAGGAAATCGCGCGATACGATTTTCTTTTTCATTTTCATTTGATTCCGCGCTTCGAGACGCGGAAGTCTTTTGTCTTTTGGACTTTTTGTTTCGCGCGGCGAATCCGCGGCGTTCCCATTCCGTACCGATCGCGTTCGATCAATTGCCACCGATGGTATGTACATGCGCGTGAATATTTCGGGAAAACGTTATCCCGACAGCGGATCATGCGAATCCGTCGTCTCTCTTGAGAGAGAGAAATTCGTTTCCAAGAGATTCCATTTTCGGCGTGGGAACACCAACGCTTAATTGCGCAGCAAAATTGATGTAAAAAACGTGTGCAACACCTTCGTTTCGCGTTAGTCTCTTGATACAATGGAAATTCGGTGCGAACACTATGTTTTCGATATTTTCTTCACGCAATAATTATCGATATACAGAAATAGTGAATAGATTATACATATTTTGATCTAATTGTGTAATAACAGGATTTGGCGAATAAAAAGTTGAATTATATGTGCGGCATAAATCCGGTCTCGTCGTTCTTATAAAGGAATCGGTGCTCTTAATGGTAACTCTAAATGTTAACTCTAACTAAAATCAGTAGTTACAGCGTTAACGCAACAAACAGGCACGATTTTTATATTTAG
The DNA here is from genome assembly GCF_051020955.1 of Megalopta genalis. NCBI lineage: Eukaryota > Metazoa > Arthropoda > Insecta > Hymenoptera > Halictidae > Megalopta > Megalopta genalis. The sequence goes on from NC_135017.1 coordinate 18,776,189, forward strand.
AGAGATAGTTCGTTTCGCACGCATTTAGATCTGTATCGCTGAAACCCGAAGTCCATAATAACAGCGTTATATAATAAATAAGAACCGTTCAAATCCGTTTAACTCTGTTCTCCCAGACATACTCGACGCATCGTTAAAAATGAACATTTGAGCGGCCAGCATCGGGCGACCCACCCTAACGTTACCATCGAATTTCTAATTAACCGAAACAACAATTGATATATGCAGCAATTTTCTGACTCGTCTGTAAAAAAACAAGCAACAAAGTTCTCGAGACAGAGTGAAAGTGGACGCGCTCGAGATAAGAATAAAAAAAAGAATCTTCGACGAACGAAGATTCCAAGGATATCCCCAGGTCGATCGATTATTTCCAATTTGTGCTCGCATTTTTTGATCGAAGCCGATTAATTTGAACCAGCATATATGCATACGTGCGTATTATGTATAATATAAATATATGAATACGTATATATGTATATATATATGTAGTTGAAAAGGACTCACCAAACCGTCAATTTCGGGGTCATTGATCAAGAACGGCTTTCGGTCTCTTTCTTGGTGTTGGACGAAGGCCTGTATGTCCATGTTGAAGCTTTCGGACGTCGAGTTGTCCGAGCTCTGGGTGGCCTGCTCGCATCTTTCGAAAAGTAACGCGAGCAAGGGGAAGAGTGGATGCTTGTAGACTGCCCTTTTGTCTGCCTCGAACTGGGCCTGATCCTGATGGGTCGTGTAATCAGCCCCACTCGCAGGGTCCTGATCGTAGCCAGGAGTCACCATCGCTAGCGCCACGGCGGTGCTACCCTCTTGCATTCTGCACACAAACACCATGATTCTTTGTAAAAGCCGCGGTCCAATTGTATAATTCGTGCGAAAAATATACGAATAAAACGTGTATAAACATAACATAACATATCAAGCGTATTAAAATAATATATTATACAATATATATTAAGATAAATGCAATATAAAAATATTGCGCGTATCATAAATACAATATCACGACTATAAAATTACCACGCAAAACCGTCGTATATTAATTAATTATAATATAAATATATATACATATATATATTATAATGATTAATATTATTTATAATATAAGCCTTAACGGTCCAATGCCGCCATACACGCGGCAGAAATCAATAAAACCGAAAAATCTGGCAGGAAACATTGGAAGAATCACAAACGAAATTTTATTTAAAAAATGAATATCTCTTCTCTATATTTGATACAAAAGTTTTCAGTGAAAAATTTCTCTTCCTCTGAAAAACAGTCTGGACTTGGCAGTGTGTAAACTGGAAATAAATAATTTTGGTCCCCTAAGGGTTAATAGACGTGCGGTTCTAACCGTGTACAGTAATGTCTCCATAACTGACGCTCAGATTGTCCACAAAAATGGACAGTTTGGGAAGAGGAGACGCGATTGTTCGAGCCTTGTAGCTCGTTTATTATAGTCGTCGACAATCCGTTAACTATAAAAGCGAGCCGCAAGGCTCGAATAATCGTATCTCCTCTTCCCAAATTGTACATTTTTTGGTGGACAATCTGAGCGTCAATTAGAGAGACATTACTGTATTGTAAACAATAAGATCACCGGGGGGAAAAAGAAGAAATCGTCCGCGAAGACAGAGCGACAGACACTTTCGGTGTTACATAAATAACGAAACTGTCGACCGTGTCGACGGTGTTCGTTAAAACATGAAAAATAATATAAAAAGATTCGTTAGAAATATTGTGAAACTTCTTTTTGTCATAGCGGAGCCATTGAAAAGCCTATTATTAGGTTTCCGGTAGGTAAGGTGTTAAGTAACTGCGGACAGGCAAAGTGTTAAGTGGATAACCCTGTATCCGTGGCTGCACCGACGTTCCCTGCGCCTCGCTATATCGTCGCCGGCAAGTATAGCAGCGGCTACAAGTAGCGAGGCAGCGTTGTTCTTCGAGAGCATCATCCGCCTACCTATCATTCCTGTCTGGCACCATCCATCGTTGCCCAGATCCTGCGGGGCCTCTGATGCAATCACCGTTTTAATCGACGCGACGCGGTCCTTATTCACAGCGGCGTGGCTCTGAAACAGACACGATAAATCTATATAGATATACATATATATGTATGTACATATATTTCAACTTATTTAGATATCTTTTTGCTGTTCTTCCTTTTCTCTTTTTGTTCGTACTTACGCAATCCGTTTGTTATTACTTCTTCAGTGACAAAGGATTTTTCTATCTATTCTTTATTTTTCTATCTCTTTTATTTCTATTCTTTATTATTATTATTATTACTATTATTATTATTATCCCTTTGCACTCGAAGCTACTTTAACCCTTTGCAGTCGAAGCTATTCGAATTCAAAATCCAAAACATGATTTCTGATCTACAGTATTTCTATTCTTTATAATTTATATAATTATAAAGATTTTAATAGTTTCTTTTTAAGTATAAACGCAAGTCTGATGCTCTTGGAACGATTTCGAAAATTACTAAAAATACTATATCAATTTTTAGTGGCGCCTCGGAGTCGCCATTCGAGTGCAAAGGGTTAACAGTAAACATAAAATAATTCTTTCAACTTACAGCATCTTTATTTCATACGACAAAATGCATTTTACGCATACGAAATTGACTCTTTGGACTCGCGCGACGGTTACATTCTTAACAATATTTTAAACCCAAGCTTTGTTGATATAAAAATTAGTGGTGCCTCTGATTCACCACTCGAGTGCAAAGGGTTGTTACTATCATCGTTAAATTACTTTCATTTCTTTACTATCGTTTGCTCTCTATATTATGCTAGTCTGCTTGCACCTACCCTTCTCCTCGAATCAAATTAACCGATTACAGGATAATTCGTACGATTGCCCCGCGAAGGGATGCGGCGAAGAAACAAGAGACTCTACGAGCAAGTAAGAACAACTTGCCACAGCTCGATGGTCTCATTGACACTGCCGTCGACCGGCGGCGTTCGGTTTCGTTTCGGTAAACATTCGCGGCGAATGAACACAAAGAACGAGAATTAGTCCCGGGTGAACGGAACGCGGCGCCGTATATCAACGCCGCGCAAAATATTGTTTATTCAAGGATACCGTCCGCGGATATTTTGGAAGGGAGAGGTGTACGAGGGAACGAGACGGCTAAAGAATGCGAAGGAGACGGAAGAGAATCGTCGCGGGCGCGGAGCGGCAGGGAGAACCAAACGATGCGCGGCACACTGCATTTAAATGTCATCGTTAGACGGTCTCAACGCCATCAGCACTGTTGCTGGCACCAGGTTCTGCTTCCCATTCCGAACGTTCCTTTTGAATTTTCCCCCGATCCCCATACACGCGTCCCCGCGGTATGAATAAATAAAGTGCTGCGACACTCCCGGTGACAAAGCAGCGTACAAAACCCGACGAAAAAACCGCGTTTTATCCGACGGAATACGCTTATTATATCAGGCGCGCGCGCGCACATACACACGCGCCGGTGACAAGGCGAATTTGGTAACGCGGGAGCTACGATTTTTGTCGCCGGCTTTCCGGAGAAATTCGTCAAAAGCCGCCCGGCGATTTTTCTTTTTCTTTTTCTTTTTCTCGCCGCGACTCGCGACGAGTCCTCCGCGCTCGAAACTCCTGTTACCCGCGCGCGCATTGTGTCGAAAAAGGAACACACGTTTTTAAGTCCGTTTTCGTGTCTAGGGCGAAGACACCGTCTCCTCCGAAGTTGATCGGATAAAATAACGAAAGACCGAGAACAGCTGGAAAATGATTATCAAATTTGATGGAGAAATCGTTTTTTCGTTTATTTGTCGTTCCCCAAACGAAATTATCGGGTAGGTGGTTAACGTTAAAATAATCGGTGTCGTTAAACAATTTATTTTGAACAGTTTTTTTGTTTTCTTCTTCTGCACCGTAAATTATAGGCCTCGGATACGACGCGAATTAGGCTTACACCGTACTTATATCGCATTTTATTAAGAAAATGATAGATCGCATGTAACGGGTAAAAATTTTCACCTGCAGCAATGCCATTAATCTATGCATACCGTACTGTGTGAATTAAAATTGCACGGTACTTATATCGCGTTTTGTTGAGAAAATAACAGAGATCGCATATATGTATATATATATATATGTAACAAGTAAAAATTTTCATCTGCAGCACAATGTCATTAATCTATGCATACCGTACGGTGTGAATTAAAATTGCACTGTACTTATATCGCGTTTTGTTGAGAAAATAACAGAGATCGCATATATATGTATATATATGTAACAAGTAAAAATTTTCATCTGCAGCACAATGCAATTAATCTATGCATGCCGTACGGTGTGGATTAAAATTGCACTGTACTTATATCGCGTTTTGTTGAGAAAATAACAGAGATCGCATATATATGTATATATATGTAACAAGCAAAAATTTTCTACCTGCAGCAATGCCGTTCATTTACGCGTTACTATAGAACGCGAATTAGGATACGCGGTATTACTTGTGCGTGTCTCGCGTTTTATTAAATAAAAATAATAGTTTCTAGATAATAAGTAGACACATTTTCGGCTGCGTTTCGTTAATGATAAATGAAATGAAACCAGTCGAGATTACAGTCTACGCTGAACTCAATCACTGAGAGCTCATTTAACGAAAATGATTGCCACCTTAAGCGTCCGAGAAGATGAAAAAGAACGAAGTGGACGCGCACCATCCATGTCACTCGTATAATATACCTTCGCAGCATGTATCTCGTGCACACGCATTACAACGAAACGTTTCGCGTCGCGCGGTTTCCCCGAGGACAACCTTAATGTCCCAAATTATTCGATCGATCGTATACGAAGAATATTGCGAATATCGCGCGCGCGTAATTCTTCATAATTCCCCCGGTAATAGCCGCGAATTTGCATCTTCAGATTCATTTAATAACGGCGAACAAAATAAACCGGGTGTGCGTCGTTATTTGCGAACACGGCGCCGGGAGACGCTTTTTAAATAAGTATCGCTCGTAAAAAAGATGAAAATCGTTTTGCCAGAAAATATATTTCAGCTTGTTACGTTCGAGCGAGCAGCGTTTTCACGAGCTCGTTGCGGACGAACGCGAGACTAGAGCAAATATTTTGTAAATATTACTATTATTATTATTATTATTATTATTTAATAATTGGACGGGCAAAATATCTTTTAGATTGCAGAGCGTAATATACGCGGTGATTGAATTCGAGAATAATGTACGTGTAAATTTATGCACGCATTATACGCATCTGGTAAATTAAGAAACATTTCTTTATGGAATTATCTTGTTTTAGAGAAATTGTCAATTTGTTCGCATATTACAAATCCATTTTCTGTGCGGAATCCGAGCGTCAATTAGGGAGACATTACTGTAACTCGCATTATTCGTACGAATGCATATTTGTGAACGCGTCTTAACATTAACCCTTTGCAGTCGGAGCCGCTTTAACTCGAAATCCAAAATAATTTCTCGGACCTACAGCATTTCCATTTTATACAACCTAATGCGTTTTATACATATGAAATTAGGCTTTGCGACAAAGGCAACTGTTACGCTATTAACAATCTTCTAAATATAAATCAATTTGATGCTATTAAAATTATTTTCAAACGTGATATAACAATTTCTAAGGGCGCCTTAGAGTCGCCAGCCGAGTGCAAAGGGTTAAATACGACGAAGCATGCTACTTTTTTAAGCTCGTCGGAACTTAACAACCGACTGAAAAATAGTTTTCATTTAATCCGATCTCTGCAGCCTCTAAGCCGATCGGGGGCAATGAATATTTTCAACGGTCGCGGATCTAAGAAAAGCGAGCGAGCGAGAGAGAGAGAGAGAGAGAGCGGCGTCTTTGTGCAACAACATGACGGAAGAGGAAGAGACAGGTACGGGACGACGTGGAACGGTCGCAAAGGGTGCCCCGGCGAAGGGAAAGAAGGTGGGCGCAGCACCCCGGCAGACGAAGAGGCCGGCAAAAGGAAAAGGGCGAACGGAGAGAGAAGGAGAGTACCATTACTTGCAAGTGGTGCTTCCACCACGCTCGCGTCTTTCCGCTAAACCCGATATTTATTGTGCCGGTCGCCTCTCGCCACTTTCATTTAAAAATATTATCGCTGACGGCGAACGGTCAGTGCGGCTCCTACCCGCAGCTGTGTCCACGCATAGAATCGACTAGAACGCGTTCGAATTTCCCTCCTTTTACCCGCCGCACACCCCCGCAACCCTTCTCGTAACCAACGCCACGAAATCCGAGTTAAGAATTATTTTGAACCCTCGCGCAGAAATATTTATCGAACACGATTATTCGAATGGATAATAATAATTATTATTATTATTATTCTGGTTAATTATTGTAATAATTCTTCATCGTCGATCATGTGTTAAGGATTATTCGAGCGGGTGATTTTCAAGATAATTCTTTATTCGATTAATTCTTTATTCGAATAGATCATTCGATTAATTCTTTATTCGAATAAATCGTTCGAATAATTCTGTATGAAATAAATCATTCGAGCAGAGATTGGTACAATTATTTCGCTTTTACGTGATTCGATAAGAACAAATATTTCAACATTTGGAAAGAAAGAACATATTGTGGAAACATACAAATTCGTGCACAGATAAAATCTGTATTTTCCAGTAAATTGTAAGAGAATAGGTATTTTCGTTTCTAAGCGTGCAGGATCTGCTTTCAATAAAAGTGTATCCAATCGAAAGTGTTGCGACGATAAAAAAAAAGAAAAAAAAGAAATAGGTATCGTATTGGGCACGTTTATCCAGCGCGATAAAGTGTTCGATTTCATGTGTAACGACCCTATTGTTTGACCCGAAAAAAAATGGCTGCTCTCCCTTCGAACGTTCCATTCGTTGGCGCGAGACGTTTTCCCTTTTATGCAACTGTACGGGAAGTTTCTTTCGCGGCCCGTGTGTTACGTAATTTAACACTTTATTGATGTTCCCACGGAGAATTTTAATTCGCTCTTTTTACGCAACGATCGCGTTTCTATGGATACTATTCCTGACACGGAAACGACACCGCGCGGAATGCGCTCACCGATTTCCGCGGATCTTCGAACGATCTCTGTCGCGCGAAAAAAACATTGTTCGCCGCGTCTCGAGTGGCTCGATCGCTTATCGAAATTTCCGCATTTTTTCGCTCTGATTTGGCCATTGTTCTTCGATTCCAGCGGTCTCTTTTTATCTCCGTTTTCGGAGCAGATATACGAGAGAGATATGATATAAATAGAGCGAGCAAACATTGGACAAACCGTCTGTTCATGAAACAATGGAAATTGCGGTCGTTCATTCAGCGAAGTCACGTCCTCTTCGTGCAAAATAAAAATCAGAAATTGCCGCATGAAAAATGACCGAAGACGTTCGGTCAAATTTTCTACAACTTATTTAAGGATATATACATATATATATATATCATATATAATGTCATTAAGAACGTGATCGCAGGCATATTAATAATTATGAAACAAAATAATAATATACAACACAATAAAATAATATTTCAAAATAATATCATTTCAAAAGCGAGACACGCGGAAATAATTCTGAAATAAAATAACATACGACTTAAAATAATATCACAAATAATGTCGCACCAAACGCGAGACGCGTGCTAATAATTCTAAAATAAAATAACATATTATTCGAAATAATATTTGCATAAGTTTTTCAACGATATATCATCTCGAGTGTGTCCAGATCAGTGCAATGGACAGTGTTTTCGTTTGTTTTCTTTCGCGCGTTGCGCTGTGCCAGCCGACAGGGTGGCCACCCTCCGCGGGGGGGACGCCACACTTCTTTGTTCTACTACGTCAAACGGCACGCATTAATATCGCTTTCGAGTTCTCGGACGATGCAATGTCCATTCGTACGCAGCTGTTGTTGCCGGACATGAGGAACGACCGTTCTAACGAGTCGACGAAGAGAGGATCGAACGAAAGAAAAATATTGCATTGCCGCGGTGTGATCTATATAATGTCCATCGAAATATCGTAATCGGGGAGGGAAAATGCACGCGGATCGTTTGGATAACCGGCGTCGGGCCTCCGCGATCGCTTTACGATCTCCGGTTTCTGCTTTACGACGATCCACGCGCTCGAAAGCACAGTGTGTATCTTTTATCTTTATCCGGCCGGAGTTACGAGCCACGATGTTTTTCTTCCGTAATCGGTGTGATACAACAAATTGTTTCCGATACGTTTCGCTAATTGCGTTTACTGTTCCCCGATCCCAACGGTTATTTATAAACTGCGCCGGCGCCCCGATCTATCGAAGCCGCTTCAGATAATTCTTACGATCTCGCGGAATCGTCGGCGAATTCTGGATTTCTCTAATTTCTCAGGAATTTCGCGAGCCTGTGCCGCATCCCGGACTTTTCGGGAAAGAGTTCCAATGCAAATCGATGCGAGGGTTTCTTAACACTTGGCCAACCGAATGGGGAGATCTCCCCGTTTTAAATTCGGTCGATCGATGACCGGTTAGAGAAATCTTGCACGTCCAATTAAAAATGACTGCTCAATTTTATTCAGATTTGTAAGAGGTACGAATGTTGAAGAAGTAATCGTTGCCATATAAAGTTTGCTTCGTAATTTTTGTTTAATCGAATGAAATACTTTAATTTTTGGAAATTTTTTAGGTCTCTGGCGCGGTCGTGGTAGTGTTAAAATCAAATCTTTCTCTGTGTTCTATATTATTTATCAGGATTCGATTCATCTTCTCGTATTTAACCCTTTGCACTCGAAGCTGTTTTAACTGTGAATATAAAATCATTTTTCTCACTTATAGTATCTTTTATTTTATACGATAAAATGCATTTTATGCATACGAAATTGACTCACGCAACAGTTACACTCTTAATAACTTTTTAAATCCAAACTTTGTTAATATAAGAATTATCTTAAAACGTGATGTGACAAATTTTGAGCGGTGTCTCCGAGTCACCACTCGAGTGCAAAGGGTTAAAATATACTGAAAAGATATATAAATAACGACACTGAAATTACTATTGCATCCAATGAATGAATATTCGCATTCGGACGAATAATTTCGAACGGTTATTCCGTATTTTCAATTGTTGTTCTTCGCGTCGACGCACCGTTTCACGGAGGAAAAAGTTATGGCATTTAACGTGCAAATGAAATCATGAGAATGTGAAAAGAAAGTTGGACGGATTGCAGGCGGACGAATAACCGTAGAAAGCGTGCCTATATTATATGTATGTATCTACGGCAGAGAAACGAAGACGCGCGCGCGCGCTCGTCTAGTAATTAATAATATAATGTAATAGGGCTTTCGCGTGTCTAATCCTATTTATTGAATTAGTAATTTGCGACTACTCGTGCCTCGTGGATAGTATCCGACACGTGAACGGGAAACCGCGAATCGATTAGACATTAAATTTAATGAAATCCATATCGCGAGCTTTGTTATTTTGCAACAATGTACGGGTGTAGCGTGTAATCTACGAGGTTTAGCTGTTCGTTCACAAAAAAAGAAGAAAAAGATTAGTGCTTGCACGTGTCGATGAACCGGCCCATTATAACGCCCGTGTTATTTTGCAACGATGCTGCTATTACATTTCAATGCACCGTGTATAATTTTAACGCTTAGTTGTTCCGTTCACGAGGTTTGCGCTCGCACGTACGGATTACAGAATTACTGCACGATGACAAACTGCTACTGGAACTTGACACACGGTTCAGTAAGTTGAAATTACGATTCTAGATGCACGGCCGCTTCGGCAAATCATTTTTCTCTCGCTATTTATGTTATCGATCCTTTCGCGTCGGAACCCTCAACTTTATTGTACTCGTTTATGCATTCGACGCATAAATTAATTTGTCTATTATTCGATATATATTTTTCGTAACTATATATAGTATAAATATATATTTGATAATAATATATAATGTAGAAATATATTTGATAATAATATATAATATAGAAATATATTTGATTATAATATAGTATTATTATATATTTGAGAGTAATATATAATATAGAAATATATTTGATATAATAATATAGTATTATCATATATTTGATAATAATATAGTATTATTATATATTTGACAGTAATATATAATATAGAAATATATTTGATATAATAATATAGTATTATCATATATATTTGATAATAATATATAATATAGAAATATATTTGATATAATAATATAGTATTATCATATATTTGATAATAATATAGTATTATTATATATTTGACAGTAATATATAATATAGAAATATATTTAATTATAATATAATATTATTATTCGATATGTACTTATACATCAGAAGCTTGAAACTAATGTATCTATCAAAATGTCTAAACATTAATCTAACAAACACGGCAGAAAGACGTCTAATTAATTTTCTCAATTTGTCGACAAGATAAGATTGCAAAGAATATTTACAGGATTGCGTCACGTGCCACTGAATACAAAACCGAAACGGAACGAATTGGCGGTAACTTTGGAATGGCCTATGTGCACACACCGTTCGCGCGTTCGATCCGTCGATTTCTCCTAACGGATAAATAATTATTGGCGCATTGAAACGGATAATCAGAAGCGGCCGGGGAACGAGACCAGATAACTCGAGCTGACAACAGGATGGAATGTCGATTTGTCGAAAGGACCTTGCCTGCCCGATAGCGCAACATGCCAGTGTACCTTCGTGATCGATAATCTACAATTTCTGTGCCGGAAACGATCAATAGCGAAAATGAAGAAAAATCACAGAAAAGATTATTAACCCTTTGCACTCGAGCGGTGACTCTGAGGCACCGCTAAAATTTGTTGCATCACGTTTTAAGATAATTTTTATATCGACGAAGTTTAGATTTAAAAAATTGTTAAGAGCGTAATTGTTGCGTGACTCCCAAGAGTCATTTTGCCATATAAAATAAAAACGCTACAAGTTAGAAAAACAATTCTATATTTACAGTTGAAACAGCTTCGAGTGCAAAGGGTTAACTTGGCTTCGAGTGCAAAAGGTTGACACACGTCGAGTGTTGAAAATCAATTGCAAACATTCCCAAAAAAATCGAAGCATAATTTCCAAAAGCTAGAGAGTTAAAAATGTTCTTTCGTTGTAATTGTTTCGTGTTCGAAAACATTCTAGGGAAATTCGTTCGAAACACGCTGCGATAAAAAGTGAATGATTCTGAAAACCATAAAAAAGAAGATTAGTGTCACAGCGGAAAAACTATACCGGCGTTCAGTCAGGTATCGGGTATCCTGGTTTATTGTTGCAGTTATAAAAATACAGTAATTGGCAAGGAAGCGATAAAGCATGCTTTTAACGACCGTATAAATACGAATCGAAACGAATCCTTAACCATTTAAGGGATTAGGACACGGTTAATAGGCAAATAAATTGTACGATTTTTAAGCATCGTTACTCGGCAAAGTAAACGCCGGATTAATACACAGAGTTTTATATGTTTGTTTCAGTATATATCGTACGAACTGCACGAAACGCGTTCGGGAACGTTTTCTCTGAACACGTCGACGGAACGATATCAATTAACCCCTTAATGCACAGTTTTTTTGAAGAAGGCCGGCCAAAAAAGATCAATTTTTGTTAATGTAAAAAAAAACAATTTAGAACCGTTGTCTTGGCAAGAAAATGACAAAAATACAAAAATAATCAAAATTTTTATTGCAATTTTGGATTTTGATAACATTGCAGAAAATAGTCGAATATTGTAATATTACACGCACGTCGACTTTTTTGTATCTTTCTTTTCGAATTCCCATTTCACAGAATAAACATTATTGTCAGTAAAAATATTTATTTATACTTTTAAAACATAAATAATAACCATACTAGTATTTATAAAATTAATTAAACTTTTCTTTTGTGCGATATATTTCGAAACAAGGTGCAGCACATAGCCCAACATTGCAACTATTACACATGTAACGACTCTCTTTTCTTTTCCTTTGCTATCTCTTTTAGCAGAACACACAGCGCAATATATTGTGGCAATATCTTATAGCAACATAAAGTACAACGCCGCTCGAATTATCTCGAGTGTGCACAGTTCGGCCAGTTTAGCGCGTTCGAGTTAACTCGAGCGTGCACGTTCAGGGGTTAATTGTCACAAACTGTATGGTCGAATCAACAACAACCGTTCGTGCTATAAGATCGTTCGAAAAAGAATCATAGAATTTATTTGCCCGTTAACTGTTGCAAAAACCTATCTCAAGTGCCAGGCAGGTTACCAACAGGCGAGAGAAGATTTATTTGTTCGCCGACGGAACGACGTTTCTCGGTAAAATTCGAGAGCGAAAATCGAATCGACGTTAAACCCGATCGTCTTAGCTAAATCAATTACATCGCCGAATAAAATCTCCTTAACTAACCTATTACGTGCGGTACGCCGAACGAAGCGATTCTCTCATCAAATCTTTCATTTTTCGCACGGTTTTATACGACAGTGTCTCTCGCGGTGTCATCGCGGTGCGCACAATGACTAACAAAACACCTAACCTTAACAACGCGCACGAAAAAAGGAAAAAGAAAAGAAAAATGATCCAGAGAGTATATGGAATGTGAACGAGCATTATTATTAACGGGGATACTCTCTCTTTCCGAAATCTATACGAACAGCGACTACGGACTCCCTCTTCCTTGACAGTAGCAAAATTCGTCTGACATTCGAGCGAAGTCGAGCTTAGACGAGCCGTACCGTCGGTTCAACAATAACGATCTGCACAGAGCGTAGCAATTTCTCGGAGCAATAAACGCGCACTGATTTTCGTCCGTGCGAATCAACGAAAATCAACGTATTTACGCGTATATAGTGTAACGCAGAAGAGAGAGAGAGCGAGAGAGAGAGAGAGAGAAGGAGAGGGAGAGAGAAAAAAAGGTCGTAAACGTCCCGAACGTCGCGCGAGCGTGCGTCGAACAGAAACATTTCACCGCAAGAAACACACTTTAACGCGCGCACATACCGGCCTGGCACCGAAAGAGTTAATTATGACGAAGATGGTATCCCGGTGGGCGAGAGCGGAGTTGTTTACTACCTGTCACTCATCGGCGTATTAAGCCGGCGTCGTGTCGGGCCAACAAACCGACGAAGAAAAGAGAACTCGAAGCTAGAGAAGCGCACCGGATCGTCGGCAGGCGTTAATGCGGGGCCAGAAGCTGTTTTTCTTTCTCCCTTTCATCGCTGTCCCGACACGAGATAGCCGAACTGTCAGTCAAACGTTCGATAACCAATGGTCGACGATCCCTACTACCACACCACGCCGGGGAAGAATCATTTTCATGCGAAGAGGGCGTAGCAAAAACTACAAGAGGCCACCGCTGCCGACGGCGCCGATGCCTCACTGCTGCGCAACGCTCTACCTATAGGGTGCTCGATTAAATTTCTGCGGGAAATTCGAGTTCGCCTCGACACTTCTTTCCGACGGAAAGAAGCGACTCGAAGCTTCGCCTCGTTCCAGCCGACACTTCTAAACCGATCATTAATTTACGGCTGTAAGTGTCGCCGGTCGGGTTGCAAAGGCACGATCCAAAAAACGATCGCTTTTGGCTACAATTTTAACCCTTTGCAGCGTGGGGTGGTCGCTCCGGGGCACCGCTATAAAATTGTCATGATCACTTTTCAAGATAATTTCGATATTATCAAATTTCTTCGTACTTTGGTATCGATTTTTTAAAAATATAAATCTGATTCGTAATGTATTATTTTATATTTTAATATATAATTTTGCGAATCGTTGTTTTATCGTGGAATTGAATTGCAACGTTTATATTTTCAGCGACTACTTTTCTACGAGTAGCACGTAAACCAGGAAACTGTTGGAAACTGCACTTGAGATTTGCAGGTTTTACGATTAAAAATATAACATGTAAACATTCGTTCTCTCGACCGCTGGGCAATGTTAGATTCGACTCGTCCACGTTACAACATAACCTCTAACTTCTTCGTTCGATTCGGTGAACAACGAACGATTGCTTTTTGTTTAGAAAAATATACAGACCTTTCGCATTTAATCCTCGCATACAACGATATACTAATTTCGAGATATCGATGTTGTACGGTGTATCGAACGTGAGAAAGTGATCGCTATTAATTAACAATAATATTATAATCAATTATGTTTAACAAAGTCATGAACTATAGAAACGTCCGATAGAATAAACGCGTGTACGCATAGAACACGTGCATAGCATAGATACGACGTGTCTGTACATTGTAGAAAAAAATTCTGTTTATATATATTATTATAAAAAAATGGAAACTTTTATCCGCGTACTATTTTTTTGTTTAATAACGATCTCTGTATAAGTCGTCACTGAATTGTACGAAAATGTACATCGTGTGTATATAATTTTCAATTAAATAACATTTCATTGATCTGATAGGGGAAAATGTAGACGAAGAAGTTTGCGAAGCGGCGAGCGAAGTTTACGCATGCGTACCATGAAGCACGAATGACAAAGGTGTAAAAGCCAAACGCGTTACCTGGTTCGTGTGCGCGTAAAAAAATTAATGATATTTCAATTTTGATCTTCTTTTCTCACCGTCGTTTCGGTCTAAATTTATGGATAAATCCGCAAAGAATATTGTTGTTCCGGCGCTTATGAATTGCATAGCGTCTAAATAGTATTTTCTATATATTAATTCGATACACTTTTCACGGTCGGTACAGAAAGAATAATACTAATCAAATTCTCAAGAACACGCGTCGCGCGTTACGGGGCGCAATGGTGGCCCCGCTTTATTACAGCATGCGTCTTTGTCACTCTCTTTTTTTCCGCTACAAATTCTTTGAACGATTTCAACCGGTTCTCCCGACATGATGTAAACATCGATTCGCTCGCAGCACGGTAGACATGCCTTGTATCGCGAAGTTTTCCGTTTACCATTTGACGTAATTTGCTTACCACGCACTATTACGTCTTAGATCGAAATCCAAACAGCACGTTCGAGCGGCCAATTGTGATTACCGATACAGTGTTAACCGGACTGTGTTACCGAAGCGTCGGCAAAATTGTACGTCGGAACCTTTTTAAGCCTCGATGTTCGGGAAATTTGATTGAACATGTATGTAACGCAAGTAATTATTTTAACAAACTCTACTGCGCCAATCACTAATTCAAATACATGTTTTTTTTAATATTTTCACCGTATCCGAGGCAACGTATCGATCGAGATTTCGGTAATTCCATGTTCCCGCCCGATTTCAAGCAATTAAACATATAACAAAATATACGAATGAAATAATACGCGGAATATTCGTTATGATAATACGATCATTAAAGCGTACGTTCATTAAGTGGGTTAAGAGATAGGTAAAAGAAAAATGAAGGTAATGAAGCATTAACGAGTAGACATCCGAGACTGGGTACAATGCGTTAATTAGATCACATTTAACACTGCCTATAACGTTACACCCTTCATTATCTACGTACGAGGCAGCGAAGCATTGTATGTAATATGTTATTTTCCTTGCGTACGATCTAAATTGAGCCGAGGAATACTTTATTCGAAACGAAATATTGGATGTGGATTATAATCGGCGGTGCTGCGTGTTTATATTTTATATTCCATTCTACGACTGTTACTGCTATCCTTGTACTTCTCATTTTCATAAATGAACAATATATATATTTATTGAATTCCTTGGATTCTCGCGATATCCACACGTCGGAGTAATTCAATTAAATTTTTACATCGACCGAAAGCGGCGCACAATTATGTATATTTATACAAAAGAGGAGAAAATATGCGGTCGATACACGTTAGACGTTCGAGAATGCATCGAAAAAGATGCGATAAAATACTTTGAAAATAAATCGCGCTTCTGCTATCGATCGAACCACCGATTTCCACGATTAATTAAGACGCGAATTTCTTTGCTTCCGACACAATTCGTCGAATGTAAATGTTGCTAATAACGTCATCTACATGATGATACATTGAACCGTTACATACAATGCTCGTATTTAAGAGGTTTCATGGTTCGGTACAAAATTAATCAATCGCGAGCGTGCGTTAAGGGTTACGTTCACCCTTGCGGTAACATTTTTTCTCTCGGCTCGACGACGTGTATCGATAACCCGACAAAATTCCTGTCGATTATGCAACGTGATCGCTTTGCAAACAATAGGGACCGCAGTACGCGCGAACGACGTTACAAAAAAGAAAAAAGACAAGCGACGAATCCGACCGAAAAGCGAGCGGAAAAATTGTCCGAAAAAACACGCTCTTCCGGATGTCCGATTGCACGGACGAAGTGGCACGGAGAATGGAGATTCGGAAGGGATCGCGTGGTGTGCATGATGTCATCTAAAAATGTTGCTCCACGGAAGACCCTTGACAATATCGATCGTATCAATCCGCAATTCTGTCAAGGCAGACCGCGAGAAATGGGCGTTCACGGGGGGGCATTGCGCACAAAACAAGTTTTTCGCGTGTATCGGCGCACCGAACGGGACGAACGAACAAACGGACCTAACCTCACTAATGTCGCAGGTGCGCTGTCCAACGGGCTATTAAACCGATGAGAATACGATGCACGACAACAGCTGTCCCGGCGACACTGTTCGACGACCGATCTCCGTTCTACGTCGACTTACCGTGTCGCGGGGCCGGCTCGGATGTTTCCCCACAGGAACAAAACAACACCGACAACTGGTCTGAACGTTTCGAAAATTATTTCGGGTTCGGCGTGTGTCTGGCTCGCTCGCTCTCTCTCTCGTTTCAAACCGATCGGCCCATTTCTCGTCCACGTGATACGCCGCGGTAGCCGACTGTACCCATGTACCGACACTGGTACTATACAGTTCACTGTTCCCCGTTCAACACAAACGCGACTGTTTACCACTGTTCACGTCCCACGATAAATTCAAGTAATCGGACATTTTTCAACATGCTTCTCCACAATCCCCCGTCTACTCCTTCCACTGACACGTCTTTTGTGACGTCATCGATTCAATACTTTTCGGTGAAGGTTTTGCCGCGGACGGTTCCGCGGATCGCCGCTAGGTGGCGGCACGCGCGCGATCGCTCGTCTATTCGGACATGTTTCCGACAGGTGCCGCGACATTTGAAATGGAAACTTGCGGAATAGAAAAATTACTAGATACTTTCGAGGATTATTTTTTACACCGCGTTAGATATTTTTATACAATTATAGATTTGCGTCGATCGGCGTACAATCTAAAATATTCTATATTTTATATATATTTATATTTTTATGTTATTATTTTATATTATATTTATATTTATATTTTTTCTCTATATTTATTCTATATTACATATATTGATTCGCTTTCGTGCAGCGGGAAATACTTCGAAACATTTAGTTGATTTTATTACTATTATTTGAAGTACCATTTACAATGTTTACTCGATTTTATAACTATTATTGAGAAAAATGCTCGATTACGTTTAACCTATCCTACACGTAATTCTAAGTATACGTTTAAACAAAATGATAGCTGCAACGATTTTGTTCACGAGCAATATTACGTCGGAGGAGAACTTATCTGATACGTTGCTATCGTTAAAAACTGTCGCAGATCTATTAAAAAATAATATTGCAGAGCGCCTCGAACACTTGATATCGAAGTGTTCTAGTTATTTGCCAAGGGAATTCCATGTAAGAAAATCTGAAGAGAAATTTATAGGAGATATCCGAGCGGAAACGTTTAGGCGGAACAACCACCCTGTATATCGTACGCGTTGATTTTGCGAGACACGTGGTCGCTGGTGACTCTGTAGTTAAAATGCGACCACGTCGAAATGAAACGGATCAAAATCCGATAAAAATAATCGAATCGAAGGGAATCGGGAACAACGTGATTTCGGGAAACGTTGTCATAGAGAAAATCGAGCCGACTGCCGAAGGATAACATATTTGCTTGATTAGAACGATGAATAACGTCGACCAGTGGTTATCTTATCACCGGGCCGTTATCAGGGATAGTCGGCTTGATACAAGAAAACCATTTCCAGTCGTTCGGCGTCAAGTTCCACGCTCGTTGATCACACCGTTGAACCACCATGGATCGACGATGGTTGTTCGCGTTTCTCATCGTCTTCACGACGGTGAATTGCCAGGAGCAGACGGCAAAATCTACGAATCCTGCCACGGAGGACACCGATGTCACCGAGACGGCGACATCCGAGACTGTTCTTCCGGTCGCAACAACCAAACTGCCTAGTTTCTGCACTGTTTGCAGTTGCACAGGTATTGTGACCAGGTTTTCACAGGATTACGAAACCACGACGACCGCGTTAAAAAATCGGCTGCGTCCGTAAAGAGCGATTCTTCGATCTCTCGGTTCATACTCGAATTTACGAAGAATGATCGACGATCTTCCGGCGCGGTTTTTCATTCCCATTTCTAGATAATTGAACAAATTATATAATTATTATTATATAATTTATTAAATATTATTATATATATAATATATTAATTTATTATATATTATTATATATATATAATATATTAATTTATTATATATTATTATATATATATAATATATTAATATAATAATAATATTATTATATGCAGCTTGCAATTAATGCAGGCAGTTTTTATTTTGCGTGAAAATGATATCATATAATTAGTATGACACAATATTAGGTAATAATTATATAATAATATAATAATATTACTATTATATTAATATATTAATATAGTATTATTATTATATTATTATATAATTATTACCTAATATTGTGTTATACAAATTATATGACATCATTTTCACACAAAATAAAAACTGCCCGCATTAATTGCAAGCTGCAGAAATCGCGTGGATGCGATTTGCGACAATGGTGCAATAATATTTTCGAACTGTTCAAATGTCTTTGCCTGTTCGAACTACGCTCGCTCCATTGCCATAAATGCATAAAATCGGCAACAGTCCAACGATTCTCTCTGGAACGGTTCAACACGTTCCAGTTCGGCGCGAAGAATAATTTCGTCTAATTTCGCTACTGTTTCGACGACAGGCGACAACGTTACTTGCAACGGAAGGAACCTGACCGGCCATTTCAACGATTCCCAATGGACGATCAAAGCTGTGAACGTGATGTCATTCACGGGGAACTCGTTGGTGCACGTGAAACCGTTCCCGGAAGTTGCGATCGCGCGGCTGGTTCTACAAGCGAATCAGATCACGAAAATCGACGACGGGGCGTTCATGAAGCTAATCAACCTCACCGAACTTGATTTGAGCCGTAACAATCTTACCGCGGACAATTTGCAACCCGACGCCTTTCAGGTAACTTCGAAATCGAACGTCTCTCGGCGGCGCATCCTGCGCGTTTTCATGCTTTCGTCGCGTTTAAGTCGTTAGGTCACGGTCAATAGGACCTTTTTTTTATCATTCAGTTGAATGGATTATACCGCGCCGCACGGTTTTATTTGATCATTTCCTAATCCGTTCGATCGAACGTTCATTGTTGTCCTACCGCTTAATCTTCTATTAGTCACACAGTCGTTATCGCGCAAAAGTTTCTCTCGCGCGATGTGTACTACACGCCTAGCAAAGATAATGAATTTCCTTGAAGGAAGTAACTCGTAGTATCCCCTTTTAATTATCGAGGCGTTCGATTGTTCGTTCGCACTCTGAACCGCGACGATGAAAAATCATTCGCGAAACAATGGCGGAATAGGTTGGACGCAAATCGTCTTTTTTACTCGTCATATTGTTTGTTATATTGTTAGCAAAGATAATGAATTTTCTTGAAGGAAGTAACACGTAGTATTCCCTTTTAATTATCGAGGCGTTCGATTGTTCGTTCGCACCCTGAACCGCGACGATGAAAAATCATTCGCGAAACAATGGCGGAATAGGTTGGACGCAAATCTTTTTTTTTACTCGTCATATTGTTTGTTGTATTGTTATCAACGCATTGTTGATAAATATTGTTCCTTTCATGCGACACACTTCAAGATTTAATTAAAGTACGCTGTACTTCATTGTAATTCGAGAAATGCTTGAGAAAGCGCAAAGAAATATTCGAAAAAAGTATTGTACAACGGAGAGCTTTTTATCGACGCTAATCTTTAATTATTGTTTCGTTCGAATTAATGTATACGTGTTTACGTTAAATCGGCGATTCTGAACGATTTTAGGGCAGATTTTCGACAAGGAATTACGAACCACTGGCAAAGTTGACGAGGCTGAGCCTGGCCTACAATCAGCTCCATTCTCTGCATCAGGATCTTTTCGAGCATGTGCCGAACTTGAAAGTACTCGATCTGTCCCACAACTTGTTCACGCGGATCGATCAGCGCACTTTGTTTGCGATCACCTCTTTAGCGAAATTGGAAGAATTGAATTTGAGTTACTGCGGCTTGAAGGATATTCCAACCACGTTTCTTTACAGCTTAAGGTAACGTTCGTTTCGTTGTACACCGAACAACACGCTTTCAGTACAATACACAGGGTATTCCATAATTATGTTAATACTTGGAAAGGGTTGGTTCCTGAGATCGTTTGAAGTAACTTTTTCCTTTACAACAATTTTCTCCGAGGCGTCGTTAACGAGTTATTAACGAAAAACACTGACCAATGAGGGGCGAGCTCGCCAAGGCGCTGGGCGGACGAGCCAATCAGTGGAACTGGGCTTCGTTGGCTCGGCCGCCTTGCGCCGGCTGAGCTCGCCTCCCATTGGCCAGTGTTTTTCGTCAATAACTCGTTAACGAAGCCGCGGATTGTATTTTCGCTGAGGAAAAAGTTGTTCCATATCACCTTAGGAATCACCTCTTTCCGGGTGTTAACGTAATTATGGAACATCGTGTATACCTAATTATTGTAATAATATTATTATACATATATTTTTCATTTATATATATCGCAAAGCAACAAGCTTCTTGCTTGTATCCGCTTGTCAATATCCTGTCTGCTCGGCGATTTAGTTCTGATATCGAAGCGCGAAGAGACGGCTCGCTTAAACGTAAATGTTGTAACACGGCCGATCCGATAGATCGAGGCACGCCGATAAGAAAGACAGATATCGCCGCGAGAGTAGAATGATTGTTCTCTTGGGAGACGCGAGCGGGGCGACCAAGCACGGAATCCACACATATTTGCC
Organism: Megalopta genalis; assembly: GCF_051020955.1. NCBI lineage: Eukaryota > Metazoa > Arthropoda > Insecta > Hymenoptera > Halictidae > Megalopta > Megalopta genalis. The sequence goes on from NC_135017.1 coordinate 18,797,264, forward strand.
AATCACGACGATAAATTCGTGTGGCAGCGGCTGTGCGTAATCCGCGGCTTTTCGACGATATTAACTAATAATAACGTTTCTCTAGGAAACTGACGAAACTGGACTTAAGCGGCAATCAGATAAACGCGCCACCGGCCGACCTCGGCGAGGCAATGTCTCTGGAGTATCTCTATCTGGACGAGAACCCGATCCAAATAATAAACGAGAGCAGCTCGTTCCCGGCCATGCCCAAGCTGAAGCAGCTGAGCCTGTGCTGCATGCCGCATTTAACGGTGATCGGGAAAGGTGCTTTCGGGGGCTTGCAGTCGCTAGAACACGTGCGGATACAAAATTGCCCGAAATTGGAAACGATCGACGAGTACGCGTTCGCGAACGAGGTACGCGACGACGATTTTCTCCGTCGACTTTAATACAGGGACGGTTAAAGCGACGAAAGCAGGAAACGAGAGGTTCCTTAGGTCAATTGAAGTAACTTTTTCCTTTGCGAAAATGCGATCCGCGGCTTCGTTTACGAGTTATCAACGAAAAACACTGACCAATTAGAGGCGAGGTTGAGCAGGCGCGAGGCGGCCGAGCCAACGAGCGTGCGACGCCCAGTTCCGCTGATTGGCTCGGCGCCAGGCGAGCTCGCACACTCATTGGTTACTGTTTCAATGTGAATAACTCGCAAACGAAGCCGCGGATTACAATTTCGCTAAGGAAAAAGTTGCTTGAATTCACCTAGGGAACCCCTTCGAACAAGGTGTTCGATTTTAAAGGCTGTTCTATTCGAAATGATCGCAGACGAAGGGGTCCGAGGAACCTGAATGGCCGCCGCTGAAGAAACTCGATTTGTCAGATAACGCGCTCCGATATTTGCCCGTGCATCTCGTGGGCGCCGATTGGGACACGCTCGAAGAATTGGATCTGATGAACAACAAGTGGAGCTGCGATTGCCATAATCAATATCTGGTAAGTTCGGGCGATCGCGGGAATATACCCGGTGTCTCTCGTGGCACTTTTGACTGATTTTCGTTGATTGTTAGCTCTATTTTTAATATCAATTAGAGGAAATTTCTGTTCAGAATAAATACAAACGAGATTGCGCTCGGCTCCTAAGTCTTGCGATTGTTGCAGATCATTTTAATTTCGCATAAAGATCCGCAGTCCGTCTATTATAAAGAATATTCCGTTGTTCGTAGATTGGAGTATTGCTGCCGAAGCATGGGAAGAGACTAATGGCGGAGGACGTGAACAAGCTGAAGTGTTCGGCGCCACCGGAACACCTGGGCAAGAGCCTGTTATCGTTGACCCAGAAGAAGCTCCGTTGCTTGGACTTCTATGGTGCGAGGCCCGAGAGGGACGCGACGATTCTCGTCGGGGTGCTGATCGGTATCCTGATCGCCATACCGATTTGTCTGACTCTCTTCATCCTCTGGCGCCGCGGATTCTTCTTCTGCGGCTCGAACAACCCGGCCAGTTTCTCGCGCGCCTTCTACAAACGTGCCACCAGCGACGACGACATCTGACAAGATCGTTCTTCTCGATCGGATCTAGTCGGGAAACTGAAACGCGAAAGGTTCGGCGAGATCGGCCGAGATCCGGGGAGCCGCCCTTAAATACTAAATTATTCGAATAAAGAGTCTTTCGAATTATTCGAACGAAAAGTTGTTCGGACAAAGAGCCTTTCGAATTCGAAATCACTTTTCGAATAATTCGACAAGCTTTTTATTCGATTAATTCGAAAGATTCTTTCTCGAATAATTTTTCATTCGAAAAATTCGAAAGACTCTTTGTTCGAATACAAAATTATTGGGATAAAGTATCCTTCGAATTATTCGAGTAAAAAATCATTCGAACGAAGAATCTTTCGAATCGTTCGAATAAAGAATTATTCGATTAAAGAGTCTTTCGAATCATTCGAATGAAATATTATTCGCTTAGTCTTTCGAACTGTTCGAATAAAAAAGTTATTCGAACAAAGAGTCTTTCGAATTTTTCGAAATGAAAAATTATTCGAAGAAGAATCTTTCGAATCGGTCGAATAGAAAGCTTGTCGAATTATTCGAAAAGTGTTTAGGAGATACTGTATTAATTTCGCGAAAACCTGCACATTTATCGGCAGCAACATTGTTTCTCGGATGGTTAAATTCGCGATTTCACTGTGTCGCGTCTACGTAAAAATAAGATGTACACGTGGTAGAATATAGAGAGTACTTTTTAAACATAAATTGACTACGTTACTGATCTCTGGAAAACTGGCGAACGTTGTTGGCAACGTGGGACAAGTCAACAGCAACAGCATTATCTTTTATTCGAGATTAGTAGTTACGCTCCAGCGACTATTTATTCCGTGTTAATGTTTTTTCGAATGTTTCGCAGTGATTTTCTGAAATTTGCAGTGCCTTTCGTAAACAGAACGTTCGTAATTTTCTAGTCTGTCGCGTTGATAAGACTACGTAATAATTCGACCGCGGATCTTCGTTCGTTATTGTAAACGTGCATATTAATTGAAATTAATTGTGTTATTATTATTATTATTATTATTATTATTATTGTATTAAAATTAATTGTATCATTGTTAAAATCTGTTTCTTTTTCAGAGTTTCATGAAGGAATTCAGGAAAAAGAATTTCCATAGAGGTCCGCGGTTCAATTATTGCTATCAATTCTTCATAATTTATTTAAATGTAATTACATCGGTAACGTGCAGTGCTTACCTATAATATAAACTGTTTATATATATATATATATTAAGGTATACACCTTCGATGGCCGCGAAATACATTCTTCTAAAAACAGATCAGTGCTTCGTTCGTTCGAGATGTCTGCAAGATAATTTTCACTGCATTTTTCATACTGACTAAATGCAAACGACTTTGCGCAACGAGATGCTATGCCGCATAAATTACTGTACAACAGATCGCATATAATAAATTTATATACCTAAATTTCAACGTGGTCAATTAATATACGAGAACATTTGTATATTAATTAATATAAAAATTTAAATTCCTACAAACGACGACGATTATTTAAAAAAAGAAGGTCTATCGTTTTAATAACGTCTCCTTAAAAAGCATGAAGCAAGATCGATGGTAGTTTGAAAAATAATCTATTAACAAAGGATCCCGGGAGGGTGGCAATTAGGGGATGCAGACGAAGCGTGTCTATTCGCTGTCGATTATCATCCGGCTGGATCTCTCTCTCTCTCTCTTGCGACGAATGAAAAACGAAAAGAAAGAAAAAAAAACGAGAGAAACAAATATCTTGCTGATTTTCGGTCTAACAAGTCCCTGGTGGGTTTATTTAGCCACCGCCTGTCGTCGGGAAGCGGTTCTCTGGAACACCATGGGGATAGTTTCGGCAACGTTAAGCTTGCGGACGGGTTTTCGGCTTTGGCATCGACATCGGGGTCCGCTCGTGGATTCTAGACCACCGTCGAGGGAACGACGGGACGGATGAATGGACACGCGTCGGTAACACAATTACCGGGACGTTAATTTACTCAATAATCGCGGAAGCAACCCCGTCTAAATGCCGGCACGCGCCTCCTCGCCCCTTTCGGCCGTCGCCGTGCCAGAAGAGGCCCTCTAATACGACCGATGAATACGGGTCCAGCTTTACGGATGATTGCGTCATTATACGTGCGTTTTACTAAACAGGTTACGACGTGGCCCTCGCGAATGTTTGCCGACTTCGCTCTCGTTTCAATCGGATACAATTACGCGATCGCGACAGCCTATTATTTCAACAATAAACTGAATATTATCAATTTCGACGCCGTCACGCCGCTGTCACACCGACGGTTCTCTCTCTCTCTCTCTCTCTCTCTCTCTCTCTCTCTCTCTCTCTCTCTCTCTGGTTCCTCGCAAATATTATTTTATCCTCGGACGAACGCGACGAATTTTAATCGGTGGGGCGAATCTACGACGGCCGCCCTGATGTTTAACCCGTTGCCCGGCGTTCGGATAACCTGTGCTGGGCGAGTCGCGTAATTCCCGAGGAAAAGGGGAGACATTTGTTCGAAATTGTAGACGAAGAATCTATTCGAGGTGTTACTCGAACGAAATTTTATCCGAAAAATTTGCTCGAAGTTAAACGCTGCGAATAAAATGCTGCTCGAAGAATTTATTCGCGACGTTATTCGGATAACATTTTATTCGTATAATTTTATCCGAATAACGTTGCGAATAAATTCTTTTTAGAGAGAGAGAGAGAGAGAGAGAGAGAGAGAGAGAGAGAGAGAGAGAGAGAGAGAGAGAGAGGGGGAGAGGGAGAGAGAGAGAGAGAGGGAGAGAGGGAGAGAGAGAGAGAGAGAGAGGGAGAGAGAGAGAGGGAGAGAGAGAGAGAGAGAGAGAGAATTTACTCGAAATATTCTACGAAGGAAATTCTACTCGAAGAATTTATTATGTATATTATTATATTCGCGAATGTACATCGATAAATTATCCACGAGATCCCTCGACGATCGAATAAAAAAGGAGAGCCGTTTGCGTTTCTAAAATGTACAACGTATTTCGGCGGAACACGCCGGGAAGTTCGGCGTGCACCTGATATTATTATTATTGTAAATTCGGTACCGGGGAGGGTAGTTTCGTGATACCATAATAACTTTGTCGATCGGATGGTTCGGCCGGAGCGGGGTCGGCGCGCGGGGGTTGCTCGAAGGTACATCGACGTTATATACACCGATACATCCATTTTGAGCGTGCTGTATACATCGTCCAATAAGTAATCTAATCCGGTGCTCCTGCTCCTCCTGATCCGCATTCTCTACCCCCTTCAAGATTCGATACAGATGTATTGACTCGCGGAAAGCTTCCCTACACTTTGATGCCGGAACGGTGGGATCAATACGGGCCGGGGTGAAAAAAATTTGTCGCACACTCCTGACGAAAAATTCCCCGGATACGTACGCATACGAATATGACGTTCACCGGTGTTGTCCGAGCGAGTCGATCTTGCTCTTCGCGAAAGCAGCCGGAAAGAACGTTGAAGGGTGCCCACCCCGAATAATTGAATCGTCGTAAGCTGGGCTGGGTGATTTTTAACAGAGAAAATATTTAAGACGGCATTTTTACGCTATTTCGATCGGAGACGTCAGACAATATATTTCTATTCGATGCTATTTTTAGCAAAGGGGTGAAGGGACAGCTATTAATTATTATAATAGGAGAGCTATTAATAATTATAATAGGAGAGCTATTAATAATTATAATAGGACAACTATTTAATAATTATAAAAGGAGAGCTATTTAATAATTAAAATAGGAGAGCTATTAATAATTATAATAGGACAGCTATTAATAATTATAATAGGACAGCTATTACGAAACGCTGTCTTATGTTCAATTAGATCACTGGACGGACCACAGAAATATCTAATTTCATTCTTATACAATAATTCATCATAATTCTTACTCTAAATATCTATTACTAAAATATCTATTTCGATAAATATTACAATAGCACTCGTTCAAAATCCGAACAAACATCTTATCGTTCTCTTAACAATACAAAACAGCTGTTTCCGATGCTCCATAAATCTAGCGCTAGCTCCAAATCGTCTCGAGAAAGTCAATTCGATCACTAAACAGTACCCACCGATTGTTAACAAACAATGCGCACTATTATTGATAAACTATTATTATTAGCAAACAACAGACACTCGACGTTCCTCACAACAAGAAAAATCGTGGCCACTGCGATACGAACCCTCTCGCATCATCTACCCCCTTTTACATCGTCCAGCCGTTCTCGACGAGAAACGATCGCAGCCCGGTACGTTTGAATTTACAAGCTCGCCCAAGGCCCATGAAAATTAATCCGTGCGCCGCTGGTGTCGCTGTAAAAGTCGACCGCGAACTGGCGTGGACCGTGTCGGCCGCGAATCAGAGTTTCCGGAGGGGTCAAGCAGGGGGTAGAGGTCCGAGAAACGAAAGGGAAGCAAAAGAGACGACGAAGAAAAGGACGAAGAGAAAGGAATACCTGGAAATCGTTAGACGGGGGTCGGCCGGCCTGCCGGAGGTGGTAAAAACGAAATACAATTTAAGCGGTAGGAAAAGCCACCTCAGAAGTGCACACGTGAACGCCGTAATCGTGCACTAGTCAATGTGAATGCGCAATAACACGGGGCCGGCCGCGGCGGATATAGAAGCGACTTCTCTCTCTCCCTCGGATCTCCTCCGGTCTCTCCCACTCTCTCTCTCTCTCTCTCTCTCGGCCGCTCTCCCGGTCTCTCTCTCTCGCGGCGCTCGGTCTCTCCGGCGGCTCTCCTACTCTCCGTGATCTCTTTGCCGTCGATTCGGAGGGGTGCCAGGGTGAGGATTCGCTTACCCCCGGCCCGGTGGCCATGGAAACGCGGCGTTCGGCGCCGCCCCGGCGGATCCGCGGGGCCAACCGTTGCGACGCCGAGCGTCGCGACGCCGACCAATGCCGGCGGGTGTCGAGGCTCGTATATCCGGACCGAGGTTTACTCTCTTCTTGGCCAGTTAGAGCGGGTTGAGGGTGGAGATGATCGCGGAACGGGGGGTTGAATCGCCTTGAATATCGCGCACCGATACTCCCTGAACGTCGCCGAACCGCGCGCGCGGCCCGTGTCACCCTGCCCGGAACACGCTTTTCTTGCCCCGCGGACTTTCTCGATCGGCCAGCGTTTCCGGCCCGGCTCGGCTCGGCTCGGCTCTCGATTTAATTAAACCGTTCGCGAGGAAGTCCCCGTTTATACATCCGGAAGAGCAGCCGCTTCTCCGTCACCGCGGACCGACCTCCGGGGTGAACGCGGCCGGAGGGTGCCGACGCGGTGTCCGTTCGCATTCCTCCGTTGGGATCCGTTCCAGCGAAAAGTCCGTTTCTCCTTGGTGCGTCCGGTCCCGGTCGGGTACCGCGCGCGCTTCGACGGGCCCTCTTCTTTGTGCTTGGTGGAATATTGTGCGGGTTGTACGAATGTTCGAGGAGACGGCGCGATGAACGCGCGACTCGTCGGAAGCGACATAGGGTACGTGATTGTTCGGTGTCAATTAATTTAGCTCGCCCTCTCGCCGTCGAAGGGCAGACGTCGGACTGTGATCATCAGGATACTCCCGGATCGTTCGACGGTTTGGGTTGGCCAAGTGACAAGTTCGGGGCAGTTTTTGCCCTGCGTCCTTCGCGCGAACGTTCATCGCTTTCGCGAGCTCCGTTGCTCTTGGAAGCTCCGCCGATTTCGCGAACGGAGCTCTTCGGTTCAGCGATCCTCTCGCGGCGTGGCAAAGAGAGAAAGAAAGAGAAAGTGGGAGAGAGAGCAACATGCAGGGCTCGCGTGACGTATCGAGTGACCACCGATCGGGATAATCGAAGAATGTAACGAATATCCCGCACCCGACGGCCATACTGCAACCAGCATCCCGCGAAGATGCAGTCGACCTGCCAGCAACAGCAGGCCCAGCCAGGTCAGAACGGCACATCCGCGAACAGGACGTCGTTCCTGATCGAGGACATCCTCAGCCGGGGCACCGTGCCGCCCCATTCGCATCATCAGCTTCACCATCAACACCTCTCCTCCGGCCACGGGGTCCAGCAGCATCCGCACTACCAGCAGTTCGCCAGTTTACTGCCAGGCTACCCGTCGGCACCACCCGCGGCCTTCTTCTTGGGCCCGCTTTTCGGCAACACCGCCATGGGGGTCGGAGTCGTGCCCGGGGTCAGCGAACTCGCGGCCTTGAAGCACTGCCGACGAAGGAAAGCGCGAACGGTGAGCCACGGATGATTCTTATCAGCGAACGCGAATTCGTCCGGCGTCGGCGAACGCGAATTCGCCGGGTCACCGAATGCGACTCTTCTCTTTTGTATTTCGTGTCCGATCGGTCGATCAAGCGTTGCTTTCTTATGGGGTACAGCGGAGAGGCGATCGTACTTCTGGAACGCGATCGGTACCAGCGTCGCACACGTGCCATCATCGAGTATCTCGCGTGCAGAACGACGAATTGACTTGGCGAACGTGGAATTTACTTTGGGAATTGTTGGCGTGCTTTTTGGAGAATTTGTTGCTCGAGGGTACGGTAAATTCTTCTCGATTTTTCTTGAAATTGCGAACAGGATTGGTCGATTTGGGGAGAGCAGGTACGATTGTTCGAGCAGCTCGCGGCTCATTTTTATCGTTAGCGATTGTCTGTTATTATGAAAACGGTGTGCTGGGCTCCTCTCTCGTTATCTCTTCTTCCCAAATTGTACATTTTTGTTTACAAGCTGATGGAAAATTAGGGGGAATTTACCGTATTATTTTAGGGGTTGCAGAGTTTATATTTGGAGATTGTTGTTGTCTTTTCGACGACGTTCTTTGCATATTTTATGGGAGGATACGCGGTGTATTTAATGCGAGGAATGCGGTAAATATGATTATTAGATCTTCGTGCGAAATAAAAATTGAATCGATTGCAACAGGAGTCGGATAGAAAATGATTATCTGTGTTGATAATTGCAGTGGCTTGCAGATAATGCGCCAGTAAAGTTGAATATTACCAATGTTTCTTCTCCTATGTGTTTTATCTACTTATTGACTGTTTTATCGTTCGACTGTCAATTGGTGAACGTAACAGAATGCAATAGAAGAGAACGCGGCACGAGATTCGAAATTGATGATTGATCATTGAAGATCATTGATGCGTGACCAAATGATCTTCATTCGCGTGAATTTAACCGTATAAATATATTTTCATAAAATTACGCAGAAACAAGCGCAGTCGATCATTCGCATTATTATTCGAATAATTTCGCAGTCTCTGTTCGAGTAATTTTACAGTCACTGCTCGAATAAACACAAAGAATAATTACCAACGAATAATGGATAATCGTTATTCGAATAAAACTGTCGACGAAAAGGCATTCGTTCGGACAATTATCCTACATCAATATAATAGTCGGAACAATTTTACAGTCTCTCCTCGAATAATTTCGCGGTCTCCGTGCCGAACTCCGTACACATCGTCGTTTCCGTCCGAGCCGCGCCGAGGCTCGATCGCGTCGATTCCTAAATGAACGTTGAAACGACGGCTATTCACAGGCTCCGTTTCCCCTTGTCCGGCATTTGTAGGTGTTCAGCGATCAACAATTAGCTGGTTTGGAGGCAAGATTCGAGGTGCAGAGGTACCTGAGCACGCCGGAAAGGGTCGAGCTTGCGGCCGCTCTTCACCTATCCGAGACCCAAGTGAAAACGTGGTTTCAAAACCGGCGAATGAAGCACAAGAAACAATTGAGGAAATTGAGCACCAGCGCGGGCAGCAACAGCAATCAGAATTCCAATCAGCCGTGTACCGGTCAATCCGTTTCCGTCACGTCACCCGCCGGTGAGTATAAAACATTGTTCGCCATCTTCTTTTCAACCCTCCGCCCTCTGATTTCTTCTTTCGTTACATCTTGTGCCGAGGCATCAAAACGTTCCCCGTTGGTCTAGTAAATATTCGTACATTCTCTTAAGACGGAACAACTTTTTTTTATAATTGTGCCAAACGGTCTAAATGTTGCTGGGACGTTAGACGGATTTATTTTACCGGGTAAGGGTTAAAGAATTGTTCGGAAATATTGCAGCTGGTTCGCGCGATAAAAGGATTAAATGACGATGCTTTATCAGCCGTTTTTATCCGAGCCTGCAAGGAAAATTTAAAAGATTCATTTTGTATACGAACCTTGCGGATTAATTGTCTCTAGTGAAATTTTTATCATTTTGTGAACAGTGTGAAGTCATATCAAGTCAAAAAATTCGACGAAACTTCATAAACGATCAGTGCAGATTAATTTTGCAATATAAATATGCAATATATAAATTGCAGATTACCTGTAATGAGAGATTTGTATTACATTATTATTTAATAACTGCACAAATTCGTGTTAATTCAAAGGATTCAATTGTATTTCCTAAATCGGATGAATTTACTTGGCAAAAGTGTCCGCTCGGATTGCAAAAAGGACGAACGCGATCGGCGAAAGGTAAAACCTGAACAACGAAGAGGGAATTCGTCGAGAGAATAAGGGCGAGACGTAGCCGTAGCCGTTGGCACAAGTTTCCGGGTCGTCGAACGTGTCGTGCTAAAACGGAAATCGCGAGCATTGCGTAAAGGACCGTCCGGTTACACGTGCGCGCGTGCGACGTACGTAGCGCAGACGTTTAAATGTATAATATTGCGCGCGACTGATAATGAAATGCCGGGGGGGGGGGGAGTTGATGATAACGAAATCTTTGGTGTTATGCGATCAGAGACGCGGAACACGCGATCGTAATTCCGGAGGAAGCTAATAGTTGATAAAACGGAAGTTAGCCTTCTATTATAAACTCGATGACGCTTAAAATTTTCGCCCGTCGCCTCGGTTAATGCGAGCGTTTAATTGCAATTGCAGAACCCATGCAATTTCGGATCCGCGCGCGTCACAATGCGTAATTACCGCTAAACACGTGTATCGACTTTTCGATAAACAGCCGTGCACACGCGCCCACGCGCGTTCCTCCGCATCAATTAGCCCGGATTAACAGCACGATCTGTCCTGCATAATCAATTATCCATAAATCATGTTTTGTAATTTCGACAGCGTGCGAGGAGAAAAAATACGGAACGGCAGGAGCGACGAGAATTTTCCATACTCGGCTCTCTCTCTCTCTCTCTTTCTCTCGGCGCGCGAAATCTTTCGCGGACGTTCGATTTTCGATTTTGATGCTGCATCGCCGAACGAATGCTCCAAATTAATATTCGAAATGTTCGTACATTAATTACCACGCAGCGTTACGGATGCGTCGATTATTTTCGATCACGGCGAAGTATACGTAAATATATTTTCGATATTTTATGGTGTTAGTTTTTTGATATTATCTCATAGGGTTTATTTCAGATTTAGTTAATATTACTGCTTAGTATTATCAATATTACTTCTTAGAGTTTATTCAAGATTTATTTAACATTATTGCTCAGTACTTTCGACCCTTCGCACTCGAGCGGTGACTCTCAGGCACCGCTAAAATTGTTACAGCACGTTCCAAGATAATTTGTATATTAACGAAGTTTAGATTTAAGAAATTGAACAATGAACTTCGTCGTTAGAAAAAGTTAAGGACCGATTCGCGGAACGATACGATAATCGCTAATTAGTACAATAAGGAAACGTTTTTTCCAACTCCGTGTCTCTCCGGCAAGCGGGCCGCGGAAACGTTTATATCCGACATAAAGATCGGCGGTCCGGCAATTAAGACGAATCGCAGAAATCGCTAAATAAATCCGCCGCCGCCGTCGTCGTCGTCGTCGTCGCGCGGTTTTAACGACTCGAACTTTTTCGCTTCCGGTCGTTCGAGGGTCGCCGAGAGCCGACCGATACGCGCACAGGAGACTATAATAATAATAATCGCGAAAAGTAGATCGCGGCTTGTGTATCGCAATTAAATCGTTATTAGTATAAACTTCGTAATTGTGATTATCAATTTGCATTGGAGCGCGGCCGGGGCAGCGACGGAATTTCGGTGTACGTCAAATAGTTCCCCAGGTTATCATGCTAATGGACCATATAATGCAACCAAAATTCGGCTGACAATAAATTACGCAACTTTAGTTAACTAACCAGACCATAACCGAGCCCGCCTGGGACTAGAATGATTAACTACCCGGTTGCCTGGATAATGATCGCTTTTTGCCGGACGATATCCCGCAATTCATATACGGATTTAACGGCGTTATCGCTTACAATATCGCGACGGCCGCCATCGTCAATAGGATAATCCGTCGCGCAGACGTTCCGCCGATTTTTATTGCAACTAATGCAGCACCGAGTTCCGAAAATCGATTGTCCGACCGACGACCGACGACTGCGAGTCGCGCGAGAAGCTGTTCTCTCGCCGGTGTCGTTTATCGTTGGCGCTTATGCACCGCGGTTAATAAAATTATTATAATTTGTTCGATGCGCGAGTTTGAAACGAAACAATTAAAACCGATGCAAAATTGGAATCCATGGATCCACACTGATAATTACGCCGCGGATCTTTATGCGAAATTTGTCGCGAGTTGCGAGAGAGAGAGAGATGGAAGCCAACGGAACAGTCTTTCTGTTCGTTGATGGTCCATCGGTAATTTTAAAAGCTTGCAAACAATGTATCGACGCCATTAAATGCTATTAACCTTTCGCAAACGTTTCGTTAAATTCGCGAATGCAGTTACTACGATGCGAATAAGTTTTATTTCGTTTTCTTTTTTCTTCTTACTTCAACTCTGCGTCAAGTCTGCATTTTTTATTATTCGTAACGAACGGCCTGAGAAACGAAATCGCGGAGATTAATTTTTAAATCATCGCGCAGGCGATCCGACGAGGGTCAAAGGTTTGATCCGAAGTACAGTAATTTCTCCCGGAAATGCCGAATTTCGGGTCGCTGCGAATTTCCCTGTGCTAGTATAGCCTTTCGTACGGCTAACGGACAACTTCCTGTACAATATTCGATGAACAAACGAACGAATAATCGCGGAGTAGAAAATTTGCGATCCGTCAATCTTTGTGAAAATCTGTACCAAACAGACGTTATTATCAAATAGATACGGACGTGTTAGATTTATCGGAGCATTAAAAAATAGTAAAATAAAATCGCAATCATTCGACACGGAGTTCGTATTCCGAGGGATTAATCGGCCATTAAATTTTGGACCATGGCCTTCCAATGAGAATTTCATAGAAAATCGCTTGATCCCATCAGTCGCCGCTATTGGGTTACGACAGATTTTCGCCGATAACTTTTAACGACGTGATACGATTACCATTTTTACCATAATGCGACATTTTCGAATTTCTGGAAGATTTATTACCGGGCGATCGCGATCGCGATTCCTCGAAACGGAACGTCGATTCTATAATTTAGTCTTGTCCGCGTTGTTTGGAAGTCAACGTTAACCCACAAGTAACATTCTTTCTTTAATTTCCGCTATTAAACAAACAAAAATAAAGAGAGGTAAAGAAGAAGAAAGAAAAGTGAAGAATAGCAAAGAAAGATAAAGAAATAAAAAGGAAAATAAAAAGAAATTAAATTTCAAACGATTTTCTTGGAACTAAAAATGATTTAAATAAACCGACTATATAATGGAAGAGAAAAAAAAACATGATCGACGAGAATCAAATCCCCCTTGTCCATCTTAGAAACGTGATTCGTCGTTTTCCGGGTGCGCTGTTACAGAGGTCGTCGAGTAACGAGCGGGCAAGGTGTAAGTCGGCAGTGAAAGCGTTCGAGCAATAGACAAAAAATAATTGAACCATGGCCCGACGTCTCAGCGTAGGAGTTCAACTTTCTTTGAACCGGCGTGGATAAATGATCGCCGAGCCGCGCCGCGTTTCTAACCAGCGACAGGGACCACGGTCTCGAGTAATTCCCGAGCTGCGGCGCATCTGCTCGTCGTAACCTTCGGCAAGTTGCTCGTCTCGGTAGCCAAGATGGCTTCGTTCGGTAGGAAGGGCTAACGAAGTTAGTAGACATCTCCTTGGCAGCCGGGAAGAAGGGGGTCGCAAGGGGGAGGCTGGGAAGCGCGTAGAAGATGAGACCGCCTCGTCGTCCTCGTCCTCTTCGCCGTCTTCCTCCTCGCGCTCGTCTCTCCGGTGTGTCTTCGTGTTCGTCTTGGTCGTCTAGAGACTCGAACGGATACCGTCTAAGGAACCCCGGAGAGTTACGGCACCCCTTCGTTCCTCTCCCCACGGTCTATCCATCCATCCCTCTCCCTGCCGTCGTCTTTCTCTTTCGCTTCTTCTGGACCTCTTACTGCGACGACGTCTCGCGCCACCCCTCGCGTCTTACCTCTTGTCTTCTCGATTCGGTCTTCGAGAAAATTAGTCAATTATCGGCTAAGTGCTCGGCCAGACCTACATTCACGATTCCTAGCCGCACCGAGGCTCGTCGAGGACCTTACTTGTGTATCACCATATATCCGAGACCCAATTCAATTAAACGATTTTCAATCCGTTCCGGAACCGTGTCTCCGAACGATTCTTTTCTCCTCCGTCTCTCTTCTTCCGGCCGCGTGGTCATCGATCGATTGAATTAGGATCACGGTGGCGTAAGCGAGACTTTCGAGAAACGTGATCTACAGACGCGAAATTATCGAAAATGAACGACAAAGTTCCTGCGAATCGATCGAACTCTGAATTTATCTTAACGATAAATTTGGTCGAAATCAAATAATCCCTGGCATGAACGATCAAGTTGCTGAATCAGTCGGGAAGCGATCCAGGCCAGGCGCAAAGGTAGCTGTAAAGAGTTAAGACCGTGTTAGCAGAACAATGCACGGTGAAACGGCATTTCCATCTACTTATACAAGTCGTACATGGAAGTTCCGTTTATTATATTGATCCCGAACTTTTCGAATAAGGTTCAATTTAAACTTTCCGTCCTCCGTTTACGAAACTATTTAAATTCTACCGACTATCCGCGATTACTGCGTAGAACTCGCGCCGCTCGGGCTTTAACGGATTCTGCGGCGAAATTTTCCCCTCGTTCCCTCCCGGACCACGTTTACCTGTTCGACGTTATTTAAATTACTAATCCGCTAATTCTCACCGCACCAACTATAATAATGTCTGCTACGACGCGTTACGTAAATCACGGGATCACGAAACCAAGGAATAATTGCTCGAATCTTCGTCGAATCGAATCGAAACAAAAAAAAAAAATATATATATATATATATATATATATTTTGTTTTACCAGCAAATTATACGATCGAAAAATCTGCACCGTGTCCTCCTCGTCGACGTCGTGCACACGCGAACTGCAGTAAAAATTTCAGCTCGATAACTTTACTATTGTCCGAGTTATTTCAATTTTAGCGATAATTAATTGGCGCTACCTACGTACCACAGTCGCGCAAAATTCGATTCGCACGATGGACAAGAGATAGGAGAATAACGAATAAAATTTTGTCCGACGCTATCGAATAAATATCCAAGCGAATAAAAATTCGTCTGGGCAAACATACGTATGTCCGAAAATCGCGTTCTTCATCGAATCGTTTTGTTCGGAAAAACGATCATTCGTTGCTCGTCGTACATTATTCTATTTATTTAACCGAATAATTCTTCGTTCCATCTGATTATTCCAGTTATTCTTTATTCTATTCATTTATTCGTACGATTCTTTATTCTATCTGTTTATCTTCGAATAATTCGTCGCGAATTGTTCTCTGTTTTCACGTGATCTTATAAGAAATGCATTCGGCGTCAGTTAACGCATCGACTGCCCACCCCTATCTCGTAGAAACGCCTGTTCTAGACGGCAATTTAAAGAAATAAATAATAACAGGTACAAAATAATAGCGAGTTAACACTTAGCCAACCGAATAGGGAGATCTCCCAGTTTCATATTCGGTCGATTAATAACCGAATGGACGATTAACGAGAAACTAAAAATAATTGCTTAATTTTATTAAGATTTGCAAAGAATAATAAATAATATAGAATATAGAATAATAAATATAATAATATGAATAGAATAAAAATAGAGATATGAATAGAATAATAAAAAGAATAATAAATATATATAATAATAAAAAATATTAAGATTTGCTGAAGAAGCAATTGACGTCATACAAGTTTGCTCCGTAATTTCTGTTTAAATGAACGAAATATTTTAATTTTATGAAAACTTCTGAAGTTTCTAGCGCGGTGGTGGAAGTGTTAATCGAGCTAAAAAGTAAAAAATAACGAGCGAAAAATGAATAAATAAATAAATCCTTCCTTTTCGGGAACGAACCCTTAACGGACGCGTGACGGCGGCCGTCCGCCGCGAGATATCTCGTGGTCGGCAGCGAACGGATTAAATGAGACGACGTTCCGGTGTCTCCTGTAAGCTGTGGAAGTCGGTAACGCGAGATCTCGTTGAAATTGTTCGCAGAGAGGCCGGTGGATTTCTCCCTGAGCGGCGGCGGCCGGGAATCGCGGGCGAGCAGCGACGCCCCGGCGGACTCCGACGACGACGAGATCGACGTCCTCGGCGACGAGACGCCGTCGCCGACGAGAACGGGCAACGTGCACGTCTCGAGGCGCGTCGGCTCGCCGACGAGTTTCCATCAGATGACGCACCCGCATCCGGTGAACCTGCCCCATCAGTCGCAACACGGCCAGACCATCCAACGCCAGCAGCATCGCTGAAATCGCTATGGTCCTCGTTTGTGGTTCACCAAAACTGTAGAACGTCGCGGGGCCCCGATCGGGCCCGGTGCGGTTCGATTGCACAGTGCTTGGACCCCGTTGTGGGGGTGGGGTGGGGGGATGTTCGAGTGTAACTAGTCCTTGTAGAAGGAGAAGAGCAAGTTGTTCGCGAATGGAACGGAAGCCGAAGTGATGTTGGAACGAAGTCGAAAGACTTCGAGGGTCCCGTTGGGTTCCTCGGGGTTCGCTCGATTGGTCGACGAAGAGAACGATGACCGATCGGGAAGGGGGTTCGTTTCGACGACCAGGGATCGCGTCTGCGAGCGTTCTTCGTGCAATTCGACTGTCGAATTCCGAGCGTGATTTCTTATCGGGTGGGCCGCGGAACGATTCTGTGCGGTTGGCCGTTCGTTTCGTGGCAAACAGTGAGTTTTAACTTCCGTAAGAAAACGAGTCAATAATGGTAAGAAAGGTGATCGACGTGTAAATTGTTCGGAGACACGAGAAAAAGTCGTCCCTTACGTTAGCAGACATTTTTAGCGGACTCTGTGCTGTACGAGTAAAAAAGATCAATTCATGCTGTCCGTTCGGGTATTGCGAGTCAGGCGAACACGATCCAGTAGTTTAATCGTCGGTCTACGGTTTTAATGATAGCTTCGCTTAACACTTGGCCAACCGAATGGGGAGATCTCCCCGTTTTAAATTCAGTCGATCGATGACCGAATGGATGATCACTGAAAAATTAAAAATGATTGCTTAATTGTATTAAGATTTGCATACAAGTTTGTTTCGTAACTTTTGTTTAATCGAACGAAATATTTTAATTTTATGACAACTTTTGAGGTTTCTAGCGCGGTCGTGGAAGTGTTAAAAAGCATAGAAAACTATTGCATTTTCATTCGAACCATTTTGTTACGCCTGCTGCAGATTTAAAGATGCGAGCCGTTTATTTTGAAAGTGGCACAAGTCACTTTGTTTTTAAGTCGATATATTTAAGGGTTTGCGTTTTAACACGTTTCAAAAATATGGATGCTAACTTTCGAGAAGATTTACTTGTATTTGTTCTCTCAGGATACCGATATTTTTCTCAGTATAAATAATTTCGTGTAAACATTAAAAAGATCACCGCTTCTCATTACGGTAAAGTGACTTATGCCACTTTCAAAATAAACGGCTCGTGTATAGATTCATAGAGAACCGCCTGTCTACGTACACAAGGGTTGTTTTCACCCTGCAGAAACGAATCGTGGCCGATAATAAATATAGCTCGATAAAATACATTTACACAGTTGCAAAGAAAATGGAATTTTCTGGTTGACGAATTTTCCCTTGTTAGTGAATTTTGTGCGTACGAAATCGGGCCTTGTGACGCGCACAATAATTGTTGTTTAATATTCAATATTTCTTTGAAATGTAACGTTTTGTAAATAGATATTCGACACTGTGACGGTAATTTTCAAGAGAATATTTTTCTGGACCGAAACGCGGCGCGTACCCGAACGGATAATAAATTGTCTTCGAAGTAGAACCGTAAAGAGCGAACACGTCTTCGCCTTTGTTTTTTGTTTTCGTAATCGACACCGAAATCCGTGAACCGGGGTGGGTAAGGTACCGAGAAAGAAACGGCACGCCTGGATACACTTCTCAGTGCCATTCGACATTTGTGATCGAGCTAATCGTACCTAAACGATATTGTAAAAAAGAGAAGAGGAAGAAGAAGAAAAGAAGGAAAAGAAGCAGAGGAGGAAAGGGGTGAGAACGGTGTGCAAGGGTAGAGCCTCGAGGAGAAAACTTTCCCGTCGAGAGGTAAAAAAGAATGTAGAAAGTGTAAACGTGTAAATGACTCGCTAATCGATCTCCAGCGACGACACTTTTTATAGCAAAATGCCGTAATTAAAGCTAGTCTGTTTTGTGTCACTTTTTATAGCGAAGTAGTAAGTTAGCCTGTGGTTCAAGTTGAGATTAAAATGTCACGATGTAACACGGTGTATTTTCTTTGCCCTCCTTTTAAATCGCTGGGTCGGTCGTCAATGAAAAAAAGAAAAATGAGCTCTCGGAATTCATTGGAAGAAATTAGCCACGATTTGTTTGTTGAAACTTCGGCTTTGTTCATTCTGTTACCGGTGATTTCATCTTTTCTCGTTCGTTCGGAAAATTCGTCCTCGACGAATAGAATATTCGAAGAAAATAGGAATGTTCGACTCTTTTTGTTCCTCGTTATCCGAAAACGCGCTAACTTGTTGATCTTATGAAAATTTTTATTAGTTGTTCTTGGTTTACGTGGCAAATGTAATTGTTACTGTATCATTTGTTATTCGGTCCGAATTTATCTCGCTTCCTAAAACCCCGCTGCAGCTAATTAAAACAAACTGTGCTGCAATACGATTCACCGTTGGACTGCAGATTTTATGCGTTTATGGCAATAATAGCGAGATAAAGAACGAAACGGTGAGAACCTTCGAGGAAATGGCGGGTTCAAAAATTGTACATTTGCGAAGAGCTGATTTAATTTTGTTTCTTTGAGCATACAGCTTCTGATAGCAGATCGCTACAGATCGGAATAAATATATTTCTGTTATTTTGCAACAATCGCAACGGATCTGAATAAATATATTTTTGTTATTTTGCAACGATCGCAACGGATCTGAATAAATATATTTTTGTTATTTTGCAACGATCGCAACGGACCTGAATAAATATATTTCTGTTATTTTGCAACGATCGCAACGGATCTGAATAAATATATTTTTGTTATTTTGCAACGATCGCAACGGATCGGAATAAATATATTTTTATTATTTTGCAACGATCGCAACGGATCTGAATAAATATATTTTTGTTATTTTGCAACGATCGCAACGGATCTGAATAAATATATTTTTGTTATTTTGCAACGATCGCAACGGATCTGAATAAATATATTTTTGTTATTTTGCAACAATCGTCTCAAATATTCACACTCTTTTTACCTGTGCGACAGTGAAGAATGCTTTGTGCTAGAATTCTAACTAAAAATGCACTATAGCGTTCGCAGCCGGCATGTTTCTTCAGCCGTCGACATAAAGAGTGCAAATGAAAACAATGCGAGAAAGAAGCGAAAAGATAGCGGTAATTTCGGCACGCAAGCCGTGACCCGATGCGGTGTCGGGTTGCACACGTCGGAAGACGTAAACACGTTAAACTGCTAGCCGTTTCGTGCGGGTTCCATCGGGCCCATCTTCGTTCGCTTTATTGAATGTTCCATCCAATCGATGTAAACAACTTTTATTTTACGTAGAAATCGATTTGTCACTCGTGGGTGACAAGGCACGCGAGATAAAAAAAGAATGTCTCAGATAACAAGTTAATGAAATAAAGACTAAATTCCAGGTCATTTATTTATTTAAACTGAATTTCATTTGCGCCGACTGACCGTATTTCATTTAATATATTACTTTAAGGATTGTTGTGAACTTTCCAAATGAGATTAACTAATTTGCAATTTTGTCATCACAGGAATTTCACATTGTCCAAGCGAGCAGTACTACTAAAACGGCGAAGGTAAAATACAATTCTACTGTTGTTTTGAAAATTAAACATGCTTACTGGAAGCTCCACCAAAGCTTGTGTCTTATAATTTATTCGTTTACATTTATAATTCATTTCCATTGCAACATGTTCGAACGAACTGAATTTTTCCAAACCGTTCAGAATGCAAAGAGTTCAAATATTATCCACGATGATATATTTTAACTATCTAATATCAGTTTCGCTAATTACATTACTTTAGTTTCGTGGACATTTTTCCACATAATCGCACGAAGTCCAGCTATCGCAATAATCAGTATTTTAGCGTTTCAAGCGAATCTCTTAAGCCACGTCGAGCACAGAAAAATAATGTTCGTAGCCCAAGCAGAATGGTATCGCATTTCGTACCGCTGCTGCAGATCTGTTATGGTTAAATTGATGGTTTAAAGCGGCCCGATTGACATTTGATAGCGTTTCGGGTCAGGAACGACGCTCGCGTCTCTCTGGAACATTACCATTCCGCTAATTGGCAGCGTGACATTTCCTGCTCGTCGTTTGGAACATTTTCGCGGCTCAGCGTGCCGCATGAGCTAAAGAACCCAGCTTGTTAATCCCGGCTTAATTTCTGGCCGACATCGGCGAACGACCCTATCTATGATCAATTAGTGAATCATACTTCGCGTTTCACTGTATTCGATAGAGTCGGCGAGCGAAGCCATTTTCACAGAAGGATCGAGCTTATCAATGCTGACCGGTTCTATATTTTGAAACTATTCAAATTATAAAGAGTCTTTTGTAGAAAATATCGGACTATATTTTTTTATAACAGAAGCAGGCATTGTAATAGAAACAGCAAGGTACCTAAATAAATTCAGACCTGTAATTTTTATAAGGCAACACACTGCTGCTCTAATTCATTACTGATACATGCCTAAATAATGAATTTTAAATAAAAAGGCATTTAAAGTCTTATTTTCCTAATAATAATTTGGTTTCCAAAAATAATGAAATATTTTCACTAAACGTTGTACTAATGCACATCGAAAGAAGAGTCTTTTGTAGAAAATATCAGAATATATTTTTTATAACAGAAGCAGGCATTGTAACAGAAACAGCAAGGTACCTAAATAAATTCAGACCTGTAATTTTTATAAGGCAACCCATTGCTGTTCTAATTCATTACTGTCTAATGTCTGAATAATGAAGTTTAAAGAAAAAGGCATTTAAGGTCTTATTTTCCCAATAATAATTTGGTTTTCTAAAGTAATGAAATATTTTCACTAAACCTTGTGCTAATGCACATCGAAAGAAATAAAATAAAATAAATATAAATAAATCTATCTATCTCTAAAAGGAAATCTATACAAATATAGAAATTTTAATATTTCAATATTTCTCCAGATATGCACAAAGAATGCATTGCTAAAAATAAGATAAACATAAATATAAATAAATATACTAAAAAGGAAATCTATATAAATATAGAAATTTTAATATTTCAATATTTCTCCAGATACGCACAAAGAATGCGTTTCATCAACCTATTCATCAATACTATTTGCTATAAAATAATAGAATATCTCCGAATCACGTTTTTCTCTTTAATGACGCAGTATCGAATTAGAACAGCAATATGTCGGACATCTTTGGCACTCGGTAGGTGCAGTGTTAAACGCCAGATTGAAACAAGATCGGAAATAGTATAGGTTATATCGTAGAACGCTGCCATAATTGAGACAAAGGAAACGCATGTACACGAATAATTTTAATATTACATACAATAGAATCGTTGAAGATTTTCCATTACCTTTCGCTGGTTTCTTGAAAGTTCGAAGTCCAGTTACAGCAACGGTGACCATAGAAATGACCGCGAACACCCTTCCTTCAAGATCATGCGTTCGCGTTCCGTCGGCGGTCGACTTCCTCGTCAAATCGAACAGGAACACGCACTTAGGACGTCCAAATCACGGTTCTACTTTGCTCGAGCAACTTTGAAATTTCAATCACACGATAATTAACACGTTTTCACGGTTCTGATCGAGGAGCACCGACCGTCGTCCCCAGTTCCGGCACGGCCATTTTGAAATCTCCGATCACGTGACGCGACGCCGATAGATCGGCAACTTCGGCTCGGGATCGTTTTCCCGCGAAATTTTCGCGTCACGTGACCCCGGAAGACCAAAATGGCGGAGCGTTGGCGAAGAAGAGTTTCCGTGCTCCTCGATTAAGTGATAAAAAGTATTATTTATATCGTGTTGTCGAGCTGTCAAAGTAGTTTCAGCGAACAAATTAAGTGTTTGGAACAAGTGGAAGCGTTCGTGGACATCGATGTCGCCGAATCGAATGGGTATCCGAGGAAGAAGTACAGCATCCTTCCGCGCTTGTCCAGCCAGCCAAAATGGGAGATCTGCGTGTTGCGTATCGCGGTTGTTGGTAAGTCGTTGCAACGTAATTTTAATTATTCCGTCGCTGTCACATTTTCTTTGCGCGAAACAGGTGTGTCGTATAAATATACCCGAGAATAATCGGGTCTCACGGACTCGGTTCAGTTTTCGAACAATTGTCACTCGAAAACTAGTGATTTCGTCGAGATGAGAAAACTTGACGATATAATCCGAACGTTCTAGAACATCGCTTCCGCGTACATGTATCGAATTAATGTCTCTAGAGCATAAAAATTGTCACACGACGACCCAAAATAATTTTAACATTATCAACGTTTAAGTTCACGTTTAAAACTCTGTTAAAAACGCGACTGTTGCATGAGTCACATAATTCAGTTTCGTGTGTATAAAATAGAAATATAATAATAGAAATATAATAATAATAATAATAATATGAAATAGAAATATAATAATATTATAATAATAGAAATATAATAGTAGAAATATAATAAGAATAATAAGAATAATAATAATAATAATAGAGAATAGAAATATTGTAAGCAAGAAGAACTATTTCAGACTTAGAGTTGAAGCGACTTCGACAACTGTTAGTGCTACATCGTTTCACAGCATCAATTCATACTGTGTATCGCTTGTTCGTTGAAACAAGTGTTCACATCGTGACGAACCAAAAAACGATCGTTCCAACCAGTTCCCCCGTCTCCGCGATATTTAGAACGTTCCTTCGAACGCGTGTCCGTCTCGTTAACGCCCCTCGGCCTTAATCCACGATTATAAAGTAATTGTACGCGATCAACGATCGGATTCGATCGATATCGAGATCGGTTGCCGGAATCGTTCGCGTAAGTCTTCTTTGGCTACCTGTTGCCGAAGGTCTCGAGGCTTGGCCGCGTCTGGCAAAGAAAGGGGATGCTGGTGGATGACGCGCAGAGCGTTTTCGGTCGGGCACCGGCATAGGCGGAGTCTGCGGAACACGTCGTGCTTCCAGTTGGGGTGAATCCTAATACCCAGATAATGGGAAGTAATTGCGAGGGATCAGAGCGAAGCGTAGCTACTCTCTCTCGGTTCAGAACCGTATATAGAGAGAGGGTGGAGGTGTCGGCGTTCTCATCCCCCTTGCGGCGCTCGAGATTCGTTCGGGGGTGGATGAAAAGGACGGTCCAACAGACGAACACGTACACGTACATGTACGTAGGCGCGTAGCGAAGAGAAGGGTGGAGGCAAGAGTAACAGGCGATAGAGAGATTGAGAAAGAGAGAGAGAGAGAGAGGACTATAATCGTATTATCGAGGCAAAATCACGGTGCACATTCTCAAATGTATGGTCGATGACAGTGTTTTGAGAGGAAAATCGGGAATCGTGATCCTTCGGTGATTCGGACACGCTGGATTATCTCGTACAGCTTTCGATTCGAAGATTAAGACTCGATACGCGAGCCGTCGAACACTCGACTCGCCAAAAACTGGACACCTGGCTCGTTCGGTCATCCGATAGGGGTTGTTTCGAACAAAGTGTTTCGAACGTGATAGCTGCACGAAACTCGGAATTTATCTTACGGAAATAGTGACGGTATCTTTTCACAAGTGTGTGTGTGTGAACCCTCTTTTATAAATAAGTTTTTCTGTATTGAAATTCTTTCCTCGAACTGTTCTCTATTTTCTTCTTTTCTTCAGATTAAATTCTAAAACTTTGATATATAAGTGGACCCTTTTTTAATAAATAAGTTCTTCTGTATTGAAATTCTTTCCTCGAACTGTTCTCTATTTTCTTCTTTTCTTCAGATTAAATTCTAAAACTTTGATACAAGTGAACCCTTTTTTAATAAATAAGTTGCTCTGTATTGAAATTCTTTTCTCGAACTGTTCTCTCTGTTTTCTCCTTTTCTTCAGATTAAATTCTAAAACTTTGATACACACACAAGTGGACCTTCTCTTATAAATAACTTCTTCTATACTGGAATTCTTTCTTTCGAATCTTTCTTTCTCTTCTTCAGATTAAATGCTAGAACGACTGGTTTTTTTATCTTTTCTTTACCAGTCGTTTTCACTAGTTCTAGTGTCGCTACGATAAAACCTCTATTATCCGACTCTGTCAGAAGAGCATCAAGACTCCAATAAATCCTAAATAATGAACCAACTTCCCCCATATAAACAGTGTCTTATATGACTCAACCAAGCCCGAGCTATCTCCACGTAAAATCTGTTCGGCTACCAGCGGAAATCAAACGTCGCAGCGGTTCGCCTAATCGACGTACCGTCGGATAGATCAAACGGGCATCGCCGCAGCTCTCTGTGAAAACGGTCTCGGATTACGACAATTACGAGATCTAGCGATCGACGCGAGCCGATTTCAGGATAAAGATCGAGGAGAGCCGTAGCGGGAACATGGACGGTGGCGCGAAAGGGGTGCGAAAGGGATGCTACGTTGAAAAAGCAAGTGGCATCCCCGATGAAACTAACGAGATCACGGGCGGTGCATTTATGGCGTTTATTAGATTCCGTTAAGACGTCTGTTATTACGGCGCCGTAAATAAAGGGGTGGTGTGGGTGGGGGGGGGACGGTTCGCTCGGCGGCCACCCCCCGGCTTCCTCGTGACGGTTTAAGGGAGCCGGAATGCGGGAAAAATAATGAAATAAAGGACAATGAAGTGGCAGGTACAATGGCCAACAGGGTCCTAGGACGGATGAGAATGAACAAGGCGGCGCGGCGCGGCACGGCGACCGAGCACAGAGAAGGTAGAACCGTGGGTGGTTTGAAGCCGGCTGGAACGCCAGGGGCGGACGGAGCGAGGCGGAGGGGGTCGGTGTGCAGACTAAATGCAGTGGGCGTGTTCCTATTACTTTCATTATTTTCCGTCATAGGGGTTCGGCACCGATATGCGCGGTGCCGGATACTGGCAGTCCAATAAACGCGGAGGGTAACTCGGAATCTACCTGCTGGCTCCTGCTGCTGCTGCTGCTTCTGCTGCTATTGCACCCTCGCACCATCTCGGATAACGCGAGCAACAATGAGGTCGACCTGAACGCTAACGCATCCGTAGTCACTTTTTTACGCCAGTACACAGGAGCAGCTCGACACGTCGCGGCCGCTAAGCCTATTTTCAAGAAATCTGTTCTAAACAGCCAATATTTATTATTTTTATTTTTAACACGTTCGTCGCTAACTTAGCTATATTTATTGTATTTATCGTATTAAATACATCCGGTTCTCTTATAAAATATGGCAAAAAGAGAAGCTGCGAATTCTCTGAATAAATATGTATTATGCTATGAGCTAAAATTTGAAACGATTATGTTCATAGATGTCATTCTAATATGACGTGAATGTATAATATAAAATCGTATCGCAAACCGTGTTGAATAAATAGATAAGTATGAAATAATAATAAGTAAAAAATACTGATAAATAAAAAAGTAATAAATGAATCCTTTCTTTTTGTTAGTAATGAAATTTTAACAGACGTTCAAGAAGGAAAGGTCTTGATTGCAATGAAAAAGATTAACAAATTGAAATACCAAATTAATAATGAATACACTGTCGATAGAATTAACGGCGACGAGCTTAAGAAAATTATAATAGCAACATTATAAAAATAGTTCTTATGAAACAAATTCAAAAAATTGATTAAAAATTTCATTAAGATCGCTCGGTGATCCACGTGTCGACGAGTAAGTCCGAAATTTTCCGCCTCGCGAAAATGCGACAGAAGAGAATAATCGCGGCTAATAGGAGCAGTCTCTCGTATCTTCTCAGCTGATCTACGAATGGAAGTCGAACGTTAAACTGGCTCCATTACGAGCCATAAAGTGTATAACACGAAACAGTATGTCATAGGTAGATCAAAGGGGAGGAATTATAGTGAGCGGGCTGCGCGAACCCCGTCGCGCGGCGTTGTAATCCCGGCAAATCAAATTACTTTTACAAGCAGATAAGATCTATGAACGTCTCTCGGTGAAAGGGTCGATGAAACTTTCTAATCGAGCCGAATTGCTCGGCACGTCGATACGGACGCGCGCGTACACGGTCGCAGCATCCGCTCGTTATTAAAAATTCAAATACCTTGGAATCTCCGATATCCGAACAAATAATGGAACGCGTTACAGTAAAAATTGGCGCAGTTCGAATATAAAATAGCGCAAAAATTGACATCATTTCAAAACGTCGAAGCGTCGATTCACCGAAATGAATGTTCCCATAAAAGTTTTGCTTTAAAAATTGCGCTGAATTAAACGTTCGCTGAATTCTAGTCAAATTCGACCGGTCGAGAATTAACTAAGCCGTAATTAATCGTACAAGCGTCAATTTAAGGCTCAAGGGTGAAAAAGCGTGAACGATCGAGAAGAAGAAGGTCGTCGCGTCGGACGCGAGCAGCGAGCGAGGAATAAAACGAAGAAATAAAAGAGAACTGGCAATCGAGGGATTAAAGCGTTCGGGGGTGGGGGTAGGGTGAAAAGTTTGTAAGCAGCGGTTTCGAGACAGTAGTTGTGTTCCGGCCGGCGAGACCGAGGGGGTGCAAGGTCGCCCGACTACGGGTAGATTTATTCGGAGGGTTCGCTGAGACCCGTGGATTGACACGCGGCGACGTCTTGACAGCTTGTTAGGCTAACGGTTGGGCACTGTTCATCGAACACGATGCGCTTTGAGCCTCTTTACCGCTCTTTAGCTTGACATTTCGCTTCTGATCAGACGTTATGCCATTGTCTCCTTGTTTTTCCTCCCTTTCGCGCTCTCGTTCTCATTCGTTGAGTCACGGACACCCGGCTCCTTTCTTCTGCAGCCCGCGTTCCGCCTTCGCCCTGCTCGCCGATCATTAGTCGAAGCGATAAGTCCGTCGACGAATAATTGTATCTAATAATAATAATAATAATAACAATAATATGTCCACATATACGTATATTTATTCGTATACATGTTTAGACGGCGTTTGCCGGTAAAAAATGAATTAATTCGCCGAAAATGACACGCTCCGCGTGCTCGAACAGCGAATTATTCGACGATTAACGACGAATCGTGAATAAAATCGAATAAAATATTCGACGATAATGAGTTCGTTCGAATCAAATTACCTTCGACAAATATCTCTTCGAAGGGAATTTATCTCCGATAAATATCTTTCGAATCGAAATACGATTTGCAGAGAAAATGCGTGTAGCAAATGAAGAAAGTAATGCGTCCTCCTCGCATAATTACGATCGGCATAATTGCGCGTGTTGGTTCGCGAAAAATGGGGGAGGAAGCGGGATAAAACTGGAGAAGGAGGAAGAAGAAGAACAAGAAGAAGAGAAAGAGCAGGAAGGGCGAAAAGAGGAGGATCGTTGGAATGGCAGTCGCGTCAGGGTTGTTGAGATCTTGAGAACTGGGGAAGGATCAGGATCGACGAGCAGAGGGGTGGCCGGGGGACGCTCGTGGTGGAAGGAACGGCATTACTGCCCACGTGCCATTTAACTTGATCACCCTGGGCAATCTGGCCTCATTTCAACCTCCGGTTACTACGACACTTCCGCTAACAAATAACATTGTCGACGACCCTGCGGGGGCGTTCTGATTCGATTTGCACACCGTGAAAGCGTGCTGCTTGCTCGAAGAGCCGCGAGGGAGGCCGGAGAGGGCCGCCGCTCCGCCGATCAGAAACACCGACAGAGAGACGGACTCGCGAAAGGAGTGGAAAGGGGTGGGAATCGGAGGGGATGGGCCGAGCGAAACCGAGAAAGAGAGGGCGAGAGCCGCGCGAAATTACATATTATTGATATTTCTCGAAGCACGTTTCGTGAATAATAAAAAACGGCGAGAAGGAACGCCGACTTTGTCGTGCCGTGAGCCCCGGGTGCCGCGGTGGCGAATTTTAAAACGCGGACACACGCGCCAATACGGGGGAAGCAAATATGTTGGTAATGATATCTTCTCGATTTTAATCGGTATTAATGTTAACCCGTTTATTAAGTGTTTGTATCAAGCGATTTATTAAATAGTAATATTTAGTGATAATATTAAATAGTAATATTAAATTAAATATTAAATAGTAATAGTATCTGTACAATATTAAAAATATTAAATAGTAACATTAAGGTTAAATATTAAATAGTAATAGGATCTATACAATAATAAAAATATTAGATAGTAACATTGAGCTTAAATATTAAATAGTAATAGTATCTATACAATATTAAAAATATTAAATGGTAACATTAAGCTTAAATATTAAATAGTAATAGCATCTGTACAATATTAAAAATATTAAATAGTGATAATAATATTAATAATAGCAATATTAAATAACCTCGCAGTCGGAATCATTCTAACTCGAAATCCTAATTGTTCTTCTAACTCGTAGCGTTTCCATTTTACACGATCCAGTGTAATTCGATGATAAAATTGAATTTCGCGATTCATGCAGCAGTTACGCTTTCAACAGCGATAATCGAGCTTCGTAAATAAATAAATGAACAAATTAAAAAACGTAAAATTGAGCGAAGCGAATCAGGACACGGAGAAAAGAGATGACGAAGCTCGTGGGGCCGGTGACGGCAAATCGTGTGTTAGCCACGTCGAGAACATCGTGTAAAAAAGAGAAAAAAAAGAACAATTTCGGCGTTCTCGAGGACGAGGAAAGAACGTAAGATCGAACAGCAAAGGAACCGGATAGGTAAAATAATGATGAACCCGTGGTATACGACAACGTGCCAGAAAGCACGGGTACGGCCCTAATTAGTCCGGTTATTTAGTTAGTCCGCGGAGATGCGAGAAGTTTACTCGGCTGTTCGGTGCTAGAGCCCCCACTGGAAGATCCGTATCTCCAGGACGTGTTTAAAAATAATTACCGCGGAAGATCCAGCGATAGTCACGGAGTCGCCCTCACCTTTGTGCTTCCTGCCCTCTGGAGTGGCCCTCGTTGCTTAGGCATAAAGCCAGGCCCCGGCGAGCCCCGATTCTCGTGGGGCACTCGCGTCTCTTCCGGCACCGCTCGAGTGGTCCTCACCTTTCAACCACTCTATCACCGCGTTTAAAGAAGTAAAGACCAAAGGTCCTTTACCGTTTTAAGAGGTTAGACCGAGCCCGAATGGAGATTTATTCGAGACGACAATGTGACCGGTCTGTCCCCCCTCGGTCGCCTTATTAAATCGACGATATCTAACGCACGCCGCACCCCGCCGCGACGAAACGAAACGCCTATTTTCGCGGATCTCGTCGACAGATCGTCGAAATCCTTTTTATCGCGGCTGACGAAAAATACTGCAAGTTTATCAATCGTTTCTTTCAATAATTCCGGTGAGCTAAACAGTAGCGATGGAAATTCTTCTCGTGTCTTCGCAATGTTATATTGCAGTTATTTTTTCCGTAAACGCGTAAAATCCGCAGGTTTATTTATTATACTGGTAAACTGATGCAGTTTAGGCAATTATTTCGGCAATTATTTCAAATTGAAGCAACCGGGGAACGAAAAGACCGGAATTTTCGTAGCAGTCGGATTCGGATTAATTAATTTCACGAATTGTGTTACCGTGGTACTAAATTTCGAGCAAAAATATAGTGGAGAAATTTCGAAAATCAATCACGATCGACGACGTTCAAGAAAATAGAATGCACTTTCGTTCCGTGATGCGCCGCGCCGAGAAAACGAACGGGTCGCCCCCACGTGCACCGCGCACCAGACGACGAACATCGAGAGGGTATTGAATAGACACCGAATCGAGCGACGAGGATACGATAAAGAACTAAAGACCAAAGGTCTTTTACAGCCTCGGAGCGCGTCGCCATCCCTTCCCTTCGAACCACGGTGGATCTTCTTACATCTACGTACATACTCTGCACTCGATCCCGAACCCTGGCTCCTCTGCTCGGGTCCGTTTGACCCGGCAAAAAACCTTCGTGAAATTTCGAGCGATGAAAAATATTTATGTGCCTGGATAGAAAAGTTTATCTAAAAATTTCTCCTGGAAACATTTTTATAATGTAGTGTTACACAGAATATTATATAATTATATTAATAATATAATATAATAATATGAATAATACAATATAATATTATATAATAATATGAATAATACAATATAATATTATATAACAATATGATTAATATAATATAATATCGTGCAATATTATTATATAACAATATGATTAATATATAATGTAATATCATACACACATAACATTATTAACATAATATACATATAATATTTGTACGTCCAACACAGTAAAAGAAAGAAGTCGGAAAGACGGGCGGGTTGAAGAAAGCACACCGGTCACATGATTTCTCCCATATTTATAGTATTTATATTTGTTTACATATAATTTTCCATATATGGTAATTATAATCGTAGTAGGCGAAAACAGTAATATTTGTTCAAGAACGGAACGGTCATAAGTGGCGAAGACGGAAAACCGAAAAATGGAGTGAAAGAAAAAGGCGTCAGGGAGGGAGGAAGGGAGGAAGGGGTTGGATAGGGAGGCGAGGGTGAAGGCTGCGAAAGGATGGCGCGAGGTGCGAAGATGGGAAGGACGCGTGTTGTCCAGGTGCAAAACACTCGGAAACAAGAGTTGCAGTTAGCTGTCGCGGCTACGGGGCTATTTTCCAAGACTTCTCCGTCGCATTCGGTTTATTTCATCTCCTCGGCACGGGAAGCAATTAACCCTAATAGGCGCTAAACCGTCGCTCGTTCTGCATGGGAATCCTACCGACTATTAATCCTATAGTTATTCTGTACGACCGCGATAATCGGAAATTATTAAAAATACACATCCTACAGATGTACCGTTAATGCGCATTATACATTGTGCAGAAAGTACTCTCAAGTGGATGCACCCTCGAGACGTTCGCTTAATCTGTTCCATCTTCTTTATCTTCTTCGTTTAGGCATTATAGTAGTTGAATACCGCTAGCTAGGCCATTTCTATTACAGACGACGGTGATCCGGGGAAGCGACTATTGAACTCTCTCTCTCTCCCTCTCTCTCTCGCTCTCTCACTCTTTCGATCTCTCTCTCTCTCTCTCTTTCCTTTTAAATACTTTTTCGTATTATCACTAAATGGGTTTGTTCGTGCTTGCTCCTCCTCTTTCTTCGCCAATTGGACACGCTACTTGTGCATGCATATCGTTCACGACTCCTGAAGGGTTTTCATGCGAACGCAAAAGCAACGCCGCGCCGCACGGTGGTCGATTTTCTCAGAAAATTAGACGAAAACGTTGTAAACGTTTCACATGGAAAATCCTTGCGCAGTACGATTTATCATCGCCCAATGCATAAAGCGCGATAGACACTAGACAATTTATTTTTACTAAAAACCCAAGAGAGGTGGAGATAACTCAGATTTGTTTAAATCGAAACAATTGGAAATTATTCGAAGCAGTGGTTCAAATTAAAATGATCGAAAATGCTTTAACTTGAAATAATCAAGAATTATTCGAATTGTTGAAATCTTGATAATCATATTCCCCTTCCGTCTGTCGCATTATTAAAAGGAATCGACCGCTGCGATCATCGATCGAGCCCGAAATATCGATCACCCGACGCGGCGCGAACAGAAAGAACGTCGTCGGAACGGAACGCAACGTTGTTCCCCGACGTTTTCATTAATGTTTCGCGTGATTTCATCCGCTGGGAACATTACGGTGACGTAATGTAATTTTACTCTTTTTATTGTCTAAAGAAGTTTTTCGTTAGGCTGCGCGTTTTATGCAGCTCGGTCGGCGCCTTTGAACGAGAACGACGCTTCGATTCGAAGCCCTCGCGTCGCCATCGATTCGTTCGTTCTCGGTTCGACGAAGACGTCGACGACGATATCGATTCTCCGTTAATCCGTACGTGGTCGCGGCGAAATCGTTTCGGAAAAGGTTTTTTTTCGCATAGAACAGTCGCAGCCTACGTGGAACGCAATGCAAAATGGAAGCGGATTTTCCGTCCGCGAAACGTGAAGATCGCGATTGCAAAGTAAACTATTAAAAACCTGTCCTCGAATCGGTACACGCTTATTCGAACAAGATTTTTCAAGAAGGAGATTATTCGTGTTTAATCGTCAGAATAAAACTAGTAG
Source organism: Megalopta genalis (assembly GCF_051020955.1). Classification (NCBI taxonomy): domain Eukaryota; kingdom Metazoa; phylum Arthropoda; class Insecta; order Hymenoptera; family Halictidae; genus Megalopta; species Megalopta genalis. Next base: position 18,829,319 of record NC_135017.1, read on the forward strand.
ATGCTATTCCTTCGCCCTACGGATTATTCGTGTAATACTTCGCTTATTTCTCATCGGGAGATACAGCGACGACGATTGATCGGCGAGGAGCTGCTTCGTCGATGTTTCAGAGAGCCAATAAGTTAGAATAATCTTCATTGTTATTGGCTAATTATATTTTCATCGAGAAAGCGGTCAACAAAATTGCTCGGAAATTGATACGGATCTGAAAATGGCGACCCTTGCACGGACGCCATATTGCCGTTGCATTCTGTTAGAGCTCGTTACAATACGTATATATTATAATTATATGAATTATAATATTTACATATATAATTATGTTGCATTCTGTTAGAACTCGTTTTAATACGTATATATTATAATTATATGAATTACAATATTTACATAATTATAGAACAGTTATATGAAAATATTATAACATTATTATATCATAATTTGATAATAATATTATAATTACAATACATATGTACTATAATAACGTTATAATATTATCATATATTCATTTTATAATTATATTATTTATAATTATTATAATTATTATTATCGCTCTACGAGCGACGAGGACATTTTCCGAAATTCCGACGAAATTCCAACGAAATCGACGAGATAAAATTGCGAACGGCATCTGCGACGATTCTCGGTCCTCGACGATAAATCGTCAACGGTTATCTCGCGTCTACCATTGAAACGTTCGGCGTCGTTATTAAATTTCGAACAGCTCGCGAACGTTTCGAACAAGAATCACGGAGAGACTACATCGAACAGGAGAGAAACGCTATCCGAGAAAAGTCGATTCGACGAACGAGTAATATGTTCTCTGTCTCCGAATTCATTAACACTACGCCGCTAAACGCGAATCGTTCGAGAATCACCCCGCCGCGTTCCAGGCGCGCGAGCTCCCTAATATACGAATTATCACTTTTGCGTCTAAACGTGTATTCCATTCTCATCGACGCGTCTCACTCATAACCATTATCTCCATCAACAGATTTATTATAAAACATTATCATCTCGTGCACATCTCTTTTCTTTTATTATTTTTTTCCTTTTTTCTTCCCTTTTTGGTTTTTGCTTCCGCTTTTGCTCGTCTCGCGAGCACTCGTCGGACGCGTTCGACTCGTCCTGGTGAACATTCCGCGATAGGAATGTGCAACTAATTAACTAGACCGCGGATTCCGAGACGCGCAGATTTATGTTGGTTTGTTTTCTTCTATTTCGACGAACAACGGAATTCGTCGAGCGGAGAGGAAACTTACGGTTGCGTGAAACTTTATTCGCGTTTCTCTCTATTGTACGCGCGTTAACGCGGCGCCGCGATAAGTAGACTGCGGATCTTCGCGCGGAATGAACTGCGAGAAAACGTTTGTTGCCCCCGTTGCCGGGAGCAGCGTTTGCGGAGAAATAAGCTACGCCAGGAGCGGGGACAGGCGACGCGCGTGCCGCGAGCTCCGCGCAACGGCGCGGCGTGAACATTTTGTAACTCTGACCTGCGATCAAGGCTTAATTAACTAGCCGCATACTTACTAGAACAAATAATAATTATTAGTAATTATGTTAATACTCGGAAAGAGTTGATTCCTTAGGTGATTTGAAGTAACTTTTTCCTTAGCGAAAATGCAATCCGCCGCTTCATTCACGAGTTATTAAAGAAAAACACTGACCAATGAGACGCGAGCTCGGCTGGCGCAAGGCGGCGGAGCCAACGAGCGGTCGACGCCCAGTTTCACTGATTGGCTCGGCCGCCTAGCGCCAGGCGAGCTCTCGCCTTCTTATTGGTCAGCGTTTTTCGTTAATAACTCGTAAACGAAGCCGCGGATTGCATTTTCGCTAAGGAAAAAGTTGCTTTAAATCACCTCAGGAATCATTCCTTTCGAGACGTTAAGATAATTATGGAACTTCCTGTAGATTCCGTAGAATTTGATACTAATTTTCGGCGAAACAGAAGCTTCCGCTGCTCATAAACGATTTCGTTCGTTTCCTGTTCTCCAGCGTTTTCGAAACGACAAGGGTCAACAATTTCTTTCGAACCGAATCGATCAGCATTGTTCTCGCGTGAACGCGTCTCGAATCCCGCGGTCTACTAGAACATTAAAATACCTCGAAGACATCGTCTAACGTCTAATGTGTCTGTGCTTGGTCGTTCCTTTTGGTTTTACGGACAAAACGATTTCGTTACATATGTATCGTACGCTACCTTGTTATTGCAGTTTAAGAAAATACGGAAAATATTCGATCGCGAAGGGTTGACACTGTGACACGTGGGGGTACCTGGGTGCCCCGGAAACGGAATCTCCGCAGTATATTCGCGGAAATAAATAATTACGATCCAGTTCGGTTGTTTATAAATTTTAGAAACATAATAAATTGTAGACAAATTATATAGTATCATCAGAATCTAATTTTTATTGTTATTCTATTATTACGTTGAATTTCTGTGTGGAAATTAAATTAAATTAAATTGTTCTTATTAATTGACGACTCAATTATTTTTAGCAATATCGTACATCTCTCAGCTCAAAGACTGATGAACAAAAACCGAAAGAAAAGGATCGTAAATTATGTTCAATTATATTTTCAAGATGACTTCGTTATTCATTTCTGCGAATATTTCGCGACCGCGAGCGCTTCGCTCCCGTTTCCGGGCCACCCGGTAGACAAAATTCGCGCGACGCGTCGTTCGCGTCGCGCGATCCCGCTTCGATCATGCTCGACGAACTGCTCGACGCGGGTTAAGTATGAAGTTTTGAGCATTTTCAGGATTACAAACGGATGATCCCGCGAGTTCCATGTGGTTTAATCGTTGATCCGTCGGCGACCGAAATGCGAAACGTGCCCGGGCACACTATCGGACCACTCTCGGACACTCTATCCGATAAATATTGTTAATTGGTTCGTTAACGCGGCTCCACGGATGCTATCACAGCGGTCGGTGTGCTCCTGTGTCCGTTCTGATTTAGCCTCGCGGCGAGGAAGAAATTGGGGACCGGGACCGCGGTCGAGGAGAAGACCCGCGCGAGCTGCGAACCTCTCCGGCCTTTCTTCTTCAAGTTTCGGCCCAGTTTCTGGTAACTGGACGTGGTCGTGTTCGGCGACGGTAATTGGTAATTTACCGATCGGTAATTGGCGATCGCGCGTTCACGACGGTTCGCGTCGGTTTTCTCGGCAGAGTATGAAAACGCTTCGCAGAGGGAAAGCAATGAAGCTGATTCACGTCGGAGGTTCGAGTATCTTTAACGAAGGCATCGGTGGACCGCGGATTTTATGCATTTATGTTACAAATAAGATCGAATGGAAAATGGCAAAAACATTCGAATCATTTCACTGTATACACTGTCGCATCGTGACGCCGAATTATTAACCCTTTGCGCTCGAACGGCGCCGCTAAAAATGTCCATAGCGCGTTTCAAAGTCATTTTGACATTATCGAATTTCTTTATATTTCAAAAGCTGTAAATATCCTGCGACCAAATATCAATCAATTTGACGAACGCGTAAAATGTGATAAAAATCACGTCGAATGGAAATATCGCGGGTCGATGAAAGTATCTTGAATTTAGAGTCGAAGCGGACTTCGAAGGGTTGAAAAATCACCAAGGAAAGAAATAAATGTCTACGTAGCCCCTGCAATCTTGCAATGAATGAACACAATTTTTATTTTGCATAAAGATCCGCGGTCCGCTGATCGACGCGATAACGAATAATCGCTAAGCGATAATAATGAATAATCAATGTAACGAAGATGGGAAACGAAGATAAGAGTTTATAAAACAAAACAACAAAACATCGACGCCCGTTCTCCGCGATTCTTCCATTGAATATTGACGGTGTTGCACAGAGAATGACCGATTTCATTGACCGCGTTTTATCTCGCGATAAAAAAACGCAACCGGGAAAACTCCGATTTCTTGTAATATCGTTAACACACGCCTATCTTGTCGCCGAAAGTACATAAAATCGATTCGAGCATCGATTCATCGATTAACCATCGATCAATTAAACGGTTTATTATTTAAACTACGACGCGCACCCCTAATCCTTCTCGCAGGATGAACGCGCGGTTGCTTCGATGTGTCCGTGAATTTCATTCATTTAGCTTACGTCTATTACAGCCAACGGTGCCATAAAAATCGCACGATTACGTTCCCAGCTCGGTGTTACAGTAATGTCTCTCTAATTGACGCTCGGATTGTCCACGGAAATCGACAATTTGGGAAGAGGAGACACGATTATTCGAGCCTTGCGGTTTGTTTTTATAGCTACGAACTGTCAACAATTATAAAAACGTATAATAAATCGAATAATCGTATCTCCTCTTCCGAAATTGTCCATTTTCGTGCACAATCTGAGCGTCGGTTACGGAGACATTACTGTAGATTGCCTGTCGATGAAGAACAACGATCGCCTCGACCCGAGAAATACGGTAACAAGATTCGAGATTCGTCCAAAAGAAAATCGGCCATTCGGCTGTGCAACAGAGCGACTGGATCGTTTCAATTAAAAAATAGTTGGTTCGAAAACGAACGTATAAGAATCGGTCTCCTTGGCGACACTGCAAACGGGCCGGTTCCGGTGGTGTGCGGTCGCTCGGCGTCAAAAGCAAGGTTCACTGTCGATCGACACTCAAAAACCAGAGTACATAAATTAATATATTACATGTCGACTAAATAATAATAATAATAATAATAATAATAATTAGCATATACAAAAGACGTTGTGTGAGATAGACCGCCGGCGGACCAGTCCACGGCGGCAAAGAAAATTCTGTACGACGCGTGTTACAATCGAATACTTACTTTAATACGGTGAATTACAAAAGAAAATAATAGTAATAATAATAATAATAATAATAATAATAATAATAATAGTAATAATAATAATAATAATAATAAGAGAAACAGAGAATAGAGAAAACAAAACAAAAAGGGTTCCTTTGCAAACGTCGAGAATCGTGCACATCGGCGAACTCGTACTCCCGCGGTGAACGGAAACAGAAGGGGGCGGGAGGGGGGAATAATACAAAAATAAAAATGATGAGAACGGAGGAGAAACTGATGAACACGGACAGCGACGAGTATTGCAGATCCTCGGTGGTAGTAATCGCTATAAACGGTATAACATATTTAAAATGGAGAACGAAAAGAGAAGAAGAAGAAGAAAAATTTCTAGCTACGTGCGTTACATCTTAGCTGTGGTCAAAGCGGTCGCTGTGAAACGCGAGGAAAACGTGTACGCGAGAAACGTAGAAGAATCCGGGATGAGAAAGCGCATAAAAAGTCCGAACTATACATCTAATAAGATCCGAATATTCGAACGATCGGCTCGTGACGCAATCAAAATCGGGATCGCGTTTAAAGAGAGACACGTGTTTGGCGCCCTGAAAGCGTGGAATGATTTCTATCCAGGTCCAGGGTGAAAAGCTCCCGCAGCGACGTATCGAATGAAAGCGTTCTCAATTCGCTAACAGAACAGCATTCTTACACAGAACAATCGACAAGGACATTCGATCACTCTTCTTCAGGATCTATCGATCGTGTCTTGAGATCTATCGCACTCGATACGTTCGACCGCCACGTGTGATCTATGTATAATATATCACCGAATAAATATTGGAAAATTAAGCTGGATTTTATTCGCGGCACGAAGTTAAATCGTGGAAACGCCTTGCGACGATGTCTGATCACGAAATTATATTTTTTAAGGTCGACCACCCGTCTGGTTAACGGATTAAAAATGGGCCCATTCGATTCTCCATAACGAAAGCTTTTTGCTCGAGTACATAGAAATCACTGCACACTCTTAACAAGAAGAAAAACAAATGTGATCGATGAACGGTACAATGTGATCGCAAAGTAGAGCCCCTGATAGACGAGCAGATCTTACTGGAAAGCTTTTTAATAAATCGGCGTTTAATGATGTATCACTGGTGTAGAACAATATCGTTTGGTAACACAACGCATTCCAGTGGGTCTTCCCGGTTTCATATGGAAAGACGATGTGGCAAAAAGAATCTCATCTTTCGGAGAACATGGTTTCGATTAACACGTTGACTGCCAGACCAACTCTCCCTTATTAAAAAGTCCCACAAAGTCGAAACACACGCGTCTATCTTTTCAATGAAACGGCAACTTATAAGGCAATATTTATCACAGCAATTACTCATTTCAAGCTCATGGGCCCCAACTGAAGAACTCTCTAGAATCATTCGTTTTTCTTTTTTAGCGTTGAACCAATATCAGTGTCACCTACGTCCGGTTGGTGGGACGGTCAAAGTGTTGAATCACAATAATTATAATTATTATATAACAGTTATTATATATTAATTATTATTATCATATAATATGTTGGAGATTGAACGACGTTAACATGTTCCCTCTAACGCAAAAGCTTGGACGTTTCGTAAGCGTTAAATTATTATTCAATAACATGTTCGAATAATATTGAAAGACGGTTTAAAGAGAGAATTAAGAATCGTTCAAGAATCTCTCGATCGTGTTCGTGCTCGAGCCTCTTTTATCGGAGCGCTTGATGAATAATATCGGATCTAATTTACGGTCACGTTGTACCACTTTTCGTCGCGACGGTGCCGACAAGCAACAAACAAATCGATGAGAGAAAACAGGAATCCTCGAATTTATCGTTTCGCGCGAACCTATCACTCGGTTTACAATCAATTACGAAGGCATGCGCGGTTAATATCTATTCCTTTACGAACCCTTTGCACCCGGCATATATTATCGAGACCAAATCGAACGAACAGATTCATAGAATTTGTCTATTTTATAGTCGACGGTATAACATTCTTCGAGCAAACAGTACGACGTATAGAAAAACGAGAACGCATTACAATATCATAAACTTTATATTATATATATATTTATATATATATAGATTTATATATATATATATCTTTCTTCCTCTCTCTTTCTCACTCTCTTTCTCTCGGTCCATTCTCTCTCACACGCGCGCGCACACACACACATCACTCGAAAATTTTCTTTCTTTTCTTCCGTTTAAACGTTACAGAGTATTATATAGATTTGTTCGTTTCTTTTTTTTTTCGTTTTTTTAAACTTAACTTCGTAAATAACATTCGAAAACAAGGTCGCCGAGATGGCGGCGAAAGAAAGGAAATTTCGCGTGCAAAGGGTTTCACAACGAACTCCGTCTCGTGGACCCACGACTCTCTGGTACAATACAAGATCGCGATCGGGACCGGTCGTTTAACAGAACAGCGCCGACTCAACGTAAACATCTAATGAAGAACATCTTTGGGAACGATAACAGAGAGTAATGGAAAAAGAAAAAGAAAAAGAAAAAAAGAATCATTTGCTATAGATTCGATATAACAATAACAGAAAAATAGCCCTTAATTACATACACACCGATCGGATTATACGTACGCGTGTTTATATTAATAAATTAAGAACATTCAAGCTATATCGGACTGTTCTGTTAACAACAGCGATAAAAAAAAACAAACGTTCTCCCGCAATCGATTTCACTTCATTTCACTTCATTCTTTTTTTTCGTTTTTGTTTATATCATTTTCTTAAATATCGTTTATAACACTCGCGGCTAAATTAAACATCTCTGCCCAGCTTCTCATGCTTTAACCGTTTGCACTCTCTTGTTCATTCAATAATAATATACACGGTGAATATAATAAATGCACGCGTTCGGGAGTCTTTCGAGATTCTTAAAAAAGAGAAAGAAAAAAAGGAAAAATCATAAATAATACTTGAACGTCCATCGAAACGTGAAAAGAAACAGATTCCAATCTCCGTCTGAAAGTCCCAACTGAACACGATCGTCGAAATCAATCGTCGCGTAAATGAATTTCATCGCGAGAGATCACCCTCTCGATCCGGCTGTTCTATTCGTGTCCGATTAAAATAGAAAGCAGTTCTTCGCGGTTAAAAATGTTTTCGTGATATTTAAACGAACGAGAAGTTCGCAATGAGTAACAATGGAATTTCTAAATGGCACATTTAATGATCGAGTTAGACGTAAAAAGTTGTATCGTGCAATAAAACTCTGCAGCAATTAAAATCAAGCAATCTCGTTTTGTATTGAAATTCAAGAACGCGAGTCCTCTTAAAAATCCTCTTTATTAAAACGTTCTATTCTTTATACTTGAACCGATGAATCTTCATCGTCCCATCGAACGATCGTTATTCGTCTCTGTCTTTCCATTTTTGGTCGTGCACGACACATCGTTCTATTTATATCAGTATAAGAGTATTTGCCTTTCGAAATAATAATAATACTGTATTTCTACAAGAACAATCGAACCCCGAAGGTTCGCCATCGTCATCGCGAAACTAAACATCCGAGTGCAAAGGATTAAATGCGATCAGTGCAATCAGCAGTTTCACTCTACCCATCCAAATGTGGTCAATTCTCCGCAATTTAGGCTCGGATTGTGCAAAAAAATGGACAATTTGAGAAGAGATAGATACGATCGTTTGAGCCTCGCGGCTCGTTTCCATAGTTACCGATTGTTAACAAGTATAAAAACGAGCCGCGAGGCTCGAATAAAGTTCTCCCTAATTCGCGCTCCGATTCTGCAGAAAAGTGGACAATTCAGGGAGAGTAGATGCGATTATAGAAAAACCTTGCAACTAGTTTTCATAGTTATACATTGTCGAGAACTATAAAAACGGGCCACGAGGTTACTTTATAATCGTATACAGCCTCCTCAAATTGAAAAATGGACAATTTGGGGAGAGTAGATACGATTATAGAACAACCTTGCGACTAGTTTTCATAATTATAAATTGTCAAGAACTATAGAGACGAGCCACGAGGTTACTTTATAATCGTATATAGCCTCCCCAAATTGTCCACATTTCTGCAGAATCCGAGCGCGAATTAGAGAGTATTTAACGCAACCGCGACTCCTCTCCCGAAAACGTCAATGTTGGTGCACGATCCGAGCGCGAATTAGGGCGAAATTAGCCGCACTCCGTCGCGCGACGCGATGGTGGCATTTTTCACGCGGGAAACTCTGACCGTGTCTCATAAATATCAATCCTTCTAATATCAATGAAGGGATGGTCTAGATGTTCTCTGCTTTAACCTAGCTAAAAACGCTTGCTCCCCGTCGTCCTCCGTCTTCGACAATATCCCACGGAAGCTTTCCGATCTGTACTTGTCCCTCAAGAACGTCCGCCTCTCCTCTTTGTACTTTTCTATCCTCTCGCGGCATTGCGGATCGCCCAGGTCCAGTCCGCTCAGGTTCTTCAGGTGAATCTTGTCGGAGTTGCACGACATGTTCGTACCGGCGCCGACGTTCGGCGTGGAGCTGTGCTGCGAGTCCTCGCAGGACTGTTTCACCGGCAGGGAGGCTTTCTCGGTCATCTTGTTGAACTTCGCCTCGTCCAGCGACCGGCTCAGGGACGCTCTGGTGGCCCTGGCGTGGCGCGCCCTGAGGCACGGCGGCAGATGCTGCGAGTTCAACGGCGACTCCTCGGACTTGCCCCTGGCGGTGTCCAACTCCTGCCTCATCTTCCGTTCCCTGACTATCTCCCGGCCGATCTCCGAGTCGAAGCTCCTCCGGTCCTTGCTGCTCTCGGTCTCGTACCTTCTTCTCGGTGGAATGGTCAGATCGCCGCCCACCATTCCGCCGGACAGTCGTTGCAACGCCAGTTCCTGAAGTATCGCCGCGGTGTCACGGAGAACGATCGAGTCGTCGACCGGCGAGGACGCGTTCGAGAACGTGCAGGACGAGTTCAAGGACGTGGTCTCGGACGCGCCCTCCGGCGGATGGGCGATCTCGCTGGGCTCCGCCGCGTTCTCCGACGGTATGATCACCTCGATGTGCTCCTGCGGCTGCGCGCTCTTCAGGTTGTTGCACTTCGGGCTCTCGTCGGCGCGCTGGTACTGTTTGTGCTGCTGACTGTTGTTCTTCGCCGGCTCCTTCCGCGGCACGTACTCGAAGCTTTGGCACTTATCCGTCTTGTTCGGGCAACGCGGCTTGTTATTGTCGGTCAGGGACAGATCGAGGTCCTTCTTGCTCGGCTTGCCGGTGAACGAGCGACGGTCGCTCTGGTACTGGGGCTTCTGGTGCAGCTGCAGGGAACGCCGGATGTCCTGTTGCTGGAACTCCGCGTTCCTCGAGGCTCCCTGCGCGTTCTCGAACGTCTCCTCCCCGAGGATCTGATCCTCCTTCACCGAGCTCTCGCTCCTATTGTACGCCTTCGTATTGTCTAATTGCGCGTAACACGTGGACACCTCGTGCACCATCTCGTTCGGCTTCTGGTTCAAACGAACGCTCGCTAGGCTGACGGTGCAGACCTTCTGGTTGCCGTTCTCGCGATCGTGCATCGCCGACTCGACCAGACCGTAGCTCCCTTGCCCGTTGAAGTTCCCGGAGGTTCTCTGAACCGAGCCGCCGTTGTGCTCCTCCAGATCTCTGTCGACGACGTCGAACGTCATCTCGCCGGACTCTTGGGGAAGGCTCGGGCTCTCGGTGAGGTCGCTGACCCCGATGCAAGACGTGTCCGTGTCCACCGTGGAGCCCATGGTCAGGTCCAAAGAGGTTCTCGAGACGTTCTCCGACATCGATCTAAGCTGCGGACAGTCGGTCGCTATGGCAAGGTTCACGGTGCCTTCCAAGGGGTCCTTGGGACTGCTCGAGTCGCTGGTGGGCGACGTGATCGATCCGGTCCTCTCGACTATCACCCATTCGCCGGAATCGTTCGTGTTCGACGCCATCTGCTGCGTTTCCGTGTTGGTGAACATCTTGTCGGAGCTGTCGCAGATCACGAAACCGGAGTCCGGTAGGTCCTCGATGGTCTGCTCGTAGGACATCGGCGAGTCGAGATCGGTGGCGCTCGACAACGGCATACCTTGCAGCTCGTTTCTGTGCGCGTTAGAGCTCTCGGCGAGGTCGTCGCCGTTCTGGCAGCTGATCGATTTGTTCGACGAGTCGCTGGTTCGCGCGTCTCTGTTCTCGCTGCGGGACGATTTGCTCTCGTCCGTCGGACACGAGCTCGATCTGTTCCCCGGGTCCTTGCAGCTGGACGCCGACTTGATCGATTCTACGGTGCTAGGGTGGGACATTAGCCTGTCGCAAGGCGTCATCTCCTGGTCGACGTCCGACGCTGCCAGGCTCGACTCCTTCTTCGCCGTCTTCTGAGCCTTGGAAGACTCCTTCTCGTCGTACAGGTCGACGCGTTTCTCGCACGTGATCATCCTCTCGCAGGACTTCCCGTTACTCTGGCCCTCTACGTTTACGGATAACCTATGACTAGGGTCGGATGATTTATCGGAAGACACGCTAGTTCTGTTCAGCTTGCTCGCGTTGCTCTGATCGTCGTCGATCTCTAACGGTAAGGTGAAGCTTCGGAAACTTATCCTAGGACTGTTGGCTGGGATCGGTGACGCGGAGTGCGGGGTGCCGTGCAACGTCGCCGGTGTCAACGGCGTCGACGCCTCGGACAACAACGGAAGGTACCCTGGCGTGGGTAATGGGGATGGGGTGTCCATGCTGTGCACGTCTGCGGATACCATCACCTACGGATACAAGGTAATAGATCAGTACACGTTATGATTGTTAATGATCTGAATGATATTTTGGGACACTGGGTTTTAGACTTTATCGAAGGAAATTATAACTCAATTATTTCGAGTATTTAGCTTGCCAGGCTTTTTCTCTGAAAATTTCTTCCGATTTCGATTTTGGCGGCAGAGTTCGCTGACCATTGTTCTAGAATAATAGTACAATATACGCTGAAATAGATTGAATTGTAGGAAGCGGAGAAGTAGACAAGTGTGTCTTTTAAATAATGTTATTGCAGTATTTTATGTTCTGATAAGTAGCTCTCATTGTTGCTATTTTTGGACTACTAAAATATTATTTATTTGAATGGAGAACATTCACGCCTAGATTTTATATGATTTTATATTTCAATGGAACGTCTTCCATTTGACCCTTTCATAGGCACTGAGAACTATGCTTCGCACCCTCTTTTAATGCAGATAAGGACCACCAGGCTAAAATGTTTCCACCGTTGAAAATTCATACCGACGCGAAAGCCTTCGTAGCCCGCAAAAGGATTAGAACCATTTGCAAATAACGACGAAGACATCGTTTCGTCAGAAATGAAATGTACCTGATCAGGACTTTGGCTATCAATGAAGCGCAACTCAACGTCGCATTGCAGTCTTTCCTCCAATCTCGATCTCTTCCTCTTCGATCCGCCGGTGTTCGCGGTATTCTGGGCCCCTTCCATCCTCTGCCTCCTCGGGGACGCCTCGACGGACGCGACGCCCCCGCTCTCCTCCTCGGAGAACATCCTCATCTCCCGTTCCTCGAGGTCGAAGTTGAGCTGTATCTCGGAGAGGTCGAGCGGGGAGGTCGGATTGGGCGCGTCCGCCAAATGATCGAAGTACGAGTCGTGGGAAACCGAGCGGCTGTGCCCGCAGGGCCTGGCCGGCGGCGGACCCAGAAGAGGGCCCAGGCTGTCCTCGCCGTCCAAACTGTCGGCGCTTTTCACCGGTCTCAACCGTCGCAACGAGTTTAAGGAACTTGGCACCGTTTCTGTTTGAGGTGGCGTGCCAACTTGTCTCGGTTTCCCCCTGGCACCCGGACCACCCCTACCAAACAAAGCTCTCCAGTTCAACGAGGGCGAGCGCTTCGAGCCGTTTCTCTTTCGCGGCAGCTCTATCACCGTGTGGTACTGCAACGACATCCCGGCTGGCCCGGCGCCCACCTCTATGTAATCCGGCTCGCCTCTCAGGCTTCTGTTCCGAGCCTCCTCCAGGCTCAGCAATCTCGCCGGCGTCGTGATCGCCAACGATTTCGGCCGTCCGACCGGGCCGTCGCCGAATATTAATTCCGCGTAACAAACTAAGAACTCCGTGACGACCGCCTGCACCCCGACACCCTGCAACGCCGCCACGCCGCCCACTTCCAGCTCCTTGCACCTCAACAGGTTCGGGGCCCACACGATGGCGATGTTCCGAGGCGTCATACCGGTCTCCGTGCCGCGGGCCGCGACTCGCACCAAGTGCCGCATAAGATACTCTAATGTTCTGCAAACGTTTCACAATTTTAGGATATATTTTTAGCTTGTGTCTAGATCGTCTCGCGTATTCCAAGAATATGCTCTTTTCGTTTCTTAAACGTTTAAGAGGATTATTTGGAATCGACAGAACTTCCCTCGGAAGGGAAGACGCTCTTTGTCGAGCAGAATTTGTTTAATTTCCAATTCTTTAATGCGCAAACGCTAGAATGCAATTACTACCAAACGTAACACTTATTAGAATATGAAAGTCTACATTTTACAATTATCAGAGCTACATTGTGTATCGAAAAGTTACGTCGTCCGCGTTGTACAGTTAAATTCTTCCTCGAAAGAAGAAACGCATAATTTTGCGATTTACAATATCTTTGTAATTGTGACGATTTTTACAATACTCGAATGGACGAGTATTTTATTCCTTTTAATATATGAATAATCATAGATAAGAAATGTACGCGTTACACGCTGCGATAAATATTACTTTCTACTCAGAGAGTAACATTCGAATCTGAGAGCATCGTCTCGATATTCGCTTTCCGCCGAGTCCGATCCGGACGGCGAAGACTCGCGGTATCACGAGCACCCGAAAACGAATTTGTTCGCCGACACGATGATGTACCTGTAGTGAGGTGGTGGTAATTTCCTAACGGTGTCCCTCATCCGCCTTAGTCTTTCCGCATCGGTGTTAGCCTGGACCGCGCTAACGAAAGTAGAATAAAGCTGGTATGTACAGAGTGGATTCGGCAGCTCTCTGAAGTACATTTTCAATAGGGACGCCACCGAGTGGATGTCTTGTAGAATACTTTCATCGGAATGCAATGCAGGAACACGATCCTCGTCGAACGCGTTTCGTAATCTCTGGATGTTCGACGTCACGCCGCTTAGACGGTATATGCCGTCGACCAGGCCATGCTTCTCGATGAACTCGGTGCAACATGTTAGAACGGTGGGCACTGCAATCGCAAACGTTGAAATTAGGGGATGACGTCGCGCCCTTCTGTACACGTTCGTTGAACAGACGAACAGTAAATTCTCCCCAATTTTCCTTCAGCTTGCAAACGAGAATGGACAATTGTGGAGGAGGTGGTACGATTATTCGAGGCTCGCTGTTCATTTTTACAGTTGCCGATTGTCAATAATTATAAAATAAAAACGAGCTACGAGGCTCGAACAATCGTATCTCCTCTTCTCAAGTTTTCGTTCACAAGCTGAAGGAAAATTAGAGAGAATTTACTGTACCTACCGGCAACATTTTACAGGAATTAATAAATCAAAGATTTTGTGGGTTTATTTATACAGTATAAATCGTATCGGCGACATTCGAGTGCAAAGGGTTAACTATCAGATATTCATCTGAATCAACGTTTCTCAGAAGTTACAACAGAAGTTGCGTCACAAGGCCAAGCGAGCATCTTTCAAAAAATTAAAGAAGCTCTATGCTTGTTGACAGAAATATAACGGTTCGAATTTTTGGGCCACCAGTTTGTAGAAAGAGAGCATAAAAAGCAAGTGGTCCACGTACCATCGTGACCCGAATTCAACAGATGTTCGCCCAAGTCGCAACCGAACACACGCTCCTTCAAGATTCCAGACTGTTTCAATCGCCTCCTAGACGGTCTATTCAGAATAAACGATCTAAAGAAGGCGATCAGCTTCCCGTGCTTCCTGAACACCGGCTTCACCGGCAGCTTCGACCTGACCGTCGTCGACACTGTCAGATGCCTCGGAACTTTGTCTCCTATCACGGCCACGCATTCCGCCGGAAAAAATCCGACCGCGAACCCGTGCTTCCCGCGCCACCACGTGCTTTCCCCTGGCGGAGGCATGTCTATCACGGATATCATGTCCCCGACCTGGAAATCAGAAAAATTATACGTCAGTTTCGTGCTCGGGCGTCGTTCGTTTGTTGTGCAATATTGCTTGCTCGCGAAGAGCAAGCTTGCTTTGCAAGTACAGTAATGTCTCTCTAACTGACGCTCAGATTGTCCACGAAAGTGGACAATCTGGGAAGAGGAGATACGATTGTTCGAGCCTTGCGGTGTATTTTTATAGTTTTAAATTGTCCACAATTATAAAAATGAGCTGGAATAATCGTATCTGCTCTTCCCAAAGTGGACAATCTGGGAAGAGGAGATACGATTGTTCGAGCCTTGCGGTGTATTTTTATAGTTATAAATTGTCCACAATTATAAAAATGAGCTGGAATAATCGTAACTGCTCTTCCCAAAGTGGACAATCTGGGAAGAGGAGATACGATTGTTCGAGCCTTGCGGTGTATTTTTATAGTTTTAAATTGTCCACAATTATAAAAATGAGCTGGAATAATCGTATCTGCTCTTCCCAAATTGTCCATTTTAGTGGACAATCTGAGCGTCAGTATGGGAGACATTACTGTATTCTCATCCCCAAAAAAGGAAAATAGTATTTGCATTGATTATATTGAATTGATAAAATAACAGAGCATTGAAGAAGACGATTAATGATCTTGGAATGACCTGAGGGTTTTTTTTTTGTTCTATAAGAAGCTCTGTTGAAGACCTTCGAGCAATAATTATGCGATAGTAGCAAATGAATAACGATTCTCTGTTGAAGAACAATGGAGTACATACACTGTGTTAAGAATAAATATCGAGTACATGTTACTTCCACTCTATTTTGACGCTATGAACACTTCGCTGTCCCTAATTGTACTGGCTAGTTGTTTCCGTATTACAGCATTATCACATGGCTAGAGATTATTGTACATCGTAACCGCATCTATCGTCATTTCCTGGCGAATAAGTTGGCAATGCATTCAAGTATATATATGTAACTATGATAAGTGATGCCAGGATGTTATAAAACAAATAGAATGACCCTTCTGTGGCTAATACGGTTTCGTACAAATTTTAAAACCGTGCGTGTAAAAGATACAAGATGAATAGGAAAGAAATAGTCTGAACCATATCTGTGCTATAATATCGCTGTTGCAAGAGATTCAAGAAATTATGATTGCAAGAAGAACGCTGGATTATAACGGATAAAAGCTTGAGCTGTGAGAAACTAGGAACGCGCTTATTTTTATCGTATTTAGAAATGTGATCAACAGCAACGTGAAAGATTCTATTGGGTTATTATGTTTCTCTGTTACACAGTGTACATAGGGTCTGTAATTATCATAAGTAATAAGCCTTTATAATTATGACGAGTAATAAGCCTTTATAATGATTACAAGTAACAAGCCTTTATAATTATTACAAGTAACAAGTCTCTACAATTATTACAAGCAGAGAAGCCTCTAATAATGATTACAAGTAACAAGACATTCCTCATGCAAAATGAAATGGCAAGGGTGAATACAATTTTTCATCTCAATTATTCAGGGCTTAGTATTCCAATAGGAGAAAATCGAGTCTCAGAATTCCTCGAGTATGCCTGGCATTCGATTAAACGCTATGAGTACCCATAAGTAACATCATCATCATCAATATCATATTCTCAAGTTCAGCGAACACTGTTACCCTAGCCATAAACAATTATCTACCACCGTCTAACCGTCTATGTTTTACTTGAAATTCTGCCAGAGAGTTTAAATCAATCTGTCTCGCACGTTCAATAAAATATTATACAAGCAACAAAGAATTACATTACTTACAAGTACACGATACACTTGAAACATTGAAACTCGATTTTCTAGAAAATCAAGCCCTGGACGACGACATTTCTTTTTACACAAAGGCAGTCAAGTCATGCTTATTCATATTTTACAACAATTAAAGACTCTCTATGTTACACTATTTTACAATTTTACATCACTTACAAGTACACGATATACACTTTATACATTTTGAAACTCGACTATCTAGAAAATTCAGCCCTGGACGATATTTATCCTCGCACAAAGGCGATCATCACGTGCTCGTTCCTTGCAACAATTACGACCTTCTATGTTACACTATTTTACAATGATCGCAACATCCACGGATCCGTAAGCCGGCACGAATCATTGCTTTCGCCGTGCGAAAGGATCCTGATAAAAACAAATGTTCCGTCGTTCCCCCAAGTTGATCCTTCGACGATCCTTTATCGATCGTCGTCGCGGCCGAAGCTTCTTCCGAAGCTCCTGCCTTTCGGCGAGAGACGGGCCCGTTAATTTCGTCCCGCGTTTTCTCGGCTAGAAAGTCTCTTTTCTCACCTGGAAGGATATTTCATCCGGTGCCTGTGCCACATACGGCCTGACTGCGTAAGCCGCGGCCACCGCGGGCGTGTTAATAGGACAGGAGTCCGACTCCGGGACGAGGATTCTTCTTCCTCTATTATCTAGTTGCAACCAATTCAATACTGGACCGCAGTTTAGGCCTTCATGATTCAACTGGGAGAACCGATTCAGGTAGTCCTTCAGTATATCACAGGTGTTTTTCGACCGAGCGTCCGGCAGCTTGGTCAGCGAGGAGAATTTCCTGTCGAATATGCAACGGTGCAGCTGCTTGTCGAACATAACAAAATTATCGTAGGATCGTTGCAGGGTCCAGCACGCGTCCCCGGATGTAACTCTGACCGCGTAGCTGTCGGAATCATTGGAACCCTCGCTAAGCGAAACCTGCAATTAAACGATTTCCATTGTTCAATTCTCGACTGGTGGTAACGCATCGGTTTTATTAAGTTTAGTACTCCCTGATTGTCGCTCGACTTGGAAACGAAAATGGACGAATTTGGGAAGAGGAGGTGCGATTATTCCAGTTTTTTGTGGCTCGTTATTGTGTTTTTTTTTTGGTGATCGATTACTATAAAAACGAGCCGCAAGGCTCCAACAATCGCGTCTCCTTTCTCTAAATTGTCCATTTTTCTGTACGAGCGGAGCGACGATTAGGGAGAACTTATTGTAGTCAGACTTTACTTCTGGACCAATATTATATTCCAATATTATATTAATTGTTATATAATAATATATAACAATATAATATCATATAATATATGATATTGTATTGATATTCTATCATATTATATTATATCATATAATATATGATATTGCATTGATATTGTATCATATTATATTATATTATATTATATCAATTGATATTGATATTATGTCATATTATATTATATCAATTGATATTGATATTATATCATATTATATTATATCAATTGATATCGATATTATATTGATATTATATCATATAATATATGATATTATGTATTAAATATGTATATATAACAATATATTAAATTCGGATCCCGATAAAATCAAGAAACAGTAATTTCGATCAGCGTAAAAATTCATTGTTAGAAATCAAATATTAAAAAAATAAAAGAAGAAGTAATTGAAGCCAAGCGTCGAGTTCTAGAACTATTTAGAAAGTTAGTGTGTAACCGTGACTGTGTGCAACTGACCTCCAAGGAACTGAGCTCGACGTGCTCGTAATGAAAGTGGGCGCACTCGTCCAATTTCGGGAACCGTGCGATGCTGCCCATGTTGCTGCCCGAGCTGACCGGCGTGCTGAAGTCGTCCGTCCGATTACATCCTAATCCCTGTATCAAACGGAAATATTGATCTACGTCAGTTCACCTTATCCCGTCGTGCATTCTCGATCTAGTAATTAAAGCCATCGCCGTTAATCATCTTTGCACTCTACATCGCCGAAAGCGGATTCCACGAGCGTCTTTCACCCCTTGCTGGAAGAAGACTCGCCCCGTTGCGACTAGACCGCGGAGACTTTATGCGAAATAAGAACCGTCGAAGTTCATCGTGAAAAATAGAATGTTGGAATATTGTTGTTATCGTTTAGAGGCTGTGGATTTCACGCAATTATGTGAGCAAAGTGCGAGCAAGTAAAAGAAGAGGAAATTAAGGGAATCGTGTTACTCTTTGTCTGAATCTTTCGATCTATTGAAACTATTCGAAGAAGACGTAGACGCGTTGCTGTTTCGTTTTTGCATTCTGCATTTTGCTATTTCTGCAGACAGTTTTAACTTTGCATAAAGATCCGCGGTCTAGTTTATTATTGACAGCGAAGAGTGACTGTGCGACGACTTGTATAGGCTTTGTCTGCAAGCTTTTCGAATGCAAGGAAACGTACAAATTACCAAGGTTCGTCGGCATTTCGATTTTATTCTTTTCACTGTACATATATTTGCAGAAAAGTTCGCAGTGTAACCATAACTGGATGGATGTTATGCGATTATGGGAAAATGAGTAGGCGAAACACGAAATAGCGCTTGAATAGTTTCGAAAGACTAATGCGTTTATGGGAAAACGAGTAGACGAAACACGAAATAGCGTTTGAATAGTTTCGAAACACTATTATTATATTATTATTATTATTATTACATTATTATATTATTATTATTATATTATTTTCGATATTCCTGCATAAAGATCCATCGAATTCGATCGCCGCGAATCGAATTATTATTATTATTACTACATTATTATATTATTATCATTACATTATTATATTATTTTCGATATTCCTGCATAAAGATCCATCGAATTCGATCGCCGCGAATCGAATTATTATTATTATTACTACATTTTTATATTATTATTATTATATTATTTTCGATATTCCTGCATAAAGATCCATCGAATTCGATCGCCGCGAATCGAATTATTATTATTATTACTACATTTTTATATTATTATTATTATATTATTTTCGATATTCCTGCATAAAGATCCATCGAATTCGATCGCCGCGAATCGAATTATTATTATTATTACTACATTTTTATATTATTATTATTATATTATTTTCGATATTCCTGCATAAAGATCCATCGAATTCGATCGCCGCGAATCGAAATCCCGGGGACCCCGATTTTTCATTCGCGCGCAGCGTCGCGCGGAATAACAAACGCGCGGATTTATCCGGGCTTTATCGCGGGCCCGGTTTTTCAATAAAACGGTCTATCCCTGATCCGCGAACGTGTTTACGACTCGCATAAAGAAAGTAGCTCGGAATAAAAATCCATTAAAACGTTTTCCGTACCGTTAGCCGTTGATTTATCGCCGGACGAAATGTTTACATCCGCGGGAGATCGGGCCTCGCGCGGTCCCGTATTTTTAAACCACTTTTCCGCGCGGGATGCGCCGCGACGGTACACAATCCGCTACCGATACGCGCCGGGATCCCGACACGAAAATATCGTAAAACGCCCAGACGGATAAAAGAACGGCCGATACGTCGGCTCGTTAAGAATCGTCAAACTTTCCGTCGGATCACCGCTGAAGAGATAACCGCACGCCGGACGACATTTATGCACTCTCTGTCTCGCCAGGATCGTTGGAAAAGCTTGTGAAATAGAAATATTGCACTTTCTTTTATTTACTTAATCGGCGTCCAAGCTTTATTTCGATCGGCAAGCGAGATATCCCGACGATTTTAATCAATTTTCTCCGCGTCGCCTAAAACAGTTTCTTGTATCTTCGTTTTCGTTCACAGCGGTGCACTTAATGGTTTATTAATTACAGGCTTCTCTGACGAGAATACTGAGCCGCCAAATTATTAAATTTTAATGGCTCGAATTTAATTATTAACTGCAACATTGTTTCTGTAACAGGGCATCTACACTTTTTTACAAATTTTACCTAATTATATACACTTAATATACACTAAATAATATTTACACTATACTATATTTACACTATACACATGTCACGATATTAATACAATTATTTTGAATGTTTTTCAATACTTAAAACAATACAATTATTAACACAATATACGCGGGACAGGCGTTAATGACTTTCTAAAAGATTCTACAAATTCTCTTACGTATTTTTAGAAATTCTGAAAATCCTCGTCGTACACTCGTTAACAGAATCTCATCGTTCCTTTCGAAAATACTAAACATTAAGTATCAATATTGAAAACATCCCTCTAGGCGCGCAAGCGAAGCCGCGTTGAAATCGAAGAATGCGTCGACGGGAAAAATTCTAGAAATTAAAATTCACGACGGCGGTTTAACCGGCCGATGTGCCGCCACGAAATTCGACTGGCCGTCGTTCGAAGAGAAACTGAGAACCGTGAAACCGATCTTATTATGTAAGCGAGAGGAACGCTTTGAACGAGTTTCGCCGCGTCGCGACCGTTGCTTGCAGAAAATGGTTGCAGTCTGCGAAGGCAATTGAAGGAAGACGGTCCCCGATGAATCATCGTCTTGGTGCGTGTGCCGACGGTGGACTTCCAGCTAACGAGGATGGCTGAACGTCATTCGGGTCATATCGACGCGGCCCAAATTTTTTTGCACGGTCGTCGCGTCGCGTCGCGGGCCTCACTCTCATTTTTCGTTGCCGGCGAACGTTCCTTGCTCGGCGATCGCGAAACAAACACGCGGGGTCGGTCCAGCTTCGTTGTTTAACACGTTCCGTGCCACGTGTACCATCGATGGTACACGCTTGCATGTTTACTTAGCGAACCGAACAAATTGTTTACAAGAAATTTAGAACCGAAGAATCAATTTCCACCGCAAGAATGGGCGTTGATAA
Source organism: Megalopta genalis (assembly GCF_051020955.1). Classification (NCBI taxonomy): domain Eukaryota; kingdom Metazoa; phylum Arthropoda; class Insecta; order Hymenoptera; family Halictidae; genus Megalopta; species Megalopta genalis. Next base: position 18,850,814 of record NC_135017.1, read on the forward strand.
GTTTTTGTTACGTTGTTATGTGTACGAGAATGAATAATTGCACGTAATACATCAAGTTTTAGTAAAATATCAAAGTGTGAAGATTCGAGTAAAAAAAGCTCGGCACGGAACGTGTTAATTTTGGGATGATTTTTGCGCAAGGAAAATAGTATACGTGCCGACGATTCAGAGCCACCGTCGCTGTTCTTAAAAAATAAAACGCGAGAAAGAGAAATACAGTAATGTCTCCCTTATTGACGCTCAGATTGCACACGAAAATGGACAATTTGGGAAGAGGAGATGCCATTGTTCGAGCCTTGCTACTCGTTTTTATAGTTACCGATTTTGCCAACGATTATAAGAACGAGCTGCAAGACTCGAACAATCGTGTCTCCTCTTCCGAAATTGTGCATTCTTATGGACAATCTGAGCGTCAATTAGGGAGACATTATTGTACAATGTTCTTGTCGAATCTGAAACTGCGAGGACCTGAAATGCAATGTTTCAATTACTTTCGACTGGATTTTATGCATTTATGGGAAACATCGGCGGTCGAAATACGCAATTGCGGAGACATATGAAGAATTTAATTAGTTTATTACGTTACTTTCAGCTCGTCGAAATTATTAAAAGAAACAGTTCATTTTTATTGTATCTCTGTTTCTTGCAGTTCTCTTGAAAAATTGCTATTTTGCGTAAAGATTTGCAGACAATTTACGACACTTCAGAACCAACTTTTTCTTTATTTAAATGCATAGATTTAAATGCAGGTAAAAGATAAAGAACGTTAAGTGTATCATTAATGTTAGAAAACATATTATTAAATTCATAGTACATTATTAAATTGAAAGTATGTTATTACGTTTAAAGTATATTATTGAATTTAATTATGCAGTTTAGTATTTATTCGAATCGTTTCGAGTAAATATGTCTCGAAGATACATATCGGAATAAATTCTTTCGAATAATCCAACGATTGTTCTGCGATTAATCGTAATTCTTCGATAAATAATTCTATTAATCGAGATCTTGGTCGGACATCTCTGAAACATCCAAATACAATGGCACCACTAAGAAGATGAACGCGTCACTTGTCGACGATGAATCAGATAATATGTATACGGGTTTCGTCGGGAAAAAGATCGGAAGTCAAAGCCCGGCCTTTCAGACACGTACAAGGGACTTCCTCTTTAACCGGCGGCAGAAGTGGCGTAGTAGGCTTTCAATTATAAGAGCACTATCAATTATCTCGTTTGTCCAACAAGCTTAAGTCTCGCTGCCGCGAATGCCCCCGACCTACGAATATGTGTAACGTCGACCAAGAAAACACGAAAGTTCGCCGCGCGGTGCATGGCAAATTCTGCACGAAAATCGGGAAATTGTTGCTCGACTTTTGATCAATCGTCTCGCGTGATCGAATGATTTTTGGAAAAATCCATAGGCAAGATTTATTACAATATATTTCTAAATCTAATTGTTTAGACTGCGGCGTTATTTAGGCATTTGTGGTATAAGAATATCAAAAGTGCAATTGAACGTGCATATCGACTGAAACTCGTTGCATTATTGTTCTAATTAATATTATATATTTGTAATTATTATTATTCTAATTCGCCATCAGGAATATATTTATAATACGTTATTATTAGTAATATATTATGATTTATAATACGTTATTATTAGTAATATATTATGATATATAATATATTATTATAATATTATAATATATAAGAATATATTTATAATATATTCTTGATGATGAATTAGAATAATAATAATATATTATAAATATATCGCATAAGCACTATAAATATACACATACATATGAATATTTATAATAACAATGCAGATGAAAATGTACTTTATTTAATATATTTATACAAGTTATAAATTATAATTTCAGCGTGCAATTAAGAAATGTATTTCTTCAGAAGAAAATTAGTTTAAAAGAGAAAAGAAAAGACTGAAAGTATAGCTTTCATTATTTTCTATCTTGAAAAAGTATAAGTATAAAAATACCATATTTTCTATAGCATACAATAGAGTAAAAATCGCGTAGAAACTTCAATGAAATTAAATTTCAATTCGTGTTCACGTGCATTGAATCGATCAAATATTATAAACCAACAGGTATTTGAACTTTCATCCGGCAAGACACGCCGCGAAACAAAAGATTAATCAGCGCGGTTGTCGCGGGGCTTCAGTTTTCCCGGCTTTCGGATTTCCTCTCGGAGAGGAGAGAATTTCCATCGCAGGAACGTGCCGCACGCACGGCACAGAATCGGCATGGTATAATGATCCGCCTCATTACAATATCGACGACGAATAGCCGGCGACATTGACGGATTAGCAGAAGGTTGGGTGCTCGATGGAATTATGAGGTCGCTGAATTCTTCGAGCCACGTGGAATAGCTTTCGACACCGCGTGTAAATCGTGCCCGCATCGAAATGTCGACACTTCGTATGCATTAGATGCAACGAACAAACGTAAAAAGAAAAAAACTTCGACCCAGCGATTGCAAAGCCGAGCGTCGCGGGACTAATAATGACCCGGCAAACCGAATCGCTGGAAGCAAGTTGTTCGCATAAATCAAATTGAAATGCGGATGAAGTTTCCATTATCGTTACAAGTCATTAGAATGCGACGGATTTCTCTGCGAGATCGTTGCCGGCGAATTAGTCGGACGAGAACCGTGAAACGGCGAGACCGTACGAAGATATCAGCGACGACGATTACGCGACCGTGGAATATTGAAAAGATATTGTAAAAACAGTAATTTTAGACTTTTTTAAATATAATGTATATAGTTTGCGATCTCTGAATATATCGGAAAATATGTAATATTAATAATTATGTCTATAATTTACGATCTTTGAGTAGATTAAGAACTGTATAAAATTAATAATTATGCCCATAATCTACGATCTACGATCTTTGAATATATTAAAGATTGTATAAAATTAATAATTATGTCTACAATTTACAATCTCCGAGTAGATTAGGAACTCTATAAAATTAATAATTATGTCTACAATTTACGATCTTTGAGTAGATTAAGAACTCTATAAAATGAATAATTATGTCTACAATTTACGATCTTTGAGTAGATTAAGAACTGTATAAAATTAATAATTATGTCTACAATTTACGATCTTTGAGTAGATTAAGAACTGTATAAAATTAATAATTATGTCTACAATTTACGATCTTTGAGTAGATTAAGAACTGTATAAAATTAATAATTATACTCATAATCTACAATCTACAATTTCTGAATATATTAAAAATTGTATAAAATTAATAATTGTGTCTAGGATCACTGATTACATTAAAACACATACAAAATTAAAAATTAAAGTGTGTCTATCAATATCGAAAGTTCTCGAATCTGCGAGAATGTCGAAAGTTTCGAAACATTGATTGTGATCACGGAAAATGTGTGCAAGTTTGTTCCGCATAGAATTCTCTTCACGCGACGATATAATTACACCGCTTTTACGGAGAAAGCATCGTCAAACATGTGAGATCCAAACAATCCGATAAAAATTAGAACCTTCGAGTCAACCGTGACGGGATTTACGAACTTGCCAGGTTATCAATCTTCGGGACAGTTTTCCAAACTCTTCTATTTTCAGAAGCGTTTCGATGAAACCGACGAACGAAAGATTATTCGAATAAGTTATTAGGATTACTTCGGATAATTATTTGCTGGAATTTCGAATGATTTTTCATTCGAATAATTCTTTGTTCTTTATTCGAATGATTCTTTGTTCTTTATTCGAATGATTCTTTATTCTTTATTCGAATGATTCTTTATTCTTTATTCGAATGATTCTTTATCCTTTATTCGAATGATTCTTTATTCTTTATTCGAATTTATCTGAATTTCGAATTATTTGAAATTCGAATAAAGAATCATTCAAAATTGGAATAAAGAATTATTCGAAATTCGAATAAAGAATCATTCATAATTCGAATGAAGAATCATTCGAAATTCGAATAAAGAATCATTCAAAATTCGAAGAAAGAGACATTCGTACGAATAAATAAAAATATTCGTCCACAAAGAATTTATTCGATTAATGCTCAGCTCTGAATGAAAATTAGCTAAAACCGTATTCGCAATTTGAATGATTTTGATGAACCGAGAATAGCAACGATGTTCTCGAGTTGTTCGAACGTTTCGCACCGGTTTCGCATTCCGTCCATTAATTTCGGCGATAGATCCATAAAACCGCTGCATAAAACGGCGGTCTATTTATAAGAATTACGGTTATTGCTCGCGTTTAGACGATCCTAACCCGTTAGACACGTGAATCGTAAACGAGACACGACCGGGGCTGGGCTCTCTTGCTTTTTTCGCTGGAAACGAACCGTGGTCCGAATGGAATCGCTGTCCGCGGTGGAGTATCGACGAGCGGCGGCGCGCAACTTGTCTTATTTGGGTCATTGTATTTTTTGGCAACGCCGAGGCAAACATCGGGGCTTCTATACGCGCTATAGAAGCGAGCACTGTTCTCTCTCCAGCTGGATCTGGCAATCGCTCGGAAACGATCGTTCCGCCGCCTGCCTCCCTGGTTTACGCTTCTTTAAGCCCGCAACTCTCGTTGCCGATCCGCCATCGAATTTCGTCCGGAAATTTCTAGGCGTGGAACCGGCGCGACGAGGCCGCCCTCGCGAACATGATATCTTCACCCTAACTGCACGGGTTTCCGGCCGGAGATCGGGACCGGGCACAAAATCGCCTAATTCGATACCGAGACACTCTAAGGGAAACGTGATTTCGAGATATTCTGTTATTTCGTGCGAAATTTCCTTTTTATTACTTTTACTTATATTTATTTTATTACATTTATCTTAGTATATCTATATTTATTTTATTATATTCATCTTAGCATATTTATATTTACTTTATTATATTTCTTAGTATATTTATATTCATTTTAGCATATTTATATTTACTTTATTATATTTCTTAGTATATTAGTATATTTATTAGTATATCTATATTTATTTTATTATATTTATCTTAGTATATTTATATTCATCTTAGCATATTTATATTTATTTTCATATTATCTTTTTATATTCATCTTAGTATATCTATATTTATTTTATTATACTTATCTTATAGCATATTAAAAAAAATAATTAATATAGTACAAGTATATTTAAAATAATAATTAGTATATTTGAAAATAATAACTTCGTTGTTACCGAAAAGCAAATTATTATCGGCGCACGCGAAGAGATGCACGAATTAATTGATAATTATTTAAACAGACGAGACTGACCGATCGTAAAGAATGTACGAACGTTGTTGTCTGGCCCGGGGAGGGTCCAGCGGACAAGGAAACCGCGTGCGGACATTAATGCGTTTCGCGATCGATAAACATCGAGGAATTTACAGCGGGCGAAAATGTTCGAGCAGCTGCAGTTTCTCCCGTTAGTAGGTCGACGAACTTTTTGGCAGCGTTTGAGCAAACAGCCACGAACGCTGCGGGTGCAGCCTCTACTTCCACGATCTCCGTTTATCCCTCTCGATAGTTTACAGACGGGGGGGCCGAGTGCCATTGCGCGAAACAACGCCGCTTCCAGAACGCGTATGCAGTTACCGCCCCCTTTTATTGGATGCAGCGATCGGTGACGCGATATTCCCTTATAGAGCATCCCTTACCGGTCGCCCCCCTTACGGATCAATTCTTACGTACGGCGGGGTTATAATTGTGTTAACAAAATTTAATACGATTATATTATTGACCAAATTTATCGAATAATTGTGTTAACAAAAGTTATCGCAATTCTAATATTGGCAAAATTTATCGTAATTCTATTATTGGCAAAATTTATTGCGACTATTAGCAAAACTGATATTATATATTATATATTAATATATAATATATAATAATATATAATAATAATATATAATATATGATATATTAATATATATATAATATAATATAATATAATAATATATAATATTAATATATCATATATTATATATTCATATTATTAAGAAAATTGATCATAATTCTATAATTAACAAAATGTATCGTAATTCTATTATTAACAAAAGTACAATAACTCTATTATTAGCAGAATCAATCGTGATTCTATCATTAACAAAATTTCCGCTAATTCTATTATTAACCAAATTTATCCAGCTCGTATGAACAAAAATCCTGTTCGCACACTTAGCAAAAAATGAAAGCTATTTATATCGTTAACAAAAGACAGCGCGTGTCTTCGATCAAACAGAGATCCGTCCAGGCAAAGAGTACACAGAAATAGTAACACGCGATGCTGCGAACAGATTATTCGCGACAATTGTCCCGAGTTTCCTCGGATCTCGAACGCGACGTTCCGCGATCCACGCAGCGCATACACGTTGATCCCCGGCTATTAATTACGGCAATACTTTGCAGCGATCAGGTGGCAACGAGCAACGGAGTCGACGACAACAGGTAAAGAGCACAAAGGGGAACACGCGAGCTTGCGGAGAAATATGAAAACGATTATGCTCGGACAGGTTGTTGTCGGCGAGGATGACGATGATCGATGCGCAACGAGATCTTCTTCTCTTAGGGGTCGCGAGCCGCCAATAACTTCCCGACACGAGGCCGAGCGCGAATTACATACATGGTTTGCGAAATGGCGGCGGGGTACGGGGGAGGAGAACAATCGTCCTCGTCGAGTTCAACTGCTAGAAGCCATGCGAACCGAGCCGAAAAATTGATCCGCCGATGATAATGCGCCGGGGAAACTCTCCGGGAAGTAAGTTCCCGGCGATAGGGAATGGCGGAGTTCGGGAGAGGAGGGAAGAGAGAGAGAGAAAAGTTCAAGCCAGAAAATTAATAGAAACTTTTATTCTACCGTTACGAGATGCAAGTACGCCGGCTATTGTACAGAGAAGTGTGCCGAAAGTTCGGACACAAGCGCAAAGTCCTCGTGCAAAATGAAATTTCGACGATAAAGAGAGAAAGTTCCGTCTTTTCCAAGCGGAGAGCTTGGAGATTCATCGATGGCCGCGACCGATTCGAGCGTCGCTTTTTTCGAATTGCTGCGAAAGCGACGCCGATTAAGATTCTTCGAAGTTCCTTGATTTATTGGAAAGAGAAAAGCCATTGATTAATTATCCACTTGGTCGATTTGTACTTTTATTTTATCTGTTTGATGTTCGAACAAGTGATTCGCGCGAAGAATTGTTCGAATGTAGAATAAAGTTATTTGAATAATGAATTATTCGAGTAAAGAATTATTCAACTAAATAATTATTGGAATAAAGAATTCTTCGAATAAAGAATGATTCAATTAAATCATTACTGGAATAAAGAATTCTTCGAATAAAGAATTGCTTGAATTGCGAATTATCCGAGTAAAGAATTATTTGAATAAAGAATTATTCAACTGAATAATTACTGGAATAAAGAATTATTTGAATGGCGAATTATCCGAGTAAAGAATTACTTAACTAAATAATTACTAGAATAAAGGATTATTTAACTAAGTAATTACTAGAATAAAGAATTATTTAACTAAATAATTACTAGAATAAAGGATTATTTAACTAAATAATTACTAGAATAAAGAATTATTTGAATGGCGAAATATTCGAATAAAGAATCATTCAACTAAATAATTACTGGAATAAAGAACAATTTGAGTAAAGACTTACAAGAATTATTCGACTAAAAACTTATCGTTCGGCGAAAAAAAAAATTACTCGACTAAAGAATCGTTCGGCTAAAAACATACTCGACTAAAGAATCATTCGACTAAACAGATAGAACAATCGACGACGAGCAACGAATAATTGCACAATAGGCAAGTTTACTGTAAAGGAGGTTCGCTCTAAACAAGACTGGAGGGAATAGAAAATCGCTGGAGCGTTAATCGGCAAACTCTGTTCGAGAAAAAGAAAAAGAACGGCGGGGTATGCATGCGAGAACGGGTGAAAAGGGTGCACCACGCCGGGATATTAAATATTCGATTATCCGTGGGCGAGAAAAGCCGGAGGGACGCAGATAACAAGGACACGTCGCGCAGGACGAGTCCATTAAACGCGACCTCGGCGTGGCTCTATGTAGGTCGCACGAGTCAAATCAAAATGGGGATAGAGAGGAGCCGGCGAAACAATGGGGGGGGGGGAGAAAACGGGGTTAAAAATCATCCTACGAATTTCCAATCGAACTAAAGCGAGAGAGAAAAGAGGGGCAGACGAAACAAAGAAACAGAGAGAAAGAGGGAGCAAGTGAGAGAGAGAGAGAGAGAGAGAGAGAGAGAGAACAAAGAGAGAGGAAAAGAAAGAAAGAGAAAGGGAGAACAAGAAAGAGAGAACAAGAGAAAGAGAAAGGAAGAAGGAGGGGGAAAGCTAAAGGAAGAAAGAGAGAACAAGAAAAAGGAAGAACAAGAGAAAGAAAGAGAGAGAAAGAGATACAAGGAACGAGAAAGAAAGAAAAAGAAAGAGATATAACGAACGAGAGAGAGAGGAAGAGAGAGACAGCGGGTAAGAAACTATGGAGAATTAAGGCTCGTTCGGATAGAGTAATTTGATAGAGTGGCGAGTAATTTAACAACTTATTGTGTGTATGTGTGTGCGTGTGTAGACACTAGGATTTAGTCGAGTAGGTTATCAACCCTCGAACGGCGGACCTTGCTTGATCAAGATACTCTTGAGTTACGTTTAAGGATAATTGATCATTTTATTTGTCAAGTTAGTTCAACAGATTTCTCAAGACGTTCTCCTTCCAGGCACATTAATTGTTCTACTACAGGCTTCGTTAAAAGATACAACATTTCTTTTCAGCAAACTCGACACCGAATTCTTCGTACAGTCCAGCAAACAAATCAAAATTGTATCGTTTCGCGAATATTACGAATGTGTAATTCCCAGGCGATTATTCTTGTCCTCTCATACTCATTTATTTGCGACGCGAAATAAATGTACACGGAATTTTATTAAATTCCGCTTTCGTGCGATTCTCGGAGACATTCCTGCGGCTGTCGGACGCGTTCAAAGAAATTCAACGCTAGATTTCCGGAGCACTAAAACCAGCTTTCTTCGTTCTATTTTTATAAAAGCAACGACAAGTCGTTCGTTCCGATCTTTAACTTAAGCAAATATTTGCCGCAAATGTTAACAGACGTATCGAACAAATCTCTCGCAAATGTACCATCGCAATCCGAATAATCCCGAATCGAGTAATCTCGCGACAAACGATCGCAAGAGATCCGTCTCAACGGCTCGACTGTCCTAAGCACCCCAATGTACCCCTAATCTCGTCCACCAAAACCCTCTCGATCGGAGAACAACGATCGTCACTCTACCAAACTACTTTAATCGCGACCGAACGAACCTTCGCGATCGGAAAACACGAGAGAAAAGGTATACAATAAATATACAATAATGTCTCCCTAACTGACGCTAAAATTGTCCACAAAAATGGACAATTTAGGGAGAAGAGAGGCGATTATTCGATCCCTGCGGTTCATTTTTATAGTCACGAATTGTCAACAACAATAAACAACGAGATGCAAGGCTCGAATAATCGTATCTCCGCTTCCCAAATTGTCCATTTTTATGCGCAATCTGAGCGTCAATTAGAGAGACATTACTGTATATACACGGCGATGCGTGGATGCGCGTCGACGATGATGCAGCTTGAAAATGGGGAAGAAACAGCCCCGGATATCGAGGGTAACATGGCAGAAACAGAGAGACAGAGAGATAGAGAGCGAGAGACAAAGAGAGCGAGAGAGAGAGAGAGAGAGAGAGCGCAATACGGTATAGAAGAATATAACCATAGAGAATGTGGAAGAAACACTACCTGGACGCCTCCCAAGAAAATTTCGATAAAACGATACGAGATCCTTAAACACATTAGTGTTGATGATGCTCGTCGGCGTGTGTCTCTCTCTCGGTTAGGCTTAGCCGGGAAGAATCCGCGTGAATCACAGTGTCTCTGTCGACGGCGTCGACGTCGGCGGCGGATGCGGCCTCGGTGTCGTCGGCTTCGTGTTTCCCATGGCACGCGCGACGGAAGACGACGAGGTCCGTCGAGGAGAACGGAGGTTCTCCGGCGCGTAGGTCGCGCGAGAGAGGGAGAGGATAGGCGAACAGAGCGGACCCGGGCCGGGTTGCGAGGGTGCAACGGCGTCGTCGGGAACAACTACCTCGAGACGGCTGGAACAGCTGGCGCAGCGGCTGAGAACGCGGCGCATAGCGTCGCGAGCCGGGGCGACCGTCGACGACGACGACGACGACGACGACGACGACGAAGATAACGCCGAGGACAGCGACGAAGACAGCGACGTGGATGCGGACGACGTCGGATTAGGAGACACCGAGGACTCGCGGTCCGCCGATGACGTCGTCGGCGCGACGCGAACGGCTGGACGCGGACTCGCGAGGAGGGTGCTGTTCTCCGCGCCGCGGCCGCGACCAGCCGCCTCTGTACTCCGTGGAGCTACTCCTCTCTGCTGGCCCGCGATGCGTACGAATCCACGCGATCGCGTCTGCTCGCTGGAAAACTGGGTCACCAAGTCACTAGCCAGCCTCCGCGCCGCGCCGCTCCGCTCTGCTCCGCTCCGCTTCGCAACGCGCGCGCAGATGTACTTACTTACCCTAGGATCCTTACGCGACCCTGCGGCCCGCCCGAATTCGAGCTGCGCCAACCGATAACCACGCCAGCACCCCGCTTAATGGACGCACTTTCCTCTCACCCACCCACCCCCCCTTTCACCCTACCGCGCTTTTCCGGATGGCGGTAGGTCTTGTTTTAAGGGGAATACGGCCGAATCGGCGGCACCGAAAGTCTCTGGCGAATCGAAGTCGATCGAGTTTATCGATGTCTTTATTTATGGATTTATTATTTTTAGTGGTTCGCGTCTTCTCGAATCGTGTGAATTTCGATTGGAGCGAGAAGGGGTAAGGGTGGTAAATGGAATGGAACGAAGAAGACAGGAATTATGCGCGAGTAAAATGTCGTAAATTACAGTCGATGGAATGTACGGGGAATTAAACTCGTGTGAGACAGAAGAAATTTAAGTAAAACGAATGTACAGTGAATTAAACTCGCAAAATACAGGAAATTAAATTCGTATAAAATACAGTGAATTAAACTGATATAAAGTAGAATAATTTATGCGACGAATTTAATATTGTGCAGTTTTGATACCATTGTAACGATTATAGTAAATCGAAATAGTATTCTAGGGTAGTAATAGTATATAAATAGTATTATATAAATAAATAAATATATATATAATATATATTATATAATACTATATTTATAATATATAAATATAGTATTATATAAATAGTATTCTTCCCACCCTTTGGCAACAACCCTTCGGGGCTTCGGTCCAAACCGAATCATTTTCCGATCTTTCTTCTGTCACGATTGTTAGCGAAATGGTTAACAATAGAACTACCAAAACAGCGAGAATGTTTTTGAAGAGGAGGCGTACGAATTTCATTGAATTTCGTTCGATTTTAATGTCACGAAATAAAAATTTGTTAACGCTGTTTTTATCGAACGAGCTCTCACGACAACGAATTGTTCGATTGTTGTGCTGCTTCACTCTGCTACAAGCGTGTGTGTCGTAGAATCCAATGTCGAGAGCAGCGATGTATTGATTGCGATGCGAACCCTATAAAATGTTTTTGACACGTGACGCGTGGGTGCGCGAAGTGCCTACTCGACGACCTACGGTGCACCTGAGCGCTAAATGCTTTTAACGGATAGATTGATCTATTAATAGTTGATTATTGGTGGCGTGCGAAGCCGCGTTTTCTTCTTTTTTCTTCTTTTTTTTCCATTTCCTCGACACGGTTTTTCCGCGCGCGATACCCGGATCGTTCTCATTGCCCTAGAATTAACCCTTTGCGGTGCAGCGGCGATCCTGAGGCGCCGCTAAAAATCGTTTTATCTCGTTCTAAATTCATTCTTATTAACGTAAAAAAATTTTTAATAATTATGTTAGTTATTATATCAGCAGTTATATATATTATATGAATAATTATATTAATATATATTACGTTAGTTATTATATGAATAATTATATTAATATATATTACGTTAGTTATTATATGAATAATTATATTAATATATATTACCTTAGTTATTATATTAATAATTATATTACTAATCACATTAATATATATTATATTAATGTGACAACAATTACATCAATATATACCAAATTTGTCTATCTTTAGAAAAAAAAAACAATTAAACATTGAACTGCTTCATCGGTCGCAAGACTCGATTTCCAATGCACAAAATGCACAATCGTCGATTCAGAGGTAAATTGGCATCGTGTTTGCTTGCATTTCGAAGACGACCGCATCGTTGTCCGAAATTTCTTCGCTCGTAATTAACGTTCGCTAATAGCTTGTAAGCATAAACGCGACCATACCGCTGCCACCGGCTCGCTCCACGAACGTGTATAAGGGCCCGCAGAATTCCAGTCTGCTAAATTCTCAATGCAACACGCATACGCTCGCAGCGCCGAAAGGGTTAATATCGCTAATTCCCGCACAGCCGAGGCGCACGCCCTGTACAGTAGAGACCAGTCTCGCGATTAGCCTAGCCGTAGCTCAAGCTTTAACGACGAACAAGAAGACGACGAGAACTGCGAAATTTCGAACGAGCTCGCTGTGTACGTGGCATTCGATTGATCGAACCAATGGCGAAACGAGCCGAAATGAAATTCTGTTGGAAATATTATTCGAATAAAAGCTTGTCCGAGCTATTTGTTCGATAATATTATTATTATTATTATAAAAGATTATAAAATTATTTATATTATCATAAAATATTAGAAAATTATTATTACTATTATAAAATATTAGAAAATTATTTATATTATTATAAAATATTATTAAATTTCTTTTATTATCATAAAATAATAATAATATTATAATTATATATTTAATATTATTTTTAATATTATTATAATATTAAAATAATAATAATAATATTATCATAAAATATTTTGTTCGAGGAATTTATCCGAAGGATTAACCGAACAAAGTTTTACTTGAGAAATTTATTCGAAGCGTTACATTTTATCCAAAGAATTTGCTCGAGGCATTGCTCGATTGATATTTCAATCGAAGAATTTATTCGAAATATTATTCGACGGATTTATCTTTCTGAAGAATTTATTCCAGAAAAAGAGATTCTAATCCGTTACGATAAAAACGTGATCGCGTATTAAAACGTGTCCGAACACTTTCCGCGAGAATCGCGGCGATACACTCGCCTCGGATAAGCGAATACCGAGGAGAAAGAGTGCATTTGCTCCGGGGGAATACGAAAGGAGGCAAGTGGAATATGGACGTTCATTGTGTCGCTGATGTGAGAAGGCAACTGTCTTCCGCCTTTCGTGGGCGGCGGCACACAATGACCGTCCGATGGAAATAGTTTCCAGCAAAAACTGGGTCGTTCAGGTAACACATCCAATCAAGCAATAATAATGGCAACCTTGGGGGGGGGGCGAAGGGTGGGGGTGGAAACTGGGGCGAAGCCGGCGGCGAACAGAGACGAGATTCGGGAGACGAAAATTGGGACTCCCGATGATGTATCTACGATATATCCGCGATATATCGCGAAAGCAAAAAAAGAAAAAACTGAAACGAATCCTTTCACGCTTTACATCCCCCTGAAAGCGCAAGCAGTCGTATGCTCGCCGGACCTTTGTCCCTGTCGATGATACGCGATGCAGTTGCACTGTTTGTGCGCCCGAAACGCGCCGTTTTTATTCCTTGCTGCCGTTTTTTACTGCGATTCTGTTCGTTCACGGAAAACGCTGCTTTCTTTTCCGCGAATCTTCCGCGCCCAAATACGGAAAATATACAATGTGTATATTTATATATAATTTTTATAGCTATTTATGCCGATTAAATGGCTATTATAGCTATTATATTGCCGATTATAAGTTATATATATATAGTAATAAATATATATATAGAGAGATATATTTTATAGCTATTATATTGCCGATTATAAGTAATATATATAATAATAAATGTATATATATATAGATATATTTTATAGCTATTATATTGCAGATTATAAGTAATATATATATACATAGTAATAAATATATAGATATATAGATATATTTTATAGCTATTATATTGCCGATTATAAGTAATATATATATAGTAATAAATATATATATAGAGAGATATATTTTATAGCTATTATATTGCCGATTATAAGTAATATATATAATAATAAATGTATATATATATATAGATATATTTTATAGCTATTATATTGCAGATTATAAGTAATATATATATACATAGTAAGAAGTATATAGATATATAGATATATTTTATAGCTATTATATTGCCGATTATAAGTAATTATAAAAACAAGGCGCAAGGCTCGAACAATCGCACCTGCTCTTCCCAGATTGTCCATTTTTCTGCAGAAACTGAGCATCGATTAGGGCGTATTTACCGTCACCGTTTTATTCCGTCGAGTTTCGAACGACGTCGAGAGATCGAATCCGCGGGAAACAATCGAACCGCGCCCATCCTCGTTAGAACGACGCCTCGGAAACACTGTATACGACACGACGCTTCCTTTCCTCGGTTCCCCCATTTTTTCGTCGCTGTACTCCCGAATCAATAATCCTGAACAAGGATCCGCGCCAGGTCTTCCCTTTGACCGTAGAAATTCAAAGGCCGCGCCACCCCCTTTTGTCTGCATTCCGTTTCGCGCGAGATTCGACTTGCTTTTTACAGCTATCCCCGCCGCGCTCGTTCCGTCGCAACGACGCCGCGCAAACGAAAACGACGTCGCCCGTCGTCGTTGTCTCGCGACTCCATTCGCTGCGGAAAATCTGATTTATCACGCGCGAAAATTCGCCGGAAACAGAAGAAATAATGTAGTACAGTAATAATGTCTCCCCAATTGACGCTTAGATTGTCCACGAAAGTGGACAATCTGGGGAGAGGAGATACGATTGTTCGAGCTTTGCGGCTCGTTTTTATAGCTACCGATTTTGTTAACAATTATAAGAACGTGCCGCAAGACTCGGATAATCGTGTCTCCTCTCCCGAAATTGTCCATTTTTCTGCACAATCTGAGCGCGGATTAGGGAGACATTATTGTATTAGGTCGGGCGACGAATAGCGCTTTCGTTTCTTTTAGCAGGCATTGCTTTCGTTTCCTTTTTTTGGTATTTATTATTTTTTCTTCTTTTATATTTTATTTATCTCGAAGCTGTGTCTATTTAATGAGAGCAGAAACCCCAGTTTTCTCCCAGTTTTTGGCGGTGTCTCGGAGAAAATTTTTGTAAAGGGAAAAGTTGCTTCAAATGACCTGAGGAATCCGCGCCATTTTCGGGACAAATATATATAAATGAAGGAATAGGATCGTACCTTCCCTCCCAAATCGTCCATTTTCGCTTACAAACTATGAAGTTCACAGGCTGGAGGAAAATTCGGGAGAATTTGCTGCACAAATTTTCCCGTTTTATCGATCATTCGGCGCCCGTTTTGCGCCGGGAAGGCGTTCGAATCGCATCGGCCGTTCCCGGAGAATAATGGCCCGTTGTTCGCCGAAGATCTATTTATCGGGATCGATCAAAATTCATGATTCCGCGGACGTTTGTGTCGTAGGCGAACAAATACCTCGGCGCGCCGCGTTTCCCTCATAAATAATAGAGCAGCTCGCCTATGCATAATTAGATCAGGGAATCGAAGGGATCAACGGGGTTAAAACGATTCGGTTACCTCAAGATTCTTCGTTCGCGATCATTAACGATTGTCTCGTCGCTTTGAACTTGCATAGTCGGTTACGTAAAGCTGCGAACGTACGTTCGCCCGCGTTCACGGTAATAGAAACTGCCATTGTTTCGCGCGAAGAGTCGCGGAAAATTCTTTCGCCCGGGTTCCCACACTTCGAATCCATCCTTTCGCGACTTAGCCGCGAATCATATTCGTTTGAGGTAGTTAAATTACAAAGTTCCATTAAATCGTTGCATTCAACGTTTGACTTGCGTACTTTCATAATTACGTAATTTCTCGCTGGTCTTATATTGCGAATCAAATTCAACTGGGTAATTATTTGTAAAATTTCGTTCAATTTCTGCATTTATTGGGAATTAAATTCACCGTGATAATTATTTGCAAAATTTCATTTGATTTCTACATTCATTGGGAATCAAAAGATTCATCTTGATCATTATTTGTAGAATTCCATTCGATTTCTGTATTCAATATGAATTTTTTTATATTCTTTCTTGCACTCCAAATTGAACCTTTCGCTGATCTTATTCGCTTTATCGCGAATCAAATTCGTAATTATTTGTAAAATTTCCTTCAATTTCTACGTTTATTGCGAATCATATTCATCCGGATAATTATTTGCAAAATTTTCTTCAATTTCTACGTTTATCGCGAATCAAAAAATTCATCTTGATAATTATTTATAAAATTCCATTCGATTTCTGTATTTAATATGAATTTATATTCTTTCTTGCACTTCTCAAATTGAACCTTTCGCTGATCTTATTCACTTTATCGTGAATCAAATTCGTAATTATTTATAAAATTTCCTTCAATTGTCTACATTTATTGCGAATCATATTCATCCGGATAATTATTTGCAAAATTTCCTTCGATTTCTACGTTTCTCGCGAATCAAATTCATCTTGATAATTAATTAGGTTCCACCGCCAGGTTCCGCCGGCTAATCGCAAGAAACGTTCGCAACCTTGATTACCGCGAGCTTTGTTATCCGAAAGCTCCAGACACGTTTCGCGCTCGCGCGCGCGATCAGTTCGATCTAAGGCGAGCGACGCGCAGCACGATTTATGGTATACATCGGCGAGGATTTAGTCTAGCGCTGTAATCAGTCGCGACACAGTGTAATCGAGCATGGTACCAGTGTTATATGTGCTTCGGCTAATGAATTACGGCACGAATGCCATCGATCGTTACGAATCGACGGGGCTACGTACACATTATATCGGTCGTATCGATATCGTGGAACAATCGAAGCTCGAATCTGCGGTAACAATGTGTCGTGGCAGATGTGAATAATTGAGATTTTCTATTTGATCGAGAATTTTCAATATCGATAAATTGCGTTGACAAAATGATTACCAACATGTAAATAATATTGATTCGCTATTGTTATTGTTATTATTTACCAACGAGCATTAAACCGATAAGAAGTGACTGATAATAGATAATTCTTAATCATTTCGCATCGAGATGTTTCAATTAAAAACATTCAAAAAATGATACTTGCGATGAAGCACTTAATAATTAACGAAATTAAATACTCGATGAAATACTTAATACTTGATCAAATTGAATACTTAACGAAATTAAATACTCGATGCAATACTTAATACTTAATCAAATTGAATACTTAATCCAGAATTAAATACTGAATAAAATTAAATGCTTAATCGAATTATAAACGCGTGCCGTTCAAACGTTAATATCGATTAATCCGATCCGACAATTTGCGTTTCCCGTAAAAAAATCCGCGGTCTACTCACCGTCAATGAATTCTCCGGGATCCGATGTTTTCGCACGTGGCGATAAACCGTCGGCGAGCGCGTCGAAAAATAAAGTAAAAAAAAAAAGAGAAAAAAGGAAAGAAAGACGCGGCAATTAAAGGTTCGCGGATGTTTTCCCGCCGGGATTCCACCGAAGACTTTTCTTCGCGATCCTGCCACGACCGTGCCGGAGAACGTTATTCTATTTCTGGAACGGACATAAAATTTCGCACGCCATTATTTACGTCTGCTGCTCTTTTCTACCGATCGCAGTGCGCCGAGGCTGATTGGAATTACCCTGTCGGGCGTGAACACCCATCCCGCGATATTTTACGGGGAGACCAGCGCCGATAACCGGCCACCATAACCGTTATAATTCGACCGCGGATTTTGTGCGTTTACGACGAAAATTAGCGGTCGTCGCTGCGTTCGAAATGGTAGAACGATTCGATTAATTTGAGAGCGTCGCTCTCTGTGCTGGATTCGATTTGTTAAAATTATTTCACAAAAAAGGACACAAAGAACTTTCCTCGACATGCCGCGATTAATTGTAATCCTGATTTATAGTAATCGAGAGAAAACTCGCGATGAAAAAATGTTATTCAGTGGATATGTTGCTATCATTTAGAATCGATCGAATTGAATTTCTATTAAAAATCGATCATAATTAGATTTATATTAACAAGTAATCGTAGTCGTATTTCTGTTAAAAATGAATCAAATTTCTATTAAGAACGCGCATCACAATCGATTTCTATCGAATCAAATTTCTGTTCAAATTTAATCGTAATCAAATTTCTATTAAAAAGTAATCGTAGACGAATTTCTGTTAATCATAATTAAATTTATATTAAAAAGTAACGAATCTTCATCGAAACTCGCGATAAAAATGTTATTTAGTTGATATGTTGCTATCATTTAGAATCGATCGAATTGAATTTCTATTAAAAATCGATCATAATTAGATTTATATTAACAAGTAATCGTAGTCGTATTTCTGTTAAAAATGAATCAAATTTTATATTAAGAACGCGCATCACAATCGATTTCTATCGAATCAAATTTCTATTCAAATTTAATCGTAATCAAATTTCTATTAAAAAGTAATCTTAGACGAATTTCTGTTAATCATAATTAAATTTATATTAAAAAGTAACGAATCTTCATCGAAACTCGCGATAAAAATGTTATTTAGTTGATATGTTGCTATCATTTAGAATCGATCGAATTGAATTTCCATTAAAAATCGATCATAATTAGATTTATATTAACAAGTAATCGTAGTCGTATTTCTGTTAAAAATGAATCAAATTTATATTAAGAACGCGCATCACAATCGATTTCTATCGAATCAAATTTCTGTTCAAATTTAATCGTAATGAAATTTCTATTAAAAAGTAATCGTAGACGAATTTCTGTTAATCATAATTAAATTTATATTAAAAAGTAATGAATCTTCATCGAAACTCGCGATAAAAATGTTATTTAGTTGATATGTTGCTATCATTTAGAATCGATCGAATTGAATTTCTATTAAAAATCGATCATAATTAGATTTATATTAACAAGTAATCGTAGTGGTATTTCTGTTAAAAATGAATCAAATTTATATTAAGAACGCGCATCACAATCGATTTCTATCGAATCAAATTTCCATTAAAAATTAATCGTAATCGGATCTGTATTGAAAATGTGTATCATAATCAAACTCTCGTATAAGTTTATACTATAATTCGATAAGAAACAGTTATTTCATTCTGTCGACGGTTAATAATCGACGCTCATGCAACGAGGACTGACATAGTTGATCGCTAGTCGGCGAATGGTCGCGAGATGGCCACTTTGTGGTCACAGTATGGTCACACGACGGTCAATCGATGGTCAGCTGAAGATTACTAGATGTCTGGAGATTGATCAATCGATAGTCTCCCGATGTGGTTAACCACTGACTACACTCGGCGCTTATCGAAAGAGTACGCAGAGTTTTAAATCGACGGTCGAACGCGAGAGCGAGCCGGTCGAACGAACGAAACCCTTCTTTTTCACCTCTTATTTCACGATCTCCTTTATTCCACGATCTCCTATTATTCTACGTATTTTTTATTTCTACGTTCGCACTTGGTACAAAAAAACAGCTGTCCGTTCTCTATCGGTTAAACCGTTCTTGAACTTTTACCCGTTCAACGATTCCGTCCAGTTTCCGTTTTTGTCGCTCGACTCGACTCGGCGTCGACCAATTCGATCGGCCGCGCGCCGTTTCGTTTCTTCTTTCTCTTTCGTCGACGCATAATTCCGACCATAAAATAGAGCAAACGTGTCAATCGATCCGCTCGAATGATTAATAAAATGAAAGTCACCGCTTTCTCGCGGTGCGTCTAGCCGGTGCCGGATTGATTAATAGAACGATCGACGGCCGTTTTCCATCGGGACGGATCCACACGATCGATTGTTTGTTTCGATCGTTTGTTTCGCGCCGCGTACGCGAAATGTTCTGTTCGACGGATTTTTCTCGCGAGGAAAGTCGAGACGAAAAATGAACGGTGTAAAATGAACATGAAGACGAATTGATCGCGATTAATTTTTATACGATTACTTTTTAATAGAAATTTGATTACGATTAATCTTGAATAGAAATTTGATTCGACAGAAATCGATTGTGATGCGCGTTCTTAATAGAAATTTGATTATGATTAATTTTTAATAGAAATACCCCACTACGATTACTTGTTAATATAAATCTAATTATGATCGATTTTTAATAGAAATTCAATTCGATCGATTCTAAATGATAGCAATATATCAACTAAATAACATTTTTATCGCGAGTTTCGATGAAGATTCATTACTTTTTAATATAAATTTAATTATGATTAACAGAAATTCGTCTACGATTACTTTTTAATAGAAATTTGATTACGATTAATTTTGAATAGAAATTTGATTCGATAGAAATCGATTGTGATTAATATAAATTTGATTATCATTAATTTTGGATAGAAATACGACTACGATTACGTGTTAATATAAATCTAATTATGATCGATTTTTAATAGAAATTCAATTCGATTGATTTAAAATGATAGCAACATGTCCACTGAATAAACATTTTTATCGCGAGTTTCGATGAAGATTCATTACTTTTTAATATAAATTTAATTATGATTAACAGAAATTCGTCTACGATTACTTTTTAATAAAAATTTGATTACGATTAATTTTGAATAGAAATTTGATTCGATAGAAATCGATTGTGATTAATATAAATTTGATTATCATTAATTTTGAATAGAAATACGACTACGATTACGTGTTAATATAAATCTAATTATGATCGATTTTTAATAGAAATTCAATTCGATCGATTTTAAATGATAGCAAAATATCCACTGAATAAACATTTTTATCGCGAGTTTTTTCTCTCGATTACTATAAATCATAGTAACATAAATAATAGTAAAATCATAGTAGTATAAATAGTAAAGTATAATCAAGGTGAACGGGGGGAATGCGACGCATTGTTTAAAACATCGCCGCGCATCGAATTGCGATACCGTCGACCGTAGGCCGAAGCCAGAAGACGCGGACTTAAAAAACGAACGTCCCTCGACGAGTTTCCAATTCAGAGAGATGCCTTTCTCGAGACAAGCTTATCTAAAACCATTAAAACTCGTCTGCGGACGATTAGTTACGAAAGTGACACCGTTCTATCGCGGCGAATCGCGCGCGTTTCGCAATCGCCGTATCGGAGAGCGTCTCTTCATTAAGGAGCGTAATGGGCGTCGTCGGTCATTAAGGGAGATAGCGCGTGAATCACGGCGAGATGCGACGGAGAATCGCGACGAAAACAATTCTAGCCGTCGATTAAAATGTACAGAGCAATACAGAGAGGAATGCACAGGTGTGCGCGTGTGCGTTTCGATATTCCGTGCTTCTGCTGTTTGCCGGACGCTAAACCCGCCGAGAGACGCTTTACATTTTATTGCTGTTCAAATGAATCGGTAATTACTGAATCGGTATTGTCGGCAGAGTTGTTCAGATTATAATCGAATAACGTTTGCGTGTTTTTCGGACCCGTATTGCTATCGTTATACCGCGGATCGATTATTATTTCATACAATATCGGACGTCGTTAGACCTCGGACGGTGGATAAACGATGATAAAACAAGTAATTATTAAATTATTAAATTAATAACTTCATAAATAATAATAATTAGTATTATTTCATATTATATCGGAGATCGGTAGACTTCGGACGGAGGATAAACGATGATAAAACAATTAATTATTAAATTATTAAATGAATAACTTCATAAATAATAATAATTAGTATTATTTCATATTATATCGGAGATCGGTAGACTTCGGACGGAGGATAAACGATGATAAAACAAGTAATTATTAAATTATTAAATGAATAACTTCATAAATAATAATAATTAGTATTATTTCATATTATATCGGAGATCGGTAGACTTCGGACGGAGGATAAACGATGATAAAATAATTGATTACGAAATTATTCGATTATTGAATTAATAATTTAATAAATAACTATGAAAGATAACAATTGTCTTCGTTGATCGCACGATTGTAGAGAAATTTCACGTAGACATTTATTCGTTTTCTCGATCATTTTAGCGAGTCCACGCGATAATATTTTTCAACTCTTCCGAACGATTATGCTATTTTGAATTCGATTTTATTCATTTCTCTCGCAAATGCATAAAAATTGGCGCATTCCAGATATTATTATGATTATTATATGCATCGAACAAATCGCCGCCGTGCACGATTGGCGACAACGTGTTGGCCGCGTCTCGTTAACAACGATGTAATAATCGCGAAATCGTGTGGAAACAATTTTCTCGGATTACATCGCGATCCTCGCCTAGATTAGAGTCGGACTAAAAAGTGATCTGTTTAATGATTAACGATGATAACGACCGCCGTGAAATCGTGTCCATGATTAATGGACACCGATTACTAAGTAATCCGGCGATCCGGTAACGATCGATCATTAAACGATTACTTGTTTTTCATCGTGATTAATTGGAACACTTCGTATTACGGTACGTGTTATCACGTTCGATCGCGGATTTGATCGGGTACAACTGATCGATCACGGTAACGATTAATCGATTGATCCGTAATAAACGATTAATTAATTAATCTGTAATCTACGATAAGCTACGATTAATCGACTGATCGACCGATCCGTATTGAACGATTAATTAATTAATCGGTGATACACAATGAGCGCTGATTAATCAGTCGATCGATTGATATTCGCAGTAAACGATTAATCAATTAATCAGTAATACAGGACAAATTATTAATCACTTAATCGATTGATATTCGCAATAAATTGTTAAACAGTTAATCTATTGATATCCGCAATAAATTGTTAATCGTTTAATCGATTTATATCTGCAACAAGTTATTAATCAATTAATCGATTGCTCCATAATAAGATTAATTAATCAGTAATACAGGACATATCATTAAATTAATCATTTAATCGATTGATATTCGCAATAAATTGCTAATCGATTAATCGATTTGTATCTGCAACAAGTTATTAATCAATTAATCGATTGCTCCATAATAAGATTAATAAATCAGTAACACAGGATAAATTATTAATCAACTAATCGATCGGATTCGCGATGAACGATTAAGAAATTAATAATCCACGATAAATTAGAAAACCGCCACTTTCGGAGAGGGGGGGGGGGGAAGAAAGTCAAAGTCTTCTGAATTAACGAACTTTCGATTCGCATCGAATTGAGACGAGCCCGGCGAGCCCCGTATCTTAATCGCGAGCATAATGCGCGAAGATAAACGAGCGCAGGCTTAGCCGAAGCCGCGCGAATAGTCGCGCGAAAAACTAATCGCAAGAACACGCTAATTAATCGGGGCCCCGATAGCGCGCGCGCGGTTCTCATGGGCTCGGACGGGACGACCCGTCTGTGTTCATGAAAGCTCCGGGGCCGGTCGGCCGGCCAGCCGTGTTTTCTTTCGCGGATGCTCCGCTTCTTTTTTTTATTTCCAGCCGCGTCTACTTACTGGCAAACACACGCGGCATCGGGGCGCACATGTCGGCTGGTTCTTGCGCCGAAACCGACGGAACACACTCGCTTAATTCTGCTGCCAGCCGCGTTTCTTGCGGCCCTCGTCGTGGCCGGTCTACGAAACCCTTTTTTAACTCGCCGTACCATGAATATTTTATACGACGCGCGAAACATAACTGCGCCGGCAGATATGCGAGCGCGTCGTTGCGGAGGGCGCATCGCTCGAAAGTTAGAATCACTATCAATCGTTCTGCAAGAAATATTCGTCGACACGATCGCGACGCGTTTACCACTTTTCCGGTGATTTCTGCGAGGCCTCGATTACGAAACGTAAATCTAAAATGGAGAAAGATATCGTCGCGAAGTTATATTTGAACGATTTTCGTTTTCTCGTTGAGAAACATCGAGGATAAATTAATTGGAAATTATCGTCTGACGAACGCAGAAAATAGTTATTTATGTTTACAGTTAACGATGATTGTATTTAGTGTATTTCTGGGGAAAATTTCGTTGCGACGTGTCTGAAAATTCATTGTACAGTAATGTCTCCCTTACTGACGCTTAGATTGCGCACGGAAATGGACGATTTGGGAACAGGAGATACGATTGATTTGAGTCTTCTGCCTCGCGTTTTACAATTACGAATTATCAACAACTATAAAAGCGAGTTGCAAGGCTCGAATAATCGTATCTCCTCTTCCCAAATGGGCACAATCTGAGCGTCAGTAAGGGAGACATAACTGTATCGACGATAGAACGGTCGAATTCCTTTTTTTATTTTACCGCAGTTTCAGCCAGCAAATGGAGATCATATTTCGATATAATAAAACAGCGAATAACCTTTCTATTTAATCGATTAGCCTTTGATATTCCTTGTTGCAACGAGTCCGACACGTTGTTACAGCGAAAGCGGCCGATTTAACTAAAATAATCCGAAGAACAGCAGCTCCTTGCTTTGATTTTAATGCCCGGATTTAACATACAAGACTTCGCATGCTAGACGTTGCAAATGCAAGCGTCCGAACACTTCTGGCGCCGTTTCGCGTATA
This sequence comes from Megalopta genalis, assembly GCF_051020955.1. Taxonomy (NCBI): domain Eukaryota; kingdom Metazoa; phylum Arthropoda; class Insecta; order Hymenoptera; family Halictidae; genus Megalopta; species Megalopta genalis. Next base: position 18,875,450 of record NC_135017.1, read on the forward strand.
CATACGCACACACACAACACGCGCGCGCGCACACAATCGTAAATTTTACTGCGGCTGGTAACATAAAAAGCGCCACGAATGCATAAACGGCGTTGCACGCGTTTTATCGCGTCGAAATGCTTTAACGGAGTGCTAATTTAATGAAGTATTTATTGCTGTTAATAGCGAATGCGTTCTTGAATTTCAAACCGTTTAGTCGGCCGAACTTATACCGCGCGCGCGCGGGTTTTACTGCGCCCGCGGTTTTATAGAAAGCAATTGAATAACGCGACGACCGGTTGCTTTATGTTATTTATGTTATTTACAATTGCCGCTCGAGAACGCCCAGTTGACCCATTGACGGGTGAACTCGCCGTTAAGAGACGCTCGTTACGGTGCCGGGGCGACAAACAATATATGTGGACACCCTTTAGAACGGTGCGGCATTTGTGAAAACTGTACCAAACGACTTACATTTTTTATTATATCTTTTCTATATTTTACGGAAAAGTTAAATATTTTTTTTCGATATTTTACGGACGAGTTAAATATTCTTTTTTCGACATTTTACGGACGAGTTAAATTTCTTTGTTCAATATCTTACGGGCGAATTAAATATTATTTTTCAGTATTTTACCAACAAATTAAACATCTGTTTTCAATATTTCACAAACAAATTAAATGGTTCGTGATCTCTGTATATTTTTTATCTTTTTCTGTCATTTCCAAGGCACGGTAAAATTAAAGAAAGCGTTGTGCAAGTGTCTTTGAAAGCAGTGTGTCTTTAAAAAAGCGTCTTTAATTTATAAACAAAATTCAAGGCGTACAGTCTAGTTTGAAAGAAGCTATACCGTATTAAAAAGTGTCCACACACACGCGTACACACATTGTCATTTGTCTCCGACTGTAATCCGACGACGGAGCTCCGTTTGTGCGCGGCACTCGTTCGCGAAGTTCACGCGGGTTGCTTCGAAACTGCACGCGACCGTATTAATTAAGTCTCTCCCATTATTATGCCTATCCATTACGCCGCTGTTTGTCTTACGTAAGCATGTGTGAAGATATACGCCGCGATTGTAAAGTGAAACGACATAAATCGCGCTCGCAGAAAATTCTGTTTTCTGATCCACGTGGAGCGTGAACCGGGGAAAGTTCCTCTAGGATAGGACACGTGGAATTCATTGCACTTCGTTCTTTAGACCTTCGATGCGCAGCTTGTTCAAAGTGCATTGAGAATTTATATTTTCCTAATAAAAAAAAAGAATATCAAGAAGACATTAAAAATATTAGGAGGATAAATATTATCAACAATGACATGCTCGGAACTGTAAAATTAAATTGAATAATTTATTGTCATAGCACCAGCGCACAATTATCCGGAGGATTGTAATATATCCATATAATATAATATTAAAACGAGTTATAAATATAACATTGACAATAATAATATAAATAAATTTAAATAAATAATGCAGATAAGTGACATTATAATATAGCATTAATTTAACTAATAATATAATAACTAATAATATATTAATTGATATTAATAAAATAATATAAAATATTAATAATTACAAATATATTAAAAATCTTAGATATTAATTGAAGAGCGTCGTCGTCACTATCGTGTCACTGTCGTCACCGTTTCGCGTTTCAGTTGCTTACACTTTCTACGAGTCCATCGAAACCGAGGTCTAATTGTAAAAACATCGTTTATGAACATTTTTGAAACGCGACTTCCTTAATCGCGAGAACACATTACAATAAAAATCGCCCGAAGCTTAAGTAAAACGAATATCGCCATCGTCGCAATAAAAAACAGTATATAGAATTAGTCTCTCATGGTAATCTCTCGCAAGAGCTCGCTGGTGCGAGTGTTAAAAAATGAAATATGCTCGACAGAAATCCCTGCAGCCAGGTGTTACGGCGAAGCACCTGAATAAATCTCGGGGTGCGGCAGTAACAATGAAGCGGCTACCGTAACTTATGGTCGGCGGGGTAAACAGCAGTTAATAGGACTCCGAGGGCTCTTTTCCTTTTTTTTCTTTCTCTTGCTTTTTTCTTTTTTTTCTTTTTGCCGCGCTGCAACTTAATTTGCGCGGACGCGTCCGTAGGGTTCGTGCTTCGGCCTAGGAAATAGAGGGCTTCCGTTGAACAGATCGGTGTTACAGGGGAGGATGTTGGTTGCGCGGCTCTACGCAAATGGTGGGCCGATTAATGCTGGTTGCAAGCCAGAACACCGATGCACATACTTATTCGTATAAAAATATAATAATATAATATAATATAATATAATATAATATAATATATTATAACATATAATATAATATATTATAATATATAATATAATATAATATATTATAATATATAATATAATATATTATAACATATAATATAATATATTATAATATATAATATAATATATTATAACATATAATATAATATATTATAACATATAATATAATATATTATAATATATAATATAATATAATATATTATAACATATAATATAATATATTATAATATATAATATAATATAATATATTATAACATATAATATTATATAATATAATATATAATAATTACATAATATAATAATATAATAATATAATACTTATTCGCGAAAAAAAAATTAAACTTTTGTCTCAGAGATCGGCGCCAATTACGAATTTTGTTGTATGCTTTCTCAAATTTTGGCGCACATTTTGGTGCAAATTTTGGCGCATATTTTGGTGCAAATTATATTACACGCACTATCAACTTTTAACGCAAATTGTATTATATCCAGTGTCAAATATTAATGCAAATTTTATCATATGCATTATCAAATTTCAGTGCACAAATTTTATTACATCCATTATCAAATCTTAATGCAAATTTTATCAAATGCATTATCAAATTTCAGTGCAAATTTTATCATATCCATTATCGAATCTTAACGCAAATTTTATGATATTACCAGATGCATAAGCGTCATCGTGTAATTAATAATAAACGTGAAAACCATAATTATCTAAAAACTGCAAATTTCTAGATAGAACATCTCGCTTCAGAAGAGATCAGATATGGTTGCTCGAACGAGTCGCGGTTTCCATTTCGCGTCCGGGGGCCAACATCGTCGAGGTTTCCCGATGCCTCGGATCACGGCGAAACGGATAAAAAACGTTAACACGCGGCCGCGGGGACAAAGAGCGGACGGATTCGCCGTGTTTTCGGTTTCTTCACGGAGTCGATAAGGAACCGCGGCGGCGTGTCCGCGCGCGTGCTTTTCGGTGGGGCAGCTGAAGCCGTATTCGCGGCAGAATGCGGAAGTTGCTTCTATTTCGCTCTGGTCTCGTTCGTCCATCTCGCTAACGTGAGAGCAAATCGATAGGCTTCGCCGCTACCGTACTACGTATACAGGGTGTCCCCGGTAATCGCGATACAACCGGAGGCACACGGTTTATCCGTCGGCGAACTTTGCGCCGGATTTTTCCATTCGAATTTTTCCGCGGTCGAGTCCGAGTCGATCGAGCCCTTAAACCGGTCCAGCTGTTGCAATCTCTTCGAAAAGTGTACCTATGGCTGCTACAATGCAGAATCAAGATGCAGCGCAAACGGCTGTTTTGATCTTTCAATTCTGTCACCGACATTTATTATTTATTTACTCGGACACGGATACAAATTTTATTCGTAGAGCTTGTTCGAAATAATTCTGGAATAAAATATTGTTCGGAGAGCTTGAATATTATTACAATGAAATGTTATTCGAAGGATTTATTCGAGATATTGCACGGAGAAAATGTCGTTCGAATTATGTATTTCGTATGGAACACGATTTTATTCGCGATATTACTCGATGAAAAATTTCACTCGACGAATTTATTCGAATGCAATCCTATTCGACCGATCTATTCGCAAATATTGTTCGAAGAACAACTGTTCGTGACGATATTCGCCAAAAAACTGTGCTTCGAACGATACTTGAAATTCCCTTCGACTCGATTATGTGCACGTTCACGGCGATGACTCGCAGGAAACACAGGAAAACGAAAGCTCGGTTGCAACGTCGAGCAAACAAATGATCGCGCACTAATGATAATATAACAGAATAAACGAACAAATGACACGGTAGCCGAGACCGAAATGAACGGCAAAAAATCGATCCGGTCTTCTCTCTCTCTCTCTCTCTCTCGTACAATTATAAGGTTCGCCCCGAGAGGATCGCGGCGGGCAGGCAAACACGATCGTGTAAGAATGGTGTAAGAAGGTGAGGACGCGGTTCCGCGGCGATGAAACGCACACGTGAAACTAACGATTTGCCTCGGCGAAAAGAGAAAGCAAACGATCTCGGTGAAAGCTGAACGAGGACACAATTTCGAGGCGAGATCAAAAGGGGAAAAAGGCAGAGGGAACGGGGAAGACGGAGAGAGGAAGAAATAAAGGAAGCGGCATGATGTACGACGGCGGTTTCCGACCTACGGCAACCGAGGGTCACGCAAGTAATTAACGGAAAGGCGGGCTCCGATAGCCTGCAGGTGCAAAACGAAAACGAGAGGAAGATCAAGGTAAACGAAGGATGCGCGATCGACCCGAAGGCGCGTAGCGTGCAGCCGCCGACTGTCTTTGAGACCTTTTTTCTGCATAACAATTGGCACCGGGACAGAGAGAGAGAGAGAGAGAAAGAGAGAGAGAGAGAGAGAGAGAGAGAGAGAACGCGGCCGAAGGCTGATTGCGGAACGAGCGCCGGATACGCGTGCAACGTTAAATCAATATCACCGCCGGCAATTAATTATTAGAAATATGATCCGGTTGATACAACGTATAGCGGCTTTAATCGAACATCGCGGCATTGTGCGCGCGCGACCGGCCTCTTTTAATTAGCTGCTTCCCATTTATTTCCAAGGCGAAATTACTCTTCGAACGCCTCGGCTTTCTGTGGCGTTAACCACGGTTATGTCAAGGTTATGTCAAGGTTATATTATTATTATTATTATTATATATATATATAGTAGTATAATATAATAATAATAATATAATATAATAATAATAAAATAATATAATATAATAATAATAAAATAATATAATATAATAATAATAATAAAATAATATAATATAATAATATAATTATATATATATATAATATAAGATAATGACCTTGACATAACCTTTTTTTTATTTAACGTGGAGGAAATCTGCTGCCAGACACCCCCGACGCGCCCGCGTCGATGATCGATCATCGACGAATCGGGAACATCGAGATGTTCGTGGACGGATCGAAAATTCATCGAATTCGCCCCATCGAATCTGGCCGTCCTTTAATGCGGTTTCTTCGCCGCAAGCAACTCGGCTCCGAATTGATCTAATTTGACTTTCATGGCGCTGAATTGATTCGATTCGATTCGCGGTCCCTCGGCTTTGAAGCAGTCTGACCTAAATCGGCCCCGATCCGGGCTGGCTTCCGTCGAGTTCCTGGTTGTTCTAATCAAATCCGCAAGAACCTCTCGAGACATAATTCGCGGCGAGCGATCCGAAATTGTCGCGAATCGTCTGGCTTGTTATTTAAATCGGCTCGATTGGATGCTGAGTCGATTTCCTTGGAGTTCGAGTCGATTTCCTTGGACTTTGGAGTCGATTCGCTGGGACTCCGAGACGATTTTTTTGGGCGCTGAATCGATTTGTTTGAACTCCGTCGAATCGCTTGAACTGCGAGTCAATTCTCTTGAACTTCGAGTCAATTCTCTTGAACTTCGAATCGAATTGCTTGAACTCCGAATCGAATCACTTGAACTTCGAGTAAAATTGCTTGAATTTCGAACCGAATTGCTTGAACTTCGAATAGAATCTCTTGAACTCCGAGTCGAATTGCTTGAACTCCAAGTCGAATTGCTTGAACTTCGAATCGAATTGCTTGAACTTCGAGTCGAATTGCTTGAACTCCGAGTCGAATCACTTGAACTCCGAGTCGAATCACTTGAACTTCGAGTAAAATTGCTTGAATTTCGAGCCGAATTGCTCGAACTTCGAATAGAATCTCTTGAACTCCGAGTCGAATTGCTTGAACTCCGAGTCGAATCGCTTGTACTTCGAGTCGAATTGCTTGAACTCCAAGTCGAATAACTTAAATTCCGAGTCAATTCGCTTCCCGTTCCTCAATTCCGAGTTCCTCCCATGTTCCCCGATCGTAAACGAAAAAGTCTGACATTTCGAAAGCTCGAATCGCCTCGATCCGAATCCCGTCGCGCCGCATTAGCTGATTGAGATCCGTCGAGCTTGTAATATTTCGGTAGAATTTCAACGAAACCGGGCCAGATTTCCGAAAATCAATTCCGTCGGCACTTGGATCGGCCGAACGAACTGTGTCTCCGCTTCTCGGATTGATGCTATTCCCGTCTATCCACGCTAGATTGATCTCCCGACCCTTCGTTAATGTAATTCGGGTATCCCATTTGCTCCCCGGATCGATTCCGACATCTCCGATCTAAGTGGATGCGCTCCGAGCCACGGTATCGCACGATCCGGAATAACTCAAACTTTGGGAAATCTTGGGGAATCTCTGTTTGTGTTATAGTTAGACCGCGGATCTTCGTGCAAAATAAAAATTGTCTGCCTCGACTGCGATAGACAGAAATAGATAGAATAAAAATATATTTTCTCTGTTGATAAATTTAGCAAGTTAAATTTAGCAAGTTTAGCAAGTGAAAATGTATATGTACATATATATAATATATATATATAGTATAATATATATAGTATAAAATAGTAAAAATACTATAATATATATATAATATATATAGTATAAAAAATATAAATAAAACAGTATATATATAATATTATACATATAATAAAATATAAAATAAAATATATAATAATATATAAAAATAATATACAATATATTTAGAAATTCTTCAATTGCTTTCATCGTTCCCTATCTTGTCCACTAATGTTTCTAATAAATCCGCCGTCTAATCACTGGATCGTAATTAGATCATGTTCATACAACAATAAACAGTGGTCACGTCTAACTGTTACGCTACGGAGATGTTCACTCTTCATGCAAACAAATGCCTTCGATGCAAATATTCACAGGTTCGGCCCTTTTTGGGGCCGGAAAAAGGAAAAACAACGATAATTCTATCGGCTCGGCGGCGCGAAAACGTGTCACGGCAGAAGCATTCGAATTATAATGAAAGTATCCACTCACTTTTGAAGTTTGCGGCTCGATGTCGGTGAGCCGTTGCGCCCTGGGCCTCTCTTGAGCCGGTCCTGGCATCCTTTGCAGCCTCTCCGTTGACGAGGACGAGGAGGACGAGGATCCAGGCCTCTGGCCTGGTTTGCCACGCGCCAGGATGACGGCAGGATTTTACTTTCCTCTCGATTGAACCATTATTCCTCTTTCGCGTTCTTCTGCGCAAACAATTTGCCATGGTGCTCAGACGTCTTTATCGCCACTTTTACAACGCCGGAATATTTATTAGCCTCGCCGAGTGCCCGGCACGATGCCCGGGGTTCGCGGGCGTTATTCGAATAAAATTATGTTCGAACAATATTTCGAATAAATTTCTGGAATTGAAGTTATTTTCTCTCGAATAATAGATAGAATAAATTTCTCGAATACGATTTTATTATTTGGAGATAAAATGGAATTTCGAATTTCCCAATGAAGCGTCGGATAAATAAATCTTAGAGAGAAGCGTTTCGAAGAAAATTTGAATCGTATAATATTTCGAATTTTGAATTTCATTAAATGCGATGCAACCTCAAGTTTAAATTCAATTAAATGCGATTAAATTTTAATTTAAAGTCGACTAGGTGCGATTAACTTGAAATTTGAATTGAATTAAATGTGATTCACTTAAATTTAAATTCAATTAAGTGTGATTAACTTGAAATTCGAATTGAATTAAATGTGATTAACTTGAAATTTAAATTCAATTAAGTGTGATCAACTTCAAATTTGAATTCAATTAAGTCTGATTAACTTCAAATTTAAATTCAATCAAGTTTGATTAACTTCGAACTTGAATTCAATTAAATGCGATTAACTTCAAATTTGAATTTAACTAAATGCGATTAACTTCAAATATAACGTATATATTATTTTACGTTAATATTCACAGGGTTGCTCCCCTCCACCCCCCTTAGACACGACGGCTCGATCGAAGGCGTTCATTCTTCGCCGATGATCGCGATCGAGTCAACGAGTCGCGCCGACACGTTTGCCTTACAGCGATTCAGGCTCCTTCTCGAGAGACCCGAGAGGAATCGTTATGGCAGCGCGTGTGGCTCGTAGGCCGCGGCGGCAAGGTCGACAGATTGAAAACAGCAAATTCACCTGACCGCCTTCGGACGCGACGAGGAGAACGCAGCGGCGTATTTAGTCGCGAGCCATGTTTCTCGTCGTCCGTGATAACTTTCATCGGGATCGGGGCACCGGCGGCGGCGTGTTCTCGATTCGCGGCGCGGATCGGATCGGATCGGGTCGGGCCGGGCCGGGCCGCGGGGGGCCCCATCCGCGGAAATTAAATACCGTCGGCATTTTCACTTTTCTTTGTCCGCGTATACCGGCACACCGGGGCCGCGCCTTGACCACTGATATAATCGCGATTCCACCCTTCGGTTCCGGGTATTATTGCATTTATTCGCGAGGCAAGCACGAGATCCTGGCATGGATCTCTTAACCCAGATATCCCGGCGAAATAATTTCCGCTGTCTTCGACGGTTTTCTTCGTCGTTCACTTCGGGCTGCGCTCGCTTTTGTTTCGAACCGACCGCGAAGCAGAGGAGTTCTTGGCGGAATTGCTGTCGAATTGCTCGGGAAGTTATAATTAAAAAGTAATCGTTGGTGTGGCTTGCGTTATAATTAGAGAGCGATTCAATTGCGTTGCAATTGGAAAGTGATTCGATTACATTGTAATTAGAAAGTAATTTACTAGTAGTTCTTTACGTTACAATTACAAAGAAATTCGATTACATCGTGATTACAGGGTTATTCGATTGCGTTTTAATCACAAGGTAATTACATTGTAATTGCGAAGAGATTCGTTTACGTTACAATTACAAGATAATTCAATTACGTTGCAATTACAAAGGTAATTCAATTACGTTGCAATTGCAAAGGTAATTCAATTACGTTACAATTACAAAGGTAATTCAATTACATTATAGTTACAAGGTAATTTCATCGTAATTACAGGGTTATTCAATTGCGTTTTAATCACAAGGTAATTACATTGTATTTGCAAAGAGATTCATTCACGTTGCAATTACAAGATAATTCAATTACGTTGCAATTACAAAGGTAATTCAATTACGTTGCAATTACAAAGGTAATTCAATTACATTATAGTTACAAGGTAATTCAATCACATCATAATTCAATGAATTACAATTCATAATTCAGATCATTATTCAATTCAATTACAATGTTAGACAATTTACTATCGTACACCTACATCAGACGATTGATTATTATGCTTACATATCATTAGACAATTTACTATTGCACACGTATATTGGACAATTTAATATCACGTTAATTTCTCGTTGATTCATTATTATTCGATCGCGAATAACATCCGCGTCACATTTCCAGCTAAAACTTCCAACCGCCGCCAATAAAAAAGAATTCCGCATTTAACGAAGGAAATTAGAAAAACCGCGAACGAAGCACGACGGTGCATCGTTAGGCGCAAAATCCGGTGTACAGGTGAAAGTTGTTTTTCCATTCGTCTCCATTTAAAGCTATTCTTACGAGCAAGGGGTTCCGAGGCGCGCGCGCGCGCGCGCGCGATCCGAAGCGGAATAATAAAGCGGTTCGTACGCTGCGCGGCGCGGACATGTAAATATGATGTAAGTGAGGGAACAATCGCGAGTGGCGGAGGAGGTTCGCGAATGCGACAAAAATAAATGCCGGCTATTATTAGGATGCCGCGCGAAAGATCTGTGTTGGTCGCCGTCCCGTGTGCCGGAGCTAGAATTCAATTTTAAAAGCACCTTGGCGTTTCGAAGGGTGGGAGGGGGGAGGGGATTGAATTTATTCGCCGGGTGGCCTGGTTTCGGTACACGCGGACACGCCAGCCTTTTGGTCGCCGGCGAAGAGAGGCCTTTTCGGACGTTGCCGTGCATGTGTATGTGTATGTATTTTTTCGCTTTTGTGTCGCGATGGATATCGATGAGCGGAGCATCCTGTTTACTCGACCGTTTAGTATTTTAAACGGGACCCGTTTGTCGCGGAAATTGCGGTGCCCCGCCGGGAATCTGCGCGACAGAGAGGCTCGCCAAATATCTTTTCACTCTTTCTTTTAGTCGTTTCGCGAATTAGCCATCGTGGTGGGTTATCTACATTCTATAAGACCGAACAGCTGCGGCCACTTTTCGATCAACTGGCTCGTCTCGGAATATCTTTTATTCGAGAATAAAATTGCATCCGACGCGGTCGAATCGATACGCGGTCGAATAAATATTCAGCTAGATGCAAATTTATCCGAGTAAGATTTAGATTCGAGTTTCAGTTTTATCAATAATGTAATATTTATGGTATTTATGACGTTTATAATACTTATGGCATTTATAATATGATATATTATTATTATATATTATATTATATATTATATTATATAATTATATATGATATATAGTATATATATATATATATAATATTATAATATATAATATATAATAATAATAATTAAATTATAATATATATAATATTATATAATTATATATGATATATAGTATATATATATATATATATATTATATACTATAATATATATTATAATTTAATTATTATTATTATATATTATATATTATAATATTTATATATATATAATGTAATATGATATTTATTACATTATTAAATATTTTACATAATCACGGAGATGTCCGCACAAAATAGCACAAGTCAAAAAGGGAAGAAAGAAGAGAAGATGGGATCCGTTGGAAAGATTTTTAATTATTTCAATTATTTATTGACGAGAGCGATCCTAATTGAATGCACGGTGAAAAATGGAGAAAATAATGCAGAATAATACGGCACGAGATCGTCGACTATATAAGCGAGAGACCATAAAACCAAAAGTGATCGTGTCGGATAGCGTGGTCAGATTAGATAGTGAATACGTATAGTGGTGCATGGTGCATACTTGGATGCGCGCGAGTTATATTTTCGCACCGACACGTTACAACTATCTGCTGCAGGAAGCGTTACACGAATTAACGTTAATTTCTGCAGTTGCCAGCTTTCCAAAGCAATTAAGACAACGACTCGAAAGTAAAACGTAAGCTGCAGAAAAAGAATATACGATACATACACGCGTATCATGTATATGTATATGTTCGATACAGGGCTATCACTTTTTACTCGAAACATTCGGAATTTCGCGCGGCCATTAGGCGCTCGATTCATCTGGCGTTCGTATCGTTAGTGGATACGCTTCGCGTTCAGTTTCAAGAAAAACTGTGTACAGCAATGTCTCTCTGATTGACGCTCGGATTGTGCAGAAAAGTGGACAATTTGGGGAGAGGAGACACGATTATTCGAGTCTTGCAGCACGTTCTTATAATTGTTGGCAAAATCGGTAGCTGTAAAAACGAGTTGCAAGGCTCGAACAATCGCATCTCCTCTCCCCAAATTGTCCATTTTCGTGGACAATCTAAGAGTCAATTAGGGAGACATTACTGTACGCTGCGTTCGAATCGTGTTCGCTCTTACATTATACAATTTTTATAAACAGCCTTGTTGTTTTAATAATAATTTTAATAACCCACGTTATTTTATAAATAACCTTGACATAACGAAACATACGTTCTTTTACAACGCTCTGTTCCGAAACAATCCGAAGGTAAAAAGATCGGGGTCCGATCGGTGGCAATCGAGAACGAGAAGCACAAAGTTTCGTCGACGATTAGAAGCACGGAATCGGTATCGAGCAAATTACAATCGGATCACAAAGTAAACACGGCCGGCCCGCCGGATTACAATTATCGCGGGCAATGTTCCGCGGGCTAATTAACGAACGGCCTCTCTCGGAGAAACGTTTCTTCACGGTAAAGGGAGCATCCGGTTGCGGATTCGCCGGCGAAACCGACAGTCATTCCTTCGTCGTTTTACATTTTTTCCTATCTCCTTTTCATCTTTTTTTTAACCCTCTCTCTCTTTCTCTCTCGCTCTCTCGGATTTCTTTTTTCGTTTCTGTGCAACTTGTGTGCCGAGAACGTGGAACGGGAGCACGGTCGAGGAACGGCGAAAATAAAAGTGTAACAAAGCCGCAAGTAAAAAGCCTATGCCACATCCGCTGCCATACGTTGGGATCTTAAATGCTTGTGCGCGGAGCTTGGATCGGGTTAATTGGAACGGGTCGGGATAGAGAGAGAGTGAGAGAGAGAGAGAGAGAGAGAGAGAGAGAGAGAGTCAATCGCTGAACTGCGAGTCAATTCTCTTGAACTTCGAGTCAATTCTCTTGAACTTCGAGTCGAATTGCTTGAACTCCGAGTCGAATCACTTGAACTTCGAGTAAAATTGCTTGAATTTCAAGCCGAATTGCTTGAACTTCGAATAGAATCTCTTGAACTCCGAGTCGAATTGCTTGAACTTCGAGTCAATTCGCTTGAACTTCGAGTCGAATTGCTTGAACTCCGAGTCGAATCACTTGAACTTCGAGTAAAATTGCTTGAATTTCGAGCCGAATTGCTTGAACTTCGAATAGAATCTCTTGAACTCCGAGTCGAATTGCTTGAACTTCGAGTCAATTCGCTTGAACTTCGAGTCGAATTGCTTGAACTCCGAGTCGAATCACTTGAACTTCGAGTAAAATTGCTTGAATTTCGAGCCGAATTGCTTGAACTTCGAATAGAATCTCTCGAACTCCGAGTCGAATTGCTTGAACTTCGAGTCAATTCGCTTGAACTTCGAGTCGAATTGCTTAAATTCCGAGTCGAATCACTTGTACTTCGAGTCGAATTGCTTGAACTTCGAGTCGAATTGCTTGAACTCCAAGTCGTTGAAGTTCGTCTCGCGAAAGAAATTACAATTACCTTTGAACCGAGCGCAAGACTATGCTCTTTTATAGTGCATTCGTTTCACGCGAGGATCTTCGCAAAGCTCTAATAATTATTTGTAAAACATCATTCGATTCTTTAATTCAATATGAATCTCGTCACCGTGGATCTTTATGCAAAATAAAAATTGTCCACCTAAATTGCAACGCACAGGAGCCGAGAGCACAAGTTTCTTTCTGTCTTCGATCGTTTCGTCAAGTTCACGCGGGACATACTTTAACGTGAAACCACACGGATTGAAATCAAATTGCATTTAACTCCTGCACCAATTACAATTACGTTGAAGCATAGAGTGTCGGAACCCGAAACAACGGAACCAAAGGCGCCTCCTCGCTCCCTTTATTTTTCCTGCGGCCGGGATTGAATCACACTGTTGCTTTTCACGGGCATGACTAACGCGCAAACATACATATTTTCCTTGGCTCGATGGAAATAGTCGAGAGCGAGAAAGCGAGAGCAAGAGATCGCGAGAGAGAGAGAGAGAGAGAGAGAGAGCAATTTTTCATCCGGAGAAACTGGGAATTATGAATATCCGGGATACATACTCCGGGATATCAATAGCAGCAATTTGGAGCATGAGGACGCGGCGGCGTGGTTCGTCACGTGTCGACGCAGCTCTCTTCCGAGAGCGAGATCAATGGAGCCACCGGAATGAATAGTTGCTTCTATTCGAACGCGTTTTAACCGCGCGACATTTTACCCGGCTTCGCGAACGAATGTTCCCCCGCTGAACGAAAATGTTGGGCCAGAGACCCGCGCGCGGATGTCGGACGGGTTTTCTCCGTTCCTTCGGTTTCTAACGAGGACTCGTTGCCGCACCGAAAACCCGAGATTATTCGAACAGCTGGAATTGAAAGTCGACGCGGCGTGCCAATTAATTGTGATTAATAGACTGCGGATTTTAATGCGCGCGCGGCGGAACTGCGAGGACGTTGGATGAATACGAAAATATTATTATTAATATTATATTAATACATTATAAAATATTATATTAATATTATATTAATATTATAAAATATTATATTAATATTATAAAATATTAGATTAATATTATATTAATATTATATTAATATTATAAAATATTAGATTAATATTATATTAATATTATAAAATATTATTATTATTATTGAAAATAATTTTAAAATGTGATATTACTGTACAAATTGTACAAATTTAAAAAATGCATAAATATTCGCATAAAGACAGAAAAGTTAAAGAAAAGAGATATTTTTTTCCACGAATTTTATGCTAGACGCGCGTATGCTGCGCGGAAAATAGGAGACGGCCGCTTGTGTAACATCCCCCTGTGCACTGCCCCAGAACATTATTGCATCAAGAAGATGGAACTTCAAGAAAGTTGTTTACAGAGAGACGATGAAATCGTTGGCGGGACGTCTCCGATCAATTCTTCGAATGAGTCACGCCGCGGGAAGCTATAGTATAGCTTCGCGCGGCTCCTCGGATGGTGAATTCGATCAATAAATTCGAATCCGTATAAGTTGATTCGATCCGAGTGTGTTTGGGCTTCGGTGTCGCACGAGTCAAAACTGAAAGCGTGTTCTCGCCATAGCGAGAGATCCCCATGGCTGGGGCGGGCGCCTTGCGCGCGTTGAATATTAACCCTTTGCACTCGAGCGGCGAGTCTGAGGCGCCACGAAAAATTGCTATACCATTTTCCATTAAATAATTGTAACAGTATCAGATCTGTTGTATTTAAAAAACTGTTAAAATTATAATTATTGTACTTGCCGATAGGCACAATTTCGGATACATAAACTGCACCGAATCATGTAAAATAAAAATACTGCAGATCGGAAAGCATCTTTTGTATTTCGAATTAAAATAGCTCCAACTGCAAAGGGTTGAAAACTACTCGAGCGAGAACTCGACTAAATCGACTGAACTGTGCTCGTGGGTCGGTTATTCGAGAAACGGGCGCGCATCGAATAGAATTATTCGACGAACCGATTTGCTCTGACTCAATGAAGCATACTAACATATATTCAGCTGTACACACTCGTACAACCGAGCCACCGACCATCTTTGCTTACATAAGCGAACTGTCCACAGAGAGTGGCGCAGGAGTCACTCGAACAATCCATCTATTCAAGGTATCAATGGTGTAATAAAATTACTCGCGGCATGACTCGGCCGATCGAGTTACTCAAAGAATCAGCCGGCCAATTGAGCGCAATGTCTGCTTCTTCAATTCTTGCATTCGCGCTGGAATCGCGAACTGTGTTCGGTCTACGAAACGAAGACGCAGCGTGATCGCTCCTTTCATTTTTCTTTTTCTTTTTTTTAATGTATATTTTTACCATGCAACCAGAGTGTATCGTAGCGCGAATTTAACCAAGTTGAAATTAATGTAACGGCTGTTTGAAAGTGTTCGAATGTTTTAATACTAATTTTTGGTCGCTAATTCTGTCTACCGATTTTTCCCCATAAACGCATTAAATTCTAACGCAACACCGACTAAATCTGCTAAAATTGATTCATTTGATTACTAATTCTGTCTATCGATTTTTCCCCATAAACGCATTAAATTCTAACGCAACACCGACTAAATCTGCTAAAATTGTTTCATTTCATCACTAATTCTGTCTACCGACTTTTCCCTATAAACGCATTAAATTATTATATTATATTATATTGTAATATAATATATATATAAATTATATAAATAATAATAATATATATAAATTATTATATTATATTAACGCAACACCGACTAAATCTGCTAAAATTGATTCATTTGATTACTAATTCTGTCTATCGATTTTTCCCCATAAACGCATTAAATTATTATATTATATTATATTGTAATATAATATATATAAATTATATAAATAACAATAATATATATAAATTATTATATTATATTAACGCAACACCGACTAAATCTGCTAAAATCGATTAATTTGACTACTAATTCTGTCCACCGATTTTTCCCCATAAACGCATAAAATTCTGCCGTTAACGCAACACCGACTAAATCTACTAAAACCGATTAGATCAATAAGAAGAAATTAACTACGAATTTCTTGTATTCGAATAATCGAAGCTCTACTGTATTCAGCGAGGTCTTCGAAGCGATTCTAACAATTGAATCTTTACGGTATGCGAACAAGCACCTAGGCTCGCGCGCGGGCCTCGCCTGTAATTCAAACGGCAACGGTCGTTACCGACGACGGGTCGTAACCTGTCGCTCCTGTAACGGTCGTTTTCGAACGGCTTGCGACGGATCGGCAGACACCGACACCGTGTGTCGTGTGGACGCTTCCCCATGTAATCCGGCGAGCGACGGATGCGATCGGACTGAATAACTTCACGAAGTCGTTGACACGCCGCTTGATAAAGCTTAACAAGCCCTGATAGAGGCGAGTCAAGGTGGGGTTTTTCAGCGCGGAGAGAAGATTACGCTCTTCCGATAACTTTACTATGCCAAGGTTACTATCATACTTCGCGCGGTGCAACCGGAATGCGAATACCGCGGCCGTGCTGCAGCCGTTTTCTTTCATCCCCCCTCCCCCCGCCTTTTCTTTTATCCCTCCCCCCTCTCGCCATCGCGGTATTGTTATTCCCGGAGCGATGTTCCAACGCGCGCGCGCGCGCGCGCGCGCGCGGCCGTGTCCGTTTGCTTAATTGCAACCCGCGCACGGATTGTTTTTCTCTATTCCGGTTGTGCAACCTGCACAATGAGAACTTAATTAAGCGTCGTGCACACGAGAAGCCCTTATCGCGTTACAGACCGCGCGCACTTCCAAAACCTTGCGCGACAAGGCTGGCCACTCGTTCTTTTTTTCTTCTCTCCGCGCGCAACCTACGCGGCGCCCGCTAATTCGCTTTTATTTAGCCCTTTGCGGTCGAAGCTATTCGAATTCGAAATCCGAAACATGATTTCTGATCTACGGTAATTCTATTTTATATAATTTATTGCGACTTGTGCGCATGAAATTGAGCCTGTTGACAAGTACAGTGCAATTTTAATAGTTTCTTTTCAAGTAGAAACGAGTCCGATGCTCTTAGAATGATTTGGAAAAATAGTACACCAATTTTTAGTGGCGCCTCAGAGTCGCCATTCGAGTGCAAATTCAATTCCCCGTCGACGAACCGTCGCCCCAACGCTCGTGGGCCCGTTCGATCTACCGTCGGACGCGCACCGAAATTGTACTTACGACGCCGCGATCGACGATCGTTTTCCTCTTATGATTGGACCGTGGATTTTACGCGTGCACCGTGACATTCGAAACGGCGGAGAGGTTCGACGAATGTAACCCTTTGCACTTGTATGGTGACTCTGAGGCACCATTAAAATTTGTTATATCACGTTCTAATAATAATAATAATTCTAATAATAATGTTTATATTAACAAAATTTAGATTTCAATAATTGTTAAGGGCGTAACTGCTGCTTAAGTTACAAGAGTCGATTTCATATACATAAAATGCGCTTTGTCGTGTAAAATAAAAATACTATAAGCCAGAACAATTATTCTAGATTTACGGTTGAAGTAGCTTCGAGTGCAAAGGGTTAAGATCACTGTTCGAGAAAATTATGCGAGGAAAAATATTAGACAAAGTCCCCGCGGATTTCGTCGAACTCGGCGATTCTCGATGCGACGAACATGGTCTCGCATTGGAATTGTTACCAATCGCGAAGACGGGTTTTAAACTTTAAATCCAGAAACATTATCTCAAAGTAGAAGTTTCTAGCTTTAGTTTAGCCCATTGACTGCCAACTACGAGATACCTCGTAGCAGGTGCTGCACGTTTAGATCGGCTACAAATGGCTACAAATATAGTGTAGAGAACGTATTGATTATCAATAAAAAAATACTGTAAATGCCATTGCAATATTATATCAGTAACTTAATATTATTATATTTTATAAAACTTTTGTCGAACTTTAAATCCAGAAACATTATCTCAAAGCAGAAGTTTCAAGCTTTAGTCTAAAAACTATAGTCATCGGCCTACGATGATTTCAATCCCAAATAGACCCGGGCTCCGTCGGAACACCAATTGCATTAAATCCCAAATCGAATTGTATCTCTACCCGCGGTAACCTGTTCGCGATCATCTTAAAAACGAAAAGACAGCGCTTCTTATTACGAGAAAGAAAAGAGTTGTCCGGAACAACGACCTTGATAAACAGATTTCAAGGACATCGGAATCGTAGGTGGCTCCCTTGAGCTGCACGTTTCCCCGGTCCGTAACTTTCCCACTGTGTGCGAGATAAATCCCACATAAAAGAAAAAAAATCACCGAACGAAAAAAAGCTAGAAAGAAGAAACGACCGCTTGCGGTCCATAAAAGCGTTCCGAATCAATTAAGAAACCCTTTGCGAGACCGTTCCGTGATGCCGCGTATCGTATAACAGGTGTAATCGACGCGGACAATCGCGAACGAGATATTTGACATTCCGACAAAGCTGTGTTAGAACAAGCTTCCGCTTCTTGCAACGTGAACAGAGTGATCGCACCGCGCGCGTATTCACTGGTTGCCGGAAACACCTGGGCATATCGACGAGAGGTATTCGTATACGACGGGAGGACGGATAGATTTTGAGGTTATAAGGCCCGTCGGTGTGGAACACGTCGAATGCTCCCGAGGAGATCGCGCTGCCACGCGGTGTGGCCGTGCACAGGGATCGCGGGTGTCCGGTGCAATGAACTTCGCCGGACAAAATTCCGTCGTGGTGAACGCGAAAATAAAATAAATGAAATAGAAAGGCGTATTTACATCGGACGGCCGTTGATAGCGCGGAGAGCACGGGTGAAAACCTATATCGAACGGCGGTCACACGGGAACGGGGAAACAAACAGGGTGGACGAAATTTATCCGCTAGGAATATATCGGACTCTCACCTGAAACCACGAACGAGGAAAGTAACAGCGGTTATGTCAGGGGAACGACAATACCGAGAACTCTCTGCTGGCACATCGTAGACTCCGCGAGCCCTTTTACATCCTCCGCCATTTACTGCACCGTTACACGCACACACACGCAGCACACGCACATGCACACAGCCAAGAGAAAAAGAAACACAGGGGACGGGAACACGACGACGACGGCGACGACGGCGACGATGCGTTCGGCGGAGATGCTCCTTGGGATGGTTTAAAGGTACTTACATGGGGCCGAGGCCGTGCACCCGAGATATATATTTCATGCGAACGATAATAATGGATCATCGGTCATTTCGATTGGTTTCGCGGGCCGATCGTACGAACAGCGAGTGCAAATAAGGCCACGTAAGGGGCTACGAAACGGCACTTGCATACTAACGAGCGGGAAGCTCCTCTTCCCTTACCGTGTTGGTATATTAATATACGCGTTTTAGCCGCGTGTAGTAGACGCGTCTCTCTCTGTCGCGCGATCGCTGGCCTGCTTGTGTGCGGTTACGTACTTGCGTGCGAATATCACCACTCCCGAGGTTGAGGATCCCTGCCGGCACGGGAGACGGAGGCGAGGGATATAAAGAGAAAGAGAGAGAGAGAGAGAGACAGGTTCACCACCGAGAAAAACACACGTCTGCCGGAACGCGAGCCATGTTTGTCCCTCTCTGGCTAATTCACCGCGAGACTTCCAAACCGATACGGAGATCTTGTTGACAGTTCTCCCGTAGCATCGCCTTCGTTCTTCGCCACGGTTCTCACTACGCTCACGCCGAGGTTAACCTTCATTTACGACTGCGACTGCGGAACGATGTTTTCGACGCGCTGTCAGCCCGACCTGCCTAACCTGACCCTCGCGTCTTGACTGCCGGAACACTGGACATGCACTACGCATCGCGCGCGCGTCTGCGCATGCGCGGCATTCTGCCGGTCGCGCGGCCCGTCGGCGGCAATATTTGAAATTCCGAGCGCCGCTTTCCCGATTTTCGGAACTTTTCATCATCGCGTTGAACGAAATACGATGCTAAAGGTATCTACAACGTGAAGATAATAATTACCTTGATATTTACAAAGAAAAGCGTTCATGAAAGAATTGAAGAATTAGAATATTTCTAGATAATTTCGTAAAGAATAATAATGGATAACGTAACAAAATTGTCTCCTGCCTTAATACTAATTCTGTTTGTATCGTATTTAAGAACGTTGTTGTTGTAATAGTGTGGATATCAGAAGGGGAGCTGTTATCGACACGGAATAAAACGAATTACACGGTACAGCAATAATGTTTTATTTCTTTTCCGTTCATGTTACATCAGTCTCGTTGCGGGGTCACGATAACAAAGTTGAAGTTCCTTCTCTTATTTATCTACCGACGTCTAATTGTATGTCGTCTAATTGTCATCCGGAAAAGTGTAATTTTCGTGTATTAATGGCAACAGTTTAACCATAACAGCAGCCTCTACGTCGTGCGAATTGTTCACCCTCAACGTAGAGAAACAGTTCACTTTGAACTCGACGTTAACGCTGTGTTTAATTATGTTTGTTAGCGCGGTGGCGAGCACCCGACACGATTTGTAATCATCGTCTAATGATATGTGATTATTGTAGATCACGCTTCGGTCGCAGTGCACGGTGAACTTTGTTTCAATGCTCGTTGTTAGCCGTTGCAACGAAACGATTTCCTTCAACAGAGTTCTCGAGAATTCCTCGAGATCGCTGGAACGTAATTTATTCTGTAACGTATGAAACAAAAAAAGAAAAGAAAAGGAAACAATCTTTTACAATTCTCGATAAAGTGAAACAAGAAGCGTGAAAATTCATCTACCTGTAACTGTAATGATAAATAGTTTCTTCGATGAGTAAAATCAATTTGACTTTCGTCAGTCTTCTTCGTTCTTCTGGTCAACGAGAAACATTTTTTTGTAAAACGCAAACCAGTCACAGCATGGCGATCCTGTTTGTTTCTCGTATATATCGTAGCGATCTGTGCATTTTTCCGAAACACGTTTCCCTTGACGAACTCGCGAAATATCTCGTTGAAAAACCGTAAAATATTATTCGCCGATGGACCATAGTTCGTAGCCTGTATCGCGTAGTTCGCGCCGTTTCTCGTTAGGGTAACGTCTATATGACGGTATTTCGTTTTTCCAACGGAGTTGTTCAAATTCCACTCGTCGAATCGCTGCAATATCTAATAAGAAAGAAATTATTTCGGTAAGAAATTATTTCGAACGATTGAACAATCAATTAATTTCAATTACGATATATACTTTAGTAACAATAAGAACGAGAATGTTCACGTCCAGCACAATTTCATCCATGATACCACAGCCACGACGGTTGAAGAAAGCAGGTGTACCTGCGAGGGCCTGACCTCTGGTTACAGAAAAGTTTACTCGAAGGTACTTCTTTACCGATAAGGAGAACCCTTGGCGTGGCGGAACGGACGGCGAAACACGAAGGCGGTGTGGTGTCGGTATATGAATTCTTCATGCTGCGCCATGGTGCACCTGCCTTAGTAGCGGAAGCAAAAAAATCCATGTACAAGAGGTGACAATAACTAAATACGCCGTGATCGATTACGCTCGATCGTTTCCGTAGAATAATCGGGGTTAAACAGTGTCGGGTGGTGTTTGTTCACGTCGGATCGTAAAAAGAATCCAATCGAATGACAGAACGGGAAGGGAAAGACGAACCTAACCTCAGCGAGGAGGGTGCCACTCCACCGCGAAGGATTCGTCACCGGTGAGTCTCTGATTTTTGTAAGACCGCGCGGGCTTTATATTGTCGGCTGTTATTAGACAGCATCGGGGAAATGTGTTTTCCAGTTATGATTACGATTCTTTGCGTACGGTATACATCGGTTGGTAACGCGTGCTCCTTGGATACACCGCACGCTTCACATGGACCAATCGCGACACGCCATACGTCGCCTGACTCGCCAGCGGTCCAATCGGAGCGCTCTGTCAATTTTTTGATTACCTCGTGTGAAAATCCATTGAGTTCGCGACCGCTAACTATACGGAAATAATTATAATACATATCGGAAAAAATCAAGCGGACTCATGATTATTTATCTTAATGTGCTCTACGGTATATTTTTTCTTTTCTTTTTTTTCTTCGGACAAACTAGCAGGCGTCGCTTCGTTTATGCGAACGAGCACGGCTGCAAAAAGCTGTGTCGCTGCATATTGTCTATGTATATAGATGCGTAAACGACGAAAAAGCCCGAGTACCTTTACATTAATATCCATGTCCGTGGATTCGATTACCGAGAACGAGAGCAAGAAATTTCGCGCGTTTCTACCGTCGAAATTCGATGTTTATTCTCGTTCCTGCGCATCGAAACTAGTTTATTATTCATTCGTGACTAACAGTAAATGTTTTTCAACGGACCACGAGCATTTACGCGTACGCGCACGGTTTTATTAGGGGATTCTTGATACATACTGTTTGCACGTGGAACGATATTTGTCGTTTTAACTTGTCGTTTATGTAACAATTATATTTACCGTAATTTCGGTATCGTAATTTCGCTTCATAAATAATTGCAACAGCCACGTTTTCGGTGAACTCGTGTGTTACGATATCCTTGTACATACATACATACATACAGGTGCTTACATATTTCGACACGTATTTCAAGCGCACAAATTTCCGCAGAATCGGCCGATTCGATTTTGCAACGTTCGTACAAAGTTGCCTTTGATAAAGAACGTACGTACGTATGTATGTATGTTCGTACACGGCGCGAATTATCGACCGCGAAAAGCACATTTCTCGAAACGAGAGAAATACGTATTTAAAAATATAATATGTTAATAAATATTAATAAATATAATATATTATATATATTAATAATATAATATTATATATTAATAATATGATATTATATATTAATAAATATAATACATTAAAAATACGTATAATAATCACGTATTCGAATCGAAAGTTCGCCAATGGCGAACACCCGGGTGCAGCCGCACCGTACCAGCGTTTCTATTACGAACGAAAGAATTTGTTTGCTCGCTTCGATCGTTGCAGCGCCAGCGTGACATGCGTTGTTATTAATCGCATACGCGGGACCGCGCGGTTATGCAACAAACGATACTGCACTTATCAATGGATGATGCGTACGAATCATACGATTTCTACGCTCTCGCGTCACTGTTCGGCTCGCCAATCAGCACTGTTATAAAAATCTACCTTAGCCCCCCTGATCGCCTAATCGCGTCGCTCGAGACTCTAATCTCAATATGTTTGATGAACGCCCGGTGCTCCATGCACCGGGCTAAAAAGAAACGCACCCGCGTGTTTATTTATTTTGCCAAGGGATTGGCCCGCGCAAACAGATACAAGAAAGAAAACGGTGTGTGTATACGCTTCGTTTGCGAAACCGCCTAAGCGCGCCCAAATATACTCGGGCAGTTCGCGCGCGACGCGATCCTCTTTCGACACGGTGCATACAACACCGACGACGGATCTTATCGAGCCAAACCATGCTGCGCGCACAATAATATCTGTTTTTCGCACGATAATAAACACCGAGAAACGGTCGTCTCGGGCGCGCGGACACATCGCGCATCCATCCAGTTTTATAAAAGACGGTAGAGAAGCGTTATTATACCCGGTGTATACGTATAATCAAAGTGCTGTTATCAATGCACTGTTCGGTCGTGTTTTATCAGCTCGCTGCGAGATTGCATAAGGTAGATATAAATAATTTCGTAATTGATTTGTAACAAATGTGTTTACCGCTCTTTGGATCCAATAACAAACTTGAACTTTAGCTGGGTGCATTAGTCACGCGTCGTTGTTCGTCGTCGCGCGCGGGACGAGTTCTTCGCAGCACTCGTTTATCGCCTTTTCGGTCACGGATTACGTGGAACGACGGATAGCAAATTTCCCCGTATAATGTACAATGTACCATTCGTTTTCGTTCGCTTCGTCGGAAGGTATCGTATCTCGATGCCCGAGCATCAATGAATCACGAACGTTACATGCGACGACGCGACGCGATCGATACAGGTCCCAATGACTGATTCATGACAATGATACTTATATGTTACGCGGGGAGTTTCGTCGAGTTACGCGCGTTCAGCGAAAACTAATCCGAGACGGATTATGCAGTTGGAGCATCGGAGATTGGCGTCGGAAAAATTCGCGCGAAGCTCGCCCGGCGATTTCTGTCCCCGTGACTCGTCGAACGCGAGACATCCGACGTCATACGTGCGACTGGACCGCGGATTTTTATGCATCTATGACGGATACGAATGGAATATAGAATAGTAAAAATATTTAGGGAATTGAGAAATGTTGTTCTATTGTTCGCGACTCGTTCGAATTATAGTGATGTCTCCCCAATTGTCGCCCAAATTGTGCAGAAGAATGGACAATTTGGGAAGAGTAGAATAGAACGAAACCCATGTTGTTTTATAAATAAATATGTACATAATATACTTAGAATCGATGCTTCGAATAACTTCGAAAAACAATTACAGTAATGTCTCCCTGAAAAATGGACAATTTGGGAAGAGTAGAATAGGACGAAACCCATGTTGTTTTATAAATAAATATATACATAATATAACTTAGAATCGATGCTTCGAATAACTTCGAAAAACAATTACAGTAATGTCTCCCTTACTGACGCTCGGATTGTCCACTAAAATGGATAATTTCGGAAGAGGAGCTACGATTATTGGAGCCTTGCAACTCGTTGTTATAGTTGTCGACAATTCGCGCCTATAAAAATGAACCGCAAGAATAATCGTGTCTCCTCTTCCCAAAATGTCCACTTTTGTGGACAGTCCGAGCGTCAATTAGAGAGACATTGCTGTGTTAACAAATAAAACAAACGTTTCTACGGCAGCTGTGTCTTGCGATCAACGCAGAAAACGTTCGCGTTGCATAAAATAGTGTTTCGTTCGGTTCTCGGAACAACGGCGAACAACTGCAGCAACTTTTTGTTCGGATACAGGTGACCGCGACGCGATCGTTTCTCGACATTGGCGCATCGCATAATCGTATAATCTCTGTATAATCTTCGGTTCAGATTCTATAGCCTCTGATCGACTGCGACGCGTGCAATAGATCTCGTCGTCACGCGATCTCGCGATGATGCCTGGCGTCGAAACGACGATTCGGGGAGCTCTCGACGCGACGAAATTTAAAGGGTGTGCGATATCTCGTTCAACGCTGTTGTTTTATACGTAATATAACGCGCTGTTGTTTTTGTTGATAACCAGAGCACGTTCCCCGAACGATGTTGATTCGCGGCTCGGTATCGTACGATCAAGAATCACGAATCGAGCACGCGGTTGCCCGCGATCGAAAGGGATGACAGGCTGTCTCTTCGTCACATTAATTATCAGAGGAACGTTCGACTTCCATAGATAACCGGGAACACGCTTCTTATCGAACGATATATCGTCTACTGTTTACGATGAAGCTTTTCAAACAAGAGTCCGATGAAATATTAACGAGGTAATGGCCCGAGCCGCCGTTAAGGGCGGACACCACCCTGACGGTTCAACGAAATCGATTCGCGGACAAAAGGAGGAACCTTTTTGTTCGAAGATTTTCTGTTCTGTCTCGCACGGCTTAAGAATTACGGTAAATTCTTCCGAATTTTTCTTCAGCTTGTGAACAAAAATGGACGATTTGGGGGAGAGGATTTGCATATTTAGAGCCTTTTTATAGTTGTTGACAACTATAAAAATGAGCCTCGAGGCTTGAATAATCGAATCTCCTCTTCCCAAAGCGTACATTTTTGTTTACAAGCTGAAGAAAATTGGGGAGAATTTACCGCATAGCGGTAAGATCAAAAATAGCCGAATATTTGGGGGTTAATTTCCACCCCTTGGTTACTATGAATTGACTAAACTCTGACTTAACAGATCTCTGAATTATCTCAACAATGAATTGACTCGGTAAACAATGCACGTATAATTGATAAAACGAAACGCCCCCGTTCCTCGCAACGAGGAAAACACGATCTTACGTCACTGCGATTCTAACTGGCTCGATTTTTTTTAAAGCTGTACTTAACGCGGCCGCAAATAGCATTTCCCAGCGATCGCGATTATAGAAAAACGAAACAAACCGTGGCTAAACCGGCAAACTTCGTAACCGCAGTTATCGGAAGATTTATGGAGCGCCGGGGCAACCGTAAACACTGTGCACAACTAACAATTAACAGTTAAGATCGTCGCACGTGTGCATCGACGCGACATTGACCTGACAGCGAGAACTTCGGCGTAGCCACCGGTGGCCGATGATTAATGATAGGCTGCTGGTTCGATGCAGCTGGACAGCTTACATAAACACCTGAATTTTTAATTGAATCGTCGCCGGCCCGTACCGTTTATCGTGTCGCCTGCACGATAAAGACAGGAACGGCCATGCAGTGATTACGCTGTCAGCTGACCGTCGAGGGGAACAAAACGTCGACGGACGTGTGCAACACGATCCAGCGACAACATCGTCGGACGAAAACGGGGAAAACGCCGGCCAGGTTCCCGCGAAAATGTCTTCGACGATCGATCGTCTCCGTTGGATCGGTCCGCGAGCTTCCGAGCTTTTTTTTCGGGCTCCTGATATTTTAACTGCGGCGCCTTCTTTTCAGGGCGAGCACCTACAGTCGCCTTTCCAAACGGAATAACTTTTTTCAAATTGGTTCGAAGGACTCGAATATTTTTGGGATGCTAGACTACTCAGTTTTCTATGAATTAAATGTACAAAATGCTTTTTAGATTGCGATTGTTTCGAATGATAAAAAAATGGTAAAGACGATGCTTTTTAAGCTCTTTTATCTGAGCCCATAAGAAGAAGGATTTATTCGGGATTAATCTTCGCGTGTAAAATTTCATTCGATGAATTTGTATCGTAATAGTTTCTCGAACGAAGCTTCGTTCGAGGAATCGATCGTACGACAGGAGAAAAAAAAAGGCCGAAGCTGTCGGACGAACCGTGTTAGGCCGTTATTACGCGGGGAAAAATTGACGAATTATTTTCCTCGTTTTTACGCAGCTCTCGCGCCGCGAGAGATGTAACGAGAGACCGGGGCACGCCGATTGCATAACGTTTACACGTAGAATGCTCGATTATACTTACATCTTGGTTCTGTCGTTACAACACATGCACGCTCTCGGACGTCACCGCGGCGTACGTTGTATTATGAACGATGCCGGCGACGCGGACCGCGTCCTTCCTCGTCGCGATAATATCCATCGACGCACAAGGAACGCACGAATGCGAGACGATTCGAATTGATCGAACGTAGGAAAACGCGCGCGGTCGAGTAGACTGATAGAACCGATTTCGATTTTTGAGAGCGAAACAGCCGAGACGCGGCGCGATCTTCCTCCGAGGAGTTCGACAAAATGGCATTTTCGAAGGACACGGCTGCGAAAAGCTGGCGAGAAAGCAATTTTAGAAACACGCAGCAGCAGCGAGCTTTGGTGCACAGTGCAATTCAATGCAGTTTTTAAGGAATACTTTAATCGCCGATATTAAACATTGAGGAAGCAACGCGTCGAACGGAACAGAATGCTCGATCTGCACCGGGGAACGTGCGTCGAACGTGTACACGGGATTTTTGCAACCTTGGGGAACTCGTAAAATCCTAGAGAATTTGCGCGGAGAGTCGTAGACATTTTGGAATGTTCGTGATAGTACTGATATATTAATAAAACTTGACTTCGCTGATAGCCGATTTCTTAAGAGAAGCGAACACTCGAGAGATTGCGATATCGATGAACATGTACGTATATATATTGTACAAAAAGTTAAGGTCACTCACTATAGATAACGAGCGTGACGATGATAACGAAAAAAGAGAGAGCTCCACGAATAGGTTGCATAGAATTATTTAAATAGGAAACGCAGAAGCGCTAGCGAAGCCGGATGGAGAATTCTCGAAGATTTCGATTCCTCGCCGATAAACTTCTTCTTCTGTGAAAGACTTCGCGGATATTAGGGTCACGCGCGATGCTGCGCAAGAAATGAAACAGTAAATAGACGGCAGGTAAGACTAATGTCGAGTCGAAGGTGAATCGAATAAATTGGAACCGTGCGACAGCATTGTTCCGGGCTGGCGCGTTTCAAATCGCGTCGATTCGAATGTTATTCGAAGCGACGCTGTTTCGATTTGAAATTACATTGTTCGAAATCACGTTGTTCGAAATGTTAGTTGAAATTATTTCGGAATTATTGTGAAATTATTGTGAAATTATTGTGATATTATTCTGAAATTATTCTGATATTATTCTGAAATTATTCTGATACTATTCTGAAATTACAGTAATGTCTCCCTAATTCGCGCTCAGATTGTGCAGAAAAGTGGACAATTTCGGAAGAGGAGATACGATTATCCGAACCTTGCAGCTCGTTTTTATAGTTGTTGACGATCGATAGCCATAAAAAACGAGCCACAAGGCTCGAACAATCGTATCTCCTTTTCCAAAATTGTCCATTGTTCTGGACAATCTGAGCGTCAATTAGGGAGACATTACTGTATTCTGAAATTATTGTGAGCGACAACGTTAGACGGATCCGGACGAAAATCTCTTAAAAACGAGCCTTCAGAGGAAAACATAATTTGGTCAAATTTTTAGAAAGTCATTCTACTTCCGAAGAGTTACAGAAAGTCTCCCACATTTTCGCGAAGAAGCACTGCCCATAAAACACTGCCATTCGTAACCATCGCGATTCGTGTTCCAAAAAAATAATATGAAAAATAAATCATTCGAAATTTCAGATTAAACTAAATTCCCCATAGAAACATGAACGTAAATCGAATAATTCTCGCAACTTCGCCGCCTCTAACAGGCCGCCGTTATCGTCAATTCCGATATTCTCTACGATAAATCGATCACAATACCGAAGAGAACACGGTCTCCCTAATTCAACTGGAGTAAACAGCAGCCAAAAAAAAAAGAAAATAAACAAAAATTCCCTGATACGAACGAATCTTTATCTCGGACACAGACCGCCTGGTATAATAACGATCCGCGGAATTGTACGTACGATATAATCGAGCCGCGATCAGAAGAACGACGGAGACCCATTCGAACTCGCCGTAAAAAGGGCACTCGCGAGGAAGGTGTGGAAGAAGATCGTGCCGCGATTCCATGGGCAGTCCCCGTTCGGCTGGTCGACATATCGCTGAAGAGAGGCCACGGTTCGTCGTCGAGCAGCTCGTCTCGACGTCGCGAAAGCGTCGGCCGTAAAGGCGAGCCGTCGCGGCCGCGGCCGACGGCTCGTTCGGTCGTGTGTCCGGCGACCCTTGAACCCCGTCGTCCGGTCTCTTTTTCCCCGTATCGTTCGTTCGCGGGCTCTCCGCGGCCGTTTCCCGGCCGCCGATTTCCTCTCCTCGGCAGCGGACGTAGACGGCGGCCGCGACGTCGCCGGCGGGCCTGATACACGCCGCCAGTGCCTCGTCGTATCTCCTTTCGTGCTCCTCGTGGTGAAACACGGTCGTCTTGATAAAGCCGCGGCGACGATGATCAGGATCTAGCGAGACCACAGCGGCTAGACGCGCGGCCAGCACGCTCTCGCCGACGAACGAACGACACCGACGCGAACACCAACCAGTGCACCAGCCGAAACAACCGTCGGCACCGAAATCCGGACGACACGACCGACACGAAAACACACCGATCACGGTCCACGAGTAGTGCTTCTTGCGGAGAAATCGTCGCGAGCCGAGAGCAAAGAGCGCGCGCGCGCGCGCTATCGTCGCGAATAGTGTTCTACGCGGAGCCGCGCGGACGACGGCGAATCTTCTCTTTTCTTCCGACGATTTCAGACCCGTCCAAGGTTAGAAACGCGAACGAACGAACGTACGAAAGGCCGACCACGGCCGGGAGAAATTAAAGGCAACGCAACCCTGCCAGAAGGCCGAACAATCGAGGAATCAGCGACGAGACCGTATCTGGTATGATTCGGGGACTTCTGGACACTTTCCTCGGTACATTGTTCAATTCTTAATCGTTCGAGATCACCGTTCTCCCCGCTGCCGTTCGCACCCGCAGCCGATCCGACCCCACCACACCCCCGGACGTCACCCCACCGCGCCTCGTCGACGCGGTTTCTTTCCGTTTTCGCGCGAGAAAATATCGCGCGACGCGACCGAACGGCCGTCGCGATCTTTGTCGCAAAGAAAAACGTCGCCGCGTGCGTCTCCCGCGATTCCGGGAAAATTCGCGCAAGTAAATGCTACGGTAATGTCTCCCTAATCGACGCTCGGATTGCGCACGAAAATGGACAATCTGGGAAGAGAAGATACCGAGCCTTGGGTCTCGTTTTTATGATTACCGATCGTCAGCAACTGTAATTCGAGGCTCGAATAATTCCCAAATTGTCCATTTTTTGACACTTTGCAATCTAGGCGCGAATTGCGGAGACATCGCTGTAATCGTATCTCCTCTTCCGAAATCGTCCATTTTCGTTCGCAAGCCGAAGGAAAATTCGGGAGAATTCTCGGCGTGTTTGAAATTCTCAGCCCCGCCGAAAACAAACGCTATCGGCCACCCCGTATCAACCGGCTCGACCACCCTGCAACCATAATCCGCTCCTACCTGTCCCCTCGACAGCGTCCGCGACCCTGTTTGTTCTCGCTTCTCGGGCCGAGCCGGGCTCATTATCTCGACGGATCGTGCCGGCGACGGTCGTTTTCGGCGCGTATTACATCGGTATCAAGGTTCGACGGGCCTTGTAATATTCCATTCGATTCGGGTCGACGATGATCGCCGGCACGAGCCGCTCTCCGAGTGCGCGTCGAGCGATCGGTCGTCTCTCCTCTGCGTTATCGGGATGGCCCGCGCCGGCCCGGCCCGCGCCAGATCCGCGATATCGAGGGTGAAGTGTTCAGAATATCGTCGACCTGAAAACTCGGTCAGAGGTCGCCGGCGGACCGACCGGCGGCCGCATGATCGGTTCAACAATTCTTTCAAGGTCACGATCACGATCGCCAAACTGACTCCCGAAGCGCTCCTTCAACCGTTGCTCGTTACTTCGCTCTTCGTCCTCCTCGGCTTCTCCCTCGCTGAACTAGCGCGCCGATACGCTCGCCTTGGACAGGTTCTCCCGGATCGGATCCAGGAAGGGTGGCGGTCTGACATTTCGCGAACTGTTCCCTTGGTGTGCGGTCATAGCAGGATAGAGGGTGAGTAACACCGGGTATTCTCGGCCGGGGTTCGCTTTCGCGCCGATGCTTTTTTCCGCTTGGATCATCGATCTTGACCAGTTCGCTGTCCCTCGACGAGTATACTCGTCGTCGCTTCATTCTCGCGACAGACAGTTATGTCTCCCTTACCGACGCTCGGATTGTCCACTGAAATGGACAGTTTGGGAAGATACGTTTATACGAGTCTTGCGGCTCGTTTTTATAATCGTGGACAATTTACAACTACGAAAATAAACCGCGAGGCTCGAATAATCGTATCTCCTCTTCCCAAATTGTCCATTTTCGTGCGCAATCTGGGCGTCAATTAGAGAGACATACGTATATAGGGGCGCGCTTTGGAAAGGAGGCGCCACAGCTAACTGGTTAATTAATCTTTGTCATCATCGTAATCGTCGCTCGCTCGCTCGCTTTTCATCGTTTTCTTTTGCTCTCGTCTTTCGTTCTCACTCCCAGCCTTTCGACCATTGGTATCGTGCCTTCTCCTGGATTAAATTCAAACTCAACAACCCTCATCATCTTCTCATTGTGTTCGGCTTTCGTTAATGATACACGACGGCGATGATACATGCGGGCTCTCTGAACCAGAGTTGGGCACTTTTCGTATGTAATTTTATTTCGACGATGTGTCTATTGAATTCGTCGAGTAAAATTTGATTCGGGTAATGTGTCGACTGGATTGTTCGAGTCGCATTTGATCTCAGAGATATATTTTGAATTAATTGCTTGAACCAAATTTGATTCGGGGAGTGATGCGAGTACAATTTTATTCGGGCGATGGTTCGAATAAAATTGTATTCCAGAAATATTTCGTATGAACTGTTCGAGAAAAGGGGGAAGGGGGCAATAAAACTAGACCGCGATCGCGAAGCATTGTTCTCGGAATACATTATCATGGGAAATTCGGTATGCGATTACGCGTTTATCGGTGTCGTTTGCGAGTCTAACTAGAGCCGAGAATATTACACAATCGTCGGTCGCGCGGAGCTTTGTTGAACGTAAAAAAGCAAAGAAAAAACAAAAGTAACAGAAATGCAAAATACAAAGGAGAACGGTAACGGTGTCTCTCCGGGACACGGCGCGACGAACGCGGGAATAAATCAGCATCGATGTTTACAACGAAGCTGTGACCACGAACAACGCTTTTTTTCCGTCAGAGACCTGCGAGGTCTCCGGAACTGACGAACGCAGAGATTTTTGTTAGCGTTACGCCGCTAATCCCGTGTCTACTCTGCGCCGGGTCGGACCGTAAAATCCGTTACCGTTTCCACGGTATTCCGTCTTTTTTACTTGCAACTTTCTCGCGGTGCAGCGCTACGAAAGACCTATGTTAATGCGGCATGTTTTTCGTCTTACTTATACTAACGGAGCAAACGAGAGGGTAATATTCATTCGGAGTCGTGCAATATATTTATCGAAAATGTATAGCTTCTTTTCTTTTGTCAAACGTAGCATAATTACAGTGTCAACAGAATTACTTCTATTTGCGTCAATAATTGCACTGTTAACAAAATGTGCTATCGTTGCACTGTTGAAAAAGTGTATCATCATTGTATTGTTAAAAAAAAGTGTACCGTAATTGTATTATCAAAAACGTGTACCATAACTGTACTATTGAGAACATATATCATAATTGCACCGGGGAAAAAGGTTTTTTCATAATTATACCATTAATACCGTGTTCGATCGTCGATGCGCAAAAATAAATCATCTTAATAATATAATATATATTAATATAATGATATATATAATATGATAATAATATATGTAATTAATAATATGTATAATATAATAATAATATATGTAATTAATAATATATATAATATAATAATAATATATGTAATTAATAATATATATAATATAATACTATATGTAATATAATAATACATATATATATATATATATGGTATATATATATAATATATCTAACAATACCCCCTTTATTATTTCGACTGAAATTAAATATTAATTCGAATCAATTCGAATGATGCCCAGCTCTGGTGAAGTCTAGACAAAAAATAGAACAATAAGGACCTAACGTAGGATTTAACTTAGTATACATATGGTGGTATAACCAAACATGGTGGCGGCGCCTTCTCGTTGGTGTGTGGTGTTTCTAAAAATCAGTTTCGACGGTGTGTCCCGAAAGTGAAACGAACGTGTGTTATTACCTCGCGGGCTTTTTACGTAATCGATGGTACCGAAACAATCCCCGCCGGCTAGCAAATAACCTATGCTGATGTCATCTTATTTCCATATTAACGACCGACTAACGCGTCCGAAAGCGACCCTGCCATTTTTTCTTCCCGTGGACATTAATCTGTCTCGCATGGTGGGGTGACGTCCACGATTACGCTCGCTATCACCCTTCCCCCCCGGCTTCGACCCATCCTCCGTCGATACGGTGCTAATCAAATATTCGAAAAGCTCGTCGGCCGGGTTCGTTTCGCCGCGCGAACGACGATCCCTTTCCCCCTTGTTGCTTGCAAGAAAAATCGTCTCTCCTTGGCCAAGCAGGGCCGTTAAGAGCTTGGATGCATGCGGCTTGTTTTTTTTTGGCATGAACGGGTACCACGGCTGGATCGTTCGGAAGTTTCGCGGGCAAATGATGTCGTTCAGACTCGACAATCCGGGACCACTCTCGGGAAAGTTCGCGCGTTTGTTTCGGGGTAAGCACCCCGTGCCGCGAGATTATGGGCGACGCGCGGATGCTTGGACGTCGTCGTAACGCTCTAAGAGCGTTATGGCTCGCGACTGGAACTGGCGGATTTTGCGTATTCTGCGGCGTAACCTTTCGAGCAGAATTACATGTCGTTTTTCACGATGACGTCGACGGTGGCGAAAGGTATTCGAACTGCTTTGAAACGGTACGACTTACTAGAATACAGTAATTTCTCCCGGAAATGCCAAATTTCGGTTTGCCGCGAATTTCTCTGTGCTACACCGATGTGATTTATTGCTACGTCGACGATAAGGTTCGACGGAAGACTACACAGGTCTGTTTGGCCTTCAAATTGCCTTCGTATCGTGGCGAAAAATTAGAAATAAAATAATTGAGTCGTCGTTCTTATTCTAGAATTACTATGTGCTGACGCTATTACGAAATTCATTTATATTGTAATATAGCTCAGAGCCAATATTCGCTATGGCAAATTTTCACTTACTAGCTTCAATTAAACGACTTTGATATCGCGCGAATTTTTCGAGCTAATTTTCGCCGCTTAATTTGTTAACGAGTTCCCGTAAAAACGAGCCGCGGGGCCCGACGAATCGCTGCTTAGTATTCTCGGATCTGCCGGTTTCCGACCTCCGAACATTTCCGGCAGAAATTACTGTGTAAACGAAAATTCTTATTTCTATTATTTGTTACACCTCAAAATTTTTATTATTTACATGCATATATATTTTCCTGGGGCGCGATGATAGCGAAAGCGAGAGTGGTCCCCGCGAGCCGGCACCGAAATGGCGGGAACGAAGACGCGAGTGGGGCCAGACGCGTTCATTCGAATCCGCGCGTTTAGGAGAATAAACACCAAAGGGGAGAACAGGCGCGGCGGGACTCGCTTCTAAATATTATGCAAATGCCGGGTGAACGAGAAGTGTGCGTACACGGGGCGCCGTAAGTCGGGCCAGTTGTTCTTGACACGTACACATCGACTGTTTTGAAGGTAACGCCGACCGCGTATACAGTGAGCTCGGCCATCAGGAATCGGGAGAGGACGTTATTGTCAAGTCCCCCGGTACCATGTCGGAAAATCCAGTAAGCTTCGTGGTCGGGGCGCCCGATCCGTCCGAGGAATTGGAGATCGAGGATATCTTCCCGTCGGAGGGGTTCGATCCAAGCTCCATCCAGATGCCGCAGAATGAGTATCCGGGATTGGTTGAACGCCGCAGGCGGCTCAGGTGATTTTTATTTCTGTTCTTCTTTTTCTTTCTTTTTTATTTCTCCTTATCCAACGCTCGTACCCGCTCGTTCCCCTGACCCCATCGATCAGATCGTGGAACGTGTCCGACCGCGCGCCACTTCGTCCGCGAAGGGTGGTTCGTCGAACGCCAACCCTTCCTTCCGCTTTCTCGAACGTTTTCGTTTCAGTCTGTCGGATTATTCGATCGCCAGGGGACAAGAGATTCGAGATAATTTTTAAATAATTAATATTTAAGAACTGATCGAGTGGATGCGTAATTTCGAAGTTGCGCGGGCTGCGTGAATTACGCGAGTCACCCTGTTTATGAAGCTCGTTAAAATACTGACAAAAATAATGGTTGGCGTTGAATAAAAAAAGGAAAGTTAACAGATCAGCGTAAGAAATCAATTAACAGGACCGAGCTCTGGTAATTACGTCGGTCAAGGCGATGAACTGCTTGACGCGATTCGCGGACGTGCGTCGACCTTCGTTGAAACGATGATTTCGATCGAACTCAAGATTGGGAAAACGGGTCTCAGTCGCGGTCGTTTTTTTCAATAGATTCCGTTTTCCCTATTAGCGTTACGTGACGTTGTTCTTCGAACGCGTGAATAACGAACGACGGAATGGACTTTGAAGTTCTTGGACAAGGTCTAGAATGCGCGGCCGGTGTCCGAGAGCCTTTTGTAACCACACGTAATCGTGAAAACTGTCGTCCTCCTCCCACCAAGTCCGCGGTCACCTTATGACTTGTTCACATCGTACGTCGTTCAATATTCACGAGCTACTCCGTCAATGACGGGAGCATCGTATTCGTGTTACCGTCTTCCGGTGATGTAAAACCAAAAATCGTGTCCCCCAGGCCGCGATCGTCTTCTCGAAACACAAATGGAACGTGGCATCGCTACGATTTTTTTACTTTTTCCCGATTATATCGCCACGACCGTGTAGAATTATTTTCAATGTTGCAACGGCGCTGATTACAGTAATGTCTCTCTAATCGACGCTTCAAGATTGTCCACGAAAATGGACAATTTTGGAGAAGGAGATACGATCCTTCGAGCCTTGTGGCTCGTTTTTTTATGGTTATCGATTGTGAAAAATTATAAAAGCGAGTCGAATAATCGTATCTCCTCTTCCCAAATTGTCCATTTCTGTGCGCAAAATCTGAGCGTCAGTAAGGGAGACATTACTGTATTCGGAGACGATTTCCAATTGCTGATGATATTAAAACAGCCTCGACCGCGCCTCTCGTTTTCAGCGATAAAATAGCGCGGACAAATTCAGAATTTCTCGAGATAAGCTCGCTCGGATTATTTGAAGCTTTTATTGGTGAAACAGCGACCCCGCGACAGTCGAAAACTTTCAATGATAAGCTAGATCGGAACGATCGAAAAGCTTCGACGATGAAACAGCTCCGCCTGTCGGAAAGTTTCAACGATAAAACGACCCCGAGAACGTGTAATTTTTGCTGACAAAATACGGAAACGAAAATCGATAATCTTTCAATTTCGAAACAGCTATCGGAAGCGCATGGCTGACATCGTTGTTCTCTCAGCACTTTTGTGGCTTATAGAGGCCACGTCGCGTATACGGGTGCTTCGCGCACGACGAGCAGGGCCCATTAAGACAAAGAAGAAGCGTTGAGGTAGATTAGTGTCATTGGAGGAAGTACACTTTCAATGGCTTCGAGCAGTCAAAACTCGCGGCCTCGAGGATGCCGCGGTCGCGAAAACTTTCGAAGACGCGGAACTGGAGCATCCGGAAGGAAACTTTCAGATGGGAATCAGAAGTGGGATTCGCCCGGGGATAGAGACCGTCAACGGGCCGAAAGATTTCCAAATGAAAGTCGCTGGCAACCGAAGACAATTTAGGGGATGATGATTCGCTTCCGAAGAGTTTCCGAACGAAAAACCGCGCTGCGGCGATCCGCCGTGCTTCCGGACGGAAGTTTCGGATGAAAATAGCCTAACCGTTCAAAAAGTTGTCGAGACCGTGTCAGTTTTGAAACGAGCAGATCTCAACACAAGATTTAACCCCGTATACGCGCGCGAGCAAAGTTAAGGGATGAAACATTTTCGCTCGCGAAATTGCCGATGCTCGAATCGCTGTAACTTCGTTAAAAAAAATCGCACGGAGAAGAACGCTCGCTCATCTTGAAGAGCGAAGTCTCTTCTTTTCGACCATTATCTCGATTTTATTTTGAGACGCATTTTTAATCGCATGCGAGACGAAATTTGATGGAGATACATTTATATAGATCGCAAAAAGTTCGCCAACTTCGAACGTCCGCGCGAACTTTAATCAATTTTTTCCCAGGATCCTTCTCGTACCGAGATTAAAGCGGCCGGTTTCCTCTTTACGGCGATCGCCTAAAAGTTCCCGTACGATTTTTCGTTGCCGAGTTATCGGATTTTTAATGAAAACATTCAAGGGGCGAGCGAAACGCGAAAGCGGCGGGAGATTCGGTCGAAATGGAACGCGTTGGAAAAGTTTCGCGGGACGTAAACAAGAAATTAGCGAAAAGGTAGGATTTCGCGTGGATCATTGGTTGCGCGCGGGATGTTTAATCTGCCGTAGAAGCTTTGCTGAAAGTAACGAGACATTTTAATTAGAGATAGAATTAATATCCCGAGCGCCGCGAGATCCGTCGAGTTCGCTGGCTCGACGCGAAATGAAAATTTTAGAGCACGTTGCCTCTGATGGTGCATACACTGCTCGAAAGAGAAGGGGTTATCCCCACTTGGGTTATCATCCGAGCGGAGATCTCGACTTCCTCGCGAACTGACAAGGTATTTCTCTGGGAAATCGGTGTTTATGGTTGACCGGATTAGGATCGTAGAAAGATTCAAAGAATTTAATACTGTTAATACACTATTTTTAATTTACTAAGATTCAAAGAATTTTAAATCGCGTCATCTCAAATCGTATTATTTCTAATTTATTAAAATTAAAAGAAACTTAGATTGTGGATGGACTATTTTTAATTGATTAAGTTTAAAAGAATTTCAAATTGTCGACGTATTAAAAGAAGAAAGATTTTTCTATTTAGTTTCTGCTTCTTGCAGATTATTTTTATTTTTCAGAAAAATTCGCGAATTCGTTAATTAGGTAATCGGTGAACGTGGAGAGCTGATAAAGAGAGTTTCGCTTTTCCACCATGTCCTCGTTTCGGCTATCTCGTAGGTTGTTCAAACAACTTCGAGATGTAATGTTCCATGTGACGTCTTTGGATTTCCAAAAGCAACGCCTGAACATTTACTTGCCGCACCGGCGGATTGGTACAATTCAACGACGTTTAACAATGTCGCGCTAGAAACTCTCGAGTAAGCACATTTTTCCATCTGCCTGGGTCAACAAACGCGCGCCTCGTTCACGCTGTTCGAAGAATTCTTTAATATCAGTTTACTTTTGCGTTTCGCAAGCCCGTGGCTTCGAATCGTTTCATTCGACGCGATCGTTTTCCCGCAATTGAATTTTCTCGTTACGTTTTAATCGGTGCGAAACGTTACACAGAAACGCCTTACACACATCGAGGATGAAATTGCCTTCTTATCTTTGATAAGATCGATCTTTTCTTGGCAGAGTCGTGTGGTCTAGCTATTTTTGAAACGTCTCTGCGAAATTATATAATTACAACATTTCGAATATTATCGTATCTAATAATAATATAATATAATATAATATAATATAATATAATATAATATAATATAATATAATATAATATAATATAATATATAATATAATATATATAATATATATAATAATAATAATATTATAGTATTTTGCAACAAATTTGTTGCAAAATTAATTAATCGACGGTTAAAAAATAGATTACTACCTTTAATCGAAATTAATCGAAATTAATCGAAATTAATCGGAATTAATAAGAAATAATCGCGATACAGAAATATAATAAATTAACAATCGCAATGAAGACAATTGTTAACGCCTGAAGATATTCTTCCAGTGTCGTTAAAAAAAAAGAAAAAGTCAACAATCATTAACCGCCTCTTTCGATCGACGATTAATTTCATCGATCGTTCGAATCGAATCAAGAAATTTTAATCGATTGTCAACTTAATATTTTACACGGCACATTATGATTATGTGCTTCGTTGAAACGAGCGCGGTTTTACGTTAGATAAGATAGGAAACGAATTAGGTTGCCTTGAATTGAACTTAAGATTTGATTAGACACGTTCTCGATGTAGTTGAAGCATAGCAAATGCGTTGTTGTACCGTCAGATTGTTGCCTGCGGATGGACGGGTTTCCTTCGAGCATCGACAATTTCTCGTACAGGTTTTGCACACCGAATCGATCCTTTCGTAGATCGTATTCACCTTCTTGATCATCGAATTAATCGCGTTCACCTTTTTACATTGAAAATCAATCATTCTGCAGATCACGTTTTAACTTTCTGAAAATCAGATTGATAGCACTGTAACACTAATAAATAGTGCTATTTATCAGTAATATAATAATAGTGCTATTTATTATTATAGTAATATACTATAATACCAATAAATAATACTGCAACACCAACGAATAATATTGTAATTCAAAAATTGTTCACAGTGTCACTCGATTTTAAAATTCAATCTAAATTTTATCGCGAACAAGTGAATGAAAATCCGCGAAATCTACGAATTTAACTAGCGAAAGGACGATCGAAACGTGCCGAAGAGTTCATTTGGTCCGCGGAAAGGTGAATCCGATCGATTTCGTGTGGAAAACCAGCGACTGATCGCACCTCGCATTTATTATCATCGGTCGCCGGGGTGTCCGAAACGTCGAAGTGCGCCGAGAACGACAGGAACAAAAGCTCTCCCGGCGATCGTATCGAACGTAAAACCCGGTGAATATGCGAGAGAGAAAGCGGGGACAATGCGCTTTCGGTCGCGCGGCGTCCGAGGCATCAGAAGCAAGTGATTTTCTATGATGAATTTAAATTGGATCGCGTCGCGCGGCGACGCGTGTCCTACTTGGTGACGAACGAATGTACAACATTTTCGGAAGTTACAGGTGAGTGAAGAAGAGACAGCCGGGGGGAGGGAGGGGGTCGTCCGCGGAATTTCGATTAAGAGACAACTCAAGTGTCTGTTGAAGACGTTCCACACGTGGTCGGTTTCGTCGCGATCGAGCGAAGATTCCGAGTAATGTCTCCCTAATTGACGCTCGGATTGTCCACAAAAATGGACAATTTAGGGAGAAGAGAGACGATTATTCGATCCTCACGGTTCATTTTTATAGTTACGAAGTGCCAACAACTATAAAAAAACGAGCCAGAAGGCTCGAATAATCGTATTTTCTCTTCTCAAATTGTCCATTTTTGCGTCGATTAGGGAGACATTAGTGTAGATGACAAGCCGAATTGCCGCGGAATGTTGCGCGGGAATTACGTGTGCATTATACAACAGTTTCGCGACGCTTCTTCGGGGACGTAGAATTGGTAAAAAATCGGAGGGGACACGCGTCGCGTGATCCAACGAATGTCACGGTGAACAAATTTATGTAATCTAATGATTTTCTATGTACGCACGGCGCGGTCGGGTCGAAGAATTTTGGACGGAATAGTGACGAAAATTTTCAACAAGATTACATGCAAAATGATATTTTTGCGCCGTTTAAATATTGTCTTGTTTGTTGGAGAAAAATACCTTGAAGCATATCTTGAAGAAATTGATGAATAAAATTGTTGGATAAAAGTATTTTCACGTGCCAAGCATTTCAAGTTATTATGATATTAATATATCACTATTAAAGCAATAATGATCATTTTTATTATGATCATTATTATTTCTTCAACGTACACTTCGAGACATTTCTCCTAGAAATAAGATAATCAAATAAGAATATTTATACGCTGATAAAAAAATCTTTTGAAATTAATATTATTTTGGTACCTGATATCTAAGAATCTAAGAATGCAAAGATCTCCCCCGCTTCTCAAATTCGTCGACGATTGATTATGTTAATATCTTTCATCTGTTAATATTCAATAACTCTGGAAACAAAGGAATTGCCATAAAAACTATCGAAGCGTTTATTTCTTCGAAAAATAGGGATTTCTATACAAACGGTGAATGCGCTCGCTTCTGTTCGCGCGTTGGCGACAGTGTATTCTGTGGTAATGAAATTCTAACTGTTAAAAGTTCCGTTAAGAATTTCGTTCATTTCGTTCGTCACCGCGAGTTCCCGAAATGACATATACTTTATTCACCATTCTTATAACTCGACGACATTTTGAAACAGAGACAGTTCGGCTCGTCGAAAGTTTAAAGGAGTTTCGCGAAACGTATCGTTCTTTTTTTTTGTGTTTATATCGCGGCAGATAAATGAATTACGAACCTTTTTATCGCAACGTATGCATGTTATTACGTAAACATAAGCTGTTTTGTACAATGCAAACAAACCGTGATATTTTCAACGAGGCTCGCGATTGTTTTATATATAGCTGCGCCGTCGATTGCGACACTGGCATCATAATCGACGCGTTTCGAATAAGGTCGCGGGTGGCACAACGTTTCGACGGATCCGTCGCGATTAGGCGAGATTCGGCGAACACGCGATTACAAAACGGGATCGTCCTGTCTATAATTCAACGAGCGTAAAATTCAAACGAAACCGGCCCGATTAAAGCTAAGCGAACGTAACCAAAAAAGAAGAAAGAAAAAAACTCAAAAACCGACCGAAATCGAATTGACCGGTCCGCGAGCGTAATTAAACTTAAATCATCGTGAATAAAATTGTGCACGCGATCGCGATGGGATGCACAATGGGAACCCTAAGCGTATTTGAACGAACGTGATGCAAAATGAAACGCGCGTGATTAAAAGTTAAACGAATGTAAATCAAATTGAACGGTCACGGAAAGCGGTCGTGAAAAGGAATCGACGCGAAGAAAATTCGGCGAACGCGGAAATCGAATCGACTCGAAGGAAATCGAATAATAAATACATAAATATAATAAAATAAAGATCGTCGAACGAACGAAGCCTGAGAATAAAATTGAATTCGATCCGATGGAAAGATCGAACAGTCTCGGCGAGATGAGCGAGCATCGCGGCGCGAAGTCCGCGCATAGACGTTTCGTTTTCTCGAGGATTTCAACCGGTTCCCTGATCTACTATACCAATGACACGCTTATGCTAATCGATGGCCGGAGGGGAATCCGGCGATTCCGTTGCGATTATGCTTTCTCGCGAAACCTGCGAATAAAATTGAATTCGATCCGACGAAAAGATCGAACGGTCTCTGCGGAAATGGGCGAGATCATGCGCGATTATGCTTTTTCGCGTATCGAAACGATGATGTTTACACGCGAGGTCAGGGGCGATTCGCGATCGCCTCGATCGATCTCCGCCGATCGAAATCGAAAGACGAAGAGAAAATGGGGGGGAGTAAAAAAAAAGGAAACGTCGCGGCGGCCGAGATCGCGCACGAAGAAGATTTCGAATGTCCGTTCACTTTGGCCGCCGGTGGCACGTTACTTCCTCGTGTAACGAGTTACAAGGTAGGGGAAAAGATCGGTTCGAATGAATCGTCCACCTTGCAGGTTGCGCCAGTGGCCGCGGGCCTCCTAAGAATGCTAGACGAGCGCGCGCGCGCGCGCACGGACCAGAGATCCGTTTCCCCGTGAACACCATGTGATTTCGTTGGTCCTCTTCGGCGATCCGACGTCTTACCAATCGGATTCGGGACGAACAGTTACGTCGACGGGTTCGTAGTCGTCGGCTGAAAGGTTTCCACCAAACGAACGGGTGTTCCGGTTCCTTCGATTCGACACAGTTCGCTCTCGCGGGCCGCGGAACGTTCATGGCTGATTCGTTCTTCTGCATAAATTTCCGAAGAATGGAACGCGATAGCTGAACGACGAGGTCGGATCTCCGTCGAACGAGGAGAAACTCTGTTAAAAAGTCGTCGAGTTCGTCGAGTTTCTAGATCGCGCGGCGGTTCTATCCTTCGAAAAAATAAACGCGATCGGTGGATATTCGGCTTGAGAACGCTCGATCGTTCAGGTTCGAGCAGCCACGATGATTTTCTGTGATCGACAATTGTTTGGAGATCGTTTTATTTCTCGGAGCTGCGCGTCGAAGATCCTCTGCGATACTTACGAATCGCTCGTGATCGGTAGATCGCGAATCAAAATTGTCTGCGTTAATTGCTATGTGAAGAGTATTAAGTGTTATATTTAATTGCTGTGCGATGCTTTCAATTTTGTTCCTTGATAGCAGGATTTTTCGTGCAGTTCGGAACTGCATT
Organism: Megalopta genalis; assembly: GCF_051020955.1. NCBI lineage: Eukaryota > Metazoa > Arthropoda > Insecta > Hymenoptera > Halictidae > Megalopta > Megalopta genalis. Next base: position 18,918,727 of record NC_135017.1, read on the forward strand.
GCATAAACTCCGCGGTCTATTTATAATAATTAACCACAAGATTACTATAGCTGTTGCGGTGCGCCTGCACAATTGACACATCTCTCGCATCGACGCGATTATTATTGTCAGCTTATCGACGCGATTATTATCGGTGGACCTCGGGTTCGACGCGTTCTTCGCAAAAATGTCCCGACAGAAAACGAAATTCTAATCGCGCGAGAAGAATTTGAGAATATTTTGAACGTTAGGTACAAATTGTTCGAATTATCCGCGGAGAAAAGACCTGTTCGACTCGCATATTCCTCTGTTCAACTTGGACGATTTCTATCTCGCAATCGGCGCTAATTAATTCTCCAAAAATTAATTATCGAGGCAAAGAGTTGTGCGTCGAACGCGTTCCGAGGCGAACGCGGCTCGGTATGCGACGAGTGTACCTACAGGAAAAAGTACTTCTAGGTTCCCGGAAGTTCGCTCGCTCGGGGGACATGACGATGCTGTTCAGGATGAACGGCGCGGGTTGACGCAAGCCGACCGCGTTCCACCGAATCTGTGCGCAAGAAACATAGCGAAACGCGCGAGGAATTCGCGTTTTAAGTGTCCTGCGAAGAACACGGGCTGCGACGGAATGCTTAGTGTGCTCTGGTGTTTAGTGTGTACGAAAATTTGCACCGAGAGAAACCCGGGACCGGATGGTCTTCGTGTGTGCCGGCTTGTAAGAGCGATTAAACGATGTGAGACTAAACAATGTCGATTGAAGACTGTTGACTAAACAGTTTCGATTAAAGAGTGTCGACTGAACACTGTGGACTAAACAGTGTCGACTGAACAGTGTGGACCAAATACTGTGGACTAAACAGTGTCAATTATACATTGTGGATTAAACACTGTGGACTAAACGCTGTCGATTGAAGACTGTGGACTAAACAGTTTTGATTAAAGAGTGTCGACTGAACACTGTGGACTAAACAGTGTCGACTGAACAGTGTGGACCAAATACTGTGGACTAAACAGTGTCAATTATACATTGTGGATTAAACACTGTGGACTAAACGCTGTCGATTGAAGACTGTGGACTAAACAGTTTTGATTAAAGAGTGTCGACTGAACACTGTGGACTAAACAGTGTCGACTGAATAGTGTGGACTAAACACTGTGGACCAAATATTGTGGACTAAACAGTGTCAATTATACATTGTCGATTAAACACTGTGGACTAAACACTGTCGATTAAAGACTGTGGACTAAACAGTGTCGTCTAAACAGTGTGGACTAAATACTGTGGACCAAATACTGTGGACTAAACAGTGTCAATTAAACACTGTGAACTAAACACTGTTGCTTAAACACTGTGGACTAAACAGTATTGACTACAATAAACACTGTTGACTATAATAAATATTGTTGACTATAATAAATATTGTCGACTATAATAAACTCTGACACTGACAATATAATAATATAATAAACACTGACAACTATAATAAACACTGTCGACTGCGGTAAGTACTGTCGACTATACTAAAAACCGTCTCCTAAACGCTAAATCGAGCACCACCGGTGCATCGCCGCGAAAAAGTGCGATAACTTCGAATTAATTTCGCCTTACATTCATCGCAAAATCATCTGCGACAACGTAACATCTTCGAGCATGTCTGCCACGAGATGGTCTCCAAAAAATTGCGAAATTCTAATCCAAAGAACCGGTGGATTTGACCGTGTCGGTGTCAGCGTCGAACATTCTTTTTTTCCCCTCGCTCGAGCTACTATACGGGAGCTCTCGGCTGTGCGTAGATAATTGAGCGAAAGGACGAGAAAAAGGTGATCCTTGGACTTCCTTCTACGCGCACGACGGAACAGGAAACTCGGCGCGCGTCGCAGGGAAATAAGACATTCGTGCATGGAAAGTCCGAGGCCGAGCAGCGAGCGTGTTCCTTGAGAAAGCCGGTGCCGCGCGCGTGCTCTCGATAGAGAAAAAAAAACGAAGGAATTCGGTTTTCCCGGGGCGAACGGTGATTGCTGGATCTGGATCGGCGTGTCGGAGGATGATCGATCTTGGGAGCAGCGGCGAGCAAGCCGCATCGTCGCGTTTATCGCGCGAAATTGAACGCAGTGTCGTCCTGTGAACGCGAAACGAAACGGCTAATAAATAATTTGGGGATAATAAGCTTCGTAGCTTATTGCAAATTTTACTGTCCGCGGTGCTCAATTTTTCTTCTGAAGAGAGGGAGAGAGAGAGAAGATCGTCGCTGATCTAGGGGATCCTTGACATCTTTGGTTCCGGAGACGGCGCGGAAGGGAGCTGCGGAATGAAACGCATGAAAAGATTCGTGTTGGCTCATAGCACAGAGAAAGATCCGATTTGGAAGTCCTCGGACAATCTGATGGCTGGCGTCGGTGCATCGAAAATGCACGCGGAAACGGCCACCAAGGAACAGCTGTCCCCGATGGAGACAATGCAGTCGAGTAGTGAGAAACAACACTCGACCACTGGATTAACGTAATATATTTTTCTATTCTCTCGGCGGAGGTTGGCTTACTAAAACAATTTGTCTCTTCTTCTTCTTCTTCGGTAGATAATATTTGAACGTTTGTTTTATTATTATTATCATGTCCGACCAATATATCGGACATCAGTTATGCTAATTTATTATCCGATAATGAATCTGAAATTTTACCCTAAAATGTCGCTTGTGAGACATGTAAAATAATATAATAATTTCCTACGAGAAATAGCGTCTATTTAAGGGGGTGTGGAACGATATTTCTTTTCGGATTTCTCGCCAACGAAACCTTGACGCTTTTTTACATATATTCTGGTTCACATATATACTAGCGATTAATGACTATTTTGTATGCGTCTGTGTGTGTGTGCCTTTAAAAAAATTAAAAATACGATACGTGACTTGCTGTGGTGTGCACGATTGCAGCCGCCCCTTTTTAATTACGAACCGGAAGCAAAAATTGCGTCTCGACTGATCTGAAAAATGTGAATAGAACAATAATTCGTGGCGATTATTAACTTAAGTAAAACCGTGTTAACATCCGAGACGAAATGGGAAAACATTGAATACTTGGAAACAGTTTGACGCAAGCGGACGCGTATTAGATGAAGCAAGAAACGGCATAAAAAAAGGAATGCTCTTCGTGAAAGAGTTCTCGTCGTAATTTTCATGGTAAACGTTCTCGCTTCGATGAATTACCGGGTGCATTTCGCGAAGAAGCGCGATTTACAATTGAAAGTCGATCGTTTGTCCGTTGTTGTGTTGGGCAGGGGAACTTGTCGAAACGAGACGATCGATGAACAATACACCGTCGCGTCGCGTACAAAGTGCACCGGCTTCGAAAAAAGAATCCGTGGAATAATGACGCGTAAACATTCGAGGCGGACGTAGAGGGCTCAGAAAGCGTCACGGGTGTTGTTAGGAATGGCGTTGCGTGAGCAGCTTAAATTAACGGTTCGTAGAACTTTCTCCGCTGTCATTCACGTGTAGCCCACTAATGGATGACAGAAATTACCTTGAAAAATCGAGGGAAACGGTTGCTCCCATTTCCCCTCCAGACGAGCGCGCGCGCGCGCACCTAGAGTCCGTCTTCCTTCTTCTTTTTCTTCTTCTACGATCTCACGGAGCATCGAGATTAAAATTTGTATTGTGTCAACGAAAACATTAATTTTATCTTTTTATGATCTTTTAATTTTGTATTTTTATTTTATTTCTGTATTTTCGTATTTTTATTTTATTTCTGTATTTTCGTATTTTTATTTTATTTCTGTATTTTCTGTTTTATTTTCGCATTTTTAATTTATTTCTGTATTTTCTATTTTATTTTCGCATTTTTAATTTATTTCTCTATTTGTTATTTTATTTTCGTATTTCTCTATTTTATTTCTGTGTACTTTCTATTTTTGTACTTTCTACTTTGTATTATTTTTTTTGTTAATATCTACTATTTCTTCCATTCGTCGTATTAATAATTCCATAATAATACAACGAACCCTCGTGAAATCAATTTAAACAACGCTCAAATGAATCGAACGCTGTGCAACGATGCCTTCGATTTCGAGCACGAAGTGAACGAAGGATAACAAACCACCTGTCGTAACAGAAACAAATACGCCTCGTTATGATGTTTGACGAGGTGGAAAAGCTTTTAGAAGAATTACGACGATATTTGCCTCTAGTAAAATCGTATGGCCGAGGTAAGAACGCAGTCCCATTGTAATTTGAACGGATCTGTGAACTGCGACGTGTTATTGGTCAGGTAAGAATACAGAGCGGGGTTTAACGAGTTGACGGAACTTTGGACCATGACGATTCGGTGACGATACCGCCGAATGTGTACGGAGGATGTTCCTTGAATTCGACGAGCGGTTCAGGACGACGTGTCAATTTATTATTTACATTGCTAGCAAATATACGAGGCGCACAGCGATGAATAAGCCGCGTTCGTTTGATTTCGTAGGCCCAGCATGTCGCAGGGCACGGTGATGATCCAGACCCAGAGTAGGCTGCATGAGAAGGACTTCACTATTGCCACACCCGAGGAATTCGTTCACCGTTTCGGCGGTACCAAAGTCATCAATAAGGTGAGCGAGCACTGTTATTATCCGCGGCCGGCCCTTTTGATCTGGCTCCTTCAAGTAGCTTCATTCTCTTTTCATTTGTTAACCCTTTGGGTACATTTCATGACCGAGACTCGTCGCGCATCTGGTTTACCTAAGTTGTAGATGACGAGTCTAAAAGGGTTGACGAGTCGCCGTAGGGTTGTATTCTTCGGTATTTCTTTCGCTAGAAATGAAGAGGCTATTTTGCATTATTCTTTTGTCGTACACACTTTTGGTAATATTCGAGGTACAACGTACAGTAATGTCTCTCTAATTGACGCCCAGATTGCGCACGAAAATGGGCAATTTGGGAAGAGGAGGTGCGATTATTCGAGCCTCGCGCTTTGTTTTTATAGTTACGAATTGTCAACAACTATAAAAAACGAGCTAGAAGACTCTAATAATCGTGTCTCCTCTTCCGAAATTGTCCATTTTAGTGGGCAATCCGAGCGTCAGTAAGGGAGACATTACTGTGGACTCTTGTGGATTCTTTTTTTAAATGTCTCCTTCCGGCTGATACTTTATCAATCCGAAACAGATTAGTAAGATGGCGCGTTCGAAAGGTAAAATTCGAGAATAAAAGGAATAAAATAGCTCGTTCGTTCAACAAAATGATGGTACATTCGAAGCGTACTTTCAGCTTTTCTCCTGAATCAATGTTCTCGTGCGGACATGTTTTTTTAAAAATACGCTCAAAAAAGAACGCGATGAAAAAGTATAGTTCTCGAGGGTGAAATAAAACGTGGCGTCGTTCGCTCAGACGATCCGGCAATTGAAATTGTAGAATCACGATTATTCGAGACGAGATAAACCCTCCGAAGCAGGTCATTCAACGCCGCAGATGCGCGGCTCGAGGATATTACGCGGCACTCACTCGCCGTACCGTTTCGCAACGAACGTTAACCGGCCAAGGCCTTATAACTGACCTTGAATGACCTTCGGTGCTAGATCCACAGTACCTGTTTCGACATCGCGCGACGTAACGCGGACCCTCGAAACGATAGATTTCCTTTCTAACAAAGTGTGTGCGATTACGAATCCGAGATGTTGACCTTGACGTTTCGTCGTCCAAACAGCGAAATTGAAATTTCAATGAATTATTGAAATCGATACGAAGATACTGTTCTATTAGACGGGGCTTGCTAAAATTGTACGCGAAGTTTCATTAATTTTAGGGTTGATAAATTCTGATAAATTCCTCGGAATTCCTTTGTTCTCGAGCGAAGATCATAGGACCGACTATTTACAAGAATCATTTAATTCCTTAGATATAAACGAACAAATTTAATTCATCGAATATTCTGTTTTCGCAGGTGCTGATCGCGAACAACGGAATAGCGGCAGTGAAATGCATGCGTTCGATACGTCGTTGGTCCTACGAGATGTTCAAGATCGAGCGGGCCGTTCGGTTCGTCGTGATGGTCACGCCGGAGGATCTCAAAGCGAACGCGGAGTACATCAAAATGGCAGATCAGTATGTTCCTGTACCCGGAGGCACGAACAACAACAATTACGCGAACGTAGAGCTGATCGTCGACATCGCCATTCGGCTTCAGGTCCAGGCGGTGTGGGCTGGATGGGGTCACGCGTCCGAGAATCCGAAGTTGCCGGAGTTGCTTCACAAGAACAACATCAGCTTCATCGGTACGTTCGGAGAGACGGACCGGGACACCGTCCTCTCGACGAGATGATCGGATGAATTAAACATTCGGTTGTCTCGAATGTTCGTTTCTTCTTCGACCGGCGCGAGCAACACGGATCCCGAAGAGCTCGGGATGTAACAGATAGATCGCGGATTTGACGCGTTTATGGCAGAGACGATTAGGTGAAATGCGGATCTGCGGATCTTTATGGACAAATAGAAATTGTTCGAGTCAATCGTGGTCAACGAAAGTCGAATAAAACTAGATTTGTATAGTAGAGTAAAGTGTTCCTAATTTTCCTTCAGTTTGTAAACGGAAATGGACACTTTTGAAAGAGGGGATACGATTATTCCAGCCTTGCATCTCGTTTTTATAATTATTCGTAATCGGAAACTGTAAAAATGTAGTAACAAATTGTCCATTTTTGTTTATAAGTTGAAGGAGAATTAGGAAGAATTTACTTGAAAGTAAATTTAACAATCCGTTTGATTCATCGGCGTTCGAGTTTTTGCTTTTAGTATTGTACAGTATAGTATGTATTGTTGTAGTATAGTATTTGAGACAGACTACTTGAAATCTTACCTATGATCAAATAATATGATTACCAGTATTTGAAGAGTCCCGTGTAACAAAAGCGAATGAGACAACGACGACACGGTTAAGACGAATAAAAATTCTTTCAGGGCCGTCCGAGAGAGCTATGTGGGCCCTCGGTGACAAGATCGCCTCAAGTATAGTGGCGCAAACCGCCGATGTGCCGACATTACCGTGGTCAGGATCGGAGCTGACGGCTCAGTACAGCGGGAAGAAGATAAAGATATCGTCGGAACTGTTCAAAAAAGGATGCGTCTCGACGGTGGAAGAATGTTTGGCGGCAGCGAACAAGATCGGTTTTCCGGTAATGGTGAAAGCCAGCGAAGGTGGTGGTGGCAAGGGCATCAGAAAAGTAGAGAACGCCGAAGAATTGCCTACGTTGTTTAGGTAAATGAATGTCCAACGATACGTAATCTGCGTGAACACTAGCTTGTCCGTTAAATGCTTCGAGCTCGCGTAAATTCGTTTTTCAAAAAAGACGTGTCCGGTACATCTTAGAATTACAACAGCGACGTGAAAGATGTCCGTGATGAAAAACGTTTACTGACAAACTTGTAAATTCTCTTTATAGACAGGTACAAACCGAGATACCTGGGTCTCCCATATTTATTATGAAACTGGCGAAGTGTGCGCGCCACTTGGAAGTTCAATTATTAGCAGATAATTATGGAAACGCGATATCGTTGTTCGGTCGTGATTGCTCCATTCAGAGAAGACATCAGAAAATTATTGAAGAAGCGCCAGCCGTAATTGCCAAGCCGGAAGTGTTCGAAGAGATGGAGAAGGTAATTGCTAACGGTACACGGCTATCGAGTCGCGACGATGAAATAGCCGATTCAAATGCACGCGGAATAGTATTTTACACCCGAGTGAAACACATTTTATTATATTGTTCCACGACAGGCCGCTGTTAGATTGGCCAAAATGGTTGGATACGTCAGCGCAGGTACTGTGGAATACCTGTACGACACTTCTGGGCGATATTACTTCTTGGAGTTGAATCCGCGTCTGCAAGTGGAGCATCCCTGCACGGAGATGGTGTCTGACGTCAATTTACCGGCTGCCCAGCTTCAAATCGCTATGGGATTGCAGCTTCATCACATCAAGGATATTCGTCTTCTTTATGGCGAAAGTCCATGGGGTGACAGCATTATTGATTTCGATCAGCCGCGACACAAACCGCAACCATGGGGTCACGTAATAGCGGCAAGAATTACTAGTGAAAATCCGGACGAAGGTAGACATCATTTTAATTGTATGAATAATTCACGTTCACGATGCAATTGGAGTGCACCGACAGAAATTGTTATCTCTAATATTTGCTACGCGCGAGATCGATGCAGAGAAGACCATGAAGAATATACTTTTCAGGTTTCAAACCAAGTTCCGGTACTGTCCAAGAACTGAACTTTAGATCCTCGAAGAACGTATGGGGCTACTTCTCAGTAGGCGCTTCTGGCGGTCTTCATGAATTCGCGGACTCGCAGTTCGGTCACTGTTTCTCTTGGGGAGAAGATCGTAATCAAGCTAGAGAAAATTTGGTCATTGCTCTGAAGGAGTTGAGCATCAGGGGTGACTTTAGAACAACCGTCGAATATCTGATCACATTACTAGAAACAGAATCCTTCCAGCAGAATAATATAGACACAGCTTGGCTTGATCTATTAATTTCTGAACGTGTTAGAAGCGAAAAGCCGGACGTATTGCTAGCTGTAACCTGCGGCGCTCTTCATATCGCTGATAGAACTATCACAGCTGCTTTCAGTGGATTCCAAACTGCATTAGAGAAGGGACAGATACAAGCTGGTAATGACTTGGAGAACGTAGTCGACGTGAGTACTTGACACCGCTAGGAAATCAGTAATTCTTTAGATAAACTTTACAATACGCTTCTCACTCCTTTTATTTCAATGAATCGTTGTTTCAATTAAGAACTGCCTTGCTCTTCGAAATCAAGAGCATTACTGCTTTCAAGTATCTTAAAAGTTTGCTACTTCGGCAGAGAGTAGTACAGGGTTGAATACTAAATGAATTCTACGTTTCACATTCGAATTGACCATTACTTTGAATTTCAGGTTGAACTCATTAACGATGGGTACAAATACAAAGTACAAACAGCCAAATCAGGACCCAACAGTTACTTTCTTAGCATGAATGGTTCTTACAAAGAGGTAGAAGTACATCGACTCTCGGACGGCGGTCTGCTGCTCTCTCTGGACGGAGCTAGTTTCACTACCTACATGAGAGAGGAGGTCGACCGTTATAGAATTGTAATAGGAAACCAAACTTGCGTCTTCGAGAAAGACAACGATCCATCTTTGTTGCGATCACCTTCGGCCGGGAAGTTGATCAGCTTTCTGGTTGAGGACGGCGGTCACGTAAACGCCGGACAGGCTTACGCGGAGATCGAAGTAATGAAAATGGTGATGTCGGTGACCGCTAGCGAAGCTGGAAGCGTTTTCTATATCAAGAGACCTGGCGCGGTCCTCGACGCTGGTACTCTGATTGCGCATTTAGAGTTAGATGACCCAAGTCTAGTAACCAAAGCCCAGGACTACACTGGCCAGTTCCCGGAAACCGAAGCTCCTGCTATCTCGGAGAAATTGAACCATCTTCATGCTAAGTACAGAGAGGGTTTGGAGAACATTTTGGGCGGATATTGCTTGCCCGATCCGTACCATCTACCGCGCGTACGCGAACTTCTCGAGATGTTTATGAACTCGTTGCGCGACCCTAGTTTGCCTTTGCTCGAACTGCAAGAGGTGATCGCCACGATATCCGGCAGAATTCCAATTTCTGTTGAGAAGAAAATTAGGAAATTGATGTCCCTGTACGAAAGGAACATCACCTCTGTTTTAGCACAATTTCCTAGTCAGCAGATCGCCGCTGTGATCGATGGACACGCGGCGTCGCTATCGAAGCGATCCGAACGGGACGTTTTCTTCTTGACCACGCAAGCTATTGTTCAGTTGGTACAAAAATATCGGAACGGCATACGTGGAAGAATGAAGACCGCCGTTCACGAACTTCTCAGGCTCTACTACACCGTCGAGTCCCAATTCCAGCAAGGTCACTACGACAAATGTGTTTCAGCATTGATAGACGAATACAAGGATGACGTGGCTACAGTGACAGGAATGATTTTCAGTCACAACCAAGTTACCAAGAAGAACGTCCTAGTTACTATGCTAATCGATCACATTTGGGCGAACGAGCCCGGCCTCACGGACGAGCTGTCCAGTACATTGACAGAGTTGACTAGCTTGAATCGTACAGAACATAGCAGAGTTGCGTTACGGGCCAGACAGATCTTGATCGCTGCCCATCAGCCTGCTTACGAATTGAGACACAACCAAATGGAGTCTATATTCTTGTCGGCAGTGGACATGTACGGTCACGATTTCCACCCGGAGAATCTGCAGAAACTAATTCTCTCCGAGACATCGATCTTCGATATTCTACACGATTTCTTTTATCATACCAATCGGACGGTCTGCAACGCCGCGTTGGAAGTCTACGTTAGAAGAGCCTACATTAGTTACGAATTGACCTGTTTGCAGCATTTGGAATTGTCCGGCGAGGTTCCTCTCGTACACTTCCAGTTTCTGTTGCCCATTAATCATCCGAACCGGCAGAGTCAGTCTTCGGTGAATCACAGGATCGGAGCCATGGCAGCTTTCCAAGACATGGAACAATTCATCAGATATTCCGACGAGGTGCTCGATCTGTTGGAAGACCTCTCTTCGCCGAGCTCGATATCCGCCAAAGTTCTGGAAGCAGTGGATGCGGCTGGCAGCGAATCCAGGCATAGCACGTCCATAAACGTGTCTATGAGTAACGCGGAACCCGTCGTTGCGGTTGAACTGGGCGAGAGGCCTGCCGAACCGGTGCACATCCTTAGCGTCGCCGTCCAAGACAACGTAGAGAATCACGATGACGAATCGTTGGCGCAAGTGTTCGGAGACTGGTGTACCTCGAACAAAGAAGAACTGATCTCGCGAGGTATCAGAAGAGTAACGTTCGCTGTTTTGAAGAAGAGGCAATTCCCGAAATTCTTCACCTTCCGTCAGAGGGACGGTTTCTTGGAGGACAAGATTTATCGGCACCTCGAGCCAGGGTGCGCGTTCCAGTTGGAATTGAACCGAATGAGAACCTACGACCTAGAAGCTCTACCTACCTCAAACCAAAAGATGCATCTTTATCTTGGCCACGCGAAGGTCGCCAAAGGGCAACAAGTCACCGATTATCGGTTCTTCATCCGTTCTATCATAAGACACTCCGATCTAATTACCAAAGAGGCCAGTTTCGATTATCTTCAGAACGAAGGTGAACGGGTTTTATTGGAGGCCATGGACGAATTGGAAGTCGCCTTCTCGCATCCGCTCGCTAAGCGTACCGAGTGCAATCACATATTCCTGAACTTTGTTCCCACGGTCATCATGGACCCAGCGAAAATGGAAGAGAGCGTGAACGATATGGTTCTGAGATACGGTTCTCGGTTGTGGAAACTGAGGGTACGTCATGCCGAGATCAAAATGGCAATTCGTCCAGCTCCGGGCAAGCCGGCAAGCATCATACGCTTGTGCATCGCCAATGACAGCGGTTATAGCATAGACTTGCATCTGTACACAGAGGTGACAGATCCAAAGACTGGTATTATTCGCTTCGAGTCCACCGACCTGCGGAAGTCGGGATCCATGCATGGTCTGCAGATTTCCACGCCATATTTAACCAAAGATTATCTTCAAGCAAAACGATTCCAGGCTCAAAGCGCCGGTACGACTTACGTGTATGATTTGCCTGATATGTTCAGGCAGCAAACCGAAAAGATCTGGCAGAAGTACATAGAAGAGAGGTCGAACTGCAATATAACTGTTCCAAATCCAGTGATGGATTGCGTAGAATTGGTCATGGAGGGTGACAATTTAGTGGAGCAAAAGCGACTTCCCGGTGAAAATAATGTTGGCATGGTGGCTTGGAGATTAAAACTGTACACACCTGAATATCCGGAGACCGGCCGGGACATTATATTGATAGCAAACGACTTGACCTATTTAATCGGTTCCTTTGGTCCGAAAGAAGACTTGGTATTCTGCAGAGCATCCGAAAGAGCCAGACAGCTTGGCATTCCCAGAGTTTATTTCTCTGCGAATTCTGGAGCGCGCATTGGTCTGGCGGAAGAAGTGAAGGCGCTCTTTAAAATCTGCTGGGAAGATGAGAACGAACCGGAGAAAGGATTTAAATATATTTATTTGACACCGGACGACTATGCTCGGTTAGCGCCGCTTAATTCTGTGAAGGCTTCGTTGATCGAAGATCGGGGAGAATCTCGTTACAAAATTACGGACGTCATCGGCAAGGATGATGGTCTTGGTGTAGAGAACTTGAAATACGCCGGCATGATCGCTGGCGAAACGTCCAGAGCTTACGACGAGATAATTACAATTTCTATCGTATCCTGTAGAGCTATTGGTATTGGAGCATACCTGTTACGTCTTGGACAGAGAGTCATTCAGATAGAGAACTCGCACATTATCTTGACCGGTTACAAAGCATTGAATACCGTATTGGGTCGCGAAGTGTACGCGAGTAACAATCAACTGGGTGGTATACAAATTATGCATTACAACGGTGTGTCCCATGCAACGGACGAAAGAGACTTGGACGGTGTCGAAACCGCTTTAAGGTGGTTGAGCTATTGTCCTAAGTTCAAAGGTGCACCACTTCCTATACTACCGTCGCCGCTTCCCGATCCAATTGACAGAGAAATCGGTTACGTGCCCACAAAGACAGCCTACGATCCTAGGTGGATGCTCGATGGCAGGCAGTCGCAGAATGAAATAAATGGCTGGGAAAGCGGATTCTTTGATCGGGGTTCTTGGCAGGTATGACATTTACTACCTTACAAGTCTATCAACTCGAATTTATAATCAATCGCTACTTATACAGTCTTCCATCTATCCGGAATTTGTGTTATATATTTTTTTATAAAAATCTTCATAGTTATAATTAACCTTTCCGTTTTTGTAGGAAATAATGAGACCCTGGGCTCAAACTGTGGTAACCGGAAGAGCCCGATTAGGCGGAATTCCGTGCGGTGTTATCGCAGTAGAAACAAGGTGTGTCGAGCTACATTTACCAGCTGATCCTGCCAATCTCGACTCAGAGGCGAAAACTATATCCCAAGCAGGACAAGTATGGTTCCCTGACAGCGCGTACAAAACTGCCCAAGCTATCCAAGATTTTAGGAAAGAAGAGATACCACTTTTCATCTTCGCCAACTGGAGAGGATTCTCTGGTGGAATGAAAGGTATTTATATATTCCCGGCAATTATGAATATTATTTTTAATATTTTTTATAGTACATATAAACAATGTACTTTACTACAGATATGTACGAGCAGATCATCAAATTCGGTGCGTACATAGTAGACGGTTTACGGGAATATTCAAAACCGATATTTGTGTATATTCCACCTAATGGAGAATTACGAGGTGGCGCTTGGGCTGTAGTCGACCCAACTATAAACCCTCGTTACATGGAAATGTTCGCTGACAATACAAGCAGAGCTGGTGTTCTGGAACCTGAGGGTATAGTTGAAATCAAATTTAGGACGAAAGATTTAGTTAAAACTATGCACAGAGTGGATTCAGTGATTATAAAACTCAAGGTGATTGTTTTATGCCCTGCTACACGAACACAGTATTTTTATATGCTTACGAATAGATTTCGTCAAATGTAAATATTCTTTCAGGAAAAATTATCTAATGTAAATACACCAGAAGAACGAACAGAAATCGAGTCTAAAATACGGAAGCGAGAACTGGAATTAGAACCCATGTATCGTCAAGTTGCAGTCCACTTTGCGGATCTCCACGATACACCGGAGAGAATGTTCGAGAAGAGCACGATTCATGACATAATTCCTTGGCGAAAGGCGCGTAGGTTACTCTATTGGCGGCTCAGGAGAAGGCTTCTGGAAGATCAAATAAGGGAAGAAGTCTTGTCCACCCAGCCGCGTTTCGATGTCAGGCAAGTTGGTGCGATGTTGCGGAGATGGTTCATAGAAGATAAAGGCCCGACCGAGTGTTACTTGTGGGATCAGGATGAAGCTGCAACCAACTGGTTGGAAAGTCAACGCCAAAGCGAGAACAGTGTTATTGCACGAAATATAACCTGCGTAAAGCAAGATGCAGTTGTTTCGCAAATCAAAGAGGCTCTTGAGGCCTGTCCAGAGGTCAGGCTAACTGCAATCTTGGAAATCGCCCATAGGTTACAGCCGACAGAACGCGCGGAATTGCTTAGGACATTATCGCAACTAGAGACCACTGCCCAAGAACATCATAATGACTCGAGTGCCTCGTCTTAATATTTTTGATAAAATTCACAAGATTCTCTGCCTATCCACGTACCTGGTGTATGTAACTCCGTTAGAATTAATTGTACAGACGCTCGTTATATCATCTTGTTAATAGTAAATTCTACGGGAATAGCATAATTTCGAAAAGTTAATACCTGTTTCTATCGATAGCGCGTTACTTGATGCTAGAAAGTAAAAATGGCGAACATGTACGTTAATACTGTTCAAGGATGATGCTATCGAGTATCAGACAGTGTAACTGCCGTTTCCTAAACCATTGGCAAAGTATGCCCATCGTTTACGATAAGTGTATTCATGAATATAGAAGTTATGTGTGTATATATATATACATATATATATTTACACGTATATATACATATATTTATTTTTAGAAGAAAGTTCGTTCGTTGCGTTTAATTTTACCGAACGACTAACTAAAACGATCGTACACGCCATCTTTCCATTGTATCGGTAAGACAAAGTCAATGGGTAAGTTTTACCAAAATGTTAAATACTGTTTTCTCATAATCATAATACGAAATATCAAAAAAACTTCCTTTGCACTTAAAGAATTAATATTTTATTGAAGATCGGGTTGATTGTAAGGAATAAATAATGAAAAGTTTTATGAATCTGAGTGATTAAAGGAATTAAAGCGTTTAATACAAAATAGTTACTATATGATCTTTATATATACATATATATTTTATACTATTTTTAATTCATTAAAATCGAGGTAAAATGTATATTATATGCAGTCATATTCTCATAAAGAGGTAAAAATAGAAAATTCCAAATTAACGTTTTATCGTGTTATTACCCTTAAAAGACTGGTATTTGACTTCTGTGTACGTCAAGAAGATCGTCGTCCAGGGTAAGCAAAACCATAAATGAGAAGAACATAGCGAAAGCGGACAAAAAATGCCAAATGTCATGATTATCGAAAAAGTTAAGTAGCACACAGGGTTGATTGTAAAGTCGAGATTCTGCTGGGGTAAGCGCCCACGAAATCGTTTTGTTTATGAAAAAGTACATGGCAGATGCCCAGGCTACAACCGACAAAATAAGATAAGCTAATGGTTGCAATAGAATCCGCTCTTTATGACATTTCTGAAATACAAAGCCGATTAATAATTAATCAAACTCCTTGAACATGTGTGCGCTTTGTCTACACTTACCTTCATTATGATGTAAAAAAAGGTATACAAAATTAAATTGGACATTAGTATGGCTAATAAGAACGTTGCAAAATTTTTCTCGTGAGTTATATTTCCATATACCGCGAGAGCAACGTTACATAAATTTGCTACGACAAGCATTATAAATCGACCCAAATACAACGGTCGGAGCATATATCCAATTCCCACATTTGCGTCGTATCTACAGTTCTGTAAAAATCATTCATTTAAAAAAGATCGGTGAACTTATTATTGGCAATAATATGAAATTACCTGTATTATCCTCATAACAACACTTTTGAATCCATACCACCTCCATCGCCCCATGTAGTAAATTTGGATTGTTAAGAACAAACAAATAGACAAATGTGCGATTGTAAATATGATCCAAAAAAGTGTTGAACCATCCAGGACACCAACTAGTCCGATGAAAATTACGAATGCCAGTATACCGAATGTGACCGGTGCCCGAGCATTTATATCAGGATGACGGGTTTGATAAATTTTTATCATACAAAGCACTGCTATCATATACATGAAACTGGTATCTAAAAAAACAAGAAGAGAAATATTAATTACAATATTAAATGTACTATGGCATTGATAATATTAAGTAATATTCATGTTACCAAATTGGAAGTTGCTGTGATTTGGACACACATGGTAACTTGCTGAGAGTACTCCTTCCATAATTAGCGCAGTGCCCATTGCATAGAATAAGCCATAATGTTGCGGTATACCGTAAAATTTATTTCTCTCTCTATCGACTGCATTAAGCTCCCGAGAATTTGTTAAGAAAATAAATAAAAGACCCAATATAACATATCCAAAATTCGAAAACACATGGTTGAAATCCGACAACTGTTTCAATGGATGAGCACAGAGAAAATTATAGTAACACATATCTTGGTTTCCAGTAACGTGAAGCACGTTCTGGTACGTTAGCACCAATTGCACAACGGGCAATGTGTAAAATATAGCAACCGTTATTAAATAATATAAATACAATCGGGATTTGTGTCGCAGAATCTTTGGGTCTTTGCGTGCCAAATCGCACACCGAAAGCACAAGTTTCGTTCGTATAACATCTTTGTCATATTCACTGTCTTCCAATAGGTCAATGTCGTCTTCATCAAGTGAAGAATCTTCACATTCAACAGTCTCAGACTGATAGGGTCCAGCCTAAAATATAAATAATGTTTTAGATATTTTGTAAACTAAACAGTCACAATTTAAAGGCTTTAAATCCAATATCAAAAAATATAAATTCCGATCTGAAACCGTTTTGCGATATATAATCTCTTGTTAAATTGATATTGATATTTTAATGTAATTCCATCTGGTTACATTAATAATCCTACCTCCACACTATTCTCATCTTCTTGTTCGTTCAGTGTTTCCTGGGCAATTTTTCTACCTTCTTTAATTTTTGTTACTACAGTGCCCACAACATAAATCAGAACGAAAATACCTATAACAGATATGGCAACTCCCGATGCAATAAGATAATCTTGTTTTGTAACACTGTTAACTATTTTTAATTTCACATCTTTATTTCTTACAGACATTATACTAGGTGATCCAACACAATCACTGTCATCACCTTTTACGACTAACACAACAAAAAAGCCTAATGGATATGCTTCTTTCTAAAAATCCATAATGAAAGTTTAAGTTTAGTTTTAATTATGTTGTACTGAAACAATTGATTGCATTTATTTTATCAATAGTTATGTTTTCTAGAAGTTAAGAAAAATACTTACTGGCACAGTTATACCACCTTTACGAGTTACAGTTTGCCAAGCACCAGTAAATTCGATATTCCTTTCTAAATCGAATACAGGACACTGAGAACAAATAAAAATACCTACTATTAAAAATATTAATATATTAGTGCAATTACGAAACGAAAAACATTGCTACTCAAGTAGCTATTGAAATATTCTGTACATGTATAATTCAAATTATGCTTTCCCGTGTTCACAATCAAGTTAACTTACAGAAGTATTTTGTATTGAAACTGTCATACAAATATCATTCCCAGATTCAACATGCACAATCACCGAAGAACTTTCTGCTTCTTTTGGGAAGGTATAACCATAATAGTTAGGTTCAGATGGTGAAATCGTTACAGATCTTTCTTCACCTGATCTAAAAGATAATACAAGTCACTGTCATTAAGATTTCTTGATACTATACATTTTATTGATTAATGGGTAGTAATTAAAGACAAGGCGAACTAAATGAATACCTTAAATAGAAATGGAGATCCTGTGTTACGTTCAGTTTAAATGAAATGTTCTTGTGACTAGCTGTAGATATACTAACAGTAATAAATTCTTCGTCCCCTTCTCCATATTCTGCCTCGTAATCTTTAGTTGAACACAATGTACGACTGGTTTTATTATAAGCTACGCTATCAAAATATTTGCTAGTCACTACAAGAGGTATTTGCCACGACAAAATTTGTCTCTTCTGACGTACGACTACGATGAGAGGTCGATCATGAGAGGCATCGCTTTCAACATTGATTCTCGCAGTTTCCATCCAAGTTGCCTATTATGTGCATAAATGTATCACTGAATATACAAGTAGAATACGATAAGAATATTAATACAGATGTAAATACTTACATTGTCGGTGCGATATAAAAAGACATATTCAACAGTAGTATTTATAACAAGCTCATATACTTTTCCATATTCTGCCTCGGTAACAATAGGGGTAAATGACAGATTCTGTGTATGGATAGCATCACAAGCATTAACCACTAGTAAGACAGTAGTAACCGTCAAGATTCGTTGAATATCCAACATTTCTAAACATTTGTGCTTAGAGACAATATCTCAGATAAACAATCGTACGGGTTTATCACATTCAAAGCTTATCGTTAACTTATTCATTAAGAATCGATCGATATAATAACGGAAATCAACTACCGAATTTAGCGTTTCTTCTTTTATTTCATATACTACATCGGTTAGATTAGTTTAACGAATTCATAATTTGTTCTCGGGGAAACCCACCACACAATGACAAT
Source organism: Megalopta genalis (assembly GCF_051020955.1). NCBI lineage: Eukaryota > Metazoa > Arthropoda > Insecta > Hymenoptera > Halictidae > Megalopta > Megalopta genalis. The sequence goes on from NC_135017.1 coordinate 18,937,128, forward strand.
ATAGTAAACTAACTTGCTGAACCAGCAGTTTATATGTATACATTGCTGACAAGCATTTCGCTCTCGCTCGGATTGGAGTATGTTAAAGAAAGACAGCTACGTACATACATATATTGCATACTACCGCACATTATGCAGAAATGAGAAGATAACTTGACACACAATGTAGGAAGACAGTTCACAAAGTATACCAGAGACACGAATTTGTGAAATGTATATTTTTTAGTTCTAAAGTTGAAGCTGTGATGTTCATTTCAACGGCACGGTGGAGCAGATAGAGCTGATTAGAGCAGATAGAGCACGATAACGGCAAGCCCCACATGCTTCCCTTTCCAGGTTCCAATTGTACATTGCACTTGCGTTACGTATCACGTACATGTGTATGTACCCTTTTGCTGAACCGGTCACAGATCCAATGGCAAATTTCTCCGTGGCCGTGCACGTTCGTGCGCGAAAATAGCCCTAAAAATTGCGAAAGCGGATACAGCGCGTGCAATCAACAAGCAAATTACTTTCCATTCACATTTAAAAAATGTATTTCTTGTTAAATCTCTTCCAAGACGTGATAGTTCGAAGTTCATGGTTTCGAATCATTCACAGCATCGTAAGAGCTAAGAAACACGAAAGTAGCAAGGTATAAAAAAACAGTATAATTTAAAAAATTAAAATATTAATATAATATAATATAATATATAATATTAATATAATATTATAATTTCTGCAATAATTGGATTGTATTTTGGAAGTAAGAATTAGGGTTAATAAATTCAAATGATAGCACTTTGAAAGCGAAAGCTGTGTGTTCGTGGTGTGCAGAGTAAATTTAAAAGACCTATTTACGGACGCATGCGTATTAAAAATTGTTTATCCAAAAGTCTCGGAGAGTTCCATTCGCATGAAATTAAGTAGATAATAGTAAAATGAATACAGAGCAGGAGAATATATTAGCATTTTTCTGTAAAAACGACCGACCAAGTAAAGCTCCGTTCTTTTTCTCATCTTTTCAGCGTAGTTGGAATTCCCTGATGTTATAAAATTAAAAATGAATTATAGAATTTTTCGATTGAATGTTATATCTTTTATTTTAAACAATCTTTCTATTTTTATTGGTCGTTTTGCGGGAAATTTGTAACAGCGCTGTCGCGGCCAGGTTCATGCGATCGCGTAAAACGAGATGTGTGCCTAACTTTACTATGCTGATTCGGCTTTAGTCATTGTTATTAAAGATGACGGCACCCGTACCACCGAAGGAAATTATTACATATTTAAGTCAAAATCAAAATGTTGCAGACAAAGAGCTGGCTGCTGAATGGGCGCAGATCGAGGAATTATACATTAAAAGGTACTATCTACGAATTACGGCGAATTACATTTCTACATAAGTATCGAAAATTTGTGTCACGTTCCGTGACTTGCAGGCTCTGGCATCAACTTACGCTCAAATTAGAAACATTTGTGAAACATCCGTCCCTTGCGAAAGGAGATAATCTGGTACAATTATACAATAATTTTTTATCCACCTTCGAAAATAAGTAAGTACAATACATAAATATATCGCTTGAAAATGTTGAATCATAACCTCACTTCTCCATTTCACTCATGACGATACATTAGTTTATGTATAATACATGAACGTATCTTGTATACAGACTAAATCCTTTATCATTGGTGGAAATACTATCGCATGTAATACAACAGTTTCAAGATAAACAAGAGGCAATCAAGTTTTTGGAAAAAGCCGAAGCTAAAGTTAAAAGTAGCAACGAAGCTGTGGCTCTGTGTAAAGTCCTCATAGGACAGATTTTATTGGATAAATTAAATAACCAAGAAGAAGCAAAGAAGATTATAGAAGATGTAGAATCTATGTTAGAGAGCGCCGATGGTGTCACTACGGTTCATGGTAGATTTTATTTGTTAGCCAGTCGTCTTTATCGCTTGCAAGGAAAACATGCCGAATACTACCGTACCGCTCTAAGGTATTTTCCCATTTCTAATAATTTAACCATGTAAACGTATTGTAATACAGAATATTTATCTAATTTATCTTGTGTTTTTAGATATCTGGGTTGTATCGAGCTAAATACTTTAAGCAGACAAGAACAAGAGCAGCATGCATTTTTTCTTGGTTTGGCTGCGCTTTTGGGCGAAGGAGTTTATAATCTTGGAGAGTTATTGGCTCATCCTGTATTACAATCTTTAAAGGGCACACCAAATTCGTGGTTGGTCGATTTATTGCAAGCTTTTAATGCTGGAGACATTGCTGCATTAGAAAGATTAAAACCACAATGGAGTAAAGTTGCTGATTTAGTTGCACAAGAATTAAAATTAAGACAAAAAATTTCTTTGCTGTGTCTCATGGAAATGACATTCAAAAGGCAAGCGAACAACAGGTTTGTGTTTGAAGAAATACTAAGAATTAAGTATAAACAATTTGTGTTAATTTGTTGTGTTAATACGGAGTATTTTTCTCTTTCAGACAACTAACATTTGCAGAAATTTCTCAGGAAACTCGATTACCACTTGGTGAAGTAGAACTGTTAGTAATGAAAGCTTTAGCACAAGGCTTGGTTCGTGGTGCTATCGATCAAGTTGCTGGAACAGTGAATATGACGTGGGTACAGCCTCGTGTATTGGATCGTAGTCAAATAGTTGGAATGGTTCAAAGACTCGATGGATGGTGTAAAGATGTTAGCTCTATGGAGCATCTACTAGAATCTAGAGCTTCTGACATTCTTACTCTTTAATATTAGGTTCAGAATACTTTCATTGAAGCATTTGTAATTTACTTCTGTATGTTAATTATCTCATTGGCTTTAGCATTGTTTTAAAAGGGGAACACACAGTAATAATTGTTACAAGCAACTGATTGATACATAATGTCTATAAACAACAAAATAAAAGTAGTTTCATGTTGATAAGTCAGCGAGTTCATACAGGAGAAATCATAAGCTCTATTTTCTTGAATGCAAAATTATAACAATACTTGCAGGTGACTCTAAAGCAAATATTCTTGGTTTGAATTTAATATCCTAATGAAAGCAATTTAATACGATTTTTAATATTATACATAGGATAATCATTTAGATTTGTTTTTGTGTTCACAAACTTTGTACTACGACCGAAATAATAACAATAATAATGATTATGTATATTAACATTCATCATATCTTTCTTCTTGATTTTTTATTCACTCCTGAGATATTAACGACTTGGAGAACTAAATCGTGTCATTTCTGGAAAGCATGAATTGTTCTAATTCATCATTAATAATTTAAAATCTTTTTGCGACAAGTGGCGACGCTTGTGGCGAAATTTCGAAGCTCCGAACGAGGTCCGTACAGCGCCAATTAGTAAATGGCAAAACGCCCAAACTACTAGCCAAACTGTGGCGCCACTTGCGGCGAAATCTGGAAGTTCTGTTTTGGCTAGCAGTTTCAGCGTTTTGCCGCTTTACTAATTGGCGCTGTACGGAGGCCGAAAGGAGCTTCAGTGTTTTCTCAGAAGAGGCGCCACATTCGCTTTCATTTGCATCTCCTAAAAACAATAATTATGGCAAAAGTAGGGCATAATATTATAAACTAAGAGCACAGATCTATTCAGTAAAAAATACTGCATCGATACGATATTAAAAAACAAGTGACAACCTCGTGAAACATAATTAATTGCTTTTTGAAGTATGATTCACTATTATATTATTTAATTAAATTTCGTGTTATTGTCATCAGTTTCTAAACATTAAATCGATGCAGCAGATTCTCCTGAATAAATCTGTGTCTTTGGTTTATCGTTTTATGTCCTAATTTTACCATAATTAATGTTTTTCGATCTGTATAAGCATTTGACAGTGGCGCCTCTTGTGGAGAACAATGGAAGCTCCGAACGAGGTCCGTACAACGCCAATTAGTAAATGGCAAAACGCCCAAACTACTAGCCAAACAGTGGCGCCACTTGCGGCGAAATCTGGAAGTTCTGTTTTGGCTAGCAGTTTCAGCGTTTTGCCGCTTTACTAATTGGCGCTGTACGGAGGCCGAAAAGAGCTTCATGATCTTACCGCATGAGGCGCCACAAGTCGATAACTGGCGGCACATTTGATTTGTTTTGAAGAAAAGGAAAATGAAACACTTTAAGCAAGATTAAATATTTATCAGTATTTTAAATAAGGCAGAGTAACAATCCCAATAGACAATTTAAGAATTTCTTTATTTGAAAATCACAATGCTGTCATATGGCAAGTTCATCTTTAAGTGTAATGGTTAGTTGTGCTGTGTCTGCACTAGAGTGCAACACATCTAATTACAATAATAATACAAATTATCTAACCACGTCGAACAAAGTTGAAAACAATCTTTAAGGAAGGTAGTGCTCATTTTATATGTACCGAATTTCCTATACAATTTCCTGTACAAAACGAATGATTTAGTATATTTATTATACAGTCTAGTTCGTCAACAATATTCTACTTAACCTACACACAAAGTAAACTAAGAAGTTTTTGACAATTATGGCAAGGTATTCTAGTGAATCTGATTCAGATCATAACAGTAGATATCGAAAAAGACGTGGTCGAAGATCCAGGTAAGGAGCATGTCAAAGAAATAATACACATATTAATTCACACATAAATCGCGAATATTGGCTATTTATTCGTTTTTAAGAATAATTGAAATTTTGCGGTAATATGAAGTATTGAAACTATATTTTATGTTTTAGGTCATCTAGTTCTGACTCCAGTGACTCATCGCTACATAGGAGAAGAGGATCTAAACATTCAAAAACAAAGCGTAGACATCGATCGCACTCAAGGAGCAGAGGCAGAGATAGAGAGCGCAGTCAAAAAAGTTATAAAAGCTGTAGGAATAGTAGTTCAAAAGGCAGAGAAAGACATAGGTATCGTTCCAAATCAAGATCCTTGGATCGTTCGAAAAGGAAAGTAAGATCTATATCAAGAGAGAAATCAAGCAGTTGTTCAAGTAGTTCGCAATCCAATCTGAAAGCTACTGTGGCTGAAAAGTCTAAGAATGTAGTAGTCATAAAAGGTATAGTTTATAGATTAAAAATATATGTTATCATATCAGCTCTGAAATAAAATCATTTCTTGCAGATGACTTTCCAATTGAACCACGTTTTAAGGAAGGTGTATTAGATGAAATAAATTCTGAAGGTTTTGCACCTAAGCAATTTTCATCGTCTAATACAAAAGAAAAAAAGTTCAAGAATATTGTGATAGATATTACGGCAGATACAATACAGGTTCCAACAGTAGCTGATATTCCTTGCGGATCAGAAAGTATTTTTCATTCATCGGTAACTCATCTTCTATTTTCTATTTATTCCATAGCCGATATTCATTCTATATTCTTAATATTCGTTGTTTACTTTCATTTCTAGATAATGCTTGATCAAGAAGCAAGGTTCGACAAATGGGTGAAAAAATTGTATACACTTAGACAAAAAGCCATAGCAGATTTAACGCACTCAAATATTACTTGATGATAATCTAGTTTTATTAAAAGATAATTATTAATAAATATTATTTCCTCGTTCGCATGTAGTTAAATTACAAGCATGTAATTTAAGATTAAAATAAAGCATGATAATTTTTTAACTTGCCTCGGCGAATGCCACGTGCATATTCAACGATCTATTAATTAATTAGTTGTTCTAAGTAAGCTAAGGACGCTTGACGAAGTGTATTCACTGGAAGTGGTTCGCTTGCGAGTAAATAACTTGTGTCGTAAAGGTGTGAGTGAAGAACTGAACACATTATGGCCTACCGCAGTATTTATTTATGCGGACGTTCGTTTCTACAGCTACATTTTAAACATCATCGAAATATACATAGTACGGATAAATAGTAAATAAATACAATATCTTAACAAACGTTAAAAATTAGCGAAATATTTGATCATGGTTGTGAACTGGTAGACATATCAAAGATGCAAAAAAAAAAAAGAAGAAGAAAAATGCAATTTTGTTCAATGCATACAGTAATGGTACTTACGCAATTGAATAACGAACATACGTGAAAGTAACCAATAGGTGTATGTATGAGATTCTTTTTATACATATTGAAAGAACGCGTTAGTGAGACAGTCAAGTAACGCTGCAATCGCTAAGTGATTCGAACGATGCCGTCGGTGTTACTGCGAAACGTACACATATAGTACACATGCCACCGTGATTGTATGCAATCATAATGTCCAACAGTATCGTTCGTTCCTAAACATCGACTGTGAGGTGTTCATGTGTATCGTATAAATAAATTTTCCATTTATGCTATAATAGTACTATATAGTTATGAAGATCACGTCTGAAACGAGCAAACCGTTGCCACTTAAATGTTTATCCTTGGTTCACGTTTAAGCGAACGATCGTTCTCATCCCATCATAGTTGTTAAAATACTACCTGCGATCATTATTATTGGCAGCCACGTTTCTTCTGTTTCAGACGATGATTATTCTATGCATTATGAAGAATGTTGCCCTATGCATTCCCTTTTCGTAATACACGCGATACACATATATGCACGTATACGCACGAATATACATACATATATATATCACTACGCCTAATTAAATATTTAATATTGGTATCCTCCGTTGGCAGCGGCATCGCCACCACTTCCTGACGGATATCCACCATTACCGTTGCCGCCGTTTCCGTTTCTGTAGCCGCCATTGCCGTTGCCGCCCGGTCCTCCAGACGGATATCCTCCTTTTGCGAAAGACAAAGCGATCGTTAGTAACTCATTTTACAGGATTAACATACTATTGTTGCGCGCAAATACTAACGAAGCATGATTGTTAACGAGAAGTTTATTCGTAAGTGCAGTACTACTTGATTACGAGCTAAACGATATTCTGAATTAGAAGAAGTAGTTGTCCAGGAAGAAGTCTTATTACAATTGGATTAAGGAACGGAATAATTTGTGATAAATATTGAATCAACGATGTCGGAAAATCTGTCGAAAATCATGAGTGATTTCTACAAGGTTATGTCCGAAGTGACGAGACACCGAAGGAAAGTCGAATCGTTCGCAAACCGGTGAATCACAATAATTGATAAATTATCACTACAGGTTAACACGTTGATTATCGAATATCAATCCCAAAAATTCCCGCGATATCAAAGTCATTTAATTGAATGATAGCCGGGACTAGAAAGTTAACATTTACCATAGGAAATATTAGCTCGACTCTTTCGTATTCTAAAAATCTTGGTAACATTCGGTCTGTTCAATTTGTTATGATTACCATGAATTTCGAAACCTAACCTGTTAAAGGACCCAATTATGTATGAATACGTGTGGCTTCAAAGAGTGTTCTCGTTATTTCCTTAGGTAAACGATGAAACCCTACAGTTTGGAGACAAAATTTGTCTTTCTTTTTTCTTTTTGTTACCGTTGCCGTGATCAGATCCACCGCCGTTGCCACCAGGTCCTCCTGACGGATAACCGTTACCATTGCCGCCGTTTCCGTTTGGACCGCCGCTTGGATAGCCATTGTCGCCGAAGTCACCGCCACCGTTGCCACCGGGCCCACCGGAGCCGTATCCACCGTTGTTCGCTTCACCCTCGTATCTAATCTGTGGTTTAAATCCATCTTGATCGGCCTCGTATTCAATGATCTGCTTCCTTCCGTCAGGAAGCAGAACGTTGAATTCTCCTTGGGCACGATCGCCGTCTCGGGTCTCCGTGTGTCCGTAATCAGCGCCGGACTGCTCGTCCTTCACCTCATAAGAGAATTCGTACTTTGCCGGCTCCTAGATCATTAATCTCCGTTTTTTCCCGACTGATATTTCCAACGGGCGAACAAGCTCTCTATTATAGCATTTAGGCGAGCGTCCATCCGAGAGTAAATCTCCATAGTTTTGTATATGCGGAGCCCGCCAGGCCCGCCCTCGAGGCTCGGGTCGAACCGAGGCTACTGTCAGATGTGCCATCGGATGATGCCACTGTCACTACTCTCACAAAACGAATCGGTTTTATACTGTAAGAGTAGTTATCTGGCAGTGGCCCTAGTTCGGCTCAAGCCACGAGGCTCCACAGCACAGCTGGGTAAGACGCGGGCGGGCTAAAAGGCCTGGTGGATCCCGCATGTACGAAACTATAGAGCAACCGTCGAGAGATTTGCTCTCAGATGGACACTCGCCTTTAGAAAGAGAATGAAACTACCGTTTCAGCTTCGCATTCATATCTCTTCTTCGACAAAGCGTTTGTTATGAATTATATTATGAGTAGCCTGCGGATAGAATTTGTTGCATCTATTTGGAATAGAACTATGCATCATGAAGTGATTAGACTAGTATCTCGATCATTTAATTAACAATTAAATGTGCCGTATTAAGAGGAATTTCCAAATTGCAACAAAGCGTCCGTACACCCTCGACAAATAGTAGAAAATGGTCTCTCCAGTGTAAAGTCGGTGATACGGTAAATTCTCCTTAATTGACGCTCACCATTGCGGCTCGTTTTTATAATTACCGATTGTCAGCAACTACAAAAACGAGTCGCAAGGCTGGAAAAATCGCGCTTCCTCTCTTCAAATTGTCCATTCTCGTCTCCAAGCTGAGCGTCAATTAGGGAGAACTTACTGTATCTCGTAAAGCGTTCACTCACGTTACTCTCCTCGTCTCCGTTGCTTCCATAACCACCGCCGTTTCCGCCGGGTCCTCCGTTGGAGTAACCATCGTTCCCGCCGGGTCCACCGGAAGGATAGCCACCGTTTCCGTTGCCACCGGGCCCGCCAGAGGGATAACCGCCGTTGCCGTTCCCATTTCCGCCGGGTCTTCCGGACGGATAGCCGCCGTTTCCGTTACCACCGGGTCCTCCCGATGGGTATCCACCGCTTCCGCCGCCGTTGGGTCCGCCGGACGGGTATCCGCCGTTTCCTCTGCCGCCTCCGTTATGACCACCGTTTCCACCGCCGTTGTTTCCGTTTCTGCCGGGTGGCCCGTAAAGTCCCGACGGTCTCCCATTGTTGGCATCCGGCGCCCCGTAGCTGCTCGACGGCCGACCACCGTTGCCGCCGTTTCCTCCACCGTTCCTTCCGGGTGGTCCGTAAAGACCGGACGGAGAACCGCCTCCGTTGCCGCCGCCGAAACCGTTGCCACCTTCCGGAGCCCCGTAGCTGCTCGACGGCCTGCCGTTGCCCGCTCCGCCGTTTCCACCGCCGAACCCGTTTCCTCCACCAGGTGCTCCGTAACTGCTCGACGGCCTGCCGTTGCCCGACCCGCCGTTTCCGCCGAACGGCGCCCCGTAGGAGCTGGACGGCTGTCCGCCGCCCCCGAAGCCGTTTCCTCTGCCGCCACCCCCGTTCCTTCCGCCGCCACCACCACCGTTCCTGCCACCGGCAGGCGCTCCGTAACTGCTCGACAGACCGTTGCCACCGCCGCTTTGCCCGTCGAAACCTGGCGCTCCGTAGCTGCTCGAAGGGCTTCCGCCGCCTCCCCCGTTACCGCCATTTGGCGCCCCGTAACTGCTCGACGGGGTGCCGCCGTTTCCGCCGCCAGGAGCTCCGTAACTGCTCGACGGGGCGCCGCCGTTGCCACCGCCAGGTGCTCCGTAACTGCTCGAAGGCCCTCCGCCGCCCCCTCCGCCGCTACCACCGCCGGGACCGCCGCCCCCAGGCGGCAAGTACGAGTTCACCGGGGGCTCTGAGCGCACCAGGCTGAGGGCCACCACGAATACCGCTAACGCGATCTGTAAGTTGCGAGATTTCGTGGACATTACGACTTAATCGGTAAACCGGGGAAATAGGTGGTGGGGCCGGAAGTCGAACACTTCGGTCTGTTTATCAGTAGACCGCGGATTTTTATGGAAAATGAGAATTGTCTGCGATAATTGTAAAATGGAGAGACTGAATAGCAAGTTCTTTCGTTCTTTCTTTAAGCGTTTTAACGGATTGAAGATAATACAGGGATGTTTTTGATCTCTTTGCTATTTCAAATTGAACTTGGTCAATTTTAATATTAAGATAAAACGAAATCCGCGGTCTATTTCGTGGCGAAAACGAGCAGCGATTTTGTGAAGCGGACTGATTCGAATGATTGAAGGGAATCGACGGTGCTATTGCAAGATTGTTAACATTTTCGAAGAAGAATTTGAATCCGTGATTGACACCAGTGTCTTACGATCAGGTCTTGGAATTTAAGAAGATGTCTACGTTCACTGCAATTTAGTGAAACTGTTGAAAGGGACAATATATTCTTCTTCGATTCCTGTCTCGTAGAATTGTATTTTATGTAAAGTCTATTTATCGGAGATCTCACGTAAATCTTGTAGCAATCTTTGCAAACATACGATCTTCTACCTGCTTAATAGTTTGTCGTTCGACGGATTCAATTTTTTAAATCGTCGTACTACTTCCTGTTTTATATAATCTATAAAAATCGAACGTTACGTATGCGACGAACACGTAAAAGAACAAAGAAATCGTGGAGAGCACGGTGGTCGACGGAACACGGACACTGGCATACTACAAGTAGAACTAGCGAGCAATGGTCAGACATCGCGCGAAACTCTTCGAAAGCACCGAGAACTGAAACGTGTCTTGATTCGACTTCTCCGATCACGGGATCTGAAATATGGCGTTTTAGCACTTTCTCTTACTCACTCTTATATTAATCTGACATAACCGTGGACAACAATGGATCGTCCTGCTTTTATAACTCTATTAAGTAAGATGCAGAATCCCAAGTTCTCGCTGGACCAACTCGAATCTATCGATACGACGAAACTCAATTTTTGGCAACAGATCAGACAATTGCTCAACGTTCAACTTTCGTATGAAAACGTTCTGCTTTCCACGGAGATTAATCGGCGATATAAATTCTCCCTAATCGACGCTCAGATTGTGCACAAAAATGGACAATTCTGGAATAGGAGATACGATTATTAGAGCCATGCGGCTCGATTTCATAATTCTTGACAATCGGTCACCATAAAAACGAGCCGCAAGGCTCGAATAATCGCATCTCCTCCTCCGAAATCGTCCATTTCCGTTTGCAAGCCGAGCGCCAATTAGGGAGAATTTTCTATACAAAGAACGACACGTCCGAATTTCGACTAAACAAAGATCGCAGGTCTCTTGCCGGTATCGATCGCTGTCACAAGACTCGCCCGGAGAGGTTTCTATCGCGAATCCCGAGGTTCTAACCGGCAAATAGAACCGAGAAGTATGTACGCGAACGCATTGCCGGATCCCGGCCAGCGATCTCATGGTTCGGAATCGAGAAGATTACGAGCGCGTCCGGGGAAGCGGCGGGAACCCGGACCTCGGTTTCGAAACACGGACCGTTGCCACGACGTGTCTAAACCGGGGGGCAACAATCCTGTTGCCGGCGCGAGCATCATCCTCGATGCTTATCAGTTGCGACAGATATAATTTCGCTTCGCGGCCCGGGTCGGGCCCCCGATGTTTTTCTTTCTCACCTTAGACATGTCGGCGAACCGGCAGCTGTGTGTCCCGTCGAAACAATAAAACCTCGACCGTTCCCGCGGCTGTTCGTTTCGCGTTCCCTCGGTCCGCGTATCCTTGAGAAGGTGAGACGGAGACGGACCCGGTGCCGGGTATCACGCGAGCTACCGTGACGACGATCTTCGCCTGGTTTGGCCGATTCCGCTCCTTAGGAGGAGAACGACGACGACGAAGACGACGACGACGACTACCTTGACTCGTGTGTCGCACACCTTCTTCCACCGTGGCACGGTGTCGAGGGAATGACAAAGTTTGCTTCTAATCCGCTTTATATATCCCTGAGATTCATCCGTGTTTCTAGATCACGGTTTGGTGCAACGCGCGGCCAGGATTTACCGGCGAGGCACCGTGTAACTGTGTCACGGTGGTGTTGAATCGGCCGGTGACGGTGGTAATGGTGAAGAAGAGTGGGACCGCAGGCAACCAGCCACCTAGTGTACGGGTTCGTTCCATATTTCACGGGTTACGAATCCTATATTGTAACGCAATGCGGCGCATCATTAACTTCGAGAGCGTCGTCGCTCTCTTTCCCTCTTTCACTGTGTATGTATTTCTCTTTTACTATATTTATCTCTCTCACACGCACACTGTATTCCTCTCTTACTATATTTCTTTCTCATTATATTCCTCTTTCACTATATTTCTCTCTCACTATATCTCTCTCTCACTATATTTCTTTTTTATTATATTTCTCTTTTACTATATCTCTCTCACTATATCTCTCTCACTATATTTCTTTCTCATTATATTTCTCTTTCACTATATTTCTCTCTCACTATATCTCTCTCACTATATTTCTTTTTTATTATATTTCTCTCTCACTATGTTTCTTTTTTATTATATTTCTCTTCCACTATATTTCTCTCTCATTATATCTCTCTCACTATATTGCTTTTTTATTATATTTCTCTTTCACTATATCTCTCTCACTATATTGCTTTTTTATTATATATCTCTTTCACTATATACATCTCTCTGTCACTATACCTCCCTCTCACTATAATCTTGTACATCTCTCAATCTCCCCATCTCTCCATCTCTCCATCGCTCTATCTCTCCATCTCTCTATCTCACCATCTCTCCATCTCTATCTCCATGCAATTCGACAACTCTCTATCTGTCTCTTCTTTCCCCCGCAGCCGTCGTCCGCGCTCTCGTCCCGCATCTTTCTCGTCCGATGGCGGATCGAGCGGACCGAAGAAGGATACAGGACTCTACGTAAGGATTACGAGCCATCTAAGGACAGCGAACTTCGGCCGCTCGTTTTCGTTAACCGGCTCGATTAATACCCGACTCTCTTGTCTTTTCTTCGCATTCGGACTTTCACGAAATTGTTCGACGCACCCGCGACTCTCTTCCGTAATGTATATATTTATATATCTATTTATATGTATGTACATGTATACGCGTATGTATTTGTCGGTGAATAGAGACATTGGGCAATTGCTACGGCCGGCTTGCTAATTACAGGATAACTGCATAATTAGCGGGCGGACTGCATAATTAGACGAGGCGGGCATCGCGGAGCGATGATCGAACTGGCACGCCGATCGATCGGTAGCTCTCTCGGATTTCAATGGAGAACGAATCGAGCTGCCGGATGACAAAGGGACTCGCCTGTCTTCGAAATCGCTACTTCGAGAAGAAGGCTGCTGATCAGACGGCAGACTTTTATCAGAAAATGGAACAGAGATGAGCACAGGTCCCCGAGCAAAGGTATTTCATTGACTCTCCTTTATTCTGTGCTTATTATTTGTTTATCTGGCACAGAGGTATGTTTAACAATTTTTGTTAATGATGTGTGAAAGCATAGACTGGATATCGATAACGAAAAGTCGTTCCTTCGACTGTACAAGTGCCAAAAGAATTCTAAGAGATCATTGATGACTCTTCGAGTCATTTATCTTTCTCCTTTGGCATTAATAGTTTATGTATGAAATCTTTGTCACGAGTCTAATTCGTTTTTATAGTGCGAGGGGTTGAAATATTTGGAGAAGTACGCAGGGTACGATTTAGACGAAATTAATTAATATTAATTAATTTATTGATATCAATTAGTTGCATATATTTACTAATTTATGCGTGAAATTCTTATCTCAAGTTGTATTTATTTTCATGGTGGAAGGAGTTGAACTAGCCAGGGAAGTACAGTAAATGCTCTCCCCTTGAGCTTCCATATTCATTTAGAAGAATCGAAGAGAATTTACCGCGGTATCTTAGAAACATTTGGAACAATTGAAACGTCCAAACCGAACGAACAAGAAATATTTCCATTTCACACGGCACGTTAATAGCAAGCGGCAACACCGTTTAAGAATTATTAGCGGACGGGCAACGATGAATGCCGACAAAATATTGGTTCCAATTAAAATAGCCTCCGATTAATGCAATACTCTTATTTCTGTCGGATTGTTCGTGCGTCCGAGGCTTAATCATTGTGAAAGGTAACGACTGGTGTATTTAACGAGCGTTAATGGCCACTTGCCCTCAAAATATCTTCGCTCTTTTCGATCATCCTGTTTGATTTCGCAATCGATAAGTAGCCTTCGACATGAATGTCACGGGTTTGATACGGTCCAATTTCCACGCGCCACAATACGCTGATACTTTCGATTCGACGATCGGTCCGCGGCGCGTGTAACGCCACACGATCACCGTTTCCCTATTATCTTCTTCGTAATAACGATTTCTTCTGATTTGCCTGTCGGGAGACGTCCATAGCATAATTGCTTTCCGTTGCTCGTAAACGAGACGCGCGAAAAACGGGAATGATTTTGCCGCGGAATGGGATGTATTCAGGTAAACACGCGCGCCCGATCACGCGCAATTAACTGAAACAACGTTCTCTAATCGTTCATTTTGCAACGAAAATGCTCGCTGGTTTTATTCGTCCTTTCGCAATTAATATTCGCTAATGCGTAAGCATGTTATTCGTGATAAAATGATTTGCGGTAAAATTATTTGTGATGAAATATTATTTGCGATCAAATTATTTGTAATAAAATGATTTGCGATCGAATTATTTGTAATAAAATGATTTGTGATCAAATTATTTGTAATAAAATGATTTGTGATCAAATTATTTGTAATAAAATGATTTGTGATCAAATTATTTGTAATAAAATGATTTGTGATCAAATTATTTGTAATCAAATTATTTGAAGTCGAATGATTCATGATCAAATGATTTCTAATGCAATTATTTGCAATCAGGTCTAAACTCGGCTTAAAAATTCAACGAAATTTCATAAACAACGATCGGGCCGAATACGATTTGCGAGGCGACGAGCATCTGTAAAAAGATGATTATGCTCGAAAGGATTAATTCGAATTGATTCATTTGTATGAATAATCCCGTAGAACTCGGAACATCATAGAGCTCCGAAACACCATAGAAGGGTTAAAAAAGCGTTCCCGTCGGTCATCTAAAATGGAGATATCGCTGGCTCACGGTATCGGCCATTATTCACGAAATAAGACATATCGTCCCCCTTAAACATTCAACGGAAAAAAACGCCGCCATTTACGTGGACAGAACGCGTCGTGACGCGCGACGATCCGCGAAATCGTTCTATAAAAAGATAATCCCGCGTAATTCGTGCGGGGAGGACTGGAAAAGGAGAGACGGCAATTAAACCTATTATGTCCCGCACGGTTAAGGCAACCGGTGCATGCTTTCCGCCGGCGAGACTTTCTCGTCGATGGCTCTTTTTGTTTTTTTTTTTTCTCTTTAACTTCCCCGCGTGCAGACGTCACCGTGCGCCGCGAAGGGGGGAGGGTTCAGACCGTCGCTGCTTAAAATGTACATACGTGAATCCCGATCGGATGCCGATCCGATGCATTTTAATCATATACTTTAGCATGGGATTATGGACCAGGCTGCATCGGCGGCGGCGGGATTCGATGAAGAGATACATCGACGTTTTAGCAAATTAAGCAACGTCGGTTACGTCATTGTTCCTTGATTAACCGGGAATAATCCGGCACGTAATAAAAACGATTTATGGTCGATTAAAATTGTCCTCGCCGATTGCATCGAACGGAAGCCGGGTGGAACATTTATTTCTCCGTTTAATATGCGATACAATTATATTTCAATGCGATATAATTGTATTATAACTTTTTATTTATTACAATAATAATATAATATAAAAGACACCCTTCGAGCGCGCGTTCCCGACAGCTGCAAACGCGAGCAGACGAAGTCGATTAACTAATATCCTCGTGGAGGATATTAGTTAATCGTAATCGACGCGCATCGAAGCGTAATCGACGAGCGAGGGGGGAGAGGGGGCTCGTTCTCGCGGATTTTCGACGAAATTCCGCGGGCCGCGGTTTTTCTGTCGCGCGATTTATCAACGTCACGGGCCGAAGAGGAGCGTCTTTATCAAGCGTGAGCCGCGGTTCGGCTCCGGTCATTTATTAAATCTGAAAAACGGTCTCCGCGGCGCGCGATGTTGCGCGAGATGCGCGATTTATGCGGCTCGGATTCGTCGCGTCCACGTAACGCGCGCCCGCGCTCGAATCCGGGCATAATAAAAGCGGACG
The DNA here is from genome assembly GCF_051020955.1 of Megalopta genalis. Taxonomy (NCBI): domain Eukaryota; kingdom Metazoa; phylum Arthropoda; class Insecta; order Hymenoptera; family Halictidae; genus Megalopta; species Megalopta genalis. Next base: position 18,953,154 of record NC_135017.1, read on the forward strand.
CGCGCGCGCGCTCGCGCCGCGATACGATCGAAACCGTATCTAAAACCGATTAAGACGAATTTCAGGATTCGCGAGCGCCGTAAATCTCCGCCGGCGGACGAACAAAAAAAGCCAACAAAACGGTCCAACGGGTCTGTGCGCGGCGTCCTCTCTCCCTCCCCCCGGCGTCGCTTCGCCGCGCCGCGGCGTGTCCGCTATCTCGCTCGTGTACGATGAGCTGCTGATACAATAAACCCGTGACGCAATCTTGCATAATGTATCCCTATCTTAACCAACATCCCACGTTGCCACCACCTGTATTCAGCACGAGTTCACTGATTGCACAAACTCTCTGCATCCAGGATGCGAGCGTGTGTACACGTCGGACAGTTGAATCCGTGTGTCTGCGTGCCCTACTAATTTCGTGACGCGACAGTTCTTCTTCTTCTTCTTCTTTTTCTTCTTTTTCTTCAGGTTCTTCTTCTTCTTCTGCTGCTGCTGGTTCTTCTTCTTCTTCTTCTTCTTCTTCGACGCCGCCGCCGCCGTGCTCTTCCGCTTTTTTTACCATCCGTTTCGGGAGCAATTAAACGAATCAGGCTTAATTAGCCCGGCCGAAATTAATTAACTCGACAAGCGGAGATGATGGACAAGCGGAAAAATTCGTCGTCGCACGCTTTCTACGTGGTATTACCTCAAAGCCATCGAAATATTAAGATGACAAGCGATGCACAATCTGCGGACGCTTATGGATTTATAGAGCTGTTCGACGCGTAACATGGAAATGGAAATGGATACACTTTCTATGGTGTGCTCCTCGTCGACGGGAGGCGAACGGTGTCTGCCCGCGGCTTACGAGCCGTGCTGTCCGATTTAATAACCGTCATTGTTGTTGCGAAACGTCGCTTTTCGAGGACGTTCGTAATGTAATTAGATCTCGCGGATCGTCGCGGGACATTTTGTCGTGCGATTGCTCCGGACTGGGATCGAACTGGAATGCACAGTGAATTCTACGTAAAATCGACGGCTCGGATTGTTGCAGTGTTATTTGGAATCGTTGATGAGAAATAGTTCTGTCGGAAATCATTCGTTTCGATGGATTCGATCGTTTATACTGCGACAAACGTGGCCTCGCGTTTAAAGGGTTACAGCGGCGAGGTTGCGCGAAACTTGAAATCGAGGAACAGCGTCCTGAAGCAGAGGTTCCGAGCTTTAATTTAAAAAAAGAGTCGTCGTTTTACGATGATTTTTCGCGGAGTTGTCGCCGGTCGAAGTTGGCCGATATTTATCGGACATTTTTCTCTGGGGAATTTTCGAACGCGAAACTGAAACAGGAAACGCGTTTAAAGAACGTAAGAATAATGTGCGAAATTGTTGAAAATAGAGAGAAATATTTCTGCAGCATCCGCGGGTTGCGATAAATGCCGGCAATTGTTCATTTCGCGCCCAAACGACGACTTTCGGCGCGCGTTCGATTTGAACACGCGAAAGCGTGTCAAGCTCTTGCGACATATTCCGCGCGCGCGCATCGTAATTTTGCGTGTTCCGCGTTTCGTTTTGAATATCACGAAATCGGATCGGCCGGTGCACTTGCGTATATTTCTCTCGGACGTATTTCATCGGCGGACAAAAACATGCTCGTTCTGCTCGCCGCGGGGAGACGTCGCACGCGTGTCCGCAAAGAAGAAAAGCGAACGCGAGCGAGAATTAATGAAATTACCAAGTGTCTGAATTAACCGGCGGTTGCTCGCTTCTTAATAAGTTTTCCCGATGATTATCTCCATCGGCGCGGCGTCACTTCGGAAAGATAGCAAATTGGTTTCGGAGATAACTCGTTGCGTAAAGCGATCGCTGCTCCGGCTTACCTGCGTGAACAGCTTTCGCGGGTTTTCTGCTGTTCGATTGTTCCGCCGGGACATTCCCGGCCCCCCTCAAACCAGCAATTTATTATGCTCATTATATCGTGCATGCTTTCCTCCGCGAAACGCGCGATTCCCCTAATCGCTTCGATCTCTTAAACGCTCCGCGATTTTCATCTTTCTTGCCCGCGTCGTGATTGATTCCCTGTAATAAATACTTCCACGGTTAATGAAATAATTGGGCACCACCGGCCTTGTATTTGCTTTAGCCGCCGTGATTAATCATTCGGCAACGATGTTGCGTCGCACGCGGCATAAATTCGACGGCGAAACTCCTGTCGGATGTCGAAGCGCCGTACGAACGTTCGTTCCTCGATCTGTGCCTTTTTCTTTGTCATCGAACGTTTGGCCATTCTGTTGCTATTAAAATTTCGGTATATATATATATGATTCAAAAATCTACAGTGTAGCAATTTGTACAGAAACATGTATAGTCCTCGCGCGACAAGAAGGCAGCTTCGCGTCCACGTTTCCCCTCCCACTGGCTGTCCCACTGTCGGGCAGCTAGTAGGAGGGGGAACGCGAAACTGCCTTCTTGTCGCGCGAAGACTGTACATACGTAATTGTAACATGTATTTAAATACATGCGCAGGCGTGTATATGATAACTAGACCGCGGATCTTCGTGCGTTCGTGGTAAAAATACAGTGCTGAAATTTTTACGATTATTCTATTACATGTTATTCGTAGAAAATATTCGCAGAAAAATCGAAAGGGTTGTGCCAAACGAATCGAATGAAATGGAACGATCGAACGTCGAAATACTGTTGGAACAACGTCTGGGCCGTCGATCGTAAGAACACCACGTGTCCGATGCGTGCGACATACGTTTAAAGAAAGAGACGGCGGTGCGAGATCGGTCGCAAGACCGAAAACGCGGGGAACCCGAGGAATTTAGCAATTCCGCGCTCGTTATCACGATATCACGACCACGATCGTCCGCGGCGATAGTTTTATCGATGGATATGCACATTGTAATGGGGTGCATCCGTTCTAAACGGCGGCCATTTATTCCGATGAATCAGAGCGTGCTTTCTCTGGCCGAGCAGACGCCGCGGATCGCGATCTATACGTGTATACCTGTTCGATATCGCCGCGCCGGCATAATCGGAGGAGTTTCACCACTTCTCTCTCTCTCTTTCTCTCTTGCTCTCGCTCTCTCTCGCTCTCTTTCTCTCTTGCTCTCGCTCTCTCGCTCTCTCGCTGTTTGATCTGTGAAAGTGTTGGTGGCCTGAAGATGAGCGCTCGTGCTACAGTTAGGTAATGTTCTTTTGCCCGATCTAATTTACTGTCCCTACATCGATCTACAACTGTCTCACCGAATTGCAACATCCGCGCCGTTAACGATGCAATGCGCGGTTAGGCGCTTACGCTTTTGATATAACGCGGGTAACTTATTGCCGGCGAGGAACGCGTAGACCACGTCGCGCCTCTCCTTCGCTCTTATTCGCCTCGTTTCGTATCGTTCCGTTCCGTTCCGTTTCGTTTCGTTTCGTTTCGTTTCGTTTTCCGCGGTCCGATCACACGAAATCATTTTTCACGTACCGGCGATTACGGCGACGGCGATCATCATCATCATCATCATCATTATCACCGTGATGATGATGATGATGATGATATTAATATTATTATTATTATAATGATGATGACGATGGCGATGATGATGATGATCTCGATAATTAGGGCGATTAGGCAGTCGTTATTTCATTAGGTTTCTTCGTTTTACGGAATAGCCGACGTTTAATTGCCGCGATCGCCGTTACCTGGGCAGAAATTCTTCGATAATCGTCCACGAATAAAACACAATCGTCGATTGCGTACTAATTGTCGCTGGCGAAGGAAGCATCGATCTCGACCTGATGGAATTATTAGCGCCGGCCTGTTCTTAGAGGCGGTCGCGCGTTTTAGAGCGCATCCGGGTTCGCGGTTTTTGTCGCGTCGCAAATGAGACGGCGGTGGTTGTCGGTAAATTTTCAGGAAATATCGCAGATCGTTTCGATGTTAATTCGTTTTATGCGAAATTGCTACGTGGGAAATAGTTCGAAATATCGGTGTCGCGAAACGTTGAACTTTATTTTCACTTTTTAATAGCTTAAGGAAAACGAAGTGGAAGAATGATCGATTCGCTCGAAGATCAATTTTAGAGTGAATTTAAATTGCTGAGAGGGATGACGATCATTTTCCAGCGGAATTAATTCGAAGCGCAAGGGGGTGAATATAATTATCGAGAAAGGCGAATATAGTTATTAAAACAGGTGGACATAATTATCGAAAAGAGCGGACATAATTATCGAAGAAAGGTGAACATAATGATCGAAAAAGATGCGAACATAATCATCAAACGGAAGAATTCATAGTGCGAAACCTGTGTCCACGAAGGGGATGAAATTTTTTAAATATGTTTTAGCTCGATAAAATCCGACGAAATTCGCGAACAATTCGAAGATCAATTGTTATTGCAATAAAACGCAAGATCGCACGCGCGGCCATCGCAACCCTCGGCGCACCGTGAAATCAGAATAGCTGGGGGGCATATCGATAGCATACTTTCCGATGAAGAAATGAAGCGATTCCTGTCATCGTATCCCCCGCGGTAACGTGCCGAGTGCAAGAGGTTAATTTCTATAATCCGACGTTGAGCAACATCCCCGGCGAGGATCCGTCTCTCCTCCTCGCCGTCCGCGAGCAGTGAAATTAGGCGAACGGCCGTCGCGTACGATCCGAAAAGAAACGAACGACAGGATTCTCGCTTCTATCCGCGCGATCCTTCGCAAATCGTTCGCTGGCGAAGAAGAAGCAGGTCGAACGTCACCTTGAAGCCGACGTTGCGGATGCTTCGTCGGCCTCGTAACACGGAGTTCAAGGCTGTTTCGTTCGATGAAAAGCGATCGTGTGCCGAATAGAAAGGGACGCGATTGCGATCAAAAAAAAAAAAGAAGCCGAGGTCGGCGGGCCCAATTTGTCGATCGAGGGGCCTGACGTTTGAGAAAAGTTTGTTGTCGGATACGGAGCGAATGTGGAAAGTCGAGGAAGAACATAGATTATTAATCAATAATGTTAAAATGAATAACGTTGAAATGTTAATAACGACGCGAAGACAATTCTTGGTCGAGGAAGAAGGTAGAATTGAAAATGGATCGTGGACGTTTTGTTAAGAACGCAATGCAAGGACCAGTTTGCACTGTGCAAACGATAAAGAACAGCAAACTATAAGCATAAGTGTTTATTGTATTCGAAGTTCAATTTTTGAGGAAATAATTTGCGTAGAAACGTATCATATTTGTCGTCTGAAGCGCGTTATAACGGCTGCGAATGCAAAATGCTGGTTTCGAAATGATTCATAAACTACAACCATATGTTGCATTTCTCTTTGGGATTCATTGGACTACCTGCCGGGCAGTTGAAGGATTCGGCGAAGCCGTTCATATTCGATACCGAGCCGATCACTCGGAGACGTCCAGGACTGTGCTCGTCGTACTTGGTGTCCCTCTTCAGATCTTCCGGGTTCTGATATTCGCACCACAACTGTAAAGAAGATTTAAACATGCTTCAGTTGAAAATCCTGCTTTAAAATATACCGAGTGTCCCGAAAATGTCTCGCAATCCGGAGATGGATTGTGTTCCTCGGATCGTTCGAAGTAACTTTTTCCTTAGCGAAAATACAATCGGCGGTTTGGTTTATCGCGAGACATTTCTGGGACCACCTTGTACAACGAAATTAAAAGTACAAAATTACAATTTTTAACACACGATATGTTAATTAAATCTACGGATCGGACGGAAGACTTACGTTGGCGAAACTCAAGAAGAACGTTTGGTTGTTGTCGAACTTCTCTAATCCCGGCAACGCTGGATCCGGCTTGTTGCATTGTCTTAATCTTCGGTGATAAGCCCTCCACACAGCCTCCAGGCCCATCGTGTCGGCGATATTTTCGCCAGCGGTTTGATTACCGAAATCCTAAAAACGATCGAAAGATGTGAAATATCGATTATGGTTGCTATACGATCAAAATGAAAATTCCACTTGAAAAGACACTTAAAAAGGGACTCGTTGAAATTGAAATTAACACCGTGGAAGATTTACCTTAATTTTGAAATCATTCCCTTTGATGATCTGGTAACTGTTGAACTGACGAACGAAACATTCTGCTCTTTTGTCGTAGGCCGTCGCCATTGCGGACAGCCATTCCGTCGGCTCGCCTTTGCGGTTGTACAAATGGCCTAAAAAAAAACGTAATTAATTAATCACGTTCTTTAATTTTTCGTTTCAAGCTCCGGCTAAAATAGTTCAACAATATCGGCTTTTTATTCGTTTCTTTTCGACGATTTTAGACATTGCCCAGTAAACTAGCCGATCTAAAAGAATTTTCGCTCACCGGAATTGTCGAAGCCGTGGTTCACCTCGTGGGCTATTACGCTTCCGATAATACCGAAATTTGAGTTCCTGTATCAAAACGATATCATTGGTTAACGTCGTTGTTATTTCACGAATCCAATTTAGATGTTTCATAATATAAAGAACAAGCGTTCCAATTATTTACCATGGCCTGTTCGTGGCGAAGAAGGGGTTTTGGAGATCGGCCGCGCTGATCGCTGCATCAAAGAGAGAAAGTTTTGTTTTAATACAGCGAAACATAATACTTCGTGATACAAATTGTTTTCTTCAGAGTTCATTCAATTTTAAATTCGAATAGTGAAGTACACGAACCTATAACATTTTCCGTTGGCGTAAAGAACGCATTCACCATCAATGGATCCATGGATAATCTACGAAAAATTAAGAAAATACAGTTATAAAATATTCTACCCCCCCATAGCATAGCGATTAATAGCTTCGAATAAAATCTTACGGTGGCAACTCGTCCGGGTTTACTAGTCTTCGAAGTTTCCTCCATTCGATATATCTCATGTAGTTCAGCACATTCTCGTAGTAAGACGGGCCGATCGTGAGCTGTAACAATTTCTAGTCTTTATCGCAATTTTAACATTTTTTTTCTAAAGAAACAAAGATCGTTGCGATCTTACAAAATATATAATAAATATAATATAAACTAAATTAATGATTATTATTATTACGTTATATTTTATTATATTATTATTATTTCTATTATTATTATTATATAATATAAAATATATAATAAATATCGAATATTTTCCACTATTATATGTACTATCGTTTAAATATAAACAGCAATAACGACATTTATTTTTCGAGAATAGGGGAATTCGATTGCTTTAATTTGGTTAAATAGTTCTCGATAAAGAAATTATTACTGGAACGTCAATTTACCCCTTGGAAGTAGCGTTGGACCATCGTCTTGTTTTGATACCAATCGGGCGCGCCAACTATGTGCTGCAAATGCACCAATTTACTCAGAATGAAATGCTTCGTGTCGTCGTCCAACCACGTCGACTCCTTGATTTGATATTCGACTTCTTTCTGTATGTCGTCGATCATGTCCCTGGCCTATGTTTTGTTAACAAACGAAGTCGAGACGGACGACATTACTCCTTCATCCCTTATTTATTCGTTTAATTTCATTCAATCTCATTCGAGCAAGATTTTTACCATTCTCTCCAGCTGTTGCGGGAAATGCTTTTTCGTGTACTCGTACCCGATCACATCGGACAGCTCCACTTGCGTGCATTCTTCCTCCCTGCAACGAGACGAAACACGCGAACGACTTAGCGTTAACCGGCAGAATCTCTTAATTACACTGTTTTCTGTTTCAGTCGAGTAATAAATGACTTCCCATAATTATGAGCGAAGAGAATACAGAGAATCAGAAAGCGAGGAAAAGAGAAGAAAATAGAAAGACAAAAAGGAGGAAAGAAAATGAAACAAAATAAATGTCCGATAAGAAAACGGAAGTTATCTTATGCGACTCGACCGAATAATTTTACGAAGCTGTGAAAAACGATGCCTTGAGCTAGACAGCATGGGCTCCCAATCCTTGGCTAATTCTTGAAGATCTTCGGATGTGGCAGTTGCCACTGTGCTGAGGAAGAGCCAGTGAATGTAATTAACTGTAACGGACAAGCAACAATTAGCGTTACTCCAATGGATCAGAGATCGATGGCGTAATCGATGACATAATAAAAATGAGATAAGGTCCAATGTTTCGTACCGATCACTTCGGGGGGCGTTTCATTGAGCAGCTCGCGGACGTTCTCGAAATACTCGGTCTGCGATAGCGTGATCTCTACGTCGTCGTCGAGCTCCACTCCAGCCTCGGTGAACAGCTTCTGCACCTTCCTCTTCCAATTGACCTAAACATCGATTAACCACGTTTTGGGAAGCTTGTCGAGTCGATTGTTAGTTCGTTGAGCCAGATACAAGCGTGTCGCATGACTCAAAAAATGTATAAATATTTATAATATATATTTATACAGAGAAACGCGTTGCGAGAGAAACGTTAGAACGAAACTCTTACCTTGCTGTTCTGCTTTTGAGGTCCCAAACCGTCGTACCATTCCTGGAATTCGCTGAGCGTCATGTTCTGCATATCGTAGTCTGTCAGCGTGATCTAAAAAAGAAACGACGAGATACGATTCCGATCGGTTCGACGAGAGATTCGCCGATATCGTTTTTGACCGCGGATTTTATTGCATTCACAATCGAGTCGGCGTTGTCCGAACCGGCTGAAGAATTCGAACAATTCGACCCCGGTCCAACGTGAAAAATATTCAAGATAAGAATGAGATTCCTGATCGACCGATCCGTCGTTTGCGATGAGACGCGGAACATTTTTATTCTGCATAAAAATCCGCGGTTCGCGAACGAGCCAAGATCACTCGGACCGTTTACCTCTCCCAATTTAATCATGAACTTGACAAGGTCTTCGGCGCCTTTCTCTATCTTCTTGCGCGACACCTCCATGCCTCTGACCTTCGAAAGTGTGTCCGCCACGGATACTATATACTTCTGCAACGCCTCCGTAAGCTCCGCCACGTCCTCCTCGTCGGACTCTTCCTCTTCCTCTTCCTCTTCGCCGGCTCCGCCATTCTCTTCCTCGTCGTCCTTGCCATCCTCGCCACCATCTTCTGCATCGCCGGCATCGTCGCCGTTCTTCCCCTCGTCGCCGGTATCGACTTTGTTCTCGCTGCTGTCTTCCTTCTTCTCGTCGTCGCTCTTCGGGGCCTCGTCGCTCTTCGGGGTCTCGTCGTTCTTCGGGGGCTCGTCGGCCTTCTCTTCGGCAATCTTCCTCGCGACGTGGTGGACTCTGTGCTGAATTCTTCTCTTGCCGTGCACCTCGTCCATTTCATGTCCGTGCTGACGGCTGTTGCTCCTCCTTCGCACTCGGTTCCTCTCTTCGTCGTTCCCCCTGTTGTTCCTGTGTGCAGCATGCTTCTGGTTGCGCGCCTTCTTCACGCTCGCGGCGTCGCCCATCCCGGACCGTTTCGCATCACTCTTCCCGGCGTTGGACTTCTTCAGGTGACTCGTGGGAAAGTGTCTGTGCGCCGACGATTTCCTGCCAGTTTTCCGCGACTTCCGCTGCACCCCGTGCTTAGGGTTCCGTTTGCTCAAGCTTCGTCGCCTGCGCAAAACGATCTCCTCGACCATGGTCGGCCTCCTTCCAAGGCTCCTCTCGCGATGTCTCCTGTCGAGGCTGTGTTTGGCCCTCGACCTTCCGTGGTTCAGTTTCCTGTCATGGCTCCTTCTTCGGGACACTTTACTTCTCAGTCGCGCGTCCTCCTCCGCCTCGTCTTCCGGTTCGGCGTCCTCCTCGATCCCTTCGTCCTCCTCGTCGTCCTCCTCGGCACCGCCGTTCTTAGGGCCGCCTCTCTCCTTGCTACCTTTCTCCTGGCTACCCTCGCCGCTCTCGTTGTTCTCGTTGCTGGTGTCCGTGCCGTGGTAAGGCTCCGGGAGCAGCCGGTAAATTCCGCGCGTCATGTGCGGCGTGTCCAACTGAAATATTCAGAATTTATCTCGATACTAGATAATAGAATTAATAAGATAGAATGAATAGAATGAATAGAATAGAATCAATAAGATAGAATTAATAAAATAGAATTAATATAATAGAATTAATAGAATAGAATTAATAAAATAGAATTAATAAAATAGAGTTAATAGAATAGAATTAATAAAATAGAATTAATAAAATAGAGTTAATAGAATGGAATGAATAGAATAGAATTAATAAAATAGAATGAATAGAATAGAATTAATAAAATAGAGTTAATAGAATGGAATGAATAGAATAGAATGAATAGAATAGAATTAATAAAATAGAATGAATAGAATAGAATGAATAGAATAGAGTTAATAGAATAGAATGAATAGAATAGAATTAATAAAGTAGAATGAATAGGATAGAATAAATAGAATAAAATCAATAGAATAGAATTGATAGAATAGAATCGATAGAATAAAATCAATAGAATAGAATCAATAGAATAGAATGGATAGAATTAGTTAATAATAAATACTTGGTCGTACCACTATGGTTTCGTTGCCATCCATCGACAACGGAGTGATGATCATATCGAAGAAGACATTCGTTCCCGTCAAACGTGCAAATTGGTCGTCAACTATCTGCCAGTTGTATATGCGATCGTTCCATTCCCCAGGCTCCATTATCAACGGCCAGCCGCCGTGTCTCCACAATGTAGCAACGATGGGCTCTAACGTTTTCTCCTCTGGCACGTTTATTAAACAATACGTCTGATAAGAGAGTCTTTTACAATACGAAAAGTCTTCTGTCGCAAAAGACATGACAGGAACGTGGGATAATATTTTCTTTCATTCGAGGCTCCGCGTTTTCGGGACAAATTGATGCAAGCGTGTCGCACGACTCAAGAAATTTATAAATAATATGTAATATAGATAAAAAGAGAACGTAAGAAGATGTTTATTGCGGTTCAATGTGAAAACGAGCTCGAACAATCGTATCCGCTCTTTCCAAATTGTCCATTTTACGTTACAATCTGAGCGTCAATTAGGGAGGCTTTACTGTAGCATGGAATAGGAGCCGGCGCGTCTGACCATGACATATCAATTCTACTTGTCGTCGTATTACCATCGCCGTTGTACATAGTTAGGGTCGTAGAAAAATACAAGCTACGTAAAAGTTTCGAAGAAACACCGAACATCTTGGCGAACGACGTTGATTAACGAAAAAAATCTGGTAATTACCTCGATTTATACAGCTCTTGAACCATTTCTTTGCCAGTTTCACGGCGAACATGTCGTCGGGCTCGATCGGAGATTTCATGAGGCCTGAAAATTTGAAGTTATAGCATTATAATATAATATTATATTATTATTATATTATTAATATAATATAATTAATATAATAAGTGTATAGAATTTGATGAAACTTCGTAAGAGCGCGTAAAGTCGAGCTTATTGAAACAGACGTTCGATCGAAAATGTGGCACGAACCTGCAACTTGTTTTCCAATCTTCTTCGTTATCATATCCCACAAACTCGGGACTGACTCGGAGTCAGGCTCGGGAACCTTGTCGTCCCACTTCCCACATGCGAATTGGTAAAAATCCTCGCAAGGATCAACGGACTCGTCCATGCTATCCTTGATTGTCTTGGCTATTTTCAGGAAAATATATTATACATACAGGTTCTGCACTCGACGATCAGGCAAATTACATTCGTCATTTTCCAAACTATATATTCGTCTTCTTCCAAATTATATTCATCTTTTCCCAAACGAAATTCACCGTTTTGTTTTTTTTTAAATCAAATTCACCTTTTCTTCAAATCAAATTTATCCTTCTGCATATCGAACTCGCTACTTCACATATTAAACTCACCCCCCAAATTGACCCATTTGCGAATCAAATTCTTCCGCTTTACTTTCCTTACGCTATCGTGACGACAATCGAACACAATGTGAATTTGCTGTTCTGAAATTGTTGATCTTATACTAACAAGTGTGTAACAATAATATTCGGACAGCGAACAGATCTTTGTGACAAATATAAGTGGATGCCTTTTAAAGAGGAATATAACTTTTACAAAATTGCATCGTGAAAATATCTTTATGCGCTCGAAAGTACTTACCGATCAGCTTGCACTCGTCGGAGTCGCATACCGATCTTTCTTTTGTCTCCTTCGCGGCGATCACTTCGCGTTTCGAGGCGAACAAACTCTCCAAGCCGAAAGGGTAATCCCGGAAAGATGGGGTGGCGGTTACGACAGCGCCAATGGACGCTCTAGAAAGAAAATGTTGCAAAATTATGTGAAACCATTCCTGTATTATTATTGAATGAAGTCTCGGAAGAAGATATAATAATATAACGTATAATGATAAATATTAATCGAACGTAAATTTGTCGCGTTAATCGAGCGCAATTCTTCATATGATAAAACAATAGAATTTCTGTCTTACAAAATATTCTGACTGTGTAGAAAAAAATGTCTACTTACAAGAGCAAGATCCGAATCATTCTCGCGAACTATGGCCGATCTTCGCGGAAGCAAAACCGGCCCGGAGAAATATTCCAGAAATGACCGGAGATGATTCCGCGCGACCATTTTATATGCGCGAAATAGGAAGGAACGATCTGATAGTCGTAACACTGTACTATATGATAGCGGTAACGCGGAATCGAAACAGACGGTGATAGTGCATCCTCTGCCCTTGTGAATCGTATAGATAATTTATCTAGTTGTAACAAGTCGCCACCCAGCAACCGTTAATGAAATTCTGTTTCCTTCCGGCTTGATAAAAATAATTACGTTCGTTTGCAAGGATTTAATGAAACGATAACAGACGTGTATTAACAGACAAGAACCAAAGGTAAACTATTCTATTAATGTGTACGCGGACAATGATAAAAGTTACACGCGTGCTATCACTGAAACGAATAGATGAGAATTTTTGAGACCTCGTAGTTTTTATTTATTTATTCGTTTCATTACAATCCTTGCTCTAGCTTAAGATTATTACCGGCTTCATCAACGTGCATACATTTTTCATGTTATCTTAATTATTAATTGGCTCATCGTTTAATTTAATAGTCGTTCGTTTGTTCCTAATATTTGTTATCTTAACAAACTTTGCATTTTTCTTTGCTCTTTGTTTTGGAATAGCTCGTATAGTTATTGGTATTGAGTAATATCTATATCGATCGATATTGAGTTAATTAATTTGCACCAATGAAACAATCATACTTAAACACAAAAATAGTGCTATGAACACACGCGAAATGGACGTCGCGTCCGTTTCCGTACATTCGTTGAAACTTTCGATTCATGGAATTACTTCTAAGAAATATTTGATTGACTAAAAAATGATGATACAGCCAAGAAACGTCAAAATATTATTTACCTACTATTATTTATTAACTGCCTATTTTATATGAATGATGACGGTGCAGGTAAGATAATAAATTCAAGAAATCTCGGTATCATTAACATCTTCTTCTCGAAACTATATATATATATATATATATACAGCTTTTTATTATTCAATTAACCGTAAAATACAAATATATGTTTAATACTAATCTTATCGACGCAAATCACAATTCAGGCCTCATTAGGATATCCATTGACCCTATTTTTACCTATTTTTATGCGCCTTTCTTCTTACCAAATTATCTCTACGATCGTCACAGAAAAAGCTGGTAAGCGAATCGAGGAAAAACGACTCAATAACAAAATGATTACAATAACATTCTCATAATTGTCTACCGCCTTCTTTGGTCAAAATAATATTAATCTCGATAATTTCTATAGGTCTATAGGAATTTCTTATAGGAATTATTTCCATAGGTTGCATTTCTTCTCAGGATTCATGGGGCTTCCTTTCGGGCAGCGATAAGCTTCCGCGAAATCTTCGGAGTTGGATAGGGATCCGATCACCCTTAACGGGGCTAGACTATGCGGATCATACTTCAATCGCGTCGCAATCTTGTCTGGATCGTAGACTGTACACCATACCTGTAAATTTTCAAAGAATATACAATCTGCTACAGAAACAATGTCCTAAGGAATTAAATCGAACTCGTTGAGGATTTTTGTTCTTCGCATTCGTTAATCGTTAGTAATATTGATTCGTACATTAAACGTTGTTTACGTATTCATTTTGCTACTCACGTTCGCAGTGGACAGGAAGAACAATTGATCGTTAGTGAAATTCTCGAAACCCGGTAACATGGGGTCGGGGACTTCGCAGTTCCTTTGTCGTCGTTGATAAGCTGCGAACACGGCTTGCAAGCCCATTGAATCCGCGATATTTTCGCCTGATGTATGCTCCCCGTAATTCTGCAATTACATGGCGGAGAATGTGAATAAGTTGCAGCTAAATCGCTGTCTGCACATCCGCTATTTCACATTACATGTAGTAGGATCCTCTGATTCCCCTTTTCGATCGATTTCAGGGACCAAAAGTGACAGTTATTCGAACATTTTTGGCATTTCGACGCAACGAATTTGTATCGTTGCTATCGTCGTTGCTAAAATTAGACGAAACTAGAAGAAATTTAACCTTTATTTGAATGTTTGCGGTCCTGTTTTCCTTCATGCTGTATCTGGTGAACTGCTCTCTGAAACAGTCGGCTCGTTTTTCGTACGCGCTGTCCGCCGCAGCAGACAACCACGACGCGTACGTGCCGTGCCTATCGAACATGCGACCTAAAATCGACCAATCGTAAATCGGTATTTATTCTCGGGGCATTTTGCTTGACAGAATTTTGCAATTGTTCACCCATAGTGTCGAATCCGTGATTCACTTCGTGAGCCATTATGAATCCTATGATGCCGAAGTTCGTGTACCTGTGCACGAGAAAATATCATGCGCTTCAAGAATGTACAGAATTCTCTCTTAAAAACTTGCAAAATCATCTCTACCACAATAATTGGCAACATTTTATCACCACCATTTTGGAAAATCCGTTTCAAACAGTTGGAACCTCGGGTCATATTTCTTTTCCAAATTCTCTCCGATTGTCCCTCAGCTTGCAGACAAGCATGGACAATTTGGGAAGAGGGGACACGATCGTTCGAGCAGCTCGCGACCCCTTTTTAAAATGATCGATTGTCAACAATTGTGAAAACGAGTTCGAATAATCGTTCGTATTAATAATAATCATATCGATAATAATCACTTTTCCCAAATTGCCTATATTTGTTTTCAAGCCGAGGAACAATTTCGGAGAATTTCCCGTATCTCTTCCGTAACTGTAACTATGCAGACCCGAAGTTCTGCCATTTGCGGAGAGAACGCAGAAACCGGTGCTTACCATGGCTGTTTGGGATTGTAGAACGGGCTCTGGAAATCTGCCGCTGTTATTTCTGTAAAAAGTTTAAGAACCTTGAGCTTGTGCTAGTTTCACTTATGCTATTTCGGCTTATCAGAGCACGAGCCGAAAAGTATTCGCGTGAAAAGAATTCATTCCAACTCGTAACTTACCGATAGCATTTTCACTGGGCATGTAAAAGGCGTTCACAACCAAAGGATCTATGTAAGATCTGCAAGTAAACGTTTCGTTTGATTATAAAGCGAATTTGTTCCTGTTTCAAATATTTGGTTAATATAATAATAATATAATAATAATAATATTTGAATGAGACTTACTCGTACATATTCTCTGGCGACTTGTTGACGTGTTTCAGTTTTAGCCGTTTACCATGCCTCATTATACTCATTATATTCTCGAAATGAGAGTGGCTCATGGTCACCTACACAATGCACGAGTTACAATTTTTCTCATTACAATTGTCTGAATACTTTTGTTACCGCTAACGTAGCTATGCCAATAGTCCGATGCTATTTTACAAAGAATAATAAGTAATAAACTTTTTTTTAACTTGCATAGCTTCGTAGCATATTTTATGCAACTCGTTCAAATGTTTCAGCATGAAAATGATTTTCGGTATGACGTTGCATGCCCGCAAGCAAAATTATACTACATAATCGTATTTCTGTGCAACCTACTCCTTTGTAATAATCCGTCATAAGTGTGTGGTTTTGGTAGAGAGGCGGATAACCGATTAGCTTCTCCATGAACACCAATTTGGCCAATATGTATTCCTTGGTCTTATCATCCATCCAGGTCGACGCTTTCACGCGATACTCGACTTCCTTTTGAATGTCGTCGATCATATCCATAGCCTTGAACAATCGACAACTCTAATTACTGCTTTTATAGATTACGGTTGCTCCTTCTCGAGTATACGTAATTTAGGAGGTGAGAACTTATTATCGACTGTTTAATGAAAGATTTCATCAATACCGTTTTCTTCCAGTCATCGGAGAAATATCGTTTTATGTATTCATATCCCAAGAAATACTTCGTAGATAAGTCTTCCATGCATTCGTCTGATCTGCGAGAAAATGTAATCGTTTGCACCAGCGTGTTATTTGTTATAAATAATCGGCATATATTTGTATAAATGAAATACCTTTTCTCGGGTCTTTGGTTATTTATGTTCCATTTGTAATACAAATCTGCCATCTGATCAGTAGTGGCCTTTATCGTTCTCGATATAAAGTTCCAATGAGCGTAATTCACTGCATGAAATCGTTTAAATATTTTTTACTAACCGATCGCAGTTATGCAACTGTAAATATACGACATATAAATTATGTTTTCATACCAATCGTTCTGCTCGGTGTATTATTAAGCAGCTTGTGAAGTCCTGCGAAATAAATGAAGGATGGAATCATGACCACCGTGTTGCCATCCATTTTCAAACCCGCCATCGTACCTACGTTTTTCAATTTCGTGATCCAATCTATCTACAAATAACAGAATGAAACATTTAACATGGCAATGACATGGATCCTCAATAACGGTGACTAACATAACGGAATAATAGTGATGAACAGTAGAATATTAAATTCGTCGTCCCGGAAATACTAAAAATTTCTCGACAGCTTCGACACGAAAAGACGCGAAATATACTTACTTTACCGTTCTTCGTGGATGGTTTCAGATTATCATACCACTTTTGGAGTTTTCCAAACGAGCTGATCTTCTTGCCACTGGCCACGTAGGAGAGCTGCAAGAGTCGCAATCAACGTAGAGGATGCTCCGTCGTCGACAAAGTCGATTACATATATCCGCCGTTTTGGTGTTAAACGAGATATTACACTCCCTAATTGACGCTCAGATTGTGCACAAAAATGGACAATTTGGGAAAAGGAGATTGTTCACTCGAACAATCGTATCTCCTCTTCCCCGATTGTCCATTTCTGTGCTCGATCAATTAGGGAGAATTTACTGCATTTACCTTTAGGACGCCCAGCTGAAACTTCAGCAAATCGTTAACGTCTTTCTCCATCCTCTCCTTTGGTATCTGGACATCCATGGCTTCGGCAAGCGCCATGGTGACGTTCAACACGTACTCTTTAAATTCCTCCCTCGCCTTCAACATTTTAGCCCTCTCCTCTTCCCAGTCTTTCTCCGCACTTTCCGTTTCATCGTCGTCGTAGGGCCCGTCGCCGCTGCCACTGCCGCCATCTTCGTCGTCCTCATCACCGTCACCGCTGCCGCTGCCGCTATACATATCATCATCCTCATAATAATAATAGTCGTCATCGGTTTCTTCATCTTCGGCGCTGTCGTCAATATATATGTGCCTCGAATCTTCTTGGACGCGGTGATCCGCGGATATTTTTCTATGGCGCGACATCTTCTTGTTATTAAGAACTCTTCGGTTCTCCTGTCTGCTTCGTTCATGCTGCGCCTTATAGTGAACTTTCGATCGAATCGCCGCTCTTTTCGTTCTTCCCTGTCCGACTCGTTGCTTCTCGTCGCTCAGTTTTCCGCCGCCGTACCTGCTCAGGTCGTGTCTCAAACGTTTCTTAACGCTCTTGATTAGCCTCTTCTTCCGCGTATCCTCGTCGTCGTCGTCCTTTTCGCGGTCCTCTTCGCGACCGTCGTCCTCGTCGTCCCTCTCCTCGCTGCCGCGCTCTTGGCTGCCGTTGCGACCTTCGTCGTCCTCGCTGTCTGAACCGGGGAAGTCATTTAAATTTACGAGACTGTACATTCTACTTGGCAGATCCGGGTCTTGAATCTGAAATTATTATTTTTTTATTAATTATTCTCATTGAGAAAATAAAAATACTCTTAGTGACAATGTCGTTTGCGAATGTTTATGATACGTGGAATAAATCGCGCGTAATCACCCGTAAAACAAATTCCTTCGACTCCCAATCCCACGGCACGGTGACGGTCATCTCGTGCAAAATGTTTTCACCTATTAAACCAGCGTAATAATCGTCCACGTATTGCCAAGTATACAATTCCTCGTCCCACTCGTCGTCCTCCATTAACATCGGCCACCCTCCGATCCGAAATATCGTAGCGATGAGCGAATCGAGTCCTATTCTTTCCAGCTCGTCTGCAATTTGGACGGTTTAATCGAAAAACCTTGAATTCGTAAACTGTATAAAGAATTTAAAAAAAGAAAAAAAAAATCTGTGGCAAAACGTTTACAACGATTAAGGTACTAAATTGGCAATTTATTGGCTAAATTGGGCAATAAATGAACAGCACACAATTTGGTACCTTGATTGCCTAAACTAATTCCCGTGAAACTGACAAAAAGAAAAAGCGGTAACACAAAAGAATCGGTACGTTTTATTTACTAAAATAATCGATTTTTCCGTCGAATGGGAAGTAAATCGCAGATGTTACCCGTGTTCGTGCAAGCGTTGTATGCTTTTCTAGCCAATTTCAGGCCCAGGAAGTCGCCGGGCTTCGTGTTTGCATGCAACATATCTAGAAATGTAGTAAATCGTATTATTCATATTATCGTAATTTCGTCGCATTGATCGATCTTGTTTCGCATGCGAAGATAAATGCTTAAATCGATTAAAATCGGATCTGCTTTCGTATGGATAATACTACTGCATACAATGTCTGACCATTGCTCGGCGTTTCTACTTATCAGAAGCGCGGTGCAATTCGCTTTGCTCGACTACGTTCTCCGTTAACAATCACGGAATTTCAATGAAAAACAAGTGACAAAGCTAAAAAGCAAAGCGTGGAAAAACCGTCGACTCGTGTCAAGAGATAAAATCGCGCGATTTGAAATCGCAAATTTTCGCTCGTTCGGCAAACGTGTCCGCTTGCGGAAGAATGTCGAGCCACGTTCTCGAAGCGTTTTCACGAGTAATCAAACAATAGAATCGGCTTATTTTAACGGGAAATGATCCGCGGTGAGATCGACGAACCTTGGAGTCGCTTTTCCACAACAGCAGTCGCCTTTGACAACGGGCTCCAAACTTTTTCGCCTTTAGGGAGGGGATTCTGTTTTGCCCAATTCCCACACGCGTAGTCGTAAAAGTTTTCACACGGATCCACGTCCGGGTTCATGCTCTCGGTCATCATCTTTGCTGTCGAAATTAAACAACGCAATATTATGGAGGCGAGGATCGCTTTCTTTACGCGTAGACCGCCGCCGCGGATTTTCATGCGAAATAAAAGTATGTAGTCCGTTGTTGAAACGCGAGAGAAACTAGATAGAAAGTTTTCGCCGTTTTAAACGATTTCACAAATAAGTTCTATTTATTCTATTAAATTCCTTTTTAATTCTGCCGCTATTTTAGAACAGTAGTAATTGCTCGTTTCTGCCATAAGCGCGTAAACGAACCGCGCGACGGAGCAATAAAATAATAAAGCTCTTCCGTTTCGAGAGGAAACGATCGCGCGACGGCTCGGAGAAAATTTAGCGCGTGCCGGTGACGTCGCGGCATTCTTATCCGCGGCCGAAAGCGCGAATCGTATTAAATCGTTGCACTATTTTTAATAGGCTCGATTTATTACGCGAGACCGGTTGTTTAATAGCCGAGGCGCGATGCTCGAGCCGATATACATACCGACTGGTTTCTGTGCTTGCGTAACCAGAAAATTTCATCGCGCAATTAAACGAGGAAAACGTTCGTTCCCTTACCGAGCGCAACGCATTCCGATGTTTCACAAAGTGACCGCTCTGTCGATTGTTTGCCCAAGTCCGACAGGCCGTCCGCGCCGAACAGCCATCCTAAATTCAGAGGATAATCCTGAATGAAGGCGGTGCCGCCGGTAATAAGGCCGACCAGTGTCCTGGAAATTACAAGAATTCGCGGATCACTTTGACGGCACCCGGTAACAAGAGAGAAATGTCGCTTACAGGATCCACGCAATCCGTGTCATTTCGATGGCGCGTCGAATTTGAAGCCAGGCTGCGGATACAACGGGCAGCCCTTCCGCGCGTACAGTGAAGAATATCACACCGACGGCAGTGATTTTATAATTTACGTAAAACGGAAAGACCCTGGCTGCTTGCTGATAGCGCGCGCTTTTTTATCAATACTCATTACGTAACAATTAGCGCATCTCTCACGTCTGCGCGACTCTCTCGTCCTGTTCATTGTCAACACTTTCATTTATCCTTCTTGTATCGTCGATATTGTTTAACGCTTTTTTCTGCCGTTCTCGTGCCGTGAAAATCGTTAACGCTCGTCCATGCTTGATAATATCAATAACAATATAACGCTTGATAATATTATTATTAAATTATCAGCGGAGGGTTGCAACTTCTACCCGATTTCGGTTCGTCGAAGTTTCGTCTCGTAATTCAGTCCGAATTACGGGCGAAGTACTCGATCCACGGTGATTCGTTAAGATCATAGGAGAACTGATATTAGAAATCGCGTAGCGACCGGAAATCAATGGTGTTCGACGGTACGGGTTGCATCAGCGCGGAAATAGAGCGGTTATCGTTCTCCACGCTGCCATTACTGCATTCATATTAGTTATCTCGGCGAAATAGCAGTAAAAGTGGTGGATGCGTAATGCAGGATGTTTCCTTCAGAATGCGAACACCTTGACAATGTAGAATCCTTCTGCAATCATGATAAATAAAAAATATGAATAGAAATAAAATGTAAAGATATAAATAAAAATAAAATATAGAAATGTGAAGATGTAAATAAATGAAAGCAAGCAGCCACGTAGTAATTCATTGTAATCCGTTTAATCCCAGAATAGTTTTCGTTTGTGCAGGTCGATGTTATAAGATCGGCATCCGGACGAGCTGCCGCGGATCACGGATCGGTGAAACGGTAGCATCGTAGCGTCGTTCGATGCGCCAACATTCGAGCGTAAGGACTGCGCAATCTTATTTTTCATCGGGGCCAGAATAAGCCGAGCATCGGCGAGCCGGCACCGTGGAGGCAGTCTCCAATCTGAAAATATATTGCAGAAATATACCATGTTAACAACGTTGCCGCGCAGACAACGGCAGAATGTGTCGGCGACTGGATATCCGTGACAGGAGAGAGTAAATCTGAAGCGGTAGCTGACTGTTGCCCGATCGCGGATCGCTTCGGCGCTGACACGGATAAGTGAAATGAAATTCATCGATTCGAAGACGAGACAGCTCTACGGCCCTAATCAGATAGTTATGCAGAAATTGGACGTGCAGCCTTAAACAGCCGCCTGGAACTTTTCATTCGATTTGCTCGGGAATACCGCGTCTCACGTGGGTGTATCAGCGTAACAGAACGTTGTACTTCTATACCGAACGGCTTGCGTAAATTGGCCGGTATTTAGTAATGAGTTTATGTATTTGTTTGTTAACTTCTGTCTCATTTATAATGGCCACGGTGAGGCAACCTAATTCGTAGCTCTAGCGAACTATAACTTTTCTAGCGACATTGAACAAATCACCGTTGCCTAGATTGCAAATCGTCGGTGTTCATGTATTTACAGTATGCGCGGAGTTTCTAAAGCGCTACAAAGTATAAAGCAATAGAACCGAACCGCTTAGATTGTGCTTAAGATTATTTATTAAACCGGATCGCCGTGGTTTCTCGTGTGAAAAATATTCGATACGTGTCTGTAAACAGACTAACGCAATTTAACGTAACATTCCCTTCTCGGCGATGTGAACGTAAAAGCGGGCGATCGCGATGGGTGAGAGTGAGTAAAAGGATCGTAATCGCGATCGTCATCCCAGAAGTGAAGCACGTGCGAGAATGAAAGTCCTTGTGGGAAACGGTATGCGTGAAACGATGAATCGAAAGGTTTTATTAAAAGCCGATTCCGAGCATCTTGTAACTTCTGTTCCCCTTTGCGAAGATGGCAAATACGTTCGAATGATGAAACGAATGTATAATTAAATTTCAAAACATTTAATTGGAATCAAACAATATCGCGAAATGCGCGCAGATGTCCGGCGAGGCTGATTTATCGCCTTCGGAGCTTCATCGTTGGACAAAATTCACGGTTATTTAATCGATAGGAGTACGAATGTGCATAAATTTTCCTAAGCTACGAAGCTACATGTTATTAACGTCCCACGTAATGTTGAATACGACTTGAATGTCTAGTATATTTGAAAGAAGGTTTTCAATAATTGCCAAAATGGAGAGAAAACAAGAGCCGAATAAAAATATTCATTATTTTATACGAAGCAATCACGATGTGTCAGAATTCCGATAATAAATCTATTAAATACTTTTTCGATCGATACTGATTTCAGAAAAATCATTCGTGTTATTTTTATTATTTTAATTTACAATGATAATGCGACAAACATTTGTCATTATAACAATCACACGAAAAGCAATTACAAAGATTCAAGTTAATAGATATAAAGAAGTTAATCAAGCATTGTAAATTCTGTTTTTAAAAATGTGTGACAGAGAAAATACAATGGAGATCAATTTCAAATAAACCGCCAACACTTTGACGCTTGAAATCCGTGAAGATATTTCTCAATCGACGTGCGCAGATGTATAAAATTCTACAAGCATTTAGATGTAGCTAAATTAAGTATAAAACTGATAAATCGATTAATATTTTATAATATTAACATTAAACGTATTCACGCAATATAATAAGACCTTTTTTAAGTCTTGGATAAGGAGATACAGATTCACCGGTAAGGTTATGGACTCACTACGCAATAAATAATCTCACAATCCTTAAGGATAATTTGTAACAGTTAATAATTAACAATGAATCGGCTATAATCATAAAACATTTAGCATTGAATCTTCTTTCATATTTGAATACCATATATGCATCTGAAATATCTTAACTGGATATTCTACAGACATTGTAACGTATACATCGGATGATAAAATTATGCTTCATATTTTCGTCATATGTTTTATCATAAAATGTTTTTTTAATAATAAACAGTTACATAATAATGATACCTTCTTTTATTTTGTGTAATAGCAGACGAAATCTAGCAAACGAAACAAAAAACCGGAATCATGTCGATGTTAGCGCGCATGCGCTTCGTAAATGGTGGGGTAATTCTTCAGGAGAAAATATTCCATAATTTTCGTCAAAGAGGAATATCTGCTCCTGCTTTGAAAAGAAGCAAAATGGTACGTTTTTCATTGTGAATTTAAAGGAACTATAGATGGTATAAACAGTTTATTATACAAAGAATCAAGTATTTGATTAATCGTGAATTTAGATATAAACAAATTATTCTTTATAAATTGTTAACACTAGATAATTTTGTTTTTGTAATCGTTATCGTCATAATTTTATTAATGCTTGTCGTTTATGATGAAAAAACTATGGCGTTAAATAATATCGTGTGAATGAACACAATTCCACATATGTGGGTGTAACAAGTGGTTGAGATTCTAAATTAATTATTGCACGATTGATCTAGTTTCTATTGTATAGAAAAAATCAAAATTATATAAAAATTCTAACGAAATTAATTAATATATTTGTGGATAGTCGGAATAATTAATGTTTATTGACTAATGCAAACTTTTTCGTATCATATGTTACACACTGAAAAACGATCGAACTGTTTCCTGATCGTATTGATCGGGTTCTCCCATCACTATCGACCTTCATTGAGAAATTGAACCTTTTATATTTTAAATATTTAAATTCTTACTAATCTATTATTTCTTAGGGAAAACTTACGCAAGAAGAAAGAGACAACAATTTAAAACCATTATTGACTAATGGTTGGGCTGTTAAAACAAATAGGGATGCCATTTGCAAGGAGTTTTTATTTAAAAATTTCAATCAGGTTTGTCTTACAATAATGATATTATATTTAATATTGCTAACAACAATTGCTATCATGAAAAATATATTTTTTTATCTAATTTCATTGGTAGGCTTTTGGATTCATGACTAGGGTGGCAATGCAAGCAGAGAAAATGGATCACCATCCAGAATGGTTTAATGTTTATAATAAAGTGGAAATCACTCTCTCATCCCATGATGTGAATGGTCTATCACAAAGGGATGTTAAACTTGCAACTTTCATTGATAATGTTGCTAAATTGGACCAAAACTGAATCTTAATTGTTTAATCATGAACATCTGCAAGCTCTTTTAAAATGTATTCCTATGTTTAAACACATGTTAGAACATATGTTACGTAATGAGTTGTATTTATATTTCATGTTTTCAAATATTGCAATATGAGATTTGAAGATATATAATTTATTTTTGTATACATTACAAGATATTAAATTATAGGGTCCTAAATTAGCCTAAATAAAGCTGGCAATGATAATTACTATGATGGTGTTGTTGTTTTTTCTTTGGGTTTACCAATTGCCCAGAAATTCTTAACAGCTGTTGAAACGCCTGGACCATTATGTATCAGTACAAGTAAACCAGCCAGAGTTCCTGCTGAAAGCAAAATCAATGCGATATGCAAAACCTTTGGTAGTACTGGTCCTACAACAATGGGACGGGCATAGTCCACGATAACAGCTTCTAAACCCCTATATAAAAACAGTTATGTCTTAATTAATTGCATAAAACAATACACTTTTTAATATCTACTTGATTCTTACGTTTCCTTACTTACCAATGAGCATGCATTACAACTAATATAGACATAACAGCATCAAGGATTGAATTTTCCATTATTAAAGCAGCAGGAATTATAATTGGCAGTGCCACAGATACTACTCTTTCAATAACCCATAGTCGTACATGATCACCCGTGGTAGCCGCATTACGACTTTGTTGTAATGCACCAGCTGTTACCTTTGGGAACTATAAATTCAATCATTATTTCACAAACTCCATGCATTTAAAATAATATTAGAAAAGTTTATTACCTTTGTCAGAAAACGATTACCACCATTATATATTGCATTAGAATTTAAACATCGATTAATACCAGATAAACTTGTTAATGATCTAGCAAACTGAGGTGGTTTGCAAGAGTTTGAAAATACATTAGTTTTAGCAAGAGATTCTGGGAACATAAACATAAAAAGCACAATATAAAGAAAATTTCTTTGATTATGTTGATGAGACAGCAGAAGTATCATTAGAATAAGAATAAAGTAATTTTGTAAACTTTGAAAATCTATTGAGAATTAGAATATTACAAATATATATTTGTCTATTTTCCTTTTCATCATTTAATATTTTTCTAAATGTTATATATTTTTTTATGTCAAATTTTATTGTGTACTAATATTACACTAACATATATTATTAGATTAAATGAGAATAATAAGAAGTTCTTGCCAATACGATTATGTATACAAATGATTTTAGTAAGATTATGTAAACGAAAAGGACTTATGAACAGTTTCCTAAATTCTAAATGTACTTACCTAACTGTCTAACTTTCCGGAAAATGTTACCACTAATAACCTTTTCGAGAATCATTTTGTTAATTGCTTGGTGCAAAATTTTTTTAAAATGACCCCTCCCTTATGAAGGAACAATGAAACGTTTGCTAATTCTCGTGACAGCAAATTTTTACAACTATAGTCACATACATACAGGTAAAAAGTAAAAATACGACTGCAAATGAATGTTTGAGCTTTGAGTATCGACTATACTGTACTATACCGAAATCGATTATTTTCGATTATCGAATTTATTAATTTAATTTTATAAGATATAAGCGTGTACGTAATATAATAGAAAAAATGTATGCATACAATAGTGTATGAATGTACATGTAAATATCTATTCTGTATAAGTTTTAATAGTTCATATTACATACCATAATACATAATTGTACTATGTCTTATCAGAGAGCAAATCTCTGGTAATCAAACAAAATTTATTAAATCAAATACTAATCATATTCTCATTCATTGAATAACAATATTATTTCAATTACTTCTTATTACATAGAGTCATATACGTAATACTATAGATTCTAGAAAGGATACATCGTATGTACATACATCTATAAACTGAATTTATGACTGTTGAGAGACACTGCTTTAAAACACGTGTTGGCATTCGGGTTAAGATTTTTTGACAACTAGAAACTCTTGAAAATAGTAATAAAATCGTGCCGGTTACAACAACGAACGGATAAGGTAGTAAACATTTGTAAGATGTGAACAAGATATGATTTTCTGTAAATTATAATATATTTATCTTATAAATGTTAAATAAATCTATACCATATTTTATAGTTAACTGTATTTAAATACAAAACGAGATTTCTGCCATGGAAAATGAAAGTGTTGATCCAAATAATTCTACTCGTAATAGAGATGGAAAAGGCTTCAGAAAGGATAACCGTTTCAAAAAAGATTTCAGACAGAATCGAGATTCACGCTACGGTAATCAAATATGAAATAAAATTATTCAATATATTTACTTTGTAAAAATATATTTGACTTAATGCTATATGAATTTTTTTTAAGGACATCATAGAGATAACACTAGTAGGAAACCTTTCAAACGCAACTGGTCAAACACTCAGAATGATGGGAAAAGGAAAAGATTAGAAATTGGAAGTCGATTAAAAGAACATGATGTTGGTATTACAGAATTCATAGGGAGTGAAGGATTTTTTGGTGTAATTAAAGAAAGATATACAGATTTTCATGTTAATGAAATTACCCTTGATGGGCAAGTAGCTAAATTAACTAATCAAGACATTCCAAAAGATTTATCAGAAAATGAAAATATAGAAGATTTAAAGCACACAATATCAGACATAATATGGGATCAACTGCAAACATTAAAAGATCCAGAGTCCTCTCCCATAGAGATAGATGTAACAAATGTGAATAAGGATCAACGTAGAGCAATTCATACAATTGCTAAACGAATAACAAATGTCATTAGCCAGACAATAGACAAAGAAAATAAGAAGATTATGATTATTTTACGAGATAAACAGGATAACAAATCTAGTATGTTTCACATCATTACTAAAATGTAACCTTTTTAATTGTTTTAATCTATTACTTGCTGTTACTAGATCATAATTTCCGGAGAGATACCCGGGTAGATTGGAAAAAACGTGGTGAATATTGTTACTTTGTATTACACAAAGTTAATATGGATACAATGGATGCTTTAAATCAGTTGGCTATGAATTTACGTATGAAATCAAATAATTTTAATTATGCTGGAACAAAAGATCGTAGAGCATGGACTACTCAATGGGTTAGCTTAAAAAAGACAGAACCATCAGACATATTAAGAGTAGCAAAAAGCGTACGTGGAGCATATGTGGGCAACTTTAAATTTATGAAACAACCTTTAAAATTAGGTATGCTTAATGGCAACCACTTTAAGATTGCTTTAAGGAACGTAAATGGAACAGATGAACAAATTGAAAATACAATGGTTTCTTTGAAGAATAACGGTTTTATCAATTATTATGGTCTCCAAAGATTTGGCTCTGTAGTTACGATTCCAACTTATGAAATAGGGAAAGCCTTACTTCAGAGTAATTATATCTTTTAAATGTTATAAACACTTTATTTCTTGAAATACTTATCAAAGAGGTTTTAATTTCTTATTTTCTATTTATTAAAAATAGGTAAATGGAACGAAGCGATCGAATTAATTTTGAAACCTAGAGAAGGGGAACAAGATAGAGATTTAGCAGAAGCTAGAAATATATATGCAACGACCAAAAATGCAGCTGCTGCTTACAAACACATTAAGAGATGTGATAAAATAGAGGCAATACTTTTGCAAGGTATTTGCACAGCTGGTAATAATAATCCTCAAGGAGCCTTAGATGCTTTACCAAGAAATGCGCGCTTAATGTATATTCATGCTTATCAAAGTTTGGTGTGGAATCATATGGTATCTAGACGAATAAAAGAATTTGGACGGAAACCTATAGTAGGAGATTTAGTATACGAAAATCGTAGTAAAGAAAGTGATAATGAAAACGAGGAGTTTGTCTACAATGAAAATGTAGGTCAAACTGAAAATCATGCAGAGTCTGATGAAAAAGACAGTAAATTTAATTGTGAAAGTACAGGTATGGACACTGAGGAAGGACTTGGTGAAGTATCTGCAGATGCAACATGTGGTCCAATTAAAGAGGTAACAGATGCTACAGAGTGCTGTCTAAAAATTAATGAGAATATTAGAGGAGATAGAACTGTTAATGAGAAAAATGAAGACGACGATTTGCGCAACCTTCCAGGAGTGAAAATCCTCGAAGAAGAAGATTTACCCAATTATACTTTAGCAGATGTATTAATGCCACAAGTTGGCTGGAAAGTTACATATCCGACTTATGCTAAACCATGGTATGATGAATTTTTAGCAAGAGATGGATTGACTACAGACCTCAGGCAAAAAAATAAGTAAGATATGGAAGAAGTATACTTATGTATAACATCTTCAAATTTTAAGACAAGTATTTGATATAATATATATTTTACTTCAGGAAATACAGTTTAGGTGGCGCGTATAGAAAAATATTGGAAATTCCTACAAATTTATCTTGGAAAATCATGCATTATAAAGAAAAACATAGTGATCTCATTTTGTGTGATATTGACGAAATGAGAAAGCAATTACCACCGGAAGATGATCTAGGTATAATTTTTTACCGATTGAAGAACTATAGAATAGATGCAAAGATATTTTTCAACTCATAGAAAAGTAAATAAGATGTAGCAATTTCTTTTCCATTTACAGAGGGACAGTATAAAGCACTGATTGTTGAAATGTCTTTGAAATCATCTACATATGCAACAATGGCATTGCGAGAAATATTAAAATTCGATACATCTCCGCAAGCACAAGCTGCCCAATCTGCCGCATGCAATGCGGAGTTAGGAAACTGTGATATTTTAGAAGATTGTTCACAACCTGAAAAACAAACTTCTACACAAGATAATAACAAGATTGTTGATGAAGAAAAGACTGCGAAAATAGAGGAAAAAGAAATAAGTAATCCTGATATACTTGAAGAAAGTAAGCAGGAAATAACATCGGAGACTAATGCAATGTAGCTCTGTAATATATTACTGAAGTGTAATTAGGAATTCTCTACTTCTTAAATCCTTTGAATATGCGAAGAAAAGATATAACAAATTGATATATGCTATTTCATACAAATTGAACTAATTTCGTGTATAAACATACGTTTGCGGCTTTTTTACATGTTAAAAAGATTTGTAATATTGAGCTTAATAAAGTATAGTAAATTACAACACTCATTTATTACACGATATACAATTGTATCATTACGCAACCAGCTATTGTTTATATGTCTCCACAATATTTTGTGATGTCCCATGCATTCATATATTAATTTTGGTAAAATTAGGACACAATACGGCAAACCAATTCTATTCAGTAGAATATATTGTATTAATATCATATCACAAACAATTTACAACATTGTGAAACATAATTAAATGCTTTTTGAAGTTTGATTCATTATTATGTTAATTAATTATATTTTGTGTTGTTATCATCAGCTTTTTTCATACAATATCGATGCAGCAGATTCTCCTGAATAAATCTGTGCCTTTGGTTTATTGTTTTATGTCCTAATTTTACCATAATTAATGTTTTTTGATCTGTATAAGCATTTGACAGTGGCGCCTCTTGTGGAGAATAATGGAAGCTCCGAACGAGGTCCATACAGCGCCAATTAGTAAATGGCAAAACGCTTAAACTACTAGCCAAACAGTGGCGCCATTTGCGGCGAAATCTGGAAGTTCTGGTTTGGCTAGCAGTTTCAACGTTTCGCCATTTACTAATTGGCGCTGTACGGACATCGAAAGGAGCTTCGGTGTATTCCCAAAAGAGGCGCCACTTTCACTTTCATTTGGGTCGCCTAAAAATATTAATTACGGTAAAAGTAGGGCATAATATGGTAAACCAAGAGCACATACCTATTCTGTAAAGAATACTGCATCGATTCGATATTAAAAAAAACAAATAACAACCTCGTGAAACATAATTGATTGCTTTTTGAAGTTTGATTCACTATTATATTATTTAATTAAATTTCGTGTTATTGTAATCAGTTTTCTAAATATTAAATCGATGCAACAAATTCTCCTGAATAAATCTGTGTCTTTGGTTTATTGTTTTATGTCCTAATTTTACCATAATTAATGTTTTTTGATCTGTATAAGCATTTGACAGTGGCGCCTCTTGTGGAGAATAATGGAAGCTCCGAACGAGGTCCGTACAGCGCCAATTAGTAAATGGCAAAACGCTCAAACTACTAGCCAAACAGTGGCGCCACTTGCGGCGAAATCTAGAAGTTCTGTTTTGGCTAACAGTTTCAGCGTTTTGCCGTTTTACTAATTGGCGCTGTACGGAGGCCGAAAAAAGCTTCATGATCTTGCCGCAAGAGGCGCCACAAGTCGATAACTGGCGGCAAATTTGATTTGTTTTGAAGTAAAAGAAAACGAAACACTTTAAGCGAGATTAAACATTTATCAGTATTTTAAATAAGGCAGTAACAATCCCAATAGACAATCTAATAATTAATTGATGACAACATAGCGAAACGTAATTAATCACTCTTTGAAGTTTGATTAGTTATTAGGTCCATACTCCGTCCTGTAGAATCACGATGCGGAATCATCCTACATGTTTTTCAAATGGCGGGGGATTTGATATTTGATCTACATAATTTGAAAACAAATTTTCTGACAGTATAAATATGAACTAATAAGGTATACAAAAATAAATTAGCTCTTAGAGAACATCTAAATGTTGATTATTATAATTGAGTACACACACGTTTGCAAAAATAAATACAACAAACATATTTCTACTGAATACATATAACGTTACAAGAAATGAATATGTTAACTGTTTTATCATATTTTCAATACGATTATGTATTTTATTTTAATCAGTTTTGATGTATGAGATATCATGCATCATATAATCATACATCAATTGTTCAGTTTTTATCACTGATAGTCATATTTTAAAACATTTCTGGAGGTAACTGGAGGCACAACGGCACGACTACATACTTTGACAAATTTAAAAGTATAACAACAAATAGCATTAGAAACAAATTGTATATAAATATGGTGCTACTAGGGGAAACATTTCCAAACTTTGAAGCAGATACTCAAACGGGCACAATTAATTTTCACGATTGGCTAGGCGACTCGTAAGGCTATATTTATTCATTGAACATAACCTGTTATATTACGCAATATTTCTTTATATTGAAATCTTATTTGCACACAAACATTTCTCCCACTTATTCTGCGTTATCATTTCGATCGGTTATAGACAAGCGATTAATACTTCTATAAACAACAATTAAAATACTTAAATATTACCATAAATAGCATGCTCCCAACAATTACCGGAAAATATTAATATATCAAAACGTGTTTAATTAAGTAAATTTATACATCTTTTAGATGGGGTATTTTGTTCTCTCATCCGAATGATTTCACTCCTGTATGTACAACAGAATTGGCTCGAGTAGCAAAATTGATGCCCGAATTTAAAAGATTAGGAGTAAAAGTTATTGGTTTGTCATGTAATTCAGTCGAATCACATCGTAAATGGATAGAGGTAAGTGTGATCAACATGTTATTTTAAAAAAATTTTATTTTACATTTTACGAAGATAATAAACAATACAGGCTGAATAAGAATTTACGAAATGCAACTGTATCTTTGTGAGTGTTTTAGGACATAAAGTCTTATGGACAAATAAAGGTAGACGAGTTTCCGTATCCGATAATAGAAGACGAATCTCGGAAACTTGCAACATCATTGGGAATGTTAGATCCTGCAGAAGTTGATGGTCATGGTATACCTATGTCTGCTAGGGCAGTATTTATCATTGATCCTGTTAAAAAAATGAGATTATCAATTTTATACCCTGCAACGACTGGAAGAAACTTTGAGTAATTCCTTTTCTGCATATTTGATGTTTTAGTTTTTATTTTCATTATTGTATATTTATTGTTACGACTTTTGGACACAGTGAAATTTTACGAGTAATTGAATCACTTCAGCTGACAGAAAAGTATAAAGTGGCAACTCCTGCTGATTGGAAGGTTGTATTTATGTTATCAACTATTTGTTTGAATCATTATTATTCTTATGATTATAAAATGTTCAATTTCTTCATTGCAATTTTCAGAATGGTGAAAATGTTATGATTCAGCCTAGTGTTACTGAAGAAGAGGCAAAAACGCTGTATGATAATATTGAAACTTTAACACTACCATCGGGCAAAACTTATTTGCGTATTGTACCTCAGCCAACCTACACATAAATAATTCTTTGAAATATGAAAAACAATTATTTTACAATGTATTTTCTTAAATTACCACAATTGATGTTGTAAAAATTAAAGTACACATTCTGATATTATACTGAGTTTTTTCTAATATTATAGTACTGTTGTATTTTTCGAAGTATAATTATAAATAAGCGTATTCATTTAGTGCCTTAACATTGGTACATAACAGCATATCATTTGAAACAGAATACGGTAGAAATGAACATTTTTTTTATTTAAAATTTCTTATTAATAATTTAGGACAAAAATAATTCAAAATAATGCGCTAAAATATAGTTTTCGAAAATTCCATGCTTAAAATTTTCATTGTCCACGTTTTCCATGCACACTTTCCACTGTTTCTATTAACACAATTCACAACTTATTTTTTCGTAATGCTGTTCTTCGATAAAGGTGAGCATAATTATCAAAACGAAGATTCTAATGTTGGTATTTGCAAACAACAGAAGAAGCTGTTTATTGTATCACCCAATGTAATTAAAAGTACACTGTGTTATATACATTTTTCAAAGTACACGATCGCTTAAGGTCTCTAGGCATAATGTATATAATATTTACACTGTTCTTGTTTTCTTTATTAAGTTATTACTAAATTTACTTTACTACATTATGATTATATCTTATTTTATGCCTGAATGATCCGCGAACTGTTGCATGACTACGCAATAGTGTGATAGCAGTTATATAAAACAGTCCCTCGTCAAAACCAATAAAGATCATAAAGAATAATAAATTTAACAAAACTATACTTTGTTATTGTAAAGTTATATAATTAAAAATTAATTACCACACAATATATCGAGTGATAAAATACTATTGCCAGCCTTCGTATTTGAACAGCTTCATGTTATACATTCACACTGACAGTAATGGTAATGCGCACGTGCTCACGCGCGAGCTTTCATTATTTGTCCCACTTCTCCCATTAAAATGGAAGGAGAAATCAAATTCTATAAATGTTTTTCATTCTTTTCTTTTCAAGTTCTTCGAATGCACTTGTGCTCTATTTAACTAAGAATTGTCGATGCATTGGGTCATTTATTTAAATGTCTATCAATCGACATTTTCTTTTTTTTTTGGAAATATCGTTGTGCGAATACTGCAGAATTATTGCAATAAAAATAGACGCAACAACGGAAGATTTGATCATTATCATCACCAGTATTATTCAGAACTCACTTAATTGTTGTCACTTCACTCGCTCGTTGTGTGAGTCTCTTGTTGCTGATCAGCTTGAAGTTCACCTTCCATTCTTGCTTGCCGTTCTGCTGCTGCTCTTGCTTGTCTTCCAGCACTAGACCGAAGATTTTTCCGTTCTGGAGGAGGTTCTACACTGAGTCGTTTACCGCTTCGTGGTTTCTTTCCTTTAGTGCCTTTATTATCATCTTCTACTTCTGTTGGTTTTGATGAGTCTCCTTTAGTACTATTAGTACTTTGTTGTGGTGTAACCGTCTCAGACGGAATGGTCGTTACTTGAGTCGTAGAAGCAGGTGTTAGTACAGATGCTGGGGTAGGTGTAGGTGTAGAAGTTGGTGTAGGTGTTGGTGTGGATACTGGTGTAGGTGTAGGTGTCGGTGTATGTGCCGGAGTTGGTGTCGGCGTACGTGCAGGTGTAGGTATAGGTATAGGCGTGATAGTAGTCGTAGGTGTAACTGTAGTTGCTGGTACAGTTGTTGTTGTTGTAGTTACCGAAGGAGTTATTTCAATAGCTTCTCTCTTCTTCGTGTTCAGAGATGTTTCAGTTATAGTGATAGCATTGTTCTCTTCTACTGTATTTGGTTTAATTGTAACAGACGACGACCGCGATCCGTATTCTAGATCAATTGCCGATACGTCTACGGGAGTTATTGTTGTGGCTGGAGTGGTTGTTACAGGCTTTGCAGTAACTTCAATTTCGATTCGTGGCTTTTTATTCACGGGTTCAAGGGTTACCTCGAGCATACTTGATGGTTGCAGCTCGGGTAATTGATTATAATCCGTACCACGGCCCCTTTTGTCACTTGACCGTTGAATATCTTCAAGATTTCTTGTTAAAAGCTCTGCGCTGGTTCTACTTAGATGTTCCAGAGCCTCTTTCATTTCCTGGTCCTTATTCTTTTTCTCAATTCTTCGGTCAGAAAGATCTGCTATATCATTCTGCTCCAGGATTTCCCTTTTGTCATGCTCTACCCTGCGCCTATCTTCACTGTGTAATGCTGACATATCGGTGTACTGTTGTAGTGCTATTCCAGGATCCATGGAATATCTGGATCTTTTCTCGCTATCCTTCCGCTTTGATGTCGATTCGGAAATTGTGTCTCGCCGTGAGTTATTCCCTGACGATGTAGGTTTACGCACCGTTGATGCACTCGACGTCGCTGGATTTAGAAGACCGCACTGGGCAAGGCTTTCATAGGCCGATGACACACCGCCGGGTTGCATAGAGAATGGATTTAAACCACCCAAACCCAATGGTGTATATAAAAGACTTGGATTTGGAAAGAAGAAGGGGAATGGTGTCGTTGTTGGTATCGTAGACGATGCTGATGAAGTCGAAGGCACCGAAGATTTACTCGTTGGTGGTTCCAATTTACTACGAGATTTACCAGAGCAGCTAATGCTAGTTGAACCAGTGTTTTTACTACTAACAGAACTAACAACTGGATTCGTGTCGGCTGCAGTACTAGTCGCTGTTGCGCCCAAAGCAGCTTCCATACCCGCTAAAGATGGTAAACCAAGTCCAGCAAGATTCGCGAATAAAGAATTCGTTAAACTCATATTGCTTAAGTTGCTGAGGTTGCCTAGTCCACTCAATGCACCCAAATTTGGCAAACCACCGAACGGCATTAAAAGAGGATTGTTCTTCGGGTCAAAATTGCCAAGAGAAAGACCAGATAAAAGAGAGTTGTTCAGATTACCCAATGAGGGGAAGTTTAGGCCTGAAGCCATTGACGTAGCTACAAGGTTGGCTTGATTTGCAGATTGCTGATTAGTAGGGCTTGGCATCATGGGAGGTCTTCCTGGACTCTTGCCCTTATTGACATTGCCTCTGTCATTTCCTGATAATCTCTTTTGTAAGTCATGCGGAAGATTTCCACGTTCTTTTACCAGCTCTGCCCATTTTGGATCCACATCAAACATTGGGTTTTCGATTAACCATTGTCCTAATCGTTTTAGTTGTGGAGCTTTACTTCCAGTAACCTGAACATAATTAATTTGTTAATGTTCCATTAAATTGCAATAATCTATATAATAAAACTAATGATTAAGAAGACAGCGTAAAAAATGTTACTTTTACAAACCTTTTTGCCCGTCAATCTATTGATTACAGCAACATTTTCTTCGCCAGTTAATTTTTTCCAATCTAGCAGAGATGGATCCACACGTGGACGTCGTCGTCTAGGTGCATTCAGATATTCAGCACTCAACTGTTCAGACATGGCAGTTTGTTCAGCTAACCATTTGTTCACTTTCGCTTCATGCGAATATGACCCAATCTTAGAAGAGTATTCAGCAACCTTATTAATATCTGCAATCATTGCTTCATAACTCTTTCTATGACCACTCGATGACGAGGAGTGTGCTGAATTGAAACTTTGTTGTTGTTGCTGCTGCTGCTGCTGCTGTTGTTGTTGTTGCTGCTGCTGTTGAGACTGCTGCTGCTGCTGATGTTGTTGTTGTTGTTGCTGCTGTTGCTGCTGCTGCTGTTGCTTTTTAAATTCACGATTTTGCTGTTCCGCTTGAGCAATTAAAGCAGAAAAACTATCTTTGTGCGAATGTAAAGACGGAGGAGGCAACCCAGACGAGGAGCTTGATGCTCGTGAAGAAGGTATCGAAGTAACGGTAATGGAAAATGGTTTTTGGGTGCTCGTCGGAGGATTCGGGAGACCCATAGGCGCAGATGTTGGAGTGACCGTTACATTCGGAGTTATTGTGCTCTTTTTACTGTGTTCAGGATAATGAGTACTTTGCTGTTCTTTCGCAGCGCTTAGTCCCAGCACTATTTCGTCAAGCTTCCTGCGCTTCTTCTCCTTTCCAATGACTGGTTCATCTGGCGGCCCGCCTTTTCTTTTCATTAGTTTATCTAACATACTATCTAACTTTCCTTTATTACTGCTAATTTGTTTATTTTTATTTGGCATTGAAAAATCTTGAACCTCGTTCATAATATCCTTACTGTTATCAGTGCTCATTTTTGGGTACCTAAAAATTATTCAAATCTCGATTGAATCTCTTATTCCATAGTAGACAATAATGTTGGAAATAAATTTACACACCATATAACTGTAAAATTACTATATGCATTTACTTAACAAAAAGTTTTGAATAAGTTTGATTAAAAAAATATCTGTTTATTCTAAGTGGTAGTAATCTTACCCAGCAGACAAGTCGATGGGTGTTAAAGTACTTGAAGTTCCAGGAATAACTGTCGGCTTTCCAGGAACTGTATATTTCAAGTCAAAAGGTATATTCGGAGTTCGTGCTTGTTGGTGTGCTGGTGGCGGCTGAACTGGCGTAGAACGCCTCGATTCTTCAGACTGTGATTC
This sequence comes from Megalopta genalis, assembly GCF_051020955.1. Taxonomy (NCBI): domain Eukaryota; kingdom Metazoa; phylum Arthropoda; class Insecta; order Hymenoptera; family Halictidae; genus Megalopta; species Megalopta genalis. Next base: position 18,990,021 of record NC_135017.1, read on the forward strand.
TTCATTTATTTCCCAAGTATTGGATCCAGATAACACTGCAGGCTTACTTAAAGCCGCGGGCGGTTGTACAGTTGTATGACTGCTATTCAAAAGAGCATGTAGTTTTGCTGAAAAGAAAAGTATAATGTATATGTTACCTACGCCCTGAATAATCTGAAATATGTATAAAAACTGCTTGGTAATGCCGCTTATTCCATTACCTCGTTCAGTCTCTACATCAATAGCAATGTGTCTCTTGCGTTTCTTCGATAATGGTATATTATTTCCAGGAGTTGGATTTCGTGACACTCCATGATCTGTAGTTATAGTGATCACTTCAGAACATTCCTTTTCGTTTGGCGGGATATCAGCTTCGTCGCCAGCACTAAAGTTTACAGATACTGGCCATTCTTTATGTTCAATTGCATGAACAATATGCATTAAACGAGCTTCAATAGCATGCTCCTGAAGATACAAATAACAAATTTTAAATGCGATAATGGTGATATGATAAGAATATTTAAATAAGCACAAATGAATATGTATACATAGATATGTACAGACTTGCTCACTCAAGTAGAATTTATCAAATATAACTTTTTCATAGGATCACGTTTCACACGCCCATACTACTTCTCACGAATGTTAACAAAATTTCAAATGTTATAACATGTCCTATGTGTTTCATGTCTACTCGAATCAGGTTAGTATGTGACATAGGTCAATTATAGAAGATGAGTCATCTGACACTGCCATATTAAATTACTCTTAAATTGCTTGTTATATGGAATAATGTTTCGAACAAAAGTTGAATAGCTATGTAAGTTGCATGCATTACAATAGCCTGTTTTTTTATTTATTTATCCAAATATAAAAGTCACATTCAATTTTCTAATAAAATATAATATATAAAGTAACACTCAAGGTAATTAAACAAATTTTTTAATTTTAAAAGTTAAAATGAGAGTAGAATAAAATATTTTCATGAACAAATTAATTTCTACTTACCTTTGGCCATTTCACAGAATTATTACAATTGTGTGACAATAGATGTACAACTGTAGGCTCGTTATAATCAACTGGTTTGTCACGGAGAACAAATGTGTCAATTTGAGTTAATCGTGATAGTGGTTGTATAACTTCCAAATCTGGAAACATTGCTTTAAGTTCTGCCGCTTGAACACTGCACTTGTCTTCTATTTTGCATACTTTCTTTTCTTTGGAAGTTTCAACCGTTTTTCCTTCTTGTGCTTCTATTGCTTCGTCTTTAACAACTGGTGGATCTGCTTTTACGTTTGTTTTATTATCCTCTGATGTCGTATTTTCAGTATTTATTATTGATCTTTCTATTGTCTCTGCTGTATCTTTTTGTTCTATCGAGCTTTTTTCATCAGTCTCTTTTCCTGTTTGCGACGTCTGTGACTCTTCAACTTTTACTTCCTGGGTTTCCTTTTCTGTTTCTTTTAGCGTATCTTTCTCTTTAGTCTGATTTTCTTCCTCAGTTTCTTTATTAATATTGGTAGTAACGGAAGTATTGGTATTAGGAATAGTAGTACTCGTAGTAGCTGCAGTAGAAACTGATGCTTCTTCAGTAGTTGTTGTTTCATTATTTGCTTTTGCTTCATCGATTTTGTCAGTTTCCGTAATCTGGTCAGTTTTAGAAACTTCAGTTTTTATCGATTCTACTACTAAGTCGCTTTTTTCTTCAGATTTTACTTTTGCAGCAGGCTCCTTATCTACGGACGTACTTCTGGGAACGGTTGTAATTGTTAATGCATTACCCAGAGGTTTCTCTTCAAGTTTATTTTCTGCTTTTATAATGGTCAGTTCAACCTGACTTTTCTCCGAGTCTGTATTCTCTGTTCTCTTGTCTGTTGTATTTGTGTCTTTGTCTTTTTTCGCACCTACTTTCTCGATTTTTAAAGTGCCTTCGCCCTTCTCCAATTTTACGAGTATTTCATCTTTATCGAACTTCAATATATCCTCCCTATTTTCAATTTTGATTGCCTTCTCAGATTTATCCATAATTTTAGACGTTTGGATGTTACTGTACATTTTCGAATTTAAAATTTTATGAAATGAAAAATCAGGATCATTTAAAATTGTAATATCGGTACGTCCTAAGCCATGTTTTGCAGCTCCAAGCAGCAGTTCTTTATCATGTTTTCCAGGTTGCCACCAATCGGGGGTATCACCTGACGGTTGACACAATGAAAGTCGTTCCTCTAAGTGAGGATGAGACAAGATCTCCTCACGAATTTTGCTTAGAAGATCCACACGATCCAATATTTGTCTCGCTTTTGCTGGACTGAGATGATCAACAGGAACGTCTGAAAAGTCTGGGATATATACACAATACTCAATACTTTAATGCATAGTAATATTTAGTGACTAATTTCGAATATATTATAATACTAAAGCATTGAAATAGATATAATTACGCATTGAAATATTTCCTTCTATGAATAAATTTGAAACAAACATCTAATTATACACATACCTTCTTCATCGTTCAACTTTGCATTACATGCTTTTTTACACATTGCTCTAAAAGACATATAATAGTCTGTAAGATCATTATCTGTTTTCTTATCAAATCTGGCAATACTTTTAAACTTTGTCCAGTCGTATTGTGCCTTTTTTCTATCATAATTAACACCGTAAGTTGATACAACACGTAAAAATTCACTTTCCTCGCGACGAGACCATTTTGCTTTTTGTTCTTCGATGCGAGTACGTTCCCTTTCCTTTACCATAGCTTCCATTTTTTCTCTTCTTTCCATTTTCTATGGAAAATATAAAATTCAATGCCGTGATGTGCCCAGAGAACATTAAAACACTATTTTATATTTCTTCTACTTACCAGAAGATACATAGCAAGTTGTTGTAAGTCCCATCCTTGCATATTTAAAGGCGGTTCATTCATAGGAGGATTATGATTCATAGTCGTATCACCTTCCATTCCAGTTTTGGATTTTTGTAGTATTTTTACGTCGTCTTTTACATTTTTTACGCTTCGTTGATAAGAAGAAATGACTCTACGCAAACGTGTGTTAAGATCGACTACGGAAGGCCAGGTCTTGTCGTCATCTAGGAGACCATCGTTTCCTTCATGACTGCTGCTAGGTTCTGGTATTGGCGTATCTGCCTTATTGGATATAGCAGGTGAATCAGTCGGTGTTTCGCGACTAAACTTATCGGAGTCTTTCAAATCTTTCAACATTCCAAGAGATTCACCGTCATCCATGTCATTTTCCAGGCTAGTGTCATCTCTACTGCTGCTGCTGAAATTTTAAGAAGCATTAATTTGCAACAGATACGATCCTCCTTGTTTTTCATACGTTCAATTCCATTTCCACTAAAAATAAAATTATCTAATATGTATGCACTCGTGAAAACAGATACATACTTAACTGATCATAAATATAACAGTTATTTCGAAAATACAGTCTACAGGTATACAATGTCAAAACTAAAAAAGACTTCCACGTTTACCACTTTAGAATGCTGTACATATTAAAAATTTACATTGTAAACATAATGTTATGGATACTTATATACATATGTACAATGTAATTGATCATTTAGAAGAAATTGCTTAAGGATCACTGCATATTGTCTGGTATACGTATATATACAATATATATATATATATATATATATATATATATATGTATGCATAATGCTCCTTCGCTGCAAACAAATTCTGGTAGGAAGTAATATTTTAAACTAGGTGAAAATGGAAAATAATTTTCTTTGCTGTTATGTTGTACAAATAAAATGAAAAAGAGAAAGTTTACGCTATTTCTACCATAGGCATGATCATAAGCGAATTAAAAATGCGTGCCAAGCAGTGTATGTTAGAATGACTTAGCAGTAGCAACATAGACATGGAAGAAAAACAAATAACGTAAAGAGAATAATTACTCACTTGATTTGCGTGATCTGAGACTGGGAAGGGGGAGGACAGCTTGTAATGAAAGAGAGAGCGGGATCAATCCTCATCTGGTCGTAATTCTCGTAGCCATGTTTGTAGCAGCCAACTATTAATGATTTATCTGCTTGCGAGTCCCACCATTTCACTGGTCGTTCCGTCAACTGTGGAGGGTTTATCCGCAACGCACTGTAGGGCGGTTTCATTTACAATTTGCCAATTTACTTATGCCAATTAGATATTAAAGTTATAAGAATTTTGCACTCGAAATTTCAAGAACCGCGAACTATACGATATTCACTGAATAGATATGGAGAAGAGGCTTATTTGATTAATTAAATTTGGATAATCGCAATTAACACTTAGTATACTTCTCTTTCTTTTTTAATTAAAGGCAAATGTATATAAATTTCATCTCCTGTTCCGTTTGCCCCTTTAATACAGTGCACTGCTTTCTAATTATTTCTTACCATGACACCGCTGACTTGACCATCTTTGACCAATTTATAGCCGTACAAAGTGTTTACAGTAATTCGAAAAAGTTGCGTGTATATTTGTGTACATGTTTATAGAACAGGAATGGGAGGATTTTAATATTAGTAATGTAGGATCAGCGACTGATAGCTGTTTACAGAGCTACGAAGTAAACATAGTTTTAGCTCTATGAGCATTCCTCATACAATTACAGCTCCCAGGATAAACAAATACATTGCACATGCAACTATGAAGCTCTGTATAAGCACATATGTAAGTGCACGATATTCCATGATAGTCAGTTGAGCAAAGAATAATGAAGGTTCGTAAGTAAATATATTGTGAATATAAAAAACACTAACCTGACATGAACGCCATCAGAAATGTGTTGAACTAAATCCCCGATGATCTCATGCTTAATATAATAAAGCATTCGAACTCGTAATAGAACTCTGTGAATAACAAACAATTAATTAATTCAGCTCTTGTCAAATAAGCTTAACACACGAATACATAAATTTTCTAATTAAAACAATATATAACGTACTTATTCGCGTGTCGACTCAAATGTTTCCTATAATTACTTTCCAGGAATATGTCCCCGTCGTACTTTTCAGCGTTACTCCAGTGATTTGGATCACTTGGACCACCATTAACGACCGATCCTCGTGTTTCTCTACCTTCTCTGATTCTACCCTTTTTCTTTTGTCTACTATTCCTTCCGCCGGTGTTAATGCACACGTTCTTTACCTTTTCTCCATTCTCTACGGGTGTAATAAGGTCCCAAATAAAGTTCCGGATTTTCTCATCACCACGATAGTAACGAAGGCAGTAAAGCAAGATGACTCTTGCACAGTCCTCAATATCAATTTCACGCCATCCTCGACGAAACTGGCTATGCTGAAGAATCTCTTCCCATCGACCCCAGCCGAATGTAAGCAGACCTCGTTCTACTTTGAAGCATTCGCTCCGAGCCCAACTACCATACACCACTTCACCTTCACGAGGTACATACTCGTCGCAAAACTTCCGTGTCTTCTTACCGAATTTGTCTCTTCGTTTTTTACCTTTTGATAATAATAGATGAGTTACTTATATTGTCGTTTATCATAAATCATAAACAATTAATTATAACAAACAGATAGGTCCTACTATAAATGGCAGAAATACAAGTGTCTTTACAGTAATAGTAAGCCCACAGTGCAGAAATGACGTGAAAAAAATGATATTTGTAGAAGTAGTGTTCTAAATATCTTTTTATAGTGACAGTATATTTTTTACACATTCCGTGTGAAATTAAGAACCATGGATGTTATATTTGACAAAAAGGTGTGAGTGAATGCTTTGCCATGCATTACACAATACAATATAAGAAACATCATGTTAAGTTGCCAAAATTAATATGTGCATGATAATACGAATGTTGTAATCATTAGCTTTATGGACGTGCATGCATGTAAGTGTGATTACGTATGTGATGAAATATGTATACAATTCATCTAGATCAAAATGCTATACATTTACATTTATAAGAATAATTATGACCGGTATAAAAATAAGCACTATGCATTTAAGTTTTTGACATTAGAAATGTTCAATTACTTAACTATGAAAAATTATTGCAACTTATTGTGTTAATAAATGTTGCACCATGCAAGAATACTTTTTAATAAGAACGACTAAACATAACAAAAATATTTCTGAAACTATATCATAAAGCTGGAACATTTACATTATGTGTGTATACAATGTAACATTAATAAATTAGATTTGTGTTATATAAATCTCACATAATGAATCTATGTTAGTTATATTGCAAATTTGGTGGTTACAACATTTAGTATTAAACATGTAATTAGTTAGACAAAAATTTGAGTGTCTTCATAGGATAGAAATTCGACAGACTGAGCGTACTGCTAGTTTGTAGTTTAAGAAAAGAAAAAAAAAGACCCAAATCCTCAGTATTAAATGTGTAAATATGGCAATACCTTCATAATCACCGTAGATCATTTATCGACGCCGGGTATCACAGCCACGAAGTGATATATTATGTGAAGTTACAATACTAAGAATGGTGTTGTGCTTTAACATGCATCAACAATGAACATACCTCTACCTGTTAACCCACTACTCGTTTCGTCATCACTATTATCGTCAGAACTGTCAAGATCCGACATAACAACTGATTCGTCATGACCGTATCGCTTAATTTGAGTTCTTCGTCTTGGTTCTGATATCACTAACTCGTCCTCTTCTTTCTTCTCTGTCGTATCAATTTCCGCTTTCTTCGCCCATTTCTTCCAAAAATCTGGATCGTCAATATTAATGTCCGATCTATTTGATGAACATGCGAAGCTGGCTTTTGAGAATGTTGATCCTTTTTCTGCTTCTATAGTAATGATCTACACAAAAAAAAAATACATATTAATACTACGTAATAGCGTATATCCATAATGAAACAATGGACAGAAATTTGGTCGACTTACTTGTGTCCTACGTTCAAGTATTTGTTCTATATCTTCTTCGCAGAACTTATCTCCAGCATTATCATCATCCATAATAGCACCATAAGCACCTTTTTTTAATAAGTCTTCTATCTCCTTTTTCGTTAGTTGTTTGTTACCGGGATCTTTACCCCCTTGACTCGTATTCATTGATTGTAAAATAGCTTTGTCTAATCCAAGCTTCAAAGAAGCTTTGTCAAACATTTCCCTCTCGTAAGTGTTACGGCAAAGCAACCGATATACTTTTACCATTTTTTGTTGACCAATTCGATGACATCGGGCTTGTGCCTGCATAACGAATATTTGTATGAGCAACGTTGAAAGACCGAAAATAATTTTTTTAATTTCACCAGCTATTATACCTGTAAGTCATTTTGTGGATTCCAATCGCTGTCATATATAATAACTGTATCAGCAGCTGTAAGATTAATACCAAGACCACCAGCTTTGGTACAAAGAAGAAAGACAAATCTATCAGAATCAGGTTTGCTGTACCGATCAATTGCAGCTTGTCTTAAATTTCCTCTAATACGGCCATCTATTCTTTCATATGGATATCTAAATAAATGTTTTCAATCAGAATATTAACAATCTATTCAGTAATGTAATTCAGTAATTCTATAAATATCTCAAAACGAATGAAAAAAATGAATCGGTTATATAGCTAACATACTTTTTATATAACAGATAATCCTCCAATAAATCTAAGCATTTCACCATCTGACTAAATATTAGTACTCTGTGTCCGCTAGCTTTAAGTTTCGGCAGTAGCTTATCAATTAAAACCATTTTTCCTGAACTGTTTACTAGTGCATGATAGTAAGCCTCTGAATCTTCCTTTTCACCAGTCTTGTAATCCAATTGTATTTGATCTTCTGCGCCATTAAGTAGGAATGGATGAATACAACATTTTCTTAATTCCATCATAGTATTCATGAGATTCGGAATGTTAGCTGACGTGGTTCCCTTTGCAAGGAAAGAGAAGTTTCGTTCTAGGATACCGCGGTAATATTTTTTTTGTATATTTGTTAATTCCACCTAAATAAATAAAAAATCCATTTATTAAAAAATTATGCACCGTGAGCTATTAATTGATTCTCCAAATAGTACAATACGTAAAACATGAGTCAATTTTTGCAATCACCTCAACGACTGTTTCTTCTTTTGGAGCTAACGATTTCTCCACATCCTCTTTAAGTCGACGTAACATCATTGGCTTCAAAAGAAGTTGCAACTTATGAACTTCACTTTCACTACTTAAATTCCCAAATTCTTTGAGGAATGCTTCACTACTAGAAAACTGAAGTGGTTCAAGGAAGTTCAGTAATGAAAACAGTTCGTTGACATTATTTTGTAAAGGTGTACCAGATAAAAGTACTCTATGTTCTAAATTCAATTGTCTAAGACCCTCAAGTAACTTGCAATTTCTGTTTTTTAGCCTATGAGCTTCGTCAATAACACAGAGCCTCCAATTATATCCTTTTAGCTCGTTAAAATCTGTTATAATTATTTCAAATGTAGTTATCAGTACGTTAAATTTAATTAAATCTTTAATTTGCTGTCCTTTGTCATTTTTATAATAAACTTCGTATTCTTGAAGCATAGTCCGACTTGCTGCGCTATAAATAAAATAGTGCGTTCAATAAAAAGTATTTTTTACCTAAATAGTTAAAATTATAATCTTTTTATCAACTTACGATCCATGATATACTACAACATTCATATCAGTCCAACTTTCAAATTCTCGTTGCCAATTTGGAATGGTTGAAAGGGGCGCAATTATTAAAAATGGTCCACGGATCCCATATTTATAAACTGCGTCCACAAATGTTAAGGACTGAATAGTTTTTCCTAAACCCATTTCATCCGCAAGAATACAATTATGCCCATTGTACCATGAGAATAACAACCAATTGAGACCTTCTAATTGATATGGTCGTAAACTATTGTTACTCTTATAAATTGGTGATTCTTCTAATTTTACCCATGCCGATGCAGTTGGTTTCTTTTTGGGCTAAGAAGAAAGTTATTTAAATAACAAAGTACAAACATTATTATTACTATTTACGAATTAATCAATTCATCTGTTGGTGATGCATTACCTTCCACTGATCTTTCGGAGGTAATTTATTAAACCTTCCAAATTGAGCTATTTTTTCTGGATCAACATCCTCTTCCAATTCCCAAGTAGAGTCCTCATACTGAAGAGACCGCCATTTAACTAAATAATGTTTCAACGTTTCTCCGCTCGTTGGATCAGTATGAGTCGCTTCATCAAGTACTCTATCAACTTCTACAAAATCTGGGTTAAATGGGTCGTCTTCGGTCTGCAAAAAATTACCGCTTATTACATGTATACATATAATCTTATCTTTTATATACGTTAACATTAAGAATTATCTCTACGACACGTTAAAAAATATAAAAAGGAATAACAATAAATCAGTATGTACATTCTCAAAAATGTTGGTGTTCTGCTGTTGCCTCTGCTTAAATCTTTTCAGTTTAGCTTGAATTCGTTTGTCACCCTTATATAACTCTTCTTCAGTTCTCCATTCACAATGTAAATATGAAAAATTTCTATATTTAACGAAATATTCTTCAACTTCTACTATTTGAGGTTTCACTTCAGCTACTGCCGTTTCTGGTTTAGACTCGGTAACTTCATCTTCTTTCTTTCTATCATCTTTTATTGCATTTTCAGCATCACTGCTCTTATTTTCTTCAGTAGTTTCAACATCTTTTTCATCCTTGTCTTCTGTTTCTGATTTCTTCTCAGATGATTCTTCCTTGACATCATCTTCTCCTTCTTTCTCCTTAGTTTCTAATGCTGCATTTGAAGCATTATCATCTTTCTCAGTCGATGATTCTGTCTTTACTTCTGGCGGTGGTGGTTTAATTTCTCTTTTCCCCATGCGTGAACATAATATATGTTGCACAACCATCGAATCTTCATCCGTCGTATTCTATAATAACACGATTATTTAGAACTGTATGTATAAAATTTAAATGTGTTGAAAAACGTAAGATAATATATAATGCATACTATATACACAAAGTTCGGTTTATTGGGTCCAACCTCTCCACCTTCGTTCTCTTTCTTAACAGAAACAGGCTTTGCTGCGTTTGCACCTTCTACTTTCTTAGAAAGTTGAGCATCTTGCAAAGGAACGTCGTCATCCGAGAATCTGAGCATTACATCATCAACGTATTTTTTACGATGCGTATTTCTCGCAGAACGCCTCTTATTATCATCTCCAGCTTCTGGCGATGGAGGTGGCGTGGCTGCTAATTCTTCACCATCAGAGTCAGGTGCAATCCGGCTTTTACGTTTTCTAAACATTATCAGAAAATATTAAAAATTAATACTATCTTTTCATTTAGTATCATACCAAAAAAATTGGAATATTTGAATAACACTTACTTCGAACTTCTGGGAGACTTTCCTGCTGAAACTTTTCCAGCGGTAGATCTCTTTCTAGCAGCAGCTTTCTTTTTATTAGGCGTAGCAGTTTCGGTAACAGGTGCAGCCTCCGAATTTTCTTCTTTCTTCTCATCTGTTGAATTGTCTTCGGACTCACCCTTTTGTTTACCTTCATCCTTTGTTTCAATTACTAAAGGTTCGGTGGTCGAAGAATCTACTTGTTCCTGATCACCTTGAATGGACGGTTCAGACGGTTTCGTATCTGCTTCCTTAACTGCGCTTGAATCAGAGACTGCCATTTCCTCTGTTTCTTGTGCAGCTTCGTCATCGGCTGATTCAGACTGAGTAGCTTTTCTACAAATATACAAAATTTTTCGTGAAACTACTTTATTAACAAATGTTGTACATTCAATAGCAAGATACATGTATAAAGTAACTTACTTTCTATTACGTTTTGTAGAGTCCTTGTCTTTATTTCTTTTTCTTGGCGCTTTAGGAGACTTTGCCTCTTTTGGAGGCTTTGGTTCCTTTTTAACTTTCGGTTCTTTCGGTTCTTTTGGTTCCTTTGGTTCTTTGGGCTCCTTAGGTTTACGCGGTTTCCTAGGAGGTCGAGACTTTCTGCCTTTATTCCATTCCTCCTCCATGTCACCTGAAGATGGCTTAATGTCCTCAGAGTCTGCTGCACTGTCAACAATATTACTACTATCTCCAGGAGTTACTTGATTGTCTGATACTGGTTGTTCTGGTTGTTGCTGAGTAACTGGAGCTGGAGCAATAGCTTCTTTGTCAGCTTTCTTTCTGCTCTTCTTAGCTCTAGGTGTGCCTTTACCACGACCACGACCAGTAGTACTTGAAACCTATTTAAGAAAATTTTTTGAGCATTTTACTTTATTTTATAACGTATTTCGAATATTACATAATATATAGGTAAGATGAAATTGAAAATAACTGGCAGTTTACCTGAGGGCTATCAACGACGGCAGCTGTAAACATAGGAGTCTGAAGTATACATTGAGGTCCACCATTACATTGATCATTAGTTTCATGTTGCTGCAGTGCTTGTAACTTCTCCTGCAAAGCAACAATCTTTTCCTGATTCTCAGCAGCCGGAGGCATACAGAACAACTCCTGTAATTGCTGTTGCAATGCTGCTCTTTCTTGGTGATGTGTGACTGGTGTACAAGAAGTACCAAACCCACCAGATGTAACTCCTGTTGATGTTGGATTTTGTGGCATGTTGTACATGTTTGATATAGTACTACCACTAACAATATCTCCACCAGAAGGATATTGTTGACCAGATCCCACAATCATTTCATTAGGATATATATTATTTTTTGGAATATTTGTGTACTCCGTGAAACCTGGTTGTACTTGATGCGTAGGTTGCGAATTTGGCACTGACACTGCAGTTTGATGAGGAGGTAATACAATGCCACTGGTTTGATTGACCGTAGGTATCTGTTGACCATTTAAATGCGTTGGTGTAACTGGATTGGTTTGCGTTTGCAACTGGGGAGTCGAATTTGGTATAGCAGGTTGTAACTGTGGTTGATGTGGCATCTGAGATGAAATTATTGGAGCATTCTGTGGTATTATACCAACTTGTGGAGTCATAAGAGATTGAGATTGCTGTGTTGTCTGAACCTGTGTTACACATGGTGGAGTTGGTTGAGACTGTGATGGCTGTGCTAATTGAGGCTGAGAAATTTGTGGCTGTGATTGTTGCGCTTGACTTAATGTGGGTTGCTGGGATTGAGCAATTGAAGCTTGTTGTTGGGGGGTAGTTATTTGCTGTATTTGCTGCTGATTGAGTTGTGGTTGGCTTATTTGTTGTTGTGGAGGAGGTTGTTGACTCATTTGAGATGGTTGTACTTGGTTCAACTGTGGTTGCTGCGAAGACTGCATTGGTTGTTGAGGTTGTACTGGTGCTTGTTGTGTTGGTACTACTTGAGGTTGATTTATATGTATTGGTTGTACTTGTTGCTGTGGACAATTAATGGGCTGTTGTTGTGGCTGCACTTGACTGTTAACCACAGGTTGTTGAGGAAGTACAGATGTACTATTATTAGTTGCTGGACGATTCACTGAATTTATTTCTAAATGTTGACTATGCTGGTTTGTTTCACATGTACTTTGACTTTCAATAGTAGATACAGGATTCTGAACCTGACTTGGTGCTGGTTGTTGAGGTAATGTTGATACATTGGAGCAATCAACATTCCCATTTGTACTGGATGCTGGTAAAGTCTGCACAGTCTCCAATTGAGAGATATTTCCAGGAGTAGGTTCCAAAGGGGAATTATTCTGTGAATTACTTTGTATTAAAGTATCAGCCTGTTGTGGATTTAGTACATCTTGAGATTGATCTTGAACATTTTGATGCAATGCTTCATTTTCTTGCTTAGGTGTTTCAATCGGATTATGAATAGGATCTACAGTGTCCCTAGTTGTGGTTTCTGCAACACTGTGAATAGGTTCTGTTCCAGGTACTGGGAACATTGGTGTGTTCTGTTCAGATACTGAAGGTTGAGCTTCTACTATAGGTCTGTCTTCATTTATGTTTGGCCTTATTTGTGGCTGCTGCTGTGGTGGATGCGTCCATTGAGCAGGCATCGGCATTCTGGGACCTGTGATAGGAGGCATAGAACTTTGTGCGGTAGATTGAGATAAAACATTTGAGGCTTGTGGCATTGTTGGACGTGCTTGAAATTGATTATACTCTGGGTTTGAAACATTCGAATTTGATGCAGCAACTCCTGGTATCACCATTTGTTCCAAAGCTTGAAGAGTAGTTTGTTGTGATGATGGATTTATTTGTATCGAAGTTGGAGGACAAGGTGACACAGATATTGCACCTGGTTGAGTCGGTTGCTGATGTGGAAGTTGAACATGAGGATGAGGAGACAAGGTATTGGGTTTGGCTGGTGACATTATAGGTCTAGGAGACATTTGTTGTTGTACTGCTGGTGGTCTTGGTGACATCTGTGGTCTTGGAGACATTTGAGGTGATAATTGAGGAAAAGTTGCACGGTACTGAGGACTTGTAGCATGTTTAGCTGTACCAAATTGTGTTGTTGGTCCAGAGTGTTGTGGTTGATTGAACATGGAAGTTGCATGGTGAGAGTATTGAGGATCTATTTGTGGTTGTTGTTGTTGTTGTTGTGTACTAGGATGCTGGGTATGCTGAGGATATTGCTGTGGATGAGAAGGATGAGTCTGATGACTTGGGTGGGTTGGATGATGATGTGGCATCCTTTGCGGAGGTTGTTGAGTTTGTTGTTGTTGCTGCTGCTGCTGTTGCTGTTGTTGTTGCTGTTGCTGATGCATTGCAAAGCCTGGATAGCCAGGAGAAGTCTGATACATTGATACAGAGTTTCCTTGCTGGTAGTGCTGTTGTTGACCAACCATGTGCTGGTAAACACTTCCTGTGCTACCAGCTTGCATTGCTTGATGCGGTACACCCATATTTCCAATCATACCTTGTTGATTACCAAAATGTTGCTGTTGTTGCTGTAATTTTTGATTCATAACTCCACTTTGGTCTTGTTGATGAGAATACTGCGGAGGCATATGTTGTCTATAAGCACCAGGTTGCGGTGCCATTTGATTATAATGTCTTTGCATTTGTGGATAAGCACCTCCACTACCTGGCCAACCTTGCATACTTGGGTCTATAGACATATTTGCTCTAGTCATTGAATGCTGCTGCTCCATTGAATACATATTATCATTATAATTAGGGTATTGTCCTCCACTTCCAGGATGGGGCCCTCTATGCTGAGGTGCCATATTCCGTGCTTGATTTTGAAATGCTCCTGGCACCATAGCACGCTGTGGTGCACCACTATCAAACGTTCCAAGATTTTGATTAAACATGTTGCGTTGTGTTGTATTTTGCAATTGATTAGAACTTCCAAATTCAGATCCGCCAAATGAAGTTAATTTTTGAAGCGGAGATTCTTGAGATATATAAGATTGACTAATGTAACTCCCTCCTCCATTAACGCCAGAGTTTGAAGCATCTCTAGATACTACCACAGAATTATTCGTGCCTGCAGGGTCAAAATGGTCGTTCCCCCCGAGGTCAGGAAGAGCATCAAGCATCGAGCCACTAACATCTTCACCAAACAGGTCGTACGAGTCCATGTCTACGCCGCAGGACTCTTCGCCTCTATTTCAGGCTTAAGAGAATATCGTATAGTCCCTTTTATAGTCATTAACGTGCCCATTGTTGATCCACGTCTTTTTTGCCTGAAACAATGTATGAAAGAATTCATATTATAGCAAAGAGTGCATTTAATAATAGTGATTCTTCCTAAATCATTTTTGTAATTATCATAATTATTAATTTTAATTATTTTAATATACTTTCTGATGACAATGACAAGTGCCAAAGGGGAAAAGCTATACGCTTATGACTTAATTTCACATAATCGCTATAACCTTTCCCTCTTGGAGCATGTCCTCATTTATAGTACCACTTTCAACTGTACTAAAGTTCATAATATAGACATATGTATGAACAATTATATTTTCCTATAAATAAAACTTATTAGAAACTTTCTATTACACACATACATATATGTTACAAACAATAAATTATATACAACAGACATTTAACATGCAGATGTAGAAGAAATATTAATATAAGAAACAAACACATAGGAACATATATGTAGCTATGTTATTTTTGTATATACTTTCTTTTAATTAAATGATAGATTTTATTACATTTATTTTTGTCTTATTTCATCATACAATTAAAATACTCCTATGGTCTGGGAAATATAAGAATAAAAAAAATACAAATTTATATATGTATGGATTACAATGTAGAATATAAAACTAATTCTTCCTTTTATCTTAGTAAATATTTCATAAGCAGATACAAATTTTATGATAGCATTTTTTTTATAATTATACTATTTTACAAATTTTTAACTATCCCGCAATTGTATTTTAATATAAACAGTAACAAACATTGTTGTTGTCCTTTAGTGAATGTTAGTATCAATTTCACTGAAAATATTAAAAATGTGTTGCAAAGATACATTTTTAATTTTTTTCATTATTTCCATTCTTTGCAGTGGACTCTACCTATATTTCACACAACAACAAATATTTACAGTAATTTCATACATAATAAATTTTTTAATGCAGTTAACATAACTAACAGTTAACATAACCTAACATGAGGAAAGACGAATACTTAAATTTGAGATAATACATGTGAAATATTAACAAATCACATTCAACAAAAAAGAAATTTATGTATATATACATATATACACGTTTTTAATATGTTAAAATTCAGTAATTTTAAAATTAGGGTACACAAAAAGCTGATTACATAGCCACATAATCAAAGTTAAGACATTTCTTAACACAAAATGCTAATTGAAAGTGTATTATTATTGAAATCTATATAAATATATTTTATGTACATAAAAAACAAAAAGAATAGACAATCATTTCATATTGAAAATATTGCACTTCTGATTAAAAAAATTTAGTTTTCTATACATTTTTGACTCGATTCGTTCAATGAGATGCCGAAAATTTCCAAATATTAATCACGAACAAAAATTTCGAAATAAATAAAAATGTCTAAGAATACCAACTCGGCATTACTGTAAGCTTCTGACTGATATACTAATAAAATCCGAATACCAGTACAGAATATGAAAGCAAATAATTCTCGTTGAAATTCCTAAACAGAAAAATGAAAAGAAACGAGGAAAAAACACCTTACAAACCTGAGACACTGACAGCGGCACTAAAACGTACGAAAGAATATCCTCGTTCTCATTAGAAAATGAACTCAAATACACGTTAAGTATATATTACAAGGGTGAGCGGAAAGAAACTGGCAAAACGGGTATATAGAAAGTTCTCACACTTGAATTCGAGCGTATTTTGTCCGAAAATATTTTCCCGTGGAATCGGCAGTGAGCGAATACACGGAAAGCGTGAATACGAATGTATATTAGAACATCGGGAGCGAATCGAAGCGACTTCGAGAAAAAAAAACACGGATCGTCGGAAAGTACGCCATTATCGTGAGAGATTTCCGTTTGGGCTTCCGAGAGAACTCGTAGCGGCCACCGCGACGCTCGATATTCCAGCACCAAAGCGTCACTTCACTTTACCACAATTCACTCTTCCTTCGTGTATTTCGTAAGAACACCGCTCAAAACCTAATACCGTTCGATGAAAGTAGTTTCGTGTTAATGTTTTACCGAAAAACCACCCTCGTTCGCGCGCGCGTTCACACGATTTTCACCGACGGTGGCTGCGGCTGCGGCTGCGGCGGCACGGACCGTCGAGGTGCAAGCGTGTCCATAGGTCCGAATCATTCTACACATCTCTACCCCCCCTCCCCTCCCCCCTATCCCTACCAGTTCCCATTCCCCTCAGTCTCAGTTCACAACGAAGGACTACTCTTCTCTCTTACCCTACCCTGTCCTATCCTGTCCTGTGTCCGACGGAGGCCACTACACACACCAGTTACACATCGTAACATCTGTAGAAACTCACACAGTTAGTTTTCGCATCATGCGCGCACACTCACTCACTGCACCACCTGGTGGCGCGCGCATCTCTCTTTGCCACTTATAAACGTTCGTGCATGCACACACGTGTATCATGTATACGAAGAAACAATAAGATGTCGAGTTGTGTTCAGCTTGATTAAAATCTTCGTTTCATTAGATTGCCACGGTGATCCAGAAAGCAGTAATTTCTAGCCAAAATTGCAAATATTTTTACATCAACCTTTTTTTTTCTAATAAAAATCGAACTTCTGATATACGATCTGGCTATTTATCGTTAATTATTGAATGGAGGACAAGACTAAAATTCAATATCAATCTTTTGTTGCATGAATTGTTGTTTTATCGTAGAATTCAATAGCTACATACAAGTATAATAGTATATCTGCTATCACATTTTTGTGAAAGGCATACTGATACTGGCTGAAAAAAAATATGAAAAGATCAGTTCTAATAATCAAATTTAGTCTAATGTGACTAGAAAAATATTTCAGACGTCTTTTTCTTACAAAATATACGGCATCTATTACCTTTCATAATTTCTTATAATCGTTCTTGAAGTTTGAATTGTTATAAACTTTTCACTAGTTGTACATAGATTACAAAGCGTGTATGACGTAAATAAATATGTAAAATATACTTATTTATGCATATAACAGTACAATACAAAGCCACATTTTGATGGTTTATTGTAAGTAATTCAAATAATTGATTTGAAAATCACTTGAAAAAGGAAAAGTGCGCAAATCGCGAATATTTGAAAGCTTATTAATTAATTGAAAAAATTATTTCATCGTAAAGTTGAAGTTGAAAAATTGTATTTTGACTGTGAATTGACGCGTGTGTGATGCTGTTAGTCTTTCTGTTTTACAGAAATTTGTTTTTCTTTTTTTCATTGATAATAAAATGATACACGCAAGTTGAATCAATGGTCACTCGCAAATTTAGGATGAAATATTCATTAATCGCAAATATTTATGTATTATTACTGCGTATATGCTTCTTTCGTTTTATGAAGCTAATAATTACAATACCTGTATAAATGTTAAGAAATAATGCAAAAATTAAATCGAGAATCTAATAACGATTGTCTTACGTTCAATTGTTATAAATTACCGGTTTATGGAAATATAATACAAGTATACAATATTAATATAGAATATAGTACATTGTTAACAAGATATTTAAACAATTCGTTCGTTTACTGAAATTTGCATACACTATTCTTAGATGAATTTCACAATAATATATTAAGATGTCATGCCTTTCCTACATGTAATTACATAACTTTAATTTAATTAAAAATATAACGTTAAGTTTTGTCATGTCACGTTTAATTACTTTCGCCTTCGAATGTTTGTTACACAAGTAGAAGAGAACAATTTTATACTGACGATGTTAAAAGAGAGATTCAATAAACAACCGAAAATATTGAAATCAATACAGATATTGACAAATTTCTACGCATACATTTAAAGGTTAAATACTGCATTTCGATCTACGTAGCCTTTTGGAAAGCTACATATTTCAATTATTTTTGCTAGCTATATTTCGAGAAAGATCAAACAGTTTAATACGTCGCATCGTCGTATCATATATACATACGTAAAAATTACACATTTATTTTGTATATCGTATTTCCGAAATTCGTCGAGAGAAAACAATAAACCGAGAGAAAGAGTAGGGAAAAAGAAGGAGATTGGACGCCGCAACCTCCCAAGAATTACACTCCTAGCGCATAAAGTATTCGGTATCGTGGTAAAAACACACAGCGCAATTGGCGGTAGTAAGGCGGAGTCCGAATTATACCACAAAGAGAACCAATCAGATTTTACCTTATAAAGTAGGATACCAGGGCAGGATATTCGATTAACCAATCCTGTCCTCTAGGTATCAGCTCGAATGTATAAGTGTACGCGACATCTTCAATGAAACAGGGCCGCATTTGTCGTTGCATTCAATTTTTCTTGATTCCACGTAAATATATGATTGGAACAAGTTCAACAATTTGTGCTCAAATTCTAATTAACGAATAAAGTTACGTAATTTATCGATTGCCAGCGAATATCAAATGATTGGATAAAAAAGATCTAAGAGAAAACAAATTTTTGTTTACAACGACGGTTAAAGGTATGTTTGATGTAAAACTAAAGTTGTCTTCAATTTTTGAAGTATTAAATAAAACAGCTTTTTTCCAATTACATAAAATTGAAATAGTAATCTGATTATTATCTTTTCCTTCAAAAGATTATTAAAATATCAAATAAAAATAATAATGAATAAAAATGTATAGAAAATAATTTTATGCTTACCTTACTTGGATCATTAGGGTTAATGAAATAAGTATTATTAGTGCATTAAGATTAGAATTTTAACAAGCAATTTATATCAGATTCTATTTTTTTTTGGAATTTTGCTATATTATAGAAACTATAAAACTGCAACATATGAAACAAGCAGCATGCAATGTGGTAGATAGGTAAAACTGGATAACTATATTGAACAAAATAATGTTATGTGTAATCTAATATACGTAATGGTCTATTATTACAATATATATTTGTAGTTTATATTATTAACTATATTTCTTAAAGTGAAAAGGAAGCTAAAGTCCAAATAAATTTTTAAACATCTGTGAAATCAAAAATTATTTTTGTCCATTGTTCAGTACAATATATATTCTTTTCGATGCTGAAATATATGGATTTATAAAAAGCAAGGAAATTTTTGCTTTGTGAATGAAACTGTTGGTATACTAGTATTTATGATGTGTAAATTATAACGTGAAATTTAAGTAAGAATCTAAATGAAAAATGTTATTGTAACAGTTACAACTATACTTGTATACACAATATAGAACTGTACACCTCGAATGTAGATTCAAGTGTCAAAATTAAGTTCCAATATTGTTAAATTAAAGTAGTCAGCATAGTTTTGTAGAAATTTACGTGGTATCGATCTATTATAGATATTTAGCTTTTAGCAATGATTAAATAAAACTCACTGTAGCGTACACGTTAATCCCATTTTCCTGGACATTCCATGAAAATCTACTGCACAAATGTTCACTTAATCGTTATCTTGGTGTCCATTTTGTTTGGTTAATTACTGAAGAGGCGTCAGTGCTGCCGTGGATTACGTTGACACAACATGACGGCTCTTCCGCGATTGGGGCGAAATATATATCAAAAATTCAACTTTCCCAAACACTCTTAAAACTGGCCACATCAACCGAAATTTAACGAAAATTATTTAGAGGGAGAAAAATCAAATTTAAAACACTATAGCACAATATGCATTTCTATTTATGTTTCACATATTGACCGTCTCATACTTTCCGACAATAACCCGATTCCATAGACGAATAGACAAGAAATGAAACGCTTTCTGCTTACAAATACACCGATGATGTCGACACTTTACGGTGTGTCTTTAAAAAAATTTGCAAGTCAATATGTAGTTACATACGTACTGCATAGTGTCAATTGTGTCATAATTTGTTATACAACAACTGCATTTTTAAATTATACAATATTGTTTAATGTAATATAACAATAAATGTATTTATCAATATTTTGTTTTACAAAGAAAAACTAAAAAGATCATTTTTATGAAAATTTATTTATGTTGAAACCTACATATTTTCAACATTTACGTATTTATTTTACACCATTTCTGAAAGTAATGTCATTTTTATTAAAAATTTGATTTTTATTCTTATAGGTTAAGTAAAATTTCATGCATGTATGGAATGTTTTCATTGTAAATTGTCTCTCAAATTGTTTAACAATATTTTATTTCTAAATATTAATATTCTTTGAATACAAATTTCAATAATTTATATCTTAATGTAAGAAAATATGCTTACAACCATTTCCATAGAAATGAACCGTTATGTGAATGATACGAAACGTGAGTTTCCACTCTATGGTTTTCTATGAAATTGTGTTGATGTGTAGTATGATTGTGTTGTGTTTGAACGATTACTTTTTCAACGTACCGAAGAATAAAATAATAAATGTTATAATTACATTAAATCGTTCAAGTTACTTCATTGTATTTTGAGTCTCTAATTCTTCTATCAAGTATTCTCAAAAATGTATAAATAGCACTTCATTCTTGTAATATTTAATATTATTTATTTGCGATTAATAGTAGTAAGAATTATTAATACAATTTTCTTTATTATTCTCAAGCTTTATTTTTTCCACTGTAGAGCAGACATGTCTACTACATCGCAGAAACACAACAATTTTGTAGCAGAACCAATGGGTGATAAACCTGTTACAGATCTTGCTGGAGTAGGAGAAGTATTGGGACGTAGATTAGAATCTGCAGGTTACGATAAGGTATAAGACATTTGCATATTCTGTATATAATTATATATAACATTTTCACAAAACTAATGACTTCTGTTTTTATATCAAAAACATAGGCATATGTAGTACTAGGACAATTTTTGGTTCTGAAAAAGAACAGGGAATTATTCCTAGAATGGATGAAAGATGTATGTTCTGCGAATGTAAAGCAATCAAGTGATTGTTACCAGTGCATCTCTGATTGGTGTGAAGAATTTTTGTAAAGTAATTATAAGGGTTAATGTTAATGTTACATGAACAAAATTAAATAATATAGGAGAATATCTTTTATAAAATTTCGATGGGAAATATAAATTCTATTTCACTATAAGTGAATTCAATATTTTAAAGAAATTGACAGTACAATTGAAAAGTAAATGTTAAAGATGATATTTTAATAGTTTGACATAACTGCAATTAATATATTATATAAACACTCAATGCTGAAAGTTAATAAAGATAGATATTATTTCATAAGTTACTTAAATATTTCTTTAATATTGGCACATATTCTACACTGTTTGTGTCTACAATTATATAAATCAGTCAATGTGTGAATTTTATATCAATATTTAAACCTCTTATTTTTGTACAAAGGTATAAGAAATAAATTAAAAATTTAATTTCAACATACAATATTTTATTAAATGAATCTTTTGTTGAACATAAAATTTTTGAAGTTATCTTATTGTAATACTTTTATGAAAACCACTGCTATAAACGTTGTGTATAGATACAAAATTCAATATACAATACACAAAATACATGTTTTAGAAGATGTGAGAAATACATTACAGCAATTGACAAACAGAAGTATAAAATTGTTTAATTTCTTTGTTATCAAAGGGTATACATTAACTACTTACAACAGTATATTTCAAAAATAATTACTTTAATTTCTGTCTTTTTAGTAAACATTTTTTTAATATTATATTAACCTACTATTGTTTATCAGTTATTTCATGGATCAAATTCCTTTAAATAGACCGAATAAATTACAATTAAACAAGAACTTGCTTCCTTATTTAAATTTTCCTTGTAATATGTATATACTAATTATTATTATATACATAATTATGTACATTATATTATGTACATTAACACATTTTTAATTTGTTAAATCAATAAGAATAATAGTATGTAAGATATAAATATCAATTTATAATACTACTCAGTAATATATACATGTAATATAAAAAGTTATAATTATAAAATCATAATTATTGTCTGCATTTTTATATAATTATACCAAATATACATACATATGTATATGTATGTATTTCCTCTTCGATTCTGATAGAAGGCAGAATACCGTACGTAATGGATACATATACATATACATATACATATATGAACAATGAATGTATATATACATACATATTCTGTGGGCAAGAGTCGCCATGTGCCCTTAAACATAATATTTACACATTTTTTAGTTCTCAAGATGAGCGTTTTATTGAAATGCATAAGATATAAAAAACAGTTTCCAGAAAATATAGTTCTTAATAAAAACAAAAGAACATCAAATATAATATCGTTCCATAAATGTAATCCATTATGTGTTGTGATAAGGTTAGTTTTTTAATTTTCTAGAACAACTTTCGACATAATTTAAAATGAATAATATATTATTAGGACTATATTATCATCACAAAAAAGAATAAATGGAGATAGTAAAGAACATAGGAAACACTGCAAAATAAAAGAAGAAATGTTGTTGGTTAGATGGTGGAGTAAAGTTCAGATTAAAAATATATTAAAAACTATTGATACACAAGGTATATAAAGTATTTTTGATTGACACAATCATATTTATCATATATGTTAATGACATTATCAAATTGTTATCAAAATATATTTGATATCACAAATCAAGTCACATCTTATCTAATTTTAAGTTAGTAAATATTCATAACCTAATTTTGTAATTATGTATTATAATATAAATTATTATATTAGAAATCCAATTCTTTATAACACAAAATGGTAATTTATTAGTTTATTGTGAATGCAATACTTATTTCAGATGATATACATCCTTCTGAGGCTCTCATATTACTGAAGTGCAGTAAGAAAATATTTGATTGCTTGCCACCAAAAAGGCTTCAATTTGGAGAATATTTATGGAGTCATTTATCTGTATGCAGTATGTTATAAAAAAATAATACATATTTTATAATCTTATTTTGAATATATATATATATATTATAAATAATTTATAGATGTACCGTTGGGTGTCGATCATTATAATGAGCGCTTACAAATTTATCTACAAAATGATTATAATTTTTCACCTATGAATTTCTTACAAAAAATGAAGGAAACTAGAATATGGCCAGATATTGCAACGTATAGGTGGTGTATTGAATATTATAGCAGGAAAGGACAGATTAATTCTATAAAGATACTTTTAGATTCTTTGAGTGATCAGTTTATGTTAAAATATGCTAGTACCTACTGTTCATTAATGTGGGGATATTATCAAAATGGGTAAATATGTACAGTTAATTAAATAAGCATTTAAGAATTAAGATCTAGTATACTTTAGCACTTGAATAAAATTTCTTTCTATCATCAAAAATAACACAGATAGTCAAATGTTAACTCTTACAGCATTACCCTTTATAAGTATTTTGAGTTAAATAAACCATTCTGCATATCCTATGTTATAAATTAGAATTTAAGATGTTCCAGCATAAATTTTGTCCATGTGATTCAGTGATAAGCAAGCAGCATTACAAATCTTTGAACAAATGGATAATTGTATGAAGGATAGTGAAACATATACAGTTCTTATGTGTATTTATGCAGCAGAAAATGAAATTAAAAAACTTGAAAATACAATTCAGAGTTGCTATTTACAAAAAATAAAACTTTATAATAACAATATTCTAAGGATAATTCATACATTAGCAATAAAAGGTCATATAAAATATATTGATAAAGTAAGTATTTCTGAGGTATATGAAATATTATTATACATATTGAGATGTAGTAATTCAGCAATTTTTCATTTTAGATGATATTACATCTTAAAAATTCATCACCATTTCTTAGTGATGATATTCATATTGTATTACAATTAATATATTCTAATCAAATGGACGTAGTCCTGAAAATACTGTCACACATCAAAGACGAGAGCATTTCAAGACTATGTATACAGAATTTAGTTTATCTTAGTATGGTAAGGTATCATATTTCTTCTTGCATTGAGTATTACATTTCTGCATGGTTACTCACACAAAGTAATATATATTTTATTTTAGGATTTTTATGCTATTATCAAAATGTGTAATTCTCTTGCAAGTGCAGAACTGTGCAGAGATCCTTTGTTGTGGGCATTGTATTATTCATATTTAAGAAACGACGATCTATGCCTTTCCTTACTGAAAATATGTAAAAATGATTATAAAATAAAACCACATTTCTTTTGGCCACTTCTAATTAAAAAGGTAGAAATGTATGATTTAAAAGGTATGTATATAAAGTAATATTAATATATGTAAGTAAGAATAATATTTAAAATGTGTGTTTGTACTTCATAGGTATAACACAGGGTTTTATTAAGTAAAAATATTTTCGTTTTACTCGCAGGCATGTTAGATGTTCTTAAGATCATGGTTAATGATTTTAATGTAACACCTTGTATTAATACAATTTCTAACTATGTTCTACCATCCATGGTTGCCAATGTACATTCTTCAAGAACATTATTGATAGAATGTGGAATAAGTTCCACAATAATTGACAATGCTTTTGTACTGATGTGGCTAAGGGAATTAAAAACTCAGAATGCTGGATACTATGGTAAGTGCTAGGTATTTATGCAAACTATAAGATAATTAAATAATGCTCATTTCTCAACATAGTTAGGTCCTATTGTGGTCCATATATGTACAATGAAATCGCATACGATATTCGGAAGGTTTTATTTTTCACAAATGACTTGAAAAATCTTATTTATATCTATAGTCAGTTGATAGAGGGTGACGAGTCACATACAGATACAATGATATATGTACCTATAGATAAACTAGTACTGGACTTGATTGCTGATTATCCTGAAAATAAAACATTTATAAATATGGTATGGAACCTGTTTCTACTTTTAAAAGTCTTATATATGTAATGTATTGGTCTATAATATATATTATATTTAATTATCAATTTAACTAATATTCGGAATGTATCATAAAATTCTATAAGAATGATTAAATATTTAATAAGTCCCATGTTTTTTCTTAGGTAATAAGATACTTCGCAAAACGAGGAATTCAAATTTCATATAATACAACACAAACTGTATCACGCGTCTTCGGTGACTCAAATGTGTACTGTGATATAATATCTGCAAATCGACGGATGATGCAACCGAATTATTTGGTTAAAAAGACGAATTAGTTTCAGTAAGATTTGTTTTGTAGAGTTAGATGTATCTTAATTTTTTGTGAAAGAGATTTAATTAATTAATTAATTAAAATTAATAATAAGAAATATTAATTACGATAATTGTTCATTATTCATGTAAACATTTATCTTATTACAATTCTTGCAGACATATGTTTCATAAATGAAGATGAAATTGAGGTCATGTCATTCGAGTTTTTAAGAAAGTAGAACTTGTAAGTATGAATAATTATACATATATTTTGCGTGAATATATGTATTTACTACTGCCTATATATACATTTTTTATATAAAGGAAGAAATATATCGCATATATGTACGAATAATTTGGTCCAAAGCTATGATCTTATTTTTTTGGAACTACGTCAAACTAGCTATTAACGTATCTTAACATATATTGTTATATTAAATTTTATTTTTTATTTGTGGCACTCATTGCAAATATGCCTATATCAAATACAGAATTAAATTCATTCTTTGGGAAAGGTCAGTGAAACTTCTGAAATAAACGTAGCCACTTGCAACAGGTTCAAAAGCCTGATATAGTGGAAGGTTTTATAACTTTACAGTAGAAAAGTCATTTTTTAGTCTATTTTTTAGTCTACGTTTACTGACATGGTCCATTGTAGCATTCTCTGTCATAGTTTATTTCAAAGGCTGCAGGTAAAATTTATCGTGTTTCTCATAAGTCTATTCTTTCTACTTTGTTTTCCGTAATTTACAAAATAAATGTTATATAAGAATGTTGTCGGGCAATGTGCAGTAAGTTACATATTAATGGTATAGTGAAGTGAGAATAATAATGGTCATTTGTGTGAATAAAGTTATTTTAAGCAATTTCATTATTTATTATATTTTTCTTCTTTTTATTGTTTACATTGTGTCTTACTCTTTTTTGAATAAGAGGTATGAAGAATAATATTAATCCACTAATAGTAATCATAGCACCAGCGGTATAGAATCCAGGATCATAAGACTTGAGCACATCGTACAGACATCCTAGGAAAATATATAAAAGATATTGAATATTAAATGCTTCAAGCTCATAATTATTATAAATTTATACCTGCAATAGGCGGTCCTAAAAGTGATGCAAAACCTTGGAACAATAAAAGTAAACCAAAGGCGTTTGTAAGACGTTCCAAACCTAGTAAATCTATTAAAAGTACAGATGTAAGGCCGACATAAGCACCAGATGTAAATCCAAATATGGAAGTGTAAATTGCGAAGGTTACGAATGACGTGCATTCTGTGCTCAGAATCGTTGCTAGGAAATTATAAAATCATTAGCTTTGGCATTTGTAATTATATATAACAGCTATACAAATCATTTTTGACCCCTCTACATTTAAAATATAAAAGAAGATTTTATGTATCAAGATGATTTGATCATATTAATACATTAATAACTAAACTTACCAAGGCCACATATGGTAAGGCACAAGTTGTATATTAATAACCGGTTAACCCACGGTTTATCAGATATGTATCCTAATACTATACGACCCATAGTATTAGCAATTCCAATTATGGCAAGAAGATAACTTGCATCCTTCTTAGTAATCCCTTGTTCTTCGGCCTGGGGCTGCATAAATATGATGCCATTAATTATCATTTTCTTGCGAATCTTTCTCTTCAAGAAAACTGCAGTCATATATATTATATATAAATATACGTACCAATACATATACATATGGTACATTGAATCCAATACTGGTACAGAAATTGGAGAAGGTAAATAAAATGAACACTGGGTCCTTTAATATAGAAATATCCAGTATTTCATGAAAGTTACCTACTGCTTCTTCACAGTTACCATTAAGTATTTTAGCGTCCGCCTTCGAATATTCCATAGAATTGGGTAAATTCTTTAAAGATTCCTGGACATAAAGTCTGTCTTCAGTATAATCCTGTGTCGAATTTGGTCTGCCAAAAACAACACAAATAATATAACTTTTGCGAAATAGTACAATATCCGCGTTGAAAAACGTATTAACAATTATTATTAGACAATTAGGACAATACTGACATTTCTTTTTGGACGTTCCCCAAATTCTCTTCGTGCAACACATCTCTCAGTATCAGAGTAGGCTGACTGATGGTGGCTATCACTCGAGCTCTGTTATTTTCCCTTTGAAAAGCAACTATGTGCGTGTTCGTATTTTCGTTAACATTGTTTCTCCTTGAGGCGTCCTATAAGAATTACTTTTTTAATGGTACAAGGATACGAAAATCGTCGCTAATTCAATAAAATGATAGAGGACAACCAAAATGCATCGCAAGGGTGCAGACATTTTCTTTCGTGTTTTCATAGTAATTAATTTGTGACACCTAATAGAAATTTTAATGCATTAAAAAACGTATCAACTCTATGGAAGACTAGCATTTTTCATTATACGATACGTTCTAATTATATCTTTCGCCCACTCATCCGAATCGTTCACGTGATACGGAAATAAGCAAAGTAAATTTACATTATTTTACTTTTCTAATAATAATACATACAAGAGTCCTGTACCTCTGGAGAACCACTGTTCCTCGGCTTTTTCTCTCTTAGGGGCCTGAAAAGTGCCCCGAGAGCGACGCAATTTAAAACGACGCCAGAACAGAGCATAATCGCTCCTCGCCATCCATAAGTTGCTATTAAGTACTCTAGACATGGTGCAAAGACTAAGGTACCTAATCCGGAGCCGCACACTGCGATTCCGGTGGCAAGTGAACGATACTTTTCAAAATAGCATGACACGCTTACGATCGCCGGCAAGTAGATCAAGCCGAAACCGAAACCTGTAAAATGATTGTATACATATTAATTCGTTGTTCACACGGTTCTATTCGAATTTTTGTTCCGATCGATTTCTAAAGAAAACATTCAATATAATTTGCTCACAAGTAGCCGCTATATTGTTCAATTCTACCGACACGGCGAATAGATTAGAAACTAGACAACTTAATTCGATCAAGACGCACGACGCGTCGCGTTTCTTTTCTCTAAATAAAAGTATTGCTCACTTCACCTGCACCGATGCCGATCGTAAAGTACAACGTGATAATGCTGCGGGCCCACATGCTTGCTAATAAGCACGAACTCGCCAATATGGACCCAGCTATCGTTACTGCTCTACATCCGAACTTATTTACGAAAACGCCCGATATTGGACCTGTAAATCAAAGTTGTTGTTGTATCTTTGTGTGTGTGTGTGCTTTATAGCGAAATAAGAGGGCCGGATCCTGATAAGAGAATGTACCTGAACACAACGTGACTCCTACTAATATCGACGCGACCCATGCTGTCGCACCTTTTCCTCCCTCAAAATAGTACAGGAATTCCAAATAAAAGACACCGAAGGAATACGTAAGACCATCCGCTAAAATAACAAACACCATCGCTAACGTTAAGTGTAACAATTACGATGAAATCAGTGTGGTTGTCGAGTTTCATCGATAAACGTGATAAATAAAGATCGACGAGACAAGGGGTATGCAATTATTAATTATACATCTTTTGTTTAACGAAACATATAATCATTATTTTCGCTCGTTCGTATAAACTGAATAATAGGATTTACGGGATAAATACCGTGCACATTTACAGACAAATGTGTCAGGCATTTGTTTGAAAATTTACACGAGACGCGTCATAGTTCGTTCGTACGTATTACGCCTAGTCCCATCTAAAGATACGAACTGGCTGGCTGAATACATTCTCGATCTCTAACAGATAATATGTATATGACATAACAAATTTTTGTTTCCAGATCTCGGTTCGCCCGGACGAACGGCGTTATCGCCGGCGCCGGACTATTAAGAAACGCTCTACGAAGTGAAACATCGGCGTTGAATCGTTGGCGCTTGAAATTTCGGACAAAGCATGCCGTACGATTCGAACAAGATCACCGAGGGAACTCTGCTAATTGGAGCATAGAAAACGAAAACGAGATGAGCCGAACAATATTCCGGGAGCGAGATGCTTCGCGGGAACGAGTGTAACGCGAACGGCGAACGACGCGCAAAGTACAATGTCCGTATCACGCTATGATTTTACATATCGCGATGATACTGACACGCATATTCGAAACTTACGACCGTGCGAAGCTCGTATATCGCGTACATAATGTATTTCGATACGCGAAACAAGCTATAATATATGTATATATATATATATATATATATATATATATCTGTCGCACATTTACAAGCGTCATTTTCAGTGAAAGCATTTTCTACGAATGTCATTACGAAGATATTATTTTCCTTATCGTGCTCTTATTAACGATGATAACCCCGTCAAGCGTAATTTTTCTAACTTCGATAAAAGTTCATCCGTAACATCCGGCAACATTTTTGTTCGGTCCGAGGGAAAGTTTTACGGGCGGATCATGCGTTAACAATTAAAGGTCGTCCGATGCGATAGCCGTGAAACGAAATATTTCGTATTTTATTTTATTGGTGCCGATAAGGGGGCGGCGGGGCAGAGCATGTATACGGATAAGCCTGTGATTGTGCGTTAACAATTAAAGGTTGTTCGCCGATAGTTGCGATCCGAAATTTCGCATTTTATTTTACTGGTCTCGATAAGTGAACGCAGGGGCAGAGTGTTTAGATAAGCGCGCTATTAAATTTATACATATAATGTCAAGGTCTCTCCGGCTCTTCTTTTGCTCTATTCGGCGCCTTCGCGCTTCTGTAAAATATATGAGCAACGGGCGCTATCGTTCATTATAAACATCGCCGTACTCGCAAAATTGCTGCACGTTCGTTCGAACACCGAGATGAATTTCTTCGCGAAGGACTGCGCTTAGCCAAAGCATTTCCACAGCCCTCCGCGTTACGTCGGATCGACAGCGACCGATTAGAGTTCTCGTTTCATCGTTAATTTCGTTCTTGACCGCTGTACAATAACGAAAATATTTATTAGAGATCGGTCTGCCTTATGCAGCCGCAACTGCGAAACGATAACGTAACCGGTAGCTTCGATAAGTAAGTTTATACGAAATAAAAGCCGCAGCCGCGTGAGCAACCGCAAAACAATCCGCGTGCATGCCAAGCATCATTCGCAAGGTCACTGTTCTTTTTTTCTTTTTTTGTTTTGTTTTTACTCGCGTCGAATGATCACGCGTTTAAATAAATATCATCGCATTTTCCTGCACGCACGACGCTCGCTGTGCATTCCCGTTTCGGAATTTCCGGATACGATTGCACTCTCCGCTTTCGAAACTCAATCACGGAGTCATCGTCGTGCTATGAACACGTGTTGCGGTTCAAAGCTCTCCCGGTTTTCGCGGAAAATCGACTATCTCGAGTATTGCCCTTTCGTCCGTTGTCGTTATTCATAGATGGCAAGCTCGTAGATAAACCGCTGTCGGCTTTGTTTGTAGCAACGATGATGAATACGCGGTGGAGATCATTCGATTTATACGCGCCGACGCGTTCCCGTTTGTACGGGAACTTCGAAACCTGTTCGTCTCGACGATATCCAACTTTCGGAATCTGCGAGACGCTTTGCAGGGATGTTTTATAATTGGCGTAGGCTCGTTAGAAATTCTTAAGAGGAGAAGGGAATTTGCGAATGACTCCTAATACGTCTTGCAATTCGTGCGAACAGCTTTTAGTTCGCGTAAAAATTCCCGTAAATGCATAAGATACGAGGCTTTGATCGTGAAGCGGAATTTGTCGCGACTTCGTCCACGCGAGAGCTTCGCGTTGTCCCTAAATTTAGACGATCTTTTAACAAGTCGTTTATTGTAGGGAATTGGAAAAATTGTATTTTCAGAATCGATTTATCAGCGAACATCGGACTGTTATTGTTACAACGAGAATAAACGATAATTAACTCCTCGTTGGGAAGGATATCAGGGAGCAGATAAAAATTCATTCGTTCAAATAAACGGTCACTATTAACAGTTGCTCGTAAAGCGTTCTCTATCTTATTCACACCTAGCGGGGTATAATTAACTTTTGTCACGTAAATACACCTGTGGTTCCGTAGGTTCCATAATTAACTGAAAACGGTTTATAACTGTCGCGAAATATTAAGCGAACTTCAGCGGCAACCGACGATTCTCTACGAGCGTAGATGCCAGTTCAACAATTCGTATCGTTTCGAAATTCTGACCGGTACAAGAGCGCGCAACATTAAATCATTGCGGGCGCGCTCGCATTATATCATTGTTGCATCGTCCGAGAAAGCACTTTCCTTCATTTCGTTTCCCGAGGAAACGAACGGAGCAAACTGTGTACTCGTTGTTTCGTCGTATTTCATTAAAATCGCGCGTGTTCCCGGCTCGGTGCCGGCCGGCCGTCCTTCGGGGGTTTTAAACAATCGTTCATTCTATAAATGCATTAATTCACGGTCCATTGGTCAAAGCTGTTGCTCTGTCAGTTCGTGCACTAAGAGATTAAACTATTTTTACCGCGGTGCCGGTGTCGATGGCGAAATTCATACAACTTCTGCAAATGCAGCGGCTCTTGTTCGCGCCGTATCGCGGTACCATTTTACGCGGGCACTGTACCGTAATAACTGAAGATATCATTTTGCCCGATTATAATGCGACCGAAACGGGATCAAAACGGCCGCTGGAAGCGGAGCGCCGATAAAATTTCACGAATGAGAAGAAGAAAAAGCGCGTCGCCTCCGAAAATAAAGCGATATAAAGCACCGATGTGGAACGTGTTACTCGGTTACCAACCGAATCAAAGAATGAACAGACGAATTCGAATATGTAACGACGACGACGACGACGACGACGATGACGACGACAACACGAAACTAACTCCATGAGGATATTCTCGTCTGCTCAAGAACGAAAGTAACGAGAGTAGAAGTGAAACTCATATGCGGTGTCGAACATGTAAAAGAGAAACTCGCTCAATTTCGTTCGAACGGATCAGTTTAAGGACCGTGAGATCATCTCGATAACGCCGTCGCCTTCATTAACATAAACATTTCGCAATTACTCGCTGATTTCTGAGAACGATCGAAATAATTGCACGCGACTGCGTCCGCGTTGTGATTTTACCCGGTCTCCGATGCGATTTTGGAAATGTTGGCCACGTTACGCGAAACTTTGTACGAGACGAGAAACTATAACTATAAATGATCCGTAATCTTCGTAATCTACTGTTGCGTGACACGAAGAACCTGCTAACTGTCATTATTTCATTATCGAGATGATGCTTTAATGAAATGCTGGATAGGGTGCAGATCGTGGTAAAATCAAGCAGGGGTTGATTCTATGTGAAACATAAGAGAACAAATTTAGTAGAACGACAATCATAAATATAATATTGTAAATCATGTAACAGTGACAATTACGCAAACGTTGCACTTGAATGCAATCCGCAATTGTAACCATTCGAACACTTTGAGGAAACGTGTTTTCCTGTCTGCGAACGGAATGAAACAGTGGGATGCACACGCGCGTAAATGTTTATCCGTTCGAAACGTGTCCGATTGGGCCGAGTTCGCGACGGCACGTCGAACATTTTGAATTCAACACTCGAACAGTGGCGAGCCACCGGTCCATTCGGATGCAAACTTTAAACATTGTTATTCGAATATCACAATTACGGTGGACTCCGCTATAACACGAGTTCTCCTATAACGCGCCAAAAATGTTGCGATCGCCGCTATTATAGTGAAATTAAAATATGCAAAAACGAGCCAGCTAATCACACTGGAACGTAACTTTGTTCGACTCGCAACGATTTCGTTAAATCGTTTCTTTCGTTTCATTCATAAAAGACAATTTTAGTCGATATGCGATCTAGCAACGTTGTCGATTGCGACGATGTTGATTTCCTGTAACAGAAATTCGAAAACGCGTAACACGTTGCCGCGTTATGCCGGGAGTCTACTCTACGATAAATGATCCAAAGCATGCCGAGCGTATATTTTTGTCGGAAAGGTTCGCGCCGCCGTTCGACTGATAAAACGCGAAAAACGTTTCGCGAGTTCGCGAGGCATCGCGTGAAACTCGCCGGTCTAGAAATACGTCAAGGAAGAGAAAATCGTGTGCTTACTGATTACGTGGATTAAGAAGGATGCAAGGACAACGGCGATTCCCCATCCTCCGTCCGGCGGCAAGGGACGAGCCGGGGTGGTGTCCTTCGTCGTATGGTCCATTTGTTCACAGGCGACATTTTCGCTTGTACCTTTCTTCTCTCGCTTGTTTGTCTCGACGGAGGAGCCGACGACCGCGTGTGCCATGAGTTGCAATTGTTGGACTTGGCGAGCGTTGTTACTCGCGACGATACCAAGTACCGCGTCAAGTTGGTGCTCATGGTGGAAGGGACCGAAAGAAGAGAGAAGGGGTGACCCCGGTGGTCGCCGAAAAGCACGTTGTCGCACTTGCCGCACAATTAAACAGAGCTTCGCGCGCCGAAGTGGCTTTATTTTCTTTCTTGAAAATGACAACACACCGGACCAAGCAAAATGTAATTGCTGACACGTATAAAAATGCCCACTTCCGAGATACGGTTCACGTGGGAAATGCTCGATTTTGAACAAACCGAATATCATTTTTGTTTAATACAGTTTCATCGATACGTGATCTCGGAATTTATTCTTCAAGAATTATAACACGTGATTATAACATAAATTATATAATTATAAGTTATATAATTATAACACGTAATGTTATTTTTTGTTCGAATTTCTTTTCTATTCTATATTTAAAATTATTCTTTACTGTTCAGATGAATCGATATCTAATGATTCGAACTATTTTAATAATTAATGCGATGTTTGCGTGGAAATTGTAACTGTTGTATGTTATGGTACGTTACGGTATTAATAATTTGAGGGAAACTAATTAATAGAATAGAAATTATATTTTTATTATACACGATATACATTATGAGATAACATAAATAAGCAAAAATATTTGGTTATATATAAATATCTATTTCTTCATTCATTTTTTTCAAACATTAGGTTTTACGAAACAAAATGCATTGTTCATTAGTTTAATTACGAAATCAACTAACTGCTCTGTCCACGTCTCTACGGTCTTTCACTTCTTTACTTTTCTGCGGTATTAATTCGTAAGTACATATGGTAACTCCGTGCTGATGAGCAGGTGTCCATTCCCCTTTCAAGCCGATATAATAAATCCTTATTTGTTCCTGTCCTGTGCGTCCGGTGAAGTATAAACTTAAGTGATTAACCGATGAAAATTTTACAACTCTGTAATATTAAATACAGGTGACATTAAATTGACGTATAATCGTATAGCTATTCAGTTTAATGAATAATAAAATGCAGGCTGGCCTGCACTTTAATTCTTCTAATATTTGAGTTGGTTTTAATGTGAAATGAAAACTTAAATAATATTACTAAATATTTATGTGTTAGCGACAATTTGTTTTTAAGGGAAGTCGAAGTCAGACTTCACTTGCGGTTAATTTACGACTGGACCAAGAATTGGCCGTCGTCCGCCAGGTTTATCTTCTCTTCTTTTTATGAACTATAAGAACCAATTCGAATATTATGATATCCAATGCAATGGACCATTCTCCACGTGATACTCACTTTGGAAAATACTGATGAACTCCATAATTGTCTACACAAAGCTCAAATTCTTGTTCAGGTTGTACAATATTATCGAATGTCATATGTGGCCGATTTTTATACCTATATTATAAATGTATCTTAATTAATAAAGAATAATTTATACAGATGTCATTATGTTTTAATATTCAAACTTAAAGAGATACTTACAAACTCACTCTGTGTGGATGAAGCTCATTTTCACCTCCAATAACAATGAGACCTTTTAATTTTATACTTCCTGTGAAACTATATAGAAAGAAAAGTTATATTTACCGGTTAAAAGAAATGAATGTATACACGTGCAGAATACTTACGGAATATTAAATAGAAGTTCATTAACATCAGTATCAGCATCACTTTCTACATACTGGAAGCAACAGGTTAGTTATAAGAGAAATATTATAACTATCTATGTAATGATACAAACTCATAAAAATGTTGAACCAAAACGAATAAATGACAGAATTACTTTGCTTTTATCTAGTCTATCCTCCCATGTTTTGAATACAGAAGCTCCGCTACCTTCCTCGTATTCATTTAAACATTCAATATTGAGAATATCAATTTTTTCATGTAAACTGTACTGTACACCTAGGTCACCTTCCTCATGTGATTCTCCACAATTACAGTGATGTGTCATGGTAGAAAAATCTCTGAAAAAATAGTAAATGCTCTTAACTAAATATTTCTTAATTATATATATATATTGAAATCAATATAATACTACAAAAAAGATTATAACAAGTTCTTTCGAAAATTATATGTGCTATATTGTTAATAATTATATATTGTTTCCATCGTCTAAACATTATTACGACTATGTAAAAATAAATATAGTGGCAATAAATTTCAATTGCAGTTATACATTATTGAAAGGTAAGATTTGCAAAACCACAAGTTTAAATCTTCCCGTACGTTAAACATACAAACGTTTTAAAGAGTCTGTTTCTTATCAACATGACAGCTACGATACCAAAAATGACAATCGAAATTTCCTAAAGTCAGATAAATATAAATTGTGATGTTATATATGCAAAATATTCGTTGATTATAAACATGTAGATTGCAATAACTATAAGTATTTCAATAATTTGTATTTTTTACGCAAAATTAAAGTGATTGATAAAAAACAATAGTACGTTCCAAAATACCTTAAAATTTATGTTAATTACTTATACTTTGCGCTGTTATCGTCTGGACTTTTTACACGATATTGATGCAGCAAATTCTCCTGAACAATTCTGTGCCGTTGGTTTAGTCTTTTAAGTCTTAATTTTGCCAAAATTAATGTTTTTAGACGACTCTGCATTGGATAGATGTGAGCGATTGTAGCGCCTTTCGTGGTGAAACCTGGAACCTCCTTTCGATGTCCGTACAGCGCCAATTAGTAAATGGCAAAACGCTGAAACTGCTAGCCAAAACAGAACTTCTAGATTTTACCGCAAGTGGCGCCACTGTTTGACTAACAGTTTGAGCGTTTTGCCATTTACTAATTGGCGCTGTACGGACCTCGAACCGAGCTTCGTTTTTCCTCCACAAGAGGAGCCACTTTCGCTTTCATTTGCAAAATGCAGAGTTGCCGGAAAATATTAATTATGGCAATACTAGGACCTAATAAAGTAAACCAAGCGCGCAGATCTATGCAGTAGAATCTACTGCATCGATATCGTCTTAAAAAACAAATGACAACATTGTGAAACATGATTAATTGCTTTTTAAAGTTTCATTTATTGTTATGTTAATTAATTGTGCTTTGGGTTAATGTTATCAGCTTTCTTCACATGATATCGATGCAGCAGACTTTCCTGAATAAATATGTGTCCTTGGTTTATTGTTTTACGCCCTTATTTTACCGTTATTAACGTTTTTAGGTGACCTTGTATCGTGCAAATAAAAACGACAGTAGCGCCTCTTGTGGAAATAAACTGAAGCTTCTTTCGAGGTCCGTACAGCGCCAATTAGTATATGGCAAAATGCTCAAACTGCTAGCCAAACAATGGCGCCACTTGCGGCGAAATCTGGAAGTTCTGTTTTGGCTAGCAGTTTCAGCGTTTTGCCACCTACTAATTGGCGCTGTACGGACCCTGAACGCAGCTTCCAGATTTCGCCACAAGAGGTGCCACCGCTTGGCTAACAGTTTCAGCGTTTTGCCATTTACTAATTGGCGCTGCGCGGAACGCCAAAAAAGCTTCAAAATTTCGCCACAAGAGGCGCCACTTTTCGCAAATGGCGCGAAATACGAACTAAGATTTAATGTTAACTTTATATATACATCTATTAATATTTTAGAATTAATATACATATATATATTTTGACCAATCGACCTTGATTGGTCTACAGCCCGTTATTTTTTGTATTAAACAAAAGTATTTAAGAATTTTTAACGTTAAATATTCTTTTAATTCCGTGAAGTGGATCAATTAGTCCCACTTTTCTTTCGTGCCTTTAGGTCCATGTAGAGCTATTATACTGTATTTGAATTATTGTTTTCTACGTCACATATTATGCTTCAAAGACCCTCTATATTTTTAATATTTTGCATGCGATCTATCTCTCTGTCTTTTTTATATTAATTTAAAGAAGTGGCAGCACTGTACGTATGTATGTAGGGTGTCAAATTCAATTAATTCGGGAATACATACATAGCAACATCAATGATTCCGGCAGAAGTTTCGTTTCTTACACATGGTATTCTACGCCTATGTTACAACAAGAACAACTCTTTTCTTTGAGTGTGTCTTTGAGTGAACCTACCCTGGTATGCAATAAGTTGTGTCAGGGGTTAGGTCTTAAGAGTTCTTGTATCAGAATAACTGTAAATACATTAAAATAGAAAACAAGGTGGCGTATGTGGGAGAAACAATATCATATGGAGCATAACCAGCAAGTTTGTGTTTCATAGATCTGAGATACCTGATCGATATTTTGAAGACTGTGCTTATATTCGTGAACACTAGACTTATTAATGGTGATTCCATAGCAAATGAATATTTGCATGCTGCAGTTATGTGCTTCCATTGTGAAAACATAATTGTTTTATGGTGATAATATGTCAAAATCAAGCATAAGGAAAATAACGGTTGACCCTACGAAATGTAATACAGACTCTCGTCGACCAAGTGTGTTTGAGAGGTTGGGGACCAAACCAGCAGTTACTGCCGGCCAAAATTCATCGGATTACTGTAGAAACTGGGCATTGAATGGCAGTTGTTCGTATGGAAAGAATTGCAAGTACGTACAACTTTGACATTTTTATTTTTCTCAAGAAAATAAAATACGTTATTTTACAATGCAGTTGACTGAATTTTTCGTGTTCAGTGTGAAATACCAGCTTTTTTTTATTTAGAATGTAAAGTAAGAATTATTATCCGTTCATTTTAAGAGGACCAATATTTTCTTTTTTTATATTATAACTAGATATGCAAATACTCACACATTAATAAGTCCATCCAAGCGTGCCAAGAAGGATAATGCAATTGCAAGTACAACGGGAGTAAGTCTATAAACTTTTAGCTATATTATTATAGTTTTTATTACAAATCATTCTATGGTAAATAAAGACTCTATTGATGTTTACTACACGCAGATATTTACATATGTATGTTTTTAATACATAGCTTATTGAGGATCCGTTTAAAAGGCTTACTTCTAAGATCGTAAAAAAGGCGTCGCATAGTCCTGATTTAAATCTTGAAGAGTGGAATCAAACAGATTTAGAATACGAGGACGAGAAAGTACTAGAAAGGCGTAGACAGCTGTTACAGCGTGAATTAGAGTTACAAATGAAGAAAGATAAAGAAGTTCATGGAAAAGACAAAGTGAGACAGAAGAAAAAGGCAATGACTTCTTCCTCTAGTTCTCATACTTCAAGCACATCTAGTAGTAGTAGCAGTTCTAGCAGCGAAGATTCATCTTCTAGTTCGACGTCTGACTCACGGAAGAAGGTTAAAAAAATTAAATCTAAGCGGCATCACAGCGGATCTACAGATTATGATGAGGATAAAGAAAGAAGACGAAAGTAAGTAATTCGTATTGTGTGTAGATTATTTCTTATAAAATAAAGTGTTGTTTGCATTCGATAGATTGAAATTGAAAAGACTCGGCACCAAGAATGACAAGCCTACAGTCAAGAAGAAGCGGAAGCTGGAAAGTAGTTTGACGAAAAAGGAAGTTGGCAATAGGTCGGCTAAAAAGTATACCTCAACTTCTACATCAAGAAAACATTCTTCCACTCCCCGTACAAGATCACCAGCGATACAAGTACCTGCAACAGTTGCACCCACAGCAGCAGTGGTATTAGGCTCTTCGGTATCTGTGCCTCATCATGCAGCATCCAATAAAGTTAGGGAACGAAATAGAACAGAATCTCCAAAAGCACCCAAAGCTAGAGATGTGGAAAAAGAGGACAGGCATTACAAGAAAGTACGAGATGTAGACGAAGTGCCTAAAGAAAGCAATAAGAATAAATCTTTCGATAAAGCTAAAGAGCCGGAGAAGGAGAAAAATCGTACAATAGATGAGAAACTAAAAATCGATGAAAGGGTAAAAGCAAAATGTAAAGAGAAGGAATTACGCTCCAGGACACCGCCGACGACTGAAAGATCAAAACATCAACACTCTAAAGAGACAGTGTCAACGAAAGCTCGTCGTAGTCGTACACCCGAGAAATCATCGAGATCGAAACGGGAACCTTCCCCATCGAAGACTCAAGACAGACAGATATCCGCAAATCGATCAAGAGACGTGGAGAAAAAAGATCGTGAATCTCACAAGAGTGATAAGACCAAGGATAGGGAGGACATTAGAAAGACTGAGCAGAGTAGCAGAACTAGACAAGTGGCGGCGAGTCAAGAAGAGAGTCATAGACGAATTGGGAAGGAATTTGATGAAAAAGCTTACGTGGGTGATAAAACACGACAGAAAAGTAGAGAACGACGTGACAAAGACCATCCAAGGGATGAACGTGGCCATTCGAGGCTTGGCCGGGATCAACGAGATCCGCGTGATAAAGACAAAGAGGATCTGCAAGAACGTTGTCGCGAACGACAACGAGAAAGAGATCGTGATCGTGACAGAGATCGAGAACGCGATCGTGATCGGGAGAGGGACCGAGATCGTGATCGTGATAGGGATCGGGATCGCGATCGAGACCGAGACCGAGATCGTGACCGTGATCGTGATCGAGATCGAGACCGTGATCGAGAGAAAGATCCATTGAAAGCTAGGGACAGAGATGTTCAACCATTGGTTCCGACATCAATAAGTATAGCTGTAGACAAGAACTCACGTTATAGCCGGGACAAAGAACGAATAGTAGGAAAAGATAGTGCCTTTGAGAAGAACGGTACCCGGGAACGTAGGAGCGACAGGGAGAGGGAACGATCTGAAACGAAAGCGCTATCGGATCGAGACAGGACATCATCGCAACGAATTGATGGTAGATACGATAGAACCGCCGTTGATAAAGATGCGCCTGCTCGCAAGGCCGGTGTAAATTCTCCGAGAGATCGTTTCCCACGCGAGAGATCATTAGATAGAACATCTTTACTGGATAAGACTGTACATACTGCACAACCTCCATCACAAGCACCTTCTTTACCACCGGTACAAACTTCTATAGCATCCTCATCGTCTTCATCCGCGCCAGCAACATTGTCAACATCACGAGACAACTTAATCGACAGGATAGATGGACATTATGACCGAGAAAGGCATAGACGATTTGGTGCAAGGTATTATAATCCGTGCATTTAGCTGTTAATGTCAGGGATCTTGTATAAAAAATTAAATATTACATAACGCTTATAAATAAAGAGTTTAAGTTATTGTAATAATCTCTTAAAATTATCTTTTTAAAAACTTATATATATATATTGCTAAAGTAAATCATTTTACAGACGGGAAACCAGCCCGCGTCGAACTATTGAAATTGATAGGAACTACAACAGGAATTACGGACGGTTGTCCGAGCACTGGGATGAACAAGAGGAAGCCACTACGCACTTAGATTACCGCGAACATCATGTTCACGAGGATGAGAGGAGGAAACCTGTTGACGGAAGAAGGTACGATAGTCCGTTTGAAGAAAGACGAGGGATTCGCGAAGAAAGATCTCGAGAATCTAGATACGTTGTTCAGACTGCGGACAGAACATCTTTCGAAGATCATCGACATCATCATCATCATCATAGGCATCCGCTGTACCCTGGAGAAAAGTTGAGAAGTAATACATCGATTCGGTAAGTTTGTGGCATCAATATTTTCTTGAGTAATGGAGAATAGCTTAGAGTTAAGTAGGAACTACATTACCCTATTTTCTATATATCAGTGACGAAAATGTTCCCAATGATGATTGGGATAATCATCACAGAGACGTGGAACATGGCCGAGAACGAACTTACGGGCCCGTTGATTGGGAGGAAAGAGAATGGCGAGTAAGAGCATTGTGGGACAGCAGAGATAGTCTTCCTCGTTCGGAAGTTCATGATGAAGATTGGAATTCTCGGTACGATAATTCTATCACGGACTGGAAGTCAAATGACGCACGAAAATGGGATAATCAATCCGTGCATATACGTGGCCATTACAGAAACGATCGTTCAAAAGAGATAGAAATGGGAGAGTCCACATCTCACAAGTGCGTTATCCGTGAATTCACATTATTTAATTAACGTATCTCAAATAAATACTTATGACACATTAATATGTATTAAGTCCATTTTGTTTCAGCAAAAGGAGAAACTATAATAATTCAGAAACTAGGGATGAATGTACAGTTCATACCTCTAAACAAGCATCTCTATACGGTAGCATGAAAGAGGAACCTATTAATAAAAAGTTAATGGAACTGGCAGAAGGTAAACTATCTACGACTCGAGAGAAGTCTACAGATAGTTTCCCGAAAAAGGTTTTATTAAAAGAAAAACCTGAGACTAAAGAAACCGTCACTACTGAGCCGAAGCGTTCTTGCATCGATGAGTCTTTGCAAACACTTCATACTGAAAGTGATCTCAGTGATATTAGTGATGATCCAGATGATATACTAAACATGGAAGA
This sequence comes from Megalopta genalis, assembly GCF_051020955.1. Lineage (NCBI taxonomy): Eukaryota > Metazoa > Arthropoda > Insecta > Hymenoptera > Halictidae > Megalopta > Megalopta genalis. Next base: position 19,032,267 of record NC_135017.1, read on the forward strand.
TATTACAGTAAGTGCTTCTTTCTTTATTTGTACTTATCTAGAAATTTAAATACATATTAAAATAATCATATTTATATAGGATATCGAAACAAATAAGACGCGCTCGAAGAAAACCCCTGACACAACGCAACGCGATGCACAGTCAACGACTCAAGAAACAGCACCGTCATCTCCAAAGGAGACAATAGAGGAATCTGTATTTAATTCTAAAGGAAAAGATAATACCGATACAATGTCATTTAGGTATTATTTTTAACTAATTAATTAAGTGTACACAGTTGACAGATATGTTGACAATCGCTATTTGCTAAATTTATTTAGGAATCTGGAAGATGAGAATATGGAAACTATGGACTTTGAAGAAATTTCTGACGGTGAACTAGAAGAGGATATTAAAACAAGTGGTAAAGGTTTAGGGGATGCTTTGGGAGTTGATTGGGAGAGTCTAGTGAAAGAAACGCAGCCACGAAGACCCGCGACGTGTAATCAAAATGCCGAAAATCGTTGGCAGTGTAAGGCGATTCTTCATAGAATTGGTATATCTGGCAAATACGGTGGTGAAGATTTAATGAAGAAATTGACAAAGAAATATGGGAAAAATGGTATGTCCTTTTTTTACCTATTTTTGAAAATATTATATATCTATTATATATTTATTTTGTCGATTATTTATTTACAGATCATTCAGAATTTTTCCTTCACAATGTTGCGTTTATGCACACGGCGCTTGCACGGAATCGCTTGTTGCATAACCTGAACAATGATATGTTACCTGGGGTGGACGACTTTCTGTATAAGTAAATAAGTTTCTTTAAATGTTAATTAATGACGTGTCGCAATATTTCTAACATTGTTATTTTTACAGGAATAGTAATGTAAATACCGAAGAGGATGTGGATTACGATTTAGAAGTTTTGAGACCTTGTACAGCTTTATACGAAGAGGCAAAATGCTTATTGCAACAAGTTGTATGAAAAAAGCGTTTATTTGTAGGACATGACTCCCAAAATTGCACATTGTTGCTATTTAAAATAGTACAGCATAAGGCAAAAGTGTCATCAGTGGCATCAGTTTGTTACATGTTAAATTGGTGCAGTTAATATTTACTGCAACCAGTTCAACCTTCAGTGGTGCAATCTAGGAAAGAATTAAATTGATACAATTTTTTTTTTAGTACTTAGCTCTTCGATCATCTTAATTAAATGTCTTTTGTATATTATTCAAATTTTATAACATATTCTTTATGTGAATTATAATTGCAAAGATTGATTATAACAGAGTGACTAGATTGGAAGAATGTGGAACATACATTACCAAAAAACGTTATATCACATTTTATATCATATCTTTTTTTATAAATTGCAAAAAAAGAATCATTATTATAGATACTTAAATTTAAAAATTTATTACTAAACATTTTGTGTGCTTATACTATTTCGAGAAGATATTTTCTTAATATTTTGATAATATATGTGAATTAAATGATTTGATCCACGTATACATATATAGCGACTGTACTTTTTACCTGGTCTTTTATAAATAGAGTTTTGTACACACTTAGGAGATATATATGTTAGATAATGTTTATAGATAAGTATTAACTTTCAATATCAAGAGATAATTATTTTCCTTTGTTATAAAATGTCTATATTCTTTATATTACTTTTAATGGAACAATTAACATTGTTTAAAATACTTTTTATCACACTCGAAGTTAACAGCAGCCACAACATCATTTTGCAATATGGTCATTGCATCCTCCAATAGACGCTCGTTTTCATCATTCTAAGAAAAAGTACATGATGTAAATATGAGAATTAGCGACGCAGTATAAATAAATAAATAATATAAACACCTGTATAGAAAACTGTGCACGTTCATTTCGAATGTTCTGTTGCTGCCGTAATCTCTTCGTCTTCTCCATGTTTGTGCAATATAGCTCGTACAAAAGAAGCCCTAAAATATTCAGTAAAATAAAATTGCGCATGAATATTTTCAATTTCGTAAACGAAACGAATTACCTTTCTTCTTGCTGTTACCGCCATTCAAAATGTCTAACGTGGCGAGCAAGTCTTTGCAGTATCTGGCCTTTGTGTCGAGCTCCGCGTCGGTTAAATCTAATACAATTGTTCGACAAATAAAAAATGTTTCAATATTTCGAAAACAGACCGTGTCTATACATATATTATAATTGCAATACCTCCCCATTGCACTCCCTCGGCTCTACCGTAGTATGAAATAATTCGGAATTTAATGTCCATAATAAGATAATTAGTGAGCGGAATCACAAGTTTCAGTTCCCTCTGCATAAAATCATAAATTTCACGCGGAGTTTTATACATAACGTTCTCCATGATAGCCGACAAGCTAGAACGAATCGAAGTTACCTAAAAAAGAAAAGAAATTGCCTCATAATTTGTTTCAATTTTCAGCAAAACTTCAATAAACGTATAAACACCTCTCGGTTGCTCATGACGATGGAGCATTTATCACAGATCCAGGACGACGTCGAATTTAGCGGATCCTGGGGCAGCAGATTTCCGGAACATTTCTCGGATTCGCATAGCAGCGCTCCTAATCGAGATCCAAATTCCTGACGTTACATGCAAATAAATGGTAAAATAAATGAGTGAATAAAAAACCAAGCAGAAGAACTTGATTCGCGAAGGGGTCGATGTGACCTGTGAAAAAAGGGTGCAGCTTAAAGTGCAAGAAATCGTGAGTTCGATTCGCAAGGGGGGTGAGTTTGTAGCGCGAAGATATCTGCGATGTATCGAGGGATGATGGATCGTAGAGTTACCGTGGGATCGCTGCACCGTTTGCAAGCGCAGGCGAAACGTTTGGTGACGCTTAGAAAGCGTCGTCGCCGCGTGGTGTCCCAGAACAAGCTCGTGTAAGACATGGTCAGCTCGTCCCCGGCGGAAATCGGACGGGCGGCGTTCACGTAGAGGCGTTGCCCGTTGTCGAAATGATGCCTCGTGTTCGGCGTGCAACAATGATTCTGCAGTGCCCCGAGAGGATAAAGACCGCGTAAGCTCGAGGAATGATCGTTATCCTGGACGCTGACCGTTTCGAACGCGTTCGTGGCGAACGTTCCGCATACGCGTTTCATTAACTCCAGGTCCTCTTCGCTTGGCGGATTTGCTACATTCCGTTGCAGTAGTTCGGCCTTGTTCCCGGAAATTCATTAATTACAATCGTAATACATTAGCGAAAAAAAAAGAAGAAAAAACACACGAGCGAGCGTGGCCGCTTCTCGTACGGCCTTTTCTCATCGCCGTACGGCGAAGCTTCGCTGAACATGATCTAGAAAAGGGATAATTTCGAGCGCGAAAAAAGTGAACATGAAGTCTACGAAATGATCAGTTTCGTTGCGTGAAATCCGCGGTAGCTGAAAAAGTTCATGCATTTCTGAACAGTAACGAACGGCGTAGCGTTACACCGTGCTAATTGGAGAGATATTCTGGGACGTCTATCTATGTGAAATGATTTTCATAATTTTTCTAATTTCTCAACGATGTTTACGATCATTTTGATTATCGAATTATTTAATGCTCTCGCGATCGTTGCATTGATCAAATAAGACGATCGTACCTCGAAGGCGGCGAGCTGACTCTCGTCCCACTGGAACCCGGCCAAGCATTTTCGTTGTTGCTCGGTCATGAACAGTCCTCGTATCGGTATCACGGTCAGCAGCAGGTCGAAGGACCAGTCGGTACCGGAAGTCGGCACCAACGACCTCAAGTACTTGCATTCGTAGTCCACATGGTTCGGTGAATTTTCGCATTGCACCGAGCAGACCGGCAAGCCGCAGCCACGGTCGCACGGAAACAGCGGACACTCGTTCTTGTAGCAGCACACGCACATCTGCGGACGCTCGCACGCTAGAACTTTAGCTTCGGGACCGTTTACAACCGTGTAATTAACAATTACGTTCAGCGTAAACGGACGTTTCACCGCTCGCTCGAAAACTCGACGGAGAACGCGCGCGCGACGCCTCGTCGCCGACCTTCATTTTATTTAAGAATAAAGTACCGTACGAGAACGAAGACCATCCCTTATTTTTTTTAGTATTTAACCGTTTGCGTACCACGGGCCACTTTTGCGCTCTTCAGATCTTGTGTCGAGAAAAGCCAGGCCGCATTTGGCCGAAACAGACGACTTAAGGGCCCACCCGAAATTTGTCGAAACGTGCTCAGCCTTTCGGACGCATATATGCGTCGCATCGCTGTCTGTAATCCAATTTGCATTTTGTTGTTACCTATTCTAAATTAATAGTATATATTTTTTCATTCGTAACGTTTTATTTTATGTTTTACGGCTTTCTTCGACACGCAATCGAAGGAGCGCTGTTGCGCTCTTCGATCCTGTTTTTTCAGAACCATCCGGTACGCAAACGGTTAAGCGAGTCGGCTGTCGTCTCGTACGCTGCATTTTTTAACACTTTGCAGTCGAAGCTATTCGAATTCGAAATCCAAAACATGATTTCTGATCTACAGTATCTCTATTTTATATAATCTATTGCGATTTATACGTATGAAATTGAGCCTATTGGCAAGTACAACGCAATTTTAATAGTTTTTTTTTTTTAATATAAACGAGTCTGATGCTTTTAGAATGATTTTGAAAAATAGTATACCAATATTTTAGTGGCGCCACAGACTCGCCACTCGAGTGCAAAGGGTTAAAGCGCGTCTCGTCGCCGAGGATCTCGAAATCGTCGTCGAATCATTTCGAACGATCGCGAGACGCGGCTAACAATGTGACAGAAAAACGAAAGAGCATTAGGATAGCTAAATAAAGGCGATCGCGCGGACACCGATCGCAAAAAAAAATGCAGTCGCAACGTGATCGACGCAGTCTCCGTGGCGCGGCTCGACGAAACCGGAGGCGAATAACGAGAAAACGGAGGCGAATCGAGAAACGTGGTTCAGTGAACGAATGAGCTGTCTCCTAAGATTAACCGGGCGGCTCGGTAACGCAACGGCAGCCTAATAATGGGAACGGAATGGCCGGGCGGAACTTGCGCTAAGCCTGATCTACGGGACGCGAGAATGTTTCGCGTGCGATCGCATATCGGACGGATATCATACCGGAAGTCTACTGGCCGCGCACCTTGGCCCGACGATTAGGGGCGCGTCGACGAAGATCAGCTCGTTAGGCTCGATGTTCCTGGTGGCGAACAGGCCGCGGCCTCCCAATTTCGAGTAGCCGACGGTCCACGGCAACGAATCGTCGCCCATGATCCTGTTCTCCTTCAGATGGGCTATCAACGATTCTTTCACCTGATCCGGGTCCACGATACTCGGTAGATTCATGCTCACAGGCGATCACGAGTGGAACTTCGCGGAGGGGAAACCGACGAGATCCGTCTTCGACTACGGTGTTCACGGTAGTGCTCGCATTCACGCTTCTCTCGCGCTATATACAGTAGCCGGAATATAAATAGAGAAATGCTACTTCTTATCTTCATCCAGCTTGTCATAACGTCCGCTATCCTTCATTCACGTAAGCCGTTCGAGCGTACGACACGCGTCGCTTTTGTAAACGTTCGAACGTGTACAGGTGATGTCCCCCTAACTGACGCTCGGATTGCGGCGAAAAATTGGACAATTTGGGAAGAGGAGATACGATTCATTCGTGTCTTGCGCCTTGTTTTTATATAATCGCCGATTCTCGACAACTATAAAAAACGAGGCGCAAGACTCGAACTCTAATCGTAATCTCTTCCTGCCAAATTGTCCATTTTTCTGCACAATCCGAGCGTCAGTTAGGCCCACGAAAGTGTTCGTGCACCTTTTGAAACGCGCGAACCTTTTTCAAACTGGTCCCGAAAGCTACTTGAATCGTTTTTCCAGATGATAGCGGGACTAGTCCACCGGACGATGACCAGAACGCTTTTTTCTCATGAATTTTGCTATCGCTTGGAGCGACAAGAAAAGAAATAAAAGGCTTCAAAAGTTTTTCAATCTTTTTATCCGAGCTTATAACAAAAATTAAGAAAAATGCCTTTTCTTTTTTAATCGAGTTTTAAATATGTTGTCAGGTTTTAGAAGGTGTGCGAATACTTTCGTGCGATTATTGTGCATTACAATCGTCGCGTTTATACGAATACAGCACGGACGGTTAATCGAGTACAGTAATTTCTCCCTAATTCGCGCTCAGATCTCGCGGAAAGAATGGACAATTCGAGGAAGAACAGATTATCAACGACTACAATAACGAACCGCGAGGCTCGAACAATCGTATCTCCTTATTCTCCGATCTAGGCTAACGCATCGATCGCGAACCATCGAAGATCTTCGTTTCACAGCGAAAAATCATGCTACCGGTTTGTTCGCCGCGCGATCATTTTTTTAAGAAACCAGCGGTCGTTTCCGGTCGTTCCGAGAGCTTTTCGAAACGGAACCAGGATTCGTGTATCGATACAGCGTAATTTCACGCAAGCGTAACGTGGTGTACACCGTTTGTATAGACGATCGTTGCCAGGACTACCAGGTAGCTAGCCGCAAGGAACACTGTATGCTAACAAGTATGTATATTATATAGGGTTAGTACCATTGAGGGATAGTGTGAGCCGAGAAAAAGTATCGTAGAACCGACGACCCCGCGTGTCACCAGTTCCGTTCCGAGGATCGTCGAATAGAAAAAGGTAATCGGTACGGAGGACGGACGATCGATCCTTCGACAGTGAACAAACCGAGATAAAAGCGTCATTCGATTTTTAGTTGCTGCATACGAAACGTTGCCCTGTAGTCCGAGGCCTCGTAAATACGTGTGTAACAATTTAATGCACGAAGTGTACGCGTATGTGTGACTTAGGGCGGCCGTATCCGTTATCATGTTTTCGGAACAAAAAAGAAGAGAGTCGCATCGAACGTGTTGATTAGACCCCGCGATTATTTCTCGGTACATGCGATCTTCTTATCTGTGTTAAAATAATACGTACATTATTCGGTCGGAGGAATTGTTTCGAATAAATCCTCTGTTGTTCGATGAAAGCGCTATGGAGACGGAAATCGCGCGTCTCCGGGGCTGAGAAAGTTTTACCGCTATACTATACGTCGGCGATTGAATGAAAATAAACGCAACAGTTCGTATGCAACAACAACAACTCGCTTCGAACATTTATGTTCGAATTTCGAACAAACGAATTTCGCGTTGGATACGATACGGTAATACAGAATAATACAGAATGTATAATACTTGGCAAAAATAGCGGAATCGGACGTGTTGTCGGCGGAATGTCTTCGGCCTTCTACTGTGTTACGTAATTTTGATTTAGAATGCTTCACGCAAGATGGTCGATTGAGAAATTCATGAATGAAAGGGTTCTCGCGCTGACAACCGTGTTGGCTTTAACGATTGGTCTCGCACGAGGACTGAATTGCAGTAGCGAGCCTTGCATGTACGGGATTTGCTTAGAGGATGGGAACAGGTACATAAAACACACAGACATAAAAATCACGCGCACAGTCTCTATGTTGGTATGAAACGCAAAATGATACTTTATCGCCGATAATATCTAGGTGATTAAAGGAACGCTTGTGTCGAACAAATTTTTAGCAACGACCACGATTAACCACCGCTGTTTCATGAATATTTATTTCCTAAATATATAAATCCGAGGGATTTGTAAATACAAGAAATTCTCTCCGATCGACAGAAAATATACGATTATTCGAGGCGCAAATTAAATGGAATTTAATCGAGCCGGAAGCCTCTTCTCAAACTAGTCTATATTTGTTTCCAAGCTGAGCGTCGATTAGGGAGAATTTACTGTATCTGCTTTCGTCTTCTAAATTGACATCGGCGGGAAAGAACGATAGAAATTTGTCAAGCATCGTTCGCTCGAGTAATGTGAATAAATTTCAATAAATATCCAAAGTCCCCACGACGGAAGTTATTCGTGATTCGAACAATAAGAATCGCAACGATCGGCGAGAAGCCAAATTGCTTGCGATTAAAGCTCGTTTGTTTTGTGCGCGCAGCACAAAGTATTCCTGTTATTGCATCGACGGTTACACCGGAATCAACTGCGAGATCAATTGGGACGACTGTTGGTCCAATCCGTGCCTAAACGGAGGGACATGCAACGACGCCGTTGCAGCGTATAATTGCACCTGTGCCGAGGGTTTTGTAGGTAACTCGTGGTATCCCTGCGTTCATTTCCCATCGCATGCGTGATATACGGGCCGCTGCGCCGGCATGTTTACGCGGGGAATGATTAAATTATGATTATGTGCTCGCTTTACGGTACCGTGGATAACGTAAACGTAAACGCGCAACTGTTAATGCACGAGATCAGCGAGAACAGATCGAATCAATCCGTCCAGCCAGACGGTGCATGCTTCGCGTTTCAGACGTGTTCCCTTATCTATTACAATTTGTCGGCAATTTGTGATTTCTCTATCTTGCGTTCGTCTATTCCAGGGGTGGCCAAACTTTCGATCACTACGGGCGACCTGTTTTTTTTTTTTTTTAAATTATAAGCGGCGGTTCACCAACATCGCGATTACACGAAGTGATCGTAAGAAAAGTAGTAATTTAAATCCAAGAATAAGTTTAAATTTGAGATAAACATAGATAATATCAGACAGACAGGAGCCATTAGGAATAGTTACGTGTGGCCGACGGTTCGGCCGCCCCTGATCTATTCTATAAAATCAATTCAACGGTAACAACTAGACTGCGAATTTTGTGCGTCTTATGGCAAAAACGGGCTATAAAAGACTGAAACGACATTAGAAGAGTTCAAATATACGTTCACATTGTGTTCCAACTTATCAGTTCAACTTATAATTATTAAAAGAAATCTTTATTTCGCACAAAGATCCGCAGTCCGGTAATAACTCGTGTACAAGACTTTTTTACAAGAGTTTCTTCTAACAGCACAACATCGTCTCTTTCTATTACGCTTCATTCGTTTCGTTGACGCATCGTTCAATATGCACCTTGCTGTTCTTTCGATATAAACATTTAAATACGCGAATCTGGTTCAACAGAATCCCTGGTCTCGACGTTACTTTTCGCACAAGTTTTCTCGACGCGTCGCGTTTGCAGGTATAAATTGTGAGCAGAGGTACAGCGAGTGCTCGAACCAACCCTGTTTGAACAACGGGACTTGCCTCGACTACGACGGCATTACTTGTCAATGCCCCGACGGATATTCAGGTATAGAGGCAAGAGATCTCGTAAATCCTTCGCTCTGTCCTAAACCGTCGTTTACTTTCCTCAAGGCGATTACTGCGAGATAGACGCGTCCGTCTGCAACGACACTATATGCAAGAATGGAGGCGAGTGCATCGAGGGACCCGGGTTCTCCTTTCTTTGCCGTTGTCCCGAAGGCGAGTGCCGCGTTCGTTGGAACTGTCGTAAAAACGAACAACGATAAATCATCGTTTCGTTCCCTTTGTTACAGGATGGACAGGCCCGCTGTGCGACCAGGACGTCGACGAATGCATCACGTCGCCCTGCAAAAATGGTGGCCTCTGCATCAACGTGCCCTCTTCTTATACCTGCGCTTGCCTGTTCGGTAAGCATAGAGAACGTGCCGTCACAGATTTCCACTTCAAATTCGTTCGCCCTTCGGTAAAAATAGCATGGCCGTTCGTTCGGTCTCGCCCAAATTCGTTGTAACTAATTGTCACGGTTGCTTGCAAGGATACACGGGCAAAGACTGCGACAAAGCTGTCGTCCCCTGCGAGGAGAATCCGTGTCAAAACGAGGCGGTGTGTTTGTTCGAGGACGAACGATCCGTTTGCTATTGCGTGCCGGACTATCACGGCTCATTGTGCGAGCTGAAATACGACGACTGCGAGTCGAAATTCGCGAACTGCGTGAACGGCGGTACCTGCGTCGACGGCATCAACAGTTTCACCTGCGCCTGCCCGGTTTATTACAGCGGGCCGTTCTGCGACCAGCACGATCATCTTCCATCGTCGACGGTTTCGCCGTTCGCGGAAACATACGAGACTGATAGCGATAGGGAAACAACCACTGCCAGCATCTCGTTTCCATCGGGATCGCCAACACTGCCAGAAACCGATTCGTCGCCGTTGACAAATGCTTTCGCGGCAACTGAGTCTTCGACGTCGGTCAAAGGGACCAGCCGTTCCTTCACGAAATGGTACCCTTTCGCCGAAGGGTCATCGACCACTGACAAAAATGGCTTGTTTAGCAGTAGCAGCAGCAGCAGCAGCAGCAGCAGCAGCAGCACGGACACCAGCACGCTGCTCACCGACGCCTCGTCGATCTATTCGATCACGACCAAAGACCTGTCCCAAACCGAAACAATCTCGTTAGAGCCTCGCACGTTTCCTGATGTCTTGAGCGAAGCCACAGCTACGTCCTCGACGCTGAAGATCGAGAACGATTATCTCACCGAGAAATCGTCTCGCAACGAAACCGCGGCCACCGAAACGACGTACCAGAGGGAAGGAACTGGGACGTCCGTTGCCATCAGCGAGACGTCCTCCTCCGAAACGAGTGACACGCCGAGATACACGCCGACGACAGAGTAAATAGTCCGCTTAGAAATCTGCTTAAAAAAAAAGAAAAGAGAACAATCTTTTACAATGGTTGTAAAAATGGGCAATTATAAGTCAACAATTATAAAAACGACGTGCAAGCCACGAACAATCGTATCTCCTCTTCCCAAATTGTCCATTTTTATGTGCGACCTGAGCGTCGATTAGGGAGAGTTTGCTGTACACCGGTACGTATCATTTCTAGGTATTATTTCATGATAACTACGTCCACGGAAAGGGCCGTCGAAGAAACCACGATAACCGGAACCGACAACGAGAGAAGCACTTTATTTTCTACAATCGCGTCGGCTTCGGGTGTCACGGAATTCTGGCGAAACAGGAGTTTGGAGATAAGTTCGTCGCCCGGGGATGTACCAAAAGCTACGACTGTATCGTTCACAGAAAAGGAGATGTCCACCCATCCGGGCGGATCTTCGAGCATGGATGTAGAAAATTCTACGGTCCCGTTCGCGAGCAGCAGCCCTTCGTTTGCAACAACGAGTACCTCGATGAGGACCGTGTTCGAGGAAAGCAGCACGATTGGCGAAGAGGGCCAATCTTCCGTGAAAGATCAGTCTTCGACTACGGTGCAAGGTAGCACCGATTGCCAGGGTTCATCCTGCACTAGTCCCACGGTATCGTCGGGACGCAACGACAGCGTCGTAAGCGAACCTAATGCCTTCTATTGTCCACAATTGTATTAGATCGCTTCATTCGATCGTAGAGCATCGATTGTTTCATTGATTCCATAAAGGAAATCTCGATGTCGAAGATCGACCATGATCCGAGCGTCGAACCGAATTTAGACGAGGACGGGGTTTGTAAATTCGTCGGTTCTAGAGATTCCCGAAACATTGAACATCCCAGACGATCTAATCATGAACTGATTGTCATTCTATAATTACGATGTTGTTATGTTGTTGCAGTGCAACTGTACGAATCGTAGCGACTGTAAGACCGGCCCGAGTATAACGCGGGCCGCGTTCAACGGGAAATCTTATGTGAGACAACGTGTGGACGTAGAAACGTTGAATGACAATAATACATCACTGAGGATCTTCGTTAGGCTGCGAACACGTTTCAAGGATGGTATTATATTGCACGTGTATTTCGACGATGAGAAATATGCGCTGGTATACCTGGAGTATGGCTCGCTGAAATTTCAATTTTCCTGTGGACTGGAGACTATGTTGCTCGGGGAGATAGATTCTTCTATCGACCACGGATACGAAGTAGACATCGATACAAGGTACAGGCGGCGGAAGTTTCTCTGAAACTCATGAATCGTTTACAGAAACTGAATTCAAGCAAAAGCCTACTGCATTAATACTAAACCTACCACGGTCGAACGAACAGTTTCACATTTTACGATTATAGAAATTATAACGACGTTCTGTATAATTTATGACGTTGTATTTCTTAAAGCCTCTTTTCGATTCTTATAAATAATTTTATCTTTCTCTCATATGCAGATTTCAATATTTTATTCGAAACGAAACCAATAAGTGCTCCGCGCGACTACTAGTCAATGGAACCACAGCAGTTAGCGGTGAACAAATATTGCCCTTGCAGGGAAACCTTCCACGATACGCCAATTTACATTTAGGAGGCATACCGTTAGTGTTCACGCAATATTTTTCACACGTCTCCATGGGATTTACCGGTTGCATGGACTTGTTGAAGGTTTGCCTCCTTCTTTTTCCAACAAAGTTCCAATTATAATAATCGTACCACTAAAACAGAATCTTGGTTTCCTTCACGAAGTTCCTCGTATCATTAAAAACAACGCAGATATGTTTGGTGAAAATATTAAGCGGCTCAACTTATACATATGTATAGGCATATCACGCATATTCTTGCAGGTAAATGATGTTCCGCGTCATTTCATTTATGACTCTACGGAAACATTTCAAATCGAAGATTGCGTATCCTTTCTGTGCCTTTCAAATCCGTGTCAAAATTTCGGTGCATGCGAAGAGACAAATGGTACAATACGTTGCAGATGTATACCCGGGTAAGATATAATAGACGTTCCGAATTATCTGATACGTAACGCTATTGAACGCATATCTGTAGACTTCTAGCAAATGAATAATTCCAACGTTAAAATAACAATAAAGGAATGTTATTTGATCGAACAGATATACGGGATCGTTCTGCGAACGCTCAACCTGCGATGAAAGTCCTTGTGCACTGGGAGCCACTTGCATTAGTTCGCCAGGGTCAGGCTTCGTTTGCGTTTGTCCCCTTGGAACTCATGGTCTCTTGTGCGAAGAAGGTAATGCCCTTGTAAACGATTTTACTATACATTATACACTAATCTACATTAATTAATTAAGCAATTTCATCACAAACTTTCAGATACAGTTATAACTCGACCATCATTGTCAGTGCTCATACCTGGATTCTCGTCGTATGTCGCTTATGGTGTATCAAATTCTATAAAAGACACTATGGAACTAAAAATGAAGCTCATACCGCGAACCTTTGATCAAATATCCCTAATAGCTTACTTAGGACAAAGTGGTTCACGACGAGAACTCTCAGATCATCTCTCCGTAACATACGTTCGCGGTTACATTATGTTAACATGGGATTTGGGAGCTGGTAAACTGCAAGCGCATCGGAAAACTCTGCTATAGAATTGTATTTCAGTTTATAATCTCTTGTATTTCCTTTGTACAGGTGTACGTAGGATATTTACGAGTGCTCCGTTGAGCGCCACAACAATAACAGCTACAGCAAGTAAGAGTTATATAGCACATACCGTTCGGGTTGGAAGAAGTGGCCGGGATGCGTGGCTCGCTGTAGATGGTATAGGTAATGTGACTGGACGAGTTGTTGGATCCATGACTCGTCTGGACGTGTCACCGATTCTTTACATTGGTTTGTTCTCTCAATTTTATGCCTTCATTTGTGAAAGTCATATTACAAATAATCAGATAAGATACTACTAGTTTATATTGTGTGTCCATTTTACCACGACTTGCAAGAATGTTTCTGAAGGAACTAAATTATGAAATTAATGTTCTTGTAAAAACTGCATTCCTCTTCATACCAAATAGCTGTTGTAAAAAAATTATTTTAATATTTTTGGTTTCTTCTGTTTTAAAATGTTCGAATAAAGTCAAGTAAAATGTACACACTGTGTGTGTGTGTATTCTATATAATTCCAGTAGAGTACAATACGAAGAAGTGTTATTATTATTTTAGGTGGTCATAAATCAAGAAACTTTGAATCTTTACCCCATGATCTGCCTCTTCATACTGGATTCTCTGGTTGCATATTCGACATTGAAATACGCACAGCTGGCGCAATTTATCCAATATCAAGTTCTAGTCCCGCAACCGGCCGTGGGGTTGGAGAATGTCATCGTAACGAATGTATTCGCCATTCATGTAAAAATGGTGCTGTATGTTTGAACCATGGAGCTACATATAGGTAAATTCTTGTTTGGACTTCATGCATAGTCTTCAGTATTTAACTCGTTCATTAAACATTATATTCATTATTTCAGCTGTATTTGTACAAAAGAGTGGATGGGTTCGGATTGTTCCATACCAGTGGAAGTGTTATCCCCTATTGATTCATCCTCTTGTCATTCTTCGAATTAGTCAAAATATTGTTACCATTTCATTATACTCGAATTTATTCATAGTACAAAAACTTCGTATATTAACTAATGTTTTCATTATTATTTTTGGGTCGTTTTGTTACTGAACAAGAGTTTAAATGCACAAATAAGATTGCTGCAGCTAAACGAGCCTGTAAATCATACTTGTTATGATCGTGATGCCATTCCACAGATCCCCAATGAGCAGTCTACAAAAAGGAAAGCAACAGTAAAATATAGGGCAAAAATAAGTCCAACATCATTTAGTGAAGAAATTCATATGAATACCTGAAAACCTTCCTCTAAAAGTGACAGTTTTACTGCTTCTTCTACACTGAGTACTCTTTCTGCTGTAGCTAATGTGAGAATTACAGATTTTATTGCATCTACTCCATACATGAAACCTATAAATAAAACAGTATTATTTACTATAAAGCAATATGTACAAAATTGTATTTGTGTATGTTAACAATAAAGATATTTACCATATACTGCGCTGTGGTCATACGACATTAAGTGTCTCAACAATATTGCTTTAGTTTCTGTAGACACTGTGGGAGCTTCTATAGTTTTGGTTTTTATTATATCTACCCCATAATTATCACAGAACCATTGTACTAACGGGTCCCACTTCTCTACTTGTAATTTATATAATTCAGTCTCCTGCAATATAATAGTACAATAGTACAATCTAAGTTTATAATATATTACAATTTTGTAAAAGATATACAATACACGTACATTTGAGTGAAATAATAAGGTATCCATTTCCAAACAGTTAACTATATAATTTACCATATCAAGTTTTGTATGATTATGAGGATTATCTAGTACTGTATTACACAGAGCTGTCTATAAATTTGAATTGAAAAGAATAACATTACACTATTAATTAAGGTGCATTACAGAAATATATGTAAACTATAAACTATAAACTGAAATTTACCAAGTGCATGTTGCTTCTATCAATAACTCCTTTTTGAGCATTCCATTCTGCAGCCACTGCTAATGCAAGTGCTTTACTATTTACTTCAAATACTTTCCCCTGTGGAGTCTTGAGTTTTCTTTGATCAAGTGTAATTTCAAATTTGTCACCATTCGATAAAATATTGGTATTTATATAAAACCTTTTCACAGTAGCTACAAAGTAATTTTATTATCACATAATCATTAAAAATTGCTAAAATACATTTATTGTATATACAACATTTGTGAAAATATTGAAATAATTATTAGAGGTAATAATCTAAAAAATTTAGTACACATATTTAAAATGTGTCCTTACCCATGTATCTTACTATGCTATATGCTGTAACAAATTTTCTATACTTGAAGTAATGCATTTTCTGAAAATATTTATTAAATCTTTCCTGTAAATATTATGTATTTAGCCCTTTTCTAGGGTCACTTTAATACCTAATATGTTATAGATATTATATATAATACCAAATAATACTTATATAAATTAAGTATATGACTAATATTTGTTATTAACACAATTATCGATACTGAAAATAAATTGTGATAATGCTTACTATATATGGAATAACAATTTTATTTTATAACTAATATTATAACTAATACATACAACAATTTTCTATTATAACCTATAGTAGTATTTAAAACATAAATAAAAAATATATTTAAATAAAATTCAACTTCGTAAATTTATTGTCGTCTGACTTAATTGATATTATAGAATAATCTGTTCAAAAATATTATGTATGTACATATTTGTAACACATAATTAAATTCGTTTAATATGGCTTATTGTTAAATTCATGTATTTATGCTGCCCTCTACGAAATATGTATGTATGTACCATACATATCGAAATATTTTATATATACGTTCATGTACTATATGCTACGTATATACGTACGTATGTATAATATGCACAGATACAAATGTAATATGTATACACTTGAAAAATATTTGACTTGCGTGGGTGGATCCTGTATTCGTTCAAAAGTTACCTAAGTGGTAAAGTTAAGGAAGAGATATGTATAGAAAAATAGTACTATCAGCAAGATTAGAAATAAACTTGTGAATCGCAGTCAGTGTTACATGAATAACAGACCTATATGTGCGTGGCCGATTTAAGTTAACCAAAAATGAAGACTTGTCAATTAACTTGGTTTATTTTTAATGTATATTTAGTATACACTTTTAATTTGGAGCCAAGAATACCTGTTATCAAAAGAGGACTGAATGGCTCTTATTTCGGTTATTCTGTAGCTGAACATCAAGAAATTCCAGAGGATGGTTCAGAAAACCTAAAAAGTTGGTAAGGATCATTCATCACTTCTGTATAGTATAACTGAAATCATTATAACAATTATAAGAACTTAACATGTTTATATCGTATAGTTAGTATGGAAATTATTCGTACAGTGATAAATTTCAAATAAAACTTTATATATCCACATCAGTAAAAGATTTTAACTGAAAAAAATTATTAGTAAATATACTTAGATGGTTGTTGAATAGATTTAGTGTAAACAAAATTTAATCTCCATGAAAATTTTCAAAAGTATCAATAAAAACAGACATGTGTGCAGAACCAAACGTGTAGGAAATATTTATATGGTCCCATGAAAAATGAAAATAAATTTGATATTTAATGTTTTAATAATTATATAAGTACACATATCAACAATTCCGTAACGTAAATTGTTTAAAATTTTTTTAAATATTTTATATAATAACAAATGTAATTTTGTTTAATTCATAGGATGTTAATCGGTGCTCCATTGGATCAAAACAGACAACCAAATACTAACAGATCTGGTGCATTGTGGCAATGTCCACTTACAACATATCAAAGGGATTGCACTCAAGTGATCACAGATGGAAGAATAAGTACGTACAAAATTTTAATATATTCATGAATTTAGGATTCTTTGTCATTTCAAGTCTTATATTCATGAACATATCGATGTCTATGTATATAGATACTAGATTTACTGTAATGTGTGCATAACATTATTAAGAGATAAATAAATTCGACTTAATCAAGAAATTCATTGTTGTAAGAATTTATTTATATATTTATGAACATTGATTCAACATGCATGTCATTTTTAATGTTATTATTCTATGGAATTGTTAAGTTATTGAGCTTTATTTGATGTTGTATACATAATAAGATTATTTTTTTGTTAAATTATGTGTTGGTTAACGAGCAGCAGAGGCAGTTCTGTATGATTCAAGTAAGTCGATGAGTGGAGTTATTTGAATGGGCAGTTTTACCATTTTTATACAAAATTTTATTGACTGTGCAAAATTTTTGGACATTTGTTATGAAAATTATTGCATTAGCATGACATTTTTTAATGTACGAATTGCTAAACTATATTAAATTAATTAAAAATGGTCTTATTCTAACAAATATCCTATTGACAAAAAATATTTCTAACTTCACTTTGTTGTGACATCTCTTTTTTTACTATGGAACGTTTTTGTGTTGGCATTTGTATGTAAATTAAAATCTGAAATGATATTGTGTTTGCTATTAATAAAATTTACATTCATGTGCTTATTATTCTGCATAGTATATTTATATTTTATGGTTTTTTAATTATTTTCAGTAGATCCTCATATATATTTTACATTTGTTTCAGCATGATAATTTGTATGAAATGATTTGTTATCAATGTTTAAACATGTTACAATGATTTAAATATAAATATGTGCATACATAACTAATGATTTAATATGTTTTTTCTCATTTTAAAACATGTTATAATATGCATCTATAGTTTATGGCTTCATTGTTACATAATGAGAATTTTCATTAAATGCAATACCTGCATATAATGTTCTCAAATATTTTTGAATTGTGCTTAAGGGAATTACTTAGATTAAATAAACTGAAATGATACAATATTTTATTTGTACTACCTGATTGAATTTATTCTTAAACATGGATACTCTGGAAAATTAATTACAAAATCAAGAGCTATGTCACTAATTAACAGTTCATTTTTAATTTTTCAGGTTCGGAATCCGATGACTTACAACCACCAGGAAATGATGAAATAAAAAACAATCAATGGTTGGGAGTAACAGTTCGTAGTCAGGGCTCAGGAGGCAAAGTAATGGTACATATTCCTTTACATATAATATTTATTATTGTTATGAGGTATTTAATTCATTAGCTTTGATATATTTGTAGGTATGTGCACACAGACACATTGTGAAAACAGCAGATTCACAGTGGGGTCAAGGGCAATGTTATATATTAACACAAGACTTGAAATATCAAGATTTAAAAAAACCTTGCTCTGGAAAACCAACAAATAAGTAATATAAAAATTTTAATATATATTTCAATATATATTTCACAATTTGTGTACATTATACAATTAGATAAGGATGTTTTCTCACATTTTAGAGCTCATGAACAATTTGGATACTGTCAAGCCGGAACTAGTGGTGTACTTACTGCAGAGGATCGTGTTGTAATTGGTACACCAGGTCCACATACATGGAGGGGAACTTTATATCTTTTTACAATTTCAGACGACTTTTTAACTAGAGAAAGTACTGTTTACAATGCTCCAATGCAAGATTCTTCTCCTGTCAGCAAGTACAGTTATTTAGGTATGTACTTCTATTATATTTTGTTACCTTATTATTTTCAGTATTTATTTATAAAAATAAATTATTTTGATAACAATAAAAATACAACTTAAATTTGTAGGAATGTCTGTTGCTGTGGGGAATTTCTTTAATAATGGATTGGCATATGCTGCTGGAGCACCACGTTCTAATGGAACTGGTCAAGTTGTTTTACTTACACGACAAGATTATAAACCAGATATGAACGTAGCTCTCGTATTAGATGGCGAACAATTTGCGTCAAGTTTTGGATATGAAATTACGTCTGCGGATGTTAACGGAGACAAGTATATTTCTTTTCATAAATGTGTTTTGTAAACATTCATAGTTTAATTACTACACATTAGTATTTTCGTATTCCTTTCTTCCAGAATTTCAGATCTTATAGTTGCAGCACCATTTTATTTCAATAAAGCAGAAGGAGGTGCTGTATATGTATATACGTCATTGCAGAAATCTTTCAAGGATACTGAAAAAAGTAAACCTATTAAACTTGTTGGTCGTGAGGAATCAAGGTAAATATTCATCTGTACAGGGTGTCCCAATTAAGTTATTATAAAGTCTTTTATAGATATATAAGAATTGTGATACTATGTAATAATATGTAACTGAATTATAGATTCGGATTTGCATTAACGAATTTGGGAGATTTGAACAAAGATGGATACGAGGATATTGCAATTGGAGCACCTTATGAAGAAAAGGGAACGGTGTATATATACTTAGGTGCCAAAAATGGAATAATTACAGTGCCATCACAGGTATGATTTAATACACGCGTAAATATATGTAAAGTTGTAAAATATTGTTTCAAGTTTCCTTAATTTTTAGGTAATACACGCAGATGATATGCCACAACCGTTACAAACATTTGGTTACTCATTAAGTGGAGGAATTGATATGGATCAAAATGGATATTCGGATTTGTTGGTTGGAGCTTATGAAAACGATGCCGTAGCGCTTCTTCGTTCAAAAAAGATTATTGATATCACCACGTATATCCGCTACTTAAAAAGAAATGGTACATATCAGGAAAGAATAGAACCTATCGATCCTAATAAATTTGGATGTTCAGAAGACCCTGATTCAAATTACACATGGTACGTATAATTTACGAATTTCGGGAACATCACGTTTATAACAATGTTTTCATACAAAGTGAAATATTATACAAAGTGAATTCGTTGCAGTTTTTCGTTTGAAGCTTGTTGTAAAACAGAATCTCTTATAAAAGAAGAGGATATGCAAAATTTAAAACTAAATTATTACATTGAAGCCGAAACTTACACGGGGATTAAAAAATTCTCAAGAGTATGGTTTGGCGCTGGTAATTCTCGTCCACATTATATAAATCGTACAGTTACTTTAGACACAACAAAATTTGAGCATTGTCAGAAAGAAATAATTTATTTGAAGGTAATTATATTTGTTATTAGATTGCAATATTATGGACATAAATAATATTGTTCTATATAAATTTCTACATTTTCTTTCTTTAAGGAAAATACACGCGACATTCAATCACCAATTAAATTCCGGTTAAATTACTCTTTAATACAAGAGGAACCAATCATGCCAGCTGAAGGGCAACCTTTACCTGATATAAAAAATTATCCTATCTTAAATCAGCAAGAAGCTGCACGCATATTTGAAGCAACTTTTCAAAAAGATTGTGGTAATAATGATATTTGTGAAAGTGATCTGCAAGTCAAGGCTCGATTAAATTTATCAGGTATAATCTTTAATTAAATAAAAATACTATAATCTCAGAATTAATTTTATTAAAAAACAATAAGTATGTAAGCAATTTAAAAGGAATTAATATTATTTATATGTTAAGCTTCATCTGAGAAACCTCACATCTATGAACTCCTTTTGGGTGAAAGGGAGGAAGTTGTGGTAGATGTAAGTGTATCTAATATCGGAGAATCAGCATATGAAGCTCAACTATTCATCGTTCATTCGCATAGTTTGAATTACATCGCTATTAAAAGTAATGATTCCGTAATTTGCAATTTGCATAATACTACATTAGTGGCTTGTACCATTGGTAACCCGTTGAAGAAAGATAAAATGGTAAATATACAAGTAAGATTTGATCCTAAAGAATTGGAAGATAACGAATCGAAATTAGGATTTCTAATATTCGCAAATTCTACATCAAAAGAAATAAAGGAAAAGGAGCCTACAAGATTGCAAGCAACAGTAGTTAAATGTGCAGAATTATCAATTAAAGGGTAACTTCGAAATTTTTACTACAAATAAAAATTTGTGATATAATAAACAATGAAATATTTATTTACACGCGAAATATAAAAATTGCAGAAGTGTAAAAATTCCATGGGTTTACTATGGTGGGCCAGTCGTGGGCGAATCAGCTATAAAACACTTAAATGAAGTTGGGCCAAAAGTTTTACATATTTATCAAGTATTTAATAAAGGTCCTTGGAGGGTAAGCACTTTAGAAGTTCGAATTTCATGGCCTTACGAAGTGGCAAATGACAAGGCTCATGGCAAATGGCTTTTGTATTTAGAAGAAATGCCAAGTGTACAAGGTGATGCAGCAATAATATTATATAATTTATTAAACATGTATGCATGTTATATTATAACTTGAAAATGTTTTTTCTTGATTACTTAATATTGAGTATTTAAATGAATATTTTATTATTCATCTCATATTATAGCTTTAGGTGATGGCGTATGCACGTTGCCACCAGATCACCAGTTTAATCCATTAAAATTACAAGATAGTGCTAGTTATGATGATATCAATATCTTTCAATCTGCAATATCTACACCGCCTACAACTAATAACGACACGAATTATGTAAGAATGAAAAGAGATACAGAAAAAGTCGTTAATACACGAACAATGATTGATAGCGACGGTAATAGACGACAAATAGTTTCAATAGTACGTAACTTATTAAATGTATAATAAGAAGTACTCCGTGTATTTATTTATATTTATTCGAAAGCATTTTATTTTATTACAGAATTGCAAAGCAGGAACTGCAAAATGTTTTGATATTACATGCTTCATATATAATTTACAAAGAAAACAAGAAGCAATAATAACTGTTAAAGCAAGGTAATATTCAATATTATAAATAAAAGCGATGTTTAAATATAATAAAAACAACAAAATATTTTCCGTTATTATAAATTTAACTTTTGCATTGATGATATTGTTATCTTTTCTAGATTATGGAATTCTACACTTGTAGAAGATTATCCTAAAGTGGATGATGTAAAAATAGCTTCTAATGCGAAAATAGTTATACCTTCAAATGTTGAAATCCAACAAGAAAATTTGAAAGATGATTTTGCAATTGTAAGGATTACATTTTATAGTTATCAATTTGAAGTATTAATTTCATTATATTTTCTGAAATTTATATTTCAAATATTTTAATATACAGGCTGAGATGACTGTACATCCGGATCATATTGATCTGCAAGATAAGGAATCTATACCCATTGAGATAATTATAGGAGCTGTCGTAGCAGGTTTGATATTACTTATTATACTTACCTTAGTTCTACGAAAGTTTGGATTCTTTAAAAGACGGCGACCAGATCCTACACTGTCAGGAAATCTCGAAAAACATAGGGATGATAATCCAGAAAGTGAAGCGTTATGTAAACGTTAAAATTTATAATACCTGTTCATTTTGATCATATACTTAAAAATGTTTTTCATATATTTGCATGTTTACTTAAGTTTATAGTACTTACAATGAAAAATAACAAAGGATGACTGCTGCAGCTAAATGATAGATTACTATTGAAATAGTCAAATACAAGAAGTTTAAAAACGAGATTGTGATATATTGATATATTTATAAATATATACATATATATTTTTCAAATCACATGTGAAATCTCCTAATTGCATTTTGACATAGAATGTATTAAATTTATTACTTTGAAATTCATTATACAAATAAGCTGTTAACCATTTAGTTTTTTAATCATGAATTTCTATATTGGTACAATGATAATGCAACTTATGTTAGCATAGATGTTAAAATATAATTAAATGCTAACAATTTTTCGACAAATATAACATAATTTCGATGAATAACTTTAATGGTTAACAGATTAATTTCAATTTAACTGCCACTATTGATAAACATGCAATATTTTGCATATGTTCATAAGTATTCAAATATTTCATCTTACAAATCATTTGTGAGACTGTTACTGGTACAATTTTATATGCCTTTATTCCTGCATTTATAAAGATATCGAAATGGTAAAGGAATACTTTTCGACAATAATGCTGCTTAATTTATATAGTCTCGTAAACGCACAAACACATTAAACAAAGTGCAGCTTGGTCTAATGCATTTATATAATCTCATGTTATATAACTTAATTTTGTAGTTTATGAAACTGTTTAATTTATATAATAGAAAAATCTCCGATAAATTAAAAAATATGACATCTTGCCTATCCATATTACACATTATTACATATACTTTATATTATGAAATGGAAATAAATTATTTTTTATTTGGATTATAAAACAATATTACATTTTAAGAGTAGTTTATAGAATTTCTAGATTTACAATTATTCAATCATTAATTTTTCAATTTTACCAGCATACTAGTGATACTAGTATGTATAATTATTTTTAATATAAACGTGTGCCTTCGAATTATTTTAAACTTATTGAATAAATTATTATCTATATAAAGGTTTAATTAAGTCCTAAAAGTAGTTTGAATGTACAAAGAGGTACTTATGATTATTTCAACTGCCATTTAATGAAACTTATTCAAACCATAGGTATAATAGGCTTTTCTAACATTGAAATTAATTTTCCACAAAATGTTTTGGATTGCGTTATCTAAAATATGGTAACTCCAAGTAAAACAAAACTTTGTATACTAATTCTTTCACTATAAAATACATTCCTCAAAATATTTATATCATCTTTGGTGTAATAATTAGCAAACAGCAAAGTTTTATTCTAAGTTTCATCCTAAACATACATAAAAACAATCATGCAAGGAATTAATTGTAAGAAAGAAAAAGTTTACAATGTATATTCTTCACAGTAACATGAATCTAATATTATCTACTATATAACTTCCACATTATTTATATAAATCGTAACTAATCTACTAACTAAAAAATTCACTAACTGCTTCATATGTATATACTAATCTGCGAACACGATAATATTTTATATTAAAATAATTTAATTTATCTAATATTTACATTACTGGCTATATACTACTACCCTAAAATGTATTTGTAAAAAGGAGAAATAAGGTGAAAATCTTTGGTATTTTCACAGAAGTACTTAATAAAAAGTCCTTACAATATTATTATTCATTTATATTATTATTTGTCTACTTAAAGGTAGCTGTATATTGTAATTTAAGAAATTCAATGTAAACGGAAACAAAGACATATGTATACTGAAATCATACAATTCATACAATTTTTATTATGTAAGTCCTTATCAGCTCTAAAATATTCTTTTATAAACAATGAATAAAGATATAAAGCTATATTATTTTATAAATAAAATTTGTTTTATGAGATTAATATTTGCGAGATCTCTTCAGTTTATAAAATTTGTGTAATGTTCAACAAAAAAATATTATATAATCTCGATTAATGAATATTGTAAGTTTTTTAGTTTTTTAATATACTTTAATTAATCTTTAAAATATTTCAATAATCTTTACGTTAGCCTCCGTCCCCCATGGCAGAAAAACATTCATTATGGTAAAATTAGGATATAAAAAATTAAACCAACAGTACGGAATTATACAGGAAGATCTATTGTGTCAATACTGCATACAAAAAGAAAATGACAACATTACGAAACATAATTAATTACACTTTGAAGTTTGACTAACTATTATATTAATTAATTATATTTTGCGTTGTTATTATCAGCTTTTGTCACACAATATCGATGCAGCAGATTCTCCTGAATAAATCTATGCCCTTGGTTTAATATTTTACGTTCTAATTTTGCCATAATTTGTATTTTTTGGCGACCTTTCATTTTGCATACACGGATGACAATGGCGCCACTTACGGAGAAAAACTGAAGCTTCGTTCAGGGTTCGTACAGCGCCAATTAGTAAGTGGCAAAACACTCAAACTATTAGCCAAACAGTGGTGTCACTTGCGGTGAAATCTGTAAAGTAAGTGGCAAAACGTTCAAACTGTTAGCCAAAACAAATTGGCGCTGTACGAACCCTGAACGAAGTTTCATCTTTTCTACACAAGAGGCGTCACAATTGCCCACGTATGCACAATGCAGGATCGCCTAAAAACACTAATTATGGCGTAATTAATCCTTTTAATTTAAGACAGTATTTCTATGTGTACTGCCGCGTAGCCTTATATGTATACTGTTTCCTTTTTCATTTCCTGCCACGAGTCAGTAACCAATCAAAAATAGGTTAAAGAAGTAATATCAACTATTAACTGATTCTGATTGTCACATTGTGTTCCCCAAGCCACGCGATGCTATAAGGGGAATACGTACAATGCATATAAATTGTATGTATACTTATGTATGTGTACACACAATCATGTATAATTTTAATTTAGACCATTAATGCAATTTTTATATCTATAATACTAAGAAATCATGATTTATTAAAATCCTTCATCATAATTCTATGCATGTACATATATGCTACGTACAAACTATATATAAAGTATTGTTTCAAATAAGTATAAAATTGAAAACTATTATACAAAGTTTCTGGAAGATATAGATGTGTATACACTTTTTTGGTGATTTGTTGACTACTTTATAATAACTGTACGGAGTACCATATCAATAATATAAGTAGACACATAATATATACACTTAAAATAATGTTAATGTAATATTAATATATTTGAAGTTTCATTGCCAAATGTACATATATGCACGTAATTAAAATTGATTTAAATACACTAGCTAGAAGAATGATTGGTGAACACTTGTACGTATCTGTAAAATTATTGTCAATTATAATTAGACAGATACCCATCTCTTCCTACCTTTCTATGGTCTAACAAAGTTGTCCAATAAAAAAACATTTATATGTATTCACGAGTGATTTTTTTGTTTTAGTCATTGTAACAGTTTTATCACTTTATTAAAGATTGGAGTTTCACATATGGGTGTGAGTCAGTACATAGGGCAGTTACAAAATCAGTGACAGGTGGTTTGACGTTTATTCTCCGCCATCGTTATTAACGACAGGGACCTGCCATATTGCGCGTGATATAAAGAACTCTAATACATTTACGTTATTACGATTGTTGTTTGTACATTCCGTACAAGTGCCTATTGTTTATGTAGCAGCCACAGTGTTTAGAAATCCTCGTAATTCAATTATAAGAAAATATTTCATAATAGACAGCTGTAAAACGGTAAGTGTAACCTGCATTGTTGACATCAGGAACTTTTTTTTATTGAACAGTTGTCATTAGAAAATTAAGTTATGAACGATTATATTTATAAGTTTAATACCTGACATTATCTTATCAATTTATATCCCGATTTCCTACTATTGTAATATCGCTTCATGACAATATAGGAAAGAACTTATAAACTGTTACTGTCTTGTTCTTAATGTCATTTCTAATAATATGAATTCTGTATAATTGTATAAATTCCAATCTTCATGTTGAAAAAAAATCCATTCATTTTACTTTGTTAATCTATATATGCTTCTATAAAACATAAGCATTTATAAAAACAATTGTAGGGGCTATAATGATATTATACATAGGTAATTCTATAATGAATTCATCTATTGGATTTGCAAAATGTTTATCAAATTCGTTAGTTTAGTCCATACATATAATGTAGTATTAGGCATTGAAATTATGTATATTATACAACCATAAATGGTACTAGGGTAAATTAAGTTAATTCTGTAATAATTTTGAAGAAGTATATTTAAAAATATTGTTAGAATTCTCAAAATGATACTTAGGTTTCAATATGATTGAATTGATTCTGAAGACATTATATATTTTTGATAAAAAGTTTAAATATTTTTGTGCATAAAATGATAAAATCACAGTTTAGTATTAAATATATCAGATTATCTTTTTTACAGGTACAAAATGTCAACTGGTCCTTACAATTACTCTTATATCTTTAAGTATATCATTATAGGAGATATGGGAGTAGGAAAATCATGTTTATTGCATCAATTTACAGAAAAAAAATGTAAGTTTTGTTATGAAAAATGTATAAGCATGTCATACGTATAAGATATGCCAAAACATGTGTATGTATTTGGATTTGTAGCAGTAAGTTGAGCACATACTCAATTTCACTTTGTAACCAAACCATAGATATCCTTCTATTAGAATAATTCTTTTTAGAAATGACAATTATTTATTAAAGTTAATATTTCTAACAGTTACTTCAAAAATTGAGCTTTATGAAAACATTATAGTAGTTCAATTTGTATGAAAATTATTATTAATTCTGTAACCAAATACTTTAATGGGAATGTTCTATTATCTGAACAATTTGTATCCTAACAACAGATGCTTCAACCAAACAGATTTTAAGTATAAGAATTTAATATGATATACAGTAGTAATATGTATATATTAAAAAAATTATATGTATATTAAAATATTGGAAAAGTCATTGTTGTACTACTAAAAAAATGTCTTATCTAAATAATTGTATCTTCATAGCCAATATTTACCAATATTTTAGAAAAACTATAATCTCAAATAAAATTAATTTATAGACGTATGCGTTTGTTATATATATGTATAATATGTATAAGTTCTCTAAAAATCATTCAAAATTCATTATTTTATTCATCTATTATTAATGTCTTATTATTATATATACGTTTTATATTTTAGTTATGGCAGACTGCCCACATACCATCGGTGTAGAGTTTGGAACAAGAATTATTGAAGTGGCAGGGCAGAAAATAAAATTACAAATATGGGACACCGCTGGACAGGAACGTTTCCGGGCAGTTACAAGGTATTACCATATACTTATGGTTTTTAAATTCTGTAATATTGAATTTTGAAGTAAAACAAAAGTACACATCAACCTTGTTTTATAGATCTTATTATCGAGGTGCGGCCGGAGCATTAATGGTCTATGATATTACTCGTCGATCAACTTACAATCATCTTAGCAGCTGGCTTACAGACACAAGGAATTTAACTAATCCAAGCACTGTATGCAAAATATGATATTTTACATAATGGTATTTATGTCTGTAAAGTGTAACTACGATTGATGCGCAAACGTTGAATGATATACTTCTTACATTCCGTATATAAGACATTTTTACAACATAGAAAGCGAAGGCCTTTACATTTTACACTTACAGGTTATATTTTTGATTGGTAACAAAAGTGACTTGGAAGGTCAAAGAGATGTTACCTACGAAGAAGCAAAGCAATTTGCAGATGAAAATGGTCTCATGTTTGTAGAGGCTAGTGCAAAAACGTAAGTTATTAATTGTATTCACAAATTAAGTGTAAGTAATTATGAACTGTAATCCATAGTGTACCCCTTATATTTTTTATCAGGGGGCATAACGTTGAAGAAGCTTTTTTGGAAACTGCAAAAAAAATATTCCAAAGTATACAAGATGGACGGTGGGTATAATTTTAGTGATACTTCTCTTTGTTTTTGTGAATAATTTCAATACATCAATTTCATGCTTATAGCTTGGACTTGAATGCAGCAGAATCAGGAGTTCAACACAATCCAAGTCAACCAGGTCGTACCAATCTTCAAGGAGTATCTAATGAACAACAAGGTGGAAAAGATTCTTGCTCCTGTTAGGTCTTTATTTGTTTGTATATAGATATTTGAAATCATCGGTACTATTAATGCATATATGATTTATACTAAGCATAGCAAGCAAATAGTCTTTGATCTTTATCCCTTAACCTTTAATAAGACAAATCTACTTAATAAACATCAGTTCTTTTATAGTTATAATTAATTTACAAAAACATATGATATGAACACATGACTCAGTATAAACGTATACGTATAAATTGTATTGAAAACAAATTCTGTATTTTGCTTCAATGTTACAGCTTTTGTATGATTGTCGTGATTTGCATACATTTCCTATAGATATTATAATTTGTTTCATACAAAAATTAAATATTAAACAATATGTTGCACATGCGAACATTATGATACACATGTACAAGTGCATTGTACGAAATATTTACTTAATCACATGAAAATATGATAAACATGAATGTGACACAGTTGAATAAGATAAATATCTACCATTGTAAAGTACGTTTATGTAACAAGATTTGAGTATATCTGAAGGTGTTCGTTATCTAATTTACAGTTTGGAAGCTGTACTATAAGCTTAGATACAAAAAATTGTTGGTAACACATCTACACATCTGAGTAGCATCAAACAGCTGTCATAAAATGGCATAGTGAAACAAAATTAGTGTCATTTATATTATTTCATAACTACAATCCTGCTTTTATATCAAATGAACCT
Organism: Megalopta genalis; assembly: GCF_051020955.1. Lineage (NCBI taxonomy): Eukaryota > Metazoa > Arthropoda > Insecta > Hymenoptera > Halictidae > Megalopta > Megalopta genalis. The sequence continues at coordinate 19,061,544 of NC_135017.1, forward strand.
TTCATAAAAAAAACCTATATATTTTATTCTGAGCTCGACAAATTTTTATTTCTAAATAAAATTCTTAATTTTGCAATACTTTGAAGTTAGTGAAAGAATGAAGGTTTGCAGTGTTCTCCCGATAGCAGTTTTGTCGTATAGAATAGACACGTACATGTTAGCACAATTTCTTATTTTTCTTTCCTTTACATTTTGCCAAAAACTAGAATATAAAAAACAGTAACTTCTTAAATGATATGGTAGTTATTGATACTCAATTTGAATTATGTTTCTTTAGAGAAGTTTAAAAACAAATATTTGAACGGCAGTGGCAGTGGGAGTTACCAAATGTATGAATGTCAACATATTATATATATTTAAATTTGTCTTTTCATTAGCTATGATATTACACTAACCATATGCACTCCTATTTCATAAACAGTGTGCACAAACAAATTTCTTCTTTGGGACCATTTTTACTCTATGGGCAGTATGATAACAATTTTTACATAAATGATATTAGATTGTCATGAATTATAAAGACCAAGCTCCCATCAAGAGGACACTGCTTATTGTTATGGTTAACATTATTCCAAGACTTAAATAATAATTGCTGATAATAAGACATGTATTATAATATGATGTTATATTATATTATTTCATTTGGATTTTATGTTCAGTTTTATACAAATTAATTTATTATTCATTATTTCTTCTTAATTAGGAAAAATATTAGTAAATAGATGATAAATACATAGACTGCGGATGTTTATGCAAATTCCCATTTTGAAGAACTAATTGATTCAAAGAAGAATGAAGAAGATAAAACCTATTATCTCGATAAATATCTTTGCTATGTAAAGTATTAAATTTATGTTTAACTTTTTTAAAATTTCTATTTTACTGGATTTTACTGAACAAAATTAGTTATAAATGCATGAAGATCCGCAATCTAATTGTAATTTATTTATCATTTTCCAAATACAATAAAAGAATAAGTAATTCTTATATACCTAATTACTATTATTTATATTACTCTTAATTAAAGATCTGAAATTAGTTGTTGCTAATGAAAAGTTCATTTAAAAATGAATACACTTGCATTCCATTTAATATATTGTAAAAGTATTTGTCTGTCACGAAAAGATTAAACTAGTTAAAATAAATTTGACTATGCCTCATTATATACATAATGCAATATATATTCTAAAGAGAAAACTGACATGTAAAATAAACACAAACATGTTTCTTTTTCATTGGATATATACATATACATGCTATTAATTACATATTTGAGATTTTTATTTATTAATATTACTTGCTATAATATTTTCATCTCAAAATATAATAACTCCTTCCCATTACTAATAAAGTAAAAATTTTGAGCACAAGTATACCTTATCCTTGGTCATAATTTAAACATACAACAGGTAAGTATTAATTGATAAACATATGCTTTAAGTAAATACTTTAAGTAATTACTTTTAAATACATATGGAACATTATATTATATTATCTTTTATTATTTCATTTGGTATTTGTATTAATACATATACATATTTTTTGCCTTTAATAAAACAAAATTATTTCAATTTTACTTTTACGTATGTATTTCTGCAATACATTTACGTGATGTAATTGATTTTAGTATATATACAATAATTTCAACTTTCCCGCCTTGATTTATATCGTTCTTCTACGCTGTATTTTTACATGAATGAAATCTATGAATTAAAATTAAGTGATGCAACGATGCAAATGTAATTGTTGTGAACAGGTTATATAGGTTATACAATACAATTTATATTAATGGTCATGAATTTTTATTGCATCTTTGACTGTTTCTCAATATTTATGATACTGGGTATGATAAAAGGGTAAGTTATTTATTTAATGGAAAAGAGTGTTTATTATACCACGTCTTGTTGTTATTTTATGATTTATTAATTTAACATTTTGAATGTAAAATTATGTACGAATCTGTTAACTTTTACTGTCGTTGTTCATATTCAAACAAATGATGTCTATATGTATATAAGGCAACTTAATTATGCAATGTGTACACAGATTAATTAAATATATCAATGAAAAACAATTATAAAATTGTTTCTTAAGCAATTCGAATTGTACTTCATAAAGATTATATGACAATATACTTTAATGTTTGTTATTTACAATATATTCGCAAATAAAACGGGGTCTTACTTTCATTTTTTTTTCCTTTATGTCGCTTTTATTTTTAAATATAAATTTTATATTTTAAATTACTGTTTTTCTGTACATATCTCATTAGATCCCGGGAAATACTTGTTGATTTTACAACTATAGATAATTTAAATGACTGGATGGAAATGTCGGATACTGTTAGAACAGTGGGAATGTCAAAAGCTGTTTTGACATTGCAAACTACTCAAGTTTTTCAACGTGCAATTTTCTTTACTCTTCTGTGTCCACAAATAAATGGAGCTGGCTTTGCAGGAGTACGAAAGAGAACAAATTTAAATTTATTAAACTTTAAGAATATTGAAATAACTTGTAGAGGGCAAGGTAGTAATAAAAATTACAAAGTTGTTCTTCGAGATAATGGTCACCATACAAATGAAGATATAACATATGAACAGATTTTCACGGTAAATCGAATTATTAGTTCAAGTAATAATATATACAAAAAATGACTATAAATTTAGTTATATAACATTCGTTTTCATTTCAAAGATATAGTTTAATAGTATTTATATTTATAATCTGGAATCAATATGAACATTTTATTGATACAGGCACCAATGTCAAATACTATATTTTCAACTGTAGTATTACCTTTGGCAAATTTTAAAGCGTACTATCGTGGACGAGGAATACCTGATGCAAAGCAATTAGATATTGGGAATATTACAATGCTGGGTTTGCAGGTTTATGGTGGAGTTTATTCAAAAGTTAAACAAAGTGGTGTATCATCATTAGAAATAGAAAATATTACTTTATCATAACATTCATACTATTGTAAATGTGACTTTTTTGTACTCATATGTGTACCCAATATTGTAATTTTATAAAGATTACATAAATATATCAAAACAACAAATTTTGTTAAAGTTTAATCACTATAAAATTACATGAATTCTACGAAAATAGCTAATTGAAAACTATTCAATTTCTGTTCTCATTTTAACTTACAAACATCAGCAAGCAGTTCTTAAACGTGTAAAAGTATAGTTTGCAATTAATGATAATAACGTGATTAGAAACAATATAATATTTTATTTGTAACAGAGAATAGTGAACAATTTAACGTATTTGCAAGTTACCAATCATTTAAGTAGTTTTCTTCAAGACTGTTATACAATTTAAGCTCATGATTTAATCTGTAAATGAAATATGTATAGACATAGATGCAGATATAGAATATACTACACGTGTTTTTATTATTAATTATTATTATTACTATTAATTAATTAAAATAATCGTATGTATTACGAATATGTAAATATGAAGTTCATTTACTTACGTTTTAAAAGCATCGCCTATTTCTTGTACTTTAGATGGATGGCAAACAATTGTCGTTTTACATTGTATTGGATCAAATAATGGTGGTAAATATTGAGATGCTATACGCCCCATATCTTCAATTTTTACTGCAAATATACGTTGCACCATTTGCTGGGAATAATTATGCGGCACTTTTTTGAAATAAGATAATAACGAATGTTCTACTAAATCACCCACGCTTTGCTCTTTTTCAATAATTTGAAAAATTAAAGAAGATTTTGCTGACTCGAAAAGTAACTTTTCCCATTTATTTTCAGTAATATGCGTATTCTGTAATAAAGAAATTATAATGTTAATCTTTTGATAATGTTAATCTTAATGAAAATCTAAACTTACCACAATTGATTTAGCTTCTTTATATGCTGCAACAATATTTGTTGATCTATAAAATGACAAATATAATAATCCTTCATTTGCATTAACATAAATATTGTATGCATATGAAAGACCTTGACCTCTTATAAGCTTCCACATGGGGCCCTATAAAAAATATAATTTGATATATTCCAAATATATAAATACAATGTAATTTACAATTGAATAATTATAATTTTGTTTTTACCTACCTCCAATTGTATCAAATATTGCAAACAAACAAGCAATGGAGCTAAATCTATATGTTGATAATTATTTATACATTGACAGCTTTGTATTAAAAACGAGGATTCTATACATCCTAATCCAGTAACGCATCCGTTAATTGAAATTTCGTGTGGAGGATTTATAAGCATCGAGTCCGGAATAATGTCAAGTCTATACAATTAAATTATGTAATTAAAACTTATGTACCTAAAATTTAAAAATTACATTTACCTAGTTTTTTCCAATGTCTCTAGATTAGAAAAACAGGTGGCCCACGATTTGTATACATCTGGATTTCGAGAAGTCAACTTGTCCACATTAGTTGCTATGTACATTGTCATATTTTTAGGTGTTGTTAAAATCTTCCTAACTATTTCAATTTCTGATATAATAGAACCTTCTTCTTTTTCATCATTTAAACGGTTTAAAACATTAGTAAGAAACTTTTGTTGTCGCAGCATACTAGATGTAAATTGATTGCTGTCTAAAAGTTAAAAATGATATAACTGTTTGTAAGAATAGATGATTACAAAAAGAATATTTTCTTACCTTTGTTATATAATAATCCTTTCATTAAGTCGCTTACAACTTTACTTCCTTTTCTTTTAACTTGAGCTACATCGTTCACCATTTTTGTAGCTATTATCTTTAGTCTGTTAGATGTGAGCTCAGTTTCATATAACAACTCTTTCATCCACCTCACACCTTTATCATACTTTTCTATCTCTAGCTAAGTAATGAAAATAATCATTTAATATAATCAATAGTTATGATATTAAAATTATATAAAAAAATTGTGTGAATTACATGCAACATCAAAATAGCACTATGGCTATATGATCCACATGAAAATCTAAAAGAATTGTCAACTCCGATTCTGGTATCAGATGCTACTGTATCTGCTTCTAGTTCAGCCACTACTTCTTCATGTAGAATGAGTTGTCCGTTTCGCTTTACTGGGCTTTCCATAATAACTTCGAGTAATAAAGGAATGTAAGGTCTGTATTTTCTCTCAACAGACGATGTATCCATGATAGCAAACAACTGAAAAGAATTGTATAGTTACATATAAAATGATGAAATAGAGTAATTTATAAACACGCTGGTAAAATAATTTGATACATACATATACAAAATTAGTGTTAACATGATCCAAGTACGTATAAAACGGTAAACGCGATAAAACAAACCTACAATCAACTTGTGATGTTTCTGTCGTATAACTTTTGATATGATGAAAGCTAATGAGATCAGTACTTGGAATAGGTACTGAACTTAGCATTTCATCAGGCACAGGTACCTAAATTAGACAAAAGTATAATATAAAAAGCAAGATAAGTAAATTTTTATGCAACTAAGCTTTAAGAGATTACATACATTATTTTTTGCAATAGCATCTTCTAATTCTTTTTCTTTCAGTTGAAGACCTTCTTCACCTAACTCTTTAATTTGTTTAGCTACTCGTTCCTTCTCCTTCTCAGTTAATTCATGTTGTTTTTCTAAACTAGGAATTCCTTTAACAATTACCATTGGGGTATCAAGCAAACATACTTTTAAAAGATCCAACCAAAAAGATTCTGGTTCCATTTCTAATTTCTTGAGATCTTCAATTTGGTTTGATCTCCGAACTAACTAAAATTATGAAGAATTAGGTGTTGTATCAACGAAACATTATCAAATAAAAATTAATATAGTATATTATAAAATTTACTTACATCTTCATCTTTACCATAAAGCAGATGCCTAACCATCATCATTGCTACTGTATCGTGAGGTGCTCTTTCTAAGCAACTTAATCTTTCAAGGATGCACCTATGAGCAAGAGTTTTCATTCGTTTCATATCAATGCCTTTTTTATGCACATCATTTAATGTCTTTAACAATTGATCTTTCACGAGTGAAATCTTCGACTTTGGTACATTTTCAAATTCAAGACACAAAAGAGATACTGAATATTCGTAGGAAAAGTAGGTGATATTACTAGCATATGGGTCAGCAATTTCAAGAAATTCTTTTTGTAGTGGGCTAACTGAAGTGTCTGTGAGATATTTCAATAGTAAATCACAAGCAATAACGTTGTATATATCATTAACAACTGATGGTCCTTGCCAAGCAATATTTATTATTCCATTATCTTCATCATCACAAGGATAAAGCACATTTATGTCTTTGCTTTCAAGAAGAGCTGGAACTGGACTTTGCCAAGGTTTTTCAAATAAATCTCTACTTCCCTAAAACATTATTCAAATCATATAATTTTTTGAGAATATTAATTAATTAAGATGCACAACATTTTGTTTACATACTCTTAACATGATCTTTTCTTCTATAGGTAGTAGAGCTTCGAATACAACATCATGTTTTATTTGGCCAACTATTATCAGGGTCAAATTTTCAGGCCTATAGAAGTCTTTATGATATTGTTTCACTTTTTCATTATTAGTACTTTCTCTAAGATTCTTTAATGCTCCTATTAAAGTAAAATGTTTTTTATAAATAGAAGTTATAATGTATATTATTGTATTATATGCACAAAAAAATGTTAAAATAAATAGGTCTTACCTCCAGTAATAGATTTATAACCGCAATGACCAGGAAAAATTGCACGAGATAGTTCTGTATATACTAAAGATTCACCTGTTTGTTCAACACCTTGCATTTCGCAATATACCACACCAGCATCTTCACCTTTACCATCAATATGGTGTACTTCTGTAACATAAGCTGAATCCTATTCAAATATTAATAAATCAATTACAATCACCAAAAATGGATGTGTGAATATGTTTTATAATATTAATTACTAAATTTTTTTACCATAAGTGTTGGATAAAGAATATGATCGAGATACACAGGCATTAAGGATAAGAATCCTTCACTACCAGCAGTTGTCATAGTATAATATGTAAAGTCGACAAAGGTTGCTGCATTGGTGCCAGATGCCAAACATCTATTTGCCCATAAATCTAAAACTCCTTTGTATGGATAACATTCACTTCCCAAAAAAATAAGATGTTCCAATGTGTGAGGTAGTCCATCATCGTTGTGTGCTTCAGTAGCTAATTTCCAAATGATCAACAAAATTATGATTATAACATAAATGTATAAATATCATGTGAGAACGGATTAAAATCATTTTCATATGTTAAGAAAATATCACGAATATAATAACAAAGGAAATTACCAAAGCCAAAATAGCCAGATACAACAGGACCGTCAACTTCTGCTATACAAACCGTAATTCCGGAATTTGTAGATTTATAAACATATACTGGTATTGTATCATCGATTTTTAAACGATGTATACATTGAAATTCATTGTTAGATCCCATAATTTCTTTAGATGAACTATTAACAGGCGCTATGTTAAATTATATATTTTCCGATATTCTACGTATTATTATCACCAGTGAAGAATCTTTACTGAAGATGTCAAACTGTTCGCACACAGCTTGAGTTCAGGATTTCGGTACGCCAACTTGTGCAAAAACCAGGTGGTATATTGTACTAAATTGCAGAGATCTGACAGGTTTGGTTCTACCAGAAAGAAAATGAGTGTTCACGCCCGAGCTTTCGTTGCGCCCTGTATAGTGCTGCCACCGCGGCAACCTGTATTTTAATACGCATCCAAGCCCGCGCAGTTGCTTTAGAAGGAGAACGAGAGATGATCGAGAGAGATAGAATGAAAACCAGCGGGCTCTATGTGTGTGTGTTCACGCGGACGAAAAATCTATACCGTCTCCCTTTATCGTGCTCGTAGTCTCTCTCTCCGTACGCCTGACACAAGTGATGCGATATTCAACATGTACTTTTTCCCCAAACAGGATTCTCGACGGCGATCATTTCCACAATTATTAAAATTTTCGAAACAAGCGAGTCAAGTGTTATTTTACGTATGATGGAAAGAGAATATTGAGTGTTAAATTTAAAAGACTGAGCTTGCACGAGTTCTTTAATGTTTGATGGACGTGTTTACTTTCAATCGCTATCCTTCTCTATGTTTAGAACACCACATAAAAATGTATTAAATACTTCTATTATAACAGTCACTCAGCAAACCTCAAATTATGACAGAAATGAAAAAATATTATAATAATATAAAATGAACTGTTGTGTATTAATTATTTAAATATACATTTTATTTTTCATTTTACAACTTAATTCTATCACTAATAATTATTCCAAGCTCGTTAATAAATCTATCATTTCTTGTCTTTTAGCCATTTCCTTACGCATTTCAAGAAGTCTTGCTGGTTTCAATTTTCTTCTAGGAATATGTTTCAGTGCTATGTCCCAATCATTTGTATGATGTAGATCCAATAATATGGCTAGAACTTGATTCAAAGGAAGATTCTTTGTAGATCCAGTCCCCCATGGCAAATGCTCAGATAGAGGCAATCGGGCCATCTGAATTCTTTCACTTCTAGCTTTTGCAAATGAAACTCGTTTAGGATGCATCTGAAATATATGCATAAGGATAGTACAGAACAAATTACACAATTCATTAATAAATAAATAATAAAATGTTTCACCTTATCTACCATGCCACCAATTATGTACACCATATCAGCATCAAATTTTTTTAGTACTTGGTTCGTATCTGGTGTAAGATATACTAATTTATCTTTGTCAAATATATCTAAGTATGATTTTTCAGTAACATTTAATGGGAAGTTATCATCATATATTGTTGGTATATTTTTATGCATCTGTTTCATCACAAGACTAGATTTATTAGTATTGCAAAAATATAAATTGAAGGGACTTTTGTGAATTCGATTTTGTGCAAATGCCAACACTAATTGCTTTGCACAATTATAAGATTCATATACTGACATATAACTGTCATAACTAAGATCATATACTATTCTTGGTTCATATAATATAGCATTCATTAACCTCATATTGTAAAAATTGTTCATCATTTTACTTGCTATACGCATGAACATTGTGTTAAAGTGTAAACCATAACGAATAATATCACCACTTTGATCTATTGGTACATGTGGTTTTTCTATATCTGCTGTTATTTGTTTCATTTTCTTTGCATCTTCTTTCACTTGTTCAATTCTCCAACGAAACTCTAAAAATCCTCTAAGTATTCAAGACAAATATTAGACTTGATATATATATACAACTAAAATTATTTTTTAATATAAAATTTAATATTATACAACCTTCTTTGTGATTTACTAGTTATTGCAAGTAACAGTAACCATTCTGTAGGGCGTAGCTCAGTTGGTACTCTGCCATTTGAATACCGATAGCTTTCTACTTCTAATTCTAATTTCTGAAATATTAAACGATTCTCAGGATCTGCAAGAAATTCTTGAAATTTCTTTTCATCGTTTTCTCTGTACTGTCGATTCACTTCCATAGATTTATTAAGTACACAGTATGTTCGTGTTATTAATGCACAATATTTAAAATGGTGTTTCTGTGTCGAATGTGTAAATATTGTGTTTACACTTTTATTTTGTATTATAGAAATACAAGTATTTAAATGAGGTTTCCTCGAAATAACAATACATCCCCGAAATGTCTTATTAAACATCTTGAAAGTTGAAAAACTTATCGCACAACAATTAAACTAACTTATATAGATACTAACTATGAAATTATGCAGAATTTATATCTTTCTTTTCTCAAATCCAATTTTTTAGTGTACATGTGCACACGCGGTTAAGGTTAGATTGGTAATATTCGTGAATAAAGATTTAAACCGGCATCTATGAAACTGGCTACGGAGTTTCACTTTTTCTCCACAAGAGGCGTCTCAATTGTTGGTGTTGGCGTGCGAGAGTGGTTGCGGGCAGAGTTCTCGACGTTTGACCATTCTTGGAATTTCCACTCAAGATCAGTGTGTCCATTGGTATCTAGTGTATCCAATGATGTTAGGGATTTTGCTCGGAATCTGCTCCAAGTGACGGAGAGGAGACTTCGCAAATGGTATTGGACGATTCCAATGGATTGCCAATAGAAATCCATTGGCTTCGTCCAATCCCATTTGTGATGAGTAATTCTCCTACTCCTACTTTCCTGGAAGAAAGTCGTAAAGCGGTCAGCATCTAAAAACTTACGGATGAGCTTTTAATTCGCTAACGTTAAGAGTTATAAGAATTCTATAACACAAAGATTTATTACAACTTAAAACAATGGCTTATATGGTGAATAATTTAGTGCTGCCAAATCTGCATGCAGATACTAGCAACTTAGTTCCAGATTGGCTTCATTCAGAGCAAAGTACTGGAGTAAGTTACGTTTAATTCTGACATGTACATATTTTTAGGTTAGAATGACAGTGCAAAACTTATTTGCTTATAATCATTAACATTGTGATTTCATCAATTATCTTCTATTTCTATAACGTTTTTCATTTCTGTATTAATTAGACATCAATTATGGCATGTGAATTTGATGGAGGAGTTGTGATTGGAGCAGATTCTAGAGCAACAACAGGGTAAGGAGTAAATTTAATTTAAATGAATGTAATCAATTGTTATATTGATAATTTTAACAGTCATTGATGTTCTTTCAGGGCTTATATTTCCAATCGTTTTGCTGATAAATTAACGAAAATAACAGACTACATTTACTGTTGTCGTTCTGGTTCTGCAGCAGATAGTCAGGCCATCGCTGATGTTGTTTCATTTCATTTAAATTTTCTCAAGTGAATATTTCAAATATAATAATTATAATGCTATTATGGTAATTAGTATTGAGTTATTACATCACATGCAATACATTCATAATTTTTTTTTAGAATGGAACTAGGTACAGAACCGTTAGTAGAGACAGCTGCAAGTGTGTTCCGTGACTTATGTTATACCTATCGAGATTCTTTATCGGCTGGGATCTTAGTAGCTGGATGGGACAGCCAGAAGGGAGGTCAAGTTTATAGCATTCCTTTAGGTGGTATGTGTGTACGGCAACCAATTTCTATTGGTGGATCGGGTTCGACGTACGTGTACGGCTACATGGATTCACAGTATAAACCTAATATGTCAAAGGATGAGTGCGTTAACCTAGTTGAAAATAGTACGTAGTTATTAAGCACGATGTCTATACAGCATAATTATTTCACATGATGTGGTACTTATGACGCTTTCACGACTTTATAGCGTTGGCATTGGCGATGTCACGTGACGGTAGCAGCGGTGGTGTCATTCGAGTCGGCGTTATTACAGAAAAGGGAATTGAAAGGAAAGTTATACTAGGCAACGAACTACCACGTTTCTACGAGGGATGAATGCGTTAGCTTTTAAACATAAACAATATATTTACTTATGTTGTATCGTATACTTCTAAAACCATTGTACTGAACAGGTCAAGATTCTTAATTAAATTTGAAAGAGAAAAAAATAACGATTATTTTATTGCCTTCTATAAATTGATCATTAATCGTCGTTATAGAAAGGTTCGAATGACTCCAACGCATCTTGAAAGCCATTAATAAATCTTTGATTCCCGAAAATCGGTTTAGAAACTAAAATAGTGATCATGTATACGACTAAACACATTTACACGACTACAACTATATTTAGGTCACATTATCCACTTACGATTCACTCTGGTATATACCCGGTCGTTTTAACATCGCACTTAATGTCCATTGTCGGTTTAATGAGAAAATTGTTACAATGGCACAATCATGATGTGTGCAATCGCATCAAGCCGCTTCGAGCCTGTATGTGGCTCCTTTCAGATGAACTCTCTGCGGTAGTTGTGACCGGTCTTCCGTGATACCCCTGCGACCTTCTACGGTCAGTCATTACACTTACCCTACCGTCGAACACATCCAGACAATTTTTCTTCCAGTTCTAATGTAAATGGAAACCGTCTTCTTTCTAAGTGTACACGGCGAAGAAAGAAGCACTCGTTAAACTTATAGTTTTTGTAGTTCTGTCATTAATTCGCTGTCCATAATCTGTCCACCGCGAGTGCACGTGAAAGAAAGTAACGGGAGTTTGTCATTCTTATTAGCTTTCCTGACAGAAAAGCTTTAATGGACCAAAAAAGAGCTTGTATGTTACAATAATCGCGGTAAGTACGCTATTCCCACGCACAAACGAGAAAAAAACGAATATTTAAGTGTCTTCTTAATTACAGCTCATATTGCATCGCAACTTCAGCATTAATAACGCGCTTACGATTATAGCGGAGATGCAATATCAGACCTCCAGTATCGGCATACTATAAATATTGTACATATATTGATAGCACTCAACAATGTTTGCTAGATCACATTCAAAATAAAGTTGTTGAATTTTTGTTCTACGAAGCTACTTCGATCGAACGATCGCCTGCAATTCAAAATACGAAGAGCGCTATCTGTTTGTAATTATACATATTTCTTGCTATACATTTGTCTATAAATCGAACGAATTTATTAGCTGTCTAGAAGATCTCCCTTGTATCGCGAGACGCCTAGGGGCGAATCATCGTCCACAAGATTCCGTTTTGCAACAAGATGACTGCGGAAGTTCCGAATGAGGTCTGGTCGCAGGACCGACCCACAGTCCAGGAAGTCAGCGAAATGCTGCGAAATTTCGGCCCGTACGACTACTCTGTATTCGCATTGATGCTGATGGTCTGCGGTACGATCGGAATTTACTTTGGCTTCGTGAAAAAATCTTCGGGCGAAGACGAGTACCTCGTGGGCGGTAGAAATATGGACACTTTCCCTGTCAGCTTGAGTCTTATTGCCAGTTTTATATCAGGTAGGACTTCGTTTGCAAATATTCGTTAAAATGCTCGTCAAATTTTCCACTACACGAAGCACTTACCGTTGAAAAATTAACAATTTTAAAGGCCGATAACGTTCCCGACTCTCTTTTTACAACTTTCAAAGAAGACATCATCGTCTACAATAATATTGTATATCATATAATTGTATGTATTATTATATAATATATACTATATGTATAATATACGATACTATATTCTACGTAATATATATAGTTATATATATATAGTATTGTACATATAATATTGCATGTCATATAATTATATGTATTTGTATAGTTTGATCAGGAACGTTTTCTCACTAAAGATCGTTCTTCGAAGATTTATTAAAAAAAAAAAAAATGGCTTGTTCGAAGTTGCGAGCGTGGTAGAAATTTGGAGACACATTTCGTAGTTTAATTTATCTAATTTCATAATATTATTGTGTATTTGCAACGCGCTGTATCGCATTCAATAACAGAAAGTATTATTGCAATAACAGGCATTTCATTACTGGGCACACCGACAGAAATTTACGTGCACGGCACCAGTTACCTGTTCATCTCATTCGGGGTCGTTATCGTCGGCTTCGTGATGTCCATCATATATTTGCCAGTTTTCCATGAGCTCAAGCTGACGAGTACCTACGAGTATCTCGAGAAACGTTTCGACAAAAAGATCAGGCTGCTGGGATCGGCGCTGTTTATGATCGGTGTTGTAAGTTCCTTCGATCGATCTCACAGCATACAATATCACGTCACCCGATTGTTTCCGTTCGAATTAAACAATTTTGTAATAGAGACACCATACTTTTAGATGACCTGGCTTCCTATCGTCATCTACGTGCCGGCGTTGGCTTTTAATCAAGGTATGATGGCCGTGCGAAAATTCAGCACCCCTCGCGAGAAATACTTAACATAATATTATGTTCTATGTACAGTTACGGGGGCGAATGTGCACATAGTCACTCCGTTCGTGTGCATCGTGTGCATTTTTTACACTTGCGTGGTAAGGAACGATTTTTCTTTCATTTTCGAGGGGAAACGATTAGGCAAGAGATCCAAACAATTGTTTATCGTTCGAATAATAACTAGTCCGATGTTAAATGGTCATCATACTTGAGAATCTGTTGATATGTAAATACAAATTTTGATCTCTCGTTAGCAGCATGCAACCTGCTTCTCGCAAAATCGTTTTTTCACTTTTATAATAAAAGGTACGATTATAAAATAATATCCTCGTTTTTTGTGCCGGTCAGGGTGGTATACGGGCAGTAGTATGGACCGACTTTATTCAGACGTTTATCATGTTCGGTTCCATGCTACTAATCATAATCAAAGGGACATCGGACGTTGGTGGATTATCGGTGGTGCTAAGAAGAAATCTGGAGTCTGGCAGGCTCGAATTGCCCACGTGAGTAATCGACGATCGTGACTCGATTAAAATGCCATTCTAGTGTTAATCGTCGTTAACTTACACGCACCGTCTAATAGGACAGATTGGAATCCTCTCACGAGACACACGATATGGTCGCTCGTGGTTGGCGGATTCTTTCACTGGTTACAAATATCCGCCATTAATCAGAACATGATACAACGGTATCTCTCGTTACCCAGTTTGAAGTCGGCCAGGAGGTATCTAAATTATATTCGTTTACTGGACAGCGGATTTTATGCGTTTACAGCGGGTACGAGCAGACCGAGTGCAGTACATTAAATACTTAGAAGGAAATTAAAAATTCTGTTGCATCGATTTCAACTCGTTTGAACGATTACTAAAACGATGACAATTTTTATTTTGCATAAAAATCCGCTGTCTACTGATTTCACGTATACAGTAAATTCTCCCCAAATAAGGGGATAAAATCTTGTTGTTTCATATTAGTTCGAGGAACAATTATTTCAAATAACTATTTCTTGTTTCCATTTCAAATAAAATTTTCCCGTGTCTGTTGTCTGGACTATCAACGGGAACGCAAAAAGAAGATATGGGTCTTCCCGTTGGTGCGCCCAATGATCTACCGGCGAAGGTAAATTATGCAGAGGAAAAAAATGGTGACGGTGATTGTGGGTTTCAGGGCGCTCTGGATCTTCATAGTCGGTGTTGTGATAATAATGGGAACGTGCGGATACGCGGGATTGTTAATATATGCCTGGTATCATGAATGTGATCCACTTACGACGAAGGTAATGAAGCTTCCGTGACAGATCAATTCCACGGTTCATTCTAAACTAGAAGCGACGGATTTCATATATCCAATCGACATCACTTACGCGTTCGACATTGAATAATTTCCGTTCCGGGCTTCTGTTTATTAGGTCGAGTTCGTAATTACTTTTGTCGCGAGTAACGCCGATCCGACCAGCAATAATTAAGAAATACAGCGATATTAAGGATACACGATTCGAACGAGAATGATTAAACTTAACGATTACAGAAGCCCGAATCACAGTGTTATTTATACAATTATTTTAAACAGTTTAGCAGACTGGTTGATCTCGAAGTTCGAAGACAAAGAGGATCGAATGAAATAAAATGTCCCCCGATGAATTTTGTAAGTTTCAAGGAGAAAACGTTTTTTTTTTTTTTGATATAGCTAGCGGGTGCGAAGGACCAACTGTTGCCTCTGCTCGTCATGAACGTGTTGAAAGAAATGCCGGGACTTCCGGGGCTGTTCGTCGCCGGTGTGTTTAGCGCGGCGTTGAGGTAAATCGAAACCGAACTTCGATCGACGACTCACGAAAACCGAGCTACGTTTCTATCCACTACTGTTTCAGCTCTTTATCTACCGGCCTGAATTCCATGTCCGCCGTGGTGCTGGAAGACTTCATCAAACCGTTCAGGAAGACACCTTTCACGCCCAAAACGGCGGACACTTTGATGAAGCTCACAGTTGTGATTTTGGGGGTAACTTGCGTGGCCCTTGTGTTCGTTGTCGAAAAAACAGGATCTCACGTTTTGCAGGTATTTCGATTCGCAGAAATTAGAACGGGACATTTGTTCGTTTCGTCGAATAAATTAGGGAGAAACTCTAAATACAAGATCGAGTAATTTATAATAATATAGTATATAACAATAATGTGTTTTAGTTAACTACAAGCTTGACTTCAATTACCAGTGGACCTTCTCTGGCTATCTTCAGCATGGGAGTGTTATTGCCCTGGGTGAACGCCAAGGTATTAGCAAATTTACCATTCAATCGAATAATGTTTCACGAGAGGATTAATCAAATGATTTTACAAAATTCAGGGCGCCCTGATCGGCGGGCTTTCCGGTCTTAGTTTCATGAGTTGGATCAGTTTATCGGCCGAAGCAGCGATCGCCAGCGGTAGATTGAAGTAAGTTTCCCAGATTTTTGTAATGTACAGGGTGTGTGGGTTCGGTAAGAATTAGCACTTTCAATGTCTCTTTGTTTCTTCGAAAAATAACGGAGACATACAAGCGCTAATTCGTAATGGCCCACCCTGTATATCGGTATTTAAATCCTTTGTAACATTTGATCAGATTCGACGAGAAACCCATCTCTACGGAGGGCTGCTATTACACGTTTCCTCAGGTAGAGAGTTTGATATTCATCCCCCCTGACAACATTTTGAACGCGGGCGAAGACGATATGCTACCGTGAGTACATTGAAGACTGGATAATTTTTTTCAATTGCAAAATCAATTGACAGCTCGTAAACAGAAATGGACAATTTGGGAAGAGGAGAAATATATATATATATATAAAATACATATTAAAATAAATATATATATATATATATATATATTATATAAATCTAATATAAAATGGACGTTATAATTTAAAAGAATTACATTTTCAGAGAGCCTTTAGCGTTGTATCGTCTGAGTTATCTTTGGTACACTGTCACCGGCGCGTTGGTGACGATGAGCGTCGGTCTTCTCGTCAGTCTCATATCGTCGGAGAATATCGAGAAATTAGATCCAATGCTGGTGGCTCCGGTGATAAGGAGGTTTCTAAAACCGTCCAACAAGGAAGTACAAGTCGAGGTAAACGAATTAGGAAAACTCTATTCAGCCTTTTAGAGTATCGTATTAAACTGTAACAAAAAAAAAGAATCGTTGACTGGACTCACGAGAGCATACGTTTACGGTACAAAGCTATTCGTCTTGGCAATTATAATTGGTAAAATAATATTTCTATAATTTGTTCGTATTCTCGAGAACCAGGAAGCTTAGAAGTTCGCTTAAGGAAGCTTAGCAGTTTCTCTAACTCCTCGGTCGAGAAATTCGCTTTTACATATTTTTCATAGAAATTCAAATCTACGGTCGTCCCCGCAACGAAAAAGCATCACCTAGCTTAACCGTCCCGTTCGCCGTTCTAAATCCTATCGGACGATCTATAAATCTCTTTTGGTCTCCAGATTGGTAATATAGAGACCGGTCTCGAAGTACGAGGAACTAGACAAGAGAACACGACCAGGGACTCTTCATTGGCATGACCTTGACCGACGATCATTGGCGTTGATCGAATCAGGGGTCGACAAATCGTGCACGAGCAAAGTGTTTGGTTGACTGGCTGAAATATTAAATTAGAACGGCCGGAATATAAAACAAGTTAGAGCAATCATGAAAATAAAGTATGGAACGTCTCGGCAGCGTGTTTGAACCCGCGACCCGCGCTGCCAACGAACACGATGAGAGCGTGGCGGCCGCGGTTGTTGCGCGCAGCAACGTGCAGGAACGCGCGACGACGTCCAACGACACGAATCAGCTGCTCACCCTCTCGCCTTACAATTTTTTTTCGTTTCACAACTACGGGCATCAGTGCCACTTTGCCCTTAATAGATCGCCGAGGGGGGAGCAAGAAATTACACGTGTTCATCGTATCATGTACGCTCGCGGCAGCTGTTAGATAATCGTTAGATTGCGGTGCTTCCACGTGCTTCGGCGGAAGCTGAAGCCAGGCGGAAGGTCGGGTAATTTATTAACGGTGGGACCAGCGAGCGACCGGTTCCTGATTTTCTTTGCTCCACAATTGCCGAAATTAAACGGATCTTTCTACGAGCCGGTTTTCGTCGATGAACTTCATTCGTTCGAGCAACACAGTAATTTCTCCCTAATTCGCGCTCAGATTGACCCTCAGCTTGTGCACGGAAACGGACAATTTGGGAAAAGGAGATACGATTATCGGACCCTCCTTTTCATAGCTACCGATTCTAGACAATTATAAAAACAATCGTACAGTAATCGTACCTCCTCTTCCCAAATTGTCCACTTTTGCGAACAAGCTGAGCGTCAATTAGAGAGAGAGAGAGAGAGAGAGAGAGAGAGAGAGAGAGAGAGAGAGAGAGAGAGAGAGAGAGAGAGAGAGAGAGAGAGAGAGAGAGAGAGAGAGAGAGAGAGAGAGGGAGAGAGAGTTTACTGTAAGCAACGCAATATGGAATCGACGCACTGTATAGATACTATATAAATAACCAAGACGATCCGACGTTGTTCTAACAGACAAGAGTATGAACGATCGAACACGAATAGGAACAATAAAAGGAGTGAAACAGGTTGTTTTCATTTTTTACATTTACCCATAGATATAATGTGTTTCAATATTAACGAGGACGTACAAAGTTAACATGTAATGATAGTATTATATAATCTGATAATGTATTATTATTCCAATCTTTTTCGAACGAAGTTGTAACTTCCGTTGGAGGAAATATAAAACATTCGACGCTGAAGAAACTTGAACGTCTCCCGACAACCTATATTTTCTTCACTTTCCGTGACTCGTTACGCGCAACGAAGGATAATAGAAATAAAAGCTGTCCCTTTAAGCGGCGCAAATGATGTGTTCTCGAGGATACAATAAGATTCGGACGGATCGTATATCGCCGTACGTCTCTTTCTCGAGGCGTTTACAGCCTTTCTCGTCGATATAGCCGTGGAATATCGAGATTCAACGTGGTTACTATAGCCACCGGGTCACGGACCCCATGATCTTCTCGTTTCCACACGACCCGGACACCTTATTGTATTCCTCTCGATCGCGTCATTACATCGACGGTCGTATCGCCGACACGGTATAACTATAATACAAGTGCAAGACGCGAACCTTAAAGCGAGTAAATCAAACGTGCTTACTCTCTAATTGTAGAACGAACTTAAGAAAATGAGTATTGCGTATGATCTATACAATTCCGATGTGCCGAGGGAAAACGGCGTTTCCAGCGAAACACTCGATGCGCAACGCGACGCTTCTACACGCGTCGCGCCGTGATTCTACGACTAGAACTAAAGAAAAAAAGAAAATTGATTCTCTCGCAGCAGGAAGCAGTCGGCTTAAGCTTCTCATTCGTCGAACGTGTGTGTTCCGATGGTTTCGATAATTGGCCCCGGAACGCGGGAGCAGTGAATGAATGACGAAACTTAAAAATACATCCGCTGCGCGACCATTCGCGCGGAACCAAACAGATTAAAAAGCGGAAAATAGATGTCTCGACATCACGCGAACACGACGATTTCGTATTCAACCGGTGCGATAAGGTTTTGTTTGGTGCTTCGACAGAAAGGTTTGAATTTCTTTTTTCTTTTTTCTTTTTTGTAGCAGCTGGGTGTGTCGGATGGTATCGACGGGTGACGAGGGGGGGCCAGAAAATTCTTGAATATATTTTATTCGTCCAAAATATATTTTTGTTTTTCTCTCTATCGCATGCGATATGTTGTATGAGCCGATAACCGTGCGCGGCCCGCTCGTCGGGCCGCGTCGCGGGAGATGGTAGAAAAGGGACAACGAAGAGAATCCGTTCGAAAAATAAGTACAGAGATCGGTGAACAGGAATGCGGATAACAGATTTTACATCACTATAATGCTTCGTATATTGCTATCGCTATTATTACGCATTTACAAATACAGCTTCTCGCGTGACAAGGTAAGCTTAAGATCACTTTGATTGGCCGCGGAAACAGACCCCGTGCAGTCCACGGTTGTCTAACGGGTAATGATTATTGAGCATCAGATTCACAAGTACGGGGGGGATTCGAATGTTGAACGTTGGAAATCGCCTGGAAAGCGGCGCGTGTCCGCCGTGGATTGGTTTTCTGACAAAGTTCGCCGTGCCTCTGGCTGGAAAGAATTACGGACCCGGGTTCGGACATTGTTCTGATATTTTGTACTATGAAAGATCTGGCAAACTGCACGGGCGTCCCTCGTTTCCGTCGGTCAGAAGACACGGATGCGACAGACATTTCTCTGCGATAGAATTTTCACCTGTTCGGCACGATTTTGTACCTCTAAAATGCCGGTTTGCGGAAAGCGCGGCGCTCGTCGTACGGTCCAACGGCGTCGCTCCACCATCGGGCCCATTTACCAACAGATCTCGTGGAAGGTTCGGCGCTTTGCTCGTGATCGTTCATGCCGATAAACTTGGCTCGCGAACCAGTGAATCTCTATGGACGATAAAACGCGAGTCGAAAAAGATAATATAAAGTAAAATGGTAGTACAAAATACTTAATTAACATCGCTGCGAATATTTCGATATCACCGTTGGTTAATTAAGCTGTCTTTTGTTCATTTAGAAGTCCCGGACTTCTTGTTACAATGTGCAAACGATCCCGTTAAATTTTTAAGCAATGTCGTACGCTAAAACGAAGGAGAAATAGGAACGCACGATCGCGGATCTTCGCGTGCATTTATTTACATATTTTTGAAATATGAGGAAACATCCGCGTTAACGAACACACTTTCTTTGCACCGATTGCAACATAAAAAATATTCTAGATGGTAAATCGAACGTCCGTTGCACCCTTGGTTTTTATAAAACGATCTGTCGAAGCGGCAATTTGCAGGAAGATCGGCGATCCCTTTGTGAAACCGATTTCTCTCGAACATAGCCAAACGTGAATATCAGCTGAACAATTATTTTGTACGAACAATTATACTGTTGGCAAGCATCCGGAGAACCTTCCACGAAATTCAGTGGATCGAGAACAAGCACGGTCAGGCGTACGCGTTAATTCCTTTAGTGCTACGTTATATTACTTTTACAAAAGTTCCTCGAAATACTGCGAAGTATTACAGATACATATTCGATAAAAACGACGGGACCGAGAAGGTTCCAGCTACCGTCGCATTCTCACTCACTTCATTGTTTCTATCTGTACAACAATCGTCCCCAGATCCTGGCGTAACAACACACGACTACCACTATCGGCACTCGTTTCACTTTACCGGGTTTCTCGGTTGATCCAAGACGGTAACAACCATAAACGAATACGCGTGTAGAAAACCGGCGAACGTGTTCATTTATTCGCGCGTTATCGTATAAAAAACTGCTACGACGATCGCTGTGGAAGAAAATCACAAAAGATTGTTTGTGCTAACGTAAACGTGATCGTCGCAAATCAAATCGAAGCTCGTGGATCAAGTTTGTCGACACCTGTGTGACACGAGTACAGAAGTTCAGGCTCGTGATTATAAATCCAATACGTCGACAACAACGATTTTAGTAGACCCTACTTCAACGCTAAAAATAATTATCACCTATTAAACGACATTGTTAATACTCGTTCGCATGGAGTAACAACAACATGTTTCGGAGGGCAATGCAAAAATACAACGTATTTCGAATTTCATTACAAAATGCGCGTGGAGAAATCGTTGATCGTGATCAACACACGAACACTCTGCACATTAAATAAATGCTCCAACGTAAATGGTTCGCAACAATTTAAAGGAATATATGTATACGCTGCTGTATAAATAAATA
Source organism: Megalopta genalis (assembly GCF_051020955.1). Classification (NCBI taxonomy): domain Eukaryota; kingdom Metazoa; phylum Arthropoda; class Insecta; order Hymenoptera; family Halictidae; genus Megalopta; species Megalopta genalis. Next base: position 19,083,099 of record NC_135017.1, read on the forward strand.
TACTGTACTGTTGATTGGTACATTGTCGAAAATCGATAATTGAAAAAACGTTAAGGTCTCTACGGTAGAACCTTGTCTATCAAAGTATAAAAATCTATCAAAAAGTATAAAAATTCTGTAGGAAAATAGTCGATTAGTCTTCTCATTACGCCGATACGGTACTTTTCTTGAACTCGCCGCTCGATCTCGTTTAAACAATAATGTTACACGCCTACAAATAAACAACAAGTGCAAGTTAACACCGTCGGAATGCAAAAAGTATCTGCGTCGAACTCGAAGCGTATCCTTTTCGACACTGTACGTTTCTCAACTCATACGCTATGCTTGAAGAATGTCTAATTAGTCACGACGATACTCGCAGTTCGTCGGACAAGCGACCAAGTATTTTCTCTTTCTTTTTTTTTCATTTCTTTTTGCAAACAACGCGTCTCGGTACAAAATTTATACACGCAGCCGCAATAGTTTTCCAGCGAATTGTCGAGGTAATTTCGTTCTAAACAAGCTGTATTTTCTATTTCGTATTTACATTACTCGGCCCCCGTGAAAAAAGGTACCAAAATATATATAAATATATATAAATATATATGTATCTCGTATGACGTGTCGCGATAGAAAAATTAATTAACTAAGATAACCCAGTACGATGCCGCCTCTTAGTCAGTCCGAGGCACACGTTGTGTCGTGTTAAGATTGCGTGTAGAAACGGGGGAACGATGAAGTTATCCACCGTCCACCGTTCTTCCACGATCGTTCCTCGAAACAACGTCGGTTTCTACACGAATCTCTGAACATCAACCGAGCTGCAGCAACTACTTTATGCAGACTAGATCACCATTTTCGAACGAAGAAATAGTTTCGTTTCTCGGTTCCGATCTACGCGAGTATCTTCTGAAAACCAGCGCTTTCGACTTCGTAATTTCGTCAAAGACCAAGCTGTTCCAATGAGCAACAGGCAGAAAGAGTGCTCGATCTCTGCTCTTTCATTTTTCCATTACTTTTCTACCCAATTGCCTCTCTTCCCTATTATAAATCATTATAAATAGACTGCGGATCTTTATCTTTCTTTTGTCTACATCTAAGTCAGTTGAAAATGATACATAGACGTTCTTGAGTTATTTTAAAACTTTCATCGGTTTAAATTTTAGTTCGACATTTTTGTCACACAAATGCGTATAAAATTCGCAGTCTATTTACGAATATAACGGACAGTTCGTAAGAATTTAGACGAGATAACACAGGCTATTTTATGCCCCTTCGATCATTTAATACTAATCTACTTTTACTATTTTATGCTCGGATCAGAGGCGAGTAAATGGACAAAACGCGAACGTCGAACAAAAGAGTAAAGGTTCAAGCAATATTTCTGATCCTTGTACGTTAATATATCTTGATCTTTGTAGAAGTTATAAAATTAGATATGTCGCCGTCCGTCCTGCCTAATTGCAAGAAACATGGCGAACGACTTGAGACGAACTGACCAGGTTCCGAAGGATCGTTCGCGGTTCACTGATATACAAAATATTTACTCGCAGCTTTCGAACCGGCCGACGCTTGTACACAATGTTAATCAATCGTAAATATGTTCACTGTACAAGCAGATCGTATAGAAAATACTTCTCGATCGTATAAATGCTAGGCGTTCGAGGTTCCAAGGACATTTCTCCACCGAGTAACCTCTTCAGTTCTGTTTCGCGATGAAAACGAAAATCAAAGATCGCGTTTAGACGAACGTTCGAACGACAGCTACACAGTGGAAGCATCGAGGACGCGACGATTAAATCGAGCCGAGATCGCACGCGCTTTCGTCCAACAGATCCGAACAGACTAGGGCTCGCTAGAGGACTCGATAAACGCGAAACAACCCCTTTCATTTTCACAACACTATGCTCTCGTCGTATGCTAACAACCGCTACGACCGATTTACAAATATCGTTCGACAGAGCTCGTAATCCCAGAGCGCGTTCAAAGCTGATCAACCTCGTCGTTTTTGGTCCCATTTCGATCTACAATAATTCGATTTGTTTCAACGAAACGAATGCCGTCAAATACCGCGGAAACTGGCAAAACATTGAGCCCGTTTTTACACGCTTTACACAATATCTCTCGATCTTCGTTAAATTTGATAAACATTAAAAAGGAAGAACAACACGAGCAACAAATAAGTTCGAAACTCCAAGTTTCTCGATACGCTGCGAACTGATTCGACGAATCGACATTTTACAGAGCTCTTTCGCTCGCAATGAAAGTTGCATCGTCCCCTATGCTCGTTTACCTGAGGTCTACGCTAAAACGTTGCGCGGCCGACGGACTTCCCAGCGGACTACCTATTATATGCTTTTCGCGGACAATGGAGGACCCGTTGATCGCGTTACGCGGGAAGAACGTGTCATCGAAATGAAACGCGGGGGACAATCGCGCGGACGTCGATGTCGACCCGATCAAAGGAACCTCGTAAACCGCGGGATCGGTAATCTACTCGTTCGTTCTGCTCGTCCTCTGGCTCGAGCAGCATTCTCGTCGAGACTGTCTCGAAGAATGTCCCGTGTGCCGCCGGCGCGGTCGCCGGTCTCGCTTCGACGAGAATAAAGGAACTGAAACGTCTTAACGGACTATTTCTATTTTCGCGCACGATTCTCGGTTTCTTATTGGCTAGCCTACTACCTATCTCTAGATGCGTGAATTGACAGTTCGATGACAGGGAGAGCGCGACGCGAGACAGTTCAAATGCGTTTGTACGTGCTCCGTTCGCGAACGGAGAATCTCAAAGTAGAAAATCGCACGACAAAAACTACGAGTAGACGGCGGCGGGCCGCGATGCAAAAGCTGCGTGGAATTTCTCTCGTTCGCCGTTCCGGCTTCGGACAGCTAGTTTATAAATACACGATACGCCGCGTCGACGACCGCGGCCCGACGATCCCTCGACTCGGAGCGGTTCGCAAGCACGCGCAAGGTGAATGTGATCGAACGCATAGATCATCGACCAACTGAAATTTTACTTAACGATAAACTTGCCTGAGAACGACCGACTCGCGTTGCCTCGTAAAGACGCGATAACATGGAATTTTCCTAGACTTTGTGCCGTTTTCTTTTTCTTTTTTTTATTGTGAGTTAGAAGTCTCCATTGTTCTTGCAATTCTCGAGTGAAGAATGGCCGGTCATTCAGAGCGGTAGAGGTTTAGCGTTAAGAACGAAGAGGAACGAAGGGGTGAACAACGCAAAGTTGTGCACGCTCGGCACAGGCGCCGGCGCGCATTTGATCTGCCTCGATATAAGTGATGCGGAGGCGATAACAGTGGAGATAATGGGAAGTGTTCAAATGGAATCGCACGCAGCGGCCAACTCGAATTGGATCGCCAGACAGAAATTCGTAGCGCGACATCGCAGGCGACACTTCCGAACCTGAACGCGGCGTCTCGTCGCGAATTGGTCGTCGCAACATCGTTCCTATAACTGCTGGCACGGCACGGTTTGCGGCGGCGGTGCTGGCGGCAACGGTGCGTTCTCCTCGTGTATCATCACGAGTTTACCGTACTTCACCATTCTGGTCCCATGCTTTTGCTGCAAACAACATCCTGCTCGTTTAGTACGAACCGCCCTTCTCTATCGTCAACTTTCGAAACTGATAATATCGTTTCCGGTACTATCGCGTGGATGTATCGGTTGGTTGCAAAAGAGTCTGTCCATCTTGAGTAACCAATAAACGTTGCACAAAATTAGATATTTGCCAATGAGTATCACCATGCTGAATGAGTTCGTATGATTCGATCGATTCGCCGACAGACCGCGGATCTTACTGCAGAGAAACTGGCATCTTTCAAAGACGCAATTCATCGAAAAAAATTGTGATCTTTCGCTTGCGTACAGATTTATGCATAAAATCCGCAGTCTATTGCCACTAACGACGCGCCGCTGTTCATGAATATTAAATCATTTTAATCTACAATGTTATTAATTAACAAAAGAAAGAACAAACAGTATGAATTTCAATTGCAAGCAGTTTCGTAACTTGGCGTCTATCGATTATAATACCGCACCGAACGCGAAGATCGTGTCTCGAAACAACAGTTGCTGTGATTTTTACTTCATCCGTCACGTATGATTATAATATTTATGATCGGGCATACAAAATAATAAAAGAAAGAACGCTGACAAAATCACTTATTTATCGCGAAATGTAAATACACGCTGCCATGATACGAGCACGTTTCACCGTTGATACACCGAGGTTGCATTAATAACAAAAAAAGAAAACGATCGTGCAATACTGTATGCCTCTCTATTCTCTCAAAACAATCAAAATCGTATGTATAAAATAAGCGAGCCTTATTACGCTACGCGAGACTTATCATGAAACTGTTTGTACTGTGCATTACCTGCGACATCGTTCCCGCTGTCCAGCTACCGTTGCTGCTCCCGCTGTCGCTTCCGCTGGATGTGATACCGTCCTCGAGGACGAGCTTCGTCTCGAACCCCTCGACCTCCAGGTCCAGATAGAGCTGGCCCAGCTGGTCGTTCACCAACAAAGGCTGATTGAAATTCTTTAAGGCGTCCATGTCCGCTTGGAGCACCTCGGTCAGTGTCTTCGGGTGTATTTGGTACTCGTATATCAGTTCTGGCGTCAGCTGGACACCTTCGAGCCAGGGCGGCTCTTTTCTTCGCTTACCTTGATGCTGCTTCGTGTTCTCCTGAAAAAAACGGACAGATATAGTCGGCGGAAAGAGGATAGACCGTTATCGTATCAAAGGCTACCAAATTAGCTACTAAATTCTTACTGAAACTGGTTTGCCACTTTTTGGTAACTGTTAAGCGTCGACTCACCTCGGGCAGGTACTCCGTCGGTTTCTGGTCCGGGTTGCAGCTGCTGTCGCTGCTCTTGTACAGGAAACTGCTGTAGAAGCTTGACGAGCTCGATTCGTCGACGTTGTAATCGTTCTGCTTGTGCACCTTTTGAGTGACCGGCGTCGGAGCGTCTACCAGGCTGGAGCAACCGCCGTCCATGCTGACGCAGGACGAGAACAGCTCGCCGGGTGATAATACCTGATAAAGATTGAATTTCTAATATAGTAGAAACGACGGGAATTATTCGATATCCGAGCTGTATGCCAAGCGTGAACAAGATCAGCGTACCTTTTTCGAGGACTCGGACATCGCCATGGTGCTGCCTGGTTCCGCTTTGACGCTGGTCGCCTGACTCGCCGGTCGCTTCCGTTCCAAACACTTGTCAACAACAGACTGGTTGTTAGTTTCGCGCGTAACCGGCGTCAGTTCAGGGGTCACGAAAGGCCTGTACATCATGCCGGCTGGCGGCGGGCCACCGAACACCGGAGGACAAATCACTCCGGCCATCGTCGTCGTCACGTACGACACTGGCACGAACACTGGAAAATTCGATTGGAACGCTCGATCATCTTTGTTCCCGTGAAAATCTCATTCTTCTACAGAAGCTTGCGAGTTAACGAATCGACAAGGACGAGTTTAGATGGATAAACGAGATAAATAGATAAAGACGGGTATAGAGATAAATGAGATTAGTGAAGAAAGGCGAATTAAATCAGGCGAAATTTGAAAGTTTCGGGTTGCTGGAACAATAGCTGATTCTAACTGACTTCTCTCAGTCTAATGGATTCCAAAGCGCACGGATGATAGCTTATGAACACTTTGAGACGTAAGTTAAGAAACCAAACTGTTCTGACAAGTGTCATGTGTGTTATTCTCGGCAACGTTTTATCGCGTGTCTATTGCACACATCTCTTTTTTGTGTTTGTGTATTCTGTTGTAAACTGGACTGTGTATCTCTATGCGATTGTGGTCTAAGAAGAGAAAGTTGTAAACTATACTGTTCCGCAGAACTTGTAATAACGATAATTGTAATAATTGTATTAATTGTATTCATTGGTCATTTGGTTTGCTTCTTAGCTTTTGCCAGTAAGTGCATCAATTTTCTCTGTATTTCTTACTTCTCTGTTTCACTCCTTCCTTTTCGTACTCTATTCTAAAGTCATTCTTTGAAGAAGAATGTACATACTGTAAGGATTGATCTGTGGCTGTTGCATGGATTGGGGCGGGCTTGGCTTCTCCTGCATCGGCGATAAAACCGGATGGTCCTTGGTTTGTGGGACCGGAACATAATATACCGGAATCATCGACGGCAGTACTGGTATCCTGGGTATTGCTTGTGTATTGGCGCTGTAATTTGAACAGAATCATTGGCCGATAGATACTTCGGTAATTCGTGAGTAGATTATCCTATCGAATCAGCTCTTTCGAGGATTAAAAAGGATTGCGAATATAGTCTCGCAATCTGTCTCAAACAGAATCTCAGTTTACAGTAATTGTTAGCCAGTTGCATGCGATGATAAGATCTAACTTGAAAAATGTGCATTCGTTAATTTTACATTTCTTCAGGTTACACGTCTCTCGATTATCTGATATTTAAGCTCCTACAACACATTGTACATCGTGTATAATGAAATGGAAACATTTTCACGTGGCCAAAAAGTTAGGATAACGTGTTCAGTCATTTCGTATTGCAGATTGACTCACTTTGGTAGCACGTTGCTTGGCTGAGCAGGCGGCGGAGGCGGCACGGTCACCGACAAAGGTTGCCACAGGTTTATGTTGCCACCAGCTTGGATAACAGTCGATTGATCGAGACTCATGCTTGCCACCGTCGTAGTGACGTTGGTAGGGAATTGACCCGCGGTACTTGTTCTCGACATTTCCTCGTGCTTGGAGATCTGATGAAACAGTATATACACTGTCTTTAGCAAAAGTTAGAGATCAAACCGAAGACACGCTCGCGTAGATTAAACAACTCTTATCTCTACAATCAACGAGTACCGTCGTTAAACTCCTAGTAATTGTACGTTTCTGACGTACATTCGCACGACCACGGAATAGTGAAACGATGAATAGCAATGACTTAATATAAGAACAACTCTCACGAACAACAGAAATGTTCCCAGTTCAGTAAATCGTATTGCATTGTCGTCGAAAGATACAAGGTATAACTAACTTTAAAACTATCTCCCTCCCAGCTGTGGCTTCCGGTTCTCTTCACCCCGTGACCCTGATTGATGAAATGCGCGTTCGGGTCCCCGGACATTTTCTCGGTCTTGATCCGCGAATCCTTCAGCTTGTCGCTGTTCTTGATACTGGAACGGAGCTCCCGATGCTTCTGCATCATCAGTTTCTCCATGTCCTCGTTGTGACGATTCAATAGCGACTCGGTCAGGGTGGGTGGCTTGAAGCTTTCGGTGGTGGTGGTGTTGCTGGCGGTGTTCGAGGTGTTGCCTCTGCTCGCCGAACTGGTCTGATTGTTGGACCCGCTGCTCAGATTCTCGGCGCTACCGCTGCCGCTCGCGCCGCTTCCGTTAATCGGCGACATGCATTTCCTTGCTATCGATAACATTATTATTATTATTACGTAACAATATTTATCTCGTCAAAGAAATTTCGATAGAGTGCAAAAGAAGAAGAAGAAGAACTAGAAGAAACGTTAAATCTAAATACCTGCTGAGTTCGGACTGGTCTTCTCACCCTCGTCGTTGCTGGAATTAATGTTCTCCTCGTCGCTGCCGTACATGGTGGTCACCGGGGGTTTGCTCTTAAAGAATCTTTCGATATTCTCATTGTAGTTGAGCTGATTGTAGCTCGGCGGCGTCTCGGTGGATGATTTACTGTCGTAGTACTCGTGATGGGGCGATATCTCACCGAGCATCACGCTGTCGTGTTCCTGCAACAAGGGATTGCGTGATCCCTTCACAAGTATATTGTAGCGACTTAGAATGAGTTGTCACATGATTTTCGTCACTGTCAGTTGTTTTGCATATTTGCGTTGCGTTGCGTTAGGGGGAGGGGGGGGGGCGGTTACGAAATTGTTCTACTTCCGTGTTACCGGGTTATTCGGTCGCGAACAAATTCACCGGTTAAAAACAAAACACGCTTGTTACCGCGCGATGCAAAAGGAAGGGGGGTAGTTGGGGAGGATCCAGCGACCACGCGTGTGTCGGCCAACGCGAGACTTGCCACCGCAAAAATGCAATTTTTTTACAGCGCACGAGCGACCAGTTGATCAACTTATTCATTTTGTTTCCCAGGCCTGCGACAAACTGTTACTTCGACTACAGCACAACTTCGACCAACTTCCTACCAAGTCCGTTATTCCAACCGCGCCCAGCCCACCCGCGCCTTCCTCATTCGCACACTTGCTCCCCTAGGCTTCCCTCGAATCGTGTTTCGACGCATCCCCGGCGAAGAGAATCGACGCGCGGATCGATAAAAAATCGTCGAAACGATGATTCGACCTGCTACTGAAAATCGCACGCCGTCCAACCGCGGCTCGCCCACGGGTTTTCTCGCGTGTAACTCGGCCTCGAGAACACGTTGGGAGAACGTTCGTTTCGAAGATAAACGCCGGAACAAGATCGTAGCCAGAACAAGATCGAACGATCGACGGACGAAAGGTGGTCGATCGTTTCCGCCGAAAATCCGAGAGACCGCCGAATCATTCGCACACAGCCCCGGACACGCTCGGTCCGCCATTCTCGCCCTCTCGATTCCTCTCGTTAGTTTCAAAACCTTGTAAGCGAAGAGACACGCGGGGCCTCTATTCACGAACGTCACATATTGCAATAATTTATCAATACACTTGTAGCCGTTAGCTGTACCGATCGTTTCTCGTGTGCTAGAAAATCGCGACCACGTAGCAGCAGGGTTCGTCGGAAGGGGTTCCGTCGACATTTCGAAAACGTCCGGTCGAAAAGGGTTCGCAGCTTCGTGACAGACGTACGAACGATCCAATGCGGTTCACGGGATCTGCGAACCGATTGGTGACCGTGAAACGCAACCAGCATTGTATCCTTGCGAAATCGCAGTCGAGAAGGTACGACGAGGAAAATCTTCTGGAACTTGGAGACGAGGGAGGAAGTTCTCGTAACGAAGAAGAACCGCCGTCTGGACACCCCAAAACTCCACGAAAATGAAACGCACGCAGCCAGGCAAATCCACGGTCGACGAAAGTTGCGCGAAAGCTTGGAGCGACGAGAAGACAGCGCGGAATAAGGAAACGTCTTCTCCGTTGGGGTGGTGTACTCTGTCGCGAGAATTCAATGAAAGCGAGATCGGATCGAATGCGCCTTTGAATCGAGCGATCGATCCGCCGAGGAGGAGATCGAGGAGATTTGCCGACGACATCGACCCCGCCGAAACTCGAGGATTACCGGACACAATTGTCCGATGAAACGCCCATTATCTACGTTCGGTTTTTCTCTGCGACACACGCTTCTCGGCTCTCCCACGGTCCGTCGGCGTTCGTTCGTCCGCGGACGCCGGGAAAACGGGAGCGATCAGTTACAGTATGTTCCAAACTGTTGCAATGGAGGTTGACATTGTGAGTCGAAATGGTTCTCTAAGATTTTCGTTTCTAATCAAGTTTTAACGAATAATGATAATTGAATGAAAGATATGTAAGTAGACTTACCAACAACGTCCCTACAAGGTTTTGAAATTGACGCTATCCATCACCGGACCTACGCAATTCTCTCAGTTTGCCCTCCGTCCTACGAAACAACTTGGTAGACGGTTCATAGAATTTTCGTTTCCGCTCTCTCTCTCATTACTCTCTTTCTCTCCTCTTTTTTTCTCTTTCCCCGTTTTCCGTTCTCTTTAACATTAGTTCTTACTTACGCGACTAGCCACGTACGAAATTACGGTAGCAGGTGTGCGTGAATTACCCTAACTTGCGAGAAATACGTGGCTACAGTGTTACTTTTGCGAGACAACCATCCGGTTAGATCGTGACACCAGGCTGTAAAATGTTTAATCAATTGCTGTGTACCTTTTACTCACCTTGCACCCATTGCTTTGCAATTATCATCTAAGATATTCGCCGACGTATACCCGCAGGAAGCAACCAGAGCCTCGGTTTCCTTTTTTTTTCGTTCGTCGACGTAAACTCGAACACGAGAACGCGTCGCGGAATTCGGACTAAACGAAACGAAACGAAACGAAACGAAACGAAACGTGGCGTGACGAGAAGTTCAATTATCTGGTCGCTTCCTGAACAAACGTATCAGCCGAGAATATTTTCCCCGTCGTCCACCTAAGTCGATTATACTCTACTTACGTCATGCTTTTCAGAGCGGTCCAGCAAAGAGAAAAGAAATGCTTGCGACCTGGCGTCGAGAGAGAACCGCTCTAAAATCGCTACGTACCGCAATCGTTCGAAACTTAATACGTCGTTTGGTGCCACGAAATGCCAATGATCATGGACGGTGGCCGAAATTATTCTACTCTAAAGATTTCTCCTAGAAACGGGCGCACCCCTTGCACCGCGATTTCTTTCGCAGCCGCGTCGCGATTGTCAGTTTCTCTTCGCTGATAAATTCCTGGGCGAGCAAGAAAAAGCCTTCGCTTTACAGCGTTTAAATATTGATAATTAAAGTGGCGAATTTGATTTCCATGTATATTTGATAGATCGTCGTTTCAGTGCAAGGGGTTAACTATAGTTGTGCCAATAATGTAATTCGTATAATCATTAACTTCAACATCTGGCGACAGTGTAAGCTATTACACAGAGATCTCATTGTTTAAAAAGAACGCGGATTTAAGACGGATCTGGATGCGCGATTTTTATATATCCAGAATTTTCTACAAGCTGTCTAGTATTTTTGCTTTACATTCGACCGAATCCTAATTTGATTCTGTTCGATAATATAATCGCCGGCCGATTCAAGCGTTCAATTTGTGCTTGTAAACACTAACATTACAACGCTGTAATAGCGAGCTCTATTCTATACTTGAAAAATATGAAATTTCTTGTTCGAGCACAATAACTTGGCCACTTCCGGCGAGTTACCAAATTAAGAAGATTCTCAAGCATCGCAAATTTCTTTTTTCTTGTACCGTGCCGATTGGTTCCTATGCGTTCTCGGCACGACGCGTTCGCGTTGTTCTCCGTTAAATTATTAAAACGGCATCTACCAAAAAGATGTTCGAAAAAGGAGACAGCGGGATCGAGAACATCGGCGGCGAACGGATCGTTGGGAAAACGCAATCGTCGGAAACGTTGCGTCTACAAATATCTAACAATAAGATTCGAACAGGTTCCACGTAATCTCGTCGCAGGCAGAACGTGGTAAATATGTATAAGAGAATTAAGTATACTTTTTTTTCTTTCTCGTAGCATGCCACCAGAGCGCGTCATAGGCGTAACTACTAGTAGCAGAATAGATAAAAAAGTGTCGGCGATACTAAAACGTAGCTAATAGTCACCGAAAAACTCCTGTCGTCGGCAGCGAGCACATCTTTGCCAAGACCGGGTGCCCTCGTCTCCTGGAGCAGATTTTCCATGAAGGACGCGAGGTCCTTGCATCTTTTCGACACGTCGAGCTCCGCTATATCTGACTTTCTTTGGATGTTCTGCGCAGACGTACGATAGAACAAAAGAGAAAAACGTTGGGGATTGAGTGGACACATTAGCTGGGAATTAAGTGTTTTTTTTTGTTTTTTTTTGGTTCGTTCGGTTGCGACTATTAATATAACAGGACCTAATTCGATCGATCTTTCCTGTCCCGTTTACGTTCCTCGATTCGATTTATTGCTAGCCTATTGCTCGCCGTTTACTTCGCAGTTGTCTACCGGTTCAGATCGGGCCGAGAGGCGATCAGACTTTTTGTCACCTTCGGAAAGAACGGCAAACTCGAGAGTATCGTTTTAATCGCGCACGATTTATCTCGACAATTTTCGTCTCGAATTTTTCTGCGACGATAGAAACGATCTTCGAAATTCTCTCTAAAATTGGTCCGACACCTCCCGACCCGCGTATCCGCACATCCCCTTCATGGTATACGTATCAGGTTCGTGTATTACGTGACACGTGAACCATATATCTAGAACGTGCATTCACAATAGTTTCGTGGCGTTCAATACCAGATAATGATCAGACCAAGTTCAATGTAATCGCCGCGACAATTAGAGCGGATCGATGCTCGAAGAAACAAACAAATTCCATGTTACGTATGCTTAATGACTTGCCGGTGCTTTCATCATTCCCAGCTGAAAGAAGGGATGGCGCTTTCTGTCTCGAATCCGGAACCATGCGTTTGCCGAATGAATTTATATTCGAATAACGAACGACTTTTTGTGCAAATGAATTCTTGCTTGAATGAATTCTTATTCTAATGTATTATTATACTAATGAATTCTTGGTCGAATGAATTCTTGTTCGAATGAATTCTTGTACAAATGAATTCTTGTACAAATGAATTCTTGTACAAATGAATTCTTGTTCGAATAAATTCTTACTCGAATAAATTCTTATACAAATGAATTCTTGTTCGAATGAATTCTTATACAAATGAATTCTTGTTCGAATGAATTCTTGTTCGAATGAATTCTTATACAAATGAATTCTTGTTCGAATGAATTCTTATACAAATGAATTCTTGTTCGAATGAATTCTTATACAAATGAATTCTTATACAAATGAATTCTTGTTCGAACGAATTCTTATACAAATGAATTCTTGTTCGAATGAATTCTTATACAAATGAATTCTTGTTCGAATAGATTCTTATACAAATGAATTCTTACTCGACCGAATTTGTATACAAATGAATTCTTGTTCGAACGAATTCTTGATCAAGCGAATACCGCTGAACGCCACGGCGCTACGGGTTTTACCTTTTCGAAAGGACTCGACAATCGTCGGACATACACGCACGGCCAATTAGACATTATTGCGCTCTAACTATGTAGATACACCGCTGGGTCGGGGCGGATCTGATCGGTGAGAGAAAACGTACCTCGTCGAGAAGCGCCCGTATTTCCCCTTGTATGATCTTGGACTCTTTGATCACCTCCTCGCTAATGTTGACCAGCTGGCCGAACTCGGTGGCGCTCGGCAAGCGGAATATATCGGAATTCGCCGGGCCCTTCAGTACTCTGTGTTGACCTACGACAAACTCTAGTTTTTTCGTCCAGGGATTGATAAAGGACGACCACTCGGTTTCGAGGACGACGTAGCCACCGTTCTGCACTCCGAACCTGTAGGGTTTCGATCTGAAGGAGGCACCTTCGAGCCTGATCACCTGTTCAACGATACGCGTATAAGTATTGAATTAATCGAGGGGCGGGTGACTAATAACGCCGATTCAGAATATTTTATTATTTGTCGTGTGTGTATATGTCGTACGGGACGCTCTCGGGACTCGCACGTCTCTTTTGCTCGCACTTTTTTCTACGGATTCACACCCGTATCTTTCTCTCGTCCGTATTTACTCCCTAGTCTCTCTATCATTCACACCTATCCCCGTACCGTTTCGTTCTTTATTATTATTATTATTATTTGTTTTTTTGTTCGATTTTGATTTTGACTCGTAATTTCTCGATTAATCGATTATACTTTCGTGTCACCGATCGAAGCCTATGAAAACAATGGTTGTTTTTTTCGGTTCTGGGATGCGCATGCTCACAGTCTCATAGATGTCTTTGATGAATGGCAGATCCTCGGGATGGTAGAAGTCAAACAGCGAACGGCCGACCATATCCTGTGGTAGGTATCCAAAGTATTGGACTACGTCGGGATCGACATGGGATAGGTAGCACGTCGCTGTGTGCCGGGTCGTGAATATCGAAGATATTATCGTTTCTTCTGGCGCTGCGGAGAACGATAATAAAAACAAAGGTCGGGGTCATTCTATCTCTTGCCAGACGGTTCCACCGTAATGAAAAGTTTTAGTCATTTGAATGGCACGCGTTAAAAGCAAAAAAACAACTACAAATGTACCTTCGCAGAAAAGCCTGCGTGCGCGCGATTTACTTGCTCTTTTGTTTGATATTTTCTTTTTGTTCCCTTTCGTTTGGTTACTTTTATCATTACCGTCATTTACCGCTTTCGTTATCTCTATCCGATCGTTCAGTTAGTCGTTATTGCTCTTTTTTTCTCTCTCTCTCACTCTTTTTCTCTCTCTCTTACTCTCGCTCTCGTTCCCTTTCCGTCTGTTTTATACGCACCTTATTCGTTTCGTATAACACAGGATACATTATTTTTGCACGACACCTTCGGAACAAAAGAACTATTTAGATTACAACCGAATGCCAGTTTCGGTCATTCGTTCATGCGAACCCTTCAACAGGCTTCTCTGTAGCTCTCTCTCTCTCTCTCTCTCTCTCTCTTTTTTAGCATGGCACACTGAAAGACTGACTTCGGCTAGCGCATTAATTCGCTTAAACAAGCTTAAAGCAATTCGCTTAAGCAATTACAATGTTTTATAACTGGTCGATGGATAAGCGCACGAGCAAGTTTCAAAGTAAAAAGATCATTCTAAATCGGATCTAAAACATTCTGCCGTTTTCGAAACAAGTTTCCAATGGACACTTTCGTGTGTTATAATGATTTTAGCAACGATATTAACCAATGATTGCGATTCGAATTGTTAATGGGAGAAACGGTGCAGTCAGCATTTCTGGTGAAGATCGATTGGAAAGATATAAAAATAAATTGAAATAATGGATTCTCTCTTTATCCGACGAGCGCTAACGGCAGTCAACCTTGTATCGCTCTACAACTACACGAACAAACGAAACGCACAAACATGGAAAGAAATTATTGCGAAATCTTCTCCGTGTAAGCGTTAATGCCAGAGCGAGGGGAGAATGAAGCTTAATTAGAAAATTATATGCCAGCTAAGGAAACCAGAGCAATTAAGTTACGTACGTCTTCGTCGTACCTGGACGCGTTTATGTGCACGATAATTGATAACTTATCTCGATTGGAAATATCAACAAGCTCGAACGAAAACGTACCGCCACGATGTGGCATAATCTTTTCGCGTCACTTTCACCAATTACTGTCTCGACTGCTTGAAAGAAAATAAATGTATTGTTACTTATTCTCTGTGCCGATAACACCACACACAGAAAGCCGTACGGTAAAAAGCCAAACTGTTAGACGCAAGATTTCAGTCAGAAAATATTTTCGATCTTCTTTCGATCGCGTTCCGCCCGACAACGCGAGAAAAGAGAAACATTCGACGTGCATCGTTTCTTTTCTCTTTCTCGGACCCGTTTCGCTCGAGACACCAACAAGCGGTTAAATTATAAACGTTAACGTTTGCGACACGGCTCCGACAAGCAAAGCATGGGGTGAAGCCTTTCGTCTATCGACGAAAAACGATGATGCGAAGTGCGCATGTTAGAATAGAATTGTTTCCGTTGAAATGAATCATCGAAACAGTGGTCTCCAAACTGAACGAAAACGAAAAACTGGCCAGATGACGAGAAAAACGAATAAATGAGCAAACGACAAAGATGAGAGACTATCAACATCGTCGCGAGTCTTCGAGTAAACAATTCTGATTTAATAGAAATTACCTTCCGTATAAGGCATGTCGCCATGGAAACCACCGAGTCATGTAGTGTCGTCGATTAGATTAGACTAACAAAACGACTCGATTCCATCATCCGTTTCGAGCACACCGTGTGCGAACGCGAGGCGCGCCGGCCTCGTCCCTGCTCCCGTCGTCGCAAAAGTTCACCTCCGACACAGTCCGCACGCCTTTTCGAAACTTCCGTGCAATCGCTGAGATTTATTTTTCATCCGTATGCCACGCTTGCGTGCAAAAGAGCCGATTTCCGCGGCGGCTCGCGGAAGCAAACTTTCAGCGTCGCGGATAATTTTGCGACGGGACGACCGTGGTCGGTGCACCTCGTCTTCTCACACGGTGGATTTCCGGCTAACGAACGCTATTTCGAATTTGTCGAAGACGCGAATAGGAATCAATCGAATCTTTTCGTCAGTCGGCACTTCTCGAAGATCTTCAATCGTGCTACCTTTATATGCAGAATGAACTGGTTGGGCAGTAACCACCAGGAACATGGCTTTGTGTTGCTGCTCCGTCGCCCGGTCCCGAAAGTCCCGGAACGATAACGTCAAGTGGAACGGAAGGTACAAGTTCGATCTAGCCTCCGAGTGATGGCCGATCGCCTGGTGGACCATGGATCTCGAATACTTTCTCAGTCCGCAGAACAAGCTCGCTCGTCTGCCGTTGATGCCTGCTAACAAAGATACCAACACATTGTCTTGCACAACACGTTTGCGAACGCAAAACATAACAGTAATAAAAAGATACAGTAATCTCTCTCGGAAATGCCTAATTTCGGGATGCTGTGAATTTCCCTGTGCCGATTCTACGTCCATGTAATTTATTGCTACGTCGATGCCAAGGGTCGACGGAGTTCCCGAAGGACACTACAAAATGGATGTGAGTCAGATAAAAAAAACTCGCGCGGTTACAAGTTCGAATCGTGGCAAAAAATTAGAAATAAAAAAGTTCAGTCGTCGTTTTTATTCCGGCGTCGCTATGAATTCATATTAATGTGCGCCAGCAAGCTGGTCGCTGGCTTTTTTGTCGACTGTCCCGAGTTTCTACAAAAACGAGCCGCGAGGCCCGAAGGATCGCGATTCTCGGATCTAGCGGTTTCAACTCCGACCTCCGAACATTTCCGAGAGAAATTACAGTATAGGATTTCTGGTAAAACTAGGGCGTTAATTCCTGCTCCTTGCAATTAACGTTGGCAACGATCTTTACGCGAAACAATGTCGCGCAAAATAGATAAGTTACCTTTCGGCCTGTCCTCGTGCGGCGAGACGATTCCGCTGCTGATCTGATCGGCGAACGTTCCCTTGTCCTTAGGGTGGACGTAATCGATAAAGGATCGACCGATCCACGCGTCCTTCGGATATCCTAGAGCTGTGCATATCGAGGGAGTTGTGTACAACACGAGGCCGTCGTGCATCGAGATCACCGCGCAAAATCCCTCCTGTGGAACACAAGATGAATGCTGGCAGATAAACCATAATATCGGTGTTAGGCGCCTAGAAGACGCTGAGTCTATTTTCTTCGAGATAGACTCTGCGCCATCGAGATTATTACGAAACCGACTTGCACTAGATGGCCTAGATAGACCGCAGATTTCGAGGCATTTTTATGAGAACAATTCCATGCATTCGCTGTAAGTGGAATTCGAAGCGATTGGCATAATCCGAAGCGATTGGCATAACTCTAATCTCTCTACCACAGTTATCTAGATTAGCCAAGCTTGTCCGCGTTTGGTTTCCCGATTGTTGAGTTCGCCGCAGTGAAAATACTAACGTTGGCTTGAGAGGTGGAATCGTCCAGCGGATTCGTTCGCGAAGCAATCCCTGCTTCCGGATCAGAGACAGTATCCCCGTTGTGCTCGCCGGGGTCCGTGGCATCCACCAATTCTACGGTGGTTACTTCTTCTTGTTTTTAACGCCAAACAAAAATTCTCATCGTTATATCACGTTTCTTCTTCGTACACATGCTGATAGGTTTCGAACGCAAGAAGCAGGATTGTACGTTCTCGGAGACGTTTCGTGGAGGCTCTGGATATTTCAGGGATGCCTTTTTGGTTTATTGTTGGGAGCAGATGTATCTCGAGTGAGATGCAGCTTCGAGGAAGGACACGGGAACCATAGGGAGGATGTTCTGCACAGAAATCGGTGACTATTCCCGGGAAATCGATCATTGTCGACGATGAAACAGTCGGTCGGTTTAATTGTGTCTTCGCCGGACGTAAAGGTAGAAATACAGCTTGCTTTTAAGAGAGACTGGAACACGTACATGTTTATTTATAGCAGAGTCGCGCTAATTGTGAGAAATCTTAATCGAATTGCACAATTTAATTATGTTCCGGCTGCGTTACACAATTCGATGAATGTGACTGATAGTTACTTTGTCTGCGAGTATGCATTGTATTATACTGTAACTCAATTGCGATTGAGTTCTATCGAATTGCATGCTTTTGCTTTCGACGAATTTTACTTTATCTCCGAAGAAAAGGAATTCTTATCGAATCGTGTCTTATCGTCGTTACTGCTATTTTTCTATTTAACATAAAGCATCGTGTAACTACACAAAGTATTACGAGAAATGCATTAAAATTTTAATGCATTTTTATCTTGCTTAACGCGTGCTCGAATTTTTAGGAAAACGTGACATAAATCATCTTGGCCAATTGTAAATGCGATCTCTTTCTATATTATTTATCACGTACTTAATTTATATGCCACTGTTACATATCCTATAATGATTCTAAAATTAATTTGATAAACGTAAGTATATACGAGATTAAAATAGGTCGATAAAAATAGCGTTAAGCTCCGCGCGTTGGCCGTATACGGCACGTCTGACTATTGCTTGCTTCTACTACTCGCCGCGAATCCAGCTAGCGTTTTATTCGTTATCTTCCAATCTCACGATCTCTTATCTTCGCAACGAGTTAGAGTCGCGACAAAGATCTCGTACACAGTCTATTAAACATGAATATCATTAATTTCATCCGTATCGAAACAAATTCTTCGATTAACAAACTAAACGACTCGAATTCGTTTCGAGACGATAGAGGAAACTAGTTTATCCAGAGAACGAGTGCACAAAAATTTCGTTAGATCGCGATGATGACAAAAATCGATATGTTACCCTGATTCAAATAATTCGATTTCACGATCTCCAAACGTTAACAGGTCGTAACACGGTGAACCGATTTCAACGGAGTTCAGTAATGTCTCTCTAATCGACGCTCCGATTGTCCAGAAAAATGGACAATCTTGGAAGAGGAGACGCGATTATTCGAGCCTTGCGGTTCGTTTTTGTAGCGGACGAATTGTCAAGAAATATAAAAACGAGCCGCAAGGCTCGAATAATCGCGTCTCCTCTTCCCAAATTATCCATTTTTGTGCGCAAACTGAGCGTCAGTTTGGGAGACATCGGCTGTTCTCAGTTCGCGTACAAGTTACCGAGATCTATAGAAAATTCAGTCTCTAAATTATCGTCGAAGGTAATCGATAGATAAGGAAGTTACAAATCGAGGGCATATTTATAGAAGACAAAGATCATTTTTCTCGGTCGGAATCGCGTTCGGACGATCGTTCGCGGCTGGGACGCGCGCGTTATCGCGACGATATGGGGGCCTGGCCGTCGCCTCGCGACGATTCCGATACCGATTCCGTCGACGGTGTCGGCTCGGGCCGTGTGTTCGGTGATCGCGGGAAAACTCCGGCAAGTTACGCGGGTACGAAGTTGCTTGTCGTGCAACGAACTAGCAACGAGCCGCGGCTCTTACGTAACCGATCTATTCTCGCGTTGGATATCCTGTTGCAGGAGCGGTGGCCGCGCGTCAAGGCTCGTAATCATCGAATCGGGTCCAGATCGGCTCGTAACGGCCGACGAAAAAAGCCTATTCGCGGATATCGGACGGCCGATAATGGATTATTAAAAATTATGTAAATAATTACGTAAATCGGCGTGGCGCTTCCCGATGTTATATAAAACACACGATGGAATATCCGCTCGTCATTGCTATAGTTGGACCGATCGGGAGCAAAAGAGAGAGAGAGAGAGAGAGGCCGAGACCGGCGGATAGAAAGAGAGAGAGAGAGAGACCGATCCGCCCTTTGTTCGCAGAATAGTACCGATTATGTAAACGCCAATAGTTCGGAAACGTTTCGAATATTTCGGGCCGAGCGACGCGTACCTTCGTCACCGAGATGAACGGCGAACCGCCGTTTTTTTCCTATTTTTATAGCCGTTCACCTAAGACGGGGATCCGCGGGCTCGTTTCGTTGGATCGACGACGGTGCGGCGGTCGCGCGTTTTATCCGCTGTGATTGCACGGCCCGCGTGTTTCAATTGATAGATTAAATTACGGGGCAATTACGCAAGAAAGGCTATTCTTACTTATCTCTTGCCGCGCGGCAAGAGAGCCGCGGGATTGCATCTAGACGTCGAAGACGGCGGTGTGCTAGATTCGAAACAATCGACGCTGCCGGTGCACTGTTTACACGTTAGGCTCGTTCTAGCATTGTCTCTTTCTTTCAGAGATAACGGAGAACTTGGTCTTTCTTTCTCGTGATAGCGGATGTACTTTAGATCTCGGTGGAACGCGTCTGCACGATCGGATATCTCTTTTTTATACCGCTTAACTCTCGATCTCCGATTTCGAAAGAATCGTTAGAAAACCGGCGGCAGATAAAAAAAAGTGTCGAGAAGCTGTTAACTGTGAATTGTGGATTCTCGAAGATGATCGAAATGATCGTCGGTGAAAATTCACCGACTATACCACTACGGAGTACCGATATCTGTGACTGAGGTGACTAAGGTGACTTTCAGGAGGTGCGTGGGTGCAGGATCGCCGGGTCTTTCGAAGCCTTCAGCTGGAAAGCAAGCGGAGCCTTAATTGCAGGAAGGAATGCACGAAACCGAATTATTAACCCTTTGCACTCGAGTGGCGACTCCGAGGCGACGCTAGAAATTGCTACGCTGTTTTCAAAAGAATGTCTACGTTATTATATCTTTCCGTATTCGATAAATTGTCGAATAATAGAAGCCTTCTATAAGCATACACATTCAATTTCATATGTAAAAAGAAGCAATAAATAATTAAAATAGTCTCGAGTGCAAAAAGAATTAAGTGCGAATCGCGTGTGTTCGAAAACATTCCATTCTCGTATCAATCTGTCGACGATTAGGCGAATTTTCGCCGGTCCACAGAAATCGGTGGTACAAGTAAACGCGATGTCCGCCTTGGAATCGGATCAATGATCAACGATTACAACTCGCTGGTTGTTACAACTAATTTAGAACAATGATATCATAACTTATTAGTTACTATAATTAATTCGTGACAATTTCTACGAAATTATATTAGAACTTAGCTTCGAATCTCCGATTAAATAGAGAAAAGTTCGTCGAACAGATTTTACCGTGCACTCCTTCCTGGCCGATATCTAGGATCTAGATCTAGATCGCAACTAACCTGGTTTCTTCTCGAGTATTGTTTTCGATGGCACGACGACATTATAGGGCACAGTCTCCGGCGGCGTGCTGCCGCTTTTCAAGCCAATGTCCACCTCCACGCTGACAGCCAAAATCTTCGACTTTTTCTTCTTGTGCTCCTTGTCCTTTCTTTTGCTGATCGGCTGCGGCAGGGCTCCATTGCTGCGTTCGACACAAACATTATATATTAAATATAACAAAATCGTATTCTTCCGTTCATCGAAGTCTACCTAGAAGCATTTCAGAAAAATCGCAGCTCATCGAGATCAACGCTTCGCGATCTAAGGCTACCATTTTAGGATCGAATCTTCGATTGCCTGTAACCGAGCGAGCCTTTGCTGTGTTCGGGACCTCGGTTCCTTTCCCGGAGAACTGAATGGCGTCAGCGAGCACGTGGCAGGCAACGTGCTACGCTACAAACGGCGGGATCTTATCGAGACATCCGCAGACACCGCGAAACGAGAGGCACGAGCGTCGGCGACGATAACGCGACAACACACGGAACCATCGATGGTTCTTCGGTCAGTTTGTCGGGCGCCGATACGAATAGTACACACACCGTCTAAAGATATATCGTCGGGATTTTTCGCTGAGTCAACAAACGGGAGACGTGCACGGTGGACGTGCATGCGAACGCGAGACGCAAGGCTCGCACGTGTTACGTAAAAGCTCGTTCAGGTGAAACGTAAGTTTCGTCGATTAGCCGGCAATGGGACAGCCGCGACAGAGGGATGTGGGAGTCTGAACGGGGCCCGGAGCGAGTCGTGAGATAGCTTTCTCCAGGAAAAGCACCGGTCGCGAAAAAATTTAGACGGCATAACAAACGTTTCTCGATCGCGTCGTGACCACCGATGGTTATGCAACGTCAAGGAAGTGCATTTCTCTAACGATCACGCTAAGCTTTCTCTATGAGATAACGCGTCCCTTCCGTGTTCGCCGTTTAAAGAGGCCCAGAAATGTTGAAGTTCGTTCGAGCACGCCGCTTATGCATATTAGCGAGCATGAAACGTGCAATTAAAACGGAGATAGCCATTTGTACATCGGAAACTGTTACAGTGTCGGATCGGATATTTTATGCGTGTTCTTGTTGCGTCAGCAAGACGTTGTTGTTAATGGACGTGTTTAATACTCGCCGAGCCGCGTCAGACTTTTATACGTTGCATAATTTTACGGCGATCCGTGGATCGCTGATTTTACGCGATCATATTATTGTAATAAATCGTTCTATTTCATCTCTATTTGTTGTAAAAAAATTTTTATTTTATACAAAGTTCCGCGGACTAATGATGATAAGGCATTGGTCCTGTTCTGCCGTTCTAAAACGAAAGGGTTCTATCTGGAAAATTTGATATTTTGATATTTTGGTATCTCTATATTGCTGTGTGCATTTTCTACACGTGTACTTGTATGTGTAAGCTATAATGTCCCACTTGAAGTTTTAATATCTCATAAATTACTTTTTTGTTTTAGGACGGAAGTATTAACACTGCTCTCTCTCTCTCTCTCTTACTCTCTCCCCCCTCTCTATCTTTGTCTCTCACTATCTCTTGTATCTAGAATCAATGGAAGAACGCGTTCGTTGAAATCTCCGTGAAAAAACGCGAACGCATCCATGTTAATGCCCGAGGAACATCGAACGCCGAATCAGAATCAGCAAGAGCGACCTTCATGCGAGCGTGACAACAGACGAATCAGAGAATTGAAACGAACGTCGGAGCTCTCTCTCTCACGGAAACTTTCCTGGGAAGCAGGCGCATTGATGCATGCACGGCTGATTGGCTCGACCAGCGTGCAACCCATAGGCGGAGACCAATGAGACCGCGAGAAAACGAGGCGTGTCGTTTAAGCAAACGTTTCGATTACACTGGCGACGATTTTGACCGACCAAATGGACGGTTTTCCAAGACCAGGAAATGCGAGGAACCGACATTAATTAAAAATTAACTGTTCCCAATTGTTAAAATTGTTTTTAATAAGCCGTGAAAAATAGCGCAACTACGTTGTCAAATTCTTCTTATCTGTTCACAATTCTAGCAAATAAATCTTCAACTTTAATCTATGCATTAGACGCCAATTTTTCTTTTGTTTCGGACAAATAAATAATGGTAAGTATTAAGGGTAATTAAGTATAAAGGGTTCAAAACCCGTCCCAGAGAAAGCCGAAGAGCCGACAACGGTCTCGTCAAGATGAAAACGAGAGAAACGAACACGTCGCCTTGTTCGCGTTCCAGCGAGTATTCTGCAATCAAGGCGACCGTGCGCGCAATTATTTTTTCCCCGAAACGCCCACCGCGGAATCGAAAATAGACCAGCAGCTTGTAATTCGCGGATTCGTCGGGGATTTATTATTACAACGCGCCGGAGCATCCGGATTATGCAACGGCGCGGGGGGATATCTGTTGCCACGTAGGTCGACGCCGATGCCGATGGCGACATTGCGGGGCACGTGGCACGGCACATGCACCAATGTTTACAGCTGCGGCGCAGCCTCGTAACTAACTGCACCGCAGACTGGTGCGCGCGCGCGCGCGCGAGCACTCTCGAGCACTCCCGGACGCTCCCGGGCACTCCCGAGCGCTCCCGAGTGCTCCCGGGTACTCGGGCACTCGCGCACTCGCTGGAAATTCGCGAGTGCGGGCACGGGTGCGATCGCGATCGCGCGCTGTGTCACCTTCACGATCGCGGCGATAATTATAGAGCTGCCGGCCGTTGGTCACACGTACGCACCCACACCGTGGACGGGAACGCACAGCGGCGACGCCGATGCACGTACTCGTTTCGTTACGTGCGGCCGTCGATGACGAACGACGGGGATTCGTAAGATGAAAAGAACGTTTTCGGGACGACCGGTCGTAACGAGAAGCCGCGTGCAACCCTAACCAGCGGCAGCAGAGTCGGCCGTTGCGTAATCTTTCTAAAAATGACACCGTTGATTAAATGCGAAATGATATGCATTTCTTTCCCGCCGGACTGGTTATTCTAATTGCGGTCGGTTCTATTATTTATTGTACTCGGCGATTACGATGTTCGAACTGCGTTCTAGGCGACCGGCTATAATTGTGTATGCAATGTCGCAGAGACCGGAGATGGAAACATTTTCAGCACTATGCCGGTATTTGTTTGTTTTTTAAGCACTTTGCCGTGTCGTCGTGACGTAACCGTTGCAGTAGTTTCTGCCTAATTCGCGCTCAGACTGCGCATGGAAATGGACGATTTGGAGAATTTATAGCTTCTCTTCGACGACATTTTTAGCATATTTTATGATATATGTATATATAATATATCATATATGATTATATAATAATATATATTTTTTTCAGTCAAAAATATAGTTTTGTTGTTGCAAAAGTAGCTACGTAGATTGTTTTGTAAGCTCTGTCTATACGGAAACCCGAAATCGCTGTTGCGGCGACTCGATACTTTGCAACGGCTCCAATCAATTGATAACGAGCCGTGCTATTGTTTAATGTCACGGAAGAAATGGCTGTCAGTTAAACGGTGTAGCAGACGTTGCCCGGAGTCTGTGACACTTCGCTAAGTTTATCTCTTACGTAAAGCTCGCGAACAGCAAAAAGAATTCAGTTACTTTCCACTGGATTCCTTTCTGTTTGTGTTCGGAGGACACGATTAGACTATAAATGATTTGCGTAACTGCAGTCAATCGCGTTTATCAGAGTTTCGTGTACAGGAATACACGCAATCGTGATTTCGTCTGTTCGATAAGACTCGTCGCGAAACGCGATCGCTGTTCGAGGGACAATCGAGGGACATTCGGAGTCGAGGGACATTCGAGGGCGTACTAATAATAATAGTAATAATAATTTATATATTCATGTATGCGGGCTGAAAGACCCTTTGTTACCGAAGAAGTGATACAAATAGAGAGATTTTATGTAGCAATCGCGTGGGTACAAGCAAAGAGAAAAAAGGAAAAAAGAGCAGAGAGGGAAAGACATATAGAAATAAGATGAGATGTATACATATATAATATATATATACATATATAGGTTATGAATAAGGAGGTTATTTATATAAGGATTGAATATTACCTGGATCCAAATGTCGAGGGACGTCTGCCGCAATAGCCACTGCTCTCGGATCGATTGCTGTTCCTTGATAACGAGCTGCCACTGCTGAAACACACAGTTAGATCGATTGTAATAACGAACTATTAAATAGTCGGTGTTAGATTAGATTTATTTATTTATTTACTTCAGCATACAATGCAAGGAAATGGGCCCGGTTTTACATTACGTGCATTTTATGCCTCTCATTCCTCACACGTCTCGTTAATAACCGATGTATGCAATATAATATAATAATAAGTCTGTCTTATTCATATTTTACGATAGTCGATGGTAATAACAACGCTTTAAATAACGGTGAAAGTGCGATTCTTGTCAGCATCAAGTGTACTCGAATTCTAAGCTCGTCCGACCAAAGGCAGGAAGACACTACTTCCAGTAACCCAGAACCAAGCCAACCACGGACAGAAAATATCTTTTTGGTTCACAACAAAGAGCTCATTTCAGCCGATTTACAGTCCCAAGTTTAAGTATCGCCAAATTCTTGGACTCAATCTAGGAACATACATCCGGAAACCTATGCAAACCGGAGCGAAGCAGACAGGTCCTAGAGTCTAGATTCTGGTGCAGTAAATTCTTCCTAATTTTCCTGCAGTTTACAAACAAACATAGGTAATTCGGGGAAACGGAGATACGATTATTCGAGCCTCGCGGCTCATTTTTATAGTTGCCGATCGTCGACAATTATAAAAACGAGGTCGAAGCCTCGAACAATCGTATCTCCTCTTCTCAAATCGTTCACGTTTGCTTACAAGTTGAAAGAAAAATCAGAGAGAATTTACTGTGTCACAAGAATGTAATGCACCCTGTATTTGCTAAATAAACCATCTGGCTCGAAGCATCGATAAATAAATAAATACGAAAGCACTAACTCCGACTGCAAAACTTGTACAGTTAGTCGCGTTCAGGTCGCATTTAGGTTGCTTCCTGCTCCGAAGAAGCGGCGATCTCGATTCGATTGCCGCGGAAGATGATAACGCCTAATTGAACAGATCGCGGGGGGACTTTATCGGCAAGTGCAAGATCGTGTGCAACCTCGCGGTGGCTAGGATCCGGTCGTGGATCGTTGCGATCGACGTGTGGCACTGAAACGGGTGGCTGCACAACGACGAGAATCCAGCGATCGGCAAAGACTTATTTCTCGAACAGGAAAAACGGCCTCGGCCCATTGGCCGATTAAACCGGCGCGCGAGAAAGTCATATGACTACTCGCTGACACAAAATCTCTGAAAGCGGTTACGGAATGGGGAAAAAAAGTATCGATCACATGTTCGGCAAACGTGACCGCCGCGACCGCCGGCCCTTACGACGGGGGTCTTTCTGGCCTTTCACTGTCCTCATTATTTGCCAGGGAACAGGCACGAGGCTCCTACATTTGTTGCACCTCGTTCGCTAGGAAAAATTATTGCATAAGAAGGTCTCTTTCACGCTCGTGGCCCCGTGACTAGAACCGTCGAACGTACGTGTCTTTAGCCCGGATATCGATTCTGCACAGGCCTCTATTCCGAATGGTGCCAAGGAAACCTTTGCGTTTACGAAATATGAAATTATAATTTGCCTAAATGTCGCGCCGATCGGTGGGATCATCTCTCTGCGAAATAAAAGTGGCCCGGCGGTTCGTTGCGGCAAGCATAAAACCGAGAAAAATGTCTTTCAACTTTCAACGATAGCAGCGAGTTCGAAATAACGTAACGTGTATCCGGAAATTCCTCCGATGTCTTCGCAGCTTCGACCCGTTTTCGTCACGACATGCGACAAATCCGCGGTGTATTCGCGCAACTGTTCGATCAATGTGGAAATTCAGTTAGCATTTCATGGAAAATAGCAACATTTGTTGAACGGTAAAATCGTTTCTCAGAGCAATGTTAATGCGTTCGAATCGCGATGAATGAATGTTGTAAAAGAGACGCGATCGGGAGGCGCAGTAAAATCACGAAATTGTAACGAAATTACGAAGAAATATATAAGAATTACTAAATTAATAAGAATGGCTAAATCGAGAAGAGCGAAACGAACGTTGTGGATCGGTAACAATTACTCGGCCCAACGTTAGCAAATAATTCCGAATGATTTGATAACGTCCGCGGTGCGTGTCTTGAGCTAACGTGACAATAACCGCAAATTATTTATAACTCAAACAAACACATATCACCTGCCATAACATGCAGTCCGTGCCCTTTCCAGCGAAACCGTATGCACGCATTCAATTAAACTATGACGTAATACGATCACGTTTGCATCCCAATGTTTCACGTTTATGTATCATCGACCAGGCGTATTTCAGTAACTGAATTTATTTCGATCATCGGCGCATTGTTCGTTTCCATCGAATAATTTGTTAATTACGTACATCTTCGGAACACGAACAAAGGGTGCCTGCTTCTATCGTTTAATCGGTTCCGTTGCACCGACTTCCGTTTTCGCAAATTACCAATTGCGTTCCCATTTGTTCGACGCTCTTTGTCGCGACGAAAATATTTTAACGTTATTATTATCCTAGGCTGCACACGTCTGTGCGAATTCTCGGTTTCATAGGCGCGTAACAATGGCTGCATCTAGCGCAGAGACGAAGTAGAATTGGTAGACCATGGTCAGACGCGCCCCGGTAGATTATAAATATCGTTTTTCAAGTCGATCTTCCGCGAAAAGAAAGCCTCGCGCTTTTATACTTTTGTGTATCAAATGACCACCCTATAGGCTGTCCCAAGGTTTTCGGGACACCCCGTGCATGGGACAACCAACGTGCCTTTTCCCCCGCGAGCGGTGGACATTGTTCGAATTCGATCACCATTGTGCACACGGAAACGGATCGCGGATCGGACGGAATTTCTGAGTGTTCTCCGCGGTTCTTGGAACGCATCACGTTTCACTCCGTAATCAATGTTTACGGTGTATACGAGATTTCGTTTGTAAAGCAACACGTGAGAATTCAGAGTCGACACACGACGCATGTATAATTATCAGCATCTGTTAATTGTCTGGCTAAAATCCGGCCGTAACGCCCACGATGTCCGGTGTAATTACAGAGGATCCCTATTGTCTATTGCACGTATCCACGTTAATTAAAGGTACAATGCTAGAAATACAACGTGTACATTCAACCGGCGTCCCTCTGTTCAACCCCGTTGCGGCGAACGTCGTTGAAAACATTGCAGAGCAATCAGACGCGAGCTACGACGATCTAACCCCTTCTGTTAATGGCTGATTAACGATCATTATTCTGGCAAGATTAACGAAGGTCAGGCGCGTAAAGAAACCTGGTATCCGCGATTTTATGATCGAAAAGGGGCAGGTTGAAACAGCGAGAAGATTAAAGGAAAGTAAAACTGTCGATGTACAATTCATTATAATCAATTATAATTAATTTGATCTCGTTGAAATTGTTAAAGAAGGAAAACAAGTTCTGATTGACTCCTACGGTTTGCAATTAATGTGTGAGAATTTTTATTCTGCACAAAAGTGCGCGATTTATTTAAATAAAACCGGATAAGAATTCGTAGCTCCGTTTTGGGTCAGATGGATCCAATCTGCGTGGAAGGGTTGAATTAGCAATTTGTCTTCGGCAAGCAACGCGTGTAATGCTACGGCGAGAGAGAGAGCCGAGAGTGAATAATTGCAGAAAAATAATTGCATCTGCATGTTAGAGAGAAAGTCTACGTCGGTTTTGGCGCCCGGCGAGGACACTTCGCCTCTAAAACACGTAAAATCGGCGTAAACATCGACAACGCGGCCTAGTTCGTAGCAACGTTTCGCTCGTTAATTACGCGTTTCGCAAGCGCGCTAAGTCCCCGTTTGAAAAATGCTCTCGCAATTAACGGAGCCCCGCGATTGGGCCACCGGAGGCATATCAATCTGGCAAGTTTCGGTAAGGCGGCGGTAATCGGTGATCTCGCATTCGTACGACCTGTTTCCAGCGGGTGTCGCAACCCGGCATAGCGCATAGGTGTGTTAAATTGCGAACGTGGAAATGCAACCGGCATGCTTCGCCGAGGAACTAGTTAGCCTTAACCGTAGTGTTCGAGTTTCCGTCTTTCTTGTTACACGGACTTTCCGTCTGCCTCTCGCCTATTGAGTAACAAAGCGTGTCAATGCCAAGCATCCTGCGCTACTATCCGCCGAGGTGCCAGCTTACCTGTCCTAACACCCTACGAACATTCGAACGCCTTCGCCGACGGCTTCTTGCGATACATTTGCAAAAAAACCTTCGGAAGCTGCCGGCGCTTGCGCGAAGTCGAAGCTACCCTTAACTATTATTTCCACGCGAGGCTGCATCTAATTCCAAAGACGAGTTATTCGAACACCTTCGTCGACGACTTCTTTGCAAAAAAACCTTCGAAAGCTGCCGGCGCTTGCGCGATGTCGAAGCTACCCTTAACTATTATTTCCACGCGAGGCTGCATCTAATTCCAAAGACGAGTTATTCGAACACCTTCGTCGACGACTTCTTTGCAAAAAGACCTTCGAAAGCTGCCGGCGCTTGCGCGAAGTCGAAGCTACCCTTAACTATTATTTCCACGCGAGGCTGCATCTAATTCCAAAGACGAGTTATTCGAACACCTTCGTCGACGACTTCTTTGCAAAAAAACCTTCGAAAGCTGCCGGCGCTTGCGCGATGTCGAAGCTACCCTTAACTATTATTTCCACGCGAGGCTGCATCTAATTCCAAAGACGAGTTATTCGAACACCTTCGTCGACGACTTCTTTGCAAAAAGACCTTCGAAAGCTGCCGGCGCTTGCGCGAAGTCGAAGCGACCCTTAACTATTATTTCCACGCGAGGCTGCATCTAATTCCAAAGACGAGTTATTCGAACACCTTCGTCGACGGCTTCGTCCATAATTGTTTCAATTCTCAAAGGACATTTCAAAATACATTTGCTAACTTCGGAAGCTATAATAGATGATGCTCGAAGCTATTTCAACCCTAAAACCGAAACATTTCTATCGGCCTACGGCGTCTCCATTTTGTATATCGAAATTGGACCGATCGGCTTGCACGACGATTATATTTTTAGATCAATTTTGTTGTAAAAATGTCGTAGCATCGTGGAGCTGAAACGGTAGCCATTTTGTTATCTATGGTAAGGGCGGAAGGAATTTTTTAACGAATCGAAGAGGACGCGTTTGAAGGATGAAATGTTTGGAATTGAAGAAAAGTTTGCGATTAAACGTATTTCGATTCTATGAAATAAAGAATAGAAATAGTATTCGGACAGCAGTCCGTAGGAAATAAGAAAGTAGGAACGCGCCAAGATGAGATCGTTACGAAACTTAAACCTTTCGTAAGGTTTCTGGTCTCGACGAGGAGCCGCAAAACACCGGCCATATTTAATATCGCACGTTTTCCACGGAATAATTCATAATATCCGTAATAAATGCAATTTCGTAGAAGTTCGAACAAAAACAACGAATTAACTGTGAAAGTCTATATATATATATATATTTATCTGGAGGATCGACGAAAGCTATTTAGCTACTGGCGAAAGCTATTTACTCTTGTTTTGTTTTCGCAACGGATGCAGAAAAATGTTGTTTTGCATAAAAATGCGCGGTCTAGTAATAGATAACAGTCGCTACGATGGTATAAATAAACCAGATGCATAAACTGGAATAAACTAAAGCGGGGCTATTTATTATCCTTTGATAATACAATCCAAGGTGAACTATTTTACATGTTTATCATCCACCATAGATCTTTCTGTATTTGTTTCTCACAACGTTAAAAATAGCATTTCGATTACCATACATGATGGAATTCTGTGCATGATATGCAGCAGATAAGAGGCCGATACAATGTGTATGTTGGCCGGCACAAATGTTTGTTAAACGTTGGGGATATAGATAACTACGTGATGCACGTAATTGAATAAGAACGTGTTATTATAAGCTTGCAATGTAGAATCGAACGTTTCGCTTAAAATCTTTTTGTCGTCGTCCATTTCGTTTATTTTAACTATCGAACGTATACAATATACGAAATCTCTGTAATACTGCAATTGCTGTAAAGAACACATTGAAATCAGAGAACACATGTTTCAGAATCATTAATATCTGTGATCATTAACGTTTGCGCATGCATATATTATAATTAAAAAATATAAAATAAATAAATTAATGTTAATTCGTTTCTCTGTACGCTACATCCATTTGTTAATATCGGCTTAAACGAAAGTTCTGCGAAAAACTACCGATTCATGTGCTTATCGATAAACACATCGAAGAACTTATGGTTGTTATCGCTTGGATCGTTTGTCACGGGATGGTACGAAATTTGAAATCCGCGGCGACATTTTCGAATTGGTGCGCGCCATTTTGGGACCGGGTTCAACGTGCATGCTTTGAAACGCGCATAATAATAACAGAGAAAAAGATATGTTTCTCACGTACCTCCGTTGCGACTGACTATTGCTGCAGGTGTTGGAATATCCGGAATCCGACACCTTGGCATTTTCGGTGGACACCTCCTCCATTGTTCTATTTCCAAGGTAGGATCCCTTCAGGACGATATCCGTAACGTCACAAACACTGCTGCTAAATTAAAGAAACTCGATGTTCACGCGTCATTTCTACAATTCTCGGTATTTAAAAATAATTAAAAAGAACCGACAAGGGAGAGAATATATCGCGGTCAACCGGCTGTTCGCAATGATCGCGAGAAAGAAGAAACGGTAGGATTACGAATCTCGAGATCACAGTTAACAATTTAATGATTTGAAATGGTGCACCACCTGTTCGATCATATAGATATTTCTTTGAGATCCGAATGAAGGTAACAGCGAAATGAATAGCTTCACTGAATTATTTCTGGTAGTTCACAATAAATACATAAACACACTACGATGTCGTCCGTGCGGTGATATCTATGAAGACTGAACCGTTCCGAACATCGCATGTCTTTCGCGCGGTGCAACTGTTTCGCTGTTCCGCATCATACAGCACGTTTGGAAACACGTGAGCCGCTACCCCCACTATTTCCCCGTTAACCTATATCGATGCAAAACGTGCCCCACTTAAAACCTCGCGAACGATAAACGCGATTAAAATAGTCTCCTCCTAAATAACGACTTTTCACGTTGGTGTTTCAATAGAAAAATTTTCGGCTGCGAAAATTCTACTTTCCCCACATGGTCGTTGTGACACCTGCTGGGAATTCGGATCAATTCGATGGGTCCCCGAATCGAGGATCTCGGGGATACGAATGAACATAAATGTTTAGGAAACAGGCAGAATATACATATACGATCCTTCTGTAAAAACAATTTTATTGTACACTGCTTTATGAAAATATAAAAGAAATATTTTAAAAACAATAAATTATAAACAGTCGATCACATTACAAAGAGAAAAACTTTGTTTAAAAAAATACAATTACTTTGTAACTGATGCAATATTTTTAAACAAATAATAAAAGCAAGAAACAATATAAAATGATAATTTATTGTTTCTTGTCTTTAAACGTTTGATATATGTACAAAATTCGAGAATTATATGTATGTATATATACATATATATATACATATCTTACTCTGCTATATCACAGTCATCAGGTACGCATCTTTGAATCCTTCAGGTATCCTGTAAGTGAAAAGAAAGAACATGTCAAGTCAATCAGTTATACACATGCAAAGCAGGACACTCCGTTCATTGTAATTTGAAAAAAAAAATAAGTGAAAGTCAGTGTAAGTTTTTCAATACTTAATGTGTATTTAATATCATCAAACAAGTCAGTTACAGTCTCCTAAAACATCATTGCGTATGGTCATTGAGTAAAACAGTCTAACACACGTACAAAAGTGTCCACCATAAAAGGGTTTATGTTGTGCGTCAATAATTGGTATTTGACGAAATTGTGATCATGGACGTAATATTAATTGTCTAAGAAATCGTACGTTTCTTGATAATACTCAAATTAATTGTAAGAAAACAACATGCTGATATATTTTATGCAAATATATCTACATACGTAAACATACGTGATGTATTTCCAAAACAAGATGTACCCACACCTTAGTAAAAATTTGGATAGCTTCTCTGTATAACTTAAACTTAATATTTTCTTGGCGTATAAAAATTCTCATGATTATATAGAGATATAAAAAAAGAAAAACATAACTACTAAAATTTCACTGGTATCTAATATTAAATTATCGTATGTAAAACACATACTAAAAAATTACTCAGCAACTGAGTTTTTAGACTATAATTTAAGTATTAAAAAATATAGCCGTGATGTTATCATTCTCGTTAGGGAACATGCTCTGCATTCTCTAAATTTTTTCATAAAAATATGTTACTCTACCACTAGTAGATAAAACTACGTTCGCAAAACATAAAAAATAAACACTTATCAGAGAATATATCTTGTTTTGGAACCAAGTTTTGAGATTATTTTTACGAAAATATTCCTCGAAAGATGTACAAGAATTACTTTACGTTCTCTTCCATACACAGTATAGCTAAGAAAAGAATAGTATAGAACTATTAAATATAAATTATAAACGAAAACTGGTTTCACTAACTCTAAAGCACAAGATTGTGTTTTAGAGCCTGCGCGAATAGTTAAATTGATATTATTATTCATAATTATTATACCTGTTTTACAAACAAGAATATAAACTTTTTTTAAAGATAATTTCATCTTTTGTTTCCTTTTCGAAGGTTTTCATTTCATTCAATATACAGAGAAGTATATGTGGAAAAATTTTCATCAAAACATGATTTTGATACAAAAGTACAGATATACAGATATATAGAAATCCTCTTACTTGTGGCTAATATCTGTAGTATATTAACATAACAACAATAAACATTTTAAGTATCATGTACCTTCCTTACCTAAAAGGAAGTAGTTTCAACTCTACCTACTTTTGTGTGTACTATGTATTTTTTTTTAATTGAATTAAGATCGCTTAAGATCACTTTTCGCACAGGCCTCTTAAAATAATAAAATTAGGAAGTCAGGTGTATGTGTAAAGATATGTAAGGATAAAGTAAAGTATCGTTAAAGTTCAGTAACGTTGAAATCGCGAACGTAAGCGATAGTTAAAAGTAGGTAGTTGGAGTAGTTTCCTTGGATGCGGGCCCGACGTGGTCAAGTGAGTCTTAAAATTCGTCTCTTTTATTGCGTGCGTCCAGCTTGTGTATACCAGTCAGTCTGTGAAGATAAATAGAAAAATTACATTTTCCCCTGTTTTCCAAGTAAAGTAATCGTCAGTTACAACGTCAGGGTGTTAATATTTAAATGCCTCCCTCTTTCTCTCCTCTTTCATTTTCTCTTTGCCATGGGCTCGGCGATGTACTTACGAGGTATACAAAAAAAAAATTAATTGTCATCTTCATCCATTCGTAATCGCTTTCTACGATCATCACCAACGTTGCGCTCTTCTGCTTCTAGTACTTTCAATCGTGACCCACAAATTTCTTGTCCATGCAGGGCCTATCATAAAAATTTATTTAGAAATTATTAATTAATTTCATCCAATTTTCATTCGAGTATATACTGTTCGAATTACAGATTGAACATTGTACTGCATTATTATTCAACATACCTCAATTGCTTCATTTGCACTTTCGACGCTGGCATATTTAGCATATCCACAATTTTTTCCTGGAAGCATATACACGTCTATGAGGTTTCCAAATCTGCAGAAAGCATCCTTCATAGCATAAATGGGTGGTACCGGTGGACCACACACAATAAAACATCTTTTTGCCACCTCTGCATCTATACTAGCCATTGGCTGTACAGGTGGCAATTTGATACACATAGAATGTTCTAAACCTAATTGAAAGGTAATGAAATGTTATCTAATGAAGAAAATTACTATCAAATTGTATATATGAAATAATGTCTCACTTGGTGCGGTTAACCCTGCAGCTTGAATTAAAGATGTAGCTTGAGCAATGGTTTCCGCCAAATGAGCTAAATCTGTTCTAGTATTGGCTATTCCACCTGTTGAACTTCCAGGTTTTACAACACTTTTTGGAGGTACACTTGATAGATCTGGTTTAACAATCATCCTATGACCGGGAGGATATTCAAAACCGTGAAATTTTTCTCTTGCATATGCTGCAGCACTAGGATTAGAATACACTACAACAGCCTGCCCTCTCGGCATCCTATATCTAACATCATTTTTCAGATGACAATAATCCAAACCAGGTACGATATCAAACAATTTCCATAATTGATCTTGATTTAATGCTGGATGTGCAATTACTTGTAAATGTGTATAACCTTCAGAGTTAGGATAATTTGTAGCAATTTCTAAACTAATACTGCTCTTGCCAAAATTTGACGAACTATAATTTCCACCAGCACTGTCATAATGAGAAGACAATCCATTATTATATTTCACATCCATGTGTTCAGGTTTTGGTTTTTTTGGTTCAGCAAATACAGCTTTGTATTTCCTATCGCATTCTTCGAATGCTCTAGCGGCACTAGATACTCTCTTAAATTTCACGTAACCAAAGCCTTTAGACTCATTTGTATTCCTATCTTTGACGACAGTTGCATACTCGATAGGACCAAATTGTGAGAACTCTAGTTGAAGTTCACCATCGGTCATAGACTTTGGTAAAACACAAAACAAACGAACCCATCTCTCTTCCTCATTTGTTTCTCTTACAGATCCTTGATCACGGCTGCAATAAATCCCAATATTGGCTTGCTTACAAAAATCAATATACATGCACTAACAACAAAACAACAGGCATGAGACAATTTATAATAACGTTGAACAACTTACTTTGAAGCAATCATTACTTTGATGGGTCTTCCAACAGAACCCAACATTTTGCCATTCATTTCTTCTAGAGCAAAAGCTGCCTCTGATGTTTTCGAAAATTTAATGTATGTGACTCCTACATGAACATGCGTTACATTATAAATATTTCAAATAATGTATTAGAAGTACATAAATGACCAGTGGAAATTTGCAAGGGAACACAACGATGAAGTTAAAAATGTATGGATATTAAATGAGCTGCATTAAAAAGCAGAATAAAAACATTATCGATTTGTTCTAAAGGCAAGAGAAATTACCTTTATTTTCGCCTGAATTCCGATTCTTAACCACCCATATATCTTCAATCTTTCCAAATTTTTCAAAGGCTCTCCTAAGGTCATCTTCTTCCAAACTTT
Organism: Megalopta genalis; assembly: GCF_051020955.1. Classification (NCBI taxonomy): domain Eukaryota; kingdom Metazoa; phylum Arthropoda; class Insecta; order Hymenoptera; family Halictidae; genus Megalopta; species Megalopta genalis. Next base: position 19,119,188 of record NC_135017.1, read on the forward strand.
TGTGGCATATAACAAATAGTCGCGAATTCGGTGGATCATCATTTTTTGACCGCAAATCCGTTTGTGAATAATACGAATCCCTTTCCCTGTGATCAGCCATTTTGCAAATGAACACTGCAGACTAAGTCGCCCGTCTACGGTCAGTGAAGTCGACGCATTTCAGGGACGGCTCTATGCCTGTACATATCAGTTTTCAAATCTTATTTTTTAATCTCTTTTATCAGATTATATATCTTAATTCTATTTGAAATGTTAATATTACGTAAATGACGTGCAAGGAAATTCATTTTTATCGAAATGCGATAGATATTCATATCTTTAAATTCTTCACGATTTTAACAATTCTTATACGCATGATGCATGTATGTATGCATACAGCAAATGTACGTATGTATATGTGCATTACGTTCGTAACTTTAGATATGTAACATCATGTAACGTTATGTACAAACGTACGTTATATGAAACTTAAAGTATTTATTCACACTTCTTATTTAAAATAATAAACAGTTTTATTATATAATTTTTGTATTCTATGATCTTCTAAATTTTTACATATCTTACACACATTGAGTGATTCATGGCACAAAATTATTTTTACATTAGATTTCCATTTTAGTCGTCGGCACTGATGCATACTACATGGTACATTTGCGTATGTATATTTATGTATATCTATGTACCTTTTTCGTTGCCATGTTTCGATAATAAGAATTTCTTATTTATGTAATTTTATACTTGTGTAGGTTTGAATAGTCATTCTTGTAAATGTATATGTATACATATTGGAATTGTATTGTTTGAAACTATGACGTTACATGTATTTTATCGTGACGAAAGACAGGTAAGGTTAAATTACTTCCGCCTTGGTTTCATAAATATATACATATTACTCAGCAACCTAACGAGTCATGCTCTATTATTTTCTTTTATAAACTATCCGACACGAAAGAGTCATATAGATAATGAAATACTTATACTTGATGTTTTCACCTGTTGAATGCATTCTTCAGATGAGTAGTTCATTATCTATAACCTATCCGATTGCTCACTGTGTTGTATATAGATTTAATAATTCGAATAAAAAAAAAGAATAAATATAAAGATAAATATCGATACAAAGAGCAATTTTTTAACAGGTTCAATGAAATAAAATATTTCATACATATATAGAAATATAGATAATATATTATTTGTAAACAAAATACGTTTTCAAATAAGAATAGTTTCCCCAGCACTGTTTCACAACCATTGATACATTATAATATATAACGTACAATAAAGTGTTTGTCAATCATAACATTAACTCTAATTTCATACCATTTAAACATTCTCTCAAAACATCAAAATAGATTTCATATTTTTTTATACATCATATGTAGAAGCAGAGACATTACCACCATGTCCTGTCCAATTTGTATGCACAAATTTTCCTTCTGCACCAAGTAACTCGTAAGTATGAGCACCAAAGTAGTCCCGCTGAGCTTGGAGTAAATTTGCTGGGAGACGGGCAGTTCTGAAGCCATCGTAGAAAGCTAAAGCTGTTGACAAAGCAGGAGTTGGTATTCCCAGTTGTACTGCAGTTGCTACTACTATCCTAGCACTAGCTTGACATTTTTTCATTGCATTGGCAAAGAAGTTATCTAACAATAGATTAGAGAGTTTTGGATTTTTATCAAATGCTATTTTGATATTTCCTAAGAAAACACTGAAAACAAAAATAAGAATATGGTAATAAATTATTATTAATTATTTATGAGAGTTCTCAAAGTCAATAAATGGATGTACCTTCTTATAATGCAACCTCCTCGCCACATAAGTGCTATACCACCATAATTTAAATTCCAATTATGAACTTTGGCAGCTTCTCTTAGTAACATAAACCCTTGGGCATAGGATATAATTTTTGATGCATAAAGGGCATTCTTTAAGTGTTCTAGGAATTGTTTCTTATCACCTTCATACACTGTATCTGGACCTTTCAATATGGTACTTGCATCTACTCTTTCACTTTGCAAAGCAGAAAGACATCTAGCAAACACTGATTCCCCAATTAACGTTACCGGAACTCCATAATCTAATGCAGCAATGGCTGTCCATTTTCCAGTTCCTTTCTGACCAGCTGTATCTCTAATTCGCTCTAACAAGTAACCCTTTTCATCTTTGTACTTAAGGATGTCACGAGTGATTTCAATTAAGAAAGAATCCAGTTCTCCCTTATTCCACTCGTCAAGCACTTGACTCATTTCTTCTGGAGTAAGTTTTAAACCATTTCGCATAATATGATATGCTTCACAAATCAGTTGCATATCACCATATTCGATACCATTGTGTACCATTTTTACAAAGTGTCCTGCCCCTGTTTCTCCTACCCAATCACAGCATGGTTCACCATTGGCTTTGGCACAAATTGACTGCAAAAAATATTTTATTATAATAAATATCTACTAAACAATTTTTAAATAAATGAGTGCTTTTTAAGTACCTGAAAGATATCTTTAATATGTGGCCAAGCTTTTGGATTTCCACCAGGCATTAAAGACGGTCCATACCTAGCACCCTCTTCTCCTCCACTAACTCCACTACCAACAAATAAAATTCCTTTTTTGTCTAAATCATTAGTTCGTCTTTCAGTGTCTTGATATTCAGAATTACCACCGTCAATTATAATATCACCAGGGGACAATAAAGGCACTAATTGATCAATGAATGCATCCACTGCTGCACCAGCTTTTAAAAAATATATAATTATTTATAATTGTTTTTCTTAGCAGGCCAAAGAATACAATTGTATAAGATTACTATCATAGATATACAATATCTTATCACATGGACAAAGAAGACTGTAAAGAAAAAGCTTACTAATCTGTGACAAGGTCAAATTCTAGTCTGCTATTACGCAAAGATAGTTTATAATAATTTACCTTTCACTAGAAGCATTACTCTCTTTGGTGATTTTAGTTTTTCTACCATTTCTTTCAATGAGTAAGCGCCAATGACTTTTGTGCCCTTGGCTTCATTTTGTAAGAAAGATTTGACCTTATCTGTTGTACGATTATATGCACAGACAACAAATCCATGATCATTCATATTAAGAATTAAATTCTGGCCCATGACAGCCAACCCTATAAGGGCAATATCTGCTACCCTATAAAATAGAATAGATTATAGATCAGATTATAGGCAAGTTAAGAAATTATACATTGTACTAAAAATGCAATGGTATAGTACATTGCATACGGAAACATGTAATAAGTTAATTCTAATATAATAAAAGTAAAGCAACACATTAGTAAGAAATAGTAAATAAGTAGTAAATGATATAAAGAATTAAGTGTATTATCTTAAAATAAAATATTTTCCAATTTTATACATATATTTAAATTTAATTTTATTAGATATAATGAAGAAATTACTTACGGTTTGCTCATTTTAACAAGTGATCAATGTGAATAGGATGAAATGTAATTTTCCTTTGGAGTAAGTTCAAAGAGTAACAAGTGTCCGAACTTCCGAACGTTTCCACTAGACCGCAGCAGAATGAACATTCATTCTCGTGTAGTCTTCGGCATCAGCCGACGTTTCGTCAACCAATCGCGATGCACACCAAGGTCAGCATGGAGTCATCAAAACGTGAACACTACTACTACTATCTAGTATTTCATAATAACACCAACACATATAAATGTATCTCTTTGAATGGAATTTATTTCATATTAATTGTATACAGATTAATCAAAATTACTTCTTTTATCTATCATGTGATTATTATCTTCATAAAACCTATCCCAGAGAAAAATTGAATTTACTTTTTCGGTTTTAATGATATGTGTCGTTTTTTAAAAAAATTATAAACGAGGTGAAGCCCGACAAGATATTCGCAAACGTCATGGTAATTTTATAGTACCGATTCACATTCTAGATATGTAATGTGAAATTTTCTAATTTATTAACATTTAATTTAATGTTTATTTTCAATGGAATCGATTAAAATCATTTACGTCTCTACAAACATAATATGAGAAGCTAAACCCTTTGATATATTAATCTTTATTATTAAGGAAACATAGTGTACGTATACACTGGTATTAGAAATGTAATGATCATGGACCTAAGTCTAAAGGACGGAGTCTAATTGCAGCAGATTGAGGTAAAAGACGGAAAGGGACTTCGACCGTCAATTAACGGTAAACAAAATATCTAACAAAAACAAATGACAACAATGCAAAGTATAATTAAATCACTTTTTGAAGTTTGGTTAACTATTATGTTAAATTAATTATATTTTGCGTTGTTGTCGTCTGGTTTTCTTACACGATATTGATGCAGCACATTCTCCTGAACAGTTCTGTGTCCTTGGTTTCGTTTTTTATGCCCTAATTTTGCCATAATTAATGTTTTTCGGCGACACTGCATTTTGCAAATGGGGGTGACAGTGGCGCCTCTTGTGGAGAAAAGATAAAGCTCCGAACGAGGTCCGTACAGCGCCAATTAGTAAATGGCAAAACGCTCAAACTGTTAGCCAAGCGGTGGCGCCATCTGCGGCGAAATCGGGAAGTTCTGTTTTGGCTAGCAGTTTCAGCGTTTTGCCACCTACTAATTGGCGCTGTACGGACCCTGAACGGAGCTTCCAGATTTCGCCACAAGAGGCGCCACCGCTTGGCTAACAGTTTGAGCGTTTTGCCATTTACTAATTGGCGCTGTACGGACCTCGTTCGGAGCTTCATTTTTTCTCCAAAAGAGGCGCCACAATCACTCATAAAATTCACAATGCAGGGTCGGCTAAAAACACTAATTATGGCAAAATTAGGGCATAAAAAAGTAAACCAAGGACACAGATCTGTTCAGGAGAATCTGTTGCATCAATATAGTGTAACTAAACCGAACGACAACAAAGGAAAATATAATTGGTTAACATAATTGTTAACCAAACTTGAAAGAGCAATTTAACTACGCTTCTAACATCATAATACAATACAATACAGTACAATACACAATCTACACAGTAGATTTTCCTGAGCAATTACGTATCTTTAATTTTCTATGTCCTAATTTTGCCAAAATTAATGTTTTTAGGCCATGGATCTAAAGATCGGAGTCTATAGCGTATGCAGAGTATGAGTCATGCGCGCAAAATGTGTTTTATGCGTACTAATTATGAATAGAAGATACTAGGAAATTTTAATCATTTAGATTGTAAAATATATATTACGATTTAACATTACAATATTGTTTTACGCGCGTTTTGTTCGATGCTGTCCATCTCCAATCAATGCTTGTGTATACAAGACTGACATCACTCTCGGTTATTGCTAGACGATGATTGGATCGTATTCCCTTATGGAAGTTTTAATTGGAAACGCAACATGTCGCGATTTGCTTGATTAGATTAGGGAAGGTCCTCGTATGTTTCTTTCACTTTAGCATTCTATTTAGTGAGTTTTCAACAGTCTGTAACGGTTTTTCTGTGTGTATTTTACGTTGTGGAGCGTCGGCGATGACGCAGATTTTTGGAAAACGTGTTGAGAAGGATTTCCATGAAAAGAAGAACATAACCCTATGACAATGAGATGTCCTATTTCTGAAACCAAAAACATCCTTTTTATTAAGACTAAGTCTGTACAGTGATACAATTAAAGAAGTATTATTGTCTAAGTTATATGGTGACTGAAGCAATATGGGACTACTTTTCGCGAAATTGTGGAGTCTCTTTGGCAATGAAGGTAAATTCCATATTATCCACTAACCCATACATGATTATTTTATTCTTTTGAGCGTCGCGTCATACGAATGACGTTATTTACTATGATTTGTTGTTAATGATAAAAAAAATAATTAAATTCTGTTTCATATGTCAAGTACATATAAATAGAAACGAAACATTCATCTTTCTTTATGTTCACAAAATATGTAGGATGATTATGAACATGGAAATATATGTCGTAAACATTATTTTCTAAGTTTATTAAGACCAATAAAAAAATCGTTAACACTATATTTAAATTACGTAAAATTGATAACTGTTCTTTCTAATGAGGTTGTCATGTTGAAGAAAGTATGTATTGAAGTGAAAGTACATTCCAATCATTGCAATCTTTATATAATAGGTGAAATAGAAATTTCCAAGTATTCGGTTATAAATTTGATACGTGCTACTGTAATTAATCTAAAAGATTTAGATCAATTACAATGAATATAATATTTACTTTTGGAGTTATCATCAATCATATTTTGTGACAGAACAGGTGGCCCACTTTATACATGTCTATGCTAACATATGTTCATCCGATTTCTCTTTTGTAGCAATATGTATTCTTTTCTTTCTTTCATGTTCTTCTAATATAAAACAAGCTCATATGTATTGTACAATTTTCTGATAGACTTTTTTAATAATTATGATCATGTTATTTCATTTTGCAGAGCATAAGATAGTTATGGTAGGTTTGGATAATGCTGGTAAAACGACTATATTGTACCAGTTCCTAATGAATGAAGTTGTTCATACATCGCCGACTATTGGATCGAATGTAGAAGAAGTAGTTTGGAAAAATATTCATTTTATAATGTGGGACTTGGGTGGACAACAAAGTCTACGAGCAGCATGGTCTACATACTATACTAACACTGAGTTTATAATAATGGTTATAGATAGTACAGATAGAGAAAGACTTGGTGTTATAAGAGAAGAATTATACTCAATGCTGAATCACGAGGAATTAAGTAAAGCTAATGTCTTAGTCTATGCTAATAAGCAAGATTTAAAAGGTAGTATGACAGCTGCAGAAATCTCTAGACAATTGGATTTAACATCGATTAAGAAGCATCAGTGGCATATACAAAGTTGTTGTGCACTTACTGGAGAAGGGTAAGGGTTCAAAGTTCAGTTGTGTATCGGTATCAGTTTTTAAATCCATAATCTAATTGTTTACAACTTTTCCAGACTGTATCAAGGTTTAGAATGGATTGTTGGACGTTTAAAGAAGACATGACGTACATTATGAGGATTCATTTTAAATGTCATAAGATATGTAAACTGTAAAGTATATGTTCATTGTAAGTTACTGTGCCACTCTAACAATTGTACAAATGAATCTAGAATGGATGATCATTTTTCAAATGGTACATTAGCTTCATGCATAACTTGAAATGTAACTGTAATATGCTGATCACAGTTATTGCTGCAAGGCACTTAACGTGTCGAATGGTGGACGGGTAAACTCTTATCTATTAATGTGATACAAAATATAATAGCAAATGATTATATCTATAATATAAGAGTAAAGTAACGTTTTAACTAATCTCTTCATAAAAAGTGTAAAAAATAATATGTTATAAAAGAAATTGAAAAATTTAGAATTGTAAAAGTCTTTTATAGAGGATACTGTTAAATTATGAGAAATATGTATAGCGAATTTTCTTTTGTTATTGCAAAAAAAAATGACGCGCATTGTAAACATTCTACAGCAGGACTGCCACAATTAAGGTTAATCAATACATTATACTACTTCTAGATATAAAATGCTGCATTTAAATTGCAATTTGAAAAACAGAAAATATGATTTTTTTATTCGACAAAAAAAGATTCGATCAAGAAATCTGTATGCACGTGTCAAAAATATAGAATTTACTCTTGATCCCGTCCACCTGTGTTTGTAGTAAAAAAAAATACTAGGTAATTCATTCTATTTGGTTGATATGCGGATAGAAATTATTTGGCCTGTACGATTTTCAAAACAATACCTATGTACATAGTTTTTATACTCCGCATTAGTAGTAAACAATTCTAAAAAGTAAAATCTAATCTAGCACCAATTGAATCACATATTTTTCAAGTTTCTGTGCGAGTTTGAACATTTCTCAGTGCTTGGTACAGCAAACGTCTTGCGAGATTTCATGGCTAGATTTATTCAACCAATCCAACTAGATGATTGAAAGCAGAATACTTACTGCTCTGTGATACGTGGATTCAACAATGGGACGGTTGTTTGTTGGGAACATTGACTCTGAGTTATATAGGAGAATGATAATTATCTATTAGAAAAATATTCTTTGCAGATGAAAAGAATATTTTCCATGTAGAAAAAAGCTGATCGTCTCATTGTAAATATTAACGAATCATTTTGATTCTTTGATCCATAAATATCCAATTAACAGCTGTCTCATTTATTTTATTTACTTCATAATTTAGAACAACTAACTTTCATATAGCTAGAAATACTTCAGTATTTAATATCTATTAAAACTTAAAATATTAATAGCAAACGCAAAAGAAATCATCGTAGAAATTATTAAGATCATTGTATGGAAGATGCCGTCTAAAGTCAGAGTGAGATCATACATTTAAAGTTTCATAAAAATATAAACAGTGGTTTTCTCATATTGAGAAACAATGCATTAATTGTCGTATATATGATATAATATTGCAGATTGTACACAATACTATTATGTATATATTCTCGTTAACGGTTTTCGTTACATAAAAGTTGTGAAATATGCAGGACAAATTAACAAGTTGTTTTATTTTGATGAGGGTTCACAATTCACATCAGTTGGATGTACTTGGGTAGATTTAAACATCGTGTTTGGGTCAGTAGGGGCAGAATAACATGAAAATTAATACCAGTGTTTGTGTTAAATCGTATTGGTACAATATAAATCAAATAATCGCAAACGAGGTTGTTAACTGACATATGGACTGAAGTCAATGTAAAATAAGTTTATTAAATTATCTTTTGCGGGAAATAGATAATAAATTATGCATTATACTTTCTTTAGCACGTAGTTCTCATTTCTTTATTTTTTAGTGCTGAATATTTTATGAATAATCTAACTAAATAAATATGTAATCACATAAAATTGTAATAAAAAATAACGTACATTTTCCATTATCTATTTTGCATTGTGGAATCGTCAAGTTCTTCAATTCGTTTGTAATACGATTTTTTAAATTATAATAAATATGTTTGATTATATTCGGTTTTGGTTTGAAATACTAATTAACCACTGAAAAGAATTCTTCTTTCATAAAAAAAAAATGTACCGAGTTGTTAGGCAGAAGAAATAGTAAACCTGATTCTCAAATATCTATTTATTTTCACGTTCGTTATAAATAAAGTATCGCACACACTCACTCATTCTCTTAACAGTGGATCTACCACTGGTCATCGTATTTTTAATTTATGTAAATTGTAATGACTCTATGCGATTGAATCGCATACCTTTTATGTATTGAACAAAATTTCTAACCAATAACTGGTGCATTAACATTGCAACACCGTTTACGATATCCCATTAGCCCTATTATATAATTCGTTTTATATTGCATAAAGGTGTATTTCGCTAAGAGCAGTTCTTTGCAATCTTTCTCTGCGAAAAGACAAACTTCCTACGTAATGCTTCCACGCTACGGTAATAAAAGTAAAGATGCTTATTGCAATTGGATTATACATCCTAGAAAATTCTGATACCCTTTTGGCAGTGTCTGTTAAATTACAGTGTCTGCAAAATGTTAACTATGCACTCCGCTAACTTTTGTATCCATTATTTTCGTATGTTCGCTCTAATTGTTATTACAATGATCTGTATCGTGGTGTTACTTCTAAAGTCGTTACTATTTAAGTTAAACGTAAAGCGACAAATATATTTACAATGAACCGTGTCTACTATTAAAAACGCGTGGTATTATGTTCTCGCGATCGATTTGGCAGTTTAAACTATGTATACTCGACCAATCTATATTTTATATATACGGTTTTATAATGTAAAAACTTCACCGCATTTATTTCCATTATTATTAGGAAGCAACGATATAATCGGTCATAGTTTTTACAATATAAATACACCACGATGTTTCATTTTAGAATATCTACGTTTGAACAATACATCATTACGTTAGATGATTAATCATTGTTTCTAATACCTGGCCTTGTATCATTTTAACAACACTTGGCAATTAAAACGACTTCGTTGAAGTCATATCAAAATGAATTCGAAATGAGTTCGAGACTTACACTTTTTCCGTGTATCGACAACATTCGTAACATAATTCAAAGCAGTCAGTTCCTTGTTCCTAGAAATTATGATGATGGTGTGACACGAACTTCGAGTTTTCAATGATTCTGATACCGTTTCCATTTTTTTTTCTCTCTCTCGTATAAACAAAGACGACGCGCTTAAGCCTTGCAGGCCTTCATGAGGAGATCAGTGCTAAGAGATTTGGGCCTCTCGATTGGCAGACCAAGCGCGCGGTCCCAAACGAGAGATGCCAGGACACCGAGAGCACGGGACACTCCAAACAGTACGGTGTAGTAATTCATTTCCTTCATTCCGTAATATTGCAACAGTACACCGGAGTGAGCATCTACATTCGGCCATGGGTTCTTCACTTTGCCGGTCTCCAAGAGTACCGGAGGAACTATCTTGTATACTTGACTGACCAGCTGGAAATAGAAACATTATATCAATTAATTAAGAGATCTCGAACATGTTCGAGAACAAGATACGATAAGAACGTCAAGTACGACGATATTTTACCTTGAACAATTTATCGTCCGGCAAATGTTTCAAAGCGAATTCTCTCTGGCAAGTGTACCTAGGGTCAGTCTTCCTGAGCACAGCATGACCATATCCGGGAACGACTTGTCCGCTCTTCAGAGTGTTCCAGATGAAGTCTTTAAGCTTCTCGTCGCTGGGGCTGTCTCCGACTTGAGAACGCAGTTTCTCCAGCCATACTAATACTTCTTGGTTCGCGAGACCATGAAGTGGTCCGGCTAAACCGTTCATACCGGCCGCGAAGGACAGGTACGGATCGGACAGCGCCGAGCCCACCAAGTGAGTCGTGTGTGCGGATACATTTCCACCCTCGTGGTCAGAGTGGATGGTCAAGTACAAGCGCATCAGCTCGATGAACTCCTTGTTGTCGTAGCCGAGCATGTTCGCGAAGTTCCACGACCAATCCTTGCCAGCGTCCACGGATCCTAGGCCCTTGCCGCCTTTGTAAAGATTTCTGTATATCGTGGCTGCCACGACCGGTAGTTTGGCGATCAGATTCATCGAATCCTCGTAAACGGTTTCCCAGTACTTGGTCTTGTGCACGCCCTTCGTGTAGGCCTTCACGAATTCGCTCTCGCTGTTCAGGAGCGTTATCGCGGCCGAGAATTGGGACATTGGGTGGAGCGACTTCGGGAAACTGTTCAAAGCTTTCACCACGTGGTCGGGCAGGGCGCTTCTCGACGCCCATTCCTTCGAAAGCGCTTTCGCCTGCGCTTCGGTGGGAACGTCACCGGTGATCAGAAGCCAGAAAAGACCTTCCGGGAGTGGTTCCGCGCCACCGGTAGCCTTCGGCAAAAGTTTCTGACATTCCGGAATCGACTTGCCACGGAATCGGATACCTTCCTCCGGGTCCAACACAGATGGTTCCCATACCAGACCTTTGATTCCACGCATGCCACCGTACATCTGAAATATTAGGGTGAATTTCATTCTATTGTCAACATTAGAGACTTATAATATAATATAATAATATATATATATATATAATCTCTCTATATATGTATAATATACATATATATAATAAATAGGACATTGTTGGCACTCTGCGAGGCCTCTGAGCGCGGAACAGAGTTAACTTATTTTTGTACTCAAGGTTGCAAGGTAAATTCAAATCTTAGTAAAATAGTGTAATTAGAAGTTACTAGAAACATTGCTTATCCTGTGATCTGGCAGCAAACCGATGCTGTAGAAACGAACCGAACTAACTTTTCTCTATTAATTTCATTTAAATTAATTGATCTTTATATTGAATCGATATTTCCATTCTTCAACCGGTAAATTTTATCCAGAAGTCTAGACGCTAATTAATGGAAAGTAATTCAAGGCTGCGTCGGAAAAGATTTATCGGTTTCAAATTCGTCGAACGTCCTTGTCCGGATATAGAACACATAAAATAAGAAAACGACTGAAATCCTCATTAAAAAGACCTCGCAATAATCACATGATAAGCACGCGGTGCACACCCATGTCACGATGGTGGTCTACCGACTTTATGTGTCTCCGCGGTTCGTTATCAGCCTGAAGAAGAAGAAAAAAGGAAGAAATAATCGGCTGCGCTGCTTCTCTCTCGATAGAAAAAATTCGGCCTCCACGTGGCGCGCCATGCTAATACGCCGAGACGCGCGTCTTCGTCTCGATCGCAATGAGTTCTCGAACGATCATTTTTATTCGCTGTCACGCGATCACGCCTGTTTCGGATTACGTAACGATTAGCTGCATACCATGTCCACGGTGACCTCGCCGACTTTCGTGGCTCCATGCTGCTTACGAAAATTCTTCACGCGTTCCTGTTCCTTCGGGATCTTCTCGGTAAGGACCTTCCTCAGATCGGTCGAGGCGTCGGACAACGATCTCAAGAACACTGGCGAAGCTAATTTCTGTAAACAGAAAAGGAAGGATCGGTTTATCGACCACTCTCCATCCGGTCTGCTGATAATTCAATTAACGGTATCGATCCGATCGATTGATACACGCGGCTGATTGCGAGGACTATAGAGGGTCCTCTCCCCCCGTTCACCTGGGTACAACATCCGTTGACGATCGTTCCGATTACCGATACACGATCGGCGGAAGTGCTAATTAACGATACCAGTTTTACGCGCAGCTTTGTAACAGATCGTTCGATTTGTCGATGTTCGGGATCAGGGAGAATTATCGAACCACTCAACGAACACAACTATACTATGTATAATATAGTATATATAATATAGTACTATATATACTATAATATAATTTATTATTCAAGTATTTCGAATATTTACTTCTTCGAAGAAATTTTTAATACTATGGAAATTTACTCATGGCGAATATTTTTGCTCGCAGTAACCAGGAATCGATTTCTTATTTATTTAATGTGATTCTCGATGGCGTCATTGAGACTCTGTTAGAATCGAATAGGCACTAATCTATCGAATTATTTTCTACTTAGTACACGTGAATTTACTTCAACAAACGAATCGTCGTAAATGAGATTCGAAGTAAGTAACAGCTGCGATGGATACGTCGAACAATTACGCGTGGCTTCTGGATTACGTAAAAATGCCGAACGAGCTCGTCACGATATATTTGCCAGATACTGCTCGCACACGAATGATCTCGCTAAAATTGATGTCGTTCGATAACAGACACGTTCGGTTTGGAAGTTCTACGCTCTAAAAATACAGATTCACTCGGACGTGCACAGGAATTCCTATCCTCTTCGCGATCGGTCCAATAGAATTAGCGTTTTAGGCATTTTCTATATCAACAGCTGAGAATTTGCATTTACAAGCGAACACGTAAGCGCGTCTTTACGATTCTGTGCGCAGAACTGTACATCAGAGGCTCGGGAAACGATGAACTACGATGGAGAACATTTTCTTTCTGGTTTTCTTGGGACATTTGCATCTCACTATCGGTTTCTAGTTATTATATAAATTGTTATTCTATTTCTAATTATTATATAAATATATATTACTATTATAAATATATAATATATTATATAATAATATTATATAAATATATATTGCTATATATTCTATTTCTAATTCTAATTATTATATAAATATATATTACTATATATTCTATTTCTAATTCTAATTATTATATAAATATGTATATCTAATTATATACTATAATATATTTAATTATATATTATAATATGCATTATAATATATACTATAATATATCTATAATAATATATTATAATGTATATTATATATTATATATTAAATATATTATTATATCTAATTATATATTATAATATATACTATAACATATCTAATTATATAAATACGTATCTAATTATTATTACACCCGCGTGACGCAAATTCGTGACATCGCTTCATGAGATCTACAAGATCGCTCTAACGATCGCGTTTGCGCCGCAGATCGTCGAGATTACGTAAACCTTGCAATTTAGAAAAAGGAAAAAAAGGAGAAAAAAAATAAAACGGAAGGAACACGCGAACGGTCAAATACCAGGAACATTAACGATCGTTCCCGCAGAAGGAAACGAAGACCACCGGACTTCTAGCGAATCAGCTTCGCCTTTGGGTCACGAGGTCTCGCGTTAAAGTTCATTATCAAAGCGCGGACCTTGGGCAAATGACACCGGAGAATATATTAATAATACAGAGCCGGCAGAGGCTGAAGAAAAAGAGAAGCACACGCTATATCTAACGCGACTTGTTTTCGCCGTGGTGCAGCATTCGCGAAATTATGCTGCTTTTCGAAATTACAGTCGGACGCGTCGCCTTTCAAAATTCAATTTTCGTGCCTCGTTGAATTAAATGTATATATTATAATGAACCCTGTAACACAATGCTTGTATTTTAATATTGTTTTGTTTAAAAAAGAGAAAAGTCACGAAGAAATCATACTAAATTCTATATGCTTGTATCAACGGTGCCTGATTTTCCATCTTAAATCGTGCCTCTTTGCTAACGCGTTCAAATTCGCCGACCTCCGAAAGCGATAAAAATCGTACGTTGTCATAAATGATGGCAAACTTTTTACGATAAAGTATCGCTATGGCGACGGCTCTCAAATCTTTCTGTTCCACGAAATTTTGTCTCGTGAAACGACACGCCATTGTGTCTGGAGTAGCGCATGGAATCTGTAGATATGTGGCGAGAGGAAAATACACGGAGCTAGGAGCAAACATATATATATATATATACACACAATTGTACATATAGGGAAAGAGCAGGTTTCGTAGCGAGGATAAAGAACTGGGTCGAGGCGCGATCTCGATTGGAAGGTAAATGGGACAACGACCGAACTGGTCCCGCGGATTTTTGTAGCTATTGTCAGCGCTTGATTGACAAACAACGCGTCGGTAAAAAAGCTACTGTTTCGAGCACAAGCGATCTCCTAAATAAAAGTGCAAAAATGGAGAATTTTGGGAATAGTAGGTACGTTCATAAATAACCATGCGGCTCGATTAAATTTCATTTAATTTGCGCCTCGAATGATCGTATCTCTTCGGTCGATTAGAGAGAATTTTCGGTATTTACAAATCCCTCGGATTTATTTATGAAATAAATATTTATGAAACAGCGGTGGTTACTCGTGATTGTTGCTAAAAATTTGTCGGCAATCGATGACTGTAAAAACGAGCCGCGAGGCTCGAACAATCGTACCCCACCTTCCCTAATTATCCACTTTGGTTTCCGAGTCAATTAGGGAGAATTTACCGATTATCGTGCATACTCGATATTTTTCAAAGACGATCGTAAAATAATTTTCAGATATCGCAGCTGATAACGCAAGAATGTCGCGTGTTTCAATTAGACGACGACATTTCGAGGGAAATAAAAAATGTGTATCCGTTTAAGCTGCAGTTGTGGAGATACTCTCGATAGCCTTTTGGGTCGATAAGCTGTGAGAACTTGTTACGTAAAAGGAGAACAATGAAAGTATTGTAGAGGAGATCGTGATCGGGGCAATTAATCAATTTTAAGTGATCAACGCGACGGGTAAAATCGAGATGAACCGTGGTAAATGGGCAATTGTTTTAGCCAAGATCAAGGTACAATCGCGCGAGCGATCGAAATTGAGGACATGTTCGAAACCGTAAAAATAGCTCCGCTAATCTTATGACGGTTCTATTCGTGGGATAGCAATACATTTAGAAAGGTGTGATCTGTTATGTAACCATGTGTATTCTGTGTTATGCAAGGTCAACCGTAGAAAGCACGGAACGAAGCGAATCTCGTCGCGAGATCGAGGAACAGTAAATTGTCTCTCCAATTGTTCCTCGGCTTGCGAACGAAAATGGACGATTCGGGAATAGGGGACGCGATTATTCGAGCCTCGTAGTTCGTTTTCATAGTTGTCGACGATCGGTAATTTTTTTTAAATAATAATTTCAGAGATATTAATATTAATTAATGTATATAATATAATATATAATAATATATATAATATAATATAATATATAATAATATATATAATATAATATAATATATAATAATATATACAATATAATATAATATATAATAATATATACGATATAATATAATATATAATAATATATAATATAATATATTAATATTAATTCAAATACATTCGTCGAATCACGGATAAAATAGTCATCGCCTTTGAACAATTTTTTCAAATTGAACCAAATCGAGAATCGGACTCTCGCGCTTTCGTGTAAAATATGTTTCCAAATCTAGAATACCGTGACCTTGACATTGGCATTTTTTAAGATATTAAATATTAGCTAGTCATAAATAAAAAGGTTACACCGAATTAATCACAAATTATGCGATATCTCTATTTTCTCTTTTTTTTAAACGATCGACTCACAAAATAAACGGTTCACATAACACGATCGTTTGAAATAGTAAATCACGTATGAAGTACGGTAACGCGACACTCCATATATTCATTTTCCTATTATTAGACGATTTTCACGTAACCGTGAGTACTTTACGGTGCATTAGTCTCATTGTACAAGCGATTCATTGTACACGCGTGCATCGGTAAAGGCACACGCATAAGAAAAATATCGATGTGTATGACATTGTATCTGGAAATTGGCCAAAATAACGAGCAAGTGTTCCGAAAATAAACAGTTTCACCTGTTGTATAATATGGACTGTACTTGTTCGACGGACACGTGATAAAAAAAACGTTCGAAGCAGGTATGCGTCCTTTGCAACACGTTCAATGTTACAAAGTGCGATTACATTGGGCGAAAACACCGTCGAAAATCCGCTGGCTATAATACAGTAGCGCGACTGGCATGCGTATAGTTCGATACGCTATAATAATAGTCTGCGGTTCGAAAAAGCACAATAATTTAATAATTTTTCTATTATTAAACAAGTGACACTACCGTCGCAACGTCTATGAATTATAATACTAACTGTATAACGTGTTTTATATTATTGTATTAATTATTATATTAATAACGTATTATATTATATTATTATATTAATAACGTATTATATTGTATTATTATATTAATAACGTATTATATTATATTATTATATTAATAACGTATTATATTGTATTATTATATTAATAACGTATTTGGAATATTTCAACTGTCCAGTAAGTTCTCCCTAATTCGCGCTCAGATTGCGCACAAAAATGAACAATTTGGGAATAAGGGATGCGATTATGCGAGCCTTGAAGATCGTTTTTATAATTTTTGACGATCGGTAATTTTTTTAAAATAATAATTTTAGAGGCAATTGATACACGATATTAAGTCAAATAATTTGTTGAATCACAGATCAAATTGTTATCGACTTTGAACGATTTTTTAAGAAATCTAAATACCCAAAATACAAATCTGAATTAGGGAGAATTTACTGTACTTGCTGCGAATGAAAATTGCACATTCGACACCAGCAGCGTCTACATTCCGTTTCGATGCTCAGATAGCGTGAGAATATGTTTTACACGTCTCGTATCATGGGTGGTAATAACGACACCAGGAATTTAACGTTTGAAATCCAAGTAACAACACATGTACTTAGGTCGTAATGCAAGAAGGATATCAAGTTGTGGCCACGATGATGTAACTGAATACTAATTGAACAGATTGACTGTGACTTTCATATCCGCACCGCGTGTCTTCGCCAATGAAACAGAGCTCTGATTTAATCCTTTCGCCGTCAAATTTAATTAAATATTCGTGGGCCGACACTAATTCCATCCACTTATTCCATTTGATTTTCTTCTTGCAAGGGGACGATTAGAAATTCTCGTTCACAATTTTTCGGTCGAACAATTGAACGTGCATAATTCGTTAACACTTCCGGAGACGTTATCGCGAAACTCTTGAAAACGCAACTTCAGTTTCTCCGGTTTTATTTTTTCGAAACGAACCACGAATCCGTTCGAGAAGGTGTCGAGTCAATTTCGCATTGCACGCGCGGACACTAAAATTTCTCGCCACAGGCCTTTTTAACAACGTTATTGCCACTATCAGCAATTAGTTCAGTGACGAACAAAGTTCAACACGCGATTGCGATTACGTAGCAACTGTGTCCTGTAATACCGCGCGTAACATGTGAACGGTGTTACGTAGCAATAATCGATGCATTTACCGCTGGAAAAGCGGTTTAAATAGATTTGATTATTACGCGATTAGATCATTACCTTTTATTTAGGAGATCATTTCTACAAACGGTAAAAAAGCGACTGCAATTGCTACAGAATTTTACAATTTATTTGCATTAGTGCAACGTAACAGCTATCGAACTTCTCTTCTCTCTAACAGACGGAAAGCATAATGTTGAATTTAAACTGAATTTAAAAATAAAAGATATTCAAATTAAAATATTTGTAACATTAAGGATCGTATTCGAAGCAGCCGCCAGCAATCTAATCGAATACTTGATCGAACCTCTGCCTACCGATGAACTAGCATAACGAAATACAGGAGTCATGATTACAGTGGCACAGAGAAGCGAGAGAGAGAGATAAGTAATTTTTATACGCATGTATAATGCATTGCGGCGTAAAACATGCCTGCGTAAAACTTCGCGTAACGTCAGATATCGAAATGACGCAGATCGATGGCCTTACAGTATTACAATAAATTCTCCATAATTGACGCTCGGCTTGGAAACGAAAATGGACAATTACAGAGAGTTTACCGTATCTGGCGCGCGAGTTTCGTTTGACGCAAATGTTAAGTGCACGCGCTTTGCAAACAATGCGGAAAAGAATTTAATCTTGCTTTTGTCTTATCTTGATTTTGAAGTCGAAGATTAAAGTGTCCGAGAATTTTATCGAAAGCTGATATTGGTTCCTGGTGTACCTTCGCGGTTCTAAGTAACCCTAAGTTCTCCCTAATCGACGCTCAGATTGGCGCAGAGTTTATATTCTGCCATTTTCATGCAAATCAAAACTATTTTGTCTACGAATCCCTGCACGAATGAATTCTTTTCCGAATGCAGTTTCATTCGAATACATTTTTATACGAACACTAAAATAGGCGACAACAATTTATTCGAATCATTGTCGCGTATTAATTGCCTGTGAAATCATTATTTAAGAGAAAGAAGTGATCTATTGCCAACAACTATAAAAACAAGCCGCAAGCAAGATTCCGATAATCGTATCTCCACTTCCCAAATTGTCCATTTTTGTGTACAATCCGAGCGCGCCGCTTAGGGAGTTTACCGTATTTGTGAAAGTATTGGCAAAAATATATCCTTGTATCGCGAGTCGACGAACCGGAACGCTGAAGCCCGAACCGAATTCACGGCGGTTTATCGCAAAATAAATTTACTCTCGGATTAACGTCAGATAATATTATCCCGGTATCCGGCAGCCCGAAAAATTTCGGCTCGCGCGGCGAACCTTTCAGCGAATTCGTTCGCAACGGCAGATAAAACGATGGACGACCATAAGTCGCCGATGCGAGACGGTGTTTGTAGAACGTGTTTTAATCGAACCTGCGCCGCGTTGATTCATGTGCAATATGCACCGACTGATAGGAGTAAACCTGCGAAAGATTCATCCGTCGCGACAGATGCCACTCCGTTTGCCGCCCCGATGCATTTTATCGCCACGAGTTATCGGATCGCGGACTTCATATTTCGCGAATGAAGCGATAATCGAGAAACTTTTCTTTAATTTTCTTCAATTCGAACGTTTACGTGATCGCGTATATAGTTATATACTTAACTATATAACTATATATAGTTAACTATATAGTTAACTCTTATAGTTATATAGTTAAGTATATAACTATATATAGTTAACTATATAGTTAACTCTTATAGTTATATACTTAACTATATAACTATATATAGTTAACTATATAGTTAACTCTTATAGTTATATAGTTAAGTATATAACTATATATAGTTAACTATATAGTTAACTCTTATAGTTATATACTTAACTATATAACTATATATAGTTAACTATATAGTTAACTTTTATAGTTATATACTTAACTATATAACTATATATAGTTAACTCTTATAGTTACATAGTTAACTCTTCGCCACTCGGAGGCGCCACTAAATATTGTTATGCTATTTTTCCAAATAATTGTAACAGCATCAGATTCGTATATATGTAAAAAAAAACAACTGTTAAAATTGCAAGTATTCTACGTGCCAATAGGCTCAATTTCATACGAATAAATCGTACTGAATCGTATATAAATGGAAATGCTGTAGATCAGGAAACATATTTTGGATTTCGAATTGAAATAGCTTCGACTGCAAAGGGTTAACGTTGCACCGGCGATTCGAAAGTGGAAAATTTAAGGTAGCGTCTTTGTGACGACAAACGAGAGATATTGCTCCACGTGTTCACGACGTACACGTGACGTCATCCGAAGCGCGAGCTTCCGTTCTCTTTGTGGCCACGTCCGAATAAAAGAGATCGGTTCGGATCACCTGCTCTGACGGAACCAATTCATCAATATGTATAATTGATATTTAAAGAGTTTCATCATTTCATTGTTCCATTGTTAACGTGCCTCCCCCGGTTTACCGTTGATGGAACGAAGATCGATTGCGAACTAATCCAAGAAAATTATCTGGTCGGACAGTCAGTCGGTTGCGGTGCGCGATCAACAATTTTTCTACTCGGATAAGATTAATTTTTTATTTCCCACGGATAAGATTACGAATTCTCATAGTTTCGAAAAATTCGTACATTGTTTATGATTTTCCAGTTCGCTCGACTGCGTGCTGTACCCGGGTACAGTTATGTCTCCCTAATTGACGCTCGGATCGCGCAGAGAAATGGACAATTTGCGAAGAGGAGATACGATTATTCGAGCCTAGCGGTTTATTTTTATAGTTATAAATTGTCCAGAATTATAATAACGAGCCGCGAGGCCTCGAATAATCGTGTCTCCTCTTCCAAAATTATCCATTTTCTGAGCGAGTAAGGGAGAAAATCTGAGCGTCAGTAAGGGAGACAATCCGAGCGTCAGTAAGGGAGACATTCACTGTACAACACGATTCGAGTCGGAGTTCACTCTGCAGACCATTTTCGAGAATCACGCCCATGGCTGTTACGAATCATGACTCATAATATTGTGTCTCGTAGTCGGAATTATATCATCGGGCACGCCTCGATAACCGTTATTGTACACCACCAATGAAATCGGCTAATATTCGACGAACGATGAAAGTTATTCATTATTTCTTTTATATCTATTTATTTATTATTTTAACAGGGTCGCTTTAATTAACCACGGAATCAACGCGGATAATGTATAATAAATACGTTAATATAAATAAGCTTCGGAATAACAGCGATACGTTGAAATCTACGTTGTTCTTTATTTTTCATTTTCCTCGAAACACTGTCGGCGTTGAAATTAATATCTTCGAATAATAAGCGCGGAGAAGATCGAGGGGAAGAAAAGGCAACGTTAACTCCATACAAGAATTTACTAATTCTTCGAATAATTTTGATCGATTATCTCTCTTTCTCGGATCCATTCTGTGAAGCAAGCGGAAAATTGACGCGGCGTTATGTCATCAGCATCTCGGGAGAAAAACTTGAAACGCGTGTTAGCGGATTGTTACAGTCACGATTTCACTCGGCGAGTTGCTCAACGGTTCACGTGCGTTCCTTTTAATAGTGGTGAACGTTGGTTCGGCTTGCGAGTGGATTGCGGATTTTCTTTCTTTTTTTATATGTACGTTCGCGACAAAAATCGAATTCTTGAGAGACTCCGAGTGATCGTAATTGATTCATTGTTGAATCGTGAACTTCGACACGCGTCTGGACGAGCCGCGATATATCTCCGTAAAAATACGGTGCTTCTGCCGGCCGATCAATACGAAATGAAATTAAGATGCTGATAATGCGGTAATAAGTAATACGATTAACCCAGTGCACTCGGGCAATGTTGGCCCATTGACGCATGCACCCGAAGTTCACCGATGGAATAGCATCGCGGTTCGAGAATGCAATGCACTCTTCTCTGAGGTCAGCCGGCGTGTATTTCAAATAGTTCCGTCTATTAATTGTTTGCAAGTAATAATAACGATACAGATAAACGTTAGGAGTAACGGATTAAATTAGATACAGATAATACTAATATTAATTGTTTTCAATATATGTATATTATATTATATATTTATTATTATATTATATTATATTATATATTTATTATTATATTATATTATATACTTATTATTATATTATATTATATTATATATGGTTCTTTTTAAGTTGAAAATTACGAAAATGAATATTCACGGATTTAAATAAAATTATTATTATTATTATCGTAATTTGTATCAAGAGTGAACATTGCAAACAATGTTTTAACTGATTACAAATATTGTTCCCCCTGTATCAATGGCCTGGGATTGTCGACCTTGTGACTCATTTGGAATTTCAATCTCCTGAACTTTCGAATACGCTCCGAGCTGCTCGGGTATCGACATTGTTGGAATCTCCAGCGAGAAATTGAACGGAGCCAGAGATCGTTTATAAAATTCTTCGCCGACCAATTAGGGTCCTCTCAATATCGCGCGAACTCCATGCCGGCGAACAGCCGAGAATCTTTTCTCATTAAAATGTCTAACAGATTCGCTGATCTGCCAGATCAATCGATACGATTGATTTTTGCATATTTTTTCATAATTACTGGTACTGTTGTGTTCTTGTCATTGTTATAAAACAATGCGTTTAGGGCGAATGTTAAATATCAGCCAGAAAGAGAATCCAAATTTGTTTAAACATTGCAAAACGGTGATCACCGTGAAGTCACGAGCCGCTGAGAGTCCTCTCTTAATTAATTGTTGGTAACATCGTATAATACCGTGGCTGATAGCTCTTGTTATCACTGATTACATAACCAACTAGCTTGTGAAGGGCATTACCAGATGGAATATACACCCGGCAGCCACAATTATCTAATTGATTTCGCGCCATACAATCGTTAAATGGCGCTAAAACGACTGAAGAGGGTTGTCACGCGCAATCCAGCCTTTATTTAACACTGAAACGCGCCCGTCTTACCGTCAATTGCCGTTTGAAAGTTCCGAGTGAACTTGTACTTGAAAAGTCGCCTTGGAGACCACGCTATCATAATCGTATACATATAAGCCTATACGTACGAGCACTTTTCGCACAGTTGTTATCTTGGATAATTCCACCGCGAGGATTGAATAAATGTCTTCGAAACGATTCATTTAAAGAAAATAGTTTCGGTCATTTTTATGGAATATTGTTCTTATACATTGGACAGTATTTTTTGTCAGTATAAATTTTACACGGTGTACTTTGTACAAAGAACT
Source organism: Megalopta genalis (assembly GCF_051020955.1). Taxonomy (NCBI): domain Eukaryota; kingdom Metazoa; phylum Arthropoda; class Insecta; order Hymenoptera; family Halictidae; genus Megalopta; species Megalopta genalis. The sequence continues at coordinate 19,142,470 of NC_135017.1, forward strand.
TTATAGATAATAGAGCAGATATATATATATATATATATATATATATATCTGCTCTATTAAATTCAGCGTATACAATCTAGAAAGTTCTTTGTACAAAGTACACCGTCTAAAATTTATAGCAATTTATTGCTATTATATAGCAATTATATAGCTAATATATAGCTATAATTATATAGCTATAATTATATAGCAATTATATAGCTATAATTATATAGCAATTATATAGCTATTATATAGCAATTATATAGCTAATATATAGCTATAATTATATAGTAATTATATAGCTATAATAAGAAATTATACAGCTACAATTATATAGCTATAATAAGCAATTATATAGCTATAATTATATAGCTATTATATATAGTAATTTATTGCTATTATATATATTATTCTTAAATTTATATTGCTATTAAATATATATATATATATATATATATATATATATATATATATATATAATAGCAAGCCTTGGATTATTGGAAATAATATCTCTGGCGAATTGTATTACGAATGGTCACCATTGTACGAACTATATCGTACGCTTATTACAACTGTGATGACTAGGTATCGGGCACGGAATGCTCCTTTCATTTCTCTAATTATTTATAGCGAGAATATTAATAGCCAGCCGTGGTCGATAAGCGATCGATGGAGCACACGAATTTTTTGGCTTTGATCGAACACGTTGACTGTAACAGTCAGGGGCAGTGGACGTTAACAATTCGGCGTCTCGTTCTATAAAAACAAAACGAATTAAAAAAAGAATAGCCGTCTCATCGGGCAGGTTACGCGATCCGAAGGTCACGAGCGTATATCCACGATATTAGGTAATCGGCTGGCCGTGTATAAGTTTCGCTAGAAATCTCTGTATTTGCCAAAAATTACACCGAACGCGTATATAAGTAGACTTTGTACACGACATGTCGCGGTTAATCGAGCAAATTCGAAAGGTTAAATTGAAGTCGATTAAATATTAACGATTCGTATTATTAAAATACATATTATTAATTTATATTATTAAAATATATATTATATATTTATATTGTATATAAAAATATTATATATATTATATATTTATATTATATATATATATTTATTTATTATTAAAATATGTATTATCTCGTAAAACAGATGAACGAAAAATCAATTGAAATAATTCCGATATTTATGAAATAAGGAAACAAATGTGATATCTTATGGATTTCAATTAATTACAGAAAACTCAGATTTCGCGTAATTCCTTATCTTCGAATTTCATACGTTCGATTGCAGCATCTATGATCGCGACTAAAAACCCGCGATCATCATTCGATCCGCGGCGAGAAGCGAAGAAAATAAGTCCCGTTGCGGTGTCAGATCGACACGATCGGTAAGCAGGTGTCTGCCAAGCACAGGTCACGACCAATCTGGATCAAGAGGGCGGAATAGTTTTTGACCTCGAATTCGTTCTAAAATTATCATCCCTTACGAAATTGCAATGTGGTGCACTCTTCAATGAACACATCTGAGCCGTCGAAGGAGACGGCTCTCAAAGTATTTCGCGCACAGTGTTTTCCTGCGACCTGCAAATACGTGCGTATATGTGTGTGTACGCGCGCGCGCGCGCGCGTGTCTCTGCCCCCGTATCTCTGTATCCGTGGCCTTACAATTCGACACGAGACCATTTTGGTTAGGAACTGGTCGCGTACAAAACCCGACGATACGTGCATTGCGAAATTTCGCCACAATGGCAAACACCTGACAACGTGTCAGTTTCAAACGGACACGGCTATTTATTTATTTATAGCATTGATCAATGAAGCGGACAACTTGCGATCGTTCTCCCTGACATTCGAGTAATTCCACGGTTACGCGAGAGAAAAAAAGGACGCCGCGTCAACTTCTACCTCTACCCTGGGCCTCTTCAACGCGTCACCGAGCTTTCAAGCACGCGTATTCGCTGTGAATTAATACTTCACGCCTGAACTACTGTACACTCTGTCACTCGAGAATGTTAACAGAAATCTGATAAACTTGTACGCGACGGCGAAGACACTTCGGAAAACTACCGTTTTCCTCCGAATCCGATATGCGAGACGGGAAATGATTTGTTATAATTTTTAAGTGATCATTTCAAACATTTTTTTGTAATTCGGAGTAGACGATAGCGATCATATGATCTATATAATTTTCTTACGTAACTGCCTATCGGACCTAGTTGAATCAATGCTCCGTACTGTCTATCAGGTGAGCTTTTTACAGCACGCGATTCGATTTCTCGTGAATTTTCCAAGAGCACAGTTGTGGTCATGGATTTGTTCGTCTATTCTCATGACACTTTACGTCACTGCTAGATCGAGCGAATCGATTGTGCGGTTTTCGCGTGTTAAACGGCATTACCTAAAAATAATATTCATTATCGAAGCTTTGTAAAAATATGCTTCTTACCCTCTACGTAGGACGCGTGAAAAGAGCTTCGTATGCAAATGAGGTAACCTTACGTCCTAATGATCAAGGACCCTTGGGTTTATTACGGTTAACATGCAGGTGTACGGTGTGCAGTGATTTTTTGAATCTGCATCTCGCAGGTCTGATTGGTCATGTTACTAGGCCATCCATCGGTCGATGAAATGCCTAACTATGTATCTGGAACTCGCGGCGTCTCGACTCTTTAACAGTGTCCCGCAGAATTCCGCATACTGCGGCAACGTCGAAGGGCCGAAGGACGCGAAACGAGTGCTCTTTGAACGAACGAAACGTTAAAACCGTAGGGCGATATCGCGAATGCAAACGATATGTGTCAAACATCTGCTCGCAGTTCGAATTTCGCACCGGAACAACGTGCACGGTTTCAAGAATCATTCAAATGTCGCATCGCGTTCTAGGACCGATGAATTTTTGGCGGATTCGTTTGTCACGTACCTGGACTTCTAAACAGCGTTTGGAACTGAAACGGAAGAGTGCCATTGTTCTTTATATCCTGGCTCGCAGATCCTTCCTCTTTCTCGTTACCGTCAAACCGATTGTCCAACTGACCACGCGGAGCTCTGGCGCCCAACTCAACCAACTCTTCTGTAGTTCGTCACAGATACGCCGACGACGCATGCGCATACTGGCAAAGTGATCCTCGAAGGATCATCTCTATCTAGAAATTTTGTACCACGTTATAACTTCGCGCGAGAGATTCGAAGGAACTTCGTTCAATAGGTTTACCAGCGTATAGTTCGATGTGACGAACTGCAACGATCGATTGTTCGTAAGCAATTCCTGTGTGATTCAAATATCAAACCTAGCAGAAATCTCGGTAGATGTGTAAGTGTTTTCGGCAAGCCGTGGAAATAATTCCATATTTAGGTGTTTCAGGTGTGCTACGATATAGGGAATTTTAGCAATTGGCAATTGCTTCATTTGGGCGCGTAATATGATCTCGTTGTAATGTCATTTATTGAAGAAGTTTACAGAAACTACGGTGATTCAAGTTTCTTTTTCAATGCGATGCATGTGTTTCATATTCGTGACATTTTCTTTTTCTTTTCGATGATCATTGAAACATTTTCAATTTGTCGCATATTTCTGACGATAACGACGGTCTGCAATTTAGAAACATATGTATTAATTCTATATATTAATTATATATATTCTATATATTAATAATATAATATTCTATATATTAAAATTATATAAATATATAATTAATTAATTATATATTTAGAAACATATGTATTAATTCTAACCTTTGTTTACATTTTTCGCTAAATTTGAGAAGCTTACCTGTTCAGTGTGAACAAATGGAAACCACAAGTGGTACCGCTTGAAATGACATCTTTGATGATGCTCGTAACTAGTTTTATCCCATAATCGCGTACTTTATCGTCATCGAACTTGATGGGTTCTAAAATCTTCGAAATATTTTCTGGTACCTTGACGTTGCAAATTTTCATCATCTTCTCTAGACATGCATAATTGGGAATTGGTAAGATACCAGGAATAATTGGAACATTGATTCCAATTGCTTTACAGTCATTTACGAATGTAATGAAAACGTCGGCATCGAAAACGATTTGAGTTATAATAAAATCAGCACCTGCGTCAACCTTTCAATGACACCAACATAAGATCGTATCAATAACAGTTGCACGAATGTACGTGAAAATTATAATTTTAATTAAAATAATTACTTTGTCTTTTAAGTGTAACAAATCCAATTCTTTGGATGGCGATTCTGGATGGACCTCTGGATATCCAGCAACACATATACAAAATCTATTACCAAATTCGTCTCTTATAAAACGCACTAAATCAACAGCGTACGGAAAATCCTTATTCGGGACCTTAGAATCTTTGATTTCATTTTGATCTCATTAAAAAATGGTCCTGAAATTTCAACTAGAAATATTTTTATAAAGATATTTACCTCCTCGTAATACAAAAATATTGATCACGCCAATATCCAATGCTTTCTTTAAAATAAACAATATATCTGCGCGCGTCAAAAAACAAATAGTGAGATGCAGGAGCGTATTGTTTGGGAACTGATCGAGCACTTCTAAAGATAGATAATTATTTATCTCATCTTTCATTTTCCATGTTAATGAATAAAATAGGGGATGATATTTGTTCATCTCTGTAAAAAAACTTTTAACAAAAAATTATCATATATAAATACAAAATTTAAATAAACATGCGTATGTACCTTTGATAAAAGTTAGTATTTTTTGTGGGCGAAACTTCAAAGCTGCAAAATATTCTTTTTTCGTCAAATGCAGCCTTTAACGATTTCGTTACATTGGAATTATTATATTCCGTGCCTTTGTATAAGGAATTATTCTTAACCTTATCATGTTTACCGCTACTAACCGCGTTTTCGTAGATTTTATTTTCTGAAATAACTTCACTCATTGCGTAGAAATCACTATGGTCAATTATATGGGCACATTTTCTTGTTCCCATCGCTATACAAGATAAATTTTGATAGTATCGGGTTATGCAATACATGAAATTCATAAAGGCCCCGTTGTAGCAATAGAGAGTTTGAGAGAAGTTGCTACAATAAAATATTAATATTACACATACTTTATTTATTTATAAAATATTCAATTTAATCCACATTATTTTATCATAAGATTTAAATAAATATTTCATATTACATTGTTTCATTTTTTTACAGAATTTATTTGTTGTTTCTTTTTTGACAAATATAACTTTCTGCACACTTCTGTTATTGGAATATCAAATACAGGTGGTATACCGCCTGGAACTGTTTCCTTCTTTGGACGTGAATGTTTATCCATAATGGTTCTAACGTCATCAATGTCTGGTGTCATACATAAATTTATAGCTGGATAAATAATAAATGCAAATGTTGCAAGAGCTGTTAAGGCCCAAATAGGAATTGCTACAGCCCAATATTTTGAAGGCCAATATGTTAGTCCTAAACTATGTAAAATTTGATCCGGTACAATTGCCCATACTAGATATAAAAAAAAAAGCATGTTCGCACCTATGTATAAAGCATATCCATAGACCGATCTTGGTCCATATGGTGCAGGAGTATGCTCCATTTCATATAATACTACATAGAACAGCTGAGAAAGATGATACAGTATTTATTTAATAATAATCAAACGTCGGTGCAGGTGGACCAAATTGTTGAATAGTTTCTGTTACCAATATTAAGCTATCAAAAAATGATGTCAATGCTACTCTAACTTTTCTTGCTTCGGTCCCAGAAATTACTCTGCAAATAACAATTTACATTAATTTCACAAATATATGAATAAAGTTGTATACTAATGTTAATATATGTAAACTTACAATTTCAATAAATTATTATTCAATGTTAGTTCTTTTGAAACACTACCCCTTGATGGTTCCTTATCAACTCTAAGAACTTGGTAAACAATTTCTGCTTCCCTCGGTGATGGGAATGGGATAGACAAATTTCTATTCAATATTAAGGTTATTTGTATACTGTTAGGATGTAATTTGTACATTAATTCATCTTTTTCAAAGGATACACATTTAAAGAATTCATAGCATTAAAAGATATTTTTAAAATAACATAGAACTTCAAAAACTGTTTTACTAACTTATGTCTTTTTTATAAATGTTGTATTGTTCATAAGTGTATTTTGTATTTACATAACCAATGTCTATACACTGCATGGACATAGTTTGTAATACATTTAGTAGGTTTGTTCACTGAGTGTGTGTCAATAAAATGATTTCATTCAATATTAAGAATAGTTCAAAAAAAAACTGTGACTTCTGAATTAGTACAGCGTTATGACTACAAGAATTGCATGTATGTTCCTTGCGTACATTCATCTATACATACAATACGTAATACACATATATGTGTGTAGTTTTTTGCGAACTTCACAGTGTTTTACCGCGTCCGGTGATTGTACGCAACAGTTCGCAATATAATGTGTACATATACGTATGCAGTACCAAAGCTTGGTGTAGATGTAGTATATTTTGAATGATTATTTTGTAATATAAACTTGCATAATTTTGAGCGTTTAAGGTACAATGGGACGAAGGAAGAGTAAACGAAAGCCTCCAAGTAAAAAGAAAGCTATTCAACCTTTAGATACTCAATTTAATTGTCCATTTTGTAATCACGAAAAGTCGTGTGAGGTTAAGATGTGCGTATACTTATAGTAGTTATACTTATATTTCGTATTTTACTGCTTGTTTTCTGTTTCCAGGGACAAACCAAGAAATACAGCAAGGATTACTTGTAGAGTCTGCTTAGAAGATTTCCAAACTACAATAAACTTACTTTCTGAACCATTAGATGTTTATAATGATTGGATTGATGCATGTGAGAATGCAAATTGAACATTTATTACTATTATATATCACATTTACAAGACTGTCAGACGTTACTCATTCTTTTATTATTGACATGTCAGCATTCCACAATGTGTGAACTAATTATCAAACTTATGTGCAATGTGCAAACAACAATTCTATGTCATTTATGTCTATAGTTTTAATATTTTAATGCAATAGGATCTTAGATATTTGTTATTATATACAACTAGGTACTAATTCGTACTACTTTTAGTCATTTGATATTATTATAGCTATATTTATATCTATTGTACTTATTTAATAGGTACATGTATGAATGTATACTTATGTGGAAGTTGTAACAAAGATAGAGCAACTATTATAATATGCATAATATTTATATAAAGAATGAAGACATGTAATGTTTTATATTGTATATTTTATTAGAGTAACAGTCATGATATACTATTGTATAAATATTATATATATATATATATTTACATAATGTGATATGTAAAATGTACATTTTCACAAAATAATGTCATCACAATCAAATAAAATTAAAAATACAAGTTCTGATTTTTTAATTCCTTTCTAGCAGAATGACATACAACTTGAAATCTATGACACTATAACAATAAATTGCAACAGTTTATCAATTGTTCGAATAAATTATTTAATTTTCATTTGTAACTTTGTTTTATTTGTAATACTATATTTAGTACCTAGTAATTAATATTTACATTACATTATTTGTAATATTTGCGTTTGAAGTACTTCTATTTCAAATGATACAAATTCGAATACCATTTATCTGTTCAATTCAAATAAATAAAATAGGAAAATATGTACTGTATGTATATTGTTACTAGTATGCAAATATAATAGTGTTTTCGTGTAAGATATTAAGAAATTGACGGAAAATATGCTAGAACTTTATATCAAGAACGACGAACTCAGTTACGAAATAAAATGAATCATATGGCCTTTAGAATTTGAAAGACATATTTTACTTAGTTCTGGGTGCCGTTCCCTCGCGAACACTCAGCGGATGCGTTTTATGGCGCAGCCAAGATGGCGTTCCACCGAGTGGAATATACTTGTTAGAAAAAGTGCGTGAAAAAAATGCCGCGGAAAGCTTGAGAGCGACGCGTGCGAACTTCAGTGAGATTTTGGTGGTAAAGTGAATCCCCGTAGCTTCGTCATGAGGCTCAAATGAAAAGGAATTGGACGTCGTGGTAGAAACGATGCGTGCATTAACCCGAGTGACAAGGCTTGTTCGCTGATCTTCGGACATTGCGGAGAACCGTGATCGTCGAGCGGCGAACAACGACGCTATGGCGTCTATCAAACGTGTGCATGTGTGTGTCATTATATTTAATCCGTAATTAACGGCTAATTAAGCGGTCGTAAATACGGATCGTAGGTAAAATTTGACGTGTGCAAGATACATGACGACGCCGGTTACAAAACGACGCGACTTCCTGGTGTTAATCGTCGAGCCGGATCGGCTTGTCCGAAAACAAACATTCTGAGCTGCTTTCATTCTCCCTGTTTGACAGCTCCTACCTTAAATAACTCTGAACATTATGAATACTATAACGCAACTACTACGGTTACGTTATCGCAAGCTGAGGTGTGCGTTTACTGTAACCTTTTCGTTAAATAGTACTGCCCAGTTTGTTACTGTAGGATTTGCTCGTCAATTCGCGAATGTGACTAACTTAATCTCTCAACAAGTGTGTTTAATTGCAAGTGCTTTGAATGATTCATAGTTTCTATCCTATCACAGAGTTCTTTGCTTTTTTGAAGTTTTTATATCGATAATAATGATCTGGATATCATTTGGAAATGCATACAATTTCCTTGAAAACATTTTTATATATGAACGTGATATTATTCCCTACTTTAATGTTTAAAATTTTTTAGGTATTTTGGTTTTATTATTAAGCATTTATTTCTGCTGCTTTGAACTATAGTCAACCTTGTTTATCAAGGGGGCATACGTATGAAATACAAATATACGCATTACACATGTATGGTATTTAAGATAATCGAACTTGATGCAGGAGTGTATTTTTTTTATATTTAAAATTGTGTTCCGACATTAGAAATGGAATGAATTGTCAAATTGAAAGCATAATAAATACATGTGTGGTAGGCAATATTTTTATTTTGTATTCTTTGTGTTGTGTATCGTGGGTGTTTTTTATCATTATCTTGACGCTATTTTGATCTAAGCAGTATTCCTTGATTTCCATATACATTAGATCATATTTTTATTTTGTATTCTTTGTGTTGACTACCTAGAATGGTTATTGTCATTATCTTGACGCTATTTCGAGCTAAGCAGTTTTTAATTACTTGATTTAATTTTTTTATCAATATAATAGATTTTTAGTATCTTTTTTTTAAAAATGTATCTTACAAAGTAGCATATTTCTTATTACAGGCAAAGGAGGATATAAAATTATAAATAAATAATTTTAGTGATATGCAGAATAATATAATTTTTAGTGTTATGCAGAAAAGTGTCAAGACATTCCATAATTTCGTATGAAATTTCGAGGAAACGTATTGTGACTTAATGAACTGTACACATCATGTCTAATAGTTTGGACAGTTTTTTAACACGTATTGGGGATGTCACTATTGAACGCGTGACTCCTCGTTCAGGTCCTAAGTCTAATGAACCAGTATCTTTGAATGAAACTTCAACAAATACAACCATGAATAATGTAGAGCCTCAAACAGGAAATGATGAAAGTTCAGAAGAATCTAGCGGTGAAACATCAGACGGAGAACAAGAGAAGAAAAATGACGCAATACAGTCAGAGGAGATAGAAGAAATACGCTCTGAGGGTTCAGGGGACGATATGGATTTAGATGAAACTATTGACTCTCAAATTGGGGTAAGGATGGAGTCAGAACGATTGCATCATTCTCAAGCTGAAGAGGATGATGAGGAACCTGTTAATATATTGGACACTTTACCATTGGAAGGTATGTATAAAATTATTTCTACAATTTTATTGTATCAATATATTTTGCTTACAATTTTTAATTGTATTAAAAGGAGCTCCAATAGAAGGTCAAGAAGTAACCGAAGCAGACTTGCTTGGAAAACCAATTTCGAAAGATTCAGACGATGAGGACAGTATAGAACATGAAGATGACAAACATGACAGTCATTCCATGGAAGATGAAAATACTGAGATTGGTAAGAGACATGCTGAATCGGAGCTTTCTGATACAGCTAAGAAGAAACAAAGAAAGGATGATGGAAGTGAAGGAAATGAAGAATGTGAATCAAAGGCAGAAAAGAAATTAGCAAATATGAGGAGAAATATTCGAGAAGTTATGGACGAAACACAGCTTGATGAAGCTACTTTGTCTGCTCAAAGACAGGAAATGGAACGTCTTCGAAGGGTACAGGAACAACAGAGGATTATTCGTGAAGTCCAAAAGCAAATAGCAATAAGTAGACAAAACAATAAAACACAGACAAAAGTAATAAGTCTATTACAAGGAAAGCAAAATCAAGCAGGAACTACCATTTCACAATCATCTTCAACATCGTTTTCACCTACACCAGTCCGTTTACCAAATACAGTACTTCTCAAAGTTAATTCTGGATCTGGGACTGCATCTCAAACCACATCTAGTATGCAAGCAAGTCAAATGCAAAGAAGAACAGTAGATGGAACTCGTTGGCAAAAAGGAAGGGGTGTTTATCAAGGTGCACAGACATCAATTTCCAGAGTTCCAAATCGTTCTACTGGTCCCAATATGTTACAACAAAGAATTCGTATGATGACACCTTCTGTGAGCATATCACCTGTGGTTCCTAAGAAGGAACCTATGGATAGATCTGAATACTATTCAGATTCCGAATTATCGGACCTAGAAGCTGAAGAAGCATTGCGCGAGAAACAGATGCATGCAACTAAAAAATTATCTATTGGGCCAAAGTCTCAAAAGGGTGGTAAGGGAAAAGATGTGGTTACAATATCTAGTTCTAGTGAGAGTTCAGATGATGACTGTATAGTTTTAAGTGATCCAAGCGGGGAAGAGGAAACAGACAACGAAGATGATCCATCCAATTCTGGCATGCATACCAATGATAGATACAACATTCCGGATGAACATGGTAGAGTTTTAATTAATGTGGGTCATCCTGAAACTGAACCTGATGTATTTTTAGCACCACAAGTTGCACGTATCATCAAACCTCATCAGATTGGTGGTATTCGTTTCCTGTATGACAATATTGTTGAAAGCATTGACAGGTATAAAAACAGTTCTGGTTTTGGTTGCATTTTAGCTCATAGTATGGGTTTAGGAAAAACTCTTCAAGTTGCTAGCTTTTGTGATATTTTTTTTCGATGTACCACAGCCAAAACAGTTCTTTGTATCATGCCTATTAACACATTGCAAAACTGGTTAGCAGAGTTTAATATGTGGTTACCATACGAGGACCCTAATGCACCAGAAAAGAATATTAAGGCTATAAACGTCAAGTCTGAACCTGGTGTAGAACTTAAGCAAGAAGTTAAGGATGAATGTGGAAATCAAAGTGATATATCCAATATATCAAGGCCTATTAGTACAGAATCAGCACATCGATTTGGACAGGAAAACCCACCACAACCTTTGAATATTATGTCAGATAATCCATATACTCATCAAGGGTATGAAACACATAATATGATGCCCAGCTATATGCAAGACAGTATGTTAAATAAAAATATTCCGGACTCTCAAGTACACGTGAACGAGAATTATCAAGCAGATATTTCTCAAAATACAATGTACAATACAAACCCTAATCCAATGTCTAATTTCGAATCGCTGAAATCAGAAGTAAATTGTCATACTATGCAACAAAGACCTAATATGCCGGATACGAAGTTTAGCGTGGATAATCAGAATTCTGGTAATATATATCCTGGTTTGGAAAATCGGGCACAACCTCCTATGTACTCCAACATGGAAAACCGAAATCCTGGTGCTCTGTATCCTGGTCCAGAAAACCATCACCCTGGATCAATGTATCCAAATTATGATAATTCTACGAACACCTTTCCCAATTATACAAGACCAACTCAAGAATCAGATCAAGACTCAAGAAAGGAATGCTTTAAAAATACTATGCCTCCTTTAAGTACAGAGATTAATGTAAAGAAAGAGCCAGAAGAAATAGTGAAAAAGGAAGAAGGTACTTGTACAACAAAAGAAGAAATGATGAATGAAGAGAAAAAAGAGGTTGAGAAAGTTAAAACTCCAGATTCAGTAGATTCTCCTATTGGAATGGGATTAAGACCAAGACATTTTCGACTGCATATTTTAAATGATTCTCATAAAACAATGACAGCAAGAGCTAAAATAATTCAAGAGTGGCAGGTCGGAGGTGGTGTTTTATTAATTGGTTATGAGTTATATAGACAGTTATCCTTAAAAAAGCCGAATAAAGCGAAAAGAAAACGTGGACAACCTTTCAAGGATACTGTTGATGTTGAAGAAGAGGATAAGAATAAAGGATTATTAAACGACATGCATGCAGCTCTGGTTAATCCTGGTCCTGATTTAGTCATATGTGACGAGGGTCATAGAATAAAGAATTCTCATGCCAGTATTAGTATGGCTCTGAAACAAATGCGCACAAAACGTAGAATCGTATTAACTGGTTATCCCTTGCAAAACAATCTCTTGGAATATTGGTGCATGGTTGACTTTGTAAGACCTAATTACTTAGGAACTAAAAGCGAGTTTTGTAACATGTTTGAAAGACCCATACAAAATGGACAATGTATTGACTCGACCCCACAAGACATACGGCTGATGAGGTACCGTGCACATGTGTTGCATGCTCTATTAGAAGGTTTTGTACAACGAAGATCGCATTCTGTACTGCAAGTATCATTGCCGCGTAAAGAGGAATACATTCTTCTGGTTCGGATGACGACACATCAACGCCAATTATATGACACATTTATGAATCAAGTAGTTAAAACTCGAGCTGTTCCTAATCCATTAAAAGCTTTTGCTGTATGTTGTAAAATCTGGAACCATCCTGATATTTTGTATCACTTTCTACGTAAACGTCAAACGAACGAGGAAGATGATTTGGATTTGGAAGAAACGATTGGTGAAAAACCTGCCGCTGGTGGAGGAAAACGTTCGAAAGCTCGCCAGCCGAAAGGAGAATCGAAAAAAGGCAAGAAAACAAACACGACTATAAAAAATAAACCTGCAGCCAGTGTGCAACCTAATGCTTCATCATCATCGAACACTGATACCATAGAATCTGATACTACTCCTCCTGTTTCAAAACAGAACAATTACTCCAATTATCCAATGCCAATGAATAGTAACTCGGGATATCCAAATTCAGTACCACAAAATTCTTATCCTCATGGGTATCAAAATTATAGACCAAATGATCAAAATTCATATTACAAAAATGATAATAATCATGGAGAGTATAATGAATTTTACAATAATCAAGGATCACAAAGATATGGAAATCAACCATTCCAAACGTATACACAAACCCCAGGATATAATCCTTCTCAGAGTTATTCAAATCAGTCCCAAAATTATGTACCAAATAACGAACAGTCTACAAACAATCATCCGCAGAGATACCCGACTGCATCTTCCAATTCGGAATTTCGTCCGGATCAAAATCAAGGTAATAATTATGAGGTGCCTGGAATATTTTCGCGCCCGTCTTATCCTTATCAAGATCACGGACGTAATTATACACCAAACTTAAATCAAGGATCAAGCAACTATCCTCAAGTTCCGAATCAGTCTTCGTTTCAATCTCAAATGCCAAATCAATCTACAAATATGTCAATGCCCGATTATTCTTCATATACACCAAATCAAGGCCAGAATTATAATCCCGCACCGGGTCAGTCAAATACGATGTACTCACGGGGTGAAAATCAACCGTTGCAGAATTCTACAATGGGATACGGTGCGAATCAACAAAACCAAAATGCAACTTCACAAACTCCAACAGCTGGATATCTTCCAAATCAACAAGGACAGGGAGCGGCTCCAGGTCAGAATCGTGGCTTCTCGCCGAATCAACAAAATCAGAATCTCAATTTACAAAGTTCTTCTCATACTTATACTGGTCCACAATCTCAAAATATGCCACTACCTAATCCGTCTCATACTTACCCTACTCAAGTGAGTAGCAACAATTCGTCACAGCCGTCGCTTCCCTTCAATCAACAAACACCAAATCCAATGGCACCAAATCAGTCTAATCCTTACATGACGAACTCGTCGAATCAAAGTTCCATTCCGCAGAATCAAATGCGTGGGTATTCTACAACAGCTCAGAATCAAATAAGTGTACCACCAAATTCATCCTCATACCCTGCAGGACAATCAGCACCGAGTGCTCCTACTCAAACACACGGATATCCTCAAGAGCAACAAGGTCCGGTTTCAAATCCACAAAATACCATGCATGGTTACTCGCATCTTGTAACTTCATCTGGATCACAAAGTCAGTCTTCGTATCCACCTAATACACAAAATCCAACAGGACCACCTCCGGGTCCAAATCATGCATACGGTTCTACTCATCAAGGATCAGCACCAATGCCACAGAATCCATCTCATAGATACGGGAATACTCAGCAGGGACAAGTACCGCAGCCGCAGAGTCAGTCCCTTTCATATCCTCAAAATCAACAAACACCAGCCCCTTCGTTGAATCAAAATGATCAACTTTACTCTAGACCGGATAGTCAACAGCAAGGCCAAAATTATACGCCGGCACCTAGTACGGCCCACGAGTTTTCATCTGATCGGCAAGGAGGCAATTCGACGAGTAGTTCAACGAGTAATTATTCGGTAAATCCACCTCAGTCACAGAATCCTGTTTTGTCGAGCTATTCGTCGGAGGGTGCGCATCAGAATCAAGTAGGCCAATTGAAGGGATCGGAAGATCCTTATTGGCAAAGAAATTATTCTCAACCATTCAGATCTGATCAGTGTAACGATCCGTATTATCGAGATGTAAATCCAAATGTAAACAGATATCAAAATAATTACTTTCCACCCCAAAATTATCAGAACCAATTTAACGATTATGGTAATAATCATAACTCGGATGTGAATTCACGAACAGACAGTTCGAAACCTCCACAATCTGCCAACCATAATCAAAATTCAGGTTCTTGTGACAAAAATAGCAAAGAAATGACGTCGAGTATTGGTGTACAGAGTCAACCAATACATCAAAGTAGCGTATCTACAAGTTCAAACTATAGTTCTGAATCTAGTTGTCAAACAACAATCTCTAGATCTGTGCAAAGTATTGGTTCATCGCATAGTCCGCGATTGAATCAAACTGATTTGGTAAAGGAAGATGAAAGAGAAAAAGACGATTTGCTAGACAAAGATAAAGAAGATAAATCTGATGACGAAATTCTTACGAAAGATGAAGAAAAGGATTGTAAGAGTTCCCCAGGAGGAAAAGAAGATCCCGGAATACCATATGATTGGGTAAATATAATATATTTATATGAAGATTAGACTATGCACAAAATTATCAGAATTTAATCAATATTATTCGTTTATAGGCAACGGAATTAATGAAAGGCTACGTACCCGGATTAATTGACGCGTCTGCAAAAATGACAATTTTCTTCTGTATTTTAGAAGAAGCAATTAAGCTCGGTGACCGTGTCTTAGCGTTTTCTCAGTCTCTATTCACATTGAATCTCATAGAAGATTTTTTAGCTAGAAATAGTTTGAAGTATCCAGACGGACAAACAGATGCCTGGATTAAGAACGTAAACTATTATAGATTAGACGGGAGTACTAGCGCTTTAGAAAGGGAGAAGCTCATCAATGAATTTAATAACAATCCAAAAATACATCTTTTTCTCGTTTCAACGCGTGCTGGTTCGCTAGGTATTAATCTCGTTGGTGCGAATCGCGCAATCGTTTTCGATGCTTCTTGGAATCCTTGCCATGATACGCAAGCTGTGTGCAGAGTTTACAGATACGGTCAACATAAACCTTGCTTCGTTTACCGTTTAGTTACTGACAATTGTTTAGAAAGGAAAATATACGACAGACAAATTAGTAAGCAAGGAATGGCAGATCGAGTTGTTGATCAGTGTAATCCGGACGCTCATCTTTCATTAAAAGAAGCAACTACATTGTCTTGGGATTGGGAAGAGGATAGTCAAGTACAAGATTTCTCGCAGTCAAAGGATAGTTATACCGACGAAGTGATGCATCGTGTATTGGAACGACATTCGTCTTTGCTCACGAAGCAGCCGTTCCATCATGAAAGTCTACTCGTAGATCGCAAAGATAAAAAGCTTAGTCAGGCCGAAAAACGGTTAGCGCGTCGTGGATACGAACTCGAAAAAATGGCAGCTAATTGTTCAAGACCTAGTTATAATTATGTGCCTGGAAATACTGCAACACGCGGTACGATTCATTTTCTTGTGATATTTGATTTACTTCGAACTGAACTGTTATGAATTTGATGGAATTTATTATTGCAGCAGGAGGATTACAAATTAGAGCCATTCGAGGCGGTGACAGCAGTACGACGTCCAAACCGGTTGCATCCGTTCGACCTATGCAACAACGTGGCGCTGAAGGATTGAGTACACGTGGTGTGACCGGAAGCCGATGGATACCGGCGGAAGTGTGGCAAAGACAAGGAATGAGTGCGCAAGAAATGACGTTACCATTGGATGTTGTTATTCCTACTAATTCACCTGATAAAGGAAGTATTGTTCTGAAAGCTGGACAGCGAGTAATGGTTCTGAAGAGTCCGAAAGGAATTTATATGCAGTTAGAATCGGGAAAAATAATAGCGATTCGAACGGCTCTCAAGTTGAATCAACAGAAACGCGAAGAGGAACCAAAGAAAGGTTTGCTATGCTTTCAACCGCATTATCATTATATTTCTTGTTATTAACATTTTTCCTGTTGGGTTTTTTTCTTAATATCTATATACTCGTTGTAGGTCTGTCAGCAATGGCGCAAAGAAATTCTTCAAAGCCGGAGGTTGGATTTCCATTGAGAAATAATTCGGCTATATCTATAATACCGAAGTCGTCCTCAAGTAACCAACCGAGTGGTCGTTCGATCACTAAACCTGGAAGTGGTCCTAATTATCGACCGTTTGCAGACAAAGAAATTTCGAAGAGACCAAAACCGGTCGCTACAGCGACTGCCAAGCCTTATTTAAGTCAAGTTAACTTGACAAATCAAGTGTCTCTCTCGAGGTTACCAAAAGTCAAGCAAGAACCTGTGGATCATTCAACGCTTGGGGAAAATTCCAATTCGTCGGATGGTCAAGTTAGAACGGAACAAAGAGTCGAAGAGGTTCGATTGGAAGATGTTGTTGCGGAAGTAAGTTCAAATACCGAATATAGTCCTTCCAATCATAATAGGGTGTCCAACTCGGATATCGACGCGTCTATGCAGAAGTCATCCGAAGAAAATAGTCAAGTATATTCATCGGAATCTGTGATGGCACAAGGTGTTCAAACGCATCACGATCAGACAGAGACGGAATTGACATCGAAACTGAACAAACAGTGTTCTCCCTCGATTGAGACACAGGTCTCGAAAGCAAATGATAGATTAACGAATTATGGTCATGCATTCCCGAATCAACAAGACAACAGGGATTCCTCTAACGATGAGATCATAATCGAAGATTCGCCACAGGTACCGCTTCAAATACAGACACAGGTACATTCTCAGATACCACCTTCGCAAATGCCATCGCAGATAACGCAGCAAGTACCGCCACAAATTACGCCGCAAGTACCTCAAGTAACATCGCAGGTGCAAACACAAATATCACCTCAAGTACCACTGCAAGTACCGCCACAAATACAGCTGCAAATACCGTCACATGTACCTTCGCAAATATCGCCACAGGTACAACCACAGATACCTCCGCAAGGACCGCCACTAGTATCGCCGCAGGTATCATCGCAGATGCCGTCACAGGTATCATCGCAGATATCGCCACAGGTATCGTCGCAGATACCGCCACAGGTACCACCGCAAGTACCTCCGCAAGCACCTCCACAGGTGTCGTCGCAAATGTCGTCCCAAGTTGGAACACAGGCAACTTCTTCCACACCATTGACGCCGTTATTAACACAACAACCAGCACCATCAACGATGCAAGCACCACCAACATCTTCACTGCGAAGTACAGAAGCTCCTAAAGGAATAACAGATTCAACTATTGGAACTTCTGCTACGACTATATGCACTGGAACAAATACAATGACTTCTCCGAAAATACCAGAATCGAATATACGCGAGACGACACCTATGCAAGGGGAACCTAACGTTCCACAAGGGTACCCTTATGCACAATATCCTCGGTACTACGATTACACCGATCCAAGATCGCGATCATTATCTTCCCCTTATGGCACCTATTTCCCTGGTGTACCACCTCACACGACAAATCCGAGGTTGCCAATGGACGCAACTAAAACACAATCGGACTTAGGAAAACCAGTGGAAGACAGAACGATGATAAATGTACCTCCCACATATTCACAAGTACCTAACACTACTGCCAAAACGTTAGCAAATACAACGGAATCTAAAGGTACAGAAGCAGTGGTAACAACAGCAGCCACTACCGCGACTACTACTGCTACTACTACTACCAATAGGGATGATGCCCACATACCTACTGCGTTCAGTCATCCTACGAGTAGTCGGTATCCCGGGCCTTACCCGCCAGGACCGTATGATCCATATTCGCAGCATTATCCTCCAGCACCAGGTTCTTCAGCAGCTTATCCGCCAAGTGGTATGTTTATACAAGTTATATCACCTTATTGATTGCTAAGACATATTCTTGAATCTGGATTTGTGATACAGGTGCGCCTGGGTATCCGGCATATGGCGGCCCGACTTATAATACAGAATACGCTCGCATGTATTCAGCATTTCATGGTCCGCCTCCACCAGCAGACCCTTATATACACAGAGGTTACGCGCCTCCGTCTTCACATCCGCCTAATTACTATCCTCCATTCCCACATCCGCCACCACCTTATCCCAATTACTCATTTTTATCGCCATATCCGAACCCTAATATGTCTAGCGAGCCGCAACCACCTGCTCAGTAGGAAAAGTCACGTGGTATCACGAATGAACAATTAGTATATAATAATTTCGTAAAACGCCGCATATTGCGAAAGTTCGAAGGCTGTCGCGGTTCAGAAGCTTAATAGACTGAAGCTGTAAAACGCATTGATGTAAATATTTAGTCACAAGTATTGTATTAAGGTAATCAAATTTACGTAGGTACTTCTCCGGAGTACCGATTTTATGTCAAGAGAAATGAGATGATCCTTATTAACTTTGAACTGTGCAATTTGTTAAAATGTTCAAAATATTTAGCCTGAAATGCCATGCCGTTTTACGATGCATCTATTCGACTAAATAATGTATCAATGTTTAAAAGGCATCAACTAATTTCTTAACTTGATATTCCATGGTTTCATAGAGATGTTCTAATATTTTCTACGCTTTTTAAACTCTTAAATTTTGTGTTTACATATATACTATGTATTTAATTAAATCGAATAGGGATAAAAGTAAAACATATTTTTGACATACAAATACATTTATTGTTCGTTATTTCAGACTTAAAAATCGATATAGATTGATTTGAAAAGAAAATGGCACCAGGAATATTGAGTGAGAAAGTAGTTTGTACCTTGTAAACAGATAATAACGTAAAGAAGGAAGGAATGCTGTATACTATCGTTTAGCTTTGTGCATAAATGCTATAATGATCACTTTTATATATACCATAAGGAAAGAACGGAGAAAAAATCGTTCTGATTAAATGCAGTACTCAGAAAAATACGAAGACTAAGGAAAAAGGAGAAACACATTGTTCATAAAATTTTATACATCAGCATTCCATCTTCGATTTTATATATACTTAAAAATAGAAATATAAATCGCGTTAAAGTTAACTGATTCTTCCTCCTAAGTTAATGTACGAAGAGTGATGGATATTTATCAATTATTTCCAAATGATATTATTTAAAGTGCTTAAGAAGTTACCGATATTTTGAGAACAGTAGCATATTATATATAACTATAGCAGTTAATACATTTAATACATTAATTGAACCATTGTGTATACTCTCGCTAAGAATAGATTTCTTGTATAGTGTTCCCATATTATTCATCACTCTTTCATAAGAATGAATTTCAGACTGTGCATCGTTATTTCGGTTCCCATAGGTATTAATATCGAAACAGTGGAATTAGGCTTCATTTACACAATACGCTCTGAATCTATGTGTCACCTCTGACTTTTTACATACATTATACGTACAGTATTCACATGGAACATTTAGCAGCCAGTATACAGTTTACAGCATCCTTAGCAAGTTGTATATGGACTATGTATTACTATTAAACGTTACGGTTTCTGAAATAGATAATCTCATAGTAGCATGTAGGAATGTTGTTAACTAGGATGTCTTGAAGTTCATGACTGTCTTGGAACATAGATGAAAAAGAGGGGGCAAGGGAGAGCCATGATTCTCAGAAGCGACTTTTCGAACTCGGAACTGTGATATTTTGTCATATATTCTCGTGTGACATTTTTGCTTGTATATTTTTATTTGGGCACAGAGTCTGACTTTGGTCCACGCGTGAAACTATAGAAGCGAGAAGTTATAATTACGGTTGTTAGTGTACTGGATCGGAATTGTGCATTTATGTTAACGTAAGTTAATCGGGAGTCCGAGCACGAGATTTTTAATCGATTTTCCAAGTGAAAAGTAAAGCCGCGTACATGTTTATCATGGTGCTCCCTCTGAACATTATAGACGAATTATTATGAAGAATAAGCACTCATGCTGAATACTATTAGTATGTATTTATCATCGAATCTGTCACATGTTTGCTATATTGGAAAGATTAGAAGCATCTTACATGTTGATACGTGCTATGGCTGCACGTTCTCTAGGTTCTAAGTGTACAGGTATATACATAGCGCGATATTAACGTAAGGTGCGTGTCTGCGAACAAGCGACAGAATCTATTGTAAAATACATACAGCGGGATTATATTTACGGAAGATGAGAACAAATTATTTTGTCTCTGTTATAGCTTTTTTGCCATTTACATACTTGTAAATACCCATTATTTACATTTCATACTTTATTTATTACAATATATTATCCATTATTATCGCTTCTTTTGATGTCAGAGTATTGCTCTTATGTAAAATAAATTGTTTACACTGATCAAGAGATTGTTTTTGATTGTAGCGTTGTTATACAGAAAGATTGAAGCATATATATATAAATATACATATATATAATTGTTTGTATAACGTTTACCCTTACGTCTGACCAACCACTTGACTTGGAATTAACACATGGTGCATGTAAATGCGTAGATTTAAGGATCTATTACTTATATGTGAAATGATAAGATTGTAATTAAGAAATGAATCTACCAGTAAGATCTTTTAACATCCCTATGGTAGCACGAATGAAACATTACACACTATCCTCTATGCACATTATGTGATTTAATGTGTTATGCGGAAGCTAGGTTTATAGAAAAGTTATAATTCATAAGAAAACATTCGTAGGTGGAAAATATCAGACATACAGCAGCTTCTTTTATATATCATTTTTTTCTAATTGTGATTTTTCTATAAACCATGCTACAGTGTTACACAAAAATAAAATCATTCGAAATTAAGAAAAAAATACAATTCTTTTCTTTTTGTAATATATAAGTTGGTTTGGTGATACTTCACTAATTTAATAAAAAAAACCTGATAAACTTATGATTACGTGTAATATGCGTCACATTTTGTATTCTTTATCTCTTTTTTTTTTAGCCAGAAACTTTTCAGTTGTATCTGTATAATGTTACTTGTTTTGGAATAATATATTCCTTATGAAAAAATATAAACGCATCGTTATAAATAAAATATGCTCTTTATTTTTAGTGTTGACATTGCATATTATAAGAGTACAAAAGAAAGTAACATTATAAAGTGTTTACAAGTGTATATTATTTGTTTCGCATGTTTCGCTGAAACTATTGTCATTTGAAACATATATTATAGAAAGAGTAATTAAAGATACATTATTTGGGAATAATTAACGCTATAGTTCTATCGTGTTCTCCAATTATAATTCTGTGTAGGACTATTTGAAAGTACGTCAGCTGTTGCCGCCAACAGTGACGTATCATTAGAAATAGGGACCTACATTTTGTTCGGTTCAAGTAAAAGGTAATTGTTGAAATCACGTATGTACCTTGTCCGACGTTCAAATAGAAGGCATCGCCAATGCAGTTGATTTCGCGTAACCTACACTTTCTTTGCAGAACAATCGCACGAGGCACTTGCAAGAATATTGTCATTCATACACAGCCTCTTCGAAAGTTCACTGTTTCTGCTAGGTTAGCCGATTTTAGCAATTGGGGCACAAAGAAAAGTAACCGGTTCGTGAAAATACAGATTTTTTGTGATATGTCGGATCCGAAAATTGAAGCAATTCTTTCGCCTCTTCGAGCTAGTGTCAAGGCACAGGTTGGTACCATATGGATAATTATTCTTCATTATTAAATGTTCTTACACGTATAATAAATTATAATATAATTCTTATGTTAATCAAAAATCTTACTACCGCAAATATAGGTGTATTCTGAATTAAAGTGTTCAGCTTTATATTGCCACTTCAACTATCTTCAATTTAATATTCTCGATTAAAAATTAATTGTATTACTTGTTAATTATATATCCTTTTTATAGGGTGACCATGTTCGGAAGCTTAAATCCGATGGAGCTCCAGAATTGGACATCAAGAAAGCGGTTGCAGAGCTTAAGCTTCGAAAGAAATTGTTGGAAGAGAAAGAATTATCTTTTTCAGAAGTAACATTATTTGATAGAGCAAGAATGGAGGACCTTTTAAAACGTAGATTCTTCTTAGATCAGTCTTTCGCAATTTATGGTGGAATTACTGGTCAATTTGATTTTGGTCCTATGGGCTGTGCATTTAAGACAAATCTATTAAATAATTGGAGAAACTTTTTTGTATTAGAGGAACAAATGCTAGAAGTTGATTGTTCCATTTTAACACCGGAGCCAGTACTTAAAGCATCCGGGCATGTTGAGAGATTTGCAGACTTAATGGTGAAAGATGTAAAGAATGGAGAATGCTTTAGATTAGATCACTTAATTAAAGCACATCTAGAAAAGATTTGTAATGATAAAAAAACTAGCGAAGCGACACGTGCCGAATGCAATGATATCATTGTTAAATTAGATGGGATGACAAAAGATGAAATGGCTGCTATTCTATTGAAATTTAATATGAAATCTCCTATCTCTGGAAACGATTTAACAGAACCAATAGAATTTAATTTAATGTTTGCAACTGAAATCGGTCCTACAGGTCTAAAAAAAGGATACCTGAGACCAGAAACTGCACAAGGTATTTTTGTAAACTTTAAAAGATTACTTGCATTTAATCAAGAACGGCTACCATTTGCTGCAGCCCAAATTGGAAACGCGTTTCGTAATGAAATTTCCCCAAGATCTGGCCTTATCAGAGTAAGAGAGTTCACTATGGCAGAGATAGAACACTTTTGTGATCCTAATGATAAAAGCCATCCCAAGTTTGAAACGGTTAAAGATTTAAGCTTGCTGTTATATTCAGCTTGCAATCAAATGGATGGCAAGAGTGCACAACGTGTTACTATAGGCGATGCTGTATCAACAAAGCTTATAGCTAACGAAACATTAGGGTATTTTATGGGTAGAATTAATCAGTTTTTAATTAAAGTTGGAGTTGATCCAAAAAGATTACGATTCCGTCAACATATGGGAAATGAAATGGCCCATTATGCGTGTGACTGTTGGGATGCTGAATGTTTAACTTCTTATGGCTGGATAGAATGTGTTGGTTGCGCCGACCGTTCGGCTTATGATTTGACGCAACACACTAAAGCCACCGGAGTTAAATTAGTAGCGGAGAAAAAGCTATCGGCGCCGAAAAATGTTGATATATGTGAAATAGTACCAAACAAAGTTCTAATTGGGAAAACGTTCAAGAAAGATAGCAAATTAGTTCAAGATGCGTTAGCAGCATTAACCGAAAGTGAAATCAATGCTTTAGAATCCGCCATTAGTGAGAATGGAGAAGAAGAATTGAAGCTCTCTAATGATACTGACGTAAAAATTACAAAGGACATGATTCAAGTAAAACGATATCAAAAGACTGTACACGTAGAAGAAATCATTCCATCTGTAATTGAACCATCCTTTGGTATAGGACGTATCATGTATGCTGTCTTTGAACATAACTTCAAAGCAAGGGACGGAGATGAGAAACGAACGTACTTCAGTTTACCGCCTGTCGTAGCACCTTTAAAGTGCTCAGTGTTACCACTTAGTAGTAATGACGAATTTGTACCGTTTGTAAAACAATTGTGTAAGTATGTTGCTTCAGATAAATTTTAAAATAGTTTTCCAAATAATTATATATTATTCATCTAAATATTTTGTTTACCATTTGCAGCTCAGGATCTAACGAAAGTAGATGTTTCTCATAAGATAGACGATTCGTCCGGAAGTATTGGACGTAGATATGCACGAACCGACGAGATAGCAATACCATTTGGTATTACTATTGATTTTGATACTTTGAAAACACCTCACAGCGCTACATTACGCGAAAGAGATAGTATGCGACAAGTTAGAATAAACGTGAGTCAATGTATTCGAAGACGCGGTAAAAGACAATTTAATGAAAAATAATCCATAATTTTAATTACAGTTGGATGAACTTCCGGGTGTTGTACGAGATCTGTCCTATGGTAAAATTACATGGGCTGACATCGAAGCAAAGTATCCAAAATTTGAACAAGAATCAACAGAATCATAATAAATTTGAAAAATTTATTGAATAATTTATTTGTAATATACAAGTTCAAATGAATCGCTATAATAGCAATTTTTTATTTGCTTTTCTGCAATTGCATTTTATTAACTTTATATATTTGTTACGTTAGAATTTATTACAGATACAATATATATATATGTAATAAATATTTCATAATCCTATGATCTATTTTTCTTGTTAATGGTAGTTCATAGATCAGCAATCACAGAAACTTACATCAAACTTGACACCCATTTTATCGAAATCGCGTTTAAAACAAACCATTAAGCCATTTATACTTTTTATCCACTTTTCTTCATCAATATCTTCATGTATAACTTTCTGAAGTTCCATGTTGACACGACAAACCTCTGAAACATATGACAATTAATATTTGCAGATACACACAATTTTTTGAGACACGACTGAACAATTACTGCATTTGTTGGATCGTATTTGACAACACATAGCGCAAAGTGTTTTCAACATCCGAATTTCACCAGTATACTCGAAAACTCGAAGACATGGTAGATCTAGAAAAATCTTCTTTAACTGAACGTCCAAATTCTCTCGATTATGCCAAAATCGGAAACACAAGTATACTGTACAAACCATAACAATTGTATCAATAATATAAAAATTAAATTCAAAATTTTCGTGACTTTCTGATTGAATAAAAAAAAGACCTACATAATGAAAAAAGATACATAAAGACAAATATTAAATTTAAAATATCGTGAACTATCAGTTAGGCGCTAAAAAGAATGCATGCACTGTAAAGTCTATAAATCCATTACAATTGTAAATATTTATTTGCAAAATATACTTAATTGACATGATAATTAACCGAACTTCAAAGATCAATTAATTATGTTTCACAATGTCGTTATTTGTTTTTTTAATATGGTGTAGATACAGTATGTTCTTCTGAACAGGTCTGTGCTCTTGGTTTATTTTATTATGCTCTAATTTTGTCATAATTAGTGTTTTTATATTGTGCAAATAAAAGGGAAAGTGGCGCCTCTTTTGGGGAAAAAATGAAGCTCCGAACGAGGTCCGTACAGCGCCAATTAGTAAATGGCAAAACGCTCAAACTGTTAGCCAAGCGGTGGCGCCACTTGCGGCGAAATCTGGAAGTTCTGTTTTGGCTAGCAGTTTCAGCGTTTCGCCGCAAGAGGCGCCACCGCTTGGCTAGTAGTTTCAGCGTTTTGCCACCTACTAATTGGCGCTGTACGGACTTTGAAAGGAGCTTCCAGATTTCGCCGCAAGAGGCGCCACCGCTTGGCTAGTAGTTTCAGCGTTTTGCCATTTACTAATTGGCGCTGCGTGGAACGCCAGAAAAGCTTCAAAATTTCGCCACAGGCGGCGCCACTTTGCACTTTTTTAGCGCGAAATTCGAACTATAATTCAATGTTAATATACTTTATATTTGTTAATATACTTTTTACCAATAAACAAACCTTGATCGGTTAACAGTCTGTTATTTTTCACATTAAAGAACAATATTTAAGATCGATCGTTGATAAATCGATCCGAATTTGTTCCGATATTTGATATTGAAGTATCTTAAAGCTTCTCTGGCCAAATTAAAAATAACATACGGACCTAGATATCTAAACTTGCATTTTCTTTGAATAAAAAGGAAAAAAGATGAACTGAGCATATACACGATACATATACTTTTATTCTATTCTTTATACACAAGCTAAAGAGATAACGCGACAAGAAAATAAAAATATATTACAGTGTTAAAAAATAAAAAAATTATTACAGTGCAGTACAAACTATAGCAAACTTATTATTCGACGACAAATAAATTCTAAATATACGTGAATAATCGTATTTTGATTACCTAAAGTGTCCGGATACCACGAACAGATCGTTTTAATCGTCAGATCAAGACACCAGGGTTGTCGAAACCTGAGGTCGATGCCTGTAGTTAGCGCGAACGTGTGCACCCTTGTCTGTTTCGTGAGAAACAATTTGTGGACGTCGTGCTCTGGTATTCCAACTGAAAGACAAACATACGTGCACAAGTATGATAAACGACGATCCAAGAAAAAATGCATATATATATATATATATATATATATATATATATATATACACATATATGTATGTATATCTACTTATAGCATATTGTATTTTCAGTTTGGTTGCCAGACCGTGCGCTTTCATCCACGCGTATTCGGGTATGAGAATCGCGTCGCCGTCGCGGTTCCGCGTAATTTCTTCCCGAAGACATAGCAGTTGCAGCCATTTCCAATTTTCCCGCAGTTTCCTGTGCCAGAGTCAGAGAAAAACCAGAAAACCAGATTTCAGTTCGACCGTAGAGAACGCGTCCGATCCTTAACGGCCGACATTAGACAAATACAGATATTTGAAAGAACTGGTAGTTCGAGAACGTCGAACATGCCGATCCTACGTACGGAAAATGACGGTTCATTAGCGAATCGTAATGAAAATATGAAACGGGCGAAAATATACTTGGCCAGGGAGATAAGTAGATCCCCCGTGGGTGTCGCTATATACGCGTAATTTATGGACAGGGTGGTGAGACACGCCAAACAACCGATCGCGCGAAACCAGTCGCATTTCTCGAGATTTTTCGCCGGGCAGAATCTTGATTCAGCCTGATACCGATCGTTCGTCGGGATGCCGACCGTTTTATCGAATGCGCGCCAACAGTACGCATATTTCATTGTTCCACGGGAATTGTACAGCGCCGTGAGAAGTCGTATACCTTCGCCGGGCTTCAATGACAGACCTTCCAGGCATATAGATTCCAGGTTGTTCTGCATGCTAGAAAACGCAGGATGTATATAATACCTATAAAATATTTTCCGGCATCGACGGCAGTACGATACGAGTCGTATAACTTGCTAGATGAACGCGGCCAGTCGATTTATTAGGGTCTCCCGGCCGATGAAATCGAACGTCCTCGGTCGGATTAGTTGGCTCCACATGCTGACGTCCGTCTTCTGCTTTCGGCTGTTTAGCAATCTGAACAAAAATTTTACCGTCGGATATTAATTTTGCGATCTTTTTTCTCCTTCGGTGCAACGTCTGTAAATCCGCGAAATTTGCCGCTAACAATTTGGAGCACGAAAAATAGGATAAATATATTAGGAACTGTTTTGCAAACGCTATCATTTTGCAAATACAACTTCTCCCTTTTTTTAAACGTCTTTTGTAGCCAATTTGAATTCCCAATTTTGAAGCCCCACGATTTTTCCAGTTCGATTAACGGATTTAGCCTGCGCCGCGAGTCAGATTTTGTTTTTCCTTTGTTCGGCTCGACAAACGAAGCGACGCAAAGGCAAAGCGGGGTCGCGATTTCGATTCGAAAACGTTGAAATTGTTGACTTTAAAATGTCCTAATATTTATTCCACGGAGTAGGTCTCGCAAAACAACCGCCGGGAAAACTGTAGAGAGCGCGATGGAAGTTATTTCGACCGCGCGAATAAATTTCGAACGAAACTACCCTCTCTTTGTACACCACGTGGCCGGGTGGCCGCAATTTATTTACAGACAATCCGATATTCCGCGGAATATGGGGCCCCGGGATGTATGGGTCGACAAAGGTTTCCGTTGGCGCGGATCACAATGTAGAGGAATCCGCAATTTCAGGACCCGAACGAACGTTCTCCCCGGCTTCAGGCTTGCGAAACCCTGTATAAATAACTTTCAACTCGTGGGACACAATGCAGACATTCCCGTTCGCGTAGGCTTCGATATAGGAGGCCTTGAATGCAGGTGATCGAATGCGAAGGATCGGACAATTTTTCAATTCAATGCAAACGAGTTTTCGAGTTGTTCGACCCCGGCAGCTCTGTCGACCCGATAGTTAATTCGACGCGACGAATCTATCGCGGATGGCCGCGGAAGGATTCCGAGGATCGGCGGCATCGTTGGCAGATGAAATTTCTTGGGTGTAGGAACACGATCTCGCGTGCTCAAAAATTTCGAGAAAATCGCAGACTTCGGCGGCTGCTTTTGCAGCGGCTGATAAATCGTTTTAATATCGTCCAAGCTGTGTTCCAGTCTTTGCGATTCTTGCAATTGCAAGTTTTTGTATTTTGTGTATTTAGATTCCTTAAGAAAAATTGTCCAGAAGGCGATAACAATTTTATCCGCGATTCGATAAATGATTTGAGTAAATATCGTGTATTAATTGCTTCTGAAATTATTATTTAAAACAAAAATTACCGATTAATCAACGATTATTACTTGTTTAGAGTCAGTAGAAGAGCATGATTCACATTCTTCTGGTACAGCCCCGAGTTTTTTACAGCGGATGAGTACAGATGCCAGTAGAAACGGGCCTGAATATTATAATTATATAATTATATATATTATATATTATATATAATATTATATATTATATTATTAATATACTGATAATTAATTGAAATCATAATAATTTTATAATATACAGCAAAATTCTCCCTGATTGTCGTTTATTCGTAATTCTTAAATATTAATAATTAATATTAGCGATGTAATGTCGATTTCTAACTTTCTGCCGCAGATTTAGTTACCTCTCTCGAAGACAAAGGCAAATTCAACGACGTCCTCGCGAATGCTGCCCTCTCGCAATGAAGTAACATCTCCCAGGTTTTCCGAGAATCATCCGCGTATCTCGTACTGCTTAAAATCGTGGAAAGTTTACGATTCTCGCTCGGCGGTTCTATTGTCGCGCACATTTTTCTTCGTCATAATTGAAAAATATGTCCCGTTACCTTGGAAGCTGCCTGAGCAGCTCTTCTGTGAACGAATCCTGGTCCTCCGCAAGATCGAAACATAGCGAATAGAGTGGTCTGAATGTGGAGAGAAAATTCAGTATTAGAAGATGCGTATTATCTTTAATTTTATTTATTGTAATATTGTTAATTTTGAGCTCGATAATCGACCCAGTCCACGATACCAATTAAATAGTTTTCCTGCTTCTTAGATTTTTATCTTATGTATTCAGATTTCTTAAAAAATTGTTCAGGTGACAATAACAATTTTATCCGTGATTCGACAAATTATTTGAATTAATATCGCTTGTATTAATTGCTTCTAAAGTTATTATTATAAAAGAAAATCGTTGAGATTCTTCTGAGTAGAATTTTGTAGACTTCTGAGTAGAACGCTGTAGACTTTTGATATAATTTAATAGGCTTAATAGGACTTAATAGGCTTCCGGCAAAAGAATTGTTAATTTAACAATTAATAGTTAATATAATATTAGTATAGTATTATACCTTGGACACGTACAGTCGAATACAGAAGATTCGTCCGATGCTTCGTCTCCAAAAAATACTTTCCTAATAAAATCAAGAGAATTTCAATGTTTTCAATTACTCTCACTCTTTTCAATTAACGTTGCAGTTTCATTTACTTGATACACGACTTCAGATTCACCCTGGTAGAGGAGCTGGATTCATCCGACTCGCCGGCGCACACTGACTTCTTTATACGTTCAGGAGCTATGTCTTCTCTTTAAAAAAAAGAAAGAAACATTAAAACATTAAATTGTGTTCTCACCTAATATTACGCGGCTAAAAATATCACTGTAATTTTTAAATTATTATTATTATTATTATTTCGTTGCAAGAATTTTCTTTTCGACTATCAATAAACATTTATTCACTTGACGCACGGCTCTCGATCACGCTGTGTCGAGGAACTGGATTCGTCGGACACGTCGTCGCACACTGACTGGTTCCTACACGGACACTGTCTAATTAAGAATTTAATAAGAATATTTTTTCCTAATCATATGCAAATGAACATATATATTTACTTGACACATGGCTTTCGACGACTCTCGTTCGAGGAACTGGATTCGTCGGACACGTCGCCGCACGGTAACTGGTTCGTGCACGGCGACGTTGTTCCTTCTCTGTAAGAAAATACGCGAAATCGCGGCTGCAGAGTGTTATGCAAACCTTTTTTTAAGTTGTTAATTAATCTTATGATCGAATAGTAAAACCTAGTAGTCCGCCGCTCGAAGATGGAGTCTTGCGACGTGATACTGCATTCGGGTGATTTTTTGCATCTGCAATGAAAATTTGTTTACACGCGTTTCGACATTATCGGAGAATTTTCGATAAAACTAAATAGCGTAAAAGAATTCTCTGTAATTCGTCGAATGTGATAATCTTTCTATAAATTATAATCAATAGAATTATAAACTAAAAATATGTTATAAATTAGAACTAATTTCTACCGAAATAATTATCATTTTATAATCACGGAGTGAACGATTTACCGGCAATGTGGTGTTTTCAGTAACAAAAAACATAGATCATTCTTCCTTTGGTAACAGACCGAGTTGTTTTTATTTGCAGACATTTTCTACGATGAAAGACGGATTCGGTAAATATGAAAAATCGTAAAATGAATAAAAGATTACACCGTGCACGACGTATCAACGATTTAGGTTAAAAAAACAAGCGCGCATATATTTGCAAATGTTTTTTGTCGTACTAATTGTATCGACGTAAACGAGAATTCACATTCTCGCCAAAGAACGACGAGAACGATTAACCCTTTGCACTCGAGTGGCGACCCTAAGGCACCACTAAAAGTGTTATGTCACATTTTAAAATAATGTTACTTATCAAATTTGTTTATATTTAAAGAACTGTTAAAGGCATCACTGTTGCATGAGTTACAAAATTCAATTTAATATATATATAATATTATATATATATATATATATATATATAATATTATTATATAATATTATATAATATATAATAATAATAATAATAATATATATAATAATTATTATATATATATTATATAATATATAATAATAATAATAATAATATATATAATAATTATTATATAATATATAATAATAATAATAATATATATAATAATTATTATATATATATTATTACTAGGTTACATAAAATGGAAATACCGTGGATCAGAAGAGCTATTAAATTTTGCGTTAATTTGGCTTCGAGCGTAAAGAGTTAAAGGTGAACTTAACATAACTTTGGCATGCTTAGGCATAACTTCGCACTCGAGTTGTTACAAGGGGTGAATTTTTTCGATCTCGATGCAAGGACATTTTCCGACATCGTTCCGTGAGTTTTGTCAGGAGAAACGACGCTAAACGGCGTAGGAAAGGTGAGCACGTAAAAAGCGAGACAATCGCAGGGACAGACGCGAGAGGATCGTGGGTGCGGTTCCAATTATCCACAGTGGCTCTCAGAAAGGAAAAAGGATCACACCGAAGAGCCTCCGGGCCCGTAAAAAGGATGGGGACTTATCATTTCCTTTTCGTCCTGTTTCTTCATTCAACCCTCCCGCGGATCGTGTCGAATCGATTCTTCTCGACTCGTTTGCGAGCCGTCTAACGTATGACGCGCCGGATACACGTGGGGCTGCTTCGAGCCGTGACTTTTTCCGGTGAAAACGTTTCGCGGACTTACGTCGGACTTTTCTCCGCGTTACGATTTCGGTAAAGATTTCATTAAAATTACCGCAATGACATTTTTTAAGATTACTTTGCTACCGACCTTTATTCGACCTTGTGCTACTGCTATAATATTATTATGTTTTCTTACTCTCTCTCTCTCTCTCTCTCTCTCTCTCTCTCTCTCTCTCTCACTGCAATAAAAGGTTTATTCTATTCACAAATAAAGTTATTAACTGATTATTAAAAAGGCATTTCAAGTTTTATTTTCCTAATAATAATTTGGTTTTCGGTAATAATGTAATATTATTAAAATTCGTACTAACTAAACGTACTAAATAATATGATACTATACTAATAAATAAAACTATATTGATAAAATAATATTATATTATAAATAACTATAAAAAATACTATACTACTATTACTACATTATAGTAATGCTATACTTTACAATAATGTAATACAATGCTGCAATGCAATACAATACTATACTAATAATGTAATACTATACTATACTATACTAAATACTAAATAATATAATAAATCTTGTACTCTAAATTCCGTACTAATGTATATTGACTAAAATAAAATAGAATAAATATAAATAAAAGTAATAAAAAAAAAGAGCACTATATAAATATAGATATTTTAGTGTTTTAATATTACAATGGAACAGTGAATGGAACACAGTAATTTTTGCTATGAGATATTAGAATATCTCCAAATCACGTTCTCTTTTTCAAATGTCCCAATATCGTAATTGGAACAGCGAATTTAATTAACAATGTTACAAATTCGAAAGCTCTCTAAACCGTGTATAGACATGTTTTATTTGTCGAGATCGATTCGACAAATAGTCGAATAATATAATTATAATTAATAATATAATTATAATATATATATATATATATATATATATATATATATATTATATTATTATATATTATTATAATTATAATATAATTATATATATATATATATATATATATATATATATATATATATTATATTATTATATATTATTATAATTATAATATAATTATAATAATATAATATATATATATAATAATATAACTGTCGTTCGCGATAGAAACAAAATGCTGTTCCATCTACATACCTGCTCACTTCCCCCCACTTTTGGCGAACCCTGTACACCTCGAACTTCCTGCAGAAGTCCAGTTGCAGCTTTATAGTAAAGGCGTGGTGTTAATTGTCTCCGTCGGTTTACCGGGAAGCAGCGGGCTAGTAAAGCACAAGATAACGACGGAGTAAATTGTGCCGCGCGATGTGTATTACGCTTTCATTTGCATAAATATTCTTCGGTTGTTCGCGTTCCGCGCACGAGTTCCGGATTCACCGATGCCGGTTCGTTCGGTTCGCGGCAGCAACAGCAGCAGCAACGTCCGTTTTTTCGTTCGCACCTTCGCCCGCCTCTGTGCTTTTGCTTTTGTTTTCTCCTCCGTTTTTGTTTTCGCTATTTTTGTTTCTCGCTTCTTCCTTTTGTTGTTCGTTTTCCCAGGAATCCCGTGTTGCGTCATTGCGGGATCGCCGGTGCCCCCGCGAACAGAACTTTGTGTAGGATTTTACGAGCTGGATAGGTGTCTCGAAACTCGCCCTATCCGGTTTCCGTTCCCGTAAAAATTGATTAAACATCCCGGCTCATTAAGTGCATTCGCTTGTAGAACGTTATCGAATAAATTGCCGATAAGATGATACGAGTAATTAATGTCGGCCTTACCATTATAAATTGTAACGCTGATTTCATTCTCCATCGCGTTTCCGCGCGCGGATCGACGCACCCGTCCGCGCCGATCCGCGGCGTTTCGGATCCACCGACGAAGTCCCTCTTCCAGTATATTAAACGCATAACTCGCCGATATGGCAAATGAAACGAATTTATCCGGTCCGAGTGCGCGGGAACAGTTAGACGTTGGAACGTAGGAAGTTGCAGGTTTGATAGACCGAGCACGATTTCGTCGACGATCGTCTTTATTATACTGGTTTACTTAGATCATTCGATACTTTTTACCTCGACATAATTACCTCACACATAATTATGGTATACTTACATATACGATACGTATGTACACTTACGTATGATTATGGTATTTTCAGGAAATCTGGGATTCCTGATTTCAAGTAACTTTTTCCTTAGCGAAAATGCAATCCGCGGCTTCGTTTACGAGTTATTAACGAAAAACAGTGACCAATGGGAGGCGAGCTCGACCGTCGCGAGGCGGCCGAGTCAACGAACAGTCGACGCCCAGTTCCTCCGATTGGCTCTGCCGCCTAACGCGAGCTCGCCTCTCATTGGTCAGCGTTTTTCGTTAATAACTCCTAAACGAAGCCGCGGATTGCATTTTCGCTAAGGAGAAAGTTACTTCAAATAACCCGAAGAACCCCTAATTTCCCGGAAGTACCATGATCACGAAACTCCCTGTACAACGTTCGCTTCGTCTAGAAGAAAGAAGCGAGCGGATTCTCCTATTCGCTTAAAAATAAAACGACCGTTCGTTCCGACACGACGGAAATATTTTTCATTAACCGGAGGTTAATTGCCTCGTCGACAAGATATCGGGGGGCCTTAACAAAATTCTAACGAGTCGTCCGGCACTTCGACTACGAACGAGTGCAACGCATTCCTGCGATTTTATTGCCTGCTCGAAAATCTTGTCCGGCGACAGCTTTTCGGCTCGGCTCGGCTCGGCTCGGCGTTTCGGCCGATCGTGAGTGTCCCCTGTTCCGTTTCAGGCGCCGCTAGGGTGCGGATTTATAGGCATTAATTAAACGCTATTCATTAGGCTCGTTCCCGCTCCTCGGTAGCCCAGAGGTATCGTCTCGGATATTCTCGAAAAAAACACTGATTAGGCGACCGGAATCGTGTCCGCCGCGTTAGACCACACAGGTCGGCAGGGCCATCGCGTCAATTCGCTGACGGTAATCTCCGGGACTTCTTTCCGCGCACGATGTTATCCGGCACGCTTCTATGCTCATAATACGTTACCTCGGGTATCACTGATCTTGATCGGATCGGACGTACAGGGTAGATGTCCCAGAAAAAGAAAAGTGTTATACGAGCGGTTTATTTTGAAAGTGGCCTCCGAGTTCATTTATTTTAAAGCCCGGATATTTAAGGATTCTGCGTTTCGATAAGTTTAAAAATATATATTGAAACGTTAAAGGATAATATACAATTTATAATATATATAGTATAATTTATATATGTATAATAGTATGGTAGTACACAATGTTTCTGTGTTTATAAGGGTCATCGCCGCGGTTTCGAGGCTTCGCTGAAATGAAATTGAGTAAATAATGTATTAAAATATTATATATATTAAAATAGTTGGTTCGATGTTTTTGGAAAATGGACTTAGGGTAGTTTTAAGATAAACAGCTCATATATAAATTGATGATCTATTTTTTTGTTTTATTATGTCTATCTATCGACGTGCAAGATCAGGGGAGGGCTGTTATATTTTTCACAGGTTAAAATGTAATAAACATTTTTCAGTTGACGTTACAGAAGCTCCGAGGAATTTTGTCTCGTATAAATTAACTATTAAAAACTATTAACTATTAAAAACACTGATCTTCATATATTTCTTATTTTCTTTTTATATTTTTATATAAAACACTGATTTTATATATTAAAACTTCTATTAAAATACCTATAACATAATTAAAATACTTGTAGAAGTACACTGATTTTTATATTTTTAATATAAATCCAGAAATAGGGTTAGATTTTTGAATACGTACGAATTTTAGTGCCCTCTTGTATCAGAGGGTGTAATCTAATCTAACCTCACTTTCGTTCCAAAACAGTCGAAAAAGCGTGCACGAGTCCACGTGAATCTTTGCGAATTGTTGCGAGCCTTTTCCCATAAAGAGATAAAATCGTAAGTAAACGTTCGCTATATAAAAAAGGAAGAGTTATTTTATACAATTATCGTCGATTTATTAAATATAGCTGTAGTGGTCTCTGAACATGTCGCCGTTGGAAATAATTGAGAAGTACATCGACGAGACGACCTTACGAACATTTAGGTCCGAGAAAAATGAGAAGTGGACAGGGCGAATAGAAGATCAAAGTTTGTTTTACTTATGGAGGATGATTCGCGACGGAAGCAGAAACACCTCGGACGATAACAATGATACTCCTGTGGTATCAGATCCAGAATCTGACGAGCCTGACAGATAACGGAGCGCAGGATGTCGAAGTACCGAAGAAGAACAATAATAAAGAAGAACAATAATAAAATAGAAGAATAGAGTAACAAAGAAGAACAATAATAAAGTAGAATAATAAAGTAATAAAGAAGAACAATAATAAAGTAGAATAATAAAGTAATAAAGAAGAACAATAATAAAGTAGAATAATAAAGTAATAAAGAAGAACAATAATAAAGTAATAAAGAAGAACAATAATAAAGTAGAATAATAAAGTAGAATAATAAAGTAATAAAGAAGAAAAATAAAATATATGAAAACTCGCAAAATAGTGATAACAAAAAAGCGCGATAAAAATGAGCGATTTAATAATGTTTTCAATGAAATAAAAGAAAAAGTATTACTGGCCAAGCAACGGTTACACGATTAACAATTTTTTAGGTCTAAACTTCGTCGACATAAAGACTTTCGAAGGGTGAAATAACGATTCTAATGGTCCCACGGAGTCGGCACTCGGTCGCGAAGGGTTGACGTCGCAAAGAAAAAAAGAACTCGACTCGTTCGGTCGGATTAGAAAGAAGAAAGAAAAGTCCGTTGGAAAGGTATCCACGATCGCGTTTTGTTGTCGGGCAGGGTAGATTGTTAAAAGCGTAGGCCCGGTGCTCGTTTTCTCAGGCCGCATTCCTCCGCTGTCATTATTCAATTTCATCCCGGTGATTTTTCGCTAGGCCGCGTTATCGGCTCGCCGTTCGAGCCAGCCTCCCTAATAACTTCCCAAAAAGTGGGCTCGATGAAGCGGTCTGATTAGGCAGCTTGATTTATCATCCTCGTCCGCCGCGGCCGTATGCGTGTGTATAGCAAGCCGGTGGTGGTGGACCGGGCCGCGTTCGCAATCTCGTTAAAATTTATTCATGATTCGGTAACGCGGACGCATCCTTAGCAAGGGAGACCCCACCGGGGACTGGTCCGACTGGTCGCGGCCCAAATATTCGGCCGGACGGCCTATTTTCCGCGTAATGCGATACCGGCTTAATACAGCATCTCTCGAACCGGTCGCGAGCCCTGATTTATTGATCGGCGGTATCGACTTTGTTGCGCGGCCGCTGTTAATCCTCCCGGCTAAACGTTCCCCGTCCTACGAACGCTATGCTCTCTTATTGTCTCTCGCCGACACGACAACGCGTCACCGTGAATCTTGGACACGTTAATAGGCCAATCTGGTATTATCGATGAAACCCATTCCAGGAAGAGAGAGAGAGAGAGAGAGAGAGAGAGAGAGAGAGAGAGAGAGCAGATTGATTTCTTGGGCCGCGTGTTCGCTGGAGCCGGAATGGCGGCAATGAAGTCCGCTGGTTTTGTCGTAAATAGATTTTTCGCATTCGCGAGAGAATCGCGTGGAGGAGGAACAGAAAACAGTGGAAAGGATGTTAGAATAAGAATTTTGAGAATTTTAAGAGTATTAAGAATATTGAGAATATTAAGAATATTAAGAATATTAAGAATATTAAGGATATTAAGAATATTAAGAATATTAAGAATATTAAGAATATTGAGAATATTGAGAATATTAATATTCTTAGAGAATATTGAGAATATTGAGAATATTAATATTCTTAGAGAATATTGAGAATATTGAGAATATTAAGAATATTAATATTCTTAGAGAATATTGAGAATATTGAGAATATTGAGAATATTGAGAATATTAAGAATATTAATATTCTTAGAGAATATTGAGAATATTGAGAATATTAATATTCTTAGAGAATATTGAGAATATTGAGAATATTAAGAATATTAATATTCTTAGAGAATATTGAGAATATTGAGAATATTGAGAATATTGAGAATATTGAGAATATTGAGAATATTAAGAATATTAATATTCTTAGAGAATATTGAGAATATTGAGAATATTAAGAATATTAATATTCTTAGAGAATATTGAGAATATTGAGAATATTAAGAATATTAATATTCTTAGAGAATATTGAGAATATTAAGAATATTAATATTCTTAGAGAATATTGAGAATATTAAGAATATTAATATTCTTAGAGAATATTGAGAATATTGAGAATATTAAGAATATTAATATTCTTAGAGAATATTGAGGATATTGAGAATATTGAGAATATTGAGAATATTGAGAATATTGAGAATAGTTAAGTTTTAAGAATTATACAATTATTTTCAATTTACCAGATATATTGCGAAAGAAAACGAACTACTATTCTACTTCAGTTTGTTGCGATTGCGCATTGTTATTAAAAACATTTTTTGCTTCGAACGAGCTGAGGGACCCCTCGTTTCCCCGGCCGCTTTTGGGACAGCCTGTAGCACGGTGCCGCTCGGTGCAGCAGGAAGGGCCTGAATTAATCACGGTGAGTCGGGAAATCCGTTGTCGGGTTTTTATTCTCGAGGAGGGGAGGAAGCTGTTCCCTTCCAGACGGTTTCGTGTACCGCAGGAGTGATGCGCTGGCACCTTGTCAGACTTGTAGGCGTTTCGCCTGCCTCGCTTCATACCTTCAACTTGTACAATGGGGTATACAACGACGCGGAGAAAGAGGAAGAGCATGCTCGCCCACCTCCGAAACTAATAAGTATTGTCCATCAGGCGCATTGTTTCGATGCCCACGTAGCCCGGCCAACACGTTCCGAACAAGTTACAGTTTAAAGTACCCGGGTCGTTAGTTAGGCCGAAGGGTGACCGCTCGCTTCGTTAGACCATGTGCGCGCTGCACATCGGCGTGTTTTCTACCTGGGGGTACCCTCGGCCCCGATGGTGACGATACTTCATCAATTCGGTGCCTCCTCTTTTTTCGCCCTAGAGCCACGCGGCTCTTCGTGTTCCTCGGTCGAGCGGTCCCGCGTTGGTTGACCCGTTGACCCGTTGACCCGATGACCGACGACCGTCCCGATATTTCTGTAACCGCGTGTTCGCTTGATACCCCGCCTCTTCGTTCCGATTCTTGTACCGGCATCGCGCTCGGAACTCGTCGAATTGAATTTATTAAGGGAGGTTTTTTGAACATTTTTGTTTAGATTGTGTTTGAAGTTTAGGGGAACTGAGACAGTTTTATGGGCCGATTGGTTTTATTCAGATTTAGTTTGAACGGTTGTTTAGGGGTAGGTACACTCATAAAACTCGTCGAATTTAATTTATTAAGGGAAGTTTTTAGAAGCTTGTGTGGATTGTATTTGTAATTTAGTGGAATTCGTACAGTTTTATGGTCCGATTGATTTTATTGAGATTTATTTCGGATAAATAGGGGGCTGTTTGAATAAATAGGGGCAGACAAACTCAAAACTCATCGAATTTAATTTATTAAAGACAGTTTTTAGAAACTTGTGTAGATTGTATTTGTAATTTAGCAGAATTCATACTTTTATGATCTGATTGATTTTATTTTGAACTGTTGGTATATACAACGATACTCACACACATACACACACACATGTCTACAGGGGCAATAAACAAAGGTACAACCCGAGCTTCATAAATACAGGTACAAGCCCGACCTTCTGAAGGAATGGTATAAAAGGACTGCACGTTCCAGTGCGAGAAGCTATTTCCCATAGAACTACAGAGGCGTTCGTCAGCCTAGAAGACGGTCAGTCAGACAGTATCTCCGCGACTTCACATACAGTCACTCTTCTTCACACAAAGTACATTTTATATCCGCTAGATGCTTTATTAAACACTGTATCATATTTGTATTGCATTATTAGTAAATAAACAGAAAGCAAATTCCAACATGAACAATTTTATATAGGGGTATAAATAACAATTTTACAATTTTTTAACGATTTTACTTTGAAACGAGTAGCAGTTTTGTAGGTACGATATATTTTTGAAACAACAGATACATATTTTATGCATCATTTCGTAGACCGTGCTCACCTTTTTGCCGTCGGCGTAATCAATCATTCTTCGGTGGAATTTAATTAAGAATACACGTTGTCACAGCCTCCCCAAACCGTCCCGAGTCCTGTTATACATTATTAAATGATGCGAATTTTGAGAGACACGATTCCCACCTGGTTAGTCGTGCCACGTCCTTCGAATTACACATTTACTTTATGATCTCGGTAATTCTAGTTTTACAAGCGTGCGGACCATAATGTTCGTAATTTATTCTGCTCGCTACGGGCCCTTTAATTCTGCAATTTATAACGGCTCGTAAAATGGCAACAGTTTGACTACGTATTCGCAACAACTTGTTTACACTAATCTGCCGATTTATGTACACGCGGCTTAAGTTCGTTTGCAACTTACGTCGTTGTTTCTGTTAGCGATGCGAGAAATATCTATTGCGTTTAGTTCGGCTCGTGTTCTAATTATTTATCTATTATCTCTGCACGTTGTTCGGTTTCTATTTATCTAATCTTCATTTTGTATACAAATCTACAACGGTTTAGTTATAATTATTTAAGGACATGCACTTATTATTTTTGAGTCTATGAAATTAGTGAAAAAAGAAAGAAATCTCTATTTGACTCGTGTTTGTTGCAATCGATGGAGATTATTTTTATTTTATATAAAAATCCACAGGGTAGTTATAATTATTAATCGTTAATCAGACTGACAAACGCTGTCATGGAATTGTTAAAGGTATCCTACTTGGAAGCATTTTAAATAGTTTTAAATAATTTTGGATAATTCTAAATAATTCTAAATAATTCTAAATAATATTCTAAATAATTCTAAATAATTCTAAATAATATTCTAAATAATTCTAAATAATTCTAAATAATATTCTAAATAATTCTAAATAATTCTCTCTCTAAATAATATTCTAAATAATTCTAAATAATTCTCTCTCTAAATAATATTCTAAATAATTCTAAATAATTCTCTCTCTCTCTCTCTCTCTCTCTAAATAATTCTAAATAATTCTAAATAATTCTAAATAATTCTAAATAATTCTAAATAATATTCTAAATAATTCTAAATGATTCTAAATAATATCCTAAATAGTATCCTAAATAATATTCTAAGTAATTCCAGATAATTCTCACGCGCCACTTTCCCGGACAGAATTTCAATCTGAAAGCCATATTGTATTTCTAAGTCCCCGCAGCGGCCACAGTTAGTCATATCGATGGCTATGTTGAACGGGTACGGTCGCCGGTTTTCCGACGGAGCCTCTATTTACATAACACTCGTAAGCGCCACGTTAAGACCCCCGTTTAGATTTAACTACCACTTCGGGAAATCATATTAACCAAATACTGCAGTCGTTATGCTGGGATATCCCGATGGGCTGGAAATAAATTACCGAGCCACCCCTGGAACCTGGCCGCGGCGAACGGAGGGGGGAGGGGGGCACAGGAGGGAGAGAAAACGGCTCCGCGGCGTTCATTGCCCGGGGACCCACCGCGCTTCGAAATTCTTTACGATTTCTATTCAATCCCTTTATCGTCCTTCGACGCCGGAATTCCTTTTTGGGATTCGGCGTTACTGCCAGCCGTCGATCACTTCCCATTTCGCGTCCACGCTTAACAGGCTGTGCGCCCACTTAACAGCGGCGCACGTGAACGACAACGGACCAACGTCGTCTCGACGCGTTTACATTATTGTGGTAGTGGGTTTCGCGTCGTACACGGTATGTGCACGTGGTAGCGTTAGCTTGTTATTTGTGCACGGATGCGCGGGTATCGTCAAGAAAGAAAGAATCGCGAGATATCGGGAGCAATACGGTGCACATAAATCTGCAGACAAATAAGACGAGTAAAAGTGTCCCGCGACGATGATACAAGGTGCTCAAAAAGATTGGGACCGAAGTCAGATTGATGAAGATATGATTCTATAAATTTACGACTGAAAATGCTTTACCGAAAGGATATAAGTTTTTGAAGATATTTATTATTTATTGCGACAGTTATAAGTTGCGAGCAATAGCAAAAATTCCACCCTTCCGCGAGAATGCAGGCTTCTCTCCCAAAAGATTGGGACCGAAGTCAGATTGATGAAAATATGATTCTATCAATTTACGTCTGAAAATGCTTTACCGAAAGGATATAAGTTTTTAAAGATATTTATTATTTATAGCGATAGTTATAAGTTGCGAGCAATATCAAAAATTCCACCCTTCCGCGAGAATGCAGACTTTCATTCGTCGAATTCGCGGTCGTCGAACTCTTTCAAATGTTCCATCTGTCTCTCGGAAATAATAGTAAATATATTTTGAATATATATAATATATTTTGCCAAAATTAATCTCTCAATTTTTTATCGCATTTTTCTAAATCGACTCTCGCATAATTTATGAACACTTTATAGCTTTTGATATAAAGCACTTTCGGGCCCAAGTTAGTACGAAATTGTCTCATCTATTTTGCAATATTATTACACCTATTTTTTCAGCCAGTTCGGTCCCAACGTTTTAGTCACCCTGTATGCGCGAACTCGGTAAGCTACTCGTTCGGAAATCAGTGTTACACGAATGCCTGAAAATTCGAAAAAATTGTAGCAGCGGTTACGCGGGTCCGCAGCGTTCGAATTGACAAATCAAATCGCACCGAACGATATCTCATAATTTCCGCTCGGCCGTGGCGCACCGCCTAAGACAAAGAAGAACGCGCGAGAAAGGCATCGAGAGGGACTGGCGCGGTCTCGTTCGCTTTCGCAGCCGTGGGGCTCGTGTATTAGCGTTGCGATGTCCGGCATTGTTTCCGCGATAAATTCGACCATTGTACAAAGTTATCATGTATAAATTTCGCTGCCGTGTTGCCCGCAAGAGGCCGGTGCCGCGCGCTCTGTTCGGCAAGGAAGGTTACACGAACGAATGCGAGATGCAAGGGGGTGGAAGGGGAGGAGGGGTCCGAAGGACCTCTCTGTCTTGGTCTCTCTTGCTCTCTCTTGCTCTCTTGGTCTCTCTCTTTCGTTCTATCTTGGTCTTTTTCTCTCACTCTCTCGTTCTATCTTGGTCTTTTTCTCTCACTCTCTCGTTCTATCTTGGTCTTTCTCTCTCTCGCTCTTTCTCTCTCTCTCTCGTTCTATCTCGGCTTCTCTCTCTCTCTCTTGCTCTCTCTTTCGCTCTATCTTGCTCTCTTTCTCTATCTCTCGCTCTTTTTCTCTCTCTTTTTCTCTTTCTTTCTCTCTTGCTCGCTCGCTCGCTCGCGCTCTCTCGTTGCATCTCGATGCCTGTTGCACTTTCGCGTATGAAATAAATTGGCCTTTATATTAGCGCGAGTCGCGGCATAAATCCCGGTTCTCATTGTATCGGCCCCCGTGGGTGGACGACGGTGCACGTGGGCAAAATCCGCTTCCCTCCGCTTCGAAAGTGGCGCGCGCGATCGTGGGGGTGGAGGAGGCCGACAGAGCTGGGTGGGGAGGGTGGGCCGCTCCGATGGAAGGTATCTTAGGTATCGGCAGAAGAAGGATCCAGCGGAAGGTCCCGACGAAACTCATCCGGGGTGAGACGCACGTGTTCCCGCTGCCGATAAAATAAATCCGGTCGAAGCGGAATCTGGGGATGTCGGTCGGACCCGTTCGCTCGCTTGCTCGCTCGTTCGTCCATTCGTCCGTTCGTCCGTCTGTCTGTCCGTGCTCTGTGCAACGTACCGCGGGTTCTATTTTATAGAGCTGCCCCCGCGATAAAAGGCCCACGCTTCTGCGGGGGAGAAAAAATCCGCGCGGTAAGGTAAGCGAAACGAACGCAGGGTCTCCCGGCAGGTGCGCCTCGCTCTATTGCTTGTCACGTTGCTTGATACACCGCGGAACGGTACAGACGAACCGAAGAATTTCTTTTTTCGGAACATTGGAATTCTCTCTCGTAAACGTCCGAACGTTGACATACGCGCCGGCGCGACGCGTATTTTTCGCCGCTTCGATTTACGTGTCCGTCACATTATTCGTTGCGAGAAACGATATGCGCAGAGTTTTATGGCTCTGGGAGCAGCACTTTTCTCTGAGTTAGTGAGAATAGTTTTATTTTGAGATAATAAAAATGAGAGCAATAGTATTTCGAGAATAGTTTCCTTTTTTGGAATTGGACGCGTGGTGATTCTGGATTCGAATCCATAACCTCGAGGTTACTGACGCCTTTTTAAATTAATTGTAATTTATTG
This sequence comes from Megalopta genalis, assembly GCF_051020955.1. Classification (NCBI taxonomy): domain Eukaryota; kingdom Metazoa; phylum Arthropoda; class Insecta; order Hymenoptera; family Halictidae; genus Megalopta; species Megalopta genalis. The sequence goes on from NC_135017.1 coordinate 19,186,895, forward strand.
TAATTTAATTTAATTTAATTTAATTTAATTTAATTTAATTTAATTTTGAATTACATTTTTTTTTATTGCACCAAGTACTGCGTCTTGGCATTCTTTGCCTACTTATGTAAAGAGAGAATACGTTTATTCGAGAGATACGTCGATTTTATTTATTGAAGCTTATTTATTAATAACTACCCTTACGGTTCACTTACGAATATTTATATTGCAAGTAACATTACCGGTTATATTAAACCGGTTACATTAAAAAATATGCTGCGCGCGAAATCACCATCCGCGGAACTAATTAGAAAGTTACAGTAAAGTGGCATATTCCCCAGACCTACCCTAACCAAAAAGCGAGAGATCCCTCCGCGTGGGAATACCACAAATTATACGCTCAGATTGTACAAAAAAAGGACCATTTCGATACTAATTTCACGCAGATACATGTAAAGTGTTCGTAAACAGTTTTCCTGCTTCTTAGATTTGTATTTCGTGTGTTTAGATTTCAGAAAAAATTGTTCAGAAGGCGATAGCAATTTTATCCGCGATTCAACAAATTATTTGGACTAATATCGTGTATTAATTGCTTCTGAAATTATTATTTAGATGAAGAAAATTACCGATTATCAACGACTATGAAAACGAGTCGCTCGAACAATCGTATCTCCTCTCCCGAAATTGTCCACTTTGGTGCACAATCCGTGCGTCAATTAGGGAGAATTTACTGTTATACTTGAGAACTTGTAAAAAGCGTAGAAAATTCGCTGAAACGAATCGAAACGTCTTGCAGTCAGCCAACGTGGAACACGGTAGCGCGATTCCAAAATCCGTGTACTTACCATTGTCGGCCGTTATCGCCGCGCGATCGCGATCGAAGCACCCTGGGCTCGCGTACATGGGTCCAGGGAGTTGGGTAGCGCGCGTCCCTGGAATTATGCGTGGAAAATTGCGATTTAAAAGCTGCCGGCGTGAAGGTTGGTCCCCGGACTCGACGAGATTCGCACAAATCGTTCACGCCGTGCCGGCCCGGCGGCCGCACACGGTGCTGCTCGTTCCGGATATACGTACATATATACAAACATACATACATACATGTGGCGGCTGCAGTAGGCGGCGGTGGCAGCGATGCAACGACGATTCAACGGCGGTGCGACGGCGATGCAACGGCGACGGTGAAACGGCGGTGCAGCGCGTCCACGCGTGTACGTCGCGCGACACGCCGGCCCCGAGACGATGTCGATTTATATCCGACGATGAATCGTGGGTTCCGGTGTCTGCGCACGCAGGTAAAAGGCCGCTGCATCCAGTGGTCCGATAGTCCGCTTTCTCTGGCCAAAATTCGATTTTTCAGGTCTAATGGACCGAAAGTATGTTTTTTGTTACATAGATGTTAACAATAAATAATATCGAAGATACGGACATGTATAACAACAATGTATTTGGTAAATAAACCATCTGGTTCGAAGCATAAATAAATAAATAAATACCTCTGGCAAAAAGTATTCGAACACCAGAATCTTTTTTTTAATGTTATCATAAAATATTAGTAAATAATTTTCAGTACAATAGAGCTCGGAAATATTGCCTGATACCAAATATATGTGAAATAATTTTGCTATATCGTATCGGGAAGCGCAAAAATAATTACAAGAGAATTTACAGAGAAGCGCTCTTAACCCTCAACCCTTAAACATAAGGGTTAACCGTTTGCCCTCGAAACTGTTACAATTCTAAATCCAATACAGTTTTCCTAATATACAATATTGCCATTTTAGATGACTCAGTTTATATGACTCTTAACCCTCAACCCTTAAACATAAGGGTTACCCATTTGCCCTCGAAACTGTTACAACTATAAATCCAATACAGTTTTTCTAATATAAAATATTTGCATTTTATATGATTCAGTGCATTTTATTCAAGGTATTGAATTTTTGTCAAAATTGGAACTTCTTCGGTTCGTGGAACAACAGTCACACTTTTAACAGAAACATACAGAAATTTGGTGACGTTAAAATGATCTTCAAACGTGACATAACAATCTTTAATAGTGCAAACTTTAGCTCATTTAAAAATCCTGCGCGGGTCAATGTCTGTCGGGTCATAGGTTCACCGTCACTGACCTAGACGTCCCGAACGACCCCTAGAAGTTCCTAGAAGTTCCTAGAAGTTCCTAGAGGTTCCTAAAGGTTCCTAGAGGACCCGGACGATTCTGGATTGCTGTTAGATCACTCCTGATCCTGTCGGATGCTCTCGCGACGCTGTCCAGAACAGAATTTGTGCAAGCCGCGCGTTGATACCAGGATTTATGTAAATCTCTAGCAATTGCTTTATAAATTGTCCCTTCTTATCGTGGTTACACCGGTATCGCGCGCTTGCTCGTTCGAAAGCCATTCTCTTTTTCCAATTGGTCGCTCGTACGGTGGTACTTTCTCTCTTCCACTGTCTCTCCGTCCTCCGCTCCACTCTTTGTTCCTTTAATCCTTGCAGCAGGAGCGCTCTCGCGCGCGCGCGATCAGGTAGGCCGACTTAGTAGCACGCTTAGCACGACGTTTATCGCTTCCCCGGTTAATACAACAGGCTTAACTTAACGAATCGACAAGATTTACGAAACGTATGCGGCTTCGCGGGTCCGATCATATTTCTTCGTTCACGTGACTGGACGCCGCTGCCCCGCGTGGAAGTAGCCGTTGCCTGTGCTTGATAAATCGAGCCACGTGTAAGACGATAAATCTTTGCGCGCGCGGGCATTAGTGCCGCTACTCCGTATTTGTCTCCGTTCCTTTAGTATATTAATAAGCGATAATTTATTAGGACGCGCGCGCGCGGAACAACAGGAAAAACGCCCCTGGGAAACAAGAAAATCCGAGCACCACCGGCTCATTACCGGCTCCGTGTACCCTCTTTAATTGTCCGCTCTCGATCCGCTTCGTCTTCCGTCGTGATCGCTTCGTTTCGCTTCCCGTCGCTCGGTCGTTCCAAGACGAAACCGTTGTCCCGCGCCGGATCCACCCCGTGGTCCCCATCTCCAAAGGTGTCCAAAGGTGTCCTCCGAGCGGAGGAGGCGCGAGTACGCGCCACCGTGGGACGCGCAAGCGCATTTACGACCAAGTAATTACGCATTTCCTCGTCACCCGCGGCCGTGTTGCGACTGTTTCTTCACTGCGGACGATGTGAGCGATGACAAGGAGTCGCGGTCCCGGTGGGAGGTCTTAACAATGACCATCCGCCTCCGACTCGGCTACGCCGCTACCTGGAGGACCGGGGCTCGTGGCCTCTCTACCGATGGCAACCGACCGCTCGCGAGATCCGTGCGACACGCGTGCTTCGACAATGATCGACTTCCTTCGATTTAACCCCTTAATGCACAATTTAAAAAAAAAAAACCGACCAAAAAGAATCAATTTTTTTTATCTAAGAAAATACATATTTGGACCTTAATTTCAATAAATATGTAAAAAAAATGCAAAAATTACTAAAAATTCAATAAAAATAGTGGATAAATAATTATAGCGAATATTGAATCGCATTGCAGATCGAATTTTGTACCCATCGTACTGTTTTTCAATTAATATAGGTAACATAACATAAGTTGCGACGCCGACCGTATATATACGGGTCTGCACATTTTGGCCGGTTTTGCACGCCCGTGTTAATACGTTTCTGCGCGTTAAGGGGTTAATCTCTTTGCGGCTGACGCACTGTCAGACGCACTTTTCCAGTAAAACTAACTAATTTATGGTAAACCAGTTTTTCTTAATTTTTATTTTTCTCTTTTCCAAGTCCCTGGAATCTCGTCTGAGATTCGTGCGAGCTTGCAAGAAAATACGATCCACAGAAAATTGTTAACAATGCATAGAAATGCGTTATTACATTAATTATGCGTTATCATTGCATTCTGTTACGTTCAATAAAGCTAACAGCTGAATCTTTGGTCGTAAGAAATCGTGGATGCATAGAATTGTACAGGCTGTCACAAAATTATTGTACAAGCGAGAAACGAGGGGTTCCTTGTATTATAATTTTAAAACACTCTGTGCTTATCGTGATCGTAAGAGCTGTAGTTGAAGGTTAGTTTTATTCCAAAAAATTAACTGCATTCCACAAGCATGAATTCAATCAACCACGAATTTAATCGGAATCAATAACCGATACTATCTTCTTCCGCGCGTGTATTTCGCGCTTCTTTCTTGTCATCCGATGCACGTGCTTCAGTGTATTAAAAAAAATATTCGATTGCGACATGGAACAAGTATTAAAACTTATTACAAACTCCGAAGAACAATTTCCAAGTCGCGTACGCATATACTGTAGTATTAATTGCAAAGTGAAGCAACGTTTTCCAAATCGCTTAAAACGAACCACGTTATTTATCCAAGCTTCCGATAAAATAGCAATAATAAATTCGCTCGAATATCGTGTCTCGATGACGAGCAGGAAGCGTTTGTTCATTCGTTCAGTCGGTTTATACCCATCGCTCCCCCACGTCGCCTATTCCCGGCGCGTTCCCCCCTCCGTCCGAACAAATTCGATGATCCTTGTTTTCTTTTCGTCCCATTGATCGACTCGAGTTGAACTCTAAGCTGTTGGCCGTGTTCAAACGAAATCCAAGTGAACTGCTAGCAGTCCGTCCGGTCGGTTTCAGCAGCGGCGAGCTCTCTGTTCCCCGAGAAGCGAGACAGAACGTCGGCTCGGTGATCGTAGGTGGTCCTCTTCGTCGGGCCGCAACGATTTTAAATTAAAATTAAAGTCAAGCGATCTTATGGTTCTCGGGCTCGACAACGCCGCCACCCGCGTAACAATGTTAATGGCCGACGGTGCCGAAATTGCGGGGCCCTGTCGCTGCCAGCCGCCAGAAATGCTTGTATATTTTCACGGAACAAGAGCGTAATCTCGACGACTTCGGACGTTCCGAACGACCCTACCGTTCTTAAGGAATGCTATCCCCTCGGAACTTATTACGTATTCGGAAAATCCCCGGGCCGTGGAACTTGTTCTCGCAATTAGTATCATATCGCTGCGGTTCTGTCGACCGCTTCGATGTATGTAATTCAATTAGTTTATTTATTTTACAGTTCGAGACGTTCTTATCTCCGATCGGTCTCGCGGATCTTTGAGATCCCGAGCTCTTCGTTTGTTCGAGCGAACGCTAATTTTTCACAGATTTTAATATCGATTTTGGGATTCATTTTTATCGTCGTTTCTTCGAGTCAAAGCCGAAGGATTAAATCGATAGTTGACGGGGTAAATTTTAACAGTACAATTTTTCAGAGGTTTCACTGAGAAGTTGAAAAATGAAGTACCGTTTTAGTAACCGTAAAGAGAGCGTACCGTTGAAAAATTATTAACAAACAAAGCAAGGAGGCGATTACTCTGTTAATTGAGTTTGGCAGATATTTGAAAATTCGACAAGCTTTCTGAACGCCGTAAGTAGTATCTTTACAAGATTTTCCTCTGGTCGACAACGTTCATTTGAGAAGTTATTCGCAAATGCACGATTAATCACGGGACCCGCGACAGGTTGCAGATCTGGTTTAGTTGTAGGACATAATAAATGATAGGACGAGAAGTTTGCCGGGTACGGAAAATTTTGTTTTCTCTTTTCGACGATATTCTTCCGACGTATTCTCCCTAATTGACCCTCAGCTTGGAAACGAAAATGATCAATTTGGGAAGAAGGGGATACGATTATTAAATAACCTTGCATCTCGTTTTTATAATTGTTCACAATAGGCAACTGTGAATTTACTATATTCTTATTAAATTTATACCATTATATTTACTATATTTTTATTAAATTTATACTATTAAATTTTCTCTAATTAGGGAGAAATTACAGAGTATACGTTCCACCACCCCTAACTTTAAAGGGTGAAAAATTAAAAATAACAGGAAAGTGTGAATAATAGCTGTAAAGTGTGAATAATAATGCTAAGTGAATTATGCTAAGTTATAAAGTAATATCCTGTAATATTATATAATATATAATATATTATTATATAAAGTAATAAAGGGTTATTTCTGTAGATCTCTCTTTACGAAACACGCGAAAATTTCAATTAATCGTCGGAAATGATAAAGTCGAACGACCGTATATTTCCACGCCGGGTCCAAGCGGACCCGGGGCCCGGCGTTCGAGCGGCCGACGCAACACTGTTTCTCGGAATTCGAATTGAAAAATAAAGGAAACGGAGTAGAGGGACGTGTCGCCGCGAGAGAGCGCAAATTGTCGCCGAGGTTTTAGGCGGGCCGAACGTATCGTGTAACGTATTGTTTCAGAGCTAGGGGACCGAGCCCTCGGGGTCCATTGTTGATTTTTGCTCGTTGTTCGGCGCGGTTTCGCGCACGTCGGCCACTTTATGAGAGGGCGTACGTCCGTTCTCACCGGGCGGCAGATAATTGGCTTCGTGTTTTTCGGAGTGTTACGATGTTTATATGCGCGGCGTGCTCGTATCACTATTTCATAATTAGCAAGAAAGTTATTGTCCGCGCGGTACGTCGCGGGTCACGCTGCGAAAGCTCGCGTTGAAAAACGACCGGGACCGTTTCGTTATTATTTCATTAATATCTCGTCTCGGTATCGTTCCAGTAACGTGTCACGTGATTACATACTTGCGTATAATTGATCGTCACATACACACACCCCCACAAACATATCAATTCAGAATTGTCTACTTTTCTCAAGTTTTAACGTTTCAAGCACGATGGAGTATTTTGCTTCGAGAAATGGCCAAAAGTCGATCGAGCAAATCTTGTTTAACAAATTATAATCGCTGAAGATAAGACGCCATTTTCGTACTCGCCATTCCACGACAATTCCAACGATGACGAAGTTTTGCGTCTGCGAGCTTATTTTTATAATAAACATTTTCGTGAACGTGTATGTGAAATCGGTGTAGTAATTTGCGTTTCATTAATTTAATAAATACAATGTGTCTCGAAGAAATGTACGAGTTGCTACCCTCGGTTCCCATTGGACGGGTTTTCTGCGTTTATGGGAAAATGAGTAGATCAAATGGAAAACCGTGAAAGCATTGGAGGGATTTAAAAATACTATTGCATTATTTTCTGCAGGATAAAATAATTAGAGAATAATATAATATTATTATTATTATATCATTATATTATATTATATTATTATATTAATATTAACGCGGGCAATTTTTATTTTGCAAGGAAATCCGCAGACCGGTTCCCATGTCGTACGAATCGAGCAACACCCCATAAAGCAATTTTAAACCCGATTTCCTTGTAAATAAAGCCTAGAACGAGCCAGTCGCATCGATTACACAGTTCGAATCCCGACCAATGGGAGCGTGAATAACGAGAAAACGCTATTGACTCGTACGACGACAGCGCAGTCGTTCCGAGATCGGCCGAGATTGTCGGCAAGACAATTTGTACCGCGGTAGCAAAAGGAGGAAGAAGAGAAAAGGTGTCCCCCCCTCCCTGCTCTCTCTTTCTTTCTGCACGGTTCTTTTTTCCCCCCGGCGAACGTTTTCGACGTTTAATTTTAACGACAGCTATTTGCGAGCGAACGCTCGTCGTCGAACCGATACATCAAACAATTCCCGCGCGTATAACGACACCGGTAGAAAAATCCTTCCGCGAGCGTAATTCCCGTCCGGAATGACCTCCGGTTACGCTCTATTATCGATATGTCTCGCCGCCTCGCCGTTTTTTCCATCGGCTTTATATGCCATAAACACCTTCGATATGGGCATCGCGTCTTTGTTTTATTGCGAACATCAAATCCGTACGGGGATAACTGGCCCCCCGATATCAGAGGGAGAGCCGCTGGCTCTCCTAATTGGCAGTTAATTTAATAAGCTTGATCAATCTTTGAACCGTGTGCAGCCGCGATGGGAACCCGCGTTCGAAACGGAGCCGCCGCGTTGCGGAGGAGAAGGAGACGGTATGAACGGTGAATTATCTTTTTGCAAAATGCTCGCCGAGATCCATAATTTTATACGATTTTTACTAGAATTAGTATACTTTCGATTTCGAGGTTGCTGAATTAGGACGTCTTATCAGAAATGCTGAATTCTATGGGAAAAATCGAACGCTATCGAACGTAAGCATTGGCTTTCAATTTATTGTTTATGAATGTTAATAATTTTTCGATAGTTGGCTGAAATTCGGCTGATTAGAATATACAATTTTTGTTATTATATTATATTATTAGAATATTATATATTATATTATATTTAATATTGTATTATATTATATTATAATATTATAATATTAATATTAATATGATATATTATATTTTATCATATTATTGATTTATTATTATACAAAAAATATACGTAATATCATGGTAATAAAGTTTATATTCCGGATGTTTTTGTTAAAGTTTAATGGACCACGTGGAGCAAATATGTTATCCAAAATAATAGCGAAGAATATGATAAATTATGATCAATACAATCATGAACAATGTAACAATAAATAGTATAATCAATTGTAAATACAATTTGAAATAAATCATGCGATTTTATCGAGAGAACTGTACGTACAGCTACATTCAAAATATGACTTAAAGAATTACATTTGCAGTTATGCTTGATACAGTTAGGCATACTAACAGTTACATTAACAGCGTAGACTTTGAAAATTGCACTTCGGCCAATTTATTGGGAAAAGGTGGGCCGCGGCGTCGCCCGTTTAAAACCGTTTCTCGCGTGTTCCTCGATCCTCGACGTCAGTTGCTTTCCAAACATCGAATAAGATCGAGAAAGTGCGGCAACTCCGCGTCACATATCTCCCTGTCCTTTTACTTTTTGTCTTTCGACGAAGATATGCTAATCCGGAGAATGTACGTACAGGTGTGTCCGTCGATTTTTTCGTTTCGCGATTCGGCGCCGTAAAACTGCCGCGTCTAGAGCATATACGTGCCCCTCCCCCACCGAACGTTTCGCCGGCAACGAATTATCTCCTCCGTGGTGGTCCACCGATTTTATTTTGATGAATTTCGAAAAGCAGCCCGCGGCCACGACGCATTAGTCACGGTGTAATTGGCGGCGCGATGCGATGCGAGGTTCTATGCAGCACGCCCGAACAGCTTCGGAACTGTTTTCCTCGTCGACGAGGACCGAAGCCTAATTCCTAACCTCCGAGGACAACTAAAGATAAAATAGTAATAATAATAATAATAATAGTAATAATAATAATAATAATAATAATAATAATAATAATAATAATAATAATAATAATAATAATAATAATACAATGATATTGCTGTAAGATCTATTTTCCTTCCTCGTCTCATTGCAAGTTGCTTATACTGTGTTACAGTGACTTTTTACTACACATACAGTAATGTCTCCCTAATAATAATAATAGTAATAATAATAATAATAATAATAATAATAATAATAATAATAATAATAATAATACAATGATATTGCTGTAAGATCTATTTTCCTTCCTCGTCTCATTGCAAGTTGCTTATACTGTGTTACAGTGACTTTTTGCTACACATACAGTAATGTCTCCCTAATTGACGCACAGATCAATTGATGCACAAAAATGGACAATTTGGGAATAGAAGACACGATTATTCGAGCCTTGTCCATTTTTGTGGACAGTCTGCGAGCGTCGATTAGAGAGAAATTACTGTACTCCCTTCTAATTTACACTTTGGTTCGATTACATTCATTTTTATTCTGCCTCTCGTTCCATCCACTCGTTCATTTCGTTTCCTGATTCGTTTATTTCCTTTTCTTTATCACACATTTATTTTGTTCCTTTTTTTGTATTTATTCTTTGTATTTTTCAATTTTCTTTCTTTCTTTCTGTCTTTCATCTATTTGTTCTCACACTTGCTCTTCACAAACAGATTCACCGAGTAATAAATCTAATATTTATTGCAAATATAATTTACCATATAATTTACCATAAGAGTAACTCCTCGTGTCACGATAAACCATATCAACAAATTTACTCCATATTAATTCCACGAGGGAATCGATTGTAAATTCTCTAAGTGAATAAAAAAAAGGAACTTATCCTTCTTCGTTATTTACAATTCCGTGCCACGACTTCTTTATTTCCCCCCCGTCTTCCTCGTCACCCCCGGCCGAGACACGCGGCCAGCAAAGTAGAATCGTTTTGATCTATGCAAATTCGGATCAAACGCTATTCGAGGTTGATCTTGTAAGACGAGAAACGGAACGATGCCCCCTTCAACTGGCTCGTTCGCGATAACAATTTCGGCTGTCCCCTTTGAAGCACAGAAAAGGGCATCTTCGCGAGGCCGCCGCCGCCGTCGCCGCACGGTGAAACTCGGCCAAGACGCATCGGTGGTCTCTTTATTCTTCCGACTCCCTTCACGCGCCTCGTAGAAAGCAGCGCCGATAAAGATCCGGTCGCAGTCGCGACCACTGTCCAATAAATTTCAATGTTTTTAATATATCCGGCTTCTAAGAACGCGTCCGAGTTCTACGAAATCGTTCCACCCCTCCTCTTTCACCCCTTCTTGAATGTCACCGTCTCGCCGCTGGATTGGTCGAACGAAACGATCGAAAAATATTGCACTGTCGATTGCACTGTTTTCTCAATACATGAACATGATCGTAAAAAGTGGCGACCATTGGCTGTTTAAATCGTAATTGAAAAAAAGAATTGTAAATGAAAACAAGAACATGTGCTCCTTTCCAGAAAAAGGAAGCGCCGCAAGCTGCGACTGGTTAATTATTCTAAAACTTTTGTCTGCTCTCGAAATAGCGAAATTGCCGCGATAGCGGCAATGACAACTAAGCAACAATTATAAATGATTATAAACGCGCAGTACTTTAACGAGTCAGACTCGTGGCGCAGATTTCTAGTAATATCCTATTAAATACCAATGTTATATTATTATTATTATTATTATTATTAAGCCGGAATAAAATTCTGTCCTCTCGCGATCAATATTTTAATCATCCCAGTAAATGTAGACACGCGATAAATACAAATTTTCCTTTTCTCTTCGAAGAAATTATTACAATCGAAAATGTGCTTATCACTTTAATGATGAAGAAAATGGTACGGCAAGTGGTTAACCCTTCCACGAAACCGTGATAAATCACCGATTCGATGTTCCTCGCGGATCGTCGAGGGTGTACGAGCCGCGCGTCGAGAGCCACGAGCCGGCAGAACGTCGGCCGCGAGTCGAAGCCGCAGTTTATTATCGCGGGGAAGGATGATGTTCGAGGATTTAATTAGCATAGAATTATAAAATGTCAAAAAGGTAGGCGGTGCGTGCACGCGGGGCCCGATCACCGCGGGAATAATATCGCACCCGCGGGCGTATCGGGGCCCCCGTCCCGCGGATTATTCAGCGCGCGGCTCGCGTCCTATTTGCATACACGCCCAATATATTTGTCGTATTACCATCGCAACGTTCCGTGGCCGTGTTTGCACCGTATCTCGCGCGCGATACGAAAATACGCGCGGTATCAATTACACGCGCGTAGAACTGAAATTCACGAGACACGCGCTCGCGCGCGCGCGCGCGTATACGTTCGCGGTCCGGTTGAAAGCGCGGCGAGAAAGCGGATGACTGAGAGGAGAGAAGCGGGAGAATAAAAAGAAGGAACAGAAACGCGAAGGAAAGCGGCGAAGATCGACCGGTAAAAATGTCGATGTGGCGCCACGATGTTCTCCTCCCCGTGGCCGGCCGATTCTCATGGAGCCGATCCACCACCACCACCACCACGCGAAATTCCACGTCCCACACGTTTCCATGGTTTTCAGTTTTGCCGGCGGTGGTCTCCGACGCGTTTTTTCCGCGGCCGTCCCGTCTCTCTCTCCACCGTCTCGTTCCCACACGCGCCTCTTTTCGCGGCGTCCCCCCCCCGCTCGCTTCTTCTTACCTTATCCGAGGTTCTTTAATTCGCACGCGTGGGCGCGAATGGACCGCGAAGGACCGTCCCGCGTCCTTTTCCACAGCCTCGAAATCCCCGCTCGATCCGTCCCTCTCTTTCTCTCTTTCTCTCTCTTTTCGTCTTTCTGTCTCTCTCCGACCGAAAGCAATCGCAGACGAACGCCGAAAGCACGCGCTTTTAAACGCTATAATCGCGTGGCCCTTTGGAAGCTAATGCATTCGATCCGTGATTTATACACTATCCACGTCGAATATATTGGGACTCACCCCGTGTATGAAATTAATTTCGTACATGCCCCGCTGGCCTCGCGGCCGTGTAACTATCAATAATAAAACCCGGGGCTTACGCGTCTCGGGATCTTCCAACGACGGTCTCCCACCCCCACCGCGGTCCGGGCCTCGTTACATTTTATTTTTCCCCGGGGACCTATTCGACCGAGCCGATCCTTTGTACTCGCGCGCACGATCGTATCCAATTTGAATCGGTAATGCCGTTTACGTTCTCTCTTTCTCACTCTCTCTTCTCGGATCGTTCTCGTTACGATTATGCCGACTCGCGAATTAGAGTAGCATCGTCACGGTTATCGCGAGTTTCTTTCGGCATCGGCCGGGTTTTACTAGGTTTTCTTTTGGTCTAATTTTGACGAAGTTATTGCTAGACCGCGCGGATTGATGTGCTTTTATGTGAAAATCAGGTGATCGCGATTTAAAATGAAAGGGAAATGAAAGGGAAATTCGAAGAATTTATTTGAATATTCTATACTTGATCTATCAGAATGATTCAAGAGAGAATGAGCTTTTTATTTGGTTTCGATTTCTTGCAAGTAACGCGAACAATTGTTATTTTGCATAAAATCCGGAGTTCGGTAACAACTTCTTTAAAATTAGTGCAGATATCAGAAATAGGAAGATATAAATTAAGGGAGTCCCAATTAAATAAAAAAAGGGAGTCCCAAAATTATCACATTTCCAGGAAATGCACGGTTCCTGAGATCATTTCAAGTAACTTTTTCCTCAGCGAAAATGCAATCCGCGGCTTCGTTCGCGAGTTATTAATATTACAACACTAACCAATGAGGAACAAGCTCGCCTAGCGCTAGCTAGCCGAGCCAATCAGCGGAACTGTGCTTCGACCGCTGGGCCTCTTCGCGCCAGCCGATCTCGTCCCTGATTGGTCACCGATTTTCGCTAATAACTCGCAAACGAAGCCGCGGATTGCATTTTCGCTAAGGAAAAGGTTACTTCAAATAACCCGAGGAATCTCTCATTTCCAAGAAAAATGGCGAGACATTCTTGGGACACCCTGTATACATGATTGAACTATGTCTGGAATTTGGACGCCAGCAAGCGAGAGAGAGAGAGAGAGAGAGAGAGCTCGATTCCGCGTTTCGACGCTGTAGAACGAATAGATTGTTGTAAGAGAAAGGTCGACGACAGCTCAGTTATCGACGCCGACCGTCTTCTATTTGCTCTTTTTCGAGCGAGGGCTTTCGGTTGTCCCGTGTATAGCGGCATAAGCGTATGCAGATTGCCGGGTGGCGGCGTGTCCCCGAACTTCGCGTGCAAGATTATACACTTCGGGACGAGATTCCAGGCCGCGTCGAAAGAAAAGAAAAAAGAAAAAGGAGAGTCCCGAAATCGGGGGGGTTCCCGGATTCTGATGGTGCCGGAGTGCAGCCAATATTAATATCACAACATGTGTATCGGCCCTCTTGGAGCCCTCGGCCGCACCCGCGCGACGCCGCTCGCGGTTTTTACCATCGTTCAGGGTGCCATTGATTTCACTATCTCGTTATTTCTCTCATCTAGAAAGAGAAATCGAACGACAGGCTGACTTGTCCAGTGAATGTACACTGGGATTACGCATTATTTAAATGTTCGTTCCAGGTTCGGACGAGAAAGTTAAGAATCGAGTGTTCTTTATTTTCTGTTGTCATTTTATGTACATTACGGCAGAACTAAAAAGAAAACTATGCTAGTCATTGTACCGTAAACTGGCCCCTTTGACGCTTAGAAAGAGGATTCAAGTCAATCGGACCAGTTTGAAAAAAGTAATCGCGTTTCAGAAAGGTGATCGAACTCTTTTTGCCGGGGAATTTAGATTTCAGTGAGAAGTATAAACAATTATTCACGACGAAAAATCTGTGTATTTTATGTAACAGCAGAATTAACAAAAAAATAAACTATGTCAGTCATTGTACCGTAAACTGGCCCCTTTGACGCTTAAAAAGAGGATTCAAGTCAATCGGACCAGTTTGAAAAAGGTAATCGCGTTTCAGAAAGGTGATCGAACACTTTTTGCCGGGGAACTTAGATTTTAGTGAGAAGTATAAACAATTATTTACGACGAAAAATCTGCGAAACGAGCAAACGAACGAACGAACATTTCCAGTGGACGGAACGGCGTCGTCGGACTGCATCGAAAGCGGAATAAGAAATGCTAATGTTTGCCGCGCGGTAAACGAACGGTTTCGGGCGCATCGTTTCACGGGGAGAGTGTGAATTTCGTGTCCCGTGGGAATTTCCAAAACGCTCGTCCGCCGGCGAACGTGTTAATTATCGGGCGCGACCGTGTCCCACCCGTGTCCAATTCACGCCCGTCTTATTACTCGTTCTCCTCTATCGAAAAATAAGCGCCGAGGTCTGTTCGAAGAACCTGATCCGATCTCGCCGGGCGTTCTTGCTTGTCTCGTTGCACAGGGAAACGACCGAACAGGGTGAGACGAGAGGGGGGAGGGGGAGGAAGAGGGGGGGATAAGATATAGGCGCGGTATCAACGCGGCCGCGGCCGTTACAGACTGTCGCGCGAGTGATACATCGGCGTCTAATAATTTCCTAAGATCTCGGCGCTGCATAAACAGAATTCGCGGGGGTGGACGCGAACAACTCGTCCGCTTCTCAAAGTCCGCGGCATTCGAGAGTTATCGACGCGCGTCCCGAGAAACCGCGGAGCTTCTTCCTCGCCGTTTAATTATGATATATGGACACTCGCGTGTCCGCGGCGTTCCGTGTACCACTTTCCATAAATTCTCGATTCCGCGCGGAAAACGCGTGATTTATTACGGACGCGTTCGCTTTCGTTTTTCTCGAGCGACGCCGCTTTGAACGGCGACCGTTTCCACCGGACACCGCGAACCGTTCGCAGACTGTTTTTCACATTTCGCGCGGATCGACGGATCGCAAATCTCTCGGTTCGCGGCTCGATAATTTATAGCAACGCCTGTTGGTCGGACAACGCGTAAATAGTCGATATATCGTATGTGTATATCGTTCGATCGGTGTGTCCCGAGACGTAAAATGAGATACACCGGCTGCGGATACGCTTCGAGCAAATTTAGAACAATTTCGCTGGTTAAATTGCATTTGCGAGAGCCGCGGAATTACGATGTATAGTAATTTTCTTCGACGCGGTCCAGCCGGATCGAAATCTCTGAATTATTTACCCTTCGAGATAGCAAATAAACGTTCTACAATAATCAAGAGAGGTCTATTTTTAATAAACGTGACTAATTTATGCGATTAATCTGTGTTACGTCTTCCTCTTCCGCGTCTTCCTCTCATTTCTTTCGCTGAACGCGTTATTACACGTTTTCTCGCGTATTTTCACGTTCTTAGATTACACTTAGGTTCAGGACTTGCTAGAAAAAAAAAGCTAAAACCGGATAATCATGGAACAGACGATTTTGCAATCAATTCGCGTTCTCCAGTCGCGAGCACGCGCCTCGCGACTCCGAAGAGCCCTCGACGAATTGCGGCAACGCGGCTCGACGATCGAACACCTTCGGAAAGCGGAGACGCGATTATTTCGAATAGCGACGCACCTGGGTGGTTATAGGAGATACCGGAGAGCCGATAGAGACGGCATAACAGGGGACGGGATTAAGATCAATCAGTGGCGTGCATTTAGAAGCGACGAAATAAATCTTTCCCGGTGGACGCGACTCCGGGAATATCGTGATTAATGCGGCTCGTTTTATCGACGCGTCGATCGTCCGGCATAATTGTGCGTTCGAGAGAGAGTGGAAACGCTTCGTTCCGTATTATTATTGACTCGTCGGCACGAAAATCGTCCGGCAACAATCGCCCGTCGATAACGAAACAAAGCTTCAAGCGCGCTCGCTCGCGCCCTCGCTGTTCGACGCGCAACCGATTCGACTTCACGCCTCCGGCCCATTAATCATTCCGGCCCTTCGTTTCCTAATTAACAGCCAATTTCCTTAACACGATTATTCACCGTGCCGCTAATAGACCGGCCATTATTCCGCGGTGTCGTTCCTCTATTCCCGTTCCCTCTCGAAATGCTCGCTCGTTTTGCCCGCGCACCGTGGTACACCGTCCGGCCACCTACTCGTTTCCTGTAAATTCACGTGCGATTTCGCGCGGTGCGCGATCCGTCTTGCCTATCGGGAAGCCCGTGTTGCCAACAGGTAACACGTGTAAGGCCCGGAATATCGGCTTTCAGGCTTGAATAATATCGCGCGCGCGTACGAGAGCAGAACTGTTCGGCGGGCGCACGCCGGCGGAATTTCAGAGAACAGGAAACCGATACAGTTCCGTGCGGGGTTGCTCGTGTTACCTTTCCACCCACCCACCCACCCGCCGTTACCTCTCGTCAAAATAACTCTGCCTCGGCGTGGAACGCGGTGCCCGTGGACACCGCTGCGATAAATGCATCGTATCGCGCGATCGTAACTGCGCCCCGCGATGACCTCCCAGCTTCGCATCGTGCTGTAAATCTACCGATTTTTCGGCCGTCCGAACGATTGTTTATGATCTTAATCAAGAACGGTTCAACGACGACTATGATCGTTATTTATTAGGGACGGCCGATGTGACCCACATTAGCGGTTATCAGAGGTTATGTTGCGTTCTGGTCCGCCACTTTAATTGTAATTAGATTTATTATTATTATTACTATTATTACTATTACTATCATTATTATTTTTATTATTATTATTATTATTATTACTATTACTATTATTACCATTAATATTATTATTACTATTACTATTATTACCATTACTATTATTATTACTATTACTATTATTACCATTAATATTATTATTACTATTACTATTATTACCATTAATATTATTATTATTATTAATATTACTACTATTTTTGTTACATGTTATATTGTATACCAACATCAATCCATTATCTTCTTATCGAACATCCTGAAATCTTCCATGATTTCACCCTCGACTCATTCTCGACCTCTGTCCTCCACTATCCTACCCTAATTAAAAATATTCACCCCATTATACTTAACATCGGTGGCAACATCCGCGCGACCCAGCACGTAGATAAACGTGTCTACAAAACATTTTTCCATCGGTAATAACTTATTCCGTCGCGTCGCACCCTTTTCACCATAAAATACCGATAAAAATGCCCGCAGGCTTCCGATATAATCTGATATCTACATTCTAGCATTTATTGCGCCGATCAAACACCTCGGAATCCCCGTGTAAGATACCGGCCGTAAAACCCGAAATGTTTCTTTTCCCGGACCACCGACGACCGAATCCGATCGCGTCGAACCGAATCGAACCGAGCCGAGCCGAGCACGACCCACGTCGGCGCGTTTTCCCAGAAGAAATCGGGCTGCGGTCTTTGCGATTGGACGATCGGTTCGCTTAGATCGGTTCGCCTAGATCGGTACGCCTAGATCGGTTCGCCTAGATCGGTTCGCCTAGATCGGTTCGCCTAGATCGGCCATGAAAGAGCAATGTTGGCCAGGGATATGGAGAGAGAGAGAGAGAGAGAGAGAGAGAGAGAGAGAGAGAGCTATAGAGAGAGCTATATATAGAGAGAGCTATAGAGAGAGAGAGAGAGAGAGAGAGAGAGAGAGCGCTATATATATATATATATAGAGAGAGAGAGAGCTATATATATAGAGAGAGAGAGCTGGAGAGAGAGAGAGAGAGGGAGAGAGATCGGACCTCCGCCGCGCCGAGCGGTTGGCAGACGCGGTCCCTGCGCGCGTGGCCAGGGCCCCTCTTATTACTACGACAGGCTGTCTCCCCGTCGTAAAAGCCTGCTATATGTAAGTGCCGCGTGTGCGCGATGAGAGTCGGTACGTTGATGCAAGGATCGTGGGTGTCGGTCCCACGCGTCTAGGTGGGGCCCGCGGTTCTCCGGGGCCCGGCCGCTCGTGTTCCTCGACGTTCCGTCTTCCTCTCCGGTTGGCCTCCCTCTCTTTTTCTTTCGCCTTCTTTCCTCGCCGGGCTCTCTACCGTCTCCTCTCGGTCCCACTTTCCCGGGCCCCGTCCTCTCTCTCTCTCTCTCCCGCTTCGTCTCTCTTGCCGCACGGTGTTCCGATACTCCCTCCCCCTCGGCCATCTCCCTTCTCACCCGAGGGGCCCGATCATTACATATATGGAAGGCGGAGGTGAAGTCTTCCAAACGCGATCCAAACGAGTCTCCGCGCGATGCGTCGTGAGCTCATGAGAAAAACATCCAACTTCTCTCCGCTCGGATCCATCCGGCGAGCACCGCGCCGTCTCCAGGCCGCTCGTTGCACTCTGTGGGTCTGGGAAACAATCGTTTCTGAATGAAATTCGATTCTTCGTGCGCGAACGAAGCTTTTGTTCTTGACCGTCGACGAATCCTTGGGGCATCGAAGTCCGGAATATTTAACCCTTGCTGTGTTTCGACGAGCACGATCCGTTGTGAATATTTTTAGTAATATTTTATCGAGTATCTAATCTCTTGTCGTCGATATTTAAGCATTTTCTTTTTTTTTTATAAGAAATTATTGCAATCGAAAAATTTCTAATCGCAGTAGCTGCGAAGAAAATGGCGCGTCAAGGTGTTTAACAAGCTCGTAGGGTGGCGTAATTAGGTGTAAGGGCTAATTCGCTTTATATTTGTCGAAGGAGACGTACTCAATTTTTGTGCTCTCCCATTTTGTTTACCTATTCAACTAATTTTATATTTATTCAATAGAACATATTAAATTTGTTTTGTTTGAAAATCAAAGAACACCTTTCGCTTCTAACAGGACCAAAGACGCAATTCAGAATAACAGTCGCTACGAACGCGAACGGCTTCGTTACCGTTCCCATCGAGATTAATTAAATAATCGCCGGCCGTCTATTCGCGTGCGATTTTCATCGAATTTCATGCTCGAAGGATATTAAAAACCCGGACGCATTTCTCCGCGATTTCGTGCCGTGGAAAAATTAACCTTGCATAATCGCGCACCGCACCTTGATATTAACAAGAATTTATACGGGCCTCGCGAACACAATTTCATTTTCGTACGATCGTACAAAATAACAACTCTATTCCAACGGTACTATACGGCCGGCAATGAAACGGTTTGAGGGAAACGAACGCGAGTGGAGATCGAAACGTTCGTAATTGTGTTTTCGCAGGGGCCCCGCGACGAGATATCATCTGCTGCGCGCGGCAGACGCAACGCTCGCGATTATTATATAGCGTTTCTAATCTTCTTAGATCTCTGCAAAAAAGTCAATTCCGAACGATAATACAATTACCGGGCGATGCCGGGCCCGCAATTGCTAGTTAACGGCTGGCTCTACTCTCCGAAAAATGAGAACCGCGATGGCGATCGGCGCCCGAGCGTTCGTGTTCCTGGTAAACAACAGGCATTAACCCGCGATCCAATATCCTCTGTTTGAACTTGCAATTAACACCCATGTCCGAGAAATTATTCGGTCTACTTTTCATCCGGAGCTAATATAAATATTATGGGTTGCCGTGTCACGTACGCCGCGTCGATCATAAAATAACCATCATCTCCGGGGCCTGATGAACCGCGATTCGATCTCTCGCGGTGCCCCGAAACTAAAAGGAGGATACCGTCGTCCAGGGACCGTGCGGCGTCAACGTGATCACGCGATACCGAGCGAGACTTTCGTTCAGATTAAAAAGTTCCTCTCACGAGTATCGCGCGTAAGTGGCGGTTACCGGCACCACGTTTCTGCAATCAGGCGCGGGGATCCGAGCGCCGATGTCCGGCGCACACACGGCTCTTTTAGGAAACTAGGACAAGTCCGAAGGAACTGCGAGATTCTGATTCAGGATGCTGATGTACACTCGGAATTTTTGGCCGTGGAACTGGTTTTAATCCTCGGCCGGAATTCATCTCGCAGCTCGATCTGTCTTTCGATAGCAGATCGACACGATGCTACGATGTTGATGAGATCGAACGATTAATAAGACACTCTGTAAACTCATTATACGAGAATGACAATTTCAGATTAGGCGAGACAAGTATGAACCTACTAGTTAAAATGTGACTATACACCGCTCGAAGACGTGATAGCATAGATCAATCGTGGATAAAAATTGGCCAACTTCGACCGGCGATAACTAAGCGGAAAATCGTCGTAGGATGATGATCTTTTTTTTGAATTAAAGCTTGAAACCTCTAGTCTATGTTACTGTTTTTTTGTTTCAAGTTTGGCGCACTCTCGCCACTGCAATTATTTATATGCGAGGCTATGTTTGTCATTAAAAATTGCGGGGTTCGACGAAACGTATGAACTTCGATAAATTTTTTTCAGCGATGCCGTTTACTATAGAATAAAGTTCGATCCTTTCTCTTTAATTTAAAACAAACGGACCCTGGCTGCGATTTTTTTTCGCGAAGTTACAGCAACTCAAAGTAACCCTTGTACTTTCCTAATATTTCACCTAATATTTTTAGGGGTAGTTTACTTTAAACTGTTGCAACTTCGTGCAAAAAAATCGCAGCCAGGGTCCGTTTGTTTTAAATTAAAGAGAAAAGATTGAACTTTAATCCTCAGTAAACGACGTCTCCGAAAAAAATTTAGCGACGTCCATACATTTCGTCGAACCCGGCGCTTTTCAATATGACAAACATGGCCTCGCATTTAAATGGTTATAGCGGCGAGGGTGCATCGAACTTGAAATCGAGAAATAGTAGCTTGAAACAGAAGTTTCAAGGTTCAATTTAAAAAAAGAATCATCAAATTACGACGATTTTTCGCGGAGTTATCGGCGGTCAAATTTGGTCAATTTTTGCTCAACATTTTTGGGCAGTGTATAAAACCCCCAAAAACCAAAAAAAGAGAAAAAAAACGTTTTGCCCCGCACAACAGCTTAGCCCTCGGTCCTCGAACCCGTAACACTGCCCGTGTTTTATCGCGGGTCCGCGAATAAATCTCGGCGTGCCGTCGATTGTGCCTTCTTCTTTTCATTGCCAGCGGTCCTCTCGTTTCCATCGAGCATCCCCCTTCATCTTTTCCCGCTTGATCGTCCTAAAGCTGTCCGTCGGACAAGATCTCCGGCTCGTTTCGCGGCGAGGATGCGGCAACTCGGTGCCCATCGGCTCGAGTTTCCGGTTCTCCATTGTGCGAGTCTTTGAACCAGCCCTCCCGCCCTTTTTCCCGGCCGTTTCTGCTATCCTTTGGTACGGCCCGCGTCTCCGTCTCCGTCCTACCGCCGTCCGCGTCCCTTCGGCCCCGAACCGAGGATTCTATAAAGGCTAGATTGTAAGCGAGACGGCTCTCTTGTATCAAGTTGTTCCTCCGGGCGTGGGCGCACCCCCTTGTTCTCCCGCTTTGGCCCTAGAACAGCGTTTCCCAAACCGCGCGTCCCGCCGCCCGGTGTCCAGTTACCGGCGCTTTTTCATCGTTTAAGGCCCCATTTGTGCGTGTAACGTATTTTCGTCAGGCCCTGCCGAACGTATCCGCGACTCCTTCCGCGATTATCGAGCGTTGCGACATCGATCTCTCGCTTGCGATCGCGCGCGTCGACCGATCCGTCGACCGCGGCGCGCAAAGGGAAAGCTCCGAGAGTTCAGCCGGAAATAATTATAGACGCGTTTACGGTTTTGTTTTACGAGATGAACGGAACGTAACTTACGGGTTTAGCGAATCTTTCCGGCTTGTTGCGCACGCAATTATTAGCTCACACGATGTACTGGGCAGAATTTCTGCGTTTTTATTGCACAATCTGGTCGTACGTATTAGCTGACGGAATATTGTTGATCTGATGTCGAGTTTGTTTCCAGTTTCTTAAATAAAACACTTTATGATACGCTGCGATGATAGACGCTTCGTTCTGAGGCATGTAGAAACTTTGATATCTGATCGATTAAAGGGTAAATTACGAGCAGAAGTTGTTATAAGAATGTAAAGGTTCTATATAAATTATATGTATTGTATATAATAATATAAATTGTTAAATCATATATATTATATGTAACAATATAAATTATTAAATTATATATATCATATATAATAATATAAATCATTAAATCAAATTATATTATATATAATAATATAAATTAAGTAATATAAGTAATTCAGTAAGAATTAAGTAATACAAATTAAACATAAATTGTCTGAAAAAAAGATATATTGTATAAACATAAATTATCTGAAAGCTGTATTAAATGAACATAAATTCAAATGAACATTCAATTCATTAAAATGATTAAGAACAGAAATAAACGTCCTGTACGGTTTCATTTATTTTTATTCCGCCTAATGATCTCCGCGGTCCGAACAGAAGCAATCCGAAACGTTTCGAAACCCGATTCGAGGGAGAAAGAAATTTCGTAGATACGTGAAAGCCTAAGAATTGAGTTTCGGCCACGAATTACCGTTCCACGGTCGGGAATACAACACGGTTCGCCGGCAGGTCTCGTCGGAGATTGCTTTCGTCGGACGATTTCCTTCGGCTAACTTGTCTCCGCCGCTTTCTTTCTTTCGTAAGTCGTTCAATTTATCGTTGATCCGCGCCGACTCCCGAAGAAACGATCTGAAAATATCGTGTAGTATCGTTGCCACCGTCGGTTGCGAGGGCGCCCGGGGCGTGACGTATTTTCGAAAAATCAATTTCGCAGTCCCCGGCGGCCAGGCACCGCGTGATTGCGGCCGCCGATGCTCTTTTTCCACGGCGGTCCGCCCGGAATCGTTCCCTTTTCAGAATCGGGCCGGGCCTGTTAGCGAGAGAGAGTGGGGCCCCTGTAATCTCCGCCGGTCGAAAGAAAGAAGACGACCGTCGGGCCCCTCGGCTCTCTACTCGCGCGACGAGTAGACGGCCGATAAATATCGCGCCCACTCTTCTTATTAGCGCGATCTCCGCCGCATTTTCGGCTTCTCCCCTTTTTGACGCGCGCGCGATTACCGCGCGGATTCCGCAGCCGCGCGCGCGGCTTCGACCTGGTTCGACGCGCCTCGAATTACAAGACGCGTAACTCGAGCCGCAACTCGGCTTCTGCCCGCCGGCGATCGCCGCGCGGGTTAACGTGACTTTATGTACATTAATTAGGAATTTGTTAATCTTGTTCTGGCAGATTTATTAATCGTCCGTTTAACTTGATTTCACCGTGCCGTTCGCGATCCTGTTCCGCGGCTTAAAAACACCGCGTGCGCCTCCTCCGGAGGGGCTGCCGTGCCGTCGACGATGATTCAGCGTGGTTTCAGACGCTTCCGATCGTTTTCGAACGATCATTTCTCGTTCGAGATGAAACGCGTCGAGTGAATACGTGGCGGCCCGACCGCGGATCGCTTTATGCAAATTCTGCCCGTCGTGGATTATTTTATAGAAATCTGCGCGTTCCAGAACTAATTCTATAATTATCAAATAGAAAGTTCGTTGTGGTAAAACTGAGGTAGGCGTGTCGTTGATGTCTGTTAATGCACGTGTCCGGGGTTTTTTTTTTATTGAAAATGTAGTAATACTGTGCTGTGAATGCGGATGGAGCGAGAGAGTTAGAGAGCGTGAAAGCGAGAGAGAGAGAAAAACAGATTGAGAAAAAGCGAGGAAACGAGAGAGCAATAGAGCAAGATAGCAAAAGAGCAAGAGAGCAAAAGAGCAAGAGAGCAAAAGAGCAAGAGAGCAAGAGAGCAATAGAGCAAAAGAGCAATAGAGCAAAAGAACAAAAGAGCAAAAGAGCAAGAGATCAAGAGAGCAAAAGAGCAAAAGAGCAAGAGAGCAAAAGAGCAAGAGACCAAAAGAGCAAAAGAGCAAAAGAGCAATAGAGCAAAAGAGCAATAGAGCAAGAGAACAAAAGAGCAAAAGAGCAAGAGATCAAGAGAGCAAAAGAGCAAAATAGCAAGAGAGCAAAAGAGCAAGAGACCAAAAGAGCAAGAGAGCAAGAGAGCAATAGAGCAAAAGAGCAAAAGAGCAAGAGAGCAAGAGAGCAAGAGAGCAATAGAGCAATAGAGCAAAAGAGCAAAAGAGCAAAAGAGCAAGAGAGCAAGAGAGCAAGAGAGCAATAGAGCAAAAGAACAAGAGAGCAAAAGAGCAATAGAGCAAAAGAACAAAAGAGCAAAAGAGCAAGAGATCAAGAGAGCAAAAGAGCAAAAGAGCAAGAGAGCAAAAGAGTGAAAGAGCAAAAGCGAGTGAGACCGAAATATAGCAAGAGAATTAGAAGCGAGGAAGAACGAGAGAATAAGAGAGGATAAGAGAGAATGAGAGAGAATGAAGGAGACAGAAAAAGCGGGAGAGGGTGAGACAGGGCGAGAGAAGGAAAGACAGAACGAGAGAAAGAAAGAGAGAGGATGGCGAACGGATAAAGAGAGGCGCGGCGTCGTTCGCAATATGATTAATGTGGCCGATCGACGGCAAGAGAGAAACAGAGAACCAGTCGGCCGAGAACGAAGGCCGCCTTCGGCTCTGTTCTTCGTGGTGGTTTCGAGTCGGACAGGGAACGAAAGGGATCGATCGATTGGGCGCCAGTCGGTTTCTCGCAGCTCTTCTTCCACCCGTGTCTGCGTACGTACGCGCGCGTCCACGTGAAAAAACGTCACGGTGGACGGACGCACAAACGTTGCGACTTCATTCCCGACGTGTGCACGTTAAATTCCGCGGTCGCTACGCCCACGGACGATTTGTTGCGCAACTCGTACGAAGATGCATGATTTACGGTTTACAGTCGAAACGCGTTCCTTAAGTTTTCATCGGACTGAAAGCTTGAGAAACTCGAGTTTCTTGAATATCTGTGTTATTTTTCTTATTTTTCTCGAGTTCCAGATTTTGTTACGTTCTTCCTTTATGTCTCTTTTTTTCCTGTTTAAGTTACGTTCATGCATTTCTATTTTGTTCTTACGTCCAGTTGTTTGCCTCTTCCGCGGCGAACAAGATCTTGGCACGGGATCATCGCGGCGGTTTCGGCCGATGTTACGGATGTTGCCGAAGAAAGTTGTTCCGCTCGAAAAGGTGTCCGAGTATTAACGCGAGCCGGTCGTACATATTTCCGAAAGAGAATCGCCGTGTCCCATTCACCGGAGGGTTTTAAAACGGCCCGTCTCTCCCCGGCTGAAAGCTCGCACTTCGCACCTTATACCGGACGACGCTTTAGGATCTGTTTAAAGGGATTACCGGCGTGTCCCGTTCGGACAACTCCGCTCAGATTTTTCCAGGTATACATGCATAACGTAGTCGGTCCCCTAGTTTCCTGTCGTCTTTATCCGGCTCGTAACTGTCGTTAAACTGTCCCCGGCTCTCGCGGTCAGCCGCGATCGCCTCTCCCGATGGTGTCACCGTGTCCCGGCTTTTATTTCGCTGCCGGATCACCCGAGCGATCCTCTTTCTCTTAATCCTCTCTCTATCCTCCGGGTCCCGCTCGTTTGTTCGCATCATTAGAGGGCTCGCGTGCGGCAATTTGCCACGCCCAGATACAAGAATTCGCACCTTCGAGCACCGCGGATGGCCCAAAAAAGGCGAAGGGTCCTTTCTTATCAACCCGTCGCGAAAGCAACCACCTTCGAAACTCCGTTCGTACCACCCCGCCTCTCCCTCTCTTCCTCTCTCTCTCTCTCTCTCTCTTTCACCATTCGAGTCCGGTTCTTTATTTGGAACAGCCCTGAATAATGTGCCGTGGAGGATGTCCCTTGACCTTCTTGCCACGAAACGAACCGCCGACAATAAGATCGTTTTTTCGAGTCACGCGAGCAACGCGCTCCGAAACGCCTTGCCGTCGCGATGCCGGGCTACCGATACAACGTTTCGTGACGGAGTTGCGCATTCCGTGACAAAGAGCCACGTGTCATTTTTGTTCCATTCTGAATGGACGCGTGAATCGATACGAGGCAAGTGTGGGTATTACCGCGGACGCATCAAATATTGCGGTATTTTATACAAATTTGTGCTTTCAGAGAGAAATATTAAAGACTAATAAGTTATCAATTTATTGGCGTAAAAGGTCTTATCTTCTCTGTCGAATAGACGCGTGAATCGTACAAGGCAAGTGTGGATATTATCGCGGACGCACCAAATATTGCGGTATTTTATACAAATTTGTGCTTTCAGAGAGAAATATTAAAGACTAATAAGTTATCAATTTATTGGCGTAAAAGGTCTTATTTTCTCTGTCGAATAGACGCGTGAATCGATACAAGGCAAGTGTGGATATTACCGCGGACGCACCAAATATTGCGGTATTTTATACAAATTTGTGCTTTCAGAGAGAAATATTCAAGTCAAAGAATAATAAGTCATCAATTCATTGGCGTAAAAGGTCTTATCTCCTCTGTCGAAGTTCGCCTTCATCGAGAAACCGCAGTAATACCCACACTTACTCCATCGCCGACAAATATTCGCTTTAGGGACGGCCGCTCCGATTCCGCGCGCCCCGAAATCCATTCTCCAATTCGAAGATGCAGAATATTCTCTACGCCGAGAGTACAAAGAACGATTAATACACTGTTAAATACGAAATCAGAAGTCCGAAAGGATAAAAATCGCTTCAGAAATTGGACCGCGGCGCGTCCAAGTGTGTATCATTTTCGCGGGGGATCAGGGGGAAGGGGGACAGAGAGTAATGACGGTCGGGATCGCCGTGGACGCGGGAACCGCGCGCGCTCGGATATTCGAAAACCACTTGGACGTGATTTGTTATGCCACCCACGCGCTTATCATCCGCTCTCGATGGGAAAGAACCAATTACACCGACGGCCGAAAAAACTTTCGAGCGGCGCGCGCGTCGATTTTCGGCGCTGTTACGTCGCCCCATGACAAATTGCCGTTTCCGCGTCCCCGTCGATGCTCCCTTCCCACCTGACTGACAGCGTCTATTTGTTCAGATTTAAAAAGTTCATTTTCACGCTGTCGGATCGCGTGTAACGAGTTCACATCTCCAGTCGTTCGTTCGTTCATTCGTTCGTTCGGTTCGTTCGTTAAATAAATTGCTTCGATTTTATCTGAGTTTTTGCGGTCGGCGTTCGAGAGCCCCGTCGATTTTTCATTTTTATAAAACGACCCGGTTTTGCTTTTGCCGTTTACATGCTATCCTGTTACACACACACACGCACACACATACGCATACGATACCGGCGTGCCTTCGAATCAATCGAATTTCATTTTCGTTGGTCAACGAAAACGGAGGCGGAGAAACGATGGAGCAAGAAAGGTGGAATCTGAAGAAACGATCTTCTAATTAGCGGCGCGCCGTTTAAATTAACCGAATCATTTTCGGCGATCGATAAAAATCACCGTGTCATCGGGGTCTTTTATCGTCAAGATGTCGGATCTAACAGCGAACGGCGGAGTCTATGGTTTTCGTTATCGCGCGTTCATTGTAGTTTCATTGTGAACGTATTCCCGTGTCAGACTCCGCGGAGATTTTTCCTATATCATGCGTCCTGTCGATTAAGATAGGCTATAAATACGTAAATATCGACGGTTCAATCGCCGGCCGATGATAGACCATCGGTAACAGCGAATGACAGAGCCCTGGTGCAAGATAAATGGGGGTCTTGAACTTCTTCAGCCGTTCGTATGAATTTCTCCGCGTGCATGTCGCGGCTGCAGTCTCGCTCGCACGAAGAATGCGAGTGTGTTTATGCGTTTCGAGCCGTCGCAGAACGTCAGAATCGACTTACGCGGCTACCGATGGTGTTCGCGTCACTCCGATCGTCCAAGTTCCAGAAGTCCGCGCGCGGCTCGATCGGATCGATCTTTCAATCCGGTCCGCAATTTCTTCGAAGCGACTCTCCCGGCCATCGAAACACCGTCGAATTAATATTCCAATCGGACCGACCACGATAGAGAGACACACGTACACCGCACACACGCGCGTCTTATCGTTAATGTGTCTCCGTGGCAGATAAAGTTCGCGCATCAATTAAGCGGAGGACATTGTGCGGCGGCCCAAGCTTCTTTCCCAGGGACTGCAAGCTCTATTTTTATGCTGCTCGAAATTCATTAGCGCCGACGACGCGGCCGCGGCAATCGCCGACAGGAACAAAAAAATATATAATCGAACGAGAACTGATTTATTATGCGGGACCGTCGAATATTTATATCGCGGTCGCGGCACACGATGTATAGGCTCTGTCAAAATATTTGATGGCCCGATACCATCCGCCGTGGACAATGGCGGGGTGGCGAACGCGAACCAATCGACGGGAAACTTCGCAACCGCCTATCTACGGTCGTGCCCGTCAAGTTCCGTGGCATTAATTACGTTCCCGACGTTCTTACGGATTCTGCGGATCCCTGATGAAGCTAGAGAGATGTAGTAGATTTGTGGACAAATTAGTTGTTCATTAGAAGGAAATAATTCCGTAGCTGGATGACGTATGGCGGTCATTGTGTTGATAAGATTCTCGACCGATCATTGGATTCAGTATGATTTTATATAAGTATTGGTAACACTCCTATAACATGGTAGATCGATTCTTAGATAACGCCGTGTCATAGGAGACCCAGAGTCAGTACAAAAATCACTTTCTGAACCTCCCTCTTTGCATTTTCTATACTCTTTAAAAAATCTGTAATTTTGGTTTGTTTTCTGGTTCTTGCAAGGTCATTATAGATTTTATGGTACGAAGATAGACAATTTTGCAGCTCCCTTTTGAATTTTCGGCTTCTCTTAGCGGGGGGTATATATTTATACACCCTTAATTATAATAATATTTTCATGTAAAGGCACTATAGTTCGTTATTCCTTCCCGTCATTATTTTAAGGTTATATTAAGGTATTATTCTAATTCTTGTCAAGAGAGAATTAGCATTTGTACGAACAATATACCGACGATATATTTAAGGGATGATTTGACAACTACAGAAATATTTGAGGAATGATTTGACAACTACAGAAATATTTAAGGGATGATTTGACAACTACAGAAATATTTAAGGGATGATTTGACATCTACAGAAATATTTAAGGGATGATTTGAAGTATTCAACAGAATCGAAGCCTAGCAGAAACAATGCCCCAATTAACTATTATACGCAGCCGAGGCTCCGAACCGAGCAACAATAAAATAAACAATCTATCGTTAAACAAGCAAACAAATCAACGTAACCACGCAAACCAGCGCACGGCTGAAGCAGAAGAAATTCGCAGCGGTTTTATTTCATATTCCCGAAGACTCTGTCCGTTTACGAGCCGAAGAATGTCTTCTTCAAATAAGAAGCTGCGATCCCGAGACGTTCGAGCGTCAAATATTCGGTAGCCACGTTGCCAGGTATTCCCATGGAAGCCTCGACGAAGAAGGAACGCCCGGCGTTCAAGGAATACCAACAAGGGGAATATTTATCAAGGATAAAGGGTATACAAGCCGGACGAACAATTCGATTTACCCTGTAACTATCCAA
Organism: Megalopta genalis; assembly: GCF_051020955.1. Lineage (NCBI taxonomy): Eukaryota > Metazoa > Arthropoda > Insecta > Hymenoptera > Halictidae > Megalopta > Megalopta genalis. Next base: position 19,216,302 of record NC_135017.1, read on the forward strand.
TTTGCACGAGCCGCGGAAGGGTTGAAACTTGGCGAAATCTGGTTTTCGTTTCGCGCCGGCATCGAATTGGAGAACGGCGTATCGCGTTAGTTTCATTTGGACCGCGGGAGAACAATTTCTCGAATTCTTTGCGCGGCCGTGGCCCTTTGAGGCGAGCCGAAAATCTGCGGCCGGGGTGGCTTAGCCTGCTTTCTCTGCCTCATTGTATATCTAGGGACAAGCGGGCAAATATTTGTTCGCGAACGTAAGATATACTTGGAGCAAACCGAGAGCGAACCAATGACTGTATAGAAAGAACACGCTGGCATTCGCGTCGACGATGCGATTCCGATCAACGCGCGCTCTTATTTATAAGTGTCCGGTCACTCGTTGAGCACGAGAGTGCTCCAAGAGAGCCTCCATTATTGTTCTAGACCGCGTGAGTCATACTCATTCGCTAATAAATCTTGGACGATTATATATTTATATTGATGTATGAAATTATTTCTTGCTTAGAAGAGTTCGTTTTCTCAGTTGCGTTTTCATCGAGCACAATTTTTCCTTAGAAAGTAAAAGATCGATCATTTATTACAATTCGAATAGAAAATAATTTTTTATTCGGATGAATTTTTAGTCGAATTAAATCTTATTCGGATAAATTTTGTTATTCAGATAAACTTTCACTCGATTGGGGATTTATTCGCATAAATATTGTTATCCAGATAAATGTTCACTCGATCGGGTATTTTATTCGGGTTAAATTGTTATCCAGCTAAATGTTCGTTCGATTAAATATTTCTTTATTTTCGTACAAATTGTTATCCGACAACGTCGAATAAATTTTTATCCGTGAATCCGTATCTCTGAATCCATCATCGGGATCAAATTTTGCCGGGCTCCGACGGTTCGATGAAATATCGCGCACTCGTCGCACAAAACAGGTATGCGCCCGTCGTATATTTATGAAGAAGGGTGCGCGCGCTTCGGTAAAAAGTTCGTTTGATGAAAGTATAAAAACACGCTCGATGGCCGAGGAGCGTCGTTCAACAGGGACACCATGATTCATGGTCCGCGACATTAGGTGACGCGAACACTGGTTTCGGATGGTCAGCTGGGACATTTACCGTCGTTCCCGATGTTTGTATTTCTCATCTACCAGTTTCGCCACCCACACCAACCACCGACGGAATTCCTCATCCTTTTTCTCCCCCGCTTTCGCTCAACCGGTGACTAACGCGCCGTGACCAAATGAAATATCTGATTTACACATTTGATGCCGTCTCTTGTCCGGACGTTTCGCGCTCAAATTCTTCTGTCTCCGATGCTGCTTCGTGCTTGACTTATTCGTTTCTCTCGCGAATGCGTGAAATCCGCGGGGCCCGGCGACACTCTTATCGTTCGTTTTCGCTATTCTGTTATACCAGAAAATGCAATTAGTACACTGCTGATTAGTATACCGTATTTATGGTACTGCAAAATACTGCAGAAATGAATGAGCGAAAGAAATTGTGCCTAATTGGCGCTCGGATTGACACAAACGTGGACAAATTTGGGAAGAAAAGATACGATTATTCGATACAATATAAATATTATTATATTTAGTATTTATATTATTACATATTATTATTATTATTATTACATGTATATTATTATATATATTTTTAGCAGCGAGGATACAAGAAATCTACAAGAATATTCTTCCGTTATTTTCACATCGTTAAAAATTATTAGAAGAACGAATACATTCCTATCTGTCTCCAGATATTTGCAATTAACAAAGAAACATTTTATCTCGCAAAAAGAACCGCGGACCAGTAATTAGCAACGGCAAGAAAAGAGCGAGGAGAACTCGATGCCGTGCGAGACCGGTCGATTTCCAAAAGCACGCGCGATCATCTGGAAATTCTTGATTTACATTAACTTTAATAGACGCGATACGATGCGTTTTTACAATATTTTCTTCGATATCGCCGAATGGGGTCCAGCATAAACTGATACGGCATTCGGAGCCGTGGAAAACGTACTCGGCGCGCTATTTCATCGTTATCACGACATATTTAAATCTATTTTAGCATAACGTTCCCCGGGAGACAGATAACCGCGGCAAAGCTCTCCGGTTGATAATGGAAGCAATAGCGAAATATTTTCGCGCGGCTGTTTAATGCGCTCGTAAAAAAAGGAACGTTATGTAACGAAGAGCGAACGGTTCTCTCGATCGGCTAAGAAGTTACCACGCGATCATCTACTTCGTATCTCGCTCGCGTGTTCCTGCATCGGCAGCTTCTTGCACAACTTGCCGTGCATTAAGCGAATTCGAGGGCAACGCGGCGATAATGTTTACGAACGGTACACCTGTGCCCAGAACCTCCGCGTTTAATCCCCCGGCACCTTAGGAAACACGATCTCGGCGTACTGTCCTTGCTCCCAGATCGGCGTCCTTGCCATCTTCCTCTTCTTCTTCTTCTTCTTCTTCTTCTTCCGTGACTTTAGCGCTAGCCCGTCGGCTCCTCGCCACTCCAGAAGCTATCATAGAAAAGACGCGCTATCCCGCCGAGCGTAACAAATGCCCGCGATTAAAAGTCGCCGAGCCATAGTAACGCGAACGGCGTTATTACTGTTACTCGATATGCCCGGGCTACGTTCCGCCGTTTTATTCTCTCGCCGGGTCTATGAAGTTCGCGCCAAAACGACCTTAATTAAATTCTATTACGTTATCACGGCCGTAATATTTTTTACCAGGCTGTTTACCGTGGTAACGCCGGGAATCGCATTTACAGCTTTACCAGGCGTTCAAACGATGGCCTGTAAGTAGGTTAGACTGCAACGCGTTGGAGCATTTTTTTCCTGTTGTTTGCGATATCTCTGTGTTATTTTATGAGTTATGGATTAACAGTACAACTACCATGGCGGTCGATATAACCGGTTCCATGCTTTTTCTTGTTTAGACATTTTTTGGTGTCACAGTTTCCCACTTTTGTGGGAAATGATCGAATGGATTTCTTGATTCGACCGCACGCGTTATGATAAAAATGATGAGACGTCTAAATAAGTTCGGTCTTGTCATTTGTTAAGGATTAAACCGATGGGTTGTTCGGAGAGTCGGTATTTGTATTACTATTATAAGTTTATTTATTTTAGTTTGCTCTGAAATCTTAAGCTTAATTTAACCCACTTTTCAATTGGCAAGATATAGAGAATCGAGTGCTTCTTGAACACTTTCGGGGAACGAAATTTTTCTCGAACAACGAAACAACATTCCAGAGATCCGATATCTTCCTACGAACGACCTCCTTACGGTTTAGCCTGTGCAGCAAAAGAAAAAAGGAAAAAAGAAATGGAGGCGCGCGACCCCTTTTCATCGGGAAGAAGGTAAACAGCATGTTAAGCCGTTTAACGCTTCAGAACGGAGCACAATATCTCATTTAGATCCATTAAATTTTCCTGTCGAATGAAATCCTAACATTACAACAGAACAACCGCCGCCGCGATTCAACGCGTTCTACAGCGTGTCCAATCAATTTAGCGTACCTCCGGCGTATCCGCCACTTACGGCCGCGGCGAGTATATGAGTGTGTCCGCCTGCTCGAGGCTGTTGCGCGACTTCATCCCGCCGCAAGAAGCATTCAAAGAGACCCATTATCGCGAATGCCGGCAATAGGAGCCTGCACGTTTCCCCGTAGCCGGCTCGGTTTCAAATAAAAACAGATCCTTGATGAATTCAAGAATTGCCGGACGGAAAGAAAGGGAGACTGTTGCAGTCGGGCAGATAGAAGGAGACAGAGACAAAGAGAAAGAGAGAGAGAGAAAGATAGAAGAACATAGAGAAAGGGGAATAAAGATAAATAGAGAAGGCAGAATGAAAGATAGAGATATAGAGGAGGACAAAGAAAGAAAAATGAAGATAGAGGCAACAGAAAAATAAAAAGAGAAAAACAGGGAGAGAGAGAGAGAGAAACAAAGAAAGAAAAATGAAGATAGAGGCAACAGAAAAATAAAAAGAGAAAAACAGAGAGAGAAAGAGAGAAACAGAGAAAGAAAAATGAAGATATATAGAGACAACCGAACGAAAGATAAAGAGAGAAGAAGACGAAGGAATAAAGAGAGAAATAGAAGGAGCTAGAGAAAGCGAGAAATAAAAAGAGCGAGAGAAAGAGAAAAATAGAAGGAACTAGGGAAAGCGAGAAAAATAAAAAGAGCGAGAAGAGGAAAATAGAAAGAGCGAGAAGAAGAGGAAAATAGGAAGAGCGAGGGAAAATGAGAGAGGGAAAGAGAGAGAGGGGGGCACGCGCATGAGCGCGATACGTTATTTTGACAAGGCGCGCGTGCAGCATCGCCGTGCACGGTCACAGCATTGTGCGTGGACGTCCGGAGGAGCGTGAATATTCAAATAGCCTGGGTACCGCGATCGTTTGGTGGCTTGCTCTCGCTACGTGGAAGTCACGAAGCAGCCTCGGACGAGAGTAGAAACACGTACGTGTAGAAACCCGTTCGGTCGCGTGGCTCGCCCACGCGTTGCACGTGTGTGCGTGCACACGCCGCCTTTCGGCCGCTACTCTCGGATAGCTGGCAAGGTCTTCGATCTTAACGATGAACCACCGACAGGAACGCGTCGATGTCTCTCCTTGTCCTCGTCCTCATTGTCGTCGTCTTCGTCTCCTTCGCCGTCGCCGTCGCCGTCGTCGTCGTCGCCCGTCGGCGTCCGCCCTACGGTGCAGCCTTATCTCTCCGCGTCGATGGACCTTATTATCGGCCGGCTGCCTGCAACCGGCAACCGGCAACCGGCCGTCTAATGCATCGTCGGATTGGCACTTAGGTTTTCGCGAGCGTCCTCAACGACGACGCGCGATGATACGGTAGGCGGCGTTCCGTCGATGGAGTTGTACTCCCGCTCGTTTCCTGACGCGCTCATTTGAATCGGCTTCGTCTACGCATCCACTGCTAGACCAGGCATACATACGTGCGCATAGCTCGTGTATATATGTAGAAAGTCCACGGCGAAGATAACTGCCCGAGTCTGACGTCGCACTGGGTAACAGATGATGGTTCCGAACGGCTGACGTGTCGTCAAACCTGAAACCTTAGATTTAGATGCTATCCATCCGTGTGATGCCTTGAATGCCTTGTGAGAACCTAGTTTTGAACAATGTTGAAGTATTTATTAATATATTCGATGACTGAATTGAATATTGGAAAATATATATATATATCGTTAATATAGAACATTAGAACATATCAAACATTTCAATGCGGGTGTATCACATTTACTTGTCGCTAACTACCTATCTGTTCATTTCCGTGTTTATTCGCATTGTCTTATTTAATTTTATAACCAGACCCTAACTAATTTCACCAATAAATCATATCGGTCACGGATGATCTTTGATCCACGTATCAACCATGTGATACATATCGTGGAATAGCAGAGATTTAAAGGATAAAAGCCCGTGGCAGACTGCGGAAGCGTTTAAAGGAGTTACGAACACCGCTGAGAGACACATGGCCCGTCGGAACCGGGCCTCGCGAGCTGTGGGAAAATCGGCGTCTGTGTTTTAGGTTCTTGAAATCGAAACGACACACGTCCAGGATTGTGCTCTGGTAGGTAAGCCTCGGAGGCGTCATTACGTGCGAACGACATCCCGCTGAAGTGGCCCATTTATATCTGTAGAGGCATAGGCAGCGGCCGCGCAGGAATTTATATGCTATAATATTGCTACCACGGTAGTAAAGCGTACCAGTATATATCAGCACCGGGAAAATGATCGTCCTGGTACGCACGGAGCGCATACTGCCAGCATTTTATTGCCCCGGCGACGATCACCGGTTCGTCGATTTTCTATATGGAGCAACGAGCCTAGTCCGTATAACTATCGACGAACCCTTTCCGACCGGCGCGCACCTAACCGCGGGGCATGTTCGACTTACTCGCGGGGTCCCCTATCGCGAGACGATGAATTCTAACAGTAAGCGTCGCCGAGAAACAACCGGCCCCGCGTTCTTTGTCAGGCACGCCGGCCTTGCGCAAAAATAATTGCTTATTACCCTTGTCGGGAGTTCCATTTACACGAGCGTTACACGATTTTTATTGCACGCGCGGACCGTAAGGATTGAAAATAATTTGCGTCGGGCTGGACGCGGTAGCGTGACGCGCGTAGCAGACTTTTGCAATCCGAAAACAGACACCTGTTTCATTCGTATTTATTTCAAAGTTTCCGACGTTGAAAACTTAAGTCTCTGGATTATGTCTAGAATTATACACAGTGTTCAAAAAATGTCTCGCAATCCGGAAATGGCGGGTTCCTCGGATCATTTGAAGCAGCTTCTTCCTTTACAAGAATGTTCTCCGTGGCACCGTTAACGAGTTATCAACGAAAAGCAGTGACCAATAAGAATCGAGTACGGCTGACGCGAGGCGGTCCAGCGCACGAAGCCCAGTTCCGCTCATCGGCTCGGTCGAGCTCGCCTCTCATTGGTCACTGTTATAGTACTTATTGCAGCTGATACAGTTATTTCGCTTCGGTACTTCCACAGACACTTGAATTGCAAAAAAAAAAAATTATACAGTTGTATAGTTTAGCAGTTCATAAATTCAACTATAGTGTATAGAATATATAATAATTTCGATAGACCTCCCACGTGATACGCTTGTTTTATTGGCGATAAATTTGAACATTTTTTAATCGCAGATTCTACTTCAGCTCATTTGTCTATGAAACTCTGCTTCACAAAGGTGGAATACTTTATCTAAGTAATGTACGAAGTATAGAATATTCTCTTGCGGCTATTAAACGGACAGGGATACTTCCTTAGTGTTGAAATAACTGTTGGAATGCCTCAGAGTTATTGCAGCGGCTGTATTTCATCGCGTGACGTGGATTATAACGTGTATATAGCGTCATTTTTAATCTTGATTGCTACACGATTTTGATCTCTATTTCTTACACTATCTATTTCTTACGCTATCATCATTATTTCTGTATAAATAGGAGCACTCGCCGCAATAATTGTCGCACATTTTTCTCTCGTACCTTTTTTTTTACAGAGCACGTAGTTTACAAGAAAGATGGAGATAGAAGAGTAAAACGACATAAATAATTATACTGTAGGTTCGACGAATTTCTAACAAAAATGAATAAGTTCAATTTAAAAGCATAAACGAGCCAGAAGAATTTACGATCATCCCTGCGATATTTTCAGTTTATTGAAACGATGGAGAGAAAAGTGAAAGAGAGACTTCTATGCGGAATTGACGCAAACAATTTTTCTCTCGCGCGAAGATCCGCGCGGTCTATTAATAATCGACGGTGGTAGAATAATCGCGCGTCGATGAAAACCGACGACCGCGTAAAGAGTGGTGTCTGCGAGAGAACCGGTGCCTGTGAAATTATGCCGTCAATGAGAACAAGCAAAGAAATCATTCTCCGTCAAGTGGAACGGACCCCGTACAACATCGCTCGGGCGCTCGAACGTCCGCGGCCGTCGGCAAACATACGTAGGATAACGGATAGCCGAGAGACCTCGGTTAATGGAGAACGTTGGGCGATCTCTCGCGAACCGGTTAATAGAGGAGGCCCTACTGTACTTTGCATCCCGGCTCGGAGAAATGTCCCCGTTAAGCGTCGAATAACAAACAAGGTTCGGCCGGCTAGGCGTCCGACGGCGCCGTGCCCGGTATTTTTACGAGTATTGCTTTGTGCTTAACCGAAGACAATTGACGCGCCGCGCCGCGCCGCACCGCTTCGGGGCCAGAAGCGTTAGTTTTACGATCTCCGCGAGGATATAGGGGCGGGGACGCGGCGCTTCCGTCCCCGATGCATCCCTCCGCGTAGATTATGATTTCTGGCAACCGAGCGGCTCGAGTTCGCGCGCGGCCCTGGAATGGAAAAGAAGCAGGACGGTGATCCCGCGAACGAAAAGGAAAGAGGATCAGGGCCGCGCAGACGGAGGAGAGGCAGGTGGAGGAGGAAAAAGAAAGCGAAAAGCAACAAATACGGTCCGTTATCTCAGAGCCGCGTCGTAAAAGACACAGGAGTTACGACGCGCCGCGCATCCAGCGGCTGGCCAATTGGAAAATTTCTTTTCGGCTCATCCTTCTCTCTCTCTCTTTCTTTTTCTTCCTCTCTCTTTCTCTCGCTCTTCTTCTTCTCTCTCTCTCGCTCTCTCTCTTGCCTTCACTACCACCTCCTTTGTCCATATTCTCGTTTCCTGCGTGGCCCTCCACCCACGAACGATTTACGGCCGGAGTGAAAGACACTCGTCCGTTTCTTGCCACTTTTATACCAAAATGAGCATCGGTCGAGACGCTACTTTACATATTTAATGGCATTCCTTCGGGACCGTTCGGCTTCGATTAGCAATTCACAAATCAAACACGGTGAATAGAGGAAAGTCAGCCAGATATGGGATATAATTTTCTTTCTCTCGCAGTTTAATCCTTAAAGCAAAATATTTATTCGGACAGATCAACTATAGCACTCGCATGTTCAATAAAATAATAATATAAAATATACATACGTAAAAATCTGTGGAACGAAAGCAGGACTGCGCCTTCCTCGGCGGCTCGGTCGAGACTGAAAGGCACTCGACGGTTACAAACTCATAGGCGTCACAACACAGTCCCTTCGACCCTTGAATTCCAACAGTTTTTCGCGCGCAATATTTCTACGCTTCGGTTCGGAACAGTTTCAACCCTTAACGGTCCAATGCCGCCCTACACGCGGCAGAGATCAATAAAACCGTAAAATCTGGCAGGAAACGTTGGCAGAATAGGCACGATTGTTTCGATGGAAATATATCAACGAAGTTTTATTTTCAAAAAATGAATATCTCTTCTCTCTATATTTGATAGAAAAATTTTCAGTAAAAAATTTCTCTTCGTCCGAAGAACAGTCTGGGGACTTGGCAGTGTGTAAACTGGAAATAAATGGTTCTGGCCCACTAAGGGTTAAATCGTTAACGTTGTAAACGATCGTCAACATTCAAGTAACTTTAAACAATGGCGAAGTGCGCCGAATATGGAATTAGTAACCAAATATGGCTCACCCGGTGATCCAATATAAAAATATGAAAAGTAGAAAGCTAGTTCAGCGCACGTTCTCTCTCTCTCTCTCTCTCTCTCTCTCGGTCGAAAAAGGAAAATAATAGTAATAAACCAAACGTTCCATTGGAAAAACGTGGGCAACAACAAGTCAGATTCCATCGGCTAGTTTCAGTAGCTCGTCTACGAACCGGGCCCCCCGGTAGGGCCATAGGAGAGCGCCGTTCCGTTTCTCTTCTGCTCTCATCGCGCGGGGACCGTCGCGTTTGCGGCTTAATAAGCAGTAAAACGTTGGCCAGCTATGCGGCGACCGGCGGCCGAGCTCTATTGTTCGGCGTGGTTCGTAAAACAGGACACCGAACGAAACCGGGGGATCCGAGGGTCGATCCAGAAATGATTCGCGGCCGCGATCGTATCTGTCGCTCCCGGGAAATTTACGGGACGACCGAGCTGGCTCGAGCTTGAATGTCTTCATCGAGCAGGAGCCCGGCGTGAGACGATCCTTGATCCCTCGATCCTTGGTCCTGGATCGGCGCGGCGCGGCGCGGCGCGAGCCGCGCAACGGTTTCTCGTTCTTCCATCGCGGCGAATAACGATCGGGATCGTATCGTTCGCCGCGGTTGATAAACGGGACGGTCATGCTCCTGCTAGCTTCTCCTTGTCCGTATTTGTACCGCGGCTCGTCCGGCTCGTGCAATTTTGTACAGACGCGGATCGCCGGTCGAAGCGACGCCGCGACTCGTGTAATTTGCTTCCATCGGAGTTGGGCATTATTCGTGTTGTTTCGAATAGATGCTCGTCGAAGATCGTTATCCGGATGGATACTTCATGGTCGAACATTTTTTTCGAATGACGATTGCTCATTGTATTTATTATATTCGTTATATTCGTTATATTCGTAACATTATTCGTCATAAATTATTCCATCTGTTTATTCAAATAATCCTCTATTACACAAATGCAAAACTGTATAAAATAGATAAGACTTCGCTCTTTCGTATGCGACTTCACCGAACTCATAATTAAAAGATAAAATGTAAATCGAACGTATTTAATTGAGTATTACTTAAAAATGTGTCGACGGTATCAAAGTGTAATTTAGCATAATTCGAACACATACCGAGAATAGTCAATCGTTCAGCATTCACTTTAACGAGCATACTTAAATAAAATACATAATTACGAGCGATGATTCTGATTTCCGATTTCGAGATTGACCGCTTGAAGATCGTCTAGCCGCGTTCGAGACTAACGAACGTTCAAACAAACCGTACCAGTTTACGGCCGAAATGTCCAATGAACTACCGGCGAATAGTCTCTTCATTACGGGAACACTTTTTTATCAAATTAGTTTTCGTTTTGCGCTCTTTCGATGCGAATACCCCACTGCGCGACGGTGGCGGCCCGGTAATAGGCGTTTCACGGTTTTTAAACGCGCCGCGTGTATAAAATTTACCCGGATAGGGGGGGGGGCGAGGGGGGACCCGCGGTTGTTTACTCGTTCGAGCGTTTTAATTTTATGTCCCCGTGTGCCGGGGGAAATTAAGGGCGTCGAGATTCCTACCGGATACTTGTGCGACCGCAACGATTGCAATAAATTGAACCGCGAAGGGCAACTTTCTCCGCAGGGGTACGCGTAGGTGGTTGTCGAATATCGCTTCGATACTGGTTTCAAACGAGCAGGAAGCATTCGTTTCGAATACGGAGCTCGATTTAAGTTTCTTTTTCGAACTGCGAGACCGTCCGCGAAGTTTCTCTCTCTCTCTCTCTCTCTCTCCCTCTTTCTCTCTTTTTCTCGTGCGCGTTTTTTTCTCTGCTTCACGCTCGAGTCTCGCAGCGCTCGGACCGCGTCGGCTTTTGAACACGAGCCGTGTTAAAAACCGACGAAAAAGAGGGCATTAATACGTCTGTGTTTTCATAAATTTCAAGACGGCTTCGAGTCCGTTCGGAGCCGCTCGAACGATCCCAGCCGAGCCGAACACGGCGCACGGCAAACATCGCCGATCGTTCCAATCATCCCGGAATCATGGCCGCGGCCCAACAAGTCGCTCCTCCGATCGGAGGAGAGCAGTTCTTCCGGGCATCCGACTCGTGAGCCTACGAATCAGATAATTTCGCGGCGCCAATTACCTTATCGCGGAAGGGGGGCAAGAAAAATCGGGAGAAACAAGATCGTGATAAGGGGGAGGGAGGGAGGGAGGGAGGCTGAGAACTTCATTGGCCGAGGGAAAAATCGGCTGGGGAAAAATCACGGAGCAGATAGCCGCCGAGTATTAGAGCCGTGCATTCGCTGCACGGACACTATCTGATGGGAATTTGCATCTTCCCCCCTCGCCTCGTTAAAAGTGCTTTCGCGTAGAATCCGTTCGGCCCAGGATCTGCCGATCAGAATGGTAGGAAGTACCGTGGTAGAATATTTTGAAGAAATCTGTTCTAAAAGTCGACGTTTCTTTTCTTTTTTGAGTGAACAAATAATAATAAGTAAACAATGATAAATCAATACTTTCTCTTTTTCTTGGCAATGAACCCGAAATAAAAATTGTCCGCATTGATCGCAAACTGCAGCAGTGTAACAGACGTGTATTTCTTTTTTTAATAATCTTAATGGGTTGGATGTGAAACAATAGCGTCTTTAAATTATTCAAATGTTTTTAATAAGAAAATCCGCAGTCTACTAATTAGAGTGACGCGTGGATGTTCAGGTAATAGAACAGTTACTGCTGTAACTACCGAATTTTATTTTTAACGATTTTTAACATTTGAAAGGTATTTGGTCAGTGGAGACAAAAAAGATTAATTTAATTTTGAGTAAATCAAATTCTCCCTCTCTCTTACTCCTCTCTTTTTCCTTTTCTCTTTCTCTCGAGAAGATGAAAGAGCGAAAGAAATAAGGGGAGCCTCGCCTCATTTGTATCAAATCTCACAATAGATCAATCTCGAGCATTCTTCATTTAAATTTCTTTCCGCAATCGCACGTTGCCATTATTCAGACGCGAGACATTTCTGACAAGCACGACCGAACTCGAAGATGGATAGAGCGAGCCGACGCGATGGTTAAATCTGTGGTCCGGCTCGCGCGAAAAATTGGGACAAGAAAAATGGCGGTGGATAGCCTCGCCGTAATAAACCTGTGTACCGTGGACATTATCTGATGGGCATTTGCATCCACCCTTTTCTCTGCCCCCTCTCTCAGCTTCTCTTTTTCTTTCCTTCTCTTTTTTTTACTTTCTCTCTTTCTCTCTCTCTCTCTCTCTGGTTCGGTTTCTCCCTTACTCACCCTTTTTATTTCCCCTCAGTTTCTAATTTGTCTCCCCAGTTTCGCTGTGCAATCACGAAAATAATTTATTTTACTTTTGCCATTACATACTTGGAACGACAAAAGAATAAAATCACGTTTCAGCAAATATTTCATCTGCACATTTTCAAATTGCATTTTTCAAATTTTTGTCACAGGCTTTTCGATTCTTTCCCCTTCCAATTCATAGTAAAATTAACAAAAATTATTTCATTGACAAAAGTCATTGTCCAGTAAAGTAGTCCCTTTTCACATCTTCCACAAATTACAGTAATGTCTCCCTTACTGACGCTCAGGTTGTCCACTAAAATTGGGAAGAGGAGATACGATTATTCGAGCCTTGCAGCTCGTGTTTATAGTTGTTGCCAATCGATAACCATAGCGAAAGAGCCACAAGGCTTGAACAATCGTGTCACCCTTTCCAAAATTGTCCATTTTTGTGGACAATCTGAGCGTCAATTAGAGAGACATTACTGTATCAGGCATTCACCCCAGCTCTAACAAAGCGATACTGTTTTAATTGAAGGGTGCCCGGAGGCTTCTAACACCCACTGTATATCTTCGGCCCTCTCTCTCTCTCTCTCTCTCTCTCTCTCTCTCTCTCACTCTCCGTTGCCTCCTGGCAGTAAATACAAAGCGTGTAGCAGCGGCGGCGGCCGTAGACGAACTGACTTGATTCGATCGGACTTGACTCGATTGGACTCGCACCGCGGACTGAACTGAACTCGAGTAAACTCGGACGCGGTTGTCCGCGAGTGGGCCGCCGCCGCCGCCGCAGCGGAACGCCGTTGCACCGCGTTGCATCGTTCTGCGCCTCTCGCACCTGCATTGTACACCTTTTTCAACGTGCTCTTTCAGGCAGCGCGCGGCCGGCGCGCGACTCCGCAAACGACAAATTATGTACTCCCATTTGCATATTTGATACGTGGCTACAACGTCCTCGAGGAAACGCCGCGGACGTTGAATTACGTTACGACGAGCGTTCTTCGGCTTTCCGCCCCTCGTGCCGTCGCGCTTTTCCACCGTCGAACGGTCCCCGATTTCCTCGTACGCTATGGAAAACTCGCTATCATTGTGCTGACAATTTACGTTTGCCACAGTTTGATCTACCGTGTGCCCAACGAACTCACATTTGTATAGAATATTCTCTCTTATAATTTATATATATTCTCTTATATAACCTTGACACAACCTTCACATAACCTTGACATAACCTTGAAATAACCTTTGACAATTTACGTTTGCCACAGTTTGATCTACCGTGTGCCCAAAAAGCTGGCATTTTTATAGAATATTCTCTTATAATTTATATATATTCTCTTATATAACCTTGACACAACCTTCACATAACCTTGACATAACCTTGAAATAACCTTTGACAATTTACGTTTGCCACAGTTTGATCTACCGTGTGCCCAAAAAGCTGGCATTTTTATAGAATATTCTCTTATAATTTATATATATTCTCTTATATAACCTTGACATAACCTTTACATAACCTTGATATAACCTTGAAATAAGCTTGACATAACCTTGAAATAACCTTGACAATTTACGTTTGCCACAGTTTGATCTACCGTGTGCCCAACGAGCTCACATTTGTATAGAATATTCTCTCTTATAATTTATATATATTCTCTTATATAACCTTGACACAACCTTCACATAACCTTGACATAACCTTGAAATAACCTTTGACAATTTACGTTTGCCACAGTTTGATCTACCGTGTGCCCAACGAGCTGGCATTTATTCGTTATCACTAGGCTGCGGACATCTTTATGCAAAATCAAATGTTTTCGCGCGAATCGCGAAGAACTAGAGTTAGGCAGCAATGTGTTTGTTTATTAGATAACGTTGAATATGACGTGTCAGTATTTTTTAATTCCTCTGACTTTAGTTTTCTATATTAGTTCCAAGGTCAAATAATTGCTTCAAATAATTCTAAATTAAAACAATGTGCTACTTGAAATAATAGAATAACAGCGAAAACAGGCTTGCAAATAATTGTTACTTGATTTCATAATTATAATAAAATTATAGTAAAATTATAGTCAATTATTTTAGTACACATTTTAGTATATTATAGTAAAAATTATAGCAAAAATTACAGTAAAATTGATCACAGGCGTGGTAACAATTACGAAACAAAGTAACAATTGTTTCCATTCCTGTGATCACTTTTACTATACCTTGCTTCGCTTTTAAAGAAAAAACCTGAAATCATATCTCAAATAATATCATTTCAAACGTGCTGAAATGCTGGCTGGCCCTGATTTCCATAAAAAAAAAATAAAAAAAATAAAAGGAGCCCGACAGTCAACAAATAAACGAAAATGAACGAATAAAAGGAAATCAGCGGGCTCACAGAGAGCGTTACACAACAGGCCCGTATAACTAAATTCGGCAAGATTCGAGCACGAGAGAGGAGACAGATTATTTCACCATAGAACGGATCGGAAAAACCTAATCGGGCGATCGATTGATTAAGAGTCGGTTTTTAGTGCGCGCCAGAATAAACCGTGGCCAGAATATATATATTCGATCAGCTGCAGACATATCCCGAGCGGACGAAGCCTAAATCACTCTCTCCGGCAGGAATCGTTGCCGGCCAATGTACATACAGCATTCCATGCATCGGGCTCGTTAGTCAACGGGATCGAGAAAAAAAATCGAGCAATCGCGGCTGAAACCCGCCGCTGCCCTAATAGTCCGCGCGCGGAACCAGTATACAACACACGGATTTATCAGCGGTGAACGACCGTGCCAAATTATCGAAATCAAAAGCCAGCCCGCGATGCTGTCGAGCTCGTGCGACACTTCGAAACGAGCGGGAAACTTTCGTCACGATTCGCAAGATAAGCTATCTACACGTGTCACTGCGTATCGTCTGTCACGTATCGATTAATTTCACTGTTCCAGTTAGCCGGGCGCACTCTCGCGTACTAATACGCGCTCGTATATCGAGGAATCGAAGAAAAACGAAGTTGATGGCCACGCGTTGCATTAAGTGCACTGGCAAATGCATCGATAAAATCGATAAAGCGGTTTCATAATTGGCAGGATTAACGTCGCGGACGATTTTTAAGGGAAATCGGGCGATTCGATGGTTGCTGGCTCTTTTTGAGACGCCAATGGTGCAACGACTAGATGGAAAGTAATTTCGATGCTATTTTCAAGGGACTGATCAGGCATAACTTTGGCATAACCCTGACATAACTTTAATATAACTTTGGGTTAACTTTGGCATAACCCTGACATAACTTTGGCATAATCCTGACATAACTTTAATATAACTTTGCCATAACTTTGGCATAAGGCTGACATAACTTAGGCATAAAACTAATTTTGGCATAACTTTGGGTTAACTTTGGCATAACCCTGACATAACTTTGGCATAATCCTGACATAACTTTAATATAACTTTGCCATAACTTTGGCATAAGCCTGACATAACTTAGGCATAACTAAATTTGGCATAACCCTGACATAACGCTGACATAACTTTTACTAAAATATTTAAGTTAATATTAATATGAAAAGTATACTTATATTTTCCATTAAAATCATTATAATAATCTCACGAAAATTATATCGTGTTTGGTCTTATTTTAATCAGAAGAAGCTCACAATTGCATTGGCAAATCCGAAAGAGATAAAGTTGAACTCCGAATCTCGGTCTAAGGCACTTCAATCTCGAGGTGATCGGTCTTGCACCATGCTGCACCCCTAATGTGAACACCCTCGATCGAACACGCTGCTAGCACATATAGATGCGTATCGCCCCTTACAGCGCACAACAGAAGTTCCTTGTTCCAAAAACTGCACAAATAGATCGCAGATTTCATGCGCTTATCGCAAGAAAGATTGGTCGAAATGTACGATCGTGCGAACGATCGCAGCGAACAGAAATTAAGTAACAATAAATCGTTTCTTTTAATAACTCCGTTAACGTTGAAAATATGTTATAAAATAGCGCGACCATGTTATAAAAATTATCACAAATTTGAAATAATTACGTTCGCACGAAATGACTTCGATGTTTCTCGCGCGAGATAGAAAATGACGGTCGATCGTCGCGCACGCGTGACGTTGCCGAAGGGACGCGTTAAAATCGAGCGATTCTGTATCACCGGCATCGACGGACGCACACTTCGACGCAAATGATCGCGCAATTACGCGGATCGACAAGGTTGTGTCGCGGTCATTTCCATGGGAGCACCGGCTCTCTTTAATCCCATCCGGCGTTCGCCGAACGAAGACGACGACGACGAAGACGACGACGACGACGACGACACGGAGATTGTAAACGCCGATGGGAAATCGGACTAGTAATTCAGGTAGCGACGGAAGAAGCTCGTATCTTAAGTCGATCGATGTCGTTCCGCGCGGCGTTTCATAAATGGGCGCCGTCTTCCGAGCGTTGGTCGGCGCGGCCCCTCGCTATCGTCGATCGCGATCCACCGCGATTTTTCGATCCGCCCTGGATCCCGGGCACCGCACCGCGCCGCACCGCGCCGCTCGGCCGACGCGGAGAGAAACGACAAATTGTGCCCGCAGCATTTGCATATCGAACGCGTGGCCGAGAGAGCCAGCCGGCTTCCGTGAAACAAACAGACGGTGAATTGCGACCGGTGTGCCGGATTAGATCATATTTGGAAAACCGGTATGGCCACGGAACGGACGTAACGCGCGCGATCGGGGAAAGAAAAGCGGTTCTCCGGCCGCGAGTTATGCATTCGACTGTGGCGCGCGCGCGAGCGCACGCGCGGAACGTTCGACACGTGGGACGTTCGGTTCAAACACGCGCGAGTTTTGCGCCGCGCCATTGTACTCGCTTTCTCTCTCTCTCTCTCTCTTTCTTTATTTCGCTCTCTGTCTTTCTTCCTCTCTCTCTCTCTCTCTGTTTTTCTCTCTTTCTTTCTCTCTCTCTCTTTTTCTCTCTCAGCTGTCCGTCGCTGTCCCTCTTTTTCTTCCTTTCCATCCCTTTCCACGTGGAATACGCGCCGTAAAAAGCACAGATCATAACAACTTCATTTGCATAATTCACACGTGGGTACAGGATGCGTGCGCTCGCGAGATCATCGGATACAGTGCGCTTCAAAAGTACATCGGCCTTCTAAAAATTGAACGGACCAAGAGGAGAGAGAGAGAGAGAGAGAGAGAGAGAGAGAGAGAGAGAGGAGAACTTCCGTTCAGAAAAATCTTATCGCTAGACCGTCTATCTTTTCTCATTTGCAAGAGGCTCGAATGTTAAAAAAGTAATGTAATTGCTACATAAATTTGCTTCGCCATTTTAAAATCGAATCGAATAAGATACTATAATTCTATAAAATTTTTGAGACTTTCCTAATTTAACCCTTTGCACTCGAAGCCATTCTACCTCTAAATCTAAACCAATTTTGTGACTCGATTTCCATTTTGTATGACAAAGTGCATTTTATGCATTTGAAATTGAGTACTGCATGTATTGCAGTTACACTTGTAACAATTTTTTAAGTCTAAACTTCGTCAATGCAAAAATGATCGTGGAACGTGATACAACAATTTTAGTGGTTTCGCCGAGTGCAAAGGGTTAACGCGATCAGATTCGTTTATATTCACAAAACCGTCGTGAGAGCGCGACTGTCGCATCAGTCGTAAAATTGAATTTGCACATAGGATGCGTTAGGTTGCATAAAATGCGGCGGAAACGTTCGATCGCCGTGATATCGGAACGCCGGGAACGACGGTCTTTAGGATAGCCACCCCCCGTGTAATCGATTCGCGATACCGCGAAGAAGTTCGCGCGGCCGTTAAGCTCCTGGATCATCCTTCTTATCTCGCGTTATCGCGCGGGCGCCGCGCTCGCACTCTCTATTATTACCGGGCCGATCGTTGTTACGATCCGCGCTATTAATATCACCGATACCGGGTAATATTCATACTCGTTAAGCTCGGATTAGAAGCGGACCCGGTGCCGGTGCCGTCGGTGGAGCCGGTGCCAGCGATGTCCAGCATATTCCTGGGTGCCAGCGTGAATACCCGGATAAATTCAATCTCGTGAATCCATTAAGTGCGACGCACTTCTTGGGGCCCGCGTTACCCTGCCGCGCGTGGGTGCCCGGTAATGGGAAGTGCACATAGAAACCGTCCTGCCCATATTTGTCTACCATTCGTCTTTTTCAACCTCGGCCTCCCTCCTTTCGCTCCGCGCGGACCTCGAACCGGCCATTTTCTGACCGGCTGCAACACGTGAATCGTCTATTCTCGTGACCACGGGACGAACGTATCCCTGCGGGAACTTCGAGACGGCTTCCTGGCGATCGTTCGTTCGACGTGTGAAAAAAATACGTACTCGGAATTTGATTTCCACGCAATGATTTCTATTGGCGTATGTAGCGGGAGAATATTTTTGTACCAAATTGCATCGCTCTACTGATTAGCTAATTAACTAACTAATTGACTGATTAACGAATTAACTAACTTATTAATTAACTACTTCAGTATCCTTGGAAACCGTGACAAATTGACGCAAGAGATGGGTGGGGTTGAAGAGAAGTTAATTGACTTAGAATTAATTGACTGACTAACTAGCTAGATAATTGACTAACTAACTTACTAACTAACTAACTAACTAATTGACTAACTAACTTACTAATTTATTAACTAACTTCCGCAATATCCGTGAAAACCGTGACAAATTGACGCAAGAAATGGATGAGGGTGAACAGAAGTTAATTGACTTAAAATTAATTGACTAACTGACCAACTAATTGACTAACTAACTAACTAATTGACTAAGTAACTTACTAACTAACTTACGAACTAACTAACTAACTAACTAACTAACTAACTGACTAATTGATCACTTATTAATATCGTTGCGCGAAATCGTGGCCGTCGATCGAATTAATACCGCGTAACTGCTATGCACAAAGTGTCCGGAGCCTAGAGAAAATCCTCGTCGACGACAACGTGTACGCCGCATGGTGAACGAAGCTTTTACCGCGGACGCGTGGTTCGCGTGACTGTTCTTTTCCCGTTTCGAAGGCATATTCCCGTGGCCCGTATTGAGTCTTCTCAGGATCGATGCGAATTTAAAGTGGCAATGAGCCGGTGTCATATGTGCGAGTCACTATAAATATTAGCTCAGCATCCAAACTCTCCGCCTGCCGTGCGTAAACGTTTGCGATTCGAAACATGGCCGACGGTATGCACGACGAGGCAGTAAATTTCGCGTTAAGCCGAAGTCCTGCCGGATGATTTACGTGAGTACAGAGAGGTTGGTGGGAGCGAGAGAGAGAGAGAGAGAGAGAGAGAGAGAGAGAGAGAGAGAGAGAGAACGGGGTACCCTTTGCCACGGACCGACTGGACGCGAATCTTCTGCGGGCCTGTCCGATGTACGAATTTTGGTTGTCGAACCTCTCGCGACGTCGCGAAAATTGAGGGTCCATTAAGCCAGATTGATGAGCTACGTCGACGTTCGCGGGACCCTGCGTTGATTTAGTAACACTTTAACGCCGGCGTGCCAAGGTTTCCTCATTTTCGACGATCGTCGACGATTGTTTGAGCTCTGTCTATAGGGGAGAACCGACGAGCATTGCCAGCCTTGGAGCAGAGAGAACTTCGCGCGCGCGCGTGGGACATTTATTTATAATATTAAAATTACCGCGATGCAAAGTTGTGTACTAGATATTTTTATTATTGAAATTATATAATTATATAATATTATTATTTTATTATGTATATAATTATATTATTCTTTTATTATATATCTATATATTATTATTATCTATATTATTATTAAATTCATCGGTATAGTGATAATTATATCCGTTAAAATATACTAATGCTTTTATTTAGTGAATCTGACCGGTGACGACTTAGAAATCGTAATTTAGATGAATAAACTATTTATTTGAAATTTGATTAGAAATCTCTGTCCACGTGATTTATAATAATAATAATAATGATAACGTAAAACGAATACTTTCGTAAAATAGACAGCTGATTTTGACGCGATTGCCGTCCAACAGAGCCCCGAACAGAACGAAACATGTTTCAGGGTGTCGAATGGACCACCCCGTAGCGTCCGCGGGTCTTAAACAAGCCGGGGCCAACTTTTCAGCAACGTGTGCCCGAAAAAGAACGCGTCGTTACCGAAATTCAGCGAGGCTAATTGGCTCCGCCGGTGAATAATGTCGCCGTATCCTTTCGCGAGGCCCGAAGTATGTACGGCGAAGAACGAGAACGGAGGTTCTAGTACATTTGCCACGGCGCACGCGACGCCTTCGTAACAATAGGATTTTAGGGTGCGTGGGCGGGTCGCGCGTTTATTTCGCGCAAGACAGTGCGAAATCCCTTGTTTACAGCCAGCTGCTCGCGGACAATCCTGTCCACGCGTGTTCCTTCGGCTATTTTCCCCGGATGCCCCGTCATTAGTTTCACCCACAGCTATCTTCTTCTACCTGTCCGCTCGCGTCTCAGTTGCCACTTCAACTACGACCAACAATGAGAAATACGCCTTGAAAATGTCGCTTCACCGTAGGACGGCTAAAAGTTCAGTGGTCAAAGCCGAAATCGGGTCATATTTCACCCGAAACGAAAATTCTTTATGCGTGCAAAATAAATCTTTCACCATATTTATATTGAAACTTATTAGGTCGAAACAATTTTTTTTTAAAGCTGAACCACGTGAATATTTTTTTGAGGGACTAGATCATCGGACAAACGATTTGAATTTGTTATTAGCTGACAGACCAATAGCAAAATTAAAAAAGAAAGCATTGTTCGATGGACCAGTCTCTCTATCATCTAAGAAAAAATATTCAAGTCGCATAGTTCAGTCTTGAAAAAAGTTATTTCAGCCTAAAATCGACTTCTAGGCGCACAATAAATTTCCTATCCATCGGACAAACGATTTGAATTTGTTTTTAGCTGACAGACCAACAGCAAAATCAAAAAAGAGGACATTGTCCGATAGATCAGTCCCTCTATCATCTAAAAACAATATTCAAGTCACATAGTTCAGTTTTAAAAAAAAGTTATTTCAACCTAAAATCGACTTCTAGGCGCACGATAAATTTCCTATCAATTTTCTTCAGCTTCCAAGGTAAATAATTACAATGAAAGGCTTCTAATCGTTATCTTACCACATCGTTGCTCCTATTAATAGTCTTTTCAATTACGATGCTGCATTTTTGTCCCTCGAATAACGACATCAAAAGAAGTTATACAACATTCGAACCCAAATAATTCGTCGAATTACGAACGACATTTCCGGCGCTTTCGCCGCATCCATTAAGAAATCCCTCTCAGCCGATCTTCGGTCCCGAGAGGACTGTTATACAAAAACCGCCGTCAGGTAAAATCGTCGGCAACGGGAATCGACGCGAAGTGAAAAGAGAAACGGAAAGAAGATTCGTAGACCCGTTGGCATAAATCAGCCGGCGGTCACGCGTGAAACAATGTCGCCCCGTTCAAACTTGCTACCATGCGTCATCCTTAATGGATCCACCTAAGCGGGATCACCATAATTTTCTGTGGCTGTCCTTAGCTAAACCGGAAACGGATTTCTAATCTCGGCAGCGTGCCGGTCGCTCACGCGCGCGATTTCTCCGCGATGCTCGAAAGCGACCTCCCGATAAATCATCGACAAATTAATGCCGCATTTTCGAGCAGTTTCCTACCGGCCGGATCCTGCCGGGGGCCGCACAATACGGCCCCTCTCCCCCCTTTGGTCGAAAAAGGCCGGGCCGAAATTTCCTCGGAGTGCTCGATTGTTGCGCTGACAAACGACGACTGACACTTTTATGCCCGAGACCGGTCGGCTGACAACGGACGTTCAACGATGTTTGGCCACGTCCGGTCGTCAATCCGCGTTAATTTACGATGATTCGAGGGCCGATTGATTTCGTTTTGCAGCATGGCCGCGGCTGTGTGCTCGGCAGCTTCTTCTTCTTCTTCTGCTTCTCTCTCGCCGGTCCTCGAGAGCAACGCGACGCGGAGCCGCGACACGTCGCTCCACTTCACCTTAGAACGATCCTTCTTATGAATGCTGCTTACTGTCCCCGACAAGTGCATAATCAGCGGCACTTTTAGAACACCCTCGTTATCGACGAATCGTGTCGCGCCTTGTCCCGATCAGATCCGAGGACACGCCCGGATTCGTCATCGTCTGGGAATACCGGTTCTCCGTTCGTGTCCTCTTCGGCGTTTTACGTGGTCTCAAGGTCCCGATCGTTCCCCAAATTTTTCGCGACGATCGCTAGAGGAAACGCGGTGCCGAAATAGTTAATTAAATCGCGGCCGGCGAGGCGAAGTTGCCGATTTACTTCGATTGGCATTCGGTGCAATTTCCTGCGATAAATTCGCGAAGTTCCGCTTGCGGATGCTGACGGGTTAACGATATGAACGCAAAATTGATCACTGGCGATTATCGTTATGTTAAAGTTGTGTTATAGTTATGTTAGCAAGTTATTAAATGGCCATTACCAGCGAATATAATTGCGGAATCGAAATTTGTTCGAGTCAATTGTCGGAAACGAAAAGGACTGATACAAATGTCTTCGCTCTTTCTATCGTTTTATCTCGTTGACCGACGCGTCAGTCAAATATCAGCGATACTAATTTTTTACTGATTTTTGAAAACTCATTTTCATCGCATTATATTCGAACAAAGTGAATTTGGCTAGGATGTTTCGAAAGTGAAAGATTCCTAGTGTCATTCGCTATGATAAATTTTAGCTTTGTAGTTTCGATTCAATTGATTCAATCGCTTTGACTTTGATAAGTTGCACAAATATCAAATAAGCATAATAAAAATAATAAATAAATAAAGAATAGGAAGAAGAAAATAATAGAGAATAATAAAAATAAAATAATACAAAATAGTAAGAATAAGATCATCAAAAATAATAGAAATAAAAGTATAATAAGTTGCACATAATACAAAATATACTCTCGAACTCTACCAATACAGTAATGTCTCCCTAACTGACGCTCAGATTGTGCACAAAAATGGACAATTTGGCTTGAGGCGCATTTACATAGTCGCCGATTGTCAACAATTATAAAAACGAGGCGCAAAGCTCAAATAATCGCATCTCCTGTTCCCAAATTGCCCTTTTCTGTGTACAATCTGAGCGTCAATTAGAGAGGCATTACTGTATCTTCGCATTTTCGTCTTCGATCTAGCCATTTTCGCGAAGATCGGTAAAAACCGCATCCACCGATCGCGTGACACAAAATGACAGCTCGCATCGAATAATTCGCGAACGAGAGAACGACGGACACCGAGACGAAGAACAGCCGAGTCGTTCGAGCCAGTGCCGTATTATTGGAAAGCCAATAAGCGTCGGTACCCGAAGCTAGATTCCAGCGAAACACGATCGAGAAGACCGTGTCGCGACGGCAACGGTGAACGCCTATGGTGGTTCAAAGACACCGATGCCGGGTCTTCGGCGGATCGGAAACGCGTTCGTTTAATGATTGAAGCAATGAATCGGCGGCCCCGATTGGCCGGTCCCCGGCGACACGGCCCCCTTTTTCCCCGGCAATATTCTATTAAAGTAATAGCCAACGTTACGGCCGGCGTGGCAAGTAGCGGAGCAACAAATTTCTTATGGGCGATGTAAATCGGGCCATAAGTCGGGGTAGTTACACTGTTTAGCCAATTAGCAGAATACGACCGGTTTTCAGGTGCGCCTCGAGAGACCGTTTCTATCGGGTGCCTGCCACCGTCGCTTCTCGCGCCTATCCGGCTCGTTCGGCCAATGAACGTCCTCTCCTTAATAAATACAACAGCCGGGGCGCGTAAACTTCGCCGGAAATGCATGTTCCGCGAAAATATAGATCAGCGTCTCAGTCGATCGCGCGCGACGGCCTGCGCGATTTTTCACGATCGCGATAATAGGGTACCGCGGAGCCAGTCACTGTGCTCTAGCCAATTACTGCGGCTTCTCTTTATTTTCGAGCTGGATTAACTTATGCTTATCGTGCGGGGCGTACCGAGTGCTTTTACTTCGATACAATGAATTATCTGTTTGTTAAAATTAAACGTGTGAACGACGGAAATGATTAAAATACCACGAACGAAATGATATAAATAAATCAAAAAATAAAACCATATAAATGCGACACGAATTCGGTGTCGGAGAATTTTTTGTGCTGTTTTAAAAAGCTCCCGTCTCTTACTCGAATGTTATTATCTAATTCGAACGAATAAATAATTAATTGTATTCGAGTAAAAGAATTCGATACATCCGATGCGATAAGTAGAAAATTAATTGTACTCGAAGATAAAGAAACGGCACAGTAATTGCCTACCCCGCGGTAACTGGCACCGCCACCCTGAAACGTTCGGCCAAGAAAAGAGGAAAAAGTCGCCGGTGTGCCCCGTGCACGCGCGCCACTGAGATTCCCGTCATCCCGACGAAGGACAACTGCATTATTTTCGTAAATTATTGATATTGCCCCGAAGACCGGCCGTTCGCGACAAGACGGGCCGGGACGGCACGCAGCACCCTTGTGTCTAGGCGCGCAGTTTCGCCGAGCCGATTGAATAAATATGGAGTAAATGTGTCATAATGTACGAGGAAGAAAGTTGGCCGGCCCGTCGAACGCAATTTATTTAAATCACCGCGTTCGTCGCTGCGCAGGATCGCGGGCCGCGTGTTCGCCGGGCTTCGGGCAACAGTAAAAACAATCGTCCCGGTGCTCCGAATTTTTCCTTTCCGTCGACGAGACCCGCGGCAGACAAAAGAATGTAAATTTTGGCTCGACTGCGATTCCGCGCGTTTATACTCGTCGTGAACAACTTTTGAACACCGCCGGCCACCTCTCGTTGCGCGATCAAACACGCGAAATATCTGCGCCGTTACGGGCACGATTTTTCCGCAAAACGCATTCGCCGTGTTCTTCGTTCTCCACGTTCTTCGTCGCGAGCCGCCGTTTAGTATAATTTCGAGATAACACGGAGATTTGAATAAAATGTATTAATTTTGAAATAGATAAAATGAAACGAGAAAATAAAATGAGACAAAATAAGACAAAATGAAAGAAAATAAAACAGAGTAAAACAAAAGAAAATAAATTAAAACAAAATAAAACAAAATAAAATCAAATAAAGCAAAATAGAGTGGAATAAAATACGATAAATTAAGCTCAAATAAAATACAATAATTTGTACAGCGATTTTAAAATCACACTGTACATAGCAACTAACTATATAAAATCGTGCGATACATGCAAATCGCGTTTATATTAACTGGTCCGGCCAGGCTGGCTAAAGAAGAAATTTATTCAGGACGAGCAATCTTGCCTTTCAGACTGTTCGAAATTCAAACTACTCTTCGGATAAGAAAATTGGCATACAATTTAATTAACCGGCTAATTTTCTCACAATTGGCTCGACAACTAGGGCTAAAATTCTATACACGTTTATCGCACACACAAACGTACCAGTCCGCCAAAATTCATCGAAATCGGCGCGAGCCACGTTCGATTTTCAGAGGAATCCCGCGAGAGGAACGGCGACGTTCCGTTGTCGGGGTTAATGAAGATTTAAACCTGTAGCACAATAGGATTAGTCGATCGTCCGTGGCCGATGAAGTCAGCCCCCTAAGACCGAGCGCCGTGCTATTAATTAACCGTGTCGATGCATCCGGACCGATTAAACCGACATACCGGGATACGTGGTTGGCTCGCGGGGGCGTTTCTCGGTTCCCTTAAGACCGCATTAATTGCTCGTGAAAACGCCCACGCACGCACGAACACGCGCGCGCGCGCGCGCGCTGCCCGGTTTCGCCACAGTTCATTAGTGTCCTCGCCGGGTAACTCCGGTTGGATCTGCTGGCCGCGAAAATAAATCCCTCATGGACGGACGCGGACGCGGACGCCTGTGCGCCGCTCGTTCCTCAAGGCGCCATCTTGAAGAGCAAAGAAAGGCCCACGCGGAAGCTTTGCCGTGCGTGTATCGCTGAAATCGCTACCATCGCCGTTTCAGTCCCCACTCGCGCCGATCGGGCTTCCTCTCCTTTCCGACGCGTTATCGCCGCCCATTCGATCTCTCGCCGAGAGATCGATTCTCGTCAGCGCGACGCGACGGTCCCTTTGACGCTTCAATTTTCGCCCAGCGGCGTAGGACCCAGCCTCCCCGTCCCGGTCAGGGCACCAATTTCACTCTGATTTCATTGTAGATTTTTGTAAATGTTAGCTGTGCGGTCAACTTTTATAAATATCGGTTGTTCAGTGGGTTTTTATAAATATTAGTTGCTTAGTAAACTTTTATAAATATTAGTTATTCAGTGAACTTTTATAAATACTAGTTATTCAGTGAACTTCTATAAATATTAGTTGCTCAGGAAACTTTTATAAATACTAGTTATTCAGTGAACTTTTATAAATATTAGCTGTTCAGTAAAATTGTATAAATACCACTTATTTAGTGAACTTTTATAAATATTAGTTGTTCAGTAAACTTTTATAAATACTAGTTATTCAGTGAACTTTTATAAATATTAGCTGTTCAGTAAAATTTTATAAATACCACTTATTTAGTGAACTTTTATAAATATTAGCTGTTCAGTAAACTTTTATAAATACTAGTTATTCAGTGAACTTTCATAAATACTAGCTGTCCAGTAAACTTTTACAAATACCATTTATTTCGTAAACATTTATAAACATCGAATCGCTAATTTTTCCGCTAATAATTCAAACAAGAAAGTATCCGAATGCGATCATTTTATTCGCACAGGATTAAATTTCAGACCGCTGCGCTGTTTCATACAGCATCGATCGAAAGCAGATCGAGGGCCGATGAATCGCGCGGATATCGCGGAAGAATCGAATATTGAATACAAAACGGAATCGCGTGTTTCCTTTAGCGACCGTAGGGGAGGATAATTTCTATTAATAACAGCCTTTAAGGATCGACTCCAAACATTCTGAGTCGACGGTCCGGGAAGGAAGGCGACGTGGAATAACACATTCGAAACGTTCCGCAGCGATCGCCGGGTTTATCGCGCTTCGATCACAATAAATTAATAAACGTTCTTTTTTCTCTCTCTCTTTCTCTCTTCGGCTGCTCTCGCGCCAGGGAGATCGTTCGGCCGCGATATTAGCAGGTTTATTAATTTATTTTTTCTTTATTAGGCGGACGAGTCGCGCCCACCGGTAATCAGGGATCTGTAATTAGTCGAACATGCTGTCTGTCTGTCCATAGCGATTTATGCCGTGCCCCCGGGCATAACTTCCCCCTCCCCCCTCCGCCGGTCCACGAAACCCTTGTTCGCCGGTTCCCAATCGGTATCCGACGAAGAACGGCGGTCTCACTTCGCCCGTTCGTTCCACCAACGCTTCTTCGATACTCCCTTGTCGAGGATCTCGGCGTCCTTTCGGCGTCCGTTCGGCGTCCGTTCGTTCGGCGTCCGTTCGTTCGGCGTCATCTCTCCGGATCTACCTCCGAGGAGAGACGAATTCCTCGGGCCCGAACCTATCGCCGCGACTTATCCCCGAACCCGGCGTAATTGTTGGTTTAGACCAGGAAACACGAACGCCGCCGCGGTTTGATCGATCGCTTCGTTGCGCCGTGAATTTTCGTCCGCAGCGAAATATTCGTTAACGTACACACGGCGGCGCATAATGTTTCGAAAATTATACGCTATTCCTCCGTCGAATACGTGATTACAATCCAGTCGCCACGATAATCGCCGGTCTCGCGCCCTTTTTTCCACCGTATAATGTAGCAATCCGTCCGAGCAATCTCTCGTGATTTTTCGGAGCTGCAGGAAATTGTGCTCTTATCGGTCGCGCTATTAAAACGGGCAATTAAATGTTAGATCCTACTATTAGGGCCTGCTATTAGATCCTATTATTAGAAAGTATTATTAAATCGTACCGCGAGGCGGAGCCTCGATAAATATCTCTTAACCTTCGCGTGACGAGCGCCGCGTCCATACGGACTCGGAAACGCTCCATCAAAATTCGAATTTTCTGGCAGTCGCGTGCTATTATCAATCGTTAATATTAGTAACTATTTTGATCGTTAATCGATCTTCCGATGTCCCAGCGACTGAAACAGAGTCCGCTAAAAAAGCCTCACAGACGAGCCTTCAAGCGCGGACGAGCCTTCAAACGCACCCCCTTGCTCTTCCTCCGCAGCTTCGGCTTCACAGCCGCCTGAAAAAGCTAATAAAAGGTTTAGCTTTGGTCCCTGAACGAAGAGGTTTTAATGATATACAAATGGAAATCGATCTGAGAGATTCTAATGGATCCATCCGTGGCTGCCATAGATGCTCGAAAATGTTCGCCGTCGTCCAATGGTTAATACAGTAGTTACAAGTTCCCGAAGCAATCTCGTCCGAAGGCAAAGGCGAGCCGCTTCGGCTAATGCCAAGCCGCTGTAAAGGCGCACGATGGAACATCAGCTCCCGTGTATCGGTCGAAAATTGTAATCGCGGTCGATCAGCAGAAAGCCGAGCGCTCGAAAGTAGACATCCGGCGATGAACGCGTGGCCGGTGCGTAACTCGTAGTCACTTATTATCTCGAAAGGATGGGGCAGCTTAGATGCAATCGTTTGTCGAGGAAGCCCGAGGCCCCTTTCGCGTGCAGCCCGGCCGCTCTTATTCCGCTTTTCGGCTGGCGTTAACGAGCCAGCCAGCTTCGATAAACACGCACGATAAGAATCTCCTCGCGGCAGGCTTGTTCGGCCTTTGACTAAGTGGTTCGCGGGATCCGAGGAATATGTGTAGGCTAGACTCGCCTCTCTCTCTCTCTCTCTCTTTTTTTCTCTCTCTGACCGGTTCGATTCGAGACGTTCTGACGGCCGACTGTTCGTCAATCACTGCTGAGCACAAGCTACACGATATAAGTTACATCGTACAAGCTACACGGCACAAGCTACACAGTGCAAGAGCAACACAGTACGAGCTACACATTTTATTAGCTCATATTATGTACGCATATTGTTAAATACGATCTGTTCGCAGGGTGTCCCATGATTATGTTAATATTCAGAAATAGATGATTCCTCAGGTCATTTGAAGTAACTTTTTCCTTAGCGAAATCGCGATCCGCTGCTTCGTTTACGAGTTATCAACGAAAAACACCGACCAATGAGCGGTGAGCTCGGTTGGCGTCGCTGCGGCCGAGCCAACGAGCGCGCGAAGCCCAGTTCCGCCCAGTTGCGGCCATTGACCCGGCCGCCTCGCGTCTATGGAGCTCGCCGCTCATTGGTCATCGTTTTTCCTTAATAACTCGTAAACGAAGCTGCGGACTGCATTTCCGCTAAGGAAAAAGTTACTTGAAATGACCTCATGTTCCCTAATTTCCGAATGTTAGTCCAAGAATTCAGTGAAGCTAAGATGGTAGAATAAATTCATTTAAAAATAGCTGACAGAATGGACCAACCGTGCAATAAATAATTTTTCTAGAAACATTTATTCGTACTTTTATGAAATATTTTGAAGAAAATAAGTGCATTAAGGAAATGATTAGTCGAACATCGAGATCAAAGAAATATTTGCAGAATTATAATTTCCACAGCTTGCACGCTTTTCGACGACATGTGACGTCACGTAGGACTTACACATGCATACGCTTACACGGTGTAAGCGACAACAGGCGCCTTTCCCTTTCCGTATACGCGTCGTCTCATTTGTTCCACGAGAATGGCTCCCCCAGGGTGATCCGATCGTAGCCGACGAAAACGAAGCTGGAAAAGAATGTTAGCCGGGGAACCGGGTAATAATAGACGGTGGTTGAAAAGCCGGTGAAAAAGGCAGCGTAATTATACATAACGCGGTGCAGCGTTCCCCAAGGGTAAGAGAAGGGCCCGGCGGAGGCATCCCGTCGCGAGATACGTGCGTGAATTGTTCAGGAACGGGATCGTCCGCGCGGATTGTGGATGTTTCCCCTCGGTATTTACATTTCCCGTCGCGCGTACCTCATCGGCCGCAATAAAGGTCCGCACAATCACGCGCGCACATTTTTCTTCGTGAAAGTTTAATTCCATCTTGTCCACGGTTTCTCTCCGGCCCGTTTACGGTTCACTCGCGGCGGGTCGCGCCGCGCCGCTTATCGTCCGAATGACTTATCGCTCGAACAGCACCCTTTTCGCGAGCCCGGCTCCGCGTCGTAACAACCTAAATTAAGTCCGCGCCTTCGTCTCTCACCCGTATTTCATTTTCACCGCTGTGTGTATAATACGCGCGCGCGCGCCGCGGCTCTTCTCATCGGGCTGGTTAACCAGCCCGCGAGCGCGCGCATACTCGCGTCTTTGGTTTGCCAGCTTTTAGGATGTTTGGAAATGTTTGGAACGTGCAGTTTAATTTTCTTTTTTAGCGAAGCTGGTATGTTCTATGCGCTTCGCGGAGTTCCAAGTGATTTGGTTTGAATCGTAGTCGGTTACAGGTTTTCTCATTTTGAGAAACGAGGGGTGCGATTGTTTGAAAGGGTAGTTTTTACTGATCGAAGTTATCGTTGAGATGATTTGGAGTTCGGTGAAGTTATTTGTTAGATAATTTTGAGCCAAGTGTAATATATATTACATTGGAATTACATTAGAATTACATTGGAATTACATTAGAATTACATTGGAATTACATTGGAATTACATTAGAATTACATTCCAATTCCTTTCCAATTCCTTTCCAATTCCATTCCAATTCCATTATAATTCCATTACAATTCCATTACAATTCCATTACAATTCCATTACAATTCCATTACAATTCCATTACAATTCCATTACAATTCCATTACAATTTCATTACAATTTCATTACAATTACATTATAATTCCATTACAATTCCATTCCAATTCCATTACAATTCCATTACAATTCTATTACAATTCCATTACAATTCCATTACAATTCCATTACAATTCCATTCCAATTCCATTACAATTACATTACGATTACATTATACATATATTTATTTCGACTTACACATTTTTCGTTTTGGAAACAAATTACAACCACCCAACCGCTTTAGAACCAATTAGAACGTAACATAATTACAGCTAAATTTCGTATTCGTTTTACGACGAAAAAACGTTGGTCAGAACAAAGAGATTTCAGTGGCATTGGAAACGTTGATGGTAGCCAAGAGGAGCACGGGATGTCGGAACGACGTGCAGGCGAACGGACCTGCTTGAGATCAGTAATTTCTCCGAGGACGTTGAATCTAAAACGTTAGGTAGTCCGGTTCCGGTGAACGTTTTCGGTCAATCGTTCCTTCGTTCTCCGCTACACCGGTTTACGACAACGTCCCGCCTCGTAAAACGAACGATCTTGGTCGCCGGAAGGTTCTGCATACGGCCATGCTGTTCCACCCGACTTCGATAATGCGATGGGACTGTCGCAATCGTCGGATATCCGTCCCGCGGATCCATTAACGGTGAATTGTGGACCGAACGATCACGATTTACGATCAATATACGACTCATTACGGGGAAAAGTAGCCGTTTACGACAACTATGAAGCGGATTCGAGTTCGAGTTATTTACGATATCGGCGGTCCCCGCCGGTCCAGAGATAACAGGCCGGGAAGATTCTTGAATCATGGTTGTTCGCGCTTTACGCGGCTTCTCGGAGCACCCTCCTCGCGTTCGTCAAGTGTTTTCGTCGAACGGTTATTATACGGGGTGTCCCGAAAGTCGTCCGATTCGGACGGAATCAGCAATTCCCGAGGTAATTTCGGGATCATTTTTCCATCGCGGGAACGCCGCGACGAAAGTGTCGTAACTTCGCGAGAAAAAATCGCAGCCGCGTTTCTTTTCTTTCAAATCGAAGAGGAAGAATCGAGCTTCGTTTCACCGCAAACGGCGTCACGGAAGAAAATTTGACGCAGTCCCTGCGTTTCGTCGAACTTGACAATTTCCACATGTCAAGCGATTTCCATGTCTCAAACATGGTCTCGTATTTAAATGGTTACAATGGTGTTATCGCATCGAACTTGAAGTTAAGATACATTTTCTCAAAGCAGAGATTCCAAGCTTTAATTTAAAAAAAGAATCATCATCCTACGATAATTTTTCGCGGAGTTATTGTCGGACAAAGTTGGCCAATTCTTGTGAACAATTTTTCTTCTATTTTTATTTTTATGCTATTTGAGCGGTGCATTTTGAAATTCCTCTTTTCGATGGGCGTCCCTTAGGCACCGAGTCTCTCTAAGTAGAAGATAGAGACGCTCCAGAGACAATTACGGCTTAGCAGAGCATTGTCAGAGCGCATGCTTACGTGTTCATTGGAGCGAAAGGCCCGGGACAACTGGCGGAAGGTGTCGGCAGCTCGCGCGCGTGTCCTCGCGCGTTACTTTGTCCCGCGACCGAACGCGAGCATTATTATCCTCGCGATAACGGTACGCACGTGGGAAGGGCCGCGTCACCGAGAATCGCGGACTTCATTTAACCTATTACAGAGCGCGTCCGGGCCTCGACCGTCGCGTTTCTCGATAAGCCGTTTCGGCCCGGGCCCCGGAGGATATAAATACTTTGGCCACGGCCGATTAAGCAGGAAGCTGTTCCTCTTGATCCACATTAATCCTGCTTAAAAACGCGCTAAGACGCGCATAAATCTTCTCTCTTCCACTCTCCCTCTCTCTCTCTCTCTCTCTCTCTCTCTCTCTCTCTTTCTCTCTTTCTCTCTTGTTTCATCGCCGTAACTGGTCGCCGCGCATGCGACCACCTAAATTTTAAATCAGCTTTATTTCTGGTTTATTATGTTGTGCGGACGTCGCGACACGTCGCGATCACTTATTTGCCTTCATTTGTCCCTTCCACGCGCTCGCACGATATTTATGCGACGTCGGTTTTTTAATTTGAATTTATTCACTCGAGATTTCAGATTCGCAATTTGCTCGACATAAATATTCTCGGCGGGCTATCTCTCTCCGCTTGAAACAGCAGCCGCTCGGATCCCTGGGCCGCCGATGGAAATTGTTTGCAGACTAAGGAAGACAAATGTTTCACTTTGCCAGTTAAAATTACAGCAGAGGGATACCTTGTACGAACATTCAGTTTTGCAGTGTTCTGGTAAGAGAACGTTTTTATTAGCTGAATAGTTACATTTCGATTAATTAGATACATTGTCGTCCGGTAGGGAAGTCGAATGAAATATTTAAATAATTGAATTTTAAGGTATCATTCGGTTACGTAGCCTTGTGGAATTCAAGCTGTATGCACGCTGATATGCACTGGATTATTTAGATGAATATTTGTTCAGTTTGTTCTGTTTGTTCAGTTTGTTTAGTTTATCCAGTTTATTCAATTCATTCAATTCATTCAATTCATTCAATTGATTCAATTGATTCAATTGATTCAATTCATTCAATTCATTCAATTCATTCAATTCATTCAATTCATTCAATTCATTCAATTCATTCAATTCATTCGATTCATTCAATTCATTCAATTCATTCAATTCATTCGATTCATTCAATTCATTCAATTCATTCAATTCATTCAATTCATTCAATTCATTCGATTCATTCGATTTAATAATGATAAAAAATTCTGACAAAAACTCCATCACATTCTTAATCCTGCAAG
Organism: Megalopta genalis; assembly: GCF_051020955.1. Lineage (NCBI taxonomy): Eukaryota > Metazoa > Arthropoda > Insecta > Hymenoptera > Halictidae > Megalopta > Megalopta genalis. The sequence continues at coordinate 19,250,148 of NC_135017.1, forward strand.
AGTTATAAACTCTCGGACGACGGAACGAATAACATTCATATTTACTAGACCGTGTTTGAGTCCTAAGCTCGCTGCTCGAAACGCCGTGTCTCGAAGCGGCATTTTCCGTTTCTCCCCATTCATTACAATTCCCATCCAGTTCTACAACCACATAATTCTTTCTTTCCTTTCCGCCGGCTACCGTAAAATCACTTATGTTAGCCAGCAGCAGCGCGACGCCAGGCCGCGCAACGTGCTCTAATCGCTGGATGATCGCGACAGGACTCGACTTTCCTTCACCCATTATTCCCACTTCATAACTCCGCGCGGACGTTAACAACGATGTCTATCAACCGCGCGCGCGGATACGTTCAGCTCGTTCCCGTCCCCGGATAGACTGTTAATTCTATAATAAGGTAGAGGCGATCGGCAATTCCGGGGACGTGTAAGCCTGTCGCGCGCGGTAGTTCGCGGCCAGCCGAGATCATAATCGACCGGTTGAACTTCGGATGCGAGCTGATCCTTGCGACGCCGCGGCTGTTCCGTCGGCTTCGACGTTAAGCCGCATATCCATTTGTTACGACAGAGATTGATCGTTGACATTTCTGTGACCGGACCTTGAATCTTTGCGCGAAATGAAAATAGTCGGGAGGGATAGGATTCGAATAAAAATCTTTTTATTTTTATTTCTTTCTGTTCAAATATAACCTTGGAACTTTAAACCATTTTCACAAGTATTCACGACGATTTTCGAAGCTTTTTGTACCATCTTTTGCTGAACGTATTTTTATAGGCCGGACTTCGGATCTTCAAACATCGCGAATTACCAAAGAATTATAGTTATTTCAATTATTCCTCTGCAATTAATTTTCAGTATGTATGAGAGGCAATTTTCTGCAACCATCGCCTGAGCTGTGGAGAAAATGGCGCTTCGAGAGATACAGTGTATCCCATAATTACGTTAACACCCGGAGAAGAATGGTTCCTGAGGTCATTCGAAGTAACTTTTTCCTCAGCGAAAATGCGATCCGCTGCTTCGTTCACCAGTTATTAACGAAAAACGGTGGCCAATGAGTGACGCGCTCGACTGGCGCGAGGCGGCGCCGCCGCGAAGCCCAGTTCCGCTGATTGGCACGGCCGCCTCGCGCCAGCCGATCTCGCCTCTCATTGGCCACCGCTTTTCTTCAATAACTCGTTAACGACGCCTCGTAGAACATTTTCGTAAAGGAAAAAGTTACTCGAAATGACCTGAGGAATCGCCTCGACCCGGTCGTTAACGCAACAATGGGACAGCCTGTAGAAATGGATACGCACCCTTAGAAGAAGAAGCGGAGTCCTAGCCGAGAGGAACGAGGAAAATGAAAAGGAGACGAAATGGAAGGCAGGAAGATCGACGAAGGAAGCAACGCGACGAGAGGCGGTGCGCGAGCGTAGCATAAGCGCAGCCGGCATGAAATACGATGAGAGAGCGCCTCGGGTGCGAGACTTATGCTAAGTACACTCACACCGGCCCGTTCCTGTTCGTGTACCACGGAATCGCCGTCCCCGCGTTCCGTCTTCGTCCTCGTCTCGGTTCTCGGTTCTCGTCTTCGTCTCGGCCTCCGCGGCCGCATCCTCGGTCCAGCGAGCAGCGAGCAGACTCGCGTGTGCGTGCCTGGTCGCGTGTTTCGCGCGTTTGCGCCGCGCTCGCCACGGCTCCCGCGTTCTACCTTCGCCCAAGCCTTTATATGGGATTCTGCGCCGCTCCGGAACACGGTAGTAGCCACAACCCCCCTGCCACGCTGCTGCCAGGCTGTCCACGTTCCGTACCGGTCCGCGGTACGCCACGGTGCTGCAAGACACTACAGGATGTTCCAAAACTCTCGTTACAACCGGAACAACTTCGTTCCTGAAGTGATTTCGAAGCGCAGGGGCGCGCACTTGACCGTTCGTTTCATGCCCTCGACAACTCCGGGCTTTGAAGAGTGGGACTTCAGACGACGAGAGACTTTGAGAGCATTCTAATCCCTGGGAACATCTGCGCGACGGTTCGCGCTCCGGTGCGAGCGCTGTTCGAACTGAATTGTCACGGGGATAACGATTACTCTTTTTACTGATCAACTTTTTGTGATCAATTTTTAGTAACACGTCGACTGCCATTACCAAGTATCTCGCGATAGACGACGACGATTTAACAATGTCTGATAAGGACTAATCAAATCTTAAGGACTAATCACTGGTCAGAAGAAAAGGATTTATTTATTATTGTTTAGTTTTTATTATTTATTTAGTTAAAGAGGGAGAAAAAAATAAATAATGTTATTAAATTAAAATCGTGTAATGTTATTAAAATAATGTTAATGTTATCAAAGCAATGTAAATGTTATTAAAACAACACAGTAACGTTATTAAAATAAAACATGTCTTCTCCTCGCGAGAAGTCTGAGGAGAAAATACATGGTCGCTCACGATTTTCACATATCGGGTGACGAATAAACACCAGTTTGCCGGATTGATTTCTGTATCGAACCTATCCGTTGAAATTCAGCGAGCACAAATAACGATTCGCTTCTAATGCTCTATTGTCGTCTGAAATACCGATGACGCAAAGGAAAAATACACTTCGTCGCTTTCACAGGTTCTTTTGGAACCCGTCCAAATAGTCTCTATTCCGCGACCGTGTCTCTTCGAGTGAAAAGAAAGTTACGGGACTCGATTCGGTAACTGTGCTTCACCGGCATGTGTGTGCACACCCTTTCAACTGACCCCGAACCAAGTGACTTGAATTTCTTTCTCAGATAATAGAGAGGACTATTTCACTAGACAATAACAGAAATGCTTCTTCTTCTTTAATTATGCCGTTACATGAAACGACAACAAAAAGGAAATAAAGAACTCTCTCGTTTTTTCACCTTTTAGCCTGTAACCTTAGCCTGCGGCGAAAATGAAAATAAAGGAACGCGTTTCGTAGACCTCGCTAACTCGCATGCAAGCTGAAAATTGAGTCCAGTTCGAAAAAGATCGGGCGCCGTTCTAAAGGGTGTCCACATATATTTGTCACCGGCCGTAAATATATCGCGTTCGAGCGCGAGACGGTCGTAAACCAGGGAGCCGCGCAGCGTCTTTAAACTCCTTCGTGGAGTGGCTTCCGAATTCGAGCGGCTTTGATCCCGGCCCGATTGAGATCCCGAGGATTTGTCGCGTCCGGGCGGCCATATCGGTTGGGCCCGGCCGGCATTACTCAATGTTCCCCGTGACAAGCGTATAAAGGCCGGCCGACGACGTTGCGGCATCACGGCATCACGGCATTACGGCGTGCGCGCACGCGAGCATTTATAAATTCGCTTACGAGAGCCCGTAGGGTGGTTCGGGCCTGTGACGGGCTCGGGAGCCCCAGGCGACGCTCGTCGTAACTCATCTTCGTCTCGGCCGCGATCGTGTCGGTCTCCCCGGCGGATCCGGCCGCGCCGTGTCCGCCGATACGTATATTCCGCGTTCGGTAAATAAATTCCGCTGGCGAAACCGGCGTCGATGAACGACAAAACGCCTCGACGAACGATAAAACGGCGAGCGCCGATCGACACACGCCGCCGCGGCGGCGCATTTTGCAAAATCGTCGGCCGCGATTCGGAAATTCGCGCCGTTTTCTCGGCGCATTTATTAATGCGGCTTAAAAAGCCACGGTCTAGTCAACCCTTTGCGGCCGGAGCCATTTTAACTGGAAATGCAAGACAGTTTTTCCGACCTACAGTACCTAGAAAATGAGAAAATGAGACCCAGAGTCAATACAAAAAGAGGGGGGGAGGGGTTACGTACCGAAAACTCATTAAAAACGAACATTTCTTCTTAATTCCACATAAGCAATTTAACCTCTATTAAAAATATAAATGTACGTACAAAACGGAAGAAAAACAAAAAATATTATTTTCATTTAAATGCAACCTTAATTTAATCAATTTCTTCCTGAAAAGAAGAACGTTCTTCTTCGGTCGAACGATGCCACCTTCGCTTTCTGAACCTTGCTCTTTTACAATGTACAAACAAATCCGATAACGTTGTAATTATTAATGCGAAAGTTGCCCGAACCATAAAATTATACAGATTACATTGAGAATTACGTTTAACCGATGAAATTCTTGAAAAATATACTTCTACGCCGGATACGGGTCCCGCGAATAATTCCCCGAGAGTGGCTACCGGCTCCTTGTAGATCGGGCTGGCTTATAAGATTAGTTTAATCAAGCGTACATGGTACTTACTGTCCGGACGGCTCGGGGATAATCGGCCCGTTGAATGCCATCCCAACCGACAAGGATATAGACACGTAACGAAAGGCCCGTTCAGCGTCCGTGGGCCCGAGGAGTCCCCGTGGGCCGGAGTCGGGCCGGAGCCGGCGAACGGATCATCTGGTTCTCTCGTTTTATTCGGGCCGGGCCTGGGCCGGGCCTGGGCCTGATCGCGCGGCGAGGTCGCCCGAAACAAAGTGGCACATTAGTGTTCCTTACGTGTATTGTTAACGAGCACGCAAATCGATCCATTCGTTAGCCGAAGGATCAGTCGGCGCGGTAGCTTGTCTCGTCTTTCCATCGCCATATTTTATGCGGGTTCGTCCGACGATTTGTCAACCGTGCCGTTCGCGCGCCCACCCCCTCCGATACACGGCGAACTGGTTACCCTCGAAACGGCGGGTCGTCGAACGATTTCGTCGGTTTCGTTTAAGAGATGAGAAAGAATTGGCCGATCGCGGTCGGATCGGGAATATAACGATATCGAATTCGTTGCGCGTCGATCATCGCGATGACTCGAGATGCCAACGCCGCGAACGCGTCACGAATCTACAGTTATTGTCTCTCTAATTGACGCTCGGATTGTCCAGAAAAGTGGACGATTTGGGAAGAGGAGATACGATTATTCGAGCCTTGCGATTCGTTTTTGTAGTTACGAATTTACAACAACTATAAAAATGAGATGCATCCTCTTCACAATCTGAGCGTCAGTTAGGGAGACATCACTGTATATAGAAATAATTCCTACAAATAAATTACGACTGTTACATATGTATATAGAAACACTTAAATAATTTTTTAAAACCATACTTTGGTTATTTGGCACATACGTTGGTCGTAAATTCTATTAAGAATCAACGTATGTTCTAAAAAAGATTATTTAAGTTTCTCTCTCTATATATATGTATATTATATACAGCAATAAAATCGTAAATGAGTGAAATTGATTAGTTCCGGCAATTTAGCGTTAATTGATCGGACGTACAGTCGCTAAAAGCGAAGCGGTTCACGTGCCATTAAATAAAACTTGCAATAAGGTGATTAGAATGTCTTAATTGCTCGTGTAATCGTTGAAAGCCGAGTGGTTGAACCGACGTTAAATAAAACCTCGACTAAAGTGACTAGATTGACATAATTGATCACGTATGGTCGCTAAAGGCCGAGCAATCGAAGCGGCTTTAAATAAAGCCTTGAATAAAATAAAATAAAATAAAATAAAATAAAATAAAATAAAATAATAATAACTAGACATTAATAAGGCAAAAGATTACAATAAGTACAATTTAATGCTAAGTAACAAATGAAAATAAGTAAAGGATAATAATAAATAAATCCTCTCTTTTCTGTTGGCGATTCTACCTTTAAAGGACTCGTCTCGGTGAACATTTACCACGAGATATCTCGTAGGTGGCTCTGATCGGTTTAAAAAGCTGCAATCAAAAATTCATTAACACGTTAAGAGCGCGGCGTCAGCCCCTTGGAACTGACAGTGGAGTTTCCGTTTGGGGGATGACAGTCCTCTTAGACTGCCAGTGGACTTTCCATTTAGGGGCATGTCAGTCTTCTTAGATTGACAGTGAACTTTTTGGCGAGGGGAATATCAGTCCCCTTAGACTGACAGTGGACTTTTTGGAGGAAGGGGGAGGGGGAGGTGTTAGTTTCCAGGGACCGATAGTGAACTTATCGTTCGGAGGGCATCATCGCGTGGGATCGGCAATGTCAAGATAAAAAAATAACGTCAGCCAGCCGCCTCAATGGCCAAAACCCAGCAAAATGGGCTCCGCGATTAAAGCGCGTTAATCTCCGGGAAGCTGGACAACGTCGATTCGGCTCGCGTTTTCGAAGATCCGTAGCACCGTGCTACGTCGGCTAGGTACGAACGAGGTAAGGACATGCGCAAGGACATGCCGGGTGAAACGATCCGCGGCGATAAGTCGCGGCGTCGCGTGGGCACGGTGCTGATTCGCTTTGCTCGTCGGCGATCGTGCCAGGCGCGTAGGTACCGCGAGGAGAGAAAGAGAGAGAGAGAGAGAAAGAGAGAGAGCAAGAGAAAGAGAGAAAAAGAAGGACGACACTTTAATGTCGCTATAGAAGCGTTTCCAGAGCAGTTCCTTTCGAAAATGATCGCGTGCCAGGCAGCCGCGGATCCGGGGACCGGGACCGGGACCGTTCGGCCGTGCGAGAAATCTCGTTTAATCGGCGGCGATACGGCACGGATCTCGGCCATAAGGCATTCATTAACGTCACCGTTCCCTATTACGATCGATGCATATTCCCGCAACAATGCCACTAGCCGGGGCCGGCATTCCTCCGCGGCCACGTGGGCGAACGCCGGCTAGATACGGATCTGTGTTTCATTATCGCATCACGATAACTGGTCCGGCCGTCTGTCCCGCGACGGTTACACAAGATTCCTGACCTATCGAAACGTCCAGGTTCCCCGATCCAAGCGGCCCCATACCCTGTCGCGTTAACGGGCCTAATGAACGAACAACGGGAAACGGATTGTCGTTTCGCCGGCCGCGCGAACGATCCCCGTTCGATTTCGAGCGTCGCGACGAACCCGCGCGCGGAGGGACGCGTAAATTCTCTTATTAGCGGAAGATACCCGGCCCGATGAAACGATAACGGGCCCGGCGATATCGTCAGATTCCCAGCGATTCGTTCCGGAATTTACGGAACGTAAAGAATGCCGGTGCAAGGGGACACGCGCGGATACGTTACATTCTAGGAACACGATACCCGATTGGAAAAGCTTATCGCGGGTTTCGCCTGGCGGCCCGGGAACTCGTGGGACTCGGAGACGGGTGCGATGATCGCGTGATTAGGGGCCTGCGGATTTTATGCGTTTGCGGCCGGCAGTTTGAAACGTTCCGCTGCCACAATCGACCGCGAAAATTCCCACAATGTCGAGCCTGGAAAGTTAAAGTTTATTATAGGGGATGGTGCAGTAGTAGTGATATAGTAATAGTAATATATAATATAATAATATAATAATATATATAGTATAATAATATATATAATATAATAATATAATAATATAATAATATAATAATATATATAATATAATATTAATTCAAAAGGTGCACACTATAACGTCAACATTTTCTTTTGCAGAATGGATGCATGAAGGAGATAAAAGGTGGAGGACGATCGAAGGTCAGTAACATTGTATCAACTAGAAACATGTACTTTTTATTGCGCGAAGTAATCTCGGCATTCTTCGCAATCATTACTGATTTATTAATCATCGACTGCCATGGACGTTGTTCGCGGAAACGTTGTCCGGTTTTCCCGCAATTTTCTGCGCGGTTTCCAGTCCCCGAGGCCTCGCAATGACGACGATCTTGTACGACGTATTGTACCTTGTTGCAGTTTGTTACACGACGTCTCAAAATGTCTCGCAATCCGGAAATGTGGGTGCCTCGGGTCATTCGAAGTAACTTTCTCCTGAGCGAAAATGCAATCCGCGGCTTCGTTTGCGAGTTATCAACGAAAAACCCTGACCAATGAGAGGGCGAGATCAGCTGGCGCGCGACGGTCGAGCCAATGCCCGAAACTGGGCGGGACTGGGCCTCGTGCGCTCGTCGACTGCGCCGTCTCGCGCCAGCCGAGCTCGCCCTCTCATTGGTCAGTGTTTTTCGTTGATAACTCTTAAACGAAGCCGCGGATCGCATTTTCGCTAAGGAAAAAGTTACTTGAAATGATCTCAGGAATCTCCTACATCCGCATTCCAAGACATTTCTGAGACACTGTATAATCAGGATCACTGTTTCGCAATCGTAGCTTTAGCTGAGGAGCTTCGTTTCGCGTTGTCGTCGCAGCCGGCGATAAATGCCGGACAAGTTGCATCGCGTGCAAACCGGCCGCGCGCGATTTCCGTCTGTTCGCGAGCGTATATTTCTTTGTTCGTTAAGCTCGCGGTTCCCTCGATTCGTCATTGTTCCCGGCGCGTCTCGAACGATAGTAAAACCACGGCGTGGGTGAGGCATCGTATCCCACGTCCGGGACGTTCAGCGTCAGCTTCGCGGATGATCTCTCCGCGCGCGTTCGAAACTGGAGACCGTATCTGGTTGGCCGGCCGAGACAAGAATCTCGTTCGGTCCGCGAGCGCGGGACGAGCCGCTGAATAACATTGTACGCGAGCGTATAAATATCCGCGGAAATTATGATATACCATAACCGACGACACCGTAGATCAGTCTCGGTCCGTTCCGACTAGCGCCGTGGAAACTATTATCATAAATAAGCGAGAGCGAGAGCGAGAGAGAGAGAGAGAGAGAGAGAGAGAGAGAGAGAGAGAGAGAGAGACTCCTTCCTCGCACGTTGTCGCAAGTCGAAGTCGACCCATTAGCTTCTTCTGCTTCTTCCACCTCGGACTCGTTAAAGAGGATTCCCAGCGTTTCGTGGGTGATGCGAGGGAGATCTAACCGCGAGCCGAGCCGAAGTGACCGCGCCGACGGGATTCGGTATTATCGATCGCCATCAATTCCGAACCGCTCGAGATTGTAGCTCGTTAAGCTGATACAGATTAGATCGTTCCGCGTCCTTTTCTTTCTCCTTTTCTTCCTCCTTCTCTTCCTCTTGCCCCGTCCCCGCGCGTTGTCGAAATCTGGTTCGTCAGCGTGTTAAAAAGGGAGGAGATTGATGTCTTCATTTATCTTTTTCCGAACCGTTCCCGAGCAGACGAATGAGTTTATTTACTTTCCAGGGAACTCGCGTTTACCGTAACTGCCTCACGGCGTTCTTTCCGACACGTTCTTGGCGGCGATCGCTGCCACCGGCTCCCCTAATTCGATCGAAATTTCGTCGATCAAGCGGCCCCTTCGCTCCGATCTGTTTTCGGAACGGTATCGAGCGATGCTTGCTAAATTTGTCGACACTTGGTAACTGTAAAAATGAGTCGCACGGCTCGAATAATCTTCCAAATTGGCCATTTTTGTTCGCAAGCTGATGGAAATTTTGAGAGAATTTACTGTAGTGCGGATGAATTTTGAGATACGTTCTCGCTGGGCTATTTTCATGAAAATTAGCTGAAATTGAAGCTTGAAGTGTCTACTTTAAGACGTGGTATATTAGATTGCAATGAACTGATGGGATCATTTTGAAAAATTAAAGGGAATCGACCTCTGACATCGTCATGATTATTTCGCAAGATTTCAAAGGAAAAGTTTAGATAAATTTTGAGATACGTTCTCGTGGGGTTGTTTCTATAAAAGTTAGCTGAAATTAAAGTCTGAAGTGTCTACTTTAAGACGTGGTATATTAGATTGCAATGAAATGACGGGATCATTTTGAAAAATTAAAGGGAATCGACCTCTGACATCGTCATGATTATTTCGCAAGATTTCAAAGGAAAAGTTCAAATAAATTTTGAAATACGTTCTCGTGGGGTTGTTTCTATAAAAATTAGCTGAAATTAAAGCTTGAAGTGTCTACTTTAAAGCCTAGTATATTAAATTGCAATGGAATAACCAGATCATTTTGAAAAATTAAAGGGAATCGACCTCTGACATCGTCATGGTTATTTCGCAAGATTTGAAAGGAAAAGTTCAGATGTATTTTAAGATACGTTCTCGTGGGGCTGTTTCTATGAAAGTTAGCTGAAATTAAAGCTTGAAGTGTCTACTTCAAAACCAAGTATATCAAATTGCAATAGAATGACGTTAAAATCTTGACACAACGATAATTTGGATAACCAAGAATTCCGTTATCAGAGAATTCGTAGAATCGAGACTTCGCTGCTTCTAACTCACTACACGCCTCTCGCGCGTTACTTTCCAGCGCGATTCTCCGCAGAAATCTCACCGCGGTACACGTCCACCGAAATTCGCCGGCAATATCGCGGGTGTCGCTCTTGTCATTCGGTTTTTCCGTAGCGGTGTAAGCCGCGCACCTTGCCGGCCGTCGGCGGCCGTAAACGGAAGCGCGGCGGAATCGTTTGCGCGTATAAGTGTGTCAATAGCACCCACATATAGTACGCATCACGGCTACTCACGTGGTAAACACACCGGTATGCCCGGGTGTATACCTCTCGGTGAGATTTCTCTCCTCTCTGTCTCCCTTGATCGCTCCTCCCCCCAGCCGTTTTCCCCGAGCCGGAGCCCGGCGCGGCACGGCGCGGCGCGGCGCGGCGCGACGCGGCGGACACACGACCGGCCTGCACCGAAGTCGAAGTCGAAAGAGAGGCAGGGGCTCCGGAGCCGCGAGTGTGTGCGTCCGGCGTTCGCACACGGGCGGGTGCACACAGCGGCGGGACGCGCGCCCACACACACACACACATACACGGAGAGAGGAGCCAGTCTCTCTCTCCCTCTTGGTCCCTTGGTCTAAGGCGACTTACGCCTACACGTTGTAGTTGCAGCATCCACACTTTGCCCTCCTCAGTCCAGCGCGTGCCTCCACGCGACCAACCACCACCTCAACCACTGCTCTCTCACTCTCGCGCAGGATCGCGGATAGTCGTCGCGGCACCGTCAATATCGAACCTCGGCGCCCCGCGGCACCGCCGTTGACAGTGCGTTTCGGCGAAACGGTGAACATACCCGGCGCGGCCGCACGGTCCGACGCGAATTACGTCGGCGAACGGTGCGTTTCCCGGTGCCGATACCGCGCCCGCCCACGCTCGTTTTCCACGACGGTTTTCCCCGGCGGCCTCTCGATCGGCCCGCGATCGCGCGCACGCCGCTCGAATCGCGATCGATAGGGGACCGCGCGATCCGTCGCGGCGGCGGAGATATTCGAACGCGGCGCGACGTCGACGCGACGGCGATTCCTCGCCACGTGTCAGTGACCAGTGAGACGGATCGTTGGTGCCGGTTTCAGTGTTCCGCGAGTGAAGCCGAGTGTCGCCGTTCCGGATTCTCCGGGGTGGAGAAAGAAAGAAAAGCGAAAGAAAAGCAACCGAGAGAAAGAAAGAAAAAAGAACGTTCCTTATCGACGGTGGGAAAGCGCAGTGAAAGTCGATCGACCGTGGCCAGAGAGCAGTCAGCCGCGAGAAGATTCGTTCGTCGGAACGGATCTCGCCGAGATTATTCGAGCGAAGATCGCTCGGGCCGATTGCGTGCCGAGCTCTCTCGCTGCCCGATTTTACGAGGATCGAGCCGGCCGAACAGAAGAAGCTCGGCTATCGGGTGACATAAACGGCAGCTTATGCGCCGCTCCGGCCGCGGGAAATCGCGCGTGATCGGGCCCCGGTAAACCGCGGCGATATCGGGCGTGTGCCTAGGCCGCGGAACGCGAGTCCGCGCGGCGCGGCGCGACGGCGATAAAGCGTTCGCCGAAACGGCGGTTTATCGATCACGCGATCGGATCTACGGCGCGTTCGGCGAGGCGTTCTCGCCACTTGCCGCGGCGTGGAACGGGAAACGGGTGACGCGCGCGGATTGGAAATCGGCGAGAGCGTGGGTCGACACACGGCGCCAACCTGTTGCTCAAGATCACACGCCTCGTAAGATCGGACTCGTTTCCATTTAGAGGGCTCGGCCGCTCGGGCACACTGGCCGGCCGGCTATCTTCCGAGCACGACGATGCCGACGCGATCGACACGCGGCAACTAATCGGGAGAGGCCCCCGAACTTGCCTGCGTCGCTTGCCTCCCGTCGACGTGACGGTTCACCACGGTCGTGTATCAGTTTCCGTGTATCGCGGCGAACTTTCCCGTCGGCCATCCATCATTTTCTCTCTCTCTCTCTTTCTCTGCGAGATCATCGCCGCCGATTAGGCTGCGAGACCCCGGCCGCGCCGACGGTGTGAATTAATCGAAATAATAACGACCCGCCCATTTCTATCGGCGGCGATCGGGCCCCGCGCGGGCCTAACGAACCCGACACGGACCGTCCATAATTCGGACAATCGAGACAGCCGGAGATCGGAGCGCGTTTACGGGTGCGAAGGACTGATGCGCGGCGAATTGAGGCGCGACGAATAAATGCGCGACGATTAGACGCGCGACGGGTAATTAAGCGCCGATTAATTGCGCGCCGAGTAAATACGCGCCTATTATTTACGCGCCGGTTGTCCACGCGCCGGATAATTGCGCGCCTATTATTTACGCGCCGAATAAATACGCGCCGGATAAATACGCGCCGATTAGATAAGCGCCGAATAATTGCGCGCTGAACAATTACGCGCCGAATAAAAACGCTCCGAATAATTGCGCGTGGAACGAATACGCTCCGAATAATCGCGCGCCGAACGAATACGCTGCGAACAACCACGCGCCAATTAATTAAGCGCCGAATAAAAGCGCGCTGAACAAAAACGCGCCGTATAAAAACGCGCGGCGAACAATCGCGCGCCGAATAAGGCTTGGAATATTGACAGTCGAGATGCGTGTCAACTCGGGAATCGTGTTTCTCGCAGCGTGGGCCAGCCTGATGTTGCCGTTGGCCGTCTCGACGACCAGGGAGCTTCTGGATTGCCGGGCGAACCTGACCGCAGCCATCCGCAACGACACCATGTTCATGCGGAAGGTCCGCCAGGCCGACTACATCTTCACCGGGAAGATCAAGGATCTCCGGGGCGGGCAGCTGCACGTGCGCGTCAAGAGGGCGATCAAGGGTGTGCTGAACGCCACCCTCGATCTCGCACTGAATGACACCTGCGGCCGATACATGAGACGCAGCTACACCGGCATCTTCATGGCGCGCCGCGACAACGGATTCGGGGATCATCGACACGCCGACAGGATCGTCATGCACTTCGGGCCCGTGCCGCTTACCCTCGCCAACCTGGACAGGCTGAACGCTGCGGTTAAAGGTGAGTACTTGAAATTTTCGGGGTGGTGCTGTTTGTTTTTTTAGGTGGTGGTTACGATTTCCTTTTTGTTTCGTTTTTTGTGGAAACGATTTATTTCGAAGGAACGATTCGGTTTGATTGAACGTTTGATTTTTTGACGAATGGACGGAGGATTTTTGTGCGGTTTTCTGTGGTTTGAAACGGTTGGGAGATTGAGAGCGTTTAGGTTGAGTTTAAAAGCGTTTAGGTTGAGTTTCAGAGCGTTTAGACTGAGTTTGAGAGCGTTTAGGCTGAATTTGAGAGTGTTTAGGCCGAGTTTGAGAGCGTTTAGTTTGAGAGCGTTTAGGCTGATTTTGAGAGCGTTTAAGTTGACTTTAAAAGCATTTAGGCTGATTTTAGGAGCGTTTAGGTTGATTTTAAGAGCATTTAAACTGAGTTTGAGAGCGTTTATAATAATTTTACGACCTTATATTATATAATATTACTCATACGTACGTTATAAGTATAAATATTCGCCGTATAAATCGCCTAAAACTCATGACAGACCAGACTTTTCCCAAATACAGTAATGTCTCTCTAATTGACGCTCGGATGGTCCACGAAAATGGACAATTTGCGAAGAGTTTTGCGTTTTTATAGTTGTCGAGAATCGGTAATTATAAAAACGAGACGCAAGACTCAAATTAATCTCGCATCACCGCTTTCCAATTTGTCCATTTCTGGGGACAATCTGAGCGTCAGTTAGAGAGACATTACTGCCGCGATTCGAACAACGCCGATTAAAAACAGACCCGTGGACTGACGGGCACCTTGTTGGATCGGTGAACGGTGTGCGGGACGTTCGCATTAGTTGTAAGAGGAAAATTGAAGGGTTTCGAACACGTGTGTGACAAGAAGATTGGAAGTTTAAACGAGGTTACCGGGCGGCGGCACGGTAGCCCGGAATGTTCGCCTCGGTAACGAACGATTGAACCCCTCTGGTGGGTACTCTAATGCGACAGATACGGTAGCCATGAAGGCTTACGGAATTAGTTATATTTTGTTGGCGACGCTGCCCGAGCCCCTTTTACGCGCGCGTATCAACGTCACAATGCGCCCCGAGATTTCACGTTTTATTATGACGCATAACACTATTATTTGCCTACCGGATTTGCTCCTGTCGGACACCTGCTTGCGCCCGCCTGACGGTTAATAAATTGAGTTCGATTTTTATGATCCCTATTGCAGAGCGGCGTGACTATGAAACGCGCGCGGATAGCGCGATGAAATATTTCATTACGTTTATCGCCGGTGAACGACTCACATTTTACGTTCGATGCAATGTAATTCGAAAACAAGAAAATATATCGAAACGGAAACTCGACGGAGCGTGCAAATACAATCGCGACTTCTGATTGTTGTCGTTGGTGGAATTGCGGCAGTTGTTTCGAGATTTTTTAGTGGAATGTGTGGGAAATAATAGGAACGATATGGACGATATAGTTATCCTTTTTCTTTTTTTATTTATTCGTTTTTCTCTTTATTGTCTTGGTGCAATTTAGTTTGTGTTTTTGGACAAAGCAATGCGTTTGTTACTCGCATAAAATAAATAATAATAGTACTAATAACTAATATGATAATTATATTATATTGTATTATGAGTAATGTAATAAATAGTAATATAATAATTATATCAGAAATATTGTGAGTAATACAATATTTTACATTATGTAATAATTATATGAGTAATATTATGAGTAATATAACAATTATTATATATTATTATTAGTAATATTATAAGTAATATAGTAATTATTATATAATATTTATATTGGCAATATTGGTAATACAATAAATATTATATAATACTTATATTAGTAATATTATGAGTATTACAATAAATATTGTATAATAATTATATTAGCAATATTATGAGTAATATAATAATTATTGTATAATAATTATATTAGCAATATTATGAGTATTACAATAAATATTGTATAATAATTATATTAGCAATATTATGAGTAATATAATAATTATTGTATAATAATTATATTAGCAATATTATGAGTAATATAATAATTATTGTATAATAATTATATTAGCAATATTATGAGTAATATAATAATTATTGTATAATAATTACATCAGTAACATTATGAGTAACATAACAATTATTGTACAATAATTGTATTAGTAACATTATTATATTACATCGGTAACGCGACTAATTATCATATTACCAGGAAGAAAATTAAACGCGACATTTTCATGCAAATTCCAACTCGTCATGTATTTTCTGAGCGACAGTGAGCGCCGTGGCTTCGTTCTGAGCGACGTGTTTTTCAGAAACGCAGTCATTTCGAACCGGAAAAGTGGAAAAGAAACCGGAGCGTTAAAGGGCAATTGGTCGGGCCAGGAATCACGCTCGAGGCGTAACGCGCACGAACCATGGGAAAAACGAACTGCTCCCATTTATTCCCAATTATTCGTAATGGATGGGTGTCGCGCGACGTTTTTCGCGACGACGGACCGAACGAACGGACGGACGGACGGAGGTGAGACGAAACGAGTCGGTTTTGATGAAACGAGAACCGGCAGCCGTGAAATAGTGTGCCCCCGATATATACATACCGTTTATGAATACATGAATACGCGAACGAGATGAATAGTTTCAGAAAAGTCCTAATAACGGTTAAATTGCTGTTCGTAAATTTCGCAGCCGCTTTCAGCTATGCAAATTCGTCCGCGGGCACTTCGTCTTCGCGCGCTCGCGTTTCTTTCGAAATGTTATTTTCTGCGCCACCCGTTCACTTTCCGTCGCCAGATTCTATTCAGCATCGAGCAGGTTTTCAAATTGACGCTTGTTTTTCGACGGCCGCGGAATTCGATTCTGTTTCTTCTTCTTTTTCAACGCGAAACGTTGAAATTTCCTCGCGACGAGCGTGCTCGTTACAGTTAATTGGCTGAGAAGAAGTACATGTTTGATTTGTTGCTTTGATATTCTTCGTTATTTGCACAGAAATTATTCGTTTCTTCCGTTGTGAGAGTCTTAGGAACGAAGGCTGATCGACGGCGTACAAGAAACGAAAATCGTTTCGTTCCATCGGCGAAATTATCGCGGTCGAAGGAGCGCTGATCAACGCAGCTGATTAATTTGATTAATTTTTAAAGGAATTATAGTGTCAGGGTTGAAATTATCTACTTTATAAAAGCGTTGTGTTTGGATAAAACACGAAGAAAATCACACACAGTGCAATTACCATAACTTGCACACTTATCGAAGAGATAAGCAACAGCCGATCTGCGAACCATTGGCGTCGATTACAATCGATTCGGAAAGTTAAAGGTTCCGAGGCGTCGATCGCGCATTAGCATTTCACAGCGAGCACCGGCTGAAAAGCGTGCACACGTTCGCGCTATTCACGAAACTCCGTTACAGACATTTGCTCATGTCTGAGATTGTTCTGCGACTCGGCGCGCGAGTGAAGTGGACGCGTGTCGGCGCGGCCGAGCGTTGTCCGCACTTTGCAGTCGCATAGCGTTCAAGGTCCTCACCCTCTCTCTAAACTGCTCACACATAGAGAGAAAAACCCGCCCGGTCTTCTATTATTAAACTATCGCAGAGCCGGCCTGAAAGTTCGCCGGTCAACCTCGGCGAATAAATTATGGCAGAGACCGTGTTCTCTCCGTTGCCGGCTTTCGAAGATCTCTACCGTAAGTGGCAACGGTCTCTGCCGATTGAAGTTCCGCCGATTGAAATAACAGCGAAGACGATGTTATCGCGACCATGATTGTTTGTACAATAATTATAGTAATTTTGTACTATCGTCTATTAATTTCATTGTGTATTAATAATTGTGCAATTTAAAACATTGAGGATATCAAAAGAAATTGAAGCTGTTGACGCGTTAATTCGAACATACCAAAATTATTATTAAAATTATTAATATTATAGACCATTATAGTCGATCCTTACGTAATTAATTTATATAATCAATTATTATATATTATAGAAATTATTAAGAAATTATTAAAATTCTTTCTTACGTCTTGCAATCGATGCAGACAATTTTTATTTTGCACAAAGATCCGCGGTCTAATTATTACGATATCTCTATCACATGCATATACTATCGTGTGAAAGAGTTTTTAATTTTTGTCAAAAATCTCTCTCTCTCTCACTCTTTTTCCTTTTTTAATCGTTAATCGCCTTCAAACGTAGTATCTTCACCGTAACGGTGACGCGGCGGACCCGAAATTGCGTCACCTACGGAGAGAATACCGTACTTGTGACAGCGATAAATTCAGGGACGATCTGTCGGGGGCAACACCGGTGTCGAGTGTCGCGTCTAGCCGAGACAAAGCACAGGTCGGGTCTATTAGCGATATTAATGTAGGAATTATCAGATGAGATACGAAGATATTGGCTGGCCGGCGTAAAGGGTCGAATGATTTATTTAATAACGAAGGGGTTAAACGCGCAGCGGCGTCGGCCAGGTTTCCTCCTTTTTCGAAGATCTCCGCTTACAGGAGGGAGACGGCCCCTTGGTGTCAGCGAGGAAGGTGTCTCCGTGGGACACTGATGAATAAAAGCGCGTCCACGGAGACCCGCGGGCTGCGCGACGCGCACCCTAATCGTTCAATCTCGGTGAGTTACAATGCCGCCAAGGATATCATCGTTCCCAGCCGAATCGCCTTTTCCTCTCCGTCATTTGCAAGTCGATCGCGGCAGCTCGCGAACGAGCTTAGGCCACGGCTGCCAATTACTGTGCCCTGTTAACAGCAGTTTTCGCCGCTCGGCGGAGATTTAGCAATTTAAATGACATTTATTAAGGAGTTTCCGCTGCAACTACCGGGCCCCAAATGCAACTGATGCACATTGATTTATAACAATGACGAGATTGGATTTATTTCACTTGAATAGTAATAGTAATAGCATGGTTTGTATTATATGGTTTAATAATAATAGTTCATGCTTAAATTGCAACCCTTTGTACTCGAGTGGCGACCCAAGGCGCCGTTAAAAAAATTATTACGTCTCGTTTCAAAATAATGTCGATATTATCAAGTTTGTTTATATCTAAAAAAAAATTGTTCAAAGCGTAACAGTCGCACGAGTCGCAAAATTCAACGTTGTATGCATAAAACACACTAGGTTATATAAGATGGAACTTCAGGTCGGAAAAAATTTTAGGTCATTTTGGATTTAGAGTTAAAATGGCGCCGAGCGCAAAGGGTTAACATATCTGTTATCAACGATCGATCGATTTTTAATGAGAGAATTCGACGCGCCTTGATTTAACGATAAATACAAATTAATTAATCGTGCTCGAAAATACACAAAAGGCACGGTGATCGGTTACTCTAGCCACAATAACTGGCTCCGCCACCCTACTGTCGTAAAACGTATCCCGACGGGTTTCGGAGAAACGGCCGCGCGTCGTCTGTAATTAGACATTTTTCTCGGGCGCCTGGCGTCGCGCGCCGCGAGCGAAATTCAGATTAAACCGCGGCGGCCGAACGTCGCTCAGCCGTTACGGAAGCGTTCGTTTGAAATAATGAAAGGGTTAACGCCGGCGTCGGGCCGGGAAAATCGCCGGCGAGCTTTAGCGGCGACGGAATGGCCGGCGGAGTGCCGGCGGACAGGATTGATTAGCACGGCTGTTCCTTTCCGCGAGTTTTTCCCGGAGCCGAGCCGAGCCGAGCCGAGCCGCGCCGCGCGCGTCGTCGAACTCTCTTGTTTTGCCCGCAGACTCCGTCAATCCGGCGCCTCGATAATCACTGTGTCGCATGTCCTGGCGTTCTTGAAACGCCTCTGAAAACGACGCACTCTCTCTTCTTTCTTCTCGTTCTTTCTCTCTCTTTTTCTCTCTCCCTCTCTTTCCCGGCTAGGATTCGATATTCTAGCCAGAATTGGACACAAAATTGATGGACGGCTGATTTAAGCTGATTTAGTAATTGCCATTGGTAATTGTTAATCGCGATCGAAACAGCGCTGTTAATTGTTAATCGGGATTATTTCGTTTGAAAAGGGGGATGACGCATAATCGAGCCACTGAAACATGTAAAAATTACCTTTTTTCACCTGCTTCTGATTTCAATCTCTCGTTTAAATCGTAACAACGACAAAAATCGTTTTAAAAGCTGATCGCATACATTTTGTCAGGGGTTGTACAACGAAATCCAAGTCCATAATATCAGCTAATTAAGACCAGAGCTAAATAGCCAAAAAATAGCCAAAAATAGGTTTAAATTTAATCAAATAAACATAGATAATATCGGACAGGCGAGCGACTAGTTATTTGGTCGTCGCTTTAGCCACCCCTGCTCCATATCGATGAAAATTAATCGCTGCTCCGTAATTAACAATTAACCCCTGCCCCGTATTTATTCAAACTTCTCGCTATTTTTACTCTAATAATATTAATAAATAAATAATAATATATAAATAATATATAAATAAAATAATATTAATAATTTTTACTCTAATACATATGCTCTTGGATGAACAAATTCGTTCGATTATTTTCCACGAAATAATCGTCACAACCTTCAGCCACTTCGTGAAACGTAAAACGCGAAACGTCGGTCGTTTCGACCGACAGGGTTGATTCAGCGTCGAAAATTCTCTTAATCGAGGATTCATAAAATCAGCGATCCGATACTATGTGCATCCATACATACATATATGTATATTCGTTCGCGAGCATCCACGGTCGAATTACACGAATATTGCCGCGAAATACGTCGTTCGGAGTGAAACATAAAATGTCTGGATGTACGTACACCTACGCGCGATACTACATTTTCGCGCGTTCGAACCACATTACGATCCGCAAAGCTAAATCGATAATTTCGCCGTGCAACACGCGGATGATAAGCTCCATCACCATAAACCAAGCGGAATAACTGGACGCTCGCGGTCGGAGAAATCACCGTTG
Source organism: Megalopta genalis (assembly GCF_051020955.1). Taxonomy (NCBI): domain Eukaryota; kingdom Metazoa; phylum Arthropoda; class Insecta; order Hymenoptera; family Halictidae; genus Megalopta; species Megalopta genalis. The sequence goes on from NC_135017.1 coordinate 19,270,057, forward strand.
GTAGAAACTGAAAAGACGGATTTACCCGCGTTACAGTCGGCCAGGCCAAATCGACGATTTCATCGGGCACCGTAGACGAGATAAGCCGCGCACGCGGCCATAAACCAAGCGAAATTCGCAGACAGAGACGACGCCTGGTAACGTCGCCGCGTAGAAACTCGCGTATCCCTCATCCTCGGCGGAACTCGGATTTTCTCAATATCGTAGTCCATCATAAACATTTTGAATCCGCGATTCATTGTTCATCGTAAATCCGCGCGCAGCTCGTAACCCGATACCGCGCCCTGTCCATTCACGAACTTCCCCGAACGCGCGCGCTTATCTAGCAGTTCAGCCACGGTATTACCGTTCGCATCGTTGCCAGCTTCCCATTACGTTATCTTCATCTGTCTCCTGGAAGAAATATCGTTAGCTCGAGCTTTCCTTTCCGATTCAATTGGCCGCGGACGAGCGAGGCTTTCCGTCTCCGCGCGCGTCTCCCGTCTCTTTCTCTCGGCCGCCGTTCATGTTCGGCCCTGTCCGCCTCGATCAGCTCGATCGTGCCATGCCGGCTTGGAAACCGGCTTTTTCTGTCCAAAAGAGAATTTTTTCCGGGTTTAATGTATCGGGAAAATTCTTTTCGCCACCAGGCGATAATTATCAGGTTGCGCAACGAGGCCGTTCGCGTTTTTCTTGTAAGAGGGTATGGAAGCGGTCGTCGACGCGAACGGAATTATTAGAGAATTTTAGACCGATCTATTCTATCTTGAAGTAGACACTTTCAGCTTTCGTTTGAGCTAAGTTTCATGGAAATAGTCCCGCGAGAACGTATTTTAAAATTCATGTGAACTTTACCTTTTAAATCTTGCGTACACCGTGACGATGTCAGAGGTCGATTCTCTTTAATTTTTCAAAATGATATCGTCATTCTATTGCGATTTAATATACCACGTTTTAAAGTAGACACTTCAAGCTTTAATTTCAGCTAATTTTCATAGAAACAACCCCACGAAAACGTATCTCAAAATTTATCTGAACTTTACCTTTTGAATCTTGCATACACCACGACGATGTCAGAGGTCGATTCTCTTTAATTTTTCAAAATGATATCGTCATTCTATTGCGATTTAATATACCACGTTTTAAAGTAGATACTTCCAGCTTTCATTTAAGCTAAGTCGCATAGAAGCAGCTCTATGGGAACGTATTTTAAAATTCATGTGAACTTCTCCTTTAAAATCCTGCATACACCACGACGATGTCAGCGGTCGATTCCTTATAATTGTTAAAAATGATCTCATCATTATATTGCAATTTAATATACCACGTTTTAAACTAGACACTCCAAGCTTTAATTTCAGCTAAATTTTATGAAAATAGCTCCACGAAAACGTATCCTAAAATTTATCTGAACTTCTCCTTTGAAATCTTGGAAACCCCATGACGATGTCAGAGATCGATTCCCTATAATTTTTCAAAACGATATCGTTATTCTATTGCAATATAATATACCACGTCTTAAACTAGACACTTCCAGCTTCCGTTTAAGCCAAGTTTCACGGAAATAGCCCCGCGAAAACGTATCTTAATCTGCGACACCGTTAAAAATGGTTACATCGTATACAAAAATAATGTTCACATCGCCGAATCTGTGTTTCTCATTAAAAAAAAAAAGAACTATTAAAAGCGTAATTGTTGCACGAGTCACGAGGCTCGATCTCATACGCACAAAATGCAATGAGTTCACGTGAAACAGAAGCACAGTGTATAAGTCAGAAGAAAAACTACTTTACATGTAAAATTAAAACAGCTTCGAGAGCGCGAATAGTTTATCATTCCGTCGAGATCTTTTTTTTCGCGATCTCCGCGAGAACACTGGATTCCCGATGGGAACGAATCGAGCAGCGTGCCGTTGACGGGCACCGTGGGAAACGGCTCGGTATTTTTCTGAGCGGTGCGGCGCGCCGCGCGATCCGCTCGGCCGGAAAATGGCAACCGCTGCTACCTGCGACACCTGGTCCGCTCGCTGCTCTATAGCCGTCGCCCACGCGGCCGTGTACGCGAAGCGCGTATGGCCGCGTCACTTGATGCGCGTTTTCAATGCGACAGGCCACGGTATTTCTGCGTGGACTCGCGCGACCGAGCTAGCCAGTCCTGAAAGTCGATTCGAGACTCCGCGCGCGGGTCCGCTCGCTCGCTCGCTCGCTCGCTTGTTGACTCGCTTGCTCGCTTGTTCGCTCGCTCGCTCGCTCGACTCCGCGCACCGAGAGATTCGAGACTCGAGTCTCGAGGGATCAGCATAATACGAGGCCGGCCTACGCGTTTTCGCCAAGCTGTGCCAACACGCCGCGCCGGCACGCCCTACCTACATAACCCGACGCGCGGTCCAGGTGTGCCCGATTTTGAGGATTTTCACCCCGCAGCCCTCTCGCCGGGATCGCCGTTCCTCTCCTACGCCGCGAATACTTTCCGCGTACCGACCGCCGCCCCTGCTCCCCCGGCTCTAATGTATTCCAATCCGAATGAGAAATTTGTATTCTATTCATATTTTAATTGCGGAATATATTCCAGCTAGGCGGCTCTTGTACGCCGCGGTATCGTGATCGGAATTTTAATACTTTGACGGACCGGTGTCACGCGTCCCTGACTTCCACCCTCTACCCCGTAGAGTCTACGGCGCGGTGCCAACCGGTGGAGCATAGTCTTCGGAGCGCTGGCTCGATTGCGCTTCGCAGATTTTTTGAAATGATTCGCCACGGATATTGGTAGAAACGTATGGTAATTGGGAAAGAATTGTATTTATTATATAGTATTATTGTGTAATTATGTCTCGCATAGCATACGGTTAAATGAAATACATGAAATAGAGCAAGAAAATAGTATGATTTAAAACAAAATAGAATAAAATAGAATAGCATGGAATACAGCAAATTAAATTCAAATAAAATACAGTAATTTAAAGTCAAATAAAATATGATAGAATAAAATACAGTAATTTAAAGTCAAATAAAATACAATAGAATAAAATACAGTAATTTAAACTCAGATAAAATACAATAGAATAAAATACAGTAATTTAAACTCAGATAAAATACAATAGAATAAAATACAGTAATTTAAACTCAGATAAAATACAATAGAATAAAATACAGTAATTTAAACTCAGATAAAATACAATAGAATAAAATACAGTAATTTAAACTCAGATAAAATACAATAGAATAAAATACAGTAATTTAAACTCAGATAAAATACAATAGAATAAAATACAGTAATTTAAACTCAGATAAAATACAGTAAATTAAATTCAAATGAAATATAATAGAACGGAACACAGTAAATTAAACTGAAATAAAATACAATAGAACGAAACACAGTAATTTAAACTGAAATAAAATACGATAGAACGAAACACAGTAATTTAAACCGAAATAAAATACAATAGAACAAAACGTAGTAATTTAAACTGAAACAAAACTCAATAGAACAAAACACAGTAAATTAAGCTCAAATAAAATACAATAGAACAAAACACGGTAAACTAAACTAAACTAAAATACACTAGAACAAAGCACAGTAAATAAAACTGAAATAAAGAACAATAATGAATACACGCAACGAATTTAAAATCATACCACTATAAACATCTTCAACGGTGCAGTTGTAAAAACGCCCCGCCGTCCGAGGGTTGATAAATTTCGCGTGAGATATTGATACAAAACATAAAAGAAAGAAACAGAGAAAGCTCGAACGACGACAACGACGACGGCGATGCGAGCTCACAACATTGCGACCGTCGAAGACAGGCCGCTGCGCGGTCATTACGTCGCGCGATTCATCCCGGGTGAAAGTAATACATTTATTCGGCGTCGCGGATGATTGTCCCGTTTATGGGATTAGCAACGGGTCCCGATTTTGATGTCCGGGCACGGCGGGCTTTGATCTCGCACGGCCGCGGAGCGCGGCGGAACGCCGTGGACGCGCGGTCGAATGACACGCGGCATTAAGTGCCGCGGTTATAAATTGCAATTACCGATCCGTACGGGACGCGTGCGCCACCAAACTAGCTTTCGCTCGCTTCGTCTCGCCTGTCAGAAGAAATTGAACCCGCGAACGCGCGCGGCCTTCTAAACGCGATGCGGCGCGGCGCGGCGCCGTGGATCAGCCCCGGATCTCCGGGATCCACGAGCGATTTATCGGGCCAGATAATTCACGGGAACAAGGTGTCACGGGAGGAATACTTAACGCCCGTGAAACTCGAGTCCCGCTTGAGTTACGCGGCCAAATGATACGGCTCCGCGCGATCGCGCTCCCATCGGCCTCGCGCGCGCGAAATTCGCGAAACAATTTCGCCACCGCCGTGATCCTGCGGCTCTATTTTCCGCGAAGTTTGTAGAAATTATTTGCAAATGAAGCAGAACTTTAATTAACCTATGTACTGTTTAGTTGGGGTATTTTTTGACTTCTGCTTGAAGCAGTTCAATGTAACAGTTTTTTTTTTATCAAACTGATAGTACACTCCTTCGTTAATTTATGTACTTCTGACGCATTCTTTTATTGGTATTGCGGTGCTTTTGTTTTACTATATTTAGGCTAGTTTATTTGTGCGAGATCAAACTTCTCGCTTAATTGAGAAAAATAGGAAATTGGATGAAAATTTCTCTCGCGTTTTAACTATTGTAGAAAATCGAAAATAATGTAACAACGTCCTCAAATTGTTTCGACATCTTTACGATTTTATGATTCGCCTAAATGCATAAAACCCGCAGACTAATGATATCAAGAAAATCTTGATATTATTTCACCCTCGAGAAGTCCAGAAAATCAATTTTCTATGCAAAGAAAGCCAAAAAATAAAATCAATCTTATTTGCGAACTTCAGAAGGATAAATTTCGATAAATTAGGATATTAGGATAAATTTGTTTTAAAAACGCCGAACACATTTGATTCGAGAAAGACGAGCATTTAACTTGAAAAAAAGGTGAACATTTAATTCGGAAAAAGCTGCGTATAAAAGTACTAATTCGGAGTTCAAAGGCTGCGGGAAAATCTCTCGAAAACGTGACAATCGAAAAACTGTCAATTTTCAGTTCGATCGAAAGACGTGTTTCCGTTTGAAAAAGCGTGCGTCGGTGGACACGCAGCCTAACGTTCGACTGAACAACGCGAGCCAAATATGGGTCATTATGCAATTAGCCGGTTGGAACGCGGCTATCCGTTTCGGATCGGGCCGAAACTATATATCATAATCCACAACGCAGCAATTTCACGGTGCGTTTGCGGGTTAACCGGTCGACGGGGACGAAGCGTCGAAGAAGGGAGGCAGGCAGGCCCCCGATCTTGACGCGTCCCGCTTCCGTCCGCGCGTCCGTTTTTTTCGTTCGATCGGATATCGATCGAGGAATTATCATCGTCGGCGTGTCTCGATCTCGGCGCGGCGAGCTCTTTATACGCTTGTACGGTTCTCGCTTCTCGCGGAGCGTAGGCGCGAAGATAATTACCGTTTCGAAATCGTACACCGGCGGACGTTGATGGAACCGCGGCGTCGTAACAATAGTCGCAAACCCGATCCACGATTCATTGTCGAGACTCTCTTTTCAATCGTAGATATGGCACGATCTGGAAGCCTAGAAAAAAATCTATTGTTCCGGCCACACTCCCCCGTATAAGGATGACTGCGCGCGAATCGCTATGACAAGCCGCGCCGCGGAGTTAGAACGCATGGGTGGCGTTCGTTAGAGTTGGGTGTCGATCACCGATCCGATCTAACTGTAATCGAGCTGGATATGAATTTTATGATTTATTATGATTTCTTTTAACTTTGCATAATATTTATTTTTTCGTTTTACTGCGATTTTTACGCGAGAACACTCTTTTGTTTCGTCGTAAGTGCTTCAGTTTTGCTGTTACGGCGAATTCTCCCCAATTGTCCCTCAGCTTGGAAACGAAAATAAATGAATTTAATATTCTATCGTATTTTCATCCCCAAGTTGAACGACAATTGGGGAGAATTTGCTGTATTTTGTATTTGATTGAGAAAAATTCTGAACAAATGTTCCATCGCACAAAAATTAATCCGAATAAAATTTGTATTCTGCGCTATCGAATGAACATTCGATCGAATAACAATTTATCTATGTTAAAAATATATTCGAATGATACTGCGTTCGAATAAGAATTCATTCGGAAGGGAATGAAATAATTGAAAATAGTGAAGAACAATATAAAATAAAATTATGTGTACAAAATAATTGAAAAATAATTAATTCGGATAAAAATGATGCAATATAAACCCTTTTTGCAGACAATCGACCGCTAAAATTCCCCCGAAGTCAGTGCAATTTAATTAACCAAACCTACAGCTATAAAGTTACAATTTTATCACAGCGAATGACATTAGAACTCTTTCGCATCCGAACGATCCTAGTCAGATCCAGTTCGTTCGAGTATATTGCAACGAAAATGAACGTTCAAAATCGGTAAAAAAAATTAGCGTCACCGATATTTGACGAAACGCTTCGCTCGACGTGTTAAGGGTTGTTTCGTTAACACGTCGAGCGCCACGCGAATTCTTAAGGAAAATCCCCGTTCAGGCCACGCGCGTTTTTAGTTTTATATCGTTACGAATTACTCCACTTCTCTCGCGGCATTTTATTTACAATAAAGAATATTAACTACAACACAATTCGATACAATTACAATTCAGATCTTTCAGAAGTGGGATTGTTGATCGTTCGACAGTCCGATCTCGACTCTTCGATCGTCCTTTGATGATACTCTTCCGTGGCAACCCCTATCTTCTATTATTCTTTAAGGAGTTGTTCACAACAGGGCAGTTTCACATTACAGCGACTTGATTTGGACAAGTCGCCGTGACAATATCATATTGTACACTGTCAGCCACCGGTGGTTGACGCGGCCTAAACGGAGGAAAGTTCGCTATCAGCCACCGATGGCCGACGCGGCACGGTCGACGTGTTAACCGGTCGAAAATCTGATCGATTAACTTATCCACGGCGACTACAAGGAGTATTACAACGTAACGATCACCTCCATCAGGATCGAATTCAGACTCGCGCCCTTAACGGCGCGCTACCGTCTGTTTGGATTACCGCGTTACGTTCGGCTCGCGTCGCGCCGGTTTCTTCGCCGCGATGCAAATTACGGTTATAGAACTCGCGGCCGTAATTTATAGGCTCCAGAGGCGGATACCGGCGGCCCGTTCTTATCCCTCTCTCTCTCCCTCTCCTTTTAGCCGAGGTGCTAATTAAATCTTTGACCACTATTTGTGTAGCCGCTCGCGCCATAGACGATTCGATTTGGGTACTTTGCTATATAAGGAGCGAAATTATAATAGCGTCGTATTATGATTTAGAGACCGGGCATAACTTAGCATACGCTCGCACGGTTCCCGAGCCTATAAATCAGCCGGAACGCGTGTTTTATTGCGAGAAGTGAAAATGGACATCGGTCGTTACCGGTCGGATTACTATAAATTAACGCCTTAATTAACTTCTCCGGAGTCTACGCGTCGCGAAAAATAAAAGAGAAACCACACGGTGTTCCGTGAAATTGATCGATGCCGGAGTCAATGTTGCCGTGGCTCGTTCCTTTGGACTCCGGCGTTGTCTTTATTATTTTTATCCTTTTTTTTATAGGAACGAAATTATTATGCATTTTATTTTTGATAGGAGTTGCAGAATATTGGGATTTATTTGATTTTCAGTGGGAATAACAGGAAGCATTGTTTATTTCATTTTCAATAGGTATAACAGAGAGTATTGTGTATTTTATTTTCAATAGGAATTACAAATATTATTTATTTTACTTTCGATAGGAATAACAGAAATTATTTATATTATCTTCAATACAAGTCAAAGAAATTATTATTCATTTTTGCACATCATTTTCTCAACTATTAATCGCGTGCTCCCTGTTAATCGACCCTTAGGCTCCGAGATTCCGAATGGGGTCGTTAAAAATTGATTCGAGATTTATTCGTGAATAACAGGAAGTATTATGTATTTTATTTTCAATAAGAATAACAGAAATGATTTATTTTACTTTCGATAGGAATAACAGAAATTATTTATATTATCTTCAATACAAGTCAAAGAAATTATTATTCATTTTTGCACATCATTTTCTCAACTATAAACCGCGTGCTTCCTGTTAATCGACCCTTAGGCTCCGAGATTCCGAATGGGGTCGTTAAAAATTGATTCGAGATTTATTCGTGAATAACAGGAAGTATTATGTATTTTATTTTCAATAAGAATAACAGAAATTATTTATTTTACTTTCAACACGAATAACAGAAATTATTTATATTATTTTCAATACAAGTAAAAGAAATTATTATTCATTTTTGCACATCATTTTCTCAACTATTAATCGCGTGCTTCCTGTTAATCGACCCTTAGGCTCCGAGATTCCGAACGTAGTCGTTAAACATTGATTCGTGATTTATTCGTGAATAACAGGAAGTATTATGTATTTTATTTTCAATAAGAATAACAGAAATTATTTATTTTACTTTCGATAGGAATAACAGAAATTATTTATATTATCTTCAATAAAAGTCAAAGAAATTATTATTCATTTTTGCACATCATTTTCTCAACTATTAATCGCGTGCTCCCTGTTAATCGACCCTTAGGCTCCGAGATTCCGAACGGGGTCGTTAAACATTGATCCGTGATTTATTCGAAACGTTCGAGAAAAACAACATCTATTCACCGGCGACAGTCCACAGAGAATGAGTCAACAAACGATCCGCCTAACGCAAAGCAAATTATGCTTACCGGTGGTGTGGATTTCTCACGCGACTCAAAAACCGCCTTGATTAATGGATCATTCTTTTCTTAATAATCGCGATCTCACGAACCCAGGCTTTCTCGGTACATTATGCAGCCTTGTAACGGTCGAACTGTTAAATTATTTATCAGCCCAGTTAATTGCCGCGTTCGCGCGTTGATTGGAACGTTCATGAATACGAGCGTAAAAACGGAACTCTGATTAACATAAGATCGCGGCGGGGTATAACTAAGCCGCGTTCCGTCGAAAGTGACAACGTTGTTATGTACCCAGTGATTGGGATAAATTGGTGCGCCCTAATTGCGCCGCTAATTCCCGGCTCTTTATTTTTGCCGATCTTATGAATTTTTAATAGAAACAAACGCGCGACGCTCTGGGCGCTCGGAAATCATTTTGCGGGAATCGCGCGAACGAGGGTTGTTTCGCTGGAAAACCGTTGGGCAACCCTTTCTGCTTTTCTTCTCTGTTGTTATTAAACTCTATATTTATTATTATTTATTATTATATTATTTTATTTTATTATATAAATTCATATGAATATTTGTTTGTATTATTATACATATTATATATATATAAGTAATATTAATTATATATATTATAAATTATTATAATATGTATAATATAATATAATAATATTATATTATTAATAATATAATATAATATAATTAATGTTAATTATATTGTATCATTATTTATTAGTATTCTGTCTCATCGAGTTCGTATTATTAACATTAAAAATACCACGGTCAAGTGATTCTTATTTTAGGTTCCTTATTTCATAAAAAACTCGTGAAAGCATTTTTATGAGAAATGATCGAATAAATTTATGAAAAAAGAAAAATATATCGATTGATATAATATAATAATATATCATTGAAGCACAGCTACCGTAGTAAAAATTATACGAAAACTGTCTGTCGTTTGCACAATTGTACAATTCAGTTGCATCGCAATAATATTACTGTGTAACCACATTTTATTTGAATCGACCGTCCGCTCTGGCCATTCGATATTTTCACTAAAAATTCATACATCATACATATTAATTATTACATAATTAACGACGAGACCATGAAAGGAGCTCGCTGTGACCCGTTCTTTCGACGAACACGAACCCTTTTTAGCCCCAAACTCGTCGCACAAAATAACTTTCCGGCGCGTTCAAATAAATACGTAAGCCAGACTAGGTGGCGAAGTATGCGCGGCTGATTTAACAAGGTTATTCGGCGGGACGGTAACGATCCGCGAAAATTGTCTCTAATCGGTTCTTAAGCAGATTGCCACGTGTAATCGCGCGCGGTTCAATGCGTCTGTCACCGTGTCGGGGTCCCAACAGAGGCTGATTCCGAGGGATTAGTCGGCGAGAGTCCGTCGGTCCGTGCGAGGTTTACCGGACCAGTGGCGGCGAGGAGTGGGGGGTGGTGGGGAAAAGGGCCCGTGTTGCTCGTGTTGCCGTGCCGTTCTTCTCCGGGCTGCTTCTGCGACCGGGTAGGCGGCTGATTGCACAGCGACGAGTATGCACCGAGGGTGCGTATTATGCACGCTTTGTAAGCCGAGCTGCTGAAAAATTAGTCGCGGGCTCGCATCGCGTGGCCGGCCTGTCCTCTGAAGTCCCGTCTCCCGTCCGCTCCGGTAACTTAATACAGGCGCGGAGGGGACCCCGGCGTGTTTCTCTATCGAAACGGCAAAACAAACAAAACGCTCCGGTCGCCGCGACCGGAGAAATCAAGCCCGTGTATCGGGGACGAAATTAGGGTAATTTCGTTCGGGCAACAATATTTAAAGATGCCACCAGCGGACGTCTTTATTCCTCTCATTTGCATGGGAATTCGTTTCGGAACGATATCCACTCTTTTTAAGATTTCCTCGTCGCCTCCAGGATCGTCCCGGGAACCGTTTAACAGCCGCCTTTCTTTAATACCTTGTTTTTCTGTCGCCTCCTCGTGGACGACGATTATGCTCCGGCTTTTCCGCCGCTGAAACATATCGGGCCGCGTTCCGCCGCGCCTCGACGCGTATTGGGCCTGTTGGGCCTGTCGTACCGGCGCGACGGTCGTAGGTGGAATTTACGTTCGGTTTCCCTTGGGTCTTTCTTTCTTTGGACGGAGCAACAGATGTTGTATTATGTAACTGTTTTTGTTTTCTTTCAGCGATATTGTACTTCGTGATATTTATTAGTGTTTAATTGGTTGGTTCGGTTTTGTTTCATCGGTGGAGCCAGTAACTGCTATTATTTCAAGACTAATTCATTGTTGTTATTATTAGTAGTATTATGTTTTATCAGTAGGAGCAGATATCTGTTGTTATTGCTACATTAATTCTTTATTAGTGTTATGGTGCATTATTGTATTATTTTTGTATTATTTTATTATTATTGGTATTATATTTTATCAGTAAAAGCAGCATATGCTATAATTGCAAGACTGATACTTTACTATTACTATATCGTATTATTATATTATTCTCGCATCATTCTGTTATTATTATTAGTATCATATTTTATCAGTAGAGGAAGCATATGCTATAATTGCAAGACTGATACTTTATTATTACTATATTGTGTTATTATATTATTCTTGCATCATTCTGTTATTATTATTAGTATTATATTTTTTATCAGTAGAGGAAGCATATGCTATAATTGCAAGACTGATACTTTATTATTACTATATTGTATTATTATATTATTCTTGCATCATTCTGTTATTATTATTAGTATCATATTTTATCAGTAGAGGAAGCATATGCTATAATTGCAAGACTGATACTTTACTATTACTATATTGTATTATTATATTATTCTTGCATCATTCTGTTATTATTATTAGTATCATATTTTATCAGTAGAAGCAGCATATACTGTAATTGCAAGACTAATTCATTAAACCAGGCGAAACTACCCTCTAGATTACAGAATATAATATAAACAGTGATTCAATTCGAAAATACATAATAAAAATTCCCATTGAAGATTCCTGAGTCATAGAACAAAATTGATGTCGTTGCCATAGGAGTTCTCATATCTGATAATTCTGTTATGACAATTGCGACGACCATAAAGATTGCGGCGGGTATCCCCTCTTAGTAAATGACGGCGTCTAAGAGACACCCATTGATTGATCTAATCTATAGTGAAACAACTCTTGCTAGGATCAGCGAGGGGCGAAGATATTATCTCAAGTTATTATTATTGTTATTATTAAGAGTTTCAAACCGCGTAACTTTCTCGAGTTCCATCGATTCCGATGGGTACCGATTCGTCGACATGCTAAAAGGGGTGCACGTGACTCGCCGATGGAATCCCGACACCGTCGAACCTAACACCTCTTTATTCCTCGGCCCGCCGCCTCGTCGTTTCACAGTTACACACCTTTCGGCTCTCCTCCGCTCGCGTTCGGGGCCCCTTTTTGTCACGCTCACGCGTTTCCAGGATTATTTTCTCAGCCGCGCATTCGCTCGACGGTTCCCGCTTTTCCCTCGGCCAAGAGAGTCGAAAAAGACCGGGAGACGCGTTTCCGGATGCTGGGTGTCACCGGCCTCTATACCCCCTCACCTTAACGGAGCGATAAAAGCTTTTAACGACGACGGGATTCGTGGCGCACCGTCGCGGAACAAAGAGGGGGGTCGGGGAAAGAATCTCACCGATGCTAACAATATCGACGCGACTGGATTCAATCACGGCGACCGTAAATCCGGGGTTCTACGAATTTCCCGGCGATAATTTTGCCGTCATTATTTATTGGCGGCATGCGGATCTTTCAAGCGAAAGGCGAGATTTTTATTTGGCGTACAAATATATTTTAATATATTAAATATTAATATATGTTTTCTTTATTAATATAATTTCAGTAAGTCGTTAATAATACGCAAATTATATAAATATATAATTCGGTCATTATGGTGTGTTTTTAAATAATAAATTCTAAGAAATAGCTAACTAGCAAGAAACAAAAATTGAAACCAAGAAGAACATTGTTTCTTTTATGAATGAAATGCTTCGGTTATAATATCATAATATATTATATAATGTTTTAAAAGAAAGAAACACATTTTTATATTAAAATTTTGTTAAATGTAACGGAAACGCGATTAGATCGTAATAATTCCCAAGAAAGAAAATAGACGATTTATATTTATTTTTGACTAAACGTTAAAAAACACTAGAATAGCGTTCATACTTAACAGAATTCATACGTTCATACTTATTATCAAAAGTCTCCGTCGCGTGTGAGTCTTCGACTCTCGTCGAAGTATGGCAACGGGCTAATTCGTTCGGTTTTATAAAAATAGCATAATTCCATGTTCGGTGGCCCGTCCATATTCGCCGACGTTCGTCCACGCGGCGCGTTGAAATCAGCACCGTTAAACAGCTGCGCAAGCATTTCCGTGGGTGCAATATTTATGGCGTAAGAGAGCCGATCTGTCATGGCGGAGCCATTTCGATCCCGTGAATTCCGACACCGTCGCCCGAAGTTACGACACACAAATAGAAAAGGGACGCGGTGCGTTTCCCGGCGCATGCTGCGGAGGCTTCGACGGCTCTAGATCCGAGTACAGGGTGTCCCAAAAATGTCTCGCAATCCGGAAATGGCGGGTTCCTCGGATCATTCGAAGCAACTTCTTCCTTTACAGAAATTTTCTCCGAGGCACCGTTAACGAGTTATCAACGAAAAACAGTGACCAATAAGAATCGAGTACGGCTGACGCGAGGCGGCCCAGCGCACGAAGCCCAGTTCCGCTCATTGGCTCGGTCGCCTCGCGCCAGCCGAGCTCGCCTCTCATTGGTCACTGTTTTTCGTTAATAATTCGTTAACGGCGCCTCGGAGAAAATTTTTGTAAAGGAAAAAGTTGCTTCAAATAACCTGAGGAACCCGCCACTTTCGGATTGCGAGACATTTTTGGGACACCCTGTATGTACATACATAGATCCTTGGATCATCGGGTTGCCTTAGGGCATGGACCCAATCTCCTCCGATTTGCCGGGACCCCGAAAATGGACGCGGGGGTAACTCATTTATTTGAGCACCGGAGGCCGAGCGCAGCGATTCCCCGCTCCTCGAATCGGGCCTAATTAAAACATTTCATTTGACGCCGTCGGTGTTTCCAGACTTTCTCACGGGCCAGCTGTTCACACGTTCAGACCTGAGACGGTCGGCCCAGAGAGAGAGAGAGAAAGAAAGAGATCCGTAAAAAACGCACTCGAGACGGTCCTGAGCGTATTTTCACGATAAGCCCTCGACCGCGGTGGCCCTTCTGGAACTTCCTGGAAATATCGTTGATTAAGCTGCTACTCGGCGCGGAACCTTCTCTCTAATTTCTGGCTGTGCTCGGAGGTTTTGTGAACGTCCGAGAAAGCCAGAAGGTGCTGTGTTCCAAGGATCTCGGCGCTGTTCTCGTCGAGACTCGGAGAAATGTTATTTTAAATAGCGAGGACTTCGGGTAGTTTAATAATTAGCCTGCGGATTTTTATGCGATATTATTGTCGCATGAATTGCATGGAATGCACACTGAACGGCAAGTTCTTTGTCTCTTTAACAATAGTGGTATATAAATTATTTCATTAAGTTGAAGCATTTTATTTGGGCGATATATTTTTTACAGTCATATTTTTGTTACTTCGTTCTCGACATCCCCACGAATTTAATTCGATTTGATTCGATAAAAGTTTGATATGACTGATAAAAATATGATTTGATAAAGATGAATATGACCTGCGAAAGATGCACATGATTTAAAAAAGATTGTATAAATAAAAATAAAAATTACATACGATTAAAAAGAAAGATTGATTGTGATTAAAAAAATTAAATATGCTTAAAAAAGATTGAATATGCTTAAAAAAAATGGAATATGCTTAAAAAAGAATTGAATATACTTAAAAAAAATCGAATATGCTTAAAAAAGAATTGAATATGCTCAAAAAAATTGAATATCCTTAAAAAAATTGAATATAATATAAAAGAAAATTGAATACGATTGAAAAAAATTGTATACGATATAAAAGAGAATTGAATTCGTCCACAACAAAGTAATTAGAAAATCGTCGAATCTCCTATCCCAAAAAAAACCAACTGGGACGTCGAATCACGGTTTTTTGGTGCACGTGCCGGCGGAATTCGATCGCGGCCGAAACGTTTCCATCGCGATCATTAATTTGCGCGCGTGTCATGGTATTTACGGGGCCGGTCGGTCGCGTCCCATGGTCCTCGTTTTGGGTCGACCTCCGCGCGTCAATTAGTCTCTCAACGTAGCCTAGCATCCTCGAGGATTCTTTTTTCTCTCGTCTTCCTTCTTCTTCGACCGTTTTCTTCACGGCTCTAGCCGGCGCGTTGCGGCTGCGACGCGAGGCGACGCGGTCCCAGCGTTTTATTTCAAGGCAGCCTTTATCTTCTCCGGCGGCATAGCGTTGCCATTGCCGGCACACCGTGACACGAGGGACCCCTCTCGTTTTTCCAGTCGTCGTCGTCGTCGTCGTCGTCCAGCAAAGAGAGGAGGCTACCGATCCTTCGTTCAGCGGACCGAGAGAGCCAGATCGGCGATTGTGTCGCTCGGGACCTGGCGGTCCTCGAAGGTCAAGGAGCCATAACCTCGCCCACTCGTTCGGGCTCTACCCCGGCCGTCCATAAAGACGTTATTACCATTATATTATCATTCTTATTATCGTTATTATCATCGATCTTATTCTCTCGGCCGGGAAACGCTGCCGCGAGACCAGCCAGCGATCGCCGGGGCTCACGACTTCGCCGATACGACGGGAGAAATCGTGCTCCCGAGACGACTGGTGCTTCGAATCCGACGTCGGAGCCGTTTCGTTTGTTGATGTTATCGGATAATCGTCCAGTTTGACTACATTTTCTTCACAGTTCTCGCGGCCGGACTCGCAATAACGGGACGTGATCTAATTATCGAGCCGCGACCGACCGAGCCTACTACGCGCGCTCCCATAATTCCTACATTATACTTAATTCACGGGCAGTCCGTGCAGGTTAACGTTCAACGTCGACGCAACGATTTTGTTACGACGATATCGATGTATTTGCGGCGCGGGTTCGTCGAACGCGGAAGTTTCTGCTTTCAGAAAACTGCCCCGTTGCGATTAGATCGATGATTTTTATGCCGAGGTGTCGGATCGATCGCGAGTAATTAAAACTGAACGGCGAGTTGTTCTTTCTTTTTTCTTTCTTTAAGAATTTCTTAAAGAAAATTCAATATTTTTTTTCCCGATTTTTCTAATAGTCCGTTACTCGTTTCTTTTTAATTCCAACTGCAGCAATTTCTCCCGGAAATGCCACATTTCGGGTTGCCGCGAATTTCCTTGTCCTACTCCTACGCCCATGTAATTTATTGCTACGTCGATGCTGAGGGTCGAAAGGCGACATAAGAAACACAAAATGATCTGTTCGGGTGTAAGTCAAATAAAAAGAAAAAAACTTGCAATTACAAGGTACAATAAATTCTCCCGAATTTTTCCTCGAGCTTGCAAACAAAAATGGACAATTTGGGAAGAGGAGGAGAATCGCGACTTAGTATTCCTCGGATCTGCCGGTTTTTAATTCCGAGCTCTCCGGATGTTTCTGCCAGAAATTACTCGTACAATTATTTTCCACAAAGATCCGCGCGGTCCAGTTATTACGCGGACTGTACACACCGGGCGGAACGTTCCGCCGTTGTTCGCGGATCGAGCGATTCTGGGGTGCGCCGATCGGCAGGAACGATTCCGGCGCGTAATTTACGAGCTCGGCCGGCACGAACGACCTTCCTCGTATCGCGTCACGACTTTCCATCGAAATTCCCCGGCGCGGGTTTCGGCGATCGTGCCGAGCGGCAATTAGACAGATCGGAATCTCGTTTTCGCGGCAAAGGATCGTTAAGGATGCGCGCGGCCGGCGAGGATGATGCCGTGCCGGGCTGCCGCCCCGAGGGATAGGTGGCCGGAACACCCGGTTTAACGACGATTTTGATGAATTTAGTCGGATTTAATTAGGAGGCGCGTATTTTCGTGGCCCGTTACTTAAAACCGGCCCGCGCCGCCGCCTCTCGAGGTCCTCCTCGCGGCCCACGTCGCGTCCCCTCGCTGATTGTGAGCGTCGCCCGGCGTCGGTGGACCTTAAGAATCGAGTTTTGCATGCCCCCGAGGACAAAGCCATAAAATACCGAGCGTAACAGCTTTCAATTACAGGTCCCCGCGCGCGTATGAGCCGCGCGTTATGCCGAGACACGCCGGCCGGGGCCCTTCTCGCGAGCACCGTTCTCCTCCCGACGAGCCGAAAAAAACCGGCCGACGGACCGGCGACGGACAAACGAACGCCAGCCGACGACGGATCGGTGTCCGCGGTATCCCGAAATTGGCCCTCGTATCGCCTCTGTCGTCTAATCATCCCCCTGGGAACCCTAGAACCTTAGAAACCTCGAGCCTGATCTGGATAAAAATATTTGAAAAAGCAGTGGGAATTGTTGATGCATTGTTAGTTGATGCGTAATTGTTTCTGTGAAATGATATTTCAATATTTATTTAATGCCAGAGAGAGAAAGACAGAGAGAATTGTTTAACATAAATGGTATTCCATGGTATTCCACGCGTCGGAATTTCTAATTATTTGAAATTCTATTGAAATATATTGAATATTGGAATTCTATTGAAATATATTGAATATTGGAATTCTATTGAAATATATTGAATATTGGAATTCTATTGAAATATGTTGAATAGTGAAATTCTATTGAAATATGTTGAATATTGAAATTCTATAGAAATATATTGAATATTGAAATTCCATTGAAATATATTGAATATTGAAATTCCATTGAAATATATTGAATATTAAAATTCCATTGAAATATATTGAATATTGAAATTCCATTAAAATATATTGAATATTGCAATTCCATTGAAATATATTGAATATTGAAATTCTATTCAAATATATTGAATATTGAAATTCCATTGAAATATATTGAATATTGAAATTCCATTGAAATATATTGAATATTAAAATTCCATTGAAATATATTGAATATTAAAATTCCATTGAAATATATTGAATATTGAAATTCTATTCAAATATATTGAATATTGAAATTCCATTAAAATATATTGAATATTGAAATTCCATTGAATAAACTCTACAAATATATCACGATTTAAAGGTACTTATTACATACTTGTAAAATGGCTCGAGCGTTTCAGCTAATATTTCATTAAATACTACAGAAACAAATGACCGCTTGGAACGATGCATATGCAACACGGTTAAGAGAAATGTAACTTGCAATTCTTTGTATTTCTTAGTTGAAATATTTTTACCGAGGCCCGAGCCAGGCTCCCTTTTGACGCCCCTTTCGGCCCCTCCGGGCGAGTCGGTTGGTCCCTTTCGCGTGTGACCAAAACACCGCCGATTAATGACGAATCCCCGGTGTAATTGAAGATCGCTCGATCACGATCGAAACCCCGCATTATGACACGCGAACATCGTCGATGGAGGAGATACTACGTACGTGCTCCGCATATTTATCAATGTGGACGCAGCTTTCCTGGTAATTTGTGCGGGGAACGTCGTTTCGAAGCGGTCCGCGTGTAACACCCTGCTGTAATCTTTCGGACGATCGTGTCAAGTTGCATCATATTTTTTTATCAGACGCCTGGAACGGAGAGAGTTACGCCGGGATTACTATTTGTATCCCAAGTAGACCGCGGATTTTACGCATCAGTGGCAAAAATGAGTAGCAACGATCTATTAAATTGATTGTAAATTGATCGTAACGTTTTTAACTTGTTGTCAAAGAAAGCTAGGAATCTTTAAATAACTTTTGCTTCTAACAATGGGTCCAGAAAATTTGTATTTCGCACGAAGATCCACGTGATCAACTTGTAATCTTTCCCAATATCTACTTGTAATCTCCCTGAATAAATAAATAAATAGATAATCAATGCATTAGTAAATTATTAATATATATCAAGAATAATTAGTAACATAAATAATCGATCAATTATTAGTAAACAATTTCTCCCGTAAATGCCAAATTTCGGGTTGCTTTGAATTTCCCTGTGCTGGTCCTACGCCTATGTAATTATCGCTACGTCGATGCTAACGGTCAACGGAGTCGGTCAAGCGTGTGATGCGGCACGCGACGCGAATTCTGCGAAGATAACAAAAAATGCTCTGTTTGGGTGCGAGAGTCAGCTAAGAGCCTTGACATGACCTTGAAGTAACCTTGACAAAAACCACGTGTCACGTGGGCCTCCGAATCGCCCTCGAATCGTGGCAAAAATTTAGAAATAAAGAAGTCAAGTCATCCTTTATATTCTAGCATTACTATATACGACTTAGTATTCTCAGATTTGCCGCTTTCGAGCATTTCCGGGAGAAGGAAATTACTGTACTCGAAGCTTTCTCAAACTATCAAAATGCGTTCCATATTC
Organism: Megalopta genalis; assembly: GCF_051020955.1. Classification (NCBI taxonomy): domain Eukaryota; kingdom Metazoa; phylum Arthropoda; class Insecta; order Hymenoptera; family Halictidae; genus Megalopta; species Megalopta genalis. The sequence continues at coordinate 19,289,274 of NC_135017.1, forward strand.
TTATTTAATTCCTGTTTCTCGCGATGGATGCATTTTGAAGCTGCGAGTTCTTATTAGTACCTAAAAGGATAACAACGCGATTAGTATCTCGAATTTTACTGTCACAGATTATTATTATTATCATCATTATTATTGATTCTTCCGCGGACGTTCCACTCGCCGCGACTAATCGTCGGTGCCCGCCGGTAGGAAACGTAGGAAGGTACGTTGTTGTCATAAAGCTGAACGCGTTGAAACGCGTCCCGCTGTATGAATTAGGAGGCAGAGCGACACGGAGGACTATAGTATAACGAAACTCGTAAAGGCAACACATGTCATTAAATTGCAATCCGACTGGACATTCTTTGGCCGTTCGCGGTGCTCTCGGCGCGGGCCGGCCCGAAAGCACTCTCCTGCCGCAAGTATGTTCATGTGTAAATCCTTCCACCGACAAACTATTTCTCTCTCTCTCTCTCTCTCTCTCTCTTTCGACGCTACACATTTCAAATGGCAATAACTATAACAAGGAAAGCCAAGTGCGAGCGAGCTTGGGGCCCGGTGCGCGCGCTCGCCGGCGTGATTACCGCGTGATGAATTGTCGCCTACGGCGATCGGGACGTTTTTCTAAGAATAGACGAAGATATTACAACTTACAACGTGTAGCCCGTTGGTCGAGCATGATTGGCGTCACCAAGGTTGTCGTAAAGTCGCTTGGGCGGGAAACGCGCCGCGGAGAGGGATGGAAAAGAGCGTGAGTGACGGGTCGTATGGTAATTGGCGATTCATCATGCCGCGACAAGCCTACGAAGTCCTGCTCACCGTGTTAGCCACTCGTGGAGACACGGCGACGTCGGGAGAAACAGAGAGAAAGCGGCTGCGAGAGGAGAGAGAGGAGAGAGAGAGAGAGATCCTTCTCTCGGACCACTTTGCCGACGAAAACGTTTTGATGAAGATAAAACGGCGAAAACGACGAAGAAGTCGGTTTTTCGTCGGTGTTCACCTCGGTACATGACTTGACCGGTTTATCTTTTTGTTTTGCGACATCGTAATTATTTCGTAATTACACGTTCATTATGCAAAAAGCGGGGGGCAGAAGGGATCCGGGCCTCGAAACTGTCGAATTATGCGTGAAAAGACCTCGCGCGGACGATTCCGAGACGCGGGAGGGTTCGAATAATAATCATTCGAAATTTATTCAAGCTGAAATTTATTCATTACAGGGACGCTCGATTCCTTGGCGCGATCCCCTATTGTGTTCGTCGGTGTGATCATGTGTTCCCCGTCGATTTTTCGGTCCCGTCCACGGATATATTGCAACATGCGTTCGTCGTCGAATCGGCGAGCTTCGGCGCGAGATACGCGGAGAATTTTAATCTCGCTCGTTACAGTTTCGTCGTTTAGCTCGGTTTTATATGAACTCGATTCGCGATTCAATTCTCGTCGAAGCTTCGTTTAATTGGTTTATCGTGTCGGCAAATATCGTACCGGTGAATTCCAATCGAATGTATGGTCGTTACGAGCAATATTAATGGTTAATAATAATTCAATAACTTAATAAGACTATAATCTCAAATACTCTTGTATAAATTATTATATTTTATCTAATTATTGTATTTTGTATTCTTATTGTGTTTTTGTATTTTTATTATTGTATTTTATTCTATTCTGCTTTAGTTTATCTCATTTCATTTTAGCTATTTTTATCAGCTAATTTATTTAATTATATTAGCTAGTTTTTATTATTGTATTTTATTCTATTCTGCTTTAGTTTATCTCATTTCATTTTAGCTATTTTTATCAGCTAATTTATTTAATTATATTAGCTAGTTTTTATTATTGTATTTTATTCTATTCTGCTTTACTTTATCTCATTTCATTTTAGCTATTTTTATTAGCTAATTTATTTAATTATATTAGCTAGTTTTTATTATTGTATTTTATTCTATTCTGCTTTACTTTATCTCATTTCATTTCATTCTCTTGTCTCATTTTATTTTATTTTATTTTATTTTATTGTACGGTATGTGAGGTACGACGACATGGATCGTTTTTCGAACCTGGCGTTCGATGCAATGACTATGGACAAACATAACGGCGTTAATAAATTCCCTCGTTTCACGGGCTCGACGAGTTTTTCCACGGAAGAGGCGGTCCCGCATATTTTCCATAGATTATTATACAAATCGTAGAACGCGTGTTAGTACGTCATCTTCCGAAGCGAAGAATCGATCGATCATGGAAAGCTCACGAATGCTCTTCCTCCTGACAGTTCTTCCTCGACTTTCTACGTGTTTGCATTTGACACGTGTCCTTCCTTTTCTCCGGCAAGAAACCAAACAGTGGGTGGAATGTCATAGACACGGCCCTTTTCTCTTCGGAGAGGATACGAGAGGCAGCGAGAGAGAGAGAGAGAGAGAGAGAGAGAGAGAGAGAGAGACAGAAAGAGAGAAAGAGAGGGGGAGAGAAATAGAAAGAAGCAAAATATATTATAAAGAGGGGGGAAGGGAGACAAAGTGATAGAAGGAGAGCAGGAGAGAAATGAAAAGACAAAATATATTATAGAGAGAGAGAGAAAGGGAGACAAAGTGATAGAAAGAGAGTAGAAGAGAAATAAAAAAAGACAAAATATATATATTATATATAGAGAGAGAGAAAAGTGAAAAGGAGAAAAATATATATATATATATATAGAGAGAGAGAGAGAGAGAGAGAGAGAGAAATAGAGACAGAATAACAGAAAGAGAGAGAAGGAAAGAGAGTGTAAAATGAGAGAAATATATACAAAGAGAGAAATAATGACAGAATGATAGAGAGGAAGAAGGTAGAAATATATACACAGAGAAACAAAGAAAGACAGAGAGCGAAAATCACAAAGAAAGATAGAGAAGAGGAAAGAAGGAAAGAAACCAGGATGGAGACGAAAAGAAAGATAGAGTCAGAGAGCGAGAGAGGGAGAACCTTCGAGTGGGTGGAATGCCAGTGGATGCACCCGGCCCCCCTTCTTTCGGCGGCGTTCACGGCCGGTAGAACCAGTTTTTTGTTTTCTCGAGAAAATTAAAATTCCTCTCGCCGGAGTATAAAAAAAGGCGGTAGTTTTCATCTGGCACAATCAAGATGTGATGTTTCCACGGCCTTTCTCTTTGTCGTCGTCCGTCCGCGGAGGTGAGGGGGAGAGGGGAGGCGAAAAAGCGAATCTCGAGGCACGAAAGGTCCGTTTCGCATCGCCGGGATCCTTTATGCTTTATATTATATCATACAATAGACACAGCGGCGTCGTAGTTCCGATCCCATCTACCATGCAGCTTCTACGCTTCATTTTTTAATCCTTTGAAGATTATACGAGGTATTTTAATACGGCCGAGTGTATACCCTCCAGGGTTGGCGAGCTTCGAGTATCAAAATAGTAGTAAAAGCTTCGAGTATCAAAATAGTAGTAAAAGCTTCGAACGAACGTGCGGATTACCAGACTCTCTCGGTTACAATAAACTTTAATACGTTTATTTCTTTTTAATAAACTTCGATAAGATCTCCAGACGAGTGCGCAAGCTTTGGAAGCTGCGGCTTTGGAAGCTTGGCGATCAGAAGGGCCATTTAATGCCGTTACAGTAATGTCTCCCTAATTGACGCACAGATTGTCCCCAGAAGTGGACAAATTGGAAAGAGAAGATACGAGATTAGTTTGAGTCTTGCGCCTCGTTTTTATAATTACCGATTCTCAACGACTATAAAAACGAGGCGCAAGGCTCGAATAATCGTGTCTCCACTTCTCAATTTGTCCATTTTCGTGGACAATCTAAGCGTCAATTAGGGAGACATATTACTGTACTTCTTTTTATCTTTGTCTTTTCGCGTTTCCTTCCGAGACGATAATTCGTCTACGTATTTTTAGGCAAGATAAAATTTGCCAGCATCGATTGCAAGATACAGAAACTACGATCATTTTCCTCGCGCCGAAACGACGCCGAGACAATGGCGTCGGACGACTACCAACGTTTCGCCGATCCTTCGCGCGCCGCCCCTAAATTTCTCGATGAAACGACGGTCCGCGGTTTCGAGGCCCGATGAAATCTGATGCACCGTCGAAATACAGATATTGCCGAGGGAAACCCGAGTCCTTTGACGACGTTTAGTTATATCTGCCGGTGGATCGTCGGCTCTCCGAACGACGGCGGAGGGGGACGGGGTGGGAATAAAGGATTCTACTTACGCCACTGACGGATCGTTTCCATATAAGGTGACGGAACCGCCCGGCGCACGTTACAGATTCAAATTAAAAGCGTGGGGCTTCTTAAAGGTAACCGGAGAGAGGTCCGCGCTGGATTTGGTGCCGCGGAGACGACCGGCCAGCCCGGCGACTCGTGCGCGCCCCTCGAATCCCGAATGAGATATAAAACGTACACCTAATCGGATTCACAACTCGAAGGGGATCAGTCGTGCCGACCGTGCGAGACGATTAAGTGGCCGGCTGATAAGCCGACTTCACCAATCAGCCGCGACCGTATCTTCAGATAAGCTAATCGGCGGCCCTTTTACACCGGCTAAACGCTTCTTCTGTCGAAGTTCTCATCCCACCGATACCGGTCGCAACTTATACGGACGATCCTCGACCAGATCCGGGCAAATTTCATCTGAAAGAAAAAATAAGAAATCGCCGCTCGAAATAAGTCACTGCGTACCGTTGTTTCCAATCGTTTGGAAATAAAAATAATATCGATTTTCTTGAAACGGCAGCAGTGTCAAATATTGAATTATTTCGCTGCTCTTTTTATCGTAAATAATTGCGATAGAAATAGTCCTTGGAATAATGTCCAACGAGAAATTTTATTTCAACGCTTTGCCTGCCGGAAATTCTGTTGATAGAATTTTCAATTATTGTTCAATATGCTGAGAGAAATCTGCGCAAAACTTTTTTTTGTACAATTGTCTAAAATAATTGCTTCAAAAATAGAATAACATAAAATAATATAACATGAAATAACATAAAATAAAATAACAAAATAATATAACATAAAATGAAATAAAATAGCAAGTGACTGCAGCCATGAAATAATTGCAATAGAAATAGTTCTAGGAATAATGTTCAACGAGAAATTTTATTTCAACGCTTTATTTGCCGGAAATCCTATTAATAGAATTTTCAATCATTGTTCTCTATGCTGAGAGAAATCTGCGCAAAACTTTTTTTTGTACAATTGTCTAAAATAATTGCTTGAGAAATAGAATAACATAAAATAAAATAACATAGAATAAAGTAACATAAAATGAAATAAAATAGCAAGTGACTGCAGCCATGAAATAATTGCGAGATAAAATATAGCATATCACTTGAAATAATATTCCAAATGTGCCTAGATCTGTTGACACACGGACAAGCGAGCTCCTCCGTGGTCTCCTGCATGCGCGCCGGTTTCTTCCTTAGACCCAGAACATTCTCACCTTGCCTCTAATACGAAACAGCACCACGACACCGTGGGAGCACGTTCGTTCGAATTCGATGCCCTCGCGTTCGACGAAGTTTCGAAGAGCGCAGCACTGCCACTTTCGAGTGAAATAGAACAGACGTATTTTAAGATTTGTCTGGCGTTCTGTTGCCGCAACACAACAGCAAAATTCCTCAAAATAAGGATTAGCCCTCATCTAAGGATTAGCTCTTAGCAGGGAAGATTTTTTTTCTCATATAAGTACCTGATCAGCAGCTAGGAGCAAATTTTGCCAAAATTGCGATCCTATTACACAAAATTAAATAGAAATAAAAATCATTGCACTGTCTAATTTTACAGAGATTAACAAATAGAAGATCTCGTGTTTTTAATTGAGCAAATTTTGCCAAAACAGTGATTCTATCAAACAAAATTAAATAGGAATAAAAATCATTGCACTGTCTAATTTTATAGAAATCCATAAATAGAAGATTTCGTGTTTTTAATTAAGCAAATTTTGCCAAAACAGTGATTCTATCAAACAACATTAAATAGCAATAAAAGTCATTGCACTGTCTAATTTTACAGAAATCCATAAATAGAAGATTTCGTGTTTTTAATTGAGCAAATTTTGCCAAAACAGTGATTCTATCGAACAAAATTAAATAGCAATAAAAGTCATTGCACTGTCTAATTTTACAGAAATCATTCAATTTCAGATTTCGCGTCCTTAATTACATATTTTACACGATTCTCTTGGAAGATAATAATTCAGTGTCGCCGTGTCGGCGACATCGGCGTGCAAAGGGTTAAAATTTACACCGAGTTCTCAATTGCCAAGCCCACGCAGAAAGGCACCAGAGATAATTAAAAGTATTTAGGAACCCTTTACCGTCTAATGGTCGAGGTATCCGTCATTGGAACGCGTCGGTAGGGGCGAAAACTCCGAGCATAATTTATGAAATATAAATCCGGGCGGAACCAACCCCCAAAACAAATTCGACCACACCCCACCACGCCTTCTCGCGTGATGCTTTTTTGTTTGTCGTTCCCGTTGCGCCTGCCTTTCTTTCCCTTTCTACGAGCTGCTCGCTTTTTTCTTCCTCTCCCTCCGACTCTAACGCACGTTTATTTTTCCCCGGCTCGCATGCTCGTCTCTTTTCCCTCCGCGACTCTCGTTCGCTTCCTTTTCTCGCGATCGGCCCGCGATTGTCTATGCGTCCACGCCGTGGACGTGGCACAATAACAGAGGAGGACTCTTTGGCACGTTCGCGGGGCCCTCTCTTTCACCGCCCTCGACTTCTCCTCCTTCTTTTATTTTCCCGTCTTTTTCGTCCGTTCGCCGGTCCCAGCGTCGCGTCCTCGAGCTCGCGGCGGCGGCTAACGCAACGGGGCCATTAAAAATGCCGGGGCCGAGCTGCTGCCTCGGAGACGCGACGATGAAAAGAAAACTGAGAGATCAACGACGCGACGAACTGCTTGCGAATGTGTAGCGCGTAACCGAGTCATTTGTTTGGCGAACCGGGCCTCTCTCGGGCCTCGGCTCTCGGCTCGGCTCGGCACGGCTCGGCTCTCAAGGTCTTGCTTTTGCTTGCCTTTAACCCGGCCCGGCCCGCGCGTGTGCATCGAAGCGTGCCCTTTTCGTTCATCCGTCCCGCTAATTGCCTCCTGTCTTACATTTCGCTGCTTCTCATTTTTTAACCAAGCCGGGACAACCTGCGCCCTCCTCGGGACACCTCCGTCGTCGTCGATATGGAAAATTGTATTTTTATCGGTCAAGGTCGTTAACGCCGACACTGGTCAAACGACCGGTTTCACGATTTTTATTGTATAATTATCGCGTTTATAAATTAGATAAATTGAATTAATAGTAAGCGGATAGCGTTCGAGGTATCGTTAATATAAAAATTGGGTAAAATCGAAGTGACAAAATCTTGTAATTTTTATCAGGCTATACAGACCAGTTGATAATTATTTATGTACCAAACGGTCTAATCGAATCTTTAGTTTCTAATTGAGTTTTATTTATTAATTTCTGTACTTCGATGCTTAGAAAACGAGTCGTTTTTCACCGCACTAATTATGCACCCCTAACGTTGTAATTTTTATCAGGCTATACAGACGAGTTGATAATTATTTATGTACCAAACGGTCTAATCGAATCTCTATTTTCCAATTGCGTTTTATTTATTAATTTCTGTACTTTGATGCTTACAAGACAAGTCGTTTTCCATCGCACTAATTATGCACCCCTAACGAATAAACCTGGACCACACTGTTGTTAATTAATCGCACTAGTTGCAACAGAATTAGTCGCGAATAAAATTCACAGCGTGTTAAATTAAAAAATTGGATGACATCTTACAGATAATTATTGAAGAACAATTAATAATTATTTCCAATGAAATTGGAAATAATCATTATCACATTATAAAATTACTCGATCGGCAAAATAGCAAACAAAATTGACAACACACTGAGTCAAGATGTATTAATTAGTACAAAATTATTAATTTGCAGCGCGAAATGGCTAACGCGCTTTAAGAAAGGATCAATTATGATTGCGAAATCTGCAGAACTCAGCAGGAAAGCGCATACCGTTCGATCTACCCAAGATTAAATTGGATAGATCAAAACTATTATTATTTGGTAGATCTTAAATTATATTTAACTCCCCCACGCTCATTGAAAGCTCCGACGAGCATTGTAGTTAATGATTTATAATGTCTCGCGCGACGTTGGCAGCGGAGGAGCCACGCTCGCGAGCATAATTGCAAGTCCGCCGGTTCCGTTTGTCCACCGAGTTGTTTCCACGGAGTTCCCTGTTCCCACAATCGGCGTGCTGCCAGGCCGGCGTCTCGGAACTGCGAATTAATAACAGAGCCGTTTTCGAATTCGTAATTATTTTCTGCGGCCGGCAAGAATGGCGCTTGGGTGGCGGCGTGTTCCTTGTAGGAGCGGTCATTAATTATTATACCGGACAGCAGAAGGGAGGCGCGGGAAGAGTAGACGAGTGGGTGGAGGAAGACGAGGCGGCCGAATAGAAACGAAAAATAATCGCGGGGACGGTAACGGACGACCGTAAAAATATCCGGGGACAGATTTCGAATTGGTCGGGTCTCTCTCTCTCTCTCTCTCTCTCTCTCTCTTTCTCTGCCGAAGATGACCGTGACATTGGCGGGGCGTTTTGTTCCCGGGATTCCTGCCGTTAAAAAATAATTAAGGGTTTCACGGCGTGCCGCACGCCCACCACCCTGTTCTTACTTTTTTCCCCCGTACCATAGACCATCCCCTAACGCAGGGACGCGCGGAGTAACGAGTACATCGGTAGAAAAGATCAAAATAATATTAATATAGTTATATTTTAATATTATCGGTAACTTAATTATATTTATATTCGGTAGATTTATCGTCGAGTAATATATAATATAGAAATATATAATATATTTCTCAAATATTATAGTAATATAATATAATATAATATAATATTATTATAAGTAATATAATATTACAATATTATAATATTATTATATTACTTGTAATATTATAATAATATAATAATATAATATAATAATATTATATTATAATTAATTATAATTATAATATAATATTATTATATTATATTATTATATTATTATAATATTACAAGTAATATAATAATATTATAATATTGTAATATTATATTACTTATAATATTTAAGAAACATATAATATATTTCTCAAATATTATATTACTCGTCTATATACATTTATAAAAAAATATATATTTTTAAACATATTCGAACGTGAATAAATAATAACAAAAGTAACAATTAATCTTGTTCCTTTCAGCATACCTCGCCACAGTCGATAAAACGTATATCAAATTGAAAGGAAATAGGAGAAACTAATTGTAAATAAAAAGAAGAAAATATCGACGCACGCGAGACGCGACTCGGAGGCCGATGTTTTGACAGGCATAATTATACGGTCCGACCGGCGACCATAATCAAATTCAATTCGTCTCTATCGTCGGATCTAGCGAGGGCGTGGCACGGTTTTCCTGTCCGGATCGCGCGTCGATCGACTGGTCCGACGCGGGGCACCGAATTCTTCGGGGAACCACGTGGGCGGGTCATCTTCGGGCCCCAAGAATGTCACCCATCATTACAGGAATTTACCCGAAACTTCGTGTCCGCTGTTACCTCGCGTGTTCCACGGAAATGTTATGATAGTTGACGGACGGTTCGCCTCACGGTGGTCCAGCGAGAACGCTGGACCGGGTGTGTCCTTTTCTCGCGTATCTTGTTACCCGCTCGGTACCGGTGACAACGTGTCAAATTGTATAATTGATAAGCACCATGTCGCGCCATCTTGGTGTCCGTGTACTCCGTGAGGACACCGGACGTTCGTCAATTAGCAAGAAGAATTCTCTAATAACGGTTTCGACGCTCGAAGCAACTTGGCAAGTTTCGGTGATCTCGATGCTACTTGTCGATGCATTCGAAGTAATTGTTTATTATCCTTTGAGCTTCCGTCGTCTTAACCCTTTGTAGCCGAATTTAACTTTGAGGCCGCGTACAGGCGTTTCAGATTTTTCAGAGTACAGATTGTTTACAAAAATGGACAATTTCGGGAAGAGGAGATACGATTAGTCGAGCCTTGCGGTTCGTTTTTATAGTTACGAATTGTCAACAACTATAATAGCCACGAATGATCGTATCTCCTCTTCCCAAATTGTCCAGTTTTCTGCACAATCCGAGCGTCAGTTAGGGAGACATCACTGTAATTTGGTTTTTAGCAGCGATGCGGTAATTAATTCTTCCACAAATTTGCGAATTCGTCGTCCAATTAAATTTAGAGATGATCGACGTTCGCTGGTTTCGCTGGTTATACGCATAAATTATGTACACAAATTATGTATCAAATTATGTACAGAAAGCTTGGATCGCAGAGAAGTCCATTTTACATTTCAGCGAGGTTCTTAATATCATTTTTCACAGAAAAATTAAACCATTTATCTCGGCACGGTCAGGGGACCGCGGCAGTACTCTTCCGGCAAACCATTTTTCACGTCTCAAGCGGAAATTCGTGCTGCGAGATGAAAATTACTCTAGCCCAACAGCGTGTTCTTTTCAGGGTTCTTGACGTTAATATCGCGAGGCGCATGCTAGACTGATTAGTCGCTTGATATTTACCCTCGCGCGCGCGAATCCGTGGGTTCGATTCATTTTGCAATGCTTCAAGATCTGTCGCTGGTGTTCATTTTCAAGATAATGACGAGATGTATCGAATAAATGTTTCGATGATCGGTCTGAATGCATAATCGTAAATTGTAAAATGATCGGCCATTTTGACGATCACTGATTTCGGAAGTAAATAAGTGATGTACGTAATTGGATATAAATGAATATAAAATATAAATATGGAAATAAATATAAATATAAAAATAAATGTAAAATATAAATATAATAATAAATATAAAATATGAATATGGAAATAAATATAAATATAAAAATAAATGTAAAATATAAATATAATAATAAATATAAAATATGAATATGGAAATAAATATAAATATAAAAATAAATGTAAAATATAAATATAATAATAAATATAAAATATGAATATAGTAAAATATAACTATAATAATAAACATAAAATATAAATATGGAAATAAATATAAATATAAAAATAAATATAAAATATAAATATAATAATAAACATAAAATATAAATATAGTAAAATATAACTATAATAAAAGTAAAATAAAAGTATAACTAAGTAATATAATAAGTAATAATAATAAGTAATATAAATATAAATAAGTAAAATAAATGAGAGTGACTAAACAATCCCTTAACAAAGATTAGCTCTGTCACTGTAGCCACGTAGCAATTCTATCATCCGAGGATCGCGTGGCTTGCTCGAATCGCCGAGACCCGTAACCGTGAACGGAATCGGGTACATTCAATTGCCGTGTTTCGCGATCGAGCATTCCGAAAGCGTGTTACGGTAACGCTCGCCGTTCCGTTCGGTGAAACGATGTAATCCCCGGTGTCATCGAGTCCGTTCGGCAAGGGGTCGGATGGTGGACCAGTTCGATAATACGACCGTCGATCTAGCTGTCGTTCGCGCTGGAAACGCGTCGCGACGCGACGCGCGTATACGAGAGCGGAGCGGAGCGGAGCCGAGCCGAGCGTTTACGCGGAGTGTTGGCAGGCCCGGCGAGAAGTGGAACGCGCGGTATCTCGATTCCCCGGTGGAACTGACGGATCGACAGGTGAATATACAGATTACAAATAGTCCGGTACGAAATTATCGATGAATCTGACATTCACGGTGGCCGCCGGTATCGCCGAAAACCATCGACAACGGGGACCCACCTCCCTTTCATGAAGAGATCAGCCGGGGAACCAGTTGGCCGAAGTGAATCACGAGCAGCGAGCATTTCTTCCCACCGCTTTTTCGCCTCCTTTTTTCCCCCTCCGCCTTTATCCACCCTCTCTTTCTCTTCCTCTCTCTCTCTCTCTCTCTCTCTCTCTCTCTCTCTCTCTCTTTCTTTCTTTCTTTCTCTCAAACCTCCAACGGCCGTCCACCGATACGTCCGCCTGATTCATCCGCAACGAGCGGCCGCTCGATTACCTTGATTAACGACGATAACGCTTTGAAATACTCAACCCTTTCGAGGGAGGAGGGAGAAAAAGCAGCAGCGGTACTGGAAGCAAATGGATACTGTAGAGGCCCCCTTATCAGAAGGTTTATTTTTGTAATATCCTGACACCGAAACATTTTAGCAACTTTGAATTTTATTTAAGGATATTGTGTAAAAATTAAAGATAATGTAGGGAGGGTAAGTTAATGATAATGTAGACAAGGGAGTTTCTAGACGATTTAGCTGTACAAACAAGCTTCAGTTCTCCTCTGCAAATTTCTGTTTGCACTCTTGTCTCTGTGAATGTACCTATTTATAATATTATATTACAGCGATATAATCGCTTTAACCCTTTGCACTCGAATGGGGTGACTCCAGGGCACCGTTAACAATTTTTACATTTCCGAGAGCAATTGTTACGTTGTTAAAATCGACGTCTAATAAATTACCCGAAAATATGAACAAACATGCGACGAGCAAACGGGATTAAAATTAGGGGTTAATCGCACGTGTGAAGTGAAAATAAGGGTTGACGCAGCTCCGATAGCATAATAATTTAAAATCGACGTCTAATAAATTATCCGAAAATATGAAGAAACGTGCGACGAGCAAACAGGATTAAGGTTAGGGGTCAGTCTCACGTGTGAAGTGAAAATAAGGGTTGACGCAGCTCCGATGGCTTAATGATTTAAAATAACCTCTTCAAATGCTTTTACCGTCACGTGCTCTATCGAGCACGTTTCTATCAGAAATAAAATGTCTAGTAATAACGTTACGGGGGTGCATTGAAATCGGCCGACGAGGACTGCGACGAAATTCCCCGAGTGAAAAGGGGTGGGCGGGGGTAGAGAGCAGGGACGATCGTTGCGGCGAAGAATTTATCACGGGCCGGGGACCGGCACAAAAACCGCGAAGAAATATTTTAACAAGGGACACTGGTTCCTCGAGTCCGGAGGACCGCTTTTAGGCGTTATCGTCCTAATAGGACACGCGAGGCGCTCGTTTAACGCTCGAGGACCCGGCTGCCGGAGATAAATCGCCGGATAGAGGATCGGCGTAGCGAGCACTAATTTTTGAATAATTATCGAGCAGCGCGCAGGGGTCGCGCGGGGAGGGGGCCAGCAGCGACTATTAAAGTTCAATGGAACGATTTCGGGTGTTCGTTCGGTCCGACCGGGTCTTCTCTCTCTCTCTCTCTCTCTCTCTCTCTCTCTCTCTCCCTCTTTCACCGTTGTCGATTGCTTTTTCGTCTGTTTGTGGCCGGTCGATAATGACGCGCGCTTTTCGACGACTCATTTCTGCCGGCGGAATAGGGGAATGCTCGGACGATTTTTATTTTGCATGCCCGAAAGATCCGCGGCCTACCAATTACGTGGCCGGACCTAAATGTATTGAAAAAGAAAGAAAGAAAGTGTCGGGGGGACCGGTGTGTTAGTACATTTTAATTTCGTCGCGAGCGTTGGACAAGAGCAGCGAGATTAAGACGCTTCGCTTGCCGTTTTAAGTCCAACTTGTACTAATATCATTTATATACTGTAATTAGACTGCGGATTTTATGCATTTCCGACAAAAGGGTGCTGGTCGAGCGCAAAATGGCAAAAGCGTTTAAGGAGTTCTTAAAATATTATTGTCTCGCTGTCAACTTACCAAAACTATTGAAATGTATTAAAAATATGTCATTGTTAAAATATGTTAAGAATATATTAAGATATTAAGTATATTAAGAATATATTAGAATTTAAATATATTAAGAATATATTAAGCTATAAATATATCAACAATATATTAAGAGATATAAATATATTAACAGTATATTAAGCTATAAATATATTAACAGTATATTAAGCTATAAATATATCAACAATATATTAAGAGATATAAATATATTAACAGTATATTAAGCTATAAATATATTAATAATATATTAAGCTATAAATATATTAACAGTATATTAAGCTATAAATATATCACCAATATATTAAGAGATATAAATATATTAACAGTATATTAAGCTATAAATATATTAATAATATATTAAGCTATAAATATATTAACAATATATTAAGCTATACAATTGAAAGACACAGAAAAACATTCGGATGACTATAACTGGCCAGCAGATTAGTTTTATAAAGCATCAATGATCGCGACATTTACATTATCGTTCTTATGCAATAGAAATGGTTAGTTTTCTCCTCTCGGCTGCAAAGTACAAAGGCGAACGATGAATTATGCTTGACGCCTCGGTAATCGGGACGTTTACTCTAAGCCTATCGTCGAGACGGAAAGTTCCCGGCGAGCAACTCGCGCGCGAAACTCCGAAAAGGACGCGCGCGTTTGCACGTGGAACGGGACAATCTGCCCCGTATGCAAATGCAATTTCGTTGCTCGCGAGTCCGTTACGATTGGCAATATTTCGGGCGAAAGAAATGAGAGGCAATCTATATGTAAGTAAGGCCCGGGGTACCATAAGCGGGGCACAAAGTATCCTTAGGGGCCTGTTCGTTCTCCACCCGGCGCGCCGCGACGGGGAGACGTGACGGGATCTGGCGATGGCGAGAGAGACGAGAGAGACCGAGAGAGACGAGAGAGAGCAAGAGAAAGCGAGAGAGAAAGCGCACGAAAGAGAGAGCGCGAGTAAGAAAGCGCTTGTGAGAGAGAGCGCGAGTGAGAGAGCGCGAGAGAAAGAGCGCGAGTGAGAGAGAGCACGAGTGAGAGAGCGCGAGAGAGAGAGAGCGCGAGTGAGAAAGCGCTTGTGAGAGAGAGCGCGACTGACAAAGCGCTTGTGAGAGAGAGCGCGAGTGAGAGAGCGCGAGTGAGAAAGCGCGAGTAAGAGAGCGCGAGAGAAAGAACGCGAGTAAGAGAGCGCTTGCGAGAGAGCGCGAGTAAGAGAGCGCGACTGACAAAGCGCGAGAAAGAGAGCACAAGTGAGAGAGCGCGAGAGCGAGAAACGAGAGCGAGAGAGAGAGAGAGAGAGAGAGAGAGAGTCGACCACTGGCGGCCCCGCCGACGGATAAGATCTGAGGGATCGGTAGCCGCAGAAGCAGAGGTATAGATCATACTAATGGCACTCTCGGCCGGCGCATGCTCTACGTACCCCGGCAACTGTCGATCGTTATCGATGGATCGTTTGTACTTACGCGTACGCGTCGGATAGATCCTTTCTGTTCTGACATTCGTTGCTAGAGGATCCGGCCCGGTCGGATCAGTGATCCTCGATCAACCTACGATACCCGCCGTGAACCTTCCGCGTCCACGATCTAATCTCTCTGCAGTGTTCTCTGACAGAGACGGTAATAGGATTAGACGATATCCGAGTTTTCTGCAAAGCGTGCTCGATTTACAGTTAACTCGACTGCGTGCACGACGTGCCCATGGTATACATAACTCACGTACATAACTCTGAGAACGAATTCAGCGCTGCTGTGCATTGAGTGAGTTGTTGGACCAACGCGAAATGAAAGCGGAGCTTAGGGTGACCTGTCCGGTGAATGCCCACTCGAGCAACGCGTTTGTTCGAATTTATGGAACTCGATCTAGCGTAATCTTAAATATTTTCTGTTCTCCTGAATTGTTCTATTCTTAATTATTAATTGTAACAATCTTACTATAGTTACTATTGTGTTAATTATTATTAATTACAGTTATTAATATTAATTACAGCTATCAATGCTATTAATATTAATTACAGCTATCAATGCTATTAATATTAATTACAGTTATTAATATTATTAATATTAATTATAGTTATTAATATTATTAATATTAATTACAGCTATCAATACTATTAATATTAATTACAGCTATCGATACTATTAATATTAATTACAGCTATCAATACTATTAATATTAATTACAGCTACTAATACTATTACTATTAATTACAGTTATTAATATTATTATTATTATTATGTTATAAGATTATATGATAATCTTAATTATCACTTTACGTTGTAAATAACTAGACTGCGGATTTTTATGGAACATAAAAATTATTTTCGTTGACTGCAAGATGCGGTCAATAATTTTAGTCAGTAACGCAATAATACTCGTCACTTTATAAGATTATAAATAAATTGCGATCGCTTCTGAACAATTTTTTTTTAGAGACTCGCAGCTCCGATTTTCCAATTATGTATTCAGATTTCTATTTGAAGTTATACATATCGATGTTTCTTTTGCACGAAGGGATGTCCGTGTTCCTTAATGAGAAACACGTTCTTTTAGGCAGCATTTAAAGAACTTCTGTGAAGTAATGGTCATCCATTCATTTCACTTCGTTTAGGGATTGAAGCTGCTTACCCGTGATGGTTTTATGCTTCTCCGAATGGGTGGTAATCACTGGGTGGTAGATCGGGTAACTAAAACGAATGTGGTAGTAATTTATACTTCAGATCTGCCAGAATTAATGATTCATAAAAAGAGAATGATCGTTCCTTGTGTATTAAGAGAGATGCCTGGTGTACACTTCTCGAAATTCATACAAGCCTAAATCGTTTCGACTCTTTCGACGAAATTGTCGAACTTTCCTCGCGAAACAGCAATATATATTGCAACGTTTTATCATTTTCATTACCGAAGTTTAACCATTTCGATTGCGTTTGTTGAAGCATTTTGAAGCACATTTTTATTAATGGCGTAGTGATCCGTCAAAAAAACGACGGAAAATTGTTTTTGGCAGATGACTTTTCTAGGCTTTTTTTATAGTTGTCGACAATCGGTAATTGTAAAAACGAGCCGCAAGGCTCGGATAATTGCATTTCTTCTTCCCAAATCGTCCATTTTTTTGTTTACAAGCCGGAGGAAAATTGGGGAGAATTTGCTGTACTTCAGATAAATTTTGAGATACGTTCTCGTAGAGCTATTTTCATAAAATTTAGCTCAAATGAAAGCTTGAAGTATCTACTTTAAAACGTGGTATATTAGATTGCAATGGAATGACGAGATCATTTTGAAAAATTAATTGGAATCGATCTCTGACATCGTCATGGCTATTTCGCAAGATTTAAAAGTAAAAGTTCAAATAAATTTTGAGATACGTTCTCGTGGGGCTGTTTCTATAAAAATTAGCTGAAATTAAAGCCTGAAGTATCTGCTTTAAGACGTGGTATATTAAATTGCAATAGAATGACCGATCATTTTGAAAAATTAAAGGGAGTCGACCTCTGACATCATCATGGTTATTTCGCAAGATTTCAAAGGAAAAGTTCAAATAAATTTTGAGATACGTTCTCGTGGGGCTGTTTCTATGAAAATTAGCTTAAACAAAACCTGGAAGCGTCTACTTTAAGACCTGGTATATTAGATTGCAATATAACGACGAGATCATTTCGAAAAATAAAAGGGAATCGATCCAATTTGATCAGCGTCAAATCGTTCGATCGCCCCGACGCAAAAATTTCACCCTTCCTTTTCACCCTGTTCTCGCGTGGACAGACAGGCTGTGCTCGATCCCAGCGATCTCCGTTCCGGCCTCGACAAAAGGACAAAAGCCCAGCGTCGGCCGCGGTCGCGCAGGGAACCGCTCATCAGTCAGATCGGGGCGACGAAATTGCCAGTGTTCGCCGGCATTCGATTATGACATTACCGTTCATTTGTTACAACTGTCATTAAGTCCGGACCTCCGACCTGAACGAGGCGTCGAAGGGTCCCGGGATCGATCGTCGGCTTCGATCTCCGCAGCGGATTCGGACACGGCCGGCTCGGAGCGGTTCCGAGGAAGCCGGCCGCCGCCGCCGACGCCGTGGGGAGAAACGAGGGGGGAGCCGAAAGAGAAGAAACAGGGTGGGTCGTTGCCGAGGGAGGCCGTAACAAATCTCGAAACAAACAGTCGCCGGTCGATTCGCCATTTAAAATCACAGCGTGAACGACCCCGCGACCCTGCCGCGGCCGGCCCTTAATTTGGAAATATGTCGGCCGATTAGGGCGCCCAGAGGGGGGGCGGCGAGTCTGCACGGCCGGACAACGGCGTCGTCGTCGTTCCTACGTCTCCCCGGTGCTCTACGTACACCCCCGTACCGAAACAGTAATTTATACGCCGAGGGATTCCGGCCTTTAAACGTCAGCTTAATAATAGACTAAACGGCTTGTTAACCTTAATTAGCCGTAAATCAGCCGCGACTTCTGGCCCGGCCCGCGATATTCGGCCGCAGATTAACAGCCCTGAGTGGAATTGCCATCAATAATACATCGCGGGCCGCGAAACAATGCTCGCCGGGATATGCAACACGGCTGATTTATGCGCGCTCGCAAGAAACCGGGATTACCCGGTGGTGCACCGCCGCCGCGTTTCGGTGTCTACACGGCCGGCCTGTCCGCGAAGACGCTGCCCCTCTGTTTACCCGTGACGAATGCATTTCCGTAATATTCATTCCGCATTGTCCGAGCCTCGGGAGCTTCTGCCGAGCGGTGACCGCGCACTTTGTCTACCGGGATTACGTTCGAGGAAGACTGGACGTTTCCTCGCGCCCCGACGCGATGAGAGTTTTACCTGCGAGTCGGTCCGCGTCGCCTCGTCATATTTCGTGGTCTATGCGCCGGATGCGAATAATATTGTGCCGGATGCGAGCCGTGAAAGCGGCGCTGTTCGCGTCGCCCTTTGACCGCGAATTGCGCGCAGTTCTCGAGGAAATTGGCGAATCCAGGAATTTGTACAATCAACGAAGATCGAATGCAAATCGTTTTGGAAGCGGTTCGAAGAACTTTTGAAGAATTTTTATTATCATTATTAATGTAATAGTCAAACGTTTGAAAAATAAATCGTGATTTGGTGATATTCTATTATTTATATTATATATATAAATGCTAGAATATGTATATATGTATTATATATTATATATTATATATTATATTATACTATATTATATTATATTATATTATATTATATTATATTATATTATATTATATTATATTATATTATATTATATTATATTATATTATATTATATTATATTATATTATATTATATTATATTATATTATATTATATTATATTATATTATATTATATTATATTATATTATATTATATTATATTATATTATATTATATTATATTATATTATATTATATTATATATAATATATTATGTATCTATTATTTATTATTCTATTATTTCATACAGTATTATTATTATTATTATTATTACAGTACTGGGACATTTTCAAAAAATCATGATTTAGAGATATTCCACCACTTCCATACCAAATTAATATTATCTGCGATACTATTATTATTGTCTTCAGTGATATCAATTATTTAGCGGTTTTCGTAGTATCAAAAATCAATCAAAAGCCAGGTTACCATCAAAA
Organism: Megalopta genalis; assembly: GCF_051020955.1. Taxonomy (NCBI): domain Eukaryota; kingdom Metazoa; phylum Arthropoda; class Insecta; order Hymenoptera; family Halictidae; genus Megalopta; species Megalopta genalis. The sequence continues at coordinate 19,308,612 of NC_135017.1, forward strand.
AAGGTTACCAATCAAAAGCAGTTGCCAAATTATCATTGGTAAAATGAAGCTCTAAACGCCTCCTCGTTGAAACATCATTATCCAGACCAGGGGTGGTAAAATCGTCATTTTAAGTTCAAAGCTCACTTTTCGCTTTAAATTGCAACTTTTCCTACGATCACTTGACACATACGACGTCGACAAACCGCTACCAATAATTAAAAAAAAAAAAAGAAAAGAACCAGATCGCCCTTATCGATCAAAAGTTTCGCCACCCCCGCAGTAAACGATCATCGATCTCTCGTCGAACGATGGGATCTATCGTCGCGTTCGAGAGGACGTTGCTCGATGAACAGAGAGCGGCGGTGCCTGGTCGCTCGGTCCTCGTCGTCGTTCGTCGTAGTAAATTTTTGCTTCGTTTTCTTCGCCGATTACGGGGGAATCTGGGACGCAGGAGGCTTGGATTGCAACCATCTTGCCTGACCAGAAGGTGCAAGACGATTATGGGTCGACGGCCGTATTATTCATGTCCTGTCTCAGTGCCGCGGACCTGTACTTAACTTATCTCATCTACATAACCTCTTCTCCGGCACCTCGTTCGAAAATTTCACTCGCGGGGATATCGAAAAGGGCGCCGCCCCTCGCGCTCTCCGCGGCCCCGCAATCATTATTAAGCGCATTCGAAAGCGAAGTCTTTATCCGCGGCGCGCGAATTCCTCGAATGCTTCGAACGAGCGCCTCGCTCGCGCGCGCGCGAGAGCTCGATTATGCAGCGGGACGCGCGAGCGCGCCGCTTTTCACACCGTCTTGCAAATACTATAAATTTACTTTTCGCTGGATTAACGTCACGACGACGTGAGCGCAAACAGAAGTTTTCATCGTCGACGGCGAAGGAGAAAGCGCGGCGCGGCGCGCGCGCGGGCTCTCTCTCCGGTTACTATCGATGATTCATGTATTAGACATAAAGTACGAATACGCGAATGGGCTCATTTGTCCGGAGAATTTACTGGGCTCGGTTATGCCGGATTGTGTGTCTGTCTCTGTGTCTGTCTCTGTGTCTGCGTGCCTGTCTGTGCGCGTGTAAGCCGAGGCTCGCGGTGAACTGCGGATTTTATGATTATTAGCGGATATATATGGCGCGCGCGCGCGCGACCGCGCGAATTATAGAGTACCGAACGCGACCCGATAAACGCTTTAATAAAATTATTAAGACCGTTTAATTCGTTCCGCGACGTTACGACGATGCTTGATCGCATGGCCGTATTTATGTTTCGCGCACCGTGAATTAACGAGACGGAATGTATGTACGTATCGATGCGTGCGCCGCTTGTTATCCGAGGCTCGCGACGCTTGTTTCTATTTATTTAATGTCACGGCCGTATCATCGAACGACTGCGAACGGTTCGTTTATAATTTCTCGTTACGCCGCGCGCAACATCTCAATTACGGCGATCATTATTACAGGACGGCACTACGAGGAGCTCCATTCGCTTTTAGTGCGCTACGGTTCGAAGTAATAACCTCTCGGCTCTGTGGTCTTCGTGTCATTGTCTCTAGGAATCGTTTAATAGATTTTAATGTTCGTGAAAAATTGTGTGGAAATTATGCGAGATTTATAGCGAAAGTGGCGCGAGAGAGTCTTTTGTCAGCTTGATTGAATATTGTTTGATATTTCTATTGATATCTTTAGTCGTTAATGGTCGGGTTTTTGTTTTGTATGTTACAATATACAACGATTATATCAGATTTAATATTATTAAATTTAATATTATTAAATTTTCGCACGATTTAATATTATTAAATGATATTTTTATATATATATAGTCGTCGATTATTATGTTTTAAGCAAATGTGGTGCGAGACAATTTTTTGTCAGCTCGATTTAATATAATTATATAAGTAAATATAATTAAATTAATATTTAATATGATTAAGTCAATATGGTCGGGCTTATATTTTCTGTAATAATATATACAAAAAATTCTATGAGATTTAAAGCGAAAGTAGTGCAAGCCAATTTTTTGCCAGCTCGATTTAATATACTTAAATAAGTAAATATAATTAAATTAATATTTAATATGATTAACTCAATATGGTCAGGCTTATATTTTCTATAATAATATATACAAAAATTATACGAGATTTAAAGCAAAAGTGGTGCAAGCCAATTTTTTGTCAGCTCGATTTAACATAATTAAATTAATATTCTTAGTCGTCAATATGGCCAGCTTTATATATTCTATATTAAAATATACAAAAATGATATCAGATTTAAAACGAAAGCGATGCAAGCCAATTTTTTATCAGCTCTATTTAACATAATCAAATAATACCCTTAGTCTCGGGTGATTTCTCTGGCACCCGAATGTCTGCGGAACTACACAAGAATATTCCGTGAAACCGAGAATCTGCATAAAAATCTCGCATTCTAATCACAGAAACGCGTCATCGGGCGCTCACTCTCTCTCTCTCCCCTCGGACATCGACGGACGATGATCACTTTCTCGCTTGGGTTTACTTTAACGCCGCTGTCGATGCGCCGATGCGTTAAGCGGGACACGTCGGCGAATTATGCGGCGTCGTTACAGCACTATCTCGCGTCCGATTAGAATTACAAAGCTTCCAGGCAGGTTGTGGGTGTTCCAATAAATATAGGCGCGCGATCGTGATGGGTGGCACGTATGGAAAAGGTCAGCGCGTCGCGATCCTCCGTAGCATGAACCGCGTCCGATAAATTACGAGTCACTGCCGCCCGGCTGCACCTCTCGTACGTCAGCCGGCAGCGTCTAGTTACCTTATCTGTGTCCGAGGGTGCAGCCGCGTCCCCACTGTCTCTAGATTGTTGAATTTCTTTCGGGCAAGGTGTTAACCCCCGCGCGACGTTTGGGGGTGACTTTTATGGATCGCGTGCGAGGAAACGTGAAAAATTATATGTGAATAGAAAAATAAACAGTTTATTATTTCTCCTGCCATTTTTCGCTGTGGCGACATTTGCAAAATCAAAATAATGGAAGATTCTGTATAAATTGAAAAGTAAATAAATCGGTGGTAGGTAAATGCTGTAGATGCCATTAATTTTATTTATAAAAGAGATAGTTTGAATGTAATATTTTTTAATGGACCAGGAAAATGTCCCTTTCGTTTCTTACTTGTTTTATTATACTTGTTATAGTTTAACTGTATAATTAAACTTGTTCGGTAAATTCTCCCTAAAGTGACACTCAGCTTGGAAGCAAAAATGGACAATCTGGGAAGAGGGGGTACGATTATTCTTTAATATTATTAATATCAGTATTAAAATAATTATAATAACAAGATGTTATAATATTAATATAAATATTTTTATAATTGTTGACAACCGCTAGCTATAAAAAACTAGCTACAAAAAATAGCCGCTCCTATTCCCGAATTGTCCATTTTTGCGTACAAGCAGAGTGTCAACTAGGGAGAGTTTAGTGTACCGTCGAATCTGTAACGCAGTTCTAACTATAATTTACTTTAGTTCAAACTATAATATAATTTATCACGTTTGAACAAATCGTGAATTGAGAAATAAATAGAGAATTATTCTATATTTCAAGTATAGCCTAAAATTCTCTCGAGCTCTATCGTACCGCAGTGGAGACGCGGCGTTAGAGGCGCGAAGAGGATATCTCCGTCGGCCGTGCGGGCTCGGATCACGAGGGTAGCAACGTCGCGATAAATTCCATCGTATTCGAAATGGTATCTCGATGCGATCGCTCGGCACGCCGTAAATGCCCGATGGAGGTCCGCGGCCAGGAGGATGAAGAACCGATGTCGGCGCCAGTCGGCTATTACAACTTCTACGAGGCGTTACGTATCGCCGCGGAACGAAACCGGGGTGTTGCTGGGTCCGGCACTTCTGCCCGATGCCCGTACTACGCTATGCGATGCGATGCGATGCGATGCAATGCGATGCAATGCGATGCAATACCGTAACGGCGTGCGTGCCGCGCCGCCTCCTGATTACGTATCGCGTCGTGCGTTATTACCGTGCCACCGCGTAACCATAAAGCCGGCGCTGCACGCGTAACCGCGACTTTAAATAGGCGGCCGAGCCGGGTCGGGCCGGGCCGGGCTGGGTTGAGACGCGCGCCGCCGGCAAATTATACGAAACGCAGTCCATTACGCTATCCTTCGGCGAATTTGCCTCGCCTCTCTCTCTCTCTCTCTCTCTCTCTCGCTCTCTCTCTCCTTTTCTTTCTCTCGCGGTTCCCGATTCTTGTAATCACCGCGGACATAGAATCGCTCGTTTTAACCCGCTCGGGACTATGTACGTGCCGATCAGCGGCGCACAAGGAATCTCCAGCGTTGTTGTAATTGATAGGCAGAGAGTATAACCGGGGTGTCCATTAGGAGCGTTTAGCTCCGACGGATCCCGTCGGGCTCTCCTCTCTTGGAAGAAAGTGGAAAATTGCGGGGAACAGATTCTTTGTGGATGCTGGACCGGAAGTCGAACCTTGTTGCACGCGATTCTGGGAGGGTTTGGATGAGTTAGCTTCTTGGACTGTTGCATGTTATCGTTATTATTACTATTATTATTACTGTTATTAATAGTACTATTATTATTACTGTTATTAATAGTACTATTGTTATTACTATTATTATTGCTATTATTATTACTCTTATTATTAATAGTAATATTATTATTATTAATAGTACTATTATTATTATTAATAGTAATATTATTATTATTAATAGTAATATTATTATTACTATTATTATTGTTATTATTATTATCACATTTTTATTAGGAAGGGCAAAAATGCATTTACACACGTCTCCGCGATAACTATTATCATTATTGCTAGTATTATTGCTAGTATTATTATTTATTTATTATTTATTTATTTACTGGCTACTGGACCACTTTAAATCATTCAAATGAAATACAACTAATTTGGACTAAAATAAATAATTTAGTACAACAGAAAGCAGCTACTCCCCGCTAATTACAATTCACGCACGCATTTCAATGAACTTAGAAGAACAAAAAGAGAAAAATCAAGTAGATAACAAAGTAACCGTACACAAATACAAATTATTAATAAAATGTTCGAAATACTATTTATTTCTTTATAATATTTCAACGCAGTGGGACCGATTGTTAACCATTAAGGACAAGGAATTTAACATTAAATTGTTAAAAGAAAAAAACCCGTAAAAAGGTCGCGAAACTGTAAAACACGCGTCGGGAACAAAATGTCGGCGCGGTAACGCCGCGATGAACATTTGTCCGTGGAGCATCATCGGTCGGTGGCATGAAACGGGCCGGTAATAATTTCCGAGATGTCATTGTTAATTACTCGGTTTCAACAGAACCGATTAGTAGCCCGGGGAGTAACAGTAATGCTAACCTCGAGGAAGAAGAAAGATTAGGAGGAGCCACAAGTCGGAATGAAGACGCGGCTCGACTCGTCTCGGCTCGGCTCTTCGGCTCTTGGCTCTGCTTCGCTCCGCTCCGCTCCGGCTCCGGCGTGGTGAAAGAACACGATCGGTCGGTTCGCGCACACAGAATGCCCGCGAGAAAACAAATTATACCGTTGTGTTAAGCCACTGTCGCGGACTCGTTTTATTGCTTTCAATCCCCATGGAAATTTACGAGCCGGCGTTGCGTTTGTCGCGTGCGCTCCGACGCCCCCGGACGTTTGTTTTTATTGTGAAAGCTTGGGAAACGAATGTAACCGAATCAACTTTCACGTGCCATTACCGCGGCGTGTAACATACTATGTTCGCCGGGGCGTTCGAGGCTCGCGGAAAACACGAACGTCGAGGTCTAATTGGATTCTAATCGGCGGAAAGATCATTTCACGGAATGCATTTGCGTTTCCTTTCTTCTTTTAGGGGAGGATTTTTATTCGAGGGCCATTGAAATCTCCCGGAGATTTATTCGCTTCTCTGTACACGATTAGGAAAGCACTGATTTATTTACGCGTTTACATGCGATTAGAAGCAGTCGTTTCCTTGATCGTTCGTGACACGCGATTTCGAATAACAAAACCGATTTGCTTGCGCGATCGAATCCAGAAATTAAATCTATTTTGAACGAAGCGAAGTATCTCTTATAATTTTATTTATATTCTATATATTTATTTATATATATATATTCTACGTATAAATTTATTATGTAATTATATATGTATATTATCAGTACAATAAAAAATATATGATAATATATCTATAATATATCTACATCTATAAATCTATAATATAAAATCTATATATCTATATCTATAAATCTATAATATATCTATCTATGATAAATCTATAATATAAAATCTAAATATCTATATCTATAAATATATATATATTATAAATTAATATATATACACATGCGTATCAATATATATTTATTTAATAGATATATTCATTTAACAAATATTAAAATAAAAATAATTTACACATAAATAAATATAAAAATCACCCATTTTCATAGAGCTCGGTAAAAAGAAACGTTAAAAATACAAGAACAAAATAAAAACAACATACTAGTCCGAGTGCGCACAGGTAGGTTCGCAGTGCGGCGAGAACGTTAGCCAGTTGTCAGATCCCGGAAACCATTTGTGCGACGTAAATTTGCATATTGCATCGTGTAAAGCTCGCGTACCATGGAGTCCGAGGCCGCAGCAGAGACGCGCTCGATTGTCTCTGGCCGGCGAGCGAGAATCTTTTCCATCAAGCTTATGGGTTGGCTCCACGCGAAAGAATCCGGCAACAGGAACGTACGTTAATTATCGACCGGTCTCGGATCCCCAAAGGGTTCGCGTCGGTCGGTCGCGAAGTCTCTGTTGCTCGGCGACTCGGCTTCCGCTACCAGAGCGGCTCGTAGCCACCGATCACCGAGCCAACACGGCTCGCACGGTGTTACGGCGAGTCGTAACTTGTCCGGTGCGGTACGTTAGCCTTCAAATGAATTGCGCGAAACGGCCTTCAGGATTAGTCCATTTCGATAGCGGACAGCTCGTTACTTCATTGCCACGCATCGCCTCGCGCCGCTTCACAATTAGCAGGCCGCAGAGAGGATGTCGTGTGCTATGCCGACCACTCCGTAAGTTCCTGCGCTCTATAGTACGGTATATACATTATAGAGTCGATCTACTGTACCGGGGCTATCAGGAGGCGATGCTCGGTGATGCCAGGCTGCAGGCTACACCGTGACGTCAGCGGCGTTCGGCTCTCGTGACGAGGCAAGAAGCGCGGAGTGGGAGAAGGCTGACTGCTGGCGACGAGTAGCGACAGCGCGACCGCTCTACGTTCCGCGCGAGCCTTTCGCCAGGCCGAACTAGCCCGAAGGAAGCCGAACGTCGGTGACGTCACGGTCTAGCCGGCAGCCTGGCAACACCAGCTATGGCTAAGAAAGCTGTGACAAGAAGAAGGATTTTCTGGAATAAGCGAACGGATCGCGACTGATATATGATTACTGAACGTACAATTGTGCAGTACGTACAATTTTTATTTTGCATAAATACCAACGAAAATCGGCGTTTCTTTTACAACTAGACGCGTTGAATAAAACGAGCGCAACGAAATCGTCGAATCGAGAAATCAAGTAAGAGATCCATCGAGAAACAAATCGTTTCGCGATGTTGCACGAAACGATCCTATCAATTTGTTTATTTAGCAGACATGGCAGCCGGCTATCAGTCGGAGCGATAACTAGCCTTCGGTCGTTACTGTACGTCGGTCAATACCGTCGGTTCTCCGGCTTGCACGGTCGATCGGCCGAGCCGGAAAAATCCGCTAATATGCCGGCTCGGCTAATTAATTATCCACTTAACTTCGTGCTCCGGGCCCCGGTCCGCTCACGACTCTCTCATCGGCAACCTTTCCCGGCACAATGGTTAATAAGCTTTTAAAGCAATCGTTCGAGCCGCGGATCGTCTTTGTGCCATGTAAAACCGTCCGGTTGCTCGTTTTCTTTCGCCGGCATTCGTCTCTATTCAATCACCGCGCGCGCGTGCAATAAAACCGTTTAAATAAATATAGAAGCTCGTGAAACGTTGACGGAACGAGATCATCGGTCCTGCTGGATCGCCTTCTGTTCAGAAGAACGTATCTGGTGGCTCGAGACCGATCGAATTAATAAGACCGATTGTTCAGCCCGTGTCTTCAGGTCTCGACGCCGTAATTTTTCACTGTTGTGTACACGTTAATTCGGTTCGAGCAAATATGCGAGCTACCGTGGGTTATTAAGCGAGCGCCGGCGAACTTCGTAGACACGAGTAAAAAGATTACAAAGCCGGCGCTCTCATAATTGGACCGCATTGGGTTTCACGCGTTTATAGCAGTGACGAATTTTCTAATTCGTTTCAATTCCACGAAATCGTCGGAGAGAACACTTTCTATCCCGCGTAAAATGCCCGGCGATCGAGTTACAATTAACGCGGGGAACGGCCGTCGTCGTTCGGAGAGCCAGAGAGAAACGCGGACGATTAGGATACACGATAATCATAAACGCGCGTAATCCTTTTCCTCTTTAATGATGATTCAAACGTTTCGACGATTCTTATCGGGCGTAATTAGCCTAATGCAACCGGCGGCTGTCGTCGTCGTTAACGTTAAAGCCCGTGTTCGAATTAGAAGTTGCTCGAACGATGATCCAATATGCAGTAAAATTGTTCTGTCCGATCTGTGTCCGAACCGTGTCGCGAAAACACGCGCGCGTACTCGCCGATTTCCGTGAATGAAACGCGATTTTACTTAGATCGTCGAGCCTTTATTTAAGACTTGGAAAACCGAACTGTGCGGAGGACTGGAAACTTATTCAGTTATAATATAATATTGGAAACGTGTTCAAAAAATAAATCCGTCCTTCGGCCGGCTTTCTATTGACGGGACGCGCTCGCGCGCGCGCGCTTTGAAACCTCGCGAACAGAGTAATTAAGAAGATTGCAAATTAGGAGCTGGCGTCGGCGGCAGACTGCAGGACGTCGCGGCGAGATAGGAATTCTTTATCGAGGACTGGTGCGTATCCTAATGCCTCTCTGATTAGGGATGTACGGGGACGTCGTCCGGCGAGTTTCTTTGAATCGAAAGCGCCGGGGCCCCGTCGTCGCGGTCCTGTTTCCTTCGATTAATTATAAACGCGACGGAAACGGTACAATCCGGCGCGCGGTTCTTAATACGGGGCGGCGGCCGGTTGCTCGGCCCGGCGCATAAAGATAACGCAACACCCCGAGTATTTCTTAATTCGTCGGCGGAGTCGTTAACGAACCGAACCCGGCCCCGTCTCGAAAATCGCTCTTCAAAATTCCCGGGCTGCGATTATCGTTGCGTTTATCGCGCGCAATCTATTCGCGCTCGCCGACGCCGCTCCAGGAACAGAACCCGCCTTCTATGTGTCCGAAATTATTTAACCGTTATTTCAACGTTTAAGGTTATTAGCGGGTCGTCGAATTTCCCTGGAAACTCGTAGGATAATAAATAATTAATAATAAAGACGTTACGTTTTTTTGCAGAACGAAATTTGATGTGTAATTTTCGAAAACTTTTAATCTTTCTGAGACTCGCTGTCTTGGAACGTTGGGATTTCAGTTTCCCCATGGAATTTGTTTGTAAATTTTATGTTTTTATATAGCCTTATTTTATATTAAATATATTATATTATATTAAATATATATTATATATAATATATATAATATATATTATTGTGAAAAAAAATATAAAATATATATATATATATATATATATATATAATATATATTTTATATTTTTTTTCACAGTTGAAAATTTGCTCCGAGTGCAAAGGATTAAGGATTCGAATGGATAAAATAAAATTAGAAGGAACGCTGAGATTTCAGTTTCCCCATGAAATTTGTTTATCAATTGTATATTTTTCTATAGCCTTATTTTATATGAAATCCTAGAAATCAGAGAAATTCTTTCAGATTCACGGTTGAAAAATGGCTTCGAGTGCAAAGGGTTGAGAATACGAAGGGATGAAATAAAATTCGAAAGATCGTTATCTTGGCCAGAATGATTATTAACTTAATACACCGTGTTTTAATAAACCGCGAACAAACGTCGACTTAATCGCGCCGCTGCAAAATGCGACTCGAGAACAGAGATTTTACAATATTGAACCGCGGCATCGTCGCAAAGTTCCGCGATAACGGTCCCACGGAACGGTTCTTACCGAAATAACGATGTAATTTACGCGTTTCATTATAAAGTGCACACCGCGAGCAACACCGCGTTCTCTATAAACGAGATTTTCAGAATCTTGGAGAAGAACGTTCGCCTAAAGGCCCCGAAGCTTCTTCCACGCGGTCCGAAACGCTGTCGAGGACACGGTCTAATAATTACAGGAGCATCGGAAGACCGGCCGATATGTAAATTTATGATAATACATTGCACCGTGGCGTACGCGATAATTAGCGATAATTTATCGGCATTTTTCGCTCGTTAAAACGTTCTCGTAATGATCGGTCTGCCATCGCCGGATTGTTTTTTTTTTTTTTGCTTGCCAATAACCGCGTCTATGTTAATTGTGCGCGCCGATGCGTTCCGGGTTCGATAACTTAGGCTCGCGTTCCTCTGTTATAAGACCGTTTTCTTCGTGGTTTAATTGAAACATCAATTGAAACAACGTTGACTTTGCCATTCAACGTAGTCACGCGAGATCGCTATGAATATCTTTGCTTTCGCGTTGGCGAAGAATTGCTGCGTTTGCCGGATACGTTTCTGAATTCTTTATTAGCTGAATAAACGGATGAGATGATTCTTTGTCGTTTGAGTAATTAGGTGGGATGATTTTGTATTGTTTGAATAAATTGGTGGGATGATTCTTTGTTTGTTGAGTAAATAGATGGGATGATTCTTTATTGTTTGAATAAATTAGTAGGGTGATTTTTTATTACTTGAATAAACAGATGGGATGATTCTTTATTATGTGAATAAATAGATGGGATCATTATTATTTGAATAAATAGATAGGGTGATTCTTTATTATTTGAATAAATAGATGGGGTGATTCTTTATTATTTGAACAAATAGATGGGATGTTTCTTTATTATTTGAATAAATAGATGGGGTGATTCTTTATTATTTGAATAAATAGATGGGATGATTCTTTATTATTTGAATTAATAGATGGGATGATTCTTTATTATGTGAATAAATAGATGGGATGATTATTATTTGAATAAATAGATAGGGTGATTCTTTATTATTTGAATAAATAGATGGGGTGATTCTTTATTATTTGAACAAATAGATGGGATGTTTCTTTATTATTTGAATAAATAGATGGGGTGATTCTTTATTATTTGAATAAATAGATGGGATGATTCTTTATTATTTGAATAAATAGATGTGATGATTCTTTATTACCTGAATAAATAGATGGGATGATTCTTTATTACTTGAATAAATAGGATAATTCTTTATTATCCCAATAAATAGAATAATTCTTTATCATCCCAATAAACAGCTCGAAAACCGACAACAATGTTGCCTCAACGTTCTTCGACTATATTAATTATTCGATAAAAACTGTTCAAACAAAAAATATTATACAAAACATATACAAAGCATATTATACAATATTATATAAAGAATCATGCGAATAAATACACGGAATAATTTACGACAAATAATTTACGTCCAGCTCCCGGTCTTCATCCCTTCATCCCCGACAAAAAAGATAAAATAAACTATTTTGCAATATAACCAGTCGTCACCGAAGTTGCCTAGAAACCGATGGATGTCACCAAGATGCGTTTCCCTCGTAAGTACAGGGTGTCGAAACGGGTGGCAGAGTGGGCACCCAAGGGAGAGGGAGGGTTCCGTGGTCGCGAGGGCTCGGATCTGCTCTAGCAGATGTAGGCACGGTGAAACGACTGTATTATTATCGCGACGGTAATTGCGGACACTGGCAAAAGTCGCCGAGAAACCTGCCGATGCTCGCATATAATTAAGATCCGAGTTGTCAGCGGGCCACGGCTGTGTGTTTCCCCGTCCCCTTCCGCGTGTACGCCGGACGCAAGGCGCAAGGCACACGCGTGCCGGTACGCGCCGGGATCCTTTCACGTTCCACGCGTGCTTGCCTCGCTCCTTCCACGATTACGGTTCCACCCGGCTCGCCGTTCTATTGGTTGCTTAATCAATTCCGAGTCCGGATTCCCCGAGTTCCTACCGACGCGACGCGTCGCTGAACTTTACGCCGGCCATTTAAATGGCCGTGAACGCGGGCTCTAGGCGCGCGTCCTTTCTTCGCGCAATACACGCGCCAGAGGGTGTAGGATGTACGTGTTCGTGCACCTTTTAAGACGTGTAATGACTTTATTGTAAGTGGGTCGAGCGGTCTGAATTTTCTTGCGGACGTTAGAATGACAGAGAATGGCTGAAAAAGTTGTCAAAAATTGCGATTCATTGGAACGATAAAGGAGTTCAGAAATTGTTTTCTAAACTTTTTTGTCCTATAACGCGAAGACTTTAAACAAATGCATCTTGCAGATCTCTGGGACTTATGTGCTTGCTGAACAATTTCATTAAAATCGTATGGTCAAGCTACAGCCACTGAATGATGTAAAAATTACCTGCATTTGCTTGGAATTCGTGGAAAACAATAGAGAAAACATCATTTTTTAATTGTTTCATTGGGCCAACACATTGCAAGTTTTGAGAATAATTTTTTTGGTCATTGTCCGGCAAATTCATCCCTCTATCATCCCCCAAAAAATTTGGACAGCTTGGGTCAATTATAAAAAGTTTTGAGAATATTATTTTTGGTCATCGTCTGGCAAATTCATCCCTTTATCATCCCCCCCCAAAATTTGGACAGCTTGGGTCAATTATAAAAAGTTTAGAGAATATTATTTTTAGTCATCGTCTGGCAAATTCATCCCTCTATCGTCCCCTAAAAAAGATTTGGACCGCTTGGGCCAATTATAAGAAAGTTATTCCGTTTCAAAAGGTGTACGAATACTTTTTACATATGTGTGTGTATATATACAGCTTGCAGAGTCAATTAACGCGGTCTCCATCGTATCCAGTGATTTGTGAGCCGACCGAGAGTGTTCTAAGTTCGAAGATAAGTCTCGTACTTAGTGATGCAATCACGTGTTAAGACACGTGTCGTCGGATCTCATGCTGGAAGAATTTCTGGGGAAATGGAATTCGTTAATGTATCGCTGCGGCGCGTTGAATGCTGTTTTTTTTATTGTCGGACTCCTGACGAAGGTGCTGTAAGATGCAATGACTCACCCTCGAAATCGGCCACAGAATTATTTAGAGCTCGAGGTGCGAGATCGAACTTTCTATTTTTACAAGTCGCTACCACTTTATTTTGTCATAAGTGCATAGAATCCACGCGATTATTATTTATCCTATTCGCATAAATTGCTTGTCTCATTTTAATACATAATAAAATGATAATAATAAATATGTGAAAACAATAATAAATGATTAAAATAATATAATATAATATAAATAAATAATAATAATATATAATAAGTAATAATATTTTATATCTGCTTCTACATTTAATTTCAAGGCTATTTCATAATTCATATCATAATTAAATAATAATAATCATCACTCAAACGATAATAATCAATCAAATAATAATCGATATCATAATTTATCACGTATAATAAATAATAATAATAATAAGTATTCACTTAACTTTTATCTTGTCCTTCGCCTTGCCTAATAAAACTAAAAGCGTCTGTCTCCTCAATTCGATGCAAATTTCTAAATCGAACGACATCATTTCGATACAGAAGGAGTATTATTTACAAAAACATGAACATTACTGTGAGATATTCCAACGTCATCATAGACCACCTAGACTCGTCTCACGAAAGCCAATTAATAATTATCTCAGTAACGAAGCATCGATTCGGGAACTAAAAATCGTCGAACAATTTGAAGAGCAAGACCAAGAAGAACCGGCGCAAGTCGCGAACACAATGAACACGCGATAGATAACGATCACCCCGAACAGATACATTGCTACCAAACCGCAGCCGGGGAGACACGAATGGGCCTTGTCGCGGCGCAGTTTCTTTCCGGCGGGCCCGACAAGCGGCACGCATCCGTTCGAGAGAAACAATCGTCGACGCGCATGTATATATGCATGTAGACACCAGTGTTCGGGTTCGGCGGAAGCGGACGAGTCACTTAGGCGTTCCGGTTTCATCCCGGCCGAGAATCCGGCGTCATCGCATGACTCTGCAGCATGACGAAGTAGGGTGGCGGCGGCGGCGGCACGGGCCCGACAACCACCTTTAACCTGGCACGGGCGCTAACGTACCTGTTCACGGAGCTGCCACTACCGATCGGCACCGATTTCGTCCGAACGAACCGTCCCCGCTTCCCCCCGCCGAGCCGGGCCCCGTTTCCCCGGGCCCCCCCACCCGGCCTGCCCCCCTCGGCCGCCGTCGACCACGATCTACCTACCACGGTGGCGACTACCACGCTTACTTCGACTCACTTAACGCCGTGGTCCCAGCTTCCATTTGTATCTGATCTGTTACAGATACCGAACGCTGCTTACACGCGCGCGGGACACTTAACTCACGGCCCACCTGACGATCTCGTTTCGCGAAGCGAAACGGATACCCGCGATAACGCCCATATACCGCGCGCAAACATTGTCCTGGATTTCGCCGCAGGCGCCTCTCGGACCCCCTCCGATTTCCATTTCTTTCCGGTTTGGGCCGGAGCGTCGACGAAACGGGCCCTCGTCGTCTTTCTTCATTTTCTAGCTGAAAGGCGAGGACGAATCATCCTTGTTTTCCATTGAAACGAATGTTGGGAACGATCGAGAGATTCTTTTTCTATTTTGTCGTCTAAACTGTAATTATTAGAAGACAGATCTTATGTATTTATGAGAGAAATTAATTAAGGGTCTAATGTGAGACGGTAGAAGGATGAAAAATATTTAATAATATAGATGTACGTACTGCTTTTGACCTATTAAAATGATTAACAGAAGAATGCAACTTCAAGTGATGCAATTTTGCAAGATTTCCCAAAGATGTCTCGGAATCTGGAAATGGAGCTTCCTTAGGTCATTTGGAGTAACTTTTTCCTCAGCGAAAATGCAATCCGCGGTTTCGTTTACGAGTTATTAAGGAAAAACGGCGACCAATGCGCGGCTGCCGAGCCAACGAGCGGACGAAGCCCAGTCCCGCCCAGTTGCGGCCATTGGCTCGGCCGCTGGCTCGTCCGCCTCGCGCCAGCCAAGCGGTCACTGGTCATTGGTCACTGTTTTTCGCTGATATCTCGCGAACGAAGCCGCGGATTGCATTTTCACTGAGGAAAAAGTTGCTTGAAATTACCACAGGAACATTTATGCTAACATAGTTAACATAATTATGGTTATTTTTAAATGTATTACTTTATAAATCTGTAAATTTATTTATTCATAAGTAACAGCCCGTATATTTTGCAACGATGACAGAACGATTTTATTTTGAACAGAGATTCGCAATCCTAATAATCACGTGACCCTCTTAAAGCGAAAATCTGCGAATCTCGCGAAGCGAAGATCCGCGAATCTCGTGGAGCAAAAATTGTCCATTTCACGCGAGATCTCCAAAATCGCCGTACGGCTAATTTCCGAGGAAATGCGACGAGCAAGTACTTCGACGAAACGAATCGAAGAAGCGACGAAAGGAGCATCTGCGTGGTCGACGCGCGACTCGTCGACGGATTCTCGCGAAGGTACAAATTATTTCGGCGGAGTCTCGAGGATGCAAATAAGGCGACCGAGATCCCGAATGCGTTCGAGAGGCCCCGGCATTTCTGTTCGCCGCATCGTCGAAGCGGACGTATCGTTTCGCGACCGGAGAGAGAGCATGTTTGCCCAGAAGACGCGTTCCTGGTCAAACACTTCAGCAATGGCCGCGCATTAATGCACGTTATACCAGTCGGATTGTGTTCCACGGACGACGGAACGAAGCCGATGTACCGACGGCTGACAATAGCGCGACGCACGCGCTTACATCGTAATCAAGGCCCGAGAGGAATTCTCCACTTCCATAAATTCCTGTCCACGGCTCGCCGGCTCGCGCTCAGGTTCCGCGCGAACAATGCTCTCGCGCCGATGCTGCGAAACAGCCTCGTCGAACAATCGACGCTTCTTTCCCCGTGGCCGGGCAAGGATCCCGTCGGTTTGTATGCTCCGTCGAGAACGTGATGACTCAATGACGCGCGCGATTGATGTTTCAATAACCGATCGCGGCGTACGCGAGCTGCATAATATTTTGATGGGTTACATTGAACAGCTCTACAATTTAACAATTTGGCGACTTCGAAGACTTCATGGAGTCATAGTGGATTGTTTAAGGGAATAAAAGTCGACGATTCATTCGAATTAGGGTTGATTTATGAAGCGTCTTCTCTCACAAGGTTCGTCGATTTATTTCTCGTTCGTATTAATTTTTCTGGTCAGAATACATTCTTCTGAATTTTTGTTTTAACAAAAATGGAGAATTTGGGGAGAGGAAATGCGATTATTCGAGCCCCGCGGCTCCTTTTTATAGTTACCGATTGCCAATATTTATAAAAACGAGGCTTAATGTCGACAAATCATTCGAATTAGGTTTGATTTATGAAGCGTCTTCTCCTGAATTTTCTTTTAAGAAAAATGGACAATTTGGGGAGAGGAAATGCGATTATTCGAGCCCCGCAGCTCCTTTTTATAGTTACCGATTGCCAATATTTATAAAAACGAGGCTTAAAGTCGACAAATCATTCGAATTAGGTTTGATTTATGAAGCGTCTTCTCCTGAATTTTCTTCTAACAAAAATGGACAATTTGGGGAGTGGAAATGCGATTATTCGAGCCCCGCGGCTCCTTTTTATAGTTACCGATTGCCAATATTTATAAAAACGAGGCTTATAGTCGAAAATTCATTCGAATTAGGTTTGATTTATGAAGCGCCTTCTCCTGAATTTTCTTCTAACAAAAATGGACAATTTGGGAAGAGGAGATACGATTGTTCGACTCCCGCGACTCGTTTTTACAGTTACCGATTGCCAATATTTATAAAAACGAGGCTTAATGTCGACAAATCATTCGAATTAGGTTTGATTTATGAAGCGCCTTCTCCTGAATTTTCTTCTAACAAAAATGGACAATTTGGGGAGAGGAGATACGATTGTTCGAGCCTCGCGGCTCCTTTTTATAGTTACCGATTGCCGATATTTATAAAAACGAGGCGCAAGGTTCGAATAATCAAGTTAAAAATTGCCCATTTATGTTTACAAGCTCGAGGAAAATTTGCGAGAATTTATTGTATTCGAATAAAGAATTTAAAGAAATTGTTCGAATGAACGGATAGAATAATTTACGACGAATTATTCGAATAAATAAACAGAGAAGAATATTTACGAAGGATAAAATAATTATTCGAATGGAATATTCGACTGAAAGAGATTCGAGTCAAAAATAGTGCCTAATTCTGGCAACCAGAACTCGTTTCTCCCGCTTGACGAACGCGACCCTTGAGATACCGGGAGCCCCCTTTTTTAGCAGCCCGCGCGCACGGCCGACAAAGGGCGAACAGGTTAAAATTGTGCACGAATCCCAACGGGATAAAGTAAGCAGATCCGACGGCCGCTGCTGAAGACGGGAAACACAACGGTGTCGCGTAGCGAACGAATGAAACTGGTTTCCAGACGCGTGTCATAAAAATATATCCACGTCGCGAGGACCGCTTCGAACCGACTCGTGACTAATGGCGGGGACCGGGGTTACTTTTATACCCTTTTTTCTCGCGGCGGAAAGCCGAAGTAAAGAATCTTGTACCCGCCGGGGATTAAGGGTTCTTACGCGGCCTAATAGCCCCTAATTGAAAGAGCCTTCTCGCGGTGGGAAAGAGTTTTTATTCGACGCCTTTGTGCGGCGTATCTCGCCACCCTGGACGGTCCGCGCGCAATTCCGCGGAAAAACGCCGCGTGTTGTCGCACGCGGAAATTAAAAAGGCTTCGTTACGTTTTTAAGTTGTTGCGGCCTTCGCTTGGTATTGGGTGCTGTAGGTATTGCTGCGGTTTCTCGACGAAGGCGAGCTTCGACGGAGAGAAAGTTCGACCTTTTGCGCCAATAAATTGGCAACTCGAGCTGCACCTATTGTTCTTTATCACAGTAAAGTGTAAATATTGCTCTTTTTCACAAATTTCGTTAAAAAGCGTTGCGAGTATTTTATAAGGCTCAATGATTTCGAAAACTTCCGAATGTCAAAGGTCGATAAATGAATTAAAACTGCGATTGCTGCTACTTGCATATCGTAAATAATCAATATTAAATACGTAAAAAGTTATGAGATTAATTTGTAGAAGATTACACGCTGTAAAATGTCACACACACACACAGATTTTAGTACTTTCATAAAATACCGCAGCATTTAGGCTGTCCACACTTGCCCTACGCGCGAAGTTACATGCTCGAGTCACGACCGAGCCTCTGTTAGGGCAACGATATCGAGTATCCCGGCCGAACCTGGTAGCTCCCGTCCTCCCCGTTTAATCCCCCGATTATAAGCTGCCATTAATTTGACGAGCAGCAAATGAATCCGCTGCTGGCTCGTGACTGGCACTCGGCCAAATGCGAGAGGATGTCCGTTCGCGTCTTCTGGCCGAAGGTGGATAAGAATGATTCCGTGAATAAATCTTCCTGCCACCGTCCGCTCAAAGGCCACGGTCCACAATGATTTATGAATCAATCATTATCACTTCCAGAGATCCGGGGGATGGGGCTGCAGCGCGAATCGAGTAGCCCGATGCGATGGAACGTATCTTAAAATCCATCTGAACTTTTCCTTTTAAATCTTGCTAACCCCATGACGTCGGAGGTCGACTCCCTTTAACTTTTCAGAACGAACCCGTCATTCTACTGCGATCTAATATAGCACGTTTTAAAGTAGACATTTCCAGCTTTCATTCAAGCTAAATTTTATGCAAGTAGCCCCGCGAAAACCTATCTCAAAATTCATCTGAACTTTTCTTTTTAAATCTTGCTCACCCCTTGACGTCAGAGATCGATTGCCTTTAATTTTCCAAAATGATCTCGTCATTCTACTGCAATATAATATACCAGATCTTAAAGTAGACATTTCCAGCTTTCATTTAAGCTAATTCGCGTAGAAACAGCTCTACGGGAACGTATTTTAAAATCCATCCGAACTTTTCCTTTTGAATCTCGCAAACCCCATTACGTCAGAGGTCGACACCCTTTAATTTTCCAAAATGATCTCGTTATTCTACTGCAGTCTAATATACCAGATCTTAAAGTAGACATTTCCAGCTTTCATTTAAGCTAAATTTTATGCAAATAGCCCCACGAGAACCTATCTCAAAATTCATCTGAACTTTTCTTTTTAAATCTTGCTCACCCCTTGACGTCAGAGATCGATTGCCTTTAATTTTCCAAAATGATCTCGTTATTCTACTGCAGTCTACTATACCAGATCTTAAAGTAGACATTTCCAGCTTTCATTTAAGCTAATTCGCATAGAAACAGTTCTACGGAAATGTATTTTAATATCCATGTGAACTGTACCTTTCAAATCTTGCGAACCCCAGGACATCGGAGGTCGACTCTCTTTAACTTTTCAGAACGATCCTGTCATTTTACTACGATCTAATCTACCATGTCTTAAAGTGAATATTTCCAGCTTTCATTTAAGCTAAGTCGCATAGAAATGGCTCTACGGGAACATATTTTAAAATCCATCTGAATTTGCCCTTTCAAATCTTGCTCACCCGCTGACGTCAGAAGTCGACACCCTTTAACTTTTCAAAACGATCTCGTCATTCCATTGCGATCTAATCTACCCTGTATTAAAGTAGACACTGTCAGCTTTCGTTTAAGCTAAGCTGCATAAAAATAACCTCACGAAAACCTATTTTAAAATTCATCAGTATTACCGCTTTAAATTCGTGTAATTCTCCTTGTCTTTCCTAGGTGTCTCAGCTTCATGAACGGACTTGTTACACAACCTAATATATAATTAGGCAGATCCTTTAGTTCTCTCTCTTATCTTATCCTAAATAAAGTTGTGCCCCATCCATGGCAGCGCCTAAAACGCCGCAAACTAAAGACGACTCCACTCTATCAAATTACACACAGCAATCATCGCTTCAAATATTACAAAACGTTTTCAAACGAGTCGCACGTTGCATTTCACGAAAACTCCTTCCAATCGAACTTACGCAAAATCCTCAAAGTAAATTATCCGAGCAGCGGGCTGCATAAAATCCGCGGCGCAACGATCGCCGCGAATCCTCGATCGAATTCCAGCAGGCGTCGAAGTTCGCGTAGCCGTCGAGCCTCTTAATTAGCCGCCAGAATTTCGTTTAACAGTCGAACGAGACACGTCCTTCCGTCTATTCGGAAGCGTATCTCTTGGTCCCCGGAGCCTCTCACGGAATCCCCGCGCGTCGTTAAGAATAAATTCCTCCGTCGCGTTCCTCCCATAATCGGTACGGTCGGCGGCGTTGTCGGCGCAAACAAAAAACAAAAGCACGCGTTGATAGTTTGCCCCGGCGCGACGTCGTCCAGTAAAAAGCCGCGATAGTTCATTAAGCGTGTCGGCTCGAGGGGCATAACGGCGATAAAAGCAACGTATCCGGGGGATACGTCGCCGCGAACCGCGGCGAGCGGCGGGCGATTCGCCGCGGCGCCGGATTTCGCGGCTCCGCTCGGCCCCGCTCGGCGTAACGGGGCGCGCGACGGAACCGTTTTAATGTAGCTTTTACGATCTGTTAATTTCAGCCGCGTTTCTTAAACGCCCGCCTCTGGTACCCGGCCGTATCTGCGTATTAACATATTAAGCGGCGGATTACATCGTTCGCAACGTTCTTGCCGCGTCAGCGTTCCCTCGGCGACGCGGCCGCCCCGTTCGCCCCGGCCCGCGGGGCGATATTTCAAAATTCATTAGCAGAAAAATACGAGTCCGCGCGCCCCCCGCGCCGCGGCTAATAGGATCGGTATTCCGAATGCCGTAATTATACGTATCGCGGTGTCTCCCGGAATGGGACGCGCCGGCTGAACAGGCTGCCGGGTAATCGGTTTTATAATATGTACGAGCGCGGCGATCCCGGGGATAATGTAAACGGAAAAGCATCGTTGATCGCGTCGACTCGCCGCGCATTCTTCTCTTTTCACCTGGCCGTACCTCTTAGAGCCGACTCTCCTTAGCCGGCTTTTCCGTGCAGAGGAATCGGACGAAGGGAAGCGAGAAATAGAGAGAAAGAGACAGAGAGAGACAGAGAGGGGGCGAGAGGGAGGCGAAAGACGCAGAGTCAGACGCAGGTGCGCAGCCGAGCGCCAGGATAAGGAAAACCGGGAACGACTATTCACGGCAGTATCGAGGCGCATCGATATCCCGTCCGCGCGCCGACAAAAGCGGTCGTACCGCCGGGGACGGTGCGCCATTATTGCCTCCATTAGTCGTTAATATATGCAAAATATCCTTATTATGTTCGCCGGGCGGCGTGCGAGCCCCGTAGGAAGGAAGCGCGCGCTTCGAGCGCGCATCCCTCCGCCGCGCCGCGCCGTTTCATGCCGTTCCATGCCATTCCGCGCCGTTCCACGCCATTCCGCGCCATTCACCGGATTCCCGTCTATGCAATAAGCCATAAGCGATACGAATCTGTCCGGCGAAACGCCGCGGCAGCCCCGATCGAGTTTTAAGCCTCGTCTTCTCCACCTCCTCCTCCTCTTAATTATATTGTGCTCGGCGCGACTGGCCGCTTATCAGCGCCGATTCCCATTGCCGCGGTAATTTAACGGCCGCTCCTCGGATAGCCCCTCGATCTTCTCTCCTTTTCCGGAACCGCCGCCGCCGCCGCGGATCAGATTTAAATGCCGCGTACACGCCCGCGAAACGAGCCGAGGCGCAATCGCGCTTCCCTCGGCGCGCGCGTTCCGCGACGGCTTTTCAGCTCTTCGCGGGAACGCCGCCGCGGCTTTCTTAAACGGGATTATCCGCTTCACGGCTCGCCTTCTCGACGAAGCCGCCGCCGCGCGCGGCAGATTTTAATTAAGCTGTGACACTTGCCGCCGACGTCCTGTCGTAATAATTTGTCCTTATCTACCGGATAAGGGGGATACGCTATGCGGGTGGTGCGACGAGGGACTCGCGAATTCGTCGGGTTTCGTCCAAGCGATTCTTCTTTGTTCGATCGTTTCGCTCGAATCGCGGTGGGATAATTTGGTGAATCTTTTTCTAGTCGGTGGAGATTTTTTGGGGGATGTTGGAACGCCAATGGATTGGCTGACGAGCTTTGGGAGAAGCGGTTGCTTTCGCGCGGTGTTTCTTTAGAGTCAGGAGCGAATCAGTTATAAAAAAGCCTGATATTTTGGTCTTTGATATTTTTTTTGATAATTTCTGTTGCTATGAGAATTTTTCTGGGAGATATTTTTAGGTGAACTTGTTTGTACGAGCATGTATGGGCCGTTTATTTTGAGAGTGGTGTAATTTCATCTTTGTTTAGTTACAGATAAGAAGGTTACGCTGAATTAATCACAAATTATGTTATATCTCATCTTTTTTTTTTTTAAAAGATGGACTTGCACCACTTTAAAAAGCAGTCATCGCGACTGGTTTGGTAGTTCTGTAATAGTGTAAAATATTATTAAAAAAACACACACACACATAATTATCGAAATTTATTTTATTTATTTTATTTTATTTCATTCTATTTATTTATTCCCATCGCTCGATATTCTGATATAATTCGTCTTCTATATAAATATAAATATACTATTATATATCATTATATTTGATTATATATAGTACTATAATTATATGTATATTTAATTACATATATATTATTATAATTATATATTTAACTGTTGACTGTACATATCATAGTTATAATATGTTGACTATAGATATTATTATAATTATAGATTATATATCTAATTGTGTACAAATATATGCGTATTATAATAATCTATATATAAATTTATATATATATATACTTTGTGTGTGTATAATTCTATCTTAGATAGAATTCATCATATGCTTCGTAGAACCCCTTTCGCTTTCACTTTCTCCCGGATTTCCATAAACAGGGACCGCGTGGTCCGCGTGGTCCGCGCCGTCCGCGTATATCGTGCCGCCGAGATTTCCCATAAACGTCCGTTTCGAAGGGGCTACGGTCGAGCAGCGTCCCGCGGAGCGATACGAATACATGAAATACCGGCGGAGGTCGGCTGAATGGAATTTGATTTCGAGGTTCCTACGCGCTCGAACGGCGGGAACGGAGGCGACGCGCGACGCCCTCGCCGTATCGTCGCCCGCGTCGCTGGAACAAAAATCTACGGGCTGCCGGTTTTTAGGGTGTGCTCGAGAAATTACGAGCGGCCGGAGAGCCGGACGATCGGCTCCGTGGCTCGAAGCGCGGAAGCGGACACCGGAATATTTGTGACCGAGTCACTGTCCTCCTACGTGCGCGACTGTACGCGCGCGAGCAAACGTCTTCCTCGCGGCCGCCATTAAACCGTGGATCGCGTACCATCCGTGGGATTCCCATGGCACGCTGCTTCATTTTCCCTTTTCCGAACGCGCCGGCCGAAGCGCAAATTTTTAACGTTATTTTCACCGTAAATATTGCTTCAGCCGTTGAATGGCATTTTTTTCTATTTTAAACAATATTTTTATAATCTAACTTGATTTTCTATAACCTATCGTTTATTACAGCTAGAATGGGGTTCGTTCTGCAAAATAAACATTGCCGATCTCGATCGCAACGAGCAGAAGTGGAACAAAAATTTATTCCGAAGTAACAATTTATTCTTGGCACTTCTAATCGGCTGATAATAATCGAACAGTATCGTTAAATTTTTGTCTTGCATTTAGTATCTTTTACTTCTGTTACAAAAGCTCGCTTTTGTTATAATTTGTTATAGTAATTCGCAGTCTGATTATTACAATTATTACGATTATATCGCGAATAACATAAGTGCACCGAGTTTCATAAAAATCTATTCATAAAAATCTGAAGTTATGAATTTTTCCTAAATTTTTGGGACAAGGAAAAAAGTTTGCTACTTTTGCCTTTTTCGCGGCGGTCATTTCCCATCGCGTGGTTGCACCGACCGATCGTCGCACCTTGTGCCAACCGACCGTTGCACCTTGTGCCGACCGACCGTAAAATATGCGAGTGATATACCGCGTCGAACGGTCGTGCTTCGGCGTTTCACTGCCGACAACCCACTATTTCATCGATCTTACGGCGCGATTTAGAAAAATCGGCCGGCGTTCGAACGACGCTCGCCAGACGACCGCGTCTCGCTGCTGATCCATTTTTCCTGCAACCCTTTGCCGCCCTCCGCCGTGGACGTCTCGTCGTCAGCCCGCGCTACCACCTGTTGAGCGAATATCGCGTCCCCGTGGCGGTTTCGTCGCTGTATATTTCATAGCGACCGCACCCACGCTGCTCCCAAAAAAATACTCGAGCGTCGAGTAGTCTGTTTTCACAATCTATCGTTCATTTTCCTCGAGAGACAATACGAAACGGTTTGCTTCGATGTGAGTCGGGTAAGAAAAACCGTGGAGTTGCAAGGTATATGATATAACATGTGACGATATACAGTAACAATATTAATGTATTATATAATCATTAATATAATATATTATAAATATAATATAATACAATATGAATAGAAAATATGAATAGAATAGAATAATATGAGTAGAATACGAGTAGAATATGAATAGAATAGAATAATATGAGTAGAATACGAGTAGAATATGAATAGAATAGAATAATATGAATAGAATATGAGTAGAATATGAATATAATATAATAATATGAGTAGAATATGAATAGAATTGAATAATATGAGTAGAATATGAATAGAATAGAATAATATGAATAGAATATGAGTAGAATATGAATAGAACAGAATAATATGAATAGAATATGAGTAGAATAAGAATAGAATATGAATAGAATATGAATAGAATATGAATAGAATATGAATAAAATATGAATAGAATATGAATAGAATATGAATAGAATATGAATAGAATATAACAATTAATTTACTAATATGACAATAACCAATCTCCGTGGAATCGTGTCGAGTGGCCTCCGAATTGCCTCCGAATCGCGGCAAAAAGTTAGAAATAAAAAAGTATCAGCTACTTACTATTCTCAGATCTGCAATTTTCAATTCCCACCATTCCAAACATTTCCGGGAAAAGTTACCGCCCTCGTGACTGGACGATCCGAAGGTCAGAAGGTGTGCTCGGAAAGGACAAAAAAGAAGGTCGAGGGAACAGCTAGTCGAACAGAAACGGTCCCGTTTCCATTAACCAGGGGGGTGGTCCCGCAGCTGGCGAACAGTAGTAGACACGGAGGAGCGCGGTTAAGTTCCCACTGGCTCACGGTTTCGCGGTCGCGCCGTAACTTTCCATATACGTCGGTCCGTAAAAGCCGGCGAGAGAGCAATAATCGGTCGAGCCTTTAAAGCATCGCGGCGTTATTGGCGTAACGATACGACGCACCGGCGTCCCTTAAACGCGGAAGGTTTTTTTCAACGGAATGAAAAGGCCCTGTGGCTTAATAATCGCCGGTTTATCGCTCGCGTCGCTCGCGAACGCTCACTTATCGTCTGATTGATTCGTGTTTGCTCTTCGGCTTCCACTTGGCCCTCGGTCGCTTTCGACAGCCGGAGCTCGAGAATTCCTTTCACGGCCCCGTGAGACCCGTGACAATCCCATGAATCACTCAAACATTTATGCCGAAGACGACGAACCTCGTGAGAAAGAGAGAGTTTCTTCGATTCTTCGCACGGCTAATTATCGCGCAGTTAATTGCGAGGCGCTCTGCTCGCCGTTCGCCTCGCTGTTGATAATAATAATTGTAATTATACATGTATACAGGGTGTCCCAAAAATGTCTCGCAATCCGAAAGTGGCGGGTTCCTCGGGTCATTCGAAGCAACTTCTTCCTTTACAAAAATATTCTCCGAGGCACCGTTAACGAGTTATTAACGAAAAACAGTGACCAATGAGAGGCGAGCTCGGCTGGCGCGAGGCGACCGAGCCAATGGGCGGAACTGGGCGTCGCGCGCTGGTTGGCTGGCCGCCTCGCGTCAGCCGTACTCGATTACTTATTAGTCACTGTTTTTCCTTGA
The DNA here is from genome assembly GCF_051020955.1 of Megalopta genalis. Classification (NCBI taxonomy): domain Eukaryota; kingdom Metazoa; phylum Arthropoda; class Insecta; order Hymenoptera; family Halictidae; genus Megalopta; species Megalopta genalis. The sequence continues at coordinate 19,334,715 of NC_135017.1, forward strand.
TAACTCGTTAACGGTGCCTCGGAGAACATTTTTGTAAAGGAAGAAGCTGCCTCAAATGATCCGAGGAACCCGCGATTTCCGGATTGCGAGACATTTTTGGGATATATATGTATCTATATACGTACATACATATAATACAATACAGACATAACGCAAAGTAAGAAAAAAGGCAGTCGTGTATAAATCTTACTTGAAATAAATAATTACTTAGTAAGTAAATAAATCCTTTGCACCGCTTATCCTTTATTATAGATTATAATATATTATTCACATCCATTATTCCTGCTCGTCCAGCAAAAATGTATCCAGGAAAAAAGGCAACGTCGCAAAAGATCACGGAGTTTTCATCGCAAGGGTGCATCAAAGGGTGCCACGCGATCATAGAAGGGCCGAGTCCTCGTTTCGCGGTATGCGTGCGTGTGCTTCGCGAGATAACTGCGAAGGCTCGCGTGTGACTCACGGTATCCCAGTGGGATGGAAAAAAGGGGGGAGGCCAGGGTGGACGTGGCCGGTATGTGGCGAACGAATGGAGAGGGCGAAACGTGTCCGAGGAAGAAAAAGAGAGCGACGGCGGAGGCTATCTACCGACTGTACGGGCCTCGCCCTCGCAAATCACGCCGGTGTGTATGCATTGAAATGCGAAATGGTGCAGACCGCCCAGCTACCATAACTCCGATTAGTTAAGACGCGCTTCGGCAATGTAATGCATGTGTGCCCGGCCCCGGCAAACATGTGTTATATCCTGTGTCGTCACATATTTACGAGGGTAACGCGTTCGCAACAGCAATTCGAGACGCGTCCCTCTCCCCTTCTTTCACTCGGACCAGTATCTGGCCGTTTAATTAATCGTAGTTCCCCGTTTAATATACGCCGCGTATTTGCATACCCATTCGAGCCGTGTTCCGCGATTTCGAAATAGCAACGCGGCGAAATAGTCGCGAGGCCTCGAATCGCTCTCTTTATTCCCTTCCTGTCTGTAAATTAATATAGCTCGAATTCTGCCGATTTTTGTCAACGATTCGATCAATTTTCCGATCGCGAAATTGCCGGGAAAATGACAATTATCGATTACAAAGTCCGCGTGGACGAATTTGCTTGTGTTTCAATCCGTTGGAATTATTAAACACAAAAAGGCACGTTCTGTTTGCCTTCTATTTTGTTGCAATTGGCGCGGACGATTTTTACTTCGCACAAAAGTCCGCGTAATTAGCTCAACGTTTGAGACAATTAGTCCGTAAAGGATCGTCTGGAGGAGCATAAGAATAAAGAAAGCTCCAATTGTAATTGAATTCCGCGAACCTGTCTGTGTACTTCGGCAAAATTAATATAGCTCGAATTCTGCCGACTTTTATCAACGATTCGATCAATTTTCCGATCGCAGAATTGCCGAGAAAACGACAATTATCGATTACAAAGTCCGCGCGGACGAATTTGCTTGTGTTTCAATCCGTTGAAATTATTAAACACAAAAAAGCACAATCTATTTGCCTTCTATTTTTGTTGCAATTGGCGCGGACGATTTTTACTTCGCACAAAAGTCCGCGTAATTAGCTCAACGTTTGAGACAATTAGTCCGTAAAGGATCGTCTGGAGGAGCACACGAATAAAGAAAGCACCAATTGTAATTGGATCCGCGAGGCCGCGCCGCATGATCCGGCTCGATAATGATTTCTGAGTCGGCCGCGGCCGATAATTCAAGCGGCCAATTATTTTATCTTCGTCAAAGATCGTTTGAACGGTAACAATGGATCCTGCTCCATCGGGGGAGGGTGCCTCGGTCGCCAAAAGGAGAGAAAGAGAGAGAGGCTTTCAGCCGTCCTTTTTATTAGGGAAGGTTGCTTTGCCAGCCACCCGCGCGCGCAGTCTCTTATCTTCTGCGGCTCGCACGCCCGCCGCCTTCGCCGCTTTTAATATCCGGTAATTGCTTTCCGTTTGCGGCCTGCGGTGAAATATTTCATACCGCGCTAAAAGGGAAGTCACAGTGGTTCGTCCGCCGCGAGATTCATTGGCCATGAAGCTCTTAAATAATTTCGTGGTCGCGTTTAACAGGTACGCCGGACGCCGCGGATCTCGTGCGTACCGTATTAACGTTATTTGTTTTACTCGCGGTGGTTGGAAAAGCGCTTTCGACCATTATTTTTCAATTAATTTAACTTAATATTATATAACTTATTATTTTGAAATTATCGATTATTAATTCGTAATTTTTGTTAATAGTTTATTCGATCTCATCGTAACTCGTAATTGATGCGATTTGATCACTTGTCGTCTCGTAATTGTTGCAATTGATTCACTTGCTCCAATTGCATTGCAATTACGAATCTCATTGTTATTTAATTTAATGGAGGTCCGAATTACGTGTTACAATGTTTTCGGAATTATAACGTAATTGTTTTAACTATGGCAACGTAATTGTTTTAAGAATTATGATGTAATTGTTTGAAGAATTACAACGTAATTGTTTGAAGAATTATAACGTAATTGTTTTAAGAATTGCAACGTAATTGATTTAAGAATTATAACGTAATTGTTTTAAGAATTATATCGTAATTATTTTAAGAATTATATCGTAATTATTTTAAGAATTGCAACGTAATTGTTTCAACAACTATATCGTAATTATTTTACGAATTACAACGAAATTGTTTCAAGAACCCGAACGTAACTGTCTCGAGAATAATAACGGAATTATTTGTGAATAACGACAGCGAAATCGTTTCGAGAACGATAACGTAATTGAATGTCCCGGTGATTACGATTCCACGAGCAATTCAATTTCAATTCCTTGCGCAGCCTCCGGTCCAAGGAGGAGAACGGCGTGACGTCGTTAACCAGCGAAATATCCCGGCGAAAGTTATCGATATCGCCGCGAGAAATTTCTTCGGGCAGAGACTGTACGGGCGCGGGGCCCGGTCGTTTCATTTCTCCGGTGGACGTCTAAAAAAATATTCGTATCGGCCTGGCGCCCGTAATAACTTAATTTACCAGCGGATACATCGATATGGGAAATTTACTTGACAACCGGCGAGATACACTTGCGAAATTACACGGCCGTAACAGGGGCGTTAGTTATTCCAGCGGCGGGGACGTACGGTCCCGCCGGGCCTGGGTCGGGCCGCGTGGATACTTAACGCGGCTCCGTTTCCCGCGATAACATAATTTCGCCGGCAGTTTCGTGGTATTGACGTGTCCCGGAAAGCTCGCAATCTGCCTCGTAAATTTCGCCGGTATGCCGGCGGGACGCGCCCCGCGATCGCCGCGCGGCCCGACCCGGGGCCCGGGTCCGCGCGGACGCGCCGCTTTATCAAAATATTTCGCGAGCGCCCGTTTTATCCGTCGGCTATCCGGGATTCACGGGACAACGGGCGTGGAAAGATAAAAAACCGGGCGAGAACCGGGGGATAAAGGGGCGCAGGTTTTCCCGGGCCCGAATATACACCCGAGGGTCCCTTTCGCCCTGCCGCGGCGCCCGAATGTGGGCTGGCCGGGGACGCTTACGCGGCATAGCGCGGTTTATAAGGACGCGTGGTCGTTGTCGAATTGTCTCGGCCGAGATAAAAAGTTGATATGTGTGCGTCCCGCGCGAGACCTCGGAGATAAAAACTTCTCGCCGTGCGTCTCCGCGCGCCGCCATCTTAAATTGGTCTCACGAATTTATCGGCCTCGACCCGACCCGAACCCTACCTTCGACATCCTCTGACACTCCGCGACGCTGTCGCCTCTACGGGGTGTCCCGAAATTTACTGAAAATCGGGAAGTCAGAGATTCCTCAGGTCATTTCAAGTAACTTTTTCCTCAGCGAAAATGAGATCCGTCGCTTTATTTACGAGTTATTAGCGAAAAACGCTGACCAATGAGCGGCGAGCTCCGCTGCCGCGAGGCCCAGCTCCGCCCAGCTCCGCCGATTGGCTCGGTCGCCTTGCGGCAGCGGAGCTCGCCGCTCATTGGTCACCGTTTTCCGCCGATATTTCGCGAACGAAGCCGCGGATCGCACTTTCGCAAAGGAAAAAGTTACTTCGAATCACTTCAGGGTTAACCTCAGCCCCTCCGTTTCCCGATTCCGAGGAACTTCTGGGACACCCGGTACGCTCTATACTTGTTGCCGGCCGCTCGATTTCCCAGGAAACGATCATTTTCTTCAGCAACGACCCGACGCGACCGGAGATACGAACGCAGGGATTTACGATGCGATCGACGATATCCTCGGATCTGTAACCCCGTGTCCCTTCGCCGGTCCCTTGTAATTTGCGGTGGCGTTTCCGCCGATGTGAGTTACTGTTGCCCGAACAGAGGAAGATCATCGTGATTAGTTATCTAAATTGTCGTGGACACGAGGAGCGTTGAAGGAAGACGTTCCGAAAGCATTTCGGGGTTGATCAGGTTCCGAAGATAGTTTGGGTGCTTTTTCGAACGATTCCGAGGGAACAAGGGCGCGACTCTGCTTCTTTCGTGTTTACGAGGGTGTAGGAAATACGGTGACATCGGATCCCTTCGTCCCGGGAACCTTGTCGCCCTTCGAGTCGTCCGATCTTTTCATTGTTTCGCGTTTCGTCTGTTCGACATTTTTGTAAATTCTTTTCAATCGAATTAAACTTCAATTAAATTCTTTTTCACTGAGTGAAGATCATCGTCGACGCGAATGCACCGAATACGTTATTTAAATACTGCGGATTATTTATGCAATATAAAAATTGCCTTCGTCAATTGCGGGAAATATGCACTAAATAGCGAGCTCTTTCTTTCCTCAATTATATTGATAGGTTGAAAATAATACATCGATGCTTTCCAATCCTTTCTTGTCCACTATCTTAAATTGCAACTTTTATAATAATAATAATAATATTAATTTAGTATAATAAAATAATAGTAATTATAGTAATGTTAATAATAATATTGTGAGGTTGTAGATTCTAATTTCTTAATTATTAAGAATAAGAATGATTAGGATCAAGAATTATCAAGAATAATCTCTTAATTCTCAATTCTTAATCTTAATTATCCCAGTAAATGTAAGCATGCAATAAATAGCCATAATTTATCCTTCATTTTTCAAAGAAATTATTAAAATCGAAAAAATTCTCATCGCTGCAACCGCGAAGATAATGACACGAGGATTTAATTAAACAGGCGAGATACCCTTTTTAGATTCCGGAACATGATCTATACAGCGATTTACAGTAATGTCTCTCTAATTGACGCCCAGATTGACCACAAGAATGGACAATTTGGAAAGAGAAGATACGATTATTTGATGCTTGCGAATCATTTTCATAGTTTCGAATTCTCAACAACTATAAAAACGAGCTGTGCGAAGCTCAAATAATCGTATCTCCTCTTCCCAAATTGTCCACAATAATGGACAATTTAGGGAGAAGAGAGACGATTATTCGATCCTTGCGGCTTCATTTTCATACTTACGAATTCTCAACAACTATAAAAACGAGCTGTGCGAAGCTCGAATAATCGTATCTCCTCTTCCCATATTATCCATTTTGATGGACAATTTAGGGAAGAGGAGAGACGATTATTCGATCTCTGCGGTTCATTTTTATAGTCACGAATTCTCAACAACGATAAAAACGAGCTGTGCGAAGCTCGAATAATCGTATCTCCTCTTCCCAAATTGTCCATTTTGATGGACAATTTAGGGAAGAAGAGAGACGATTATTCGATCTCTGCGGTTCATTTCTATAGTCGCGAATCCTCAACAACGATAAAAACGAGCTGTGCGAAGCTGGAATAATCGTATCTCCTCTTCCCAAATTGTCCATTTTGATGGACAATTTGAGCGTCGGTAAGGGAGACATTACTGTAACTCGAAAATAGAACTATCCAATGTTGCCATAACCGCGCAAGATCCCCGCGGTCTAGTCACATAACAACCTCTCGATTCCGCCAGTATGTAATTCCGATCTCCACGGAATCGCATTTAGCTTCGCTCTTCCCGGTCGATGCAAGTTTCGCGCAGATCGCGCGTCCCACTCAATTTCATTACGATCCGCTGCACTTTCGCCGCAGTCGCGGTACCACGGTTCCGCAAAAGCTCGGCAAAAAAGAAAAGAAAAAGAACGAGGACCGAGCGGCCGAAGAGTGATTTCATCGCTTAATCGGTACCGTTGCGAATCCTTTTAGCCGGGGCTCCTTTAGAGGAGATTTGCCGGACCGATCGGCGTCGAGATTGATAAAGTCATTCTGCAACTGGTTCCGTGTCAGATTGATGTCGATCCGACATCGCGATCCACGTTGCCGCGGCAAAAGGAGGGCACACGTCGGGCGCCGAGCCAAATTCGGCGACGGCCGATTTGTGCCGGTCGAGAAAGAGAGGGAGGACGCGGGGAGAGCAGCCCGTCTTTCTGCACGGAATGCTCGCATTTTTCGGGAATTTAGTTTCGCCAGCCGTTCCGGTTAAATGCTCCGATCGAATTAATCGAAGTTACACCCTTTGCACTCGAAGGATCATTTTAACTGTAAATCTAAAATGATTTTTCTGACCTATGCTGTCTCTGTTTTATGCGACAGAGCGCATTTTATGCGTGTGAAATTGAGTCTTGTGGCTTATACAATATAGTTGTACTTTTAACAATTTTTCAAATCTAAAGTTTCTTGATGTAAGAATTATCTTGGAATGTGATATAAATACTTTTTAGTGGCGCCTCGGAGTCACCGCTCGAGCGCAAAGGGTTAATTTCGAAATTGGAAATCGAATCAAGTTAATCTGGGCTGTCGAGCCTCTGTAGTCGAATTGCGACTCTGACGTGTTAATTAAAATTGTTATACAACGTCACAAGATTATTTTAACACCGTTGAAACACTGTTGAAACACTGTAAAAAGTGTAACTCGTCGTACGAGTCGCGAGATTCGATTTTCCGCGAATAAAATTTGCAATTTTAGAAATTACAAACAAAATAACAAATTTTAACCCTTTGTTACATCACGCTCCAAGATAATTTGTATATTATAAAAGCCTAGATGTAAAAAATTGTTAAAAGTCTAACTGTTGTACGAGTCGCAAGACTACAAATTTCGTATGCATAAAATGCACTTTGTCATATAAAATGGAAATACCATAAGTCAGAAAAATTAATTTACATTTATAGTTAAAATGGCCTCGAGTGCAAAGGGTTAAATGTATAAAATATGTATAAAATTTGAGGATATATCGGTTTAAAAAATACCTCCCCAATAAATTACTAATAAATTTAATTGTGCGATTCCGATGCGAGAGAAGTGCATTCTAACAGTAAATAATTTTCTTTTATTTACAAAACGTAAACAATTATTTACAAACACGTACAATTCAATACCTACCATTCTTTTTAAATAAAGTCTCACTGGCTATACCGACAAGGGGTAAAATCATCCAAAATAAAAACACCGCAAGTCCGAAAAAACGAATTTTCAACACCGATTCTCAACGGCTTCGAGCAAGGCTTGAAATCGCCGCTTTCCGAAATCGCGGCCGCAAGGGAGAGAGGTCCGTTCATTCAACTCGGCCGAGGCAAGTATTTTCATTTTCGTTCGAAGGGTGGCTCGTGAAACGTAGCCGCCGTTTACCGGGTTGCCGTCCTCCGTTCCTCGTTGCGTCGGAGGCCGATCGGTTAAAAAATTCATCGGGACATAAATATCGTCCACGCCCAGGCACACAGACTCACCGATGAATCGCGCGCGCGCGCGCGCGTCGGAAGCGTCTCGTTTGATTTTTCCCGTGAAGAGGGTGCGGGCAAGGGCCGGTGGCCGCGCTCGAACGGCGTTATTAATATGTAAAAGGGCACGGTCGTAGCGACCTGGACGAGGGAACGCGGCGATCGGTGGAAGAAGAAGAAGAAGAAGCCGGGCCGGACCGGGCCTGGCACGGGAGAGCGCTGGAAGGCGAAACACGGGTAGGTAGCTTCCTCGCGCCGAAAGGAAAAACGAACCAGAGAACGGTGGACGCAACACGGATTCCTGCGGTGGTACAAGTCGCCGGAGAAAAGGAGGGTAAGGGAATAAAAACGAGGAGAGGAATGATAACGGTCGGAAGAAGCGGACATAAATATTGTCCACGCCCAACCCGTGAATTCGCAGCCTTGCCGAGAATTTCTCTCCTACCATTTCGCCGCCTTTTCTCTTCGCTCGCCGAGCGGAGCCGCGGAGAAGACCGTGGGTCTCACCGTCGTCGTCGTCGTCGTCGTCGCCGTCGTCGTCTTCGTCGTTGTCGTATTCGTCTTCTCGACCACTACCATACTGGCATACTGCCATCGCGTCGCCGCCGACCACACCGCCGCCGACGTTCTCCTCGTATCACCGTCACGGGTGTTCACCGCCGTCTGCCACCACTACCAGCCGTTTCATCGTCATCGCCACCATCGCTGGGCCCCGCGCGCGATCGCCATTGCGGCGAAAACTAATAAGACGAGAGGAAAGCGGCCTGGCGCGGCCCGCCGCGGGCCCGACGCCGCGCGGTCGTAGACGCCTTTCCCGGAAGATTCGCCGCGCGGTTCGCAATTATTCGTTATCGCTGTTCGTTTCTATGGGAATTTTAGTTCCACGGACTTATACCGTGCAATCGTGATTCGTAATTATTTTCAGACTTTTTTGTTACTTTGAATTTTTCAGCTGAATAACTGGACGAACCGTGAACGCTCGTCGTTGCTGTCAGAGATCAACGCTGTGAAAGAATATATTTTTTATCAGGTGCTGTGATTTCACTGATTTATTTTCGCTTTCGCTGTCGAGGTTGACGATGTGAAATAATAGATTTTTGCTCGGGTATTGTTATTTTACAGATTTATCTTTGATTTGCAGCTTTTCGACGATATTAAGTACAGTAAATTCTCCCCGATTTTTCTTCAAATAGTAAACAAAAATGGAGAATTTGGTGAAAGGATTATTCGAGCCTCGCGCGCCATTTTTGTTCGCAAGCTGAAGGAAAATTGGGGAGAATTTACTGTGTTTTAGGGCCCCCGGTAGATTTCGCGTTAAAGGGTGGAATTTTATGGAAGAACACCGCGGAGTTTTATGGAAAGTAAAAATTGTCCGCGTCGATTGCAAGACGTGGAAAGCAAGCAGCAACTTCGTTCTTCCTTCAACGATCTGAACAGATTAATAAATAATACGTGGACGTTTCGAAGTGTTTCGAATTTTTGCGCTATTTTAGATTGTGACTAACCGAATTTCACGATTAAATGCATCAAATCCACAGTCTAATTGTCTAACAATTGAATAAATATACCGAGATTCATTAATACACCGGATCAACAAAAAATTGCCACAGTAATGTCTCTCTAATTGACTCAGATCAGATTGTCCACAAAACTGGACAATTTAGGAAGAGAAGATACGATTATTCGATGCTTGCGGCTTCATTTGCATACTTACGAATTCTCAACAACTATAAAAACGAGCTGTGCAAAGCTATAAATAATCGTATCTCCTCTTCCCAAATTGTCCACAATAATGGACAATTTAGGGAGAAGAGAGACGATTATTCGATGCTTGCGGCTTCATTTTCATACTTACGAATTCTCAACAACTATAAAAACGAGCTGTGCAAAGCTATAAATAATCGTATCTCCTCTTCCCAAATTGTCCGCAATAATGGACAATTTAGGGAGAAGAGAGACGATTATTCGATGCTTGCGGCTTCATTTTCATACTTACGAATTCTCAGCAACTATAAAAACGAGCTGTGCAAAGCTATAAATAATCGTATCTCCTCTCCTCAAATTGTCCATTTCTGTGGACAATCTGCGCATCAGTTAGAGAAACATTATTCTGTACATCGTTTCTCGTGTGCTCCGACAATCTCGAGGAACAAATATTTGTTCCAAAATGCGCAAGATTTTGCGCAAAATCGTAGAAACTCGGCCGCGTTTTCGTGCGAAATCGTGCGACGACGACGAGAAGAGAGAAGGGCCGATCGACGCGGTGCGGTATCGTCGTGTTCGGAGCCAGAGGGAAGGGCCCGGGTTCTCCAACGACAGCGAGAAAGGGAGGGAGGGGCCCTTCCGTAGCGTTTCGTCGCGTTGGTGTGGTCCTATTGAAAGGCGAAGGTAAATTTACAGCCCGGGCGGAGAGGGTGAAAATTTACTACTGAACGATCGTCTACGGGTCCGCGAACCCGGCCCGACCCGGCCCGACTCACGGCCCGACTCACGGCCCGGTCCGGGACGGGACGGAGCGGTAAAACTTGCCCGAAAATCGAATAATGACGCTTTCGGCCGGCGTCGGATATAACAGCTCCGGTTGCATTAGGCGAATAAATAACCGCGAAGCCCGCGCCGCGTCTCGCCGCGCCGCGCTCGCTGCCGGGCCCGGGGCCGGGAATTTATTTAAATTTTTACTGCCCTATAAATAAAGGCTGTTTCGCTATTGTGCCCGTCGTTATCGGCGAGCGGCCGCGGCGCGCACTCCGATCGACGCTCTCGATCTTTCTGCGTCCGCGTGTGTGCTGTTGCAACGGCGATCGAGCGCGCATCGTCAAACGGATTCGCCGGGATTATGACGTTCTGCTTAAGGACGCGGCGCGAATAGATATTCTCGTTCCTGGCAGATGCTCGGAACGTTACGGACGGTTTCCGCGTCGTTTTACGGCCGATCCGATGCGAGCATCTGAAAGCTTTAACGGCACCGCTAATAATAATCGCGGCTCCTTTCGTTATCCCGCGGACTCGCGCGGATAATCTATGAATCCTTCGGCGTTCTGCATCGGAATGAACGACGACGACGACGACGACGACGACGACGACGACGACGACGACGATACTCTAGCTCGAGACTATGATGCTGTTCGAGAGATTCGTTCGGATTCCTGCGTTAACTGCGCAATCTACTCGATATTTCGTACGATTGAAATAAATTCGTTCGCGGCGAAGGAAACGGCAAAAGTGCACGGGATCGGAACTCGGCGGGACGATGACGAGAAAGCTGGTGCAAAGTGGAATCTGCGGAAGCTTTATTCGTTCATTACCGTTTAGCATTATTATATTATTCGTTTATACCGTCGATCGTAATAATCGTTTTAAAGAACCGGACTGTTTCGCGAGCCGACGATCGACTGTCGTAATTGATTCACGCGTTTACGATGCAAGTGCACTGTGTCGTATACAATACATTACGATACATTACACTGAGTTACGATACATTAAAATACGAAAATTTGATAACGTCGTTCGAGTATTTTTAATTGATTAAACAGTTAGCTGGGGTTCGACGAGTATACTCGTCGCGGAGAGTATTTTGTGACAGTATTTTGTGTCACGACGAGTATACTCGTCATGGAGAGTATTTTGTGACAGTATTTTGTGTCACGACGAGTATACTCGTCATGGAGAGTATTTTGTGACAGTATTTTGTCCCACGACGAATATACTCGTCGCGCGTGAAAAGCTAAATTTCGCTGTTTAAATTGCAATTTTAGTGAAAACAATGTCAGGATGTCTAGAATATTTTGAGGCCGATCCTACGCGAAGGGATGTTTACATTGTTGTAAAAATAAGATTAGAAAAGAATATCGCGATATTGAAATGGCGCCACTGAAAAGGAGGCGCCACAGATAATTGGCTAAAAATGTTTAGGACGAGAATAAATTTGTAATTAACTGCTTTTCGTGTTGCAATCGAGGTGGAGAATTTGTATTATCTTCTTTTATATAATCGTTGACAATCGGTAACTATAAAAACGAGTCGCAAGCTCGAATTCGCAAGGCTCGAATTCGCAAGGCTCCTCTTCCCAAATTGTCCATTTTCGTTGACAATTTGGGAACAGGAGATACGATTGTTCCGGCTTTGCACTCTGCTTTTACAATCGTTGACAATCGGTAACTATAAAAACAAATCGCAAGGCTCGAATAATCGTATCCCCTCTTCCCAAATTGCCAATTTTTGTGGACAATCCGAGCAATCTGTCAATTAGAGAGACATTACCGTACCCCCTTTACATCCCGCGCTTCGGTTTACAGCCAAAGCGAACGCGACGGAGCGATTCGAACGGTGTACAGGTTACGTCAGCGCCGGTCAGCGTTTATCGGCGAAAAATTCTCGGCGAATCGAAAGCCGCAGGACTTATTGGCCGACCTGGATACCGCCGTCGGAACTAATAGTTTAAATATTCGCCGGCGTTCGCGCGGCATTCGAACGGCAAATAAATCACTGTTTATCGAAACATTCCGCGGATGATTGATGAACAAACGCTATTCCGTCCGCGTGGAACATAAATCGCCGGAGCGGTTTGCACGGGAATCGGCCGCTCGCGATTTTTGTTCGCGCCGCGCGCTCGCGATTCTGATTGCTTTTTAAATACCGCCGGGGTGCGTCTGTCCCCGATCTATCAGTAGATTACGCCGCGACGGTGTTCGGCGAACAACGGCCGTCCGATTCGGTCCGTCCCCGATTTATAAAACCGAGGAGAGATCGGTATCGGTTTGTATATTCGATTGGCCCGGCGCGGGCCGCGGAGCATCGATTACCTAATTGGGTAAAAGTTAAACGCGCGCGAGAGCCCGGGAAGAGATCACGCGATGCGTCCCGGAGATCTTAACGATCGCGTCGCTAACGAGATAGGCCAGTTCTAGGTAGTGGCGGCGTTAACGACGGTCTCCCCACCGTCCGAAATATTTTATATCCCCCACGGATACACCGGCCGCGCCGGATCCGCCATTAATTTCCGAGGCACCGTCGTTTCGCGCCTAATAAATGTTCCCTTGAAAGAGTCCCGGGGATCGTCAACGCGCAGTCGATTCGATAATTTACTATTTTCGCCGCCGTAAATAAGCGCATCGGTTGCCACGTTTATAGTCGCCGACCCCGTCGAACCATGGGGTCCCGCCACGAAAACGATCGTCGCGAACTAAGCCGGAATAAAACTGGCAATCGCCGCGCCCCGCTTCGATTACGTGCCGGACCCCTTTTCTGCTTCCCTCCCCTCACCTTTTTCCTGTTTTATACACGGACCTCTTCTCGCGTTCGTTGCTGAAAATGAGCCCGACGCGGCGAAAGCACCTATTATGGAACGAATTTCGCGGTCTCCGTCGGATCGTCGCCGATTTCGTCGCGACGGAAAACCGTGCGATGTTTACGTTACCGGTCGATAGATCGATGTTTCCGGATCATCTCGTGTATTTTTAGATATTTATTCGATGCGAAATTATAGGGTAATGCGAGTGGATCAGCGAGCTAGGATCGCGTACCTTTGTTATGAAACGCCGTTTCACGAATCGGGACAATGGCAAGATCGAAGTACACGATATGGAACAGTATTTTGCAGCTGATTGTTGAACATTTGTTTTTGCAGAAGATCCTCGCGTTACGGTGTTCGCGCTAGTGAATTTGTAAAGGGCGATGTTCGAAGGTGTGGGTGGAATTTTTACGTCCGCTTTTGTTCGCTCTGTGTAGTTTTTATCGAATTGTTTGCGCTGCTTTTGCAAGAAGCGGTCACAGTCGAACGGTGTTTCGTAATAGGTACATGAGAGAAACGAAGTTTTTCATTTTATAATTTTACGATAATTTATATATGATCAACGACAATAATTCGACGCGGATTTTGTGGGTTTATAATAAAAATGGGCGAGTGAAATTTCAGACGATGAAGTATCGACGAGTATTAAAAGAATTTAAGGACAGCTATGATGTAATTGTATTTCCAACTCGGCGAAACGATTAAGCGAAGAGAGAAATTTTTATTCGGCTTATCTCCGCCGCGATCGATGATAATTGGTAAGCTCGATCTCGCGCGATGTTTCGTCATAATGTTGCCGTGTAATCGACGCTTTCGAAAAACACGAGAAATTTCGCAAAACACGTCGTCGTCTTGCGATTTCGTCTCGCGGCGCGCGCGCAGGAGACTTCGGAGCTGCTTCGAAGATGCGACCGCGGTGAAAATAATAATATTTGACGACCGGTCGCGGTAAAATGAATTGTACACGAGGAACAATTACCCGGAGAGCGTCTCTCTCGGCTGGGTATCGTTCAGCGAGGAACGGAAAAAGAAAATACGGCGGGGAATAAAAATGCGGCCGAGAAGACAGCATAAAGAACGGCCGGCCGATACCATCTTTGTTAGCGCGGTTGACGGTGAAAATGATAATAAAATGTGCGCTAGCCTCTTTGCCGGTTTCGCCGCGAATTTACGGGCAGATCGATCGTAAAATACAAGGCTTGTGAAACCGAGGCAGCGATAACTTTCGTTCGGTTATTCACCGGTCCCGATGAAATACGCGGAAACTCGAGCGTAACTGTCGGCCGTCCGATTAACGCGCGGAGATTTCCAAAATGCCGAGTTTATGCAGACGGTCGCCGAGGCGGTTCGTATGCAAATCCTCTAACCTTTCGAAACCCATGAAATCACAATGAAATCCTTCGGCCCGCACCCGATCGGCCGCCATTAACCAGTTAGCCGAGGCGCCTCCTTTTCGTTGCGCGCATCCGTATGTGTCGCGAGAGTCGAGCGACGAGTATACTCGTCGAGCACGGAGTCGCTGTTAAAATATCGTTGTTAAAAAGACGATTTTATTTGGTACAATTAACAATTTTGTTACTTATATTTTTACTTATTCTTTTTATATTTATATTTCTCTTTATATTTATTATTCTCTTTCGTTACAATAGCCCACTCATAAATATCAATGTTTCTTCAATTTATGACAGAGACAAAACAGAGTTTTTGCGAAAGGATTGGCCTCGAGATATTCTAAACACCTTGAAATTTCAGAATATGTTTTTGTTTTCACTAAAATTACAATTTAAATATAATATAATTAAATGCTTTTCGTGCGCGACGAGTATACTCGTCGTGACGCAAAATAATGAAGAGGAGGTACGATTAATTTGAGTCTCGCGCCTCGTTTTATAGTTACGAGTTATCAACAACTATAAAATCGAGCTGCAAGGCTCGAATAATCGATGCACATTCTGAGCGTCAATTAGAGAGACATCACTGTACCGCCACTTCTTGACGAGTATACTCGTCATGGCATAAAATACCGCCACCTCTTGACGAGTATACTCGTCATGGCATAAAATACCGCCACCTCTTGACGAGTATACTCGTCGTGACACAAAATAGCGCCACTTCTTGACGAGTATACTCGTCATGGCAAAAAATCCTGCCACTTCCCCCTGACGAGTATACTCGTCGAACTTCAACTATACAAATATCTGTCTAGTATACTCTGATAAACGCTAGATTTATGGAATCCGTCAAAACGACGGCTCGCTAACACTTTTTAACTTACAATTATTCATACCATAAAGATACATTCACGAATTATTTACCCAATTTACATATCACTTACGGCAAATGTTACAACAACGCTTCTTCAAAATCAGGATAAACGTCTTACTGTTACTTTAATAAACCAATATAAAACAGCTGTTTCTCGCGCGCTCCGCAAATCTAGCGTTAAAAAAGCAACGCGCGAGCGCTCTTTCACGTCGATCTTAGCCCCTTTTTCTTCCATGGAGCGCCCCCTCGCACCGTTCACCCCTCGTCGAACGTAACACGTTCGAGCTTTATTATCTGCTAATTACCGATCCGGGCCCGCGGTGCTCGTAAATTGCTGGCCGCGGATCGGATCGCGCGCGCAGCGAGCAATTCCCGTTCCACTGGTTCCTGGAAAACCGCTTCATAATAAATATATTAACGCCGGCGTTTTCCGCGTTCGTTCGCGTCTAGTTCGCGCGTTTAACGAGCCCCGCCAAAGAATCGCGTTCGAATCGAGTTATCCTGTTATCGGCGGAGACCGCCGCCGCCGCCGCGGCTCGTTCGCTGGTTGATGCGTTATCTTCGGCTCGTGAAACTAGTTATCTTCGGATGTTGAACCCGGCCACGGGTTCCTTGCCAGACGCAACCGGGCTCTCAGAAGTACCCGCAGCCCGTAACGGTGCTGTCTTCGGGCGGTAATGCAGTTGGCTTCTTTGCCGTCCATTGGACAGCAAGAATTCTCCGGCGAGCTTTCGATTTTCGAAAACGATTCGGGAATCGTCGGATTTTGGAAATCCGAGAAAGTGCCGAGACCTCCGGACCCCCGGAAATTGCCGAGAATATTTTTTGCCGAGAATCTTCGGAACTTTTCGAGGACAGATTTTTTTTTTTAAATAATTATCGAGGACGTTTTTTTTAAATATTTTAGGTGCACGGAGTTCGTCGACGCGCGACGCGGCGATTGTTCAAATAAAACGCGAACGTCCTCGGTTGTTTATTATTGTGCCGGTTAAAGGGTGCCGGTGTCCGCGAAGCGGCGATTTTCAGGGACGGTGATTCGCTCGCGTTTTTATTCCGCGGCGGTTCGATGACACCGTTCGGGGTGTCGGGTTTGTTACGATTTTTGTTCCGCAATTGAATTCTATAGCGCGATTAAATTTCCTTGACTGTTTTACAAACCGTAAAGCGGAAGTAAAGCGATACCGTGTTTCCCGTGTCGGTGTCGCGTTTTGTTCGAATCAAACTTTTTTTTTCTTTTTTCTTTTTTCGTTCGGGTCGCAGTCGTCGAATTCGAACGCCGCGGCGAGCCGCGAGGTTCTCGTGTTCGACGACCGCGGATTAGGAAATATGTTCGTGTTTATTGTTCTACAGGCGTTGTTATTAATTCTGTGGAATTTTATGAGACGCGTACCGAGACGTTTTTTGGTGATTTACGCTTTGATCGCAGGGAAGAGTTTCTATTAATTAAAGAAATTAAATGAATATTATAATATATTACAATAATATAGTATAATAAAAATAAATGAATAATGTAATACAATAATATTAAATAATAAATTTATATTATTATAATATAGTATAATAATATTAAATAATTGAATATTGAATAGTAATATTGAATAGTAATATTAAATAATTGAATATTGAATAGTAATATTGAATAGTAATATTAAATAATTGAATATTGAATAGTAATATTGAATAGTAATATTAAGTAATTGAATATTGAATAGTAATATTGAATGGTAATATTAAGTAATTGAATATTGAATTGTAATATTGAATAGTAATATTAAATAATTGAATATTGAATAGTATTATCGAATAATTGAATATTGAATAATAATATTAAATACAGAATACAGAGCGATAGAACACGAATATAGAATAAAATAAATATTTCAAAGAAATCTAAAGAAGCTCTTCTATTATTTATTAATCGCTGTACACGCATGATTTTCCCCACCGGTTCGGAGAAAGTTCGCGAATTCCTCGAAACAGAGAAATTCCGCGAGAAGTTTAATCGTGCCGTTAATCAATGTTCCGTCAGATATCGCCGACGCCATGACGGTCGAAGGGTGACACGTCGGAGATAAAATCCGGGGAAAGTCGGTCCATAAGAATCGCGCTATGAATCGAACGTGTTGAAATACACGGGGAAGGAGGGATGGGGGGAGAGGGGACGTAAATTCGACGACGCGCGACGGATAGATTCCCTTCAAAATATTCTCCCTATAAATCCTGTTCGTCGGGTCTCTTGAATACGCGACGACTATCAAGCTGGTCCTCGATTTTATTACGTTTTCACGACAAAGGCTTTAGCAATCGTAATATGATATAATGAAATTTGAACGGTGTGACGAGGAGAAGCGATTTTCATGGCGTCTCTAGGTAAATTCTTGCGAACTGTAGAGCTCGCGATCATACTTCTTCCGCTTCTTTCGTCTCTCCGCCCCCCTCCCCCACCACCCTTCTTGTTCGCCGTCTTTCAGCCCGTCGTTCGTCGAAACGACGTCGCCTCTATTTTCCACGTTCGGCCGGGCTTTCTTTGCACGTCTGCAAATCCTCTAGTCATGCCTCGGAATCATAATCGAAGAGATGTCGTGTCCTATCCCGCTGCTGTTCAATAATGTCTCCGATTATTCCGTGCTTTTCACGGTTTTCTTTTCTTTAGGATCGCCGTTTGGGGAACTTCGTTGCGAATGTTTAAACAACAGCTTCAACAATCCTCTAATGAAAAGGTTTATCCAATCTTATTTCTATTTGTACGACTAATATGATGATCTTGTTTTTCATTCCGATAGCAAAATTATGAAAAGAGAAGTATTTTAGCCAGTCGACGAGTTCTTTTATTCTCTTGAAAACATTCGGGTTTTAGAAAAGTGATAAATAAAAAGGTTGTAGATAAATAGAAAATTTATAAATGTATAGATTCTATATATATGTATATATAATATAATTAATTAATTAATTAATATATTATTATTATAAATATTATTATTATTATTATATATATATTATTATAAATATTATTATTATTAATAACTAATTAATTAATGAATATAATTCTATATATATATATATATATATATATGTATATATATATATATTCTATATATATAGAAATGTATAGAAAAGTTAATATCATTTTAGAAGAAGGGCGAACACTTTTTTAACTCATTATCTGTCGACGATAAATATAACAAAGTGTCAGCAGACGGAATAAAAATATTAAAATGTATAAAGGCTGCCAAAAAAAAAGTTCTGCTAAAAAGGGGTAACAGATTGTGATTTCGGCGAAGGGAAAACGAAAAGTCGAATCACTGCAGCAATTTGTATCCTCCCCCTCCCCCTGAAAAATTCTTACACTTTGCCGCGTATATGGTGCCGTTTATTGTCGGAACTGTTTTAAACGCGGCACGTTCGGACGTGAAATATTGTGTCAGAGGAGGCTTAAAATACTTTATATCCTGAATTATGTCATTCATGCATTTCACTGCTTTATTCTGGATGCTTCAAAACCGTGCGAGTAACGCCGCGCGTTAAGCATAAATATTTCGTACAAATAAATCCGGACGGGTGTATTTTCAGTTAACTGAAAAAGCAATCTAGGTATTATGCGCTTTAGTATCGCTATTTTAACGTTCGAACGGCGGATCATTCGTATAAAAATGGAACTCGGCGCGCGCTTCGAATGATATATGATTTTATTTCTCTATCTTTTCTGCTTATTTCTAGTTCTGCTGTAAACTTTAATGAAACATTTAAATATTGAGATCGGTTGCCGGATGTTGACAATTTTTAAGCTATGGGTCCCAATGGACCCGAGCAGTTGTAGCGTTAATAGATACATTATATTATTATATGGATATTATATATTATATATATTATATATTATATATATTATATTATATTATTATATTAGATATTATATATTATATGGATACATTATATTATATTATTATATTAGATATTATATATTATATGGATACATTATATATTTAACGCGTGCAGTGTCAGTGTAACGTTTACAAATAATTGAAATAAGTTTAATTGAGCAAAGAAAAAAGTGTGAAAGAATTTAATAAAACAAGGTTATTTTTTATTAAATATTATTATCATTAAATTTTATTTAATTTAATAAAACAAGAGTCTTATTAATAATATATATATTTCTCAGTAATATATTATTATTGGAATAATATCTAATGAATTTATTGAAACATTATCTAATGAATTTATTAAAATATTTTATTCTCTAGTGTATTTATGAATATTATTATATAATGAATTTATATTATCATATAAATTTATTCGAACATTATCTATTGAGATTTAACCCTTCGTTCATATTTATAAAACTGTTGTTGAATACAATTGTTGCACGAATCAGAAGACTCAAGTTCATAAATTGAAACAATCGAAAGTCGTATAAAATATAATATAAAAGTCCTATTAAATTATATTTTGGATTTTGAGTTTGTGAAACGAATTCCACTGCAAATGGTTAGAGTCTACGACAATGCAAATTTTTGTTTGACTAACTGCGCCACGATCCCCGAACTATCGCATGTTCTGTCGACACGGGGTAGAACGACGTTTAATCTGAGCGTGTCACCTTTAATCTATCAAGGCCTTACGGGATGGGGTGTTCTATTCAAAGAGAACGCAATATTCTTCGGTAACGCGGCTTACACCAGCGACCACGAATAAAATTCGCAAGAACCGGGGGATCCCCGGGTTGGGGTGGATGGCGGAAGAGGTTCAATGTCTTGCGCTGGATCATCGATCACGTCTCCCGGAAGGGAAACCCCTTTCTGGTCTTATACGCCGCTCTCTCGCTCATTGTCAGCCGATTCCTCTTCTCCTCTCACTGTGCCGGTCCCCAGAAATCCCGATATTTCGGGGAACCTGATAACAGGGCCATGCTGACAGGGTTCTCTTGGTTTCTCGAAAATGTTAGCGCGATCCTAATTTTACTTGGCGCCCCATTGGACGGGTCAATTATCTAATAATATATTATCTAATAATAATTATCTAATAATATATTATCTAATAATAATTATCCAATAATATATTATCTAATAATAATTATCTAATAATATATTATTTAATAATAATTATCTAATAATATATTATCTATAAATGTTACTATAAATGTTATGTCAAGGTTGTTTCTTCTTGCACTATAATACAATAATTATATTAGTATTTATTTATTTATTATTAAGTAATTAAATTAATTCAAAAATAACATTTCCAAATTATAATAATTTACTAAATATGAATGTTAAGTGAATGAAATGAAGACACGCGAGAAAGAAAAATTGTCCGATTATATTTGCAAAGGGTTGATCTGCTTTTGCGCGTCATTTTTATTGACTGTTCAAAGAGTATAGTTCGTTTGTTACATAAATTGTTGGTATTGAAGAGAAGCTGATATTTATGAATGGTTTGTTGTAACGAGAAAATTTATTACAATGTAGTTTTATGTAGCAGAATAATGGGGGTGCAGTGTGGTAGAATAATGGGGCGCTATGAACAGAAATATTTCACGAAGTACAAAGAATAATTTCTTCAGATAATTCGATTACGTATCAAAGACTTCGATAATAGAAAAAAATGGACAACATACCTCGATCTTAAGTTACGTATAAGATCAATTATTTTGAACTTTTCTTGTTTAACTTCGTCTTTTGAACTTTTCTTATTTAATTTAAGTCAGCACCTGCTGATATCGCGATTCTTTTCTAGTCTTATTTTTATAACAATCTAAACACCTTCGTATAGGCTTCGAAATATTCTAAATATATTATAATATATATGAAATATTCTAAAATTACAGTTTAAATAACCAATAGTCACTGCTTTTCACGCGCGACGAGTATACCCGTCGTGACACAAAATTCTGCCACTCCTACATGACGAGTATACTCGTCAAGACATAAAATACTGTCATTTCTCAGTGACGAGTATACTCGTCAAGACATAGAATACTGTCATTTCTCAGTGACGAGTATACTCGTCAAGACATAGAATACTGTAATTTCTCAGTGACGAGTATATTCGTCAAGACAAAAATACCGTCACTTCTCAGTGACGAGTATACTCGTCAAGACATAGAATACTGTCATTTCTCAGTGACGAGTATATTCGTCAAGACAAAAATACCGTCACTTCTCAGTGACGAGTATACTCGTCAAACACAGCCTTAATGGATCGACATTTACCTCTCAAAATCCAATGAAATCTCTGCAATCTCTGAAATGTGACGAACAGTCGCGGTCACGGGCGAAGCAAAGAATAGAAATCACAAAGTCAACCGTATCGTCGTCGAATCAAAGCGTATCCGAACGCGGAGAAATCACAATTTCACAGATCCCGTGCAATTATCTCGTCCGCGTCGGTAAACAATAAGTTCGAGCCTGGAGTCGAGCGACCGGTCACCGAACGAAACCGGAGAAAAATCCCCATTTCTCCCGTTCTCGTTCCGTTCCCGGCGCTCTCCGCGTCCCGACGTCCATTTCGCGAAACAGTCAGCAGACCGGAAATAAGATTTATAAGGCGGAATGATTTAAGATCTCTGAAACGGATAAGTTTCTTGTTTCCACGGCTCCGATAGATCGCGATAACGTGGACCACGTGGCCCCTCTCGCCGGCTGTCTTTCCGTTTTCCTGTCGCGGAAACCTGATCCCCTCCACCCTCCACCCTCTGGAGCGGCGATCTTGATTTTTCTTAGGAATTAAGAAATCGAATTTTTCGAAATGAAAAATATTTACGGCAGTTTCTTTTATCGAATACGCGCGTCGTTCTCATTGAGAAATCGTTTCGTTTGAAATTATGTAGTTCGCCGAGCCTTGGACGTCTCTCGGCAAAAATGATTAACTCGAGCGAGCGAGGTGTATAATTAGGCAAATTTAGAAAATAGTACGCCGCGAACGAACACCGTAGAATTAGCGTCTCATATTTCTTAAAGTTACATTTCGTATCGCACTCGTCGGGGGTGTAGTTTTTAATGTTAATTGTTGCAGGTATTTAATTCTCGCGTTTACAATATTTTCAATCGCAGGGGAGATTGTTTTTTAACTTTGAAAATTTTGTTCTAATCGAACCGCCGGATGAATTGGAATTATACATTGAATATTATTATACAATTATACAATTTATGTACTGTACAATTTATTTGTTATACAATTGAATTGGGATTATATTTATCGATTGAACTGGGATAATATTTATCCCAGTATTTATAATATATTTATTTATTATAGTTTAACTGGCATTATATTTATTAATTGAACTGGCTTAATATTTATCAATTGATCTGGCATTGTATTTATTAATTGAACTGGCTTAGTATTTATCAATTCATCTGGCTCAATATTTATCAATTGAACTGGCATATTATTTATCAATTAATCTGGCATTATATTTATCAATTGATCTGGCATTATATTTATCAATTGATCTGGCATTATATTTATCAATTGAACTGGCATAATATTTATGAATTGATTTTGCATAGTATTTATCAATTGAACTGGCATAATATTTATGAATTGATTTTGCATAGTATTTATCAATTGAACTGGCATAATATTTATGAATTGATTTTGCATAGTATTTATCAATTGAACTGGCATAATATTTATTAATTGATTTTGCATAGTATTTATCAATTGAACTGGCATAATATTTATCAATTGATTTTGCATAGTATTTATCAATTGAACTGGCATAATATTTATTAATTGAACTGGCTTAGTATTTATCAATTGACCTGGCTCAATATTTATCGATTGAACTGGCTTAATATTTATCAATTGATCTGGCATTATATTTATCAATTGATCTGGCATAATATTTATCGATTGAACTGGCTTAATATTTATCGGTTGAACTGGCATAATATCTATCAATTAAACTGGCATTATATTTACCAACTGAATTGGCATAATATTTATCAATTAAACCGGCACAATATTTATCACTTCACTGGCACCATATTTGTCAATCGAACCGGCGTAAAATATTTATCATTCATAAATCACGCAGAGATTTCGGATCTCTCGAGGCGGGCAACGAGCCGAGCAATAAAGAAACGATGAAAAATTGAATTTTCATTCGCTGGAATCAGGGTTCGGCCGACTCGGCGGTCTTGTTCTTTTCCGTGTTTCACGTGTTCGCCGGACGGGCGGCCGCGGCGTGCCGTAGTAAAGACGGCGGTAAGGGCGGCGGGACGCGCGGCGGTCGCGTGATGGCATCCCCTCGCTCGGTAAATAAATTACCCCGACCTTATCAGGGGTAATAGGAGCGCGCACGACACAGATTGGTCGGCGTCGGGCACGCGAATTAAAAGTTACTGGCCCGGCACGGCTCGCAGGCCACGGGAAAAGCCGGCGGCCGGCCGGCCGTCCGGCCGGCAGGAACGCGACAACCACCTATCGGCCCCGGTGTTTTATTAAAGATTACAACAATCCGGGGACTATCCCTCTCGGATCGTATCGGCCTGCCCCCCTCGCGTAATTATTTATGCTTATCGTCGCAGAAATTAGACCCGCCGTTATTATTCCGCGCGACGCTCTTCTCGCCCCTCTTGACCCGCGGTGATTCGTAATCGCCGCGCGGACCGCGAGAACGTCCCCGAAAATAGGACGATTCACTCTTCCGCAGCGGATATGTAACAGCGGCGACCCAGATCGCGCGGATTATTTTAGGTCTTTGCATTCGCGATTAGCTGCGGTCCCGAATAGAGAGGGTGCGGCACAATGGGGGTGAGCTCGGCCGTGGTGTTATGAATATTGTTACCAGATTTCGGGACGGCCGCGCGCGTCCGCTCGATTAATACGCGGACGCGGCCGACGCGCGTCATAACACCGTCAGCCTTAGGCAATTTTCTAACGATTTCACCAGCTGCCGCTTCTCAATCCTTCCGCTGTTGACTGGCGTTCGTCGGCTGGCAAACATGCTTCTCGACCGCGATCGTCCCGCCTCTCATCGATCGGAACATTTGTTGTCCGCGTAGCGACAATTTCGCGCGTTTGTTTCGTGGCTCCGACGATGTTTTATATTGTTCCACGATCTTTATAGCAGGTCTTCGGGTAAAGAGAAACTTATGTTCGTCGATTGCAACGAAGAAGACGCGAATCAGAAGCTTCGCTCTTTCTTTAGCAATTTCAGAGCGTCGAAAATAACGTGTGGACGTTCCTAAATTCTTTTTTACTCATTTCAGAACGTTGAAAATAACGCGTGGACGTCCTTATATTTTTTTACTAATTTCAGAGCGTTGAAAATAACGCGTGGACGTCCTTATATTTTTTTACTAATTTCAGATTGTTGAAAATAACGCGTGGACGTCCTTATATTTTTTTACTAATTTCAGAGCGTTGAAAATAACATGTAAACGTCTGCAAAATTCTTCTGATCTTTCATTTTATATTTTTTAAGCTGGAAATTTCACCTATCAATTTTTGGCAGCGCGCCTCCGCTCGAAATTTCACAGTGAAAGAATGAATCACCGATTAGTATAGCTAAATAATAGGAGAGAGTTTCGCGCGCTCGATTTAGCAGGCCGGCCGTCGATCATCGTTTCCCGCGGCGAAACATCAGCGCGCCGAGAAAATTCTATCTTGGCAGAAGAAATCGAAGCGTTCTCGATTCGTCGCTCACGATTTCCCGCGAATATATTTCACTGTTCGGCCGCCCCCCCCCCTACCCCGACCCGGCAACTTCGTTGGCACGTATCTTGCATAAGGATACCAGTTCGGCCGAGCTGCGAAACTTTCCCGTGTTTCTTCTACTTTTTGCTCGGATGTCCCTTTTCCCCGTCATTTCCCCGTCCACCACTCCCGGGTTGTTCGAAATTTTCTTCTCGCCGGACTTTCTCTCCTTCTCGCCTTCTTCTTCACCCTACTTCACCCCCCTCTGCTTCCTCTTTCTTTCGCTGTCTCCTTTTCTTCGTCTCTTTTTATCTTTCTCGACATTTTTCGGTTTCTTGCTCTTTATCTTTCTTGCTATTTCTTTCTTTGTCTTTCTTGCTCTGTTTCTTTCTTTATTTTTTTCTCGCTATTTCTTTCTTTAGCTTAGTCTTTTTCTCTCTGTCTTTCTCGCTATTTTTCTCTTCCTTTCTCTTTCTTTTTCTCGCTATTTCTTTCTTTATTTCTCTTGTTATTTTTTTCTTTATTTCTCTCGCTATTTCTTTCTTTATTTATCTCGCTATTTCTTTCTTTATTTATCTCGCTGTTTCTTTCTTTATCTTTCACGCTATTTCTTTCTTTATCTTTCTGTCTTTCTCTCTATCTTCCTCGCTATTTTTCTCTTCCTTTCTCTTAATTTTCTCGCTGTTTCTTTCTTTATCTTTCACGCTATTTCTTTCTTTATCTTTCTGTCTTTCTCTCTATCTTCCTCGCTATTTTTCTCTTCCTTTCTCTTTATTTTTCTCACTGTTTCTTTCTTTATCTTTCTCGCTATTTCTTTCTTTATTTTTCTCACTATTTCTTTCTTTATCTTTCTCGTTACTTCAATCTTATCTTTCTCCCTTTCTCTCTCTTTATCTTTCTCGCTATTTCACCCTCTCTCTCTCTCTCTTTCTCTTTACTTTCGCTCGTTGTTACTTTCTTTATCCTTCTTTATCTTTTCATCCGTGTTTCATCCGTCCATTTTCTGACAGAAATGGCATAAAATCCGCGGTCTGGTTATCCACAAATTCACTATGCCAGCCGATCGCAGCGTTAATTCGCCACCGTTTACATCGTCGGTCCCACGATCCGTCCGCAGATCGTGGCGTCGGAATAAAGGGGCTGGAAGAAGATTCAATAACGGAGTTCCATTTTCTCGGACGATGTTTTGAAAAATGGCCGGTGGAAGCGCGATACCGTCGCGACGGGTCCCGTCGCCCCCGGGCGAATCCAACGGGATACGTCTTACTACGTGTATTTCGCAGCGAAATGCTCGTATCTGGGACAGGGGGGACACAATCGCTGGAGGAACCGATAATGGAACGTACGGGAGTGAAATAGAGAGCGGGCCGAAGTGGGCCGAAGGACGACGAGGGGCCGAAGGATACATGTAAGGTAAACAGGACCCAGGCGCGGCGCTTCGTATCTCGTACACGAGGAAACCGTCGAATCGGCGTAGATCAATCATATGCAAAGCAGCGTGTCGATAAATCTCGGCGAACCAATAAAATCGTATCAATCGGGCAAAAGTAAACGCATTCCGGGCCGCGGCCGGACTAGCTCGGTTAGAGCAACGAGATTATAGCAACAGTTATATATATATCGGTATAATATATGTATATTATATTATGTATTGAATTATATTACATATTACATTATACTATGTTTTACGTTATATTGTGTATTATGTGTATAATGTATTATATTATATATTATACATTACACGTTATATTACATATTACATTATACTATGTCAAGGTTTTTTATTACATATTTCGTTATACTGTGTATTACATTATATTACATATTACATTATACTATGTATTACATTATATTACATATTATATTATATTACACAGTATACATTACACGTTATATTACATATTACATTATACTATGTATTACATTATATTACATATTATATTATATTACACATTATACATTACACGTTATATTACATATTACATTATACCATGTATTACATTATATTACATATTACATTATACTATGCATTACATTATATTGTGTATTATATTATATTTATACTGTATTATACTACATATTATACAGTACCCATTGTATTACATATTACATTATATCGTGTATTATATTATACGTATACTATATTATATTACATATTACATTATACTACCTATTACATGATATTACATATTAATTGATCGGCCGGCGAATATTCTTACGAGCCCCGAATAAGGGAGACTTTCGTAATTCGTGCGGAACTTTGACGAAGTCGATGGAACGACCGCGAGCGTGTCTACTGAAAGCTTCGGAAGAAAGCTCGTTCCTAAAAACTGTCGGGTTAAAGAAGTTCAATGCTGCTTCGGAAGCATCGAAGTCGGGAAGCTTTTAGCTACGAAGCTCGGTATCAAAAGGTTGACAGTGTGAAGCATCCAGGTACAAAAGTTTTGGCTGTTGAATAGCACGGCCAAAAGGGCCCGTCGTCGGCCTTAGAATTCGAGAAACCCATTGTGACGAAACGATGTCATAAAAGTGTGTGCGCGTGTGTGTGTGAACCTAAATGCGTTCAGAGCACGTCGATGTTTATAGATTTTGGGAACAGTGCGCGGGAAGCGAAGCGGAATGGTTCCGTGTTAATTAATACTCGATGAGAAATAAATATTTGCACAGTATTTAGTACCGCGGTATTTAGAGCAACGTTAATATTATATATTTATCGCGTTGTTCGCAAGAGAATTATCCGACTGAATGGAATAATTGACGACGAACAAACGAATGATCGTAACTCGAATCGAATATTTTACTCAAATTAATTCATTCGCATAATTATCTTAGCACAATGCCCAACCCTGAATACACGAGAATATCGTTAATATATTGTTCGAAATCTGTTGAAATTGTTAAGAGAGAGAAGCAGTCGATTAATGTTTAACTTGCCCCAGTTGCAATCGGTGCGAACGGCTTCCGGTGTGTGATCGAGTAATTATGATCTACATATAATTATGATTTAAATATAATTACACGATTTAAATATAATTATGATTTAAGCATAAACGTCATTTGAATATAAACGCGATTCGAACGTAAATATAAATTAAATCATTCGCAATTACGTGTTAGTATTTGCCCGTTAATCGACAAGCGACTCTCGAACTACCCCTATAAAAGTCGACGCTTCCAAAATATTCACCGCGTCATCGTGATTTATTTAAGTTAAACGTTGTTCGTTCTCTTCTGTTACAGGTGAGTCGGTAAAACAATCATATTCGTCATCCATGAATTTTTCCGGGGACTAATGGAAACTCTTGTGGTAAGACCTCTCCTTGATTTACGAGCCCGGGATATGAATGTGCAGGCGGAGGTTCGGTAGAAGTGTCGGGGGAGGGGTGAGGGTGGCGTAGGGGGGAGGTAGGTGTGAGTTATTAGCTGAAAAATATGTTTTCGCGGAAACTTC
Organism: Megalopta genalis; assembly: GCF_051020955.1. Taxonomy (NCBI): domain Eukaryota; kingdom Metazoa; phylum Arthropoda; class Insecta; order Hymenoptera; family Halictidae; genus Megalopta; species Megalopta genalis. Next base: position 19,363,004 of record NC_135017.1, read on the forward strand.
GGTTTAAATTGACAAAGGGGCCAAGTTTTCAACGTTGCAAATCGCGCGGCCCACCGAAAGCCGTGATTTATATTCGCATTAAGGGATTTTAAAGAACGTTTCGACGAATCCGGCATAAATTTGTCGACTAACTGCCATCGATTTCTTGCCACTCTCGTCCCGCGCGGGCTCGAAAGCCCGCCACCGCCGCCGTCGCCGCTCTATTATGCGCTATTGCAATTATTTAAATTCGTGCGACAGCTTAATTAATTTTCCCGTCGAACCGCGGCCCCGACGAATGCGCCCCCTAAGAAGCAGAAACTAGATATAAAATTGTATTCCCTCTACGAACGATTCTAATTTTAATTTTCATCGATTATAAAAACATCGTAATCGTGTTCTTTTTTTTCAACCGTTACGCTTAATTAAATTCGACTCGTTATCTTCAAACGCTTTTCGATTTCTCGATTCTTCGTTCATTATTTTTCTCGTAAATTATACCCTGATAATAATAATAATATAATAATAATAATATGCATTATAGTATAGTATATGTTTTATTATAGTATTATTATTATATATTACAGTATTATTATAGTACTAAATTATTATATTATTATTATTATTATTATTAAAATATTATTATAGTACTAAATAATAACAATGCTATAATAATAATATGTATTATAGTATAGTATATGTTTCATTATAGTATTATTATTATTACAGTATTATTATAGTACTAAATAATAATAATACTATAATAATATTATAATAGTACATAATAATATGTATTATAGTATTATTATTATTTAGTACTATACTAATACTGTAATAATAACAATACTATAATAATATTACAATAATACATAATAATATGTATTATAGGATAGTATGTTATATTATAGTAATATTATTATTGCAGTATTATTACGGTACAATTATTATGTTACAGTATTATTATAGTACGTTACAAACCGTTACAACATATCAATTTTCAACCGGTAACGGCGAGCAATCAATCTCGGCTCGGAAAATTGCATTCCAATATACAAAGTTTAATTAAGCGAACGCATTTTATGTCGATTGCGGTCAAAAGCAACGTATTTCCGAAATTGAATGATTTTCTTGTTTTTATTTTTTGTTTTTGTTCGTCATAAAATGCAATCGTCGGTCGGTACAACGCGACGAAAAGTGACAATTATGGGGGCTCGTTTCGTCCCCGACATCGGTGCAATTGCATTTCTTACGCACGGTTCCCATTTTAATTCCGGGTTAGCCCCACCCCCTCTCCCCCACCCCCTCCCGGGGCAACAAACGTGTCAAGTACTTGTACGATTGCGCCATAGTTCGGCGGCGGGCCGCCGGAAACGCATGCAAATCTCGACGGGCCTCTCCGATCTCGCTGATCCTTCTTCCTTAATTGCAATTAATTCTGGCTCTTGCGATAGTTCTGCCCCTATACAAGAGTAGCACGCAGCGATCGCTAACAAGGGCAGCCCCGATCTCTATTTTCGTCCGCGACTGTACCGGGTGTCCCGGAACACGCGATTAAACGTCTCCCCCCTCCCCCCCTCCCTCACTCTCACCACGCGGTTAATGGCTCTCGGCATAAATTAAAGCGAGCACACGGACGGAACACCGTCCGAAAGTGTTCAATTGAATTTTTAAAGTTTCTCGCATGCGGCGAATGCAGGACCTGTTTCCCCCCCGCAAAGGAAATTATAATACGAAATTCGATAACGTGACTTCGTACGAGTAGACCACGGATTTTAAGCGGCTTAAAAGTATAATACAATATCATGAGGTATGCACAATATGATCGCTACAGGAACGAAATTATGGTTGTTTCGCAACTTCCGTAATATGGAGCAGCGGAGCCGGTTACCGTCGAGTGACCAATTTAATGATGCGCCCTCGCTTTCTTTTCCGGCGTAATTCACTTTATTTTTAGCAAACGGTACATGCTACATTTTTTTTTTTATTAAAGGAGAAACGAAATAAAAGGGTAACGAGACTCAATGTGTCTTATTTAGATAAAAGAATAAGAAAATTTAATGTGTCTTATTAAATAAAATAGGAAAATTCAGTATATTTTATTAAATAAAAGGAGAACAAAATTTAATGTGTCTTATTAAATAAATTCAATATGTTTTATTAAATAAAAGAAATGAACAAAATTTAATATGTCTTATTAAATAAAAGGATAACAAAATTCAGTATGTTTTATTAAATAAAAGGAGAACAGAATTTAATATATTTTATTAAATAAGAGAATAACACAAAATTCAGTATATTTTATTAAATAAAAGAATAACAAAATTTAATATGTCTTATTGAATAAAAGAGTAACAAAATCTAATATACCTTAGTCCATAAATATAAGATTAATTATGCCCGAGAAGGAATCAAAGGCGCAGCAATTTGTCACCCCACAGTAACCGACTCCGCCACCCCAATAGCAATTTATACTCACACAGGAACATCTTACACAACTGCGGATCTTTATCTATTATATCTATATCTTTATTTATTTATGTTAAAAATATGAAGCCGGTCATTCGCCCGTGGTTGGTGCATCTAATATTAACATTGCAAAATCTATCGAGTAAAAAATATGCAGTTTGAATTTTCGCCCTCGTCGCAGCATACACTGTGCATCGTCTGCGAATAAGTCGAGATCGTCCGTTCCCGTTTGAAATCGGCTTGTCCGCTTGTCGCAAGACCTAACGACGATATTAATTTTCGGCGAAAGGGTGGTGGCGCGACACTGCGGGCCCCTCCCTAGCTTCGCGCTAACGCCGGCCATGTTTAATCGTACATTTAACGCGCAGTTAGTCTTGCAAATTTCGGGAGATATTGTCAGAATACGGCAGGTCAGCCGGAATTATGTAAATGTTTACCTTTCGTCGTCGATGTACGTTCGCGCCCTATATGCACCCCCTCCCCCCTCCGACGCGTCGCGACGAGCACCGTGAGAAATAACTGGCATTTGTCGATGCGGTCGCCCGACTGTTTGGAGCTGCGGTTCTAAAAGGAGCAAACGGTGAAACGGTCGATGGGGGAGGGTGAGGGGGGAAGGGTTGGCTTCGATGGGAGCAAGGAATATCCAGGGAGACTCCGCGAAACTTTCGGGAGGATGGCGGAAGCCCGGCTTCGTTCGACTAATACCGGCGAGCTCTCGTCTACTTTAACGTAGACCTAACTTAGCCTTAGATTAGACCGACGGTGGACTATGTAGTTGTTCACTTGCACCGTCTTCACCGACACGGTCCTCGACATAATCGTACCTTTCCGGTAGCTGCACTTTATAGGACAGCGGACCCGGTTACTGTGGCCTAGCCAATTATGCGCTACGACTTTAATTTATTTTCAAGCGTGATTAACTTTATATTGACCGCATGAGAGATATGAAATGGTGAAATTGAACGCTTAAATACTTGTTAAAAATTGACGATTATATTACGTGCTTAGGTTCGATTAATCGTTTATTTGTTAATATTGAATATGAGACGGAAATTTTAAAGCGAACACATTGTTGATTGATTTTATTATTTGTTTGCTGATCGTCTGGAGAGTATTGTACAGTTCTTTCGCAACTTAATAATTAGTGAGAGGAGAATTAAGTAGATTTTGTTCGTGGAAGATTTCTCAAGATTTTATTTGAAAGATGATTCGACAAGATTTTATTTAACGAAGATTGGTCAAGATTTTATTTAATGAAGATTGGACAAGATTTTGTCCAAAGCAGATATCACAAGATTTTATTTCAAGAAGATTGGACAAGCTTTTATCTAAAGGAAATTTTACAAGATATTTTATTCAAAGAAGATTGGACAAGATTTAATGTAAAGAAAATTTACAAGATATTTTATTCAAAGAAGATTGGACAAGATTTAATGTAAAGAAAATTTACAAGATATTTTATTCAAAGAAGATTGGACAAGATTTAATGTAAAGAAAATTTACAAGATATTTTATTCAAAGAAGATTGGACAAGATTTAACATAAAGAAAATTTTACAAGATGTATTATTCAAAGAAGATCGGACAAAATTGTATTCAAAGAAAACTACACATTTATATCACATAAACACATACAAACATCGATAAAAAAAACTTCCAATTTTCCATTAAAATTCTTAAGGAACGTCGATTAATTTGCTTGAATTGTTTTTCGTATTAAAAACTCTAGAAGTCCGCCAACAGGGCACAGTAATTGCCTCCTCTACCCTGTACACGTTTCCTCCAGAATTGCACCCTTGTTCGCGTCAGCTTCCGCTGTGTTCTTCCTCTTGTTTTTTACCTCCATAGGCGCGTTTCCGTTTTTGAAAATTCTTCGCGCCGGACTTGTCGAGGCATGTTTCGGTCGAATTGGAAATGAGCGATGAGGTTGCCACACGGTTTTCCGGGGCGGATGGTATTAAGCGAACCGCGGGGCTCCGAGAAGATCTAAAACATTTTAGCTGCTAATTGTTTCAATGAATTTCTACACGACTTTCCAGCGTTTCGAAATTACACACGCGAATGTAGCCGGAGTTGTTTATTCGTGCGGTTTGCTTGGCTTCGGTCTCGAGAAACGCGAAAAGTCGCGTTACGATGGAAATTATTTTCAGAACGTTTCATCGTTCGCCGCGCTATTCTTTTCGCGTTTGTAACAATTCCGAGATTTTTTTTGTCCTGTCAACGAAATATTTCGTCAGGGAAATTTGTAAAAATAACACGAAATTGAATTTCTTTTGAAATTCAGCTTTTTTAATATTTGATTTAGAAATAACAACTTTTCTAACATTTGATTTAGAAATAATAACTTTTCTAACATTTAATTTAGAAATAATAACTTTTCTAACATTTAATTTAAAAATAATACGAATGCGATATATTAGAACTTATATATCTTAATTAATTCGTTGTGTATATGTTCTAAATATGTGGTAAAACATTTCCTAGCGACGAACAATAATCGACGTGCGAGAAAGAAACGTTTTTTCGTTGCTCTAATCGTACCGCTATAACTTCTCAGCGCGACGAAAAAGGTCCCCGTCGCGAAACGAGTCGAACAGAAGTTAATTCCCCGGTTAAAAAAAATAAAATAAAAAGAGAAAACCATCGATGAACGTCGAATCGATCGATCGGTTTCACCCGTTCGGCTCCTAATTCCCGTCGCGGAGTGCCGCATTCGAGATGTAACTCAAGTTTTCACGCCCTCCGAAATCGGGGTCCGTCCGCCTCGCGCGTCCAGAGGATGATGGCTCGATTCTCCCCGAGTTTCCAGAATTAATTCGTGATCCGAGTGTACGTTAAACGTCGGGAATCTCCCGATTGTAAGTTGGTCAGCTGGGAGAATGGAATCTTAACCGAAATCCAGTTCGCTTCATATCCGAATTAGTTTCGATTCGCACGTCTGCCGGCACGTCTACGGGCTCTCCCCCGTTGCCCGCCTAATCCTTGAAAAGTACATAACGCCCCTTTGACGGACGCGGGATCTGTAGCGGATCCTGCTTTGTGTACTTAAGGAATCGACGCCAAACATAATTAGAGGTTTCGCCCGTTTGCTACCGACAAACACACTCCTGGCTAATACGGTCAAACACATTCCTCTGGATCCTCCTCCAGTTCTGAACTTGGTCCTCGCCGGTTGAACGCGACGATGATCATTAAACTGCGTTTGTATCCGTGCATATCCGCGCGGCCGACGATCCTTCAATTAGCGCCGAAATTAAAACGACCTGGTTACGCGATTTGATCTATCGGAGGGATTCAGGCAATTGCGCGATTTCGGAAGAGATTTTGCTGCAAGCCGCAGCAACGAAGACAAATGTTAAGAAATTGCTGCGATTGTATTTGTGTATTTTTTCGAAATTTCGTAGCCTCTGTGTTTGAGTGTATTCATTTTATATTGAGGTATATTCATTCTATGTTAGGGTATATTCATTTTGTATTGGGGTATATTTATATAATATTAGGATATATTCATTTTATATTGGTATATTTATTTAATATTAGGATATATTCATTTTATATTGGTATATTTATTTAATATTAGGATATATTCATTTTATATTGGTATATTTATTTAATATTAGGATATATTCATTTTATATTGGTATATTTATTTAATATTAGGATATATTCATTTTATATTGGTATATTTATTTAATATTAGGATATATTCATTTTATATTGGTATATTTATTTAATATTAGGATATATTCATTTTATATTGGTATATTTATTTAATATTAGGCTATACTCATTTTATATTGAGGTATATTTATTTATTTTATAATTTATTTTATATTAGGGTATATTCATTTTATGATTCATCTTATATTAGGGTATATTTATTTTATAATTTATTTTATATTAGGATATATTTATTTTATATATAATTTATTTTATATTAAGATATATTCATTTTATAATTTATTTTATATTAGGATATATTCATTTTATAATATATTTTATATTAGAATATATTCATTTTATAATTCAATTTATATTAGGCTATACTCATTTTACAATTGATTTTATATCAGGGTATATTTATTTAATATTAGGATATCTTCATCCTACATTAATTTATATTCATTTTACATTAGGTGCACTAACTAACCCTCAGATTTTTCCCCTAAAATGGCGATTCATTTATAAACAATCGAATTACACATTAATCGTCGAAATATAATTCCCATCGGCATCGATGCATTTCTCGAAGATATCTCGGGACAGTTCGACAGCAACGATTTTCGCAGTTCAATCGAAATCAATTCGACGAATTGAATACCGTTTTAATTTAACAGTTCAATTTCCGCCATCGCGGGAAACTTTTATTTGAGAAAAATGATTGCAACCTGTTCAATTTCCGGCTGTTTTTGTTGCGAATGTTTTCCGACGTACATTTTGATTTTATTCGGCGTTTTCGGTTCCATGCAAAATTGTTTCACCGTGAAATTCTCTTAACGAGCACTGGAACGTTTGCAATAATCGCTGCATGTATTATCATGTTATTGCACAGCGGCGAGACGTGTTTAGTTAACGGACACGGACACACGTGAACTTAGCATGGCGCGCGAGCGCGCGCGCGCAAAAGTTTGACAGTGAAAATGAAAAATACATCGCTCCGCTACATCGAAGGCATTTTTTTATTTATAAAAGTTCCTTTGATTTCGCAGAGCAATATATTTAAATATCGTCACGCTCTTTCTTCGAATTAACGCTGAAAATAGCAAACCAGTCGTAAGGACTGGTTTTCGATTTTTTATTTTACAATTGTTGATATTATAAAAACGTTTCGGTCAGATAGTTTTCAGATATTTTCTCATTTAATCGTTATATTATAATAAAAATCGTAGGAAGTTCAAATCAATTCAATATTATTGTTATGAAGCTATATGCAGTAAGTTCTCCCTAATTTGCGCTCAGATTGAAAAATGGAAAATTTATTGTTTTTGACAATATTATAGTGGATATATTATTATATAATATGTTATTGGAGATATATTATTATATAATATATTATAGTGGATATATTATTATATAGTATTATATTATATTATTATATATAATATATTATATATATTATATATAATATAATATAATATTAGTAGTATAATAGTAGACAATATTATTATTATAGACAATATTATAGAATTTACTATATATAATATTATAGAGAATTTACTATACATGGGCTCGACGGTCCCAGTGTCAGTATAGCATTCGGTAGGAAATAAGTATTTCCCAGACAGCGAAAAAATAAATAATTAACACGTGTGTCTAATGCATGGAGAATAATGGACGTGTAGTTTACAGTTTATTCAACGGTGTTTCCACCATTTGTAATTACCGTAAACACGATACCCACTTGTGCAACACAATAGCAGACTGGTTTACTGCTTCAACAGAGATTACGCTTACAAGTTCGTGCAAGGAGATAGGAGATAAAGTGGAGGCAGAATGGTGTAATGAGAGTTGCCCTCCAATAACGTTGAGGGATTGTTTAATTAAATGCTCGGCGTGATTAGCAATCGGTCTTGCAAAATTGATAAACGTAGCTCCGATTGAAAACTTGCGCGTACCGTTCGGTCGTTGCAAATGTGATCTCGGTTTCTTCGCAAGCTATCTACAGTAAAAATCTCCCTAATTGACGCTCAGATTGTACGGTAATGTCTCCTTAATTTTTATGGTTACCGATTGTCAACAACCATAAAATCTTTCCAAATTGTCCACTTTTGTTTACAAGCTGAAGGAAAATTGGGGAGAATTTGCTGTACTTTAGATAAACTTTGAGATACGTTCTCGTGGAGCTATTTTCGTAAAACTTAGCTCAAATGAAAGATTGAAGTATCTACTTCAAAACGTGGTATATTAAATTGCAATAGAATTGCGAGGTTATTTTGGAAAATTAAAGGGAATCGACCCCTGACATCGTCATGGTTATTTGGCAAGATTTAAAAGGAAAAGTTCAGATGAATTTTAAGGTACGTTCTCGTGGAGTTATTTTCATAAAATTTAGCTTAAATGAAAGCTTGAAGTATCTACTTCAAAACATGGTATATTAAATTGCAATATAATGACCAGATCATTTTGAAAAATTAGAGGGAATCGACCTCTGACATCGTCATGGTTATTTGGCAAGATTTAAAAGGAAAAGTTCAGATGAATTTTAAGGTACGTTGTCGAGGAGTTATTTTCATAAAATTTAGCTCAGATGAAAGCTTGAAGTATCTACTTCAAAACGCGGTATATTAAATTGCAATAGAATAACGAGATCACTTTGAAAAATTGGAGGAAATCAGCCGAGGAATTTAATCGCTATTTAATCGACATTCCCCAGATCCCAAAAATATCAAATTTTAAAACCGAAGTTACTTTCGCAACAATATCTAAGAAAAGCATTGTTGTATCTCCTAGTGCGGCGCAATAGAGCGAGAAATGTCTGATCTTAAGCCCGATAACAAAAATAAATATCCGATCTACAATTCCTACTTGTACCGCGAGATAGGCGAATCGCCGGGGAGAAGCGAACGACTGCGCGCGTTACGCTGGAATTACAAGAATTCCGTTGCCAATTCCCATTCCTTTGTTATTTTCGCAGAGATTTCCCGGCGTCAGCCCGGAACGTGTTTACATACGCGAAGATAAAGGAAGTCCGGGGAAATATTTCATTCAGATGCTTCCAATATAAAACATTCCCCCCCCCCCGGACGAGGCATTAACATCTCCTTGAATATATTTGAATACATCGCTTGTGTATTTTTACAAGAGAAGCTTAAACTTCGCTCTTCCCAAGAAGAATCCTAGCCTCCCCCGGCCTCCTCCACCCCGCTCCTCCGCACCAGCCCGCACCCCGTTCTCTCGCTGGCGCGCATAGTTTCGCTTTGGCGTCGCAACTTCTCGAACTCGCGCAGCCACTCTGAAAAATGAAATTTCCTCGAACGCGTCGGAAAATTTTAATCCGCGGCCGAGGATCGTGCAAGGAAGGAATTACGCTCGCGGAGCGGCTGTCACATATAAATCTCCGACGACCGGGCTACAATATTTATGGGGAACCGGTAGATCCGCGGGAGTTCGCCCCGCCGACAGCCGCATAATTAGGTCCTGGGAGGACAGTTCCAGAAAGTCGCGTAACTTTGTAACAGAATTAAACCGCCATATCTCATTCTATCTTCGCGCGTTTATTCGCTCGCTCGCTCGCTCGCTCGCTCGTTCGCCACCTGTTCATCCCTCTCGCAGTTCCAGCTACTCCCTTCAGAATCGCTGAACCCTTACCAAGCGCACGGTGCCACTCTGTTTCCGCGCCCAGACCCGCTTATTAAATTCCTCAAAGTTTCTTCTCGTTTGACACAGTAGCACCTCGTGTCTTTACGGCCTGTAGCTGCGTTTCCGCCATCCCTCTCCCGGCGCCACCCTCGTGAATTTCACCGAAATCCGCGAACAATGCTGATAACTCGGTAATTATTGGTAGTCGAGACCGTACACCTACGTGCTTGCTGCTCAGAATTCGTGTATTTTATCCTTCTTTGTATTTTATTTGATTCTTCTGAATTTATATTTTGAAGTGGATATTTTGAAGCGAATAAACATCTAAAGGAATATTTTGAAACTGACGATTTAATCTGAGTACAGAAAATTCTTTATAATTGACGCTCGCATTGTCCATTTGTACTTATTTCGATATTTTCTCCTTTTTTCTGCTACTTTTTCTGTTTCCTCTTCATTTGCGCTTGCGCGATCGCTATATAAAAATTCCCTGTTTGTTATTACTTTTTGTGTAACACAAGGATTTATTATCATTATTATTATAATACTCAGACATTTAAAAGAAAAATCGTGATTTGGTGATATTCATTCTTTTAATTTTCATAGCATTAATGTTGTTATTATTATTATTGTTACTATACTGAGACATTTTTAAGAAATAAATTATGCACAATCGTGCACTATCTGAGCGTCAATTAGAGAGAATTTGCTGCATATCTTTAAGACTTGCATATTAAAAAGTAGCACCTTTTAATCATTTCTTTAGAACTTACACTAAACTAATGGAGTACTGAAATAATTTTATTCTATTAATATAATACCAAATGTAGTATTAAAGCGTTCTTGTTCATAATTCTTTGTCATATTATTATGATCATCGTTAAAATAAATAAAATGTGACGGTATTCGCCCCGAATAAGATCAGCAGTATAGAATTTCAAAGCATGAAACAAATTTTCATTTTATTTATTCCATATATATATATATATATATATATATATATATATATATATATATATATATATATATATATATATATGCATTCTAGACACTTTCAGTGGACCAAAAATATGAAAAATTATGCAACAATTATCCAAAAATTATAAGAAAACTATACAGGATCATCGACGGGGTCGTAACAGTTGCGCAAAGCGTTACATCGCAATTTTAGAAGTGTAAAAAAAGAAGCTCGGCTCGACTCGAGTAATTTATTCAACGTAACCAGAATAAAAGCGAGAAATTTCGTCGAACGTCGCCGAGGATTTCGGGCGAATTCAGGAGCGCGCGCGCGGCGCGGAATGGAGCGGAGCTGTGGCAGCCACCCCTTGGAGCAGCACGAGTCGGCCCCGCCGCGTCTCCACACTTTCCCTTCGTCCTTGCCCCGCGAACTGTGACCTTCCAGCACATGCTTGACTTAAGCGCAATTTAATATGGTTTAAGTTCGTCGTAAGGAGCCGGCGCGGGAACAAGTTGCCCTCCCCCTACCCTCCCCCCACCTAATCAAGCCTCGCTTTAACCCTGAGAACCGCTCCCGAGAGACGTTGGAAACTACTTGTCCAACTAATAATCGCGCGGGATTTCTAAACTGAAAGTTAGCGCGCGCGCTACGAGCGTACAGCTCAGACCCGCAAACGCTCCGAGCGTGTTCCCGACACCGTCCTATCAATTTCCGGTGCCCGGGGATACCTCGAGACGCCGCGATACCGGCATTTTTTCCCTTGCGCTCGGGCCCCGTTCGGTCGCGACGCTTCTCGAAACGACGACTCGCACTGTGAAACAGATCATTTTTTGTCGTCTTCCGAGCATTCGCGTCGCATCGGACGCTTCACTGGCTCCGTCGATCGTTAGCATCGACGTATAAATAATTGCACAGGCGTAGAACTGGCTCAGGGAAATTCACGGCGACCCGAGATTTGGCATTTCTAGGAGGAAATATGTGAGAAAGAAAAAGAAAGGTAGCGAGACGATGGAAAGATACGATAGGAGAAAAAATAGGTGAACGAGGTAATTAAATAAAGCGGAGAATGGAGAATAGGATATATAGATATAATAATAATAATAATAATAATAATAATAATAATAATAATAATAATAAATAAATAAATAAATAATAGAGAATAGGAGATCGTTAAAACAAGAAGGAAGAAAAACTGTTGGAATAAATGGAAAGAGCACCGTATAATTATTTAATATCAAATTCTGAAGATTTTTTGTATAAAATAGTTATATAACTATTATAACTATTATAACTGTAGTAACCATTATAACTATTATAACTGTTACAACTATTACAACTATCACAACTATTATATTTTACACGAAACAGTTATTTCACAACAATGTTCAACTTACCAAAATTACTGAAAAAAGCAATATATAAATAATATAAAGATCCGCGGGCCGATCGCGCAAGTTTACATCGCCGCAACGTACACGGTGTCCCAGAATTCCCGTTACAGCTAGGAAGGGTTATCCGATCCCCGAGCCGATTCGAAGCAACAAATTTTCTTCGAAGCAATTTTTCATAGTTCTCGTCGAATAGCCGGCGAGAACTGTCCGAGAAAAATGGAAGGTTCGCCGGTTCGCGACGGGAACCGATTACGGCGGGACGCGGGTAATAAAAACAGAGAAGCCGGGGGCGCAATTTCCATCTACTAATATTCAGCAACAGAGCGAACGCAGCGTGCCGTATCGGCCTGTTTTATTTCCATCTATTCATCGGGTCCGAGGAGGCGGCGGCAACGAAGCGAGGCCGTGGAACCCGGCGCGAGAATCAGTCACGGGAATCGACCACGAATCAATATCCATTGAAGAAAAGATACGACGCGATAATAAGTTTAGCGGAAGTCTCGCGGAGCGGCTCGGTTCCGCCCTATTCCCGCGCTGCGGATAAAGCGGGAACGACCGCTCTCTCTCTCTCCTTCTCTCTCTCTCTCTCTCTCTCGCTCGCTCGCTCCCTCTGTCCCAGGAGCTCCTCTAATCAGAGAGACCGTTCTATCAAGTTTGTTCTATGCACTTGATTACGTAGAATGCGAGGGACGGTAACGTTGTTACCCGGTTTGAATCGCGATATCGGGGCGCGACTTTAATTAAGTCAGATTTATGGAGTAAATATCACGGACGAGGAGCCGGGCATTAGGCGAGAGAGGAAGCCCGGACCCGGAGCTCCATTCGATTCTCCGTAAATTCGCGCGCGAACTTCCGAACGATTGCGAAGTAGAGTGGACATTGATCACTAATGTATCGGGCTCAGTCCCGCTAATGGGTTTTCGCGGCGCCCGTATCGCCGAAAAGTGCAAACTCGGCTACCGGCGACACGCCGTGCGAGATCTTCTTCAACACTTTCGTCGTGCGCCTCCATAAATATAGCGACGCTTCCTCAATTAAGATAGTCGTCGAAAATATATACTCGATTGTGCGAGGGTATACAGGATGTTCCAAAATTATGGCTTCTCCGGGAAATGAGAGATTCCTCGGATCATTTGAAGCAACTTTTTCCTTTACAAAAATGTTCTCCGAGGCATCGTTCACGAGTTATTAACGAAAGAACGCTGACCAATGAGAGGCGAGCTCGGCTGGCGCGAGGCGGCCGAGCCAGTGAGCGGAAGTGGGCCGTCTCGCGCCAGCCGAGCTCGCCTCTCATTGGTCAGCGTTCTTTCGTTAATAACTCGTGAACGATGCCTCGGAGAACATTTTTGTAAAGGAAAAAGTTGCTTCGAATGACCTCAGGAATCCCTCATTTCCCGGAGGTGCCATAATTTTGGGATACTCGCCGATAGCGTATTCAATATTTCACCGGCGATAACAGAGATACAATTTACCACCACTACTTTCGAATCGTTGAAATTACGAAGAGCCTTTCTCGACAGAAACGATGCAGTCGATTCCTCCGTTGAACGAATACCGCGTGAAACCTTCGTCGCGGGCCCGCCACGTTGTTAACGGGCGAGTGGTTAACGTCCGCGGAAAGTCCTGCAAACCGTGTTTATACGTCTCGCAGGATTCCCCGAAACGGCTGTTCGAATCCGGCTAATATTTATCTAGGAGTCCGAACGAACGAACGAACGAACGAACGGCGGCGTTTCCGTTCCGTCGCGAGCGAAAGTTGCACGGAAGTCGGTTTCCCGGCGGCGTGGTGATATATTTTGGCGGGGACTTACGACTTCCGACAAATTTAAACGCACTTCATACTTCTCCGACGATGGGTATCGATTTCTGTGCGCAGGCTGCCGGCACCGGCTCGATATAATCGCGTTATTCCGGAAGCCGCGTCGTCGCGTGCTCCTCCCGCTTCCTCGTTCTCCTTATTTGTCTTGTCTTCCGTTCTGCTCGCAAAAGAGAGCAACGCGGAACTGAATATCCTTGCTCTGGAAGACACACCGGCGAAGTGGGACGAATGGAGAGGGACGGGAGGGAGACGGGGGCAGCGAGCCTGCGAGCGAGAGGGAGAGAAAGTGAAAGAGTGAGAAAGCGAGGGAAGGAGTGCGGGAGACAGAGAGCGCGAGAGACAGAGTGCGCGAGGGAGAGAGCGCGAGAGAGAGAGAGAGCGCGCGAGAGACAGAGAGCGAGAGACAGAGCGCGCGAGAGACAAAGCGCGCGAGGGAGAGAGCGTGAGAGACAGAGCGCGCGAGAGAGAGCACGCGAGAGAAAGAGAGCCCTAGAGAGAGCACGCGAGAGAGAGAGAGAGAGAGAGAGCCCTAGGAAGAGCACGCGAGAGAAAGACCGCGCGAGAGAGGGAGAGAGAGAGAGCCCTAGAGAGAGTGCCCGGGAGAAAGAGAGCACGAGAGAGAGCGCGCGCGAGAGAGAGAGAGCACCCGAGAGAGAACGAAGCGACACGTCCACGTGAAATACAGCGCGCAGAGACCGTCAGGCAAAGAGCGGTGCGAAGGAGGGCGGAGGAAGGAGGCAATGGAATTTGATATCGTGCGCAGGACCGGGAAAATAAAGTGGAAAAATTCCATCTGGTCAGACGTATCAAGCTCTGTGTCTCTCTGTGTCCTTCTGCCGGGACGGGGAGGAACCGGGACAACTCTGGTAGACACTCAATACACTTTTCCTCGATTCCGCGGAAAAAGGAGCGCGCCGCGACGCGCCGGCACAGGGTGAGGGGGGATGAAGATTCACAGCGCCGAGCGGAAAATTTATTACGCTTTTCCTGTATTTCCGGCCGTGAGGAATACGCGCCAGCGAACGTTAGTCCGTGGAATGTCGCTCACGCGTTCCATACACCGTCAGCTTCACCGACACATTTTTACGGGCTCCTGTGTTTACTATTTGGCGACGCTCTAACTAGGCTAGGGTGGCGGAGCCGGTTACTGTGGGCTGACCAATTGCTGTGCCTTTTATCTGGTTTCGGGATTGTTAACCTTATGTTTAACGAATATGACGTATCCAATCTTTTTATTCTTTTATTTTGTTGATTTGTTACCGGAGACATTTAATAGGTTTTAGTCGATGAATATAAAATTAATTATAGTAATAATATAGTTACATGTATTATATGTATTTTAATATAATAATATAATATAATATAATATAATATAATATAATATAATATAATATAATATAATATAATATAATATAATATAATATAATATAATATAATATAATATAATATAATATAATATAATATAATATAACATAATATAATATAATATAACATAATATAATATAATATAATACAATATAACATAATATAATATAATATAATACAATGCAACATAATATAAAACAGTATAACATAATTAACTTTAAATTTATCGAACGAGACGCATGAAATTTGTCCGGTGAAAATGTAACAAAGTAAAATATATGTACACGTGTATGGCAAATAAAATAACTAAAAATCGTAAAATAAATACACACATATGATTTCAGTCGGAAAATGTTTTTCTCCTCTTTCGGATGCCTCTTGCCCCGCCGCGCCGGTCCGAGCGTTGGCAAGCATCGTGTCGTTGATGCTCGCAGAGTCCCCCGCGCGCCCTTGTCCGTTCCTCCGTTCGTTTCACCGGCCCCCGGCGAAATTAAAAACATTTACTTGCTGCGAAAGAAACGCGAGCCGAGCGGGCCGCGCGCTCTCATAAGCCGGGGACACATCTTGTAGCCGGGGCCGTTCGGGTCGGCGTCGTAACAGAGAACGAGTAAAAAGCTCGCGGAACCGGCGGAGCGATGCGGGCTGTAAGTGGCAATTGTACAATGACTGAAGTACTTCTTTTGTTATTCCGCCATTACTTGGATCGACGGAAAAAAAGAAATTGCGGAGATTCGGCTTTTGCGTCGCGATAAATAAAATTAGACCGCGGATTTTACGAACGTAAACTCGTAAAGGGGGAAAAATGCATCGGTAAAACGTGGAACATATATTTAAGAACAAATTAATTTAGAACAGATGAAAATATCCTAGAAACGTCGACACGTAAATTACAAGTTTTTTAAATTATTCGAGAGAGAGAGAAAATTATTCGCCTTTGGCTCCCACGTTTTCGAATCGACGCGGACAATTTTTATTTTGCACAAAAACCCACGGCCTAATAATAACACACACACGCTCGTATGCGTATGTACTTGCGTGTATGTGTACACGGTGTACAAAGCGTGTAACTTATCATCGTACGAGAATCCAGCAGCGCCGTCTCCATTCGAGATTCGTTCGCCAGATTACTTTTCCCTCGTTCGGCGGTGCCGGGCGTATGTTTTATTGAGAAAAGTGGAATAACCGTTTCTCTCCGTTCGTCGAAATGCATCGCGGAATTGTTGCGCGTTCCGCCGATGCCAGTTTATGACGTACGAAGGCAGGAATTTTAATTTTCAAAGAGCGCTCCATTACGAGCTATGACCCTGGGCCCATTGTTCCACGTGCAACTCTGTTCCACCGACACACTGACACGAGATAATGAATGAGAAACAAAGCGATTGAAGTCCCGCGACATTTTCTGGGACACTTCTGTTTCTTTCATTATGATTATTGGACTGTAGATTTTTCCCGCATTTAGACGAAAGCCGCCGCGCAGATGAAGTACGAGACGGTGAACGTCGAGAGACGTTCTGTTGTTTTCAATGTAGCGAAACCTGTTCGTCTCTTTTTTCAAACCTATTCATTTTTATTATAAATGCGAGAGAGATCCGCGGCCTGATGATAATTCTTGAGAAAAATAAAAGTGTGATCATTTTATCGTACAATTTTATTTAATATAATATATTCATTATTATATATAATATTATTATTATATTTTATTATTAATGTATTTATATATTTTATTTCTCTCAAGAATCATCATTATGCTCTTGCGATCTTATGTAAATAAATTTATTTGTAATACAAACGAATAGGTTTCAATACAAACATATAAAAAGACGTTGAAATAATTTAAGGACACCATCGCATTATTTCTAACACAATAACATTATTAACTAAAAGAATATAACGTTTATTCAACTTCCGTGTCTTACACGCTGGTATTAAAAACGCTTCAGTAATAAAGCTTCTACAAAATCGTGTCTTAGCGCTTACTTAGTATTCTCGGATTTGCCGGTTTCCGACCTCCGAACATTTCCGGGAGAAATTACCGGTATACGGGGCTTTCGGTAGTCGAACGGTTAATGAAACGAGCGCGTTTCTCCGCGAAATTTTCGAATCGAAAATCTCGGACGTTCTTTGGCCCATGAAAGATTCATCGACGAGCGGTGGCCGACTGTCTCCGGACTCTTCAGGCAGCGCCGAAGGTCTAAAGAGTTTGGACATCGACTCGCGACCGGTGACCCGGAGTTATGTAGACAGCAGCTGTCAGAAAATACGGCGCCCGAGTAAGGCGACTTGTACTGTCTATAAAACTGGGTCAGCGTTTTTATTAGTCCTCGCCGCGGAGAGGCCGGGCAGGGGCGAAACGTTATTATTGTAACTCTCGCGACAGCAACCGACAGTGACACGCTGCTTTATGGATAATAAATGTATCCGTATCCTACATTTTTCTAGACGCCTGTGTCCGATTTAATTAACGTTGCCAGTCACCGTTCGTGACTTAATAAATACTGTTCGGCGTCCGAAAGTTACGGCTGTTATGTAGCTTCTTGAAAATTCTATTTTGTTCCATCGACTGCCATGACAATACAGGGTGTCCCGAAAATGTCTCGCAATCCGGAAACGGCGGGTTCCTCGGATCATTCGAAGCAACTTCTTCCTTTACAAAAATGTTCTCCGAGGCACCGTTAACGAGTTATCAACGAAAAACAGTGACCAATAAGATTCGAGAGCGGCTGACGCGAAGCGGCCCAGCCAACCAGCGCGCGACGCCCAGTTCCGCCCATTGGCTCGGTCGCCTCGCGCCAGCCGAGCTCGCCTCTCATTGGTCGCTGTTTTTCGTTAATAACTCGTTAACGGTGCCTCGGAGAAAATTTTTGCAAAGGAAAAAGTTGCTTCGAATGATCCGAGGAACCCGCTACTCGAAGATTGCGAGACATTTTTGGGACACCCTGCATATCGATCCGTAGTACCTTTTATAATATTTTGATGGATTTGTATTCTATGTAGCTCGTGTCACGCGAATAGTATTTGGATCATGCTACTCGCGCACGAAGTACAATAATTAGACTGCGGATCCTGTTGAGCAAGATAAAATGTTTCCATATTAACCGTAAAACATAGCAATCGAATAAACGTATATCTCTTCATTTAATAATACAAAAATGCGTCAAAACTAACGCGACGGTATCCTTAAATTAGGGAAAACTCGCTCTATTTCCGTATCGAATCGTTTCAACGATTTACAAACAATGCGACCGATTTATATCGCATTTTAATAATCGCGTCTCGCGCCTCCTGTTACACTGCTAAATTCCGTCAATTTCGGTCCGCCCGCGTCCGATGATTTTATCACAGGGCGCAGCTCGCAGTCAAAGGGTTAACGAGACACGGCCACTCTTACTTTCCCCGATGCCGCGGCAGTTCCGCATCGAATCGCAGCCCCGGCACCAGCCCCCGTGAATCCCTGTTTAATCGGCGACCTCGTCAGAACCTCGGAGCACCATCGAACCGAATTTCTGTGCGCCGGCGAGCCCGCCGCGCGATACACGACCACGTGACACGTAACGGGGGTTGGTTCGCAGGAGCGAGAGGAGGCTCTCCCCGAAGCGATCGAGGCTGCGTAAGCAGATTACGCAACTGTGTAATTGAATGGGCACTCTAAATACCCCGGTTGCTAATTAAGAAGACGATCAATCGATTATCCAGCCGGCATCGATACACGTCCCACGTCCCTCCCCCCCGCCGTCATCCCCCCTTGTGCCGCCGCGGCTCTTCCGATCCGCCGTTCCAGCGGCGTAGCCGTGACGCCGACCAGGGAATCGTAACATGGTTGCTCGGTACCGGAGGGGTTTTAACCCGGCCTCCGCCGGGGGTCCCTCCTCGCGCCACTTGCCGCCCCCGCTAAGTCTGTTATCAGCAAACCCCAGCCTCATCGGAGACTGGTGCTCGGCTAACTGCCGATTATTGCCGGCGGCATAACCTTCGATTAAAATCAACCCCCCCGGCGCGTTTAACGGTCTCTTCAGCTTTCCCAATCAACGAGAGCCTGGCCCCGAGAAGTAGGCTCCTCCGCTTTCCGAAAACCGGTGCTCTCACCGGTGCTCTTAGCTTTTTAATTGGAAATTCTTCGGATTAGCTCCGAACCTGTGTACCGGCTTCTTATTGGGTTCTGGAATTTTGGAGGTGTTTGGTCCAAGGTGTGGCGAATTGTGCTGTCTTAGACTGGAAATTCTCCACAATTTGGGGTGAGGAGATGCGATTATTCATGCTTATTTTATTATTGTTATTATTATTATTATTATTATTATTGTTATTGTATATATTATTATATATACATATATATATTATATTATTTATTATATTAACTTTGCACTCGAGTGCAAACTGCAGTGCAACTAACTGTTGTGCGAGTCCCAAGAGTTAATTTCATATGCATAAAATGCATTTCGTCATATAAAATAAAGATACTGTAAGTTAAATAAATTATTTTATATTTACTGTTAAAATAGCTTCGAGTGCAAAGGGTTAACACGTTCAGTGCCGCTTGAGTCACTTAAGGATGACACTAAATTTTAACTAGGTTTTCGAAATTCAATTTTATCGTAATATATTGAATAGATAATTAAATGTTGCTAGGATTTGTAGAATACAAAATAGCTGAACCATATTGCTTCAGCTATATATATTTCTATAAATATTATAAATATAAATATATATGTATAAATATATACTATATTTGGTTAGCTATATTGGTTCAGCTATATATATATTTCTATAAATATTATAAATATAAATATATATAAATACATACTATATTTAAGTATATAAATAAGGCTATAAGGCTATAAATATTTCAATTTAAATAAATTTTCATTTAACCGTTTCCTATGGTAGATTTTCATTATTACTCAAACATATAATATATCATAAAAATCGCACGAATTATAAATAAATCTGGTCATCGATACGAAACGATATAAATTTGTCGCGTTTAGAACTCGGTAATTCTATCGTAAAATACAATTAACCCTTTGAACTCGAGCGGTGACTCTGAGGCACCACTAAAATTGTTATATCACGTTCCAAGATCATTTCTATATCATCAAAATGTATACCTTAAAAAGATTATTAAAATCGTAACTGTTGTACGAATCGCGAGACTCATTTTCACACGCATAAAATGCACTTTGTCATATAAAATGGAAATGACTATAAGCCAGAAAGATCCCTTTAGATTCGCGGTTAAAGCGGCTTCGAGTGCAAAGGGTTAAGTCGAACGGAACAGTTCCTCGTCGTTATAAAATGCTATTGATTTCCACAGTTTTCGCAGTTCGGATCCGCCGGTGAATTTATAGGCGAAACAATTATCATCGCCGAAACGGATTGTGTCGACGATCGACTCCGCGCCCTGTTCGTTCTAATAGTAATTTAAACTGGCTGTTGTTCTCGCACGCACCCCGACGGGATTAACAGGGTCGCGGAGGACCGGGGAACGCGGTCGAAAAGCGTTTGAAATATTGAAGCGTTAAGTTCCGCGTTTAGCATTTTTCAAGGAAGATTATACCCCGCCGTTGGATACCGAATCCCACGGGCGGTCGAGTTTTCGAGGGATTTAAGAGCCGGATGATAAATATTAAAATAACAATTTGAATTCCAGTTTCGTTCAACCCCTCCGTTAAAATCCCAGGGCGCGGTGCGCGGCGTGGCGCGGCGCGGCCGCTGCAGAGCCAAGGTTTTGCGGAAGGAGAAGCGAGGAAAACTCTCCTCTTCGGCGTGAGGGAACTGTAGATTCATGCAATAATCATCTTCCACTTTCTTGATCTAGTTTTGAGTGTTATGCTCTTTCTTCTTGACCTAGTTGCCGTGTCAGGAATCGGGAATGAGGGTGCTACAATAACGTAGCACCTCGTGCATCAGCGAGAGACACGCTACGCTCCGAAATTATACGGAAAAATATGATTTCAAATCTGGAGATTGCTTGTGTTCGACCGAACTTTGACCCGATCCTACCGAAAGTGACTGCCCCCGTGTGGCTGCGTAAAGATAGCATGACTGCATTTATTTAGACTTCTCGCCGACTTTATTAGATCGGAAGATTGATAGATAATATTGACTTAATAATAACTATTAATGTAATAGTGTATATAACTATAATAATAACTATTAATATAATAATATATATAACTATAATAATAATAATTAATATAATAATATATATAACTATAATAATAACTATTAATATAATAATATATATAACTATAATAATAACTATTATAATAATATAATAATATATATAACTATAATAGTAATGATTAATATAATAATATATATATATATATATATAACTATAATAATAACTATTATAATAATATAATAATATATATAACTATAATAGTAACGATTAATATAATAATATATATATAACTATAATAATAACTATTAATATAATAATATGTATATATAACTATAATAATAACTATTAATATAATAATATATATAACTATAATAACTATTAATATAATAATATATATAACTATAGTAATACCTATTAATATTAACTAAATATTATATATAATACGATTTTATTAGAATGGAAGCTTTTTTATAATTTCAACAATTGCAAACGAAATGTATGAAAGCTATCAATTTGACTGGCACTAAATGTTCCTCTGTAAAAGGAGGAAGTACACGTGTCTCTAAGCCCCTTAACAAAAATAAATCAACTAACTGCTATAAATGTTACATTAGAACGTCAGGTGAAATTTGCCGGGTCTCGGCTATTTCGGCTTAAACTCGATCTTTCAACGGAAACGTCTTTCTATTCGCAAAATGTCCGGGTTAAATCGAACCGAATTGTTCAAACGTCGAATCAGTTTTTCGACAATGAGTGACGCCGACGCTACAATACGCTCGCAATGGTTAAATAGGTCTCACAGACGGTACAGTCATACATAAAGAATAAACGCGGAGGTCATCGCACCTATCAAACTGTTCCACCATGCTGTATCGATCTGACACCGTGCTGCAAAGCTATCTGTTCGAAGATAGTTGTAAATTCTGCTCTGTTTTCTCCGTTCATGCGAACTGAAATGGACCCCGGCCGCGGACTCGATTATTTTCGAAATCGTGCAGGATTTGGAAAACGACTTGCGTTATGTTTCTTATGTACCATCGACGATGTCCACGGTGTTTATCGAATAGTCGATGAATACTTCCACTGTGGATTTTATACGGTCGAATTGGGCGGCAATTGTTTAAAATAGTAGGAAGATTAAAAGAATTTTTTTAAACCATTATAAAATTATTATAGGAAGAAGGAACTGTTTATGTTGTTTCTATTTGCTTTAATTTATGCACGAAATTTTTAGTTTGCATAAATTTATGGTAAAATCGATTGGCAACTGTTTAAAATAGCAGGAAGATCAAAAGAATTGTTTAAAACCTTTATATAATTATTATAGGAAGAAGGAACTGTCTATTTTGTTTCAACTTGTTCTAATTTACGCAGAAAATTTTTTATTTGCATAAACTTATGGTAAAATCGAATGGCAACTGTTTAAAATAGCACGAAGATCAAAAGAATTGTTTAAAACCTTTATATAATTATTATAGGAAGAAGGAACTGTCTATTTTGTTTCAACTTGTTCTAATTTACGCAGAGAATTTTTTATTTGCATAAACTTATGGTAAAATCGAGTGGCAACTGTTTAAAATAGCAGGAAGATCAAAAGAATTGTTTAAAACCTTTATAAAATTATTATAGAAAGAAGGAACTACTTTGTTTCTATTTATTCTAATTTAAGCACGAAATTTCTCATTCGCATAAACTTACGATCAAATCAAGTAACAACTGTAAACAATAGCTCGCAAACAAAGTCGCGGATTGCATTTTCTCTAAGTAAAAAATTACTTCGAATCACCCTAGGAAAACCA
This sequence comes from Megalopta genalis, assembly GCF_051020955.1. NCBI lineage: Eukaryota > Metazoa > Arthropoda > Insecta > Hymenoptera > Halictidae > Megalopta > Megalopta genalis. The sequence goes on from NC_135017.1 coordinate 19,386,200, forward strand.
CCCCTTTCAATATAAGTGTCAACATAATTACAGGACACCCTCTCTAATCTAAAAAGAATTCCGTTCATTCGGTCCAAAAGTTTTAAAAAAAGTTATAGCTTTCTCAAAGCTCTACAAACACCGTGTTGCTGGTCACTGTACGTTCGCCGGTTGCGTCGCAGGCGCTCGTTACACGTAACGTCGGTCCTGGGCGGTTAGTTCTCCGTGCTGGATTTTCCACCGTTTCACCTTGCATCGACCGATATTTCAGCGAACCGCCGATTACAGAGGGGGTGAGCATTAAAGCGACTGGTTAGATGCTTGGATATCAGCGTGTCCTCAGGGGGGGGGGATGGGAGGAGAACTCGGATGAGGGTTTCATGGGTTAGAGGGTAGGTTGAGCGCGCGAGACAGGGCCGGCGGGTGGGTGGGCACTGTTGGTCGGCGCATTCGCGACAAAGGCTAATTGCAAAGCGTGGGAGAACCGCGTCGCAAACGGGAACAAGCCCATATTACGTCGGAACACACAAGCAGTCATCGTCACCCCATACGCTCCTCTTTCCTTCTCTTCCATTCTCCTTCCTTCTCTTCCATTCTCTTCCCTTCTCTCTCTCTCTCTCTCTCTCTCTCTCTCTCTCTCTTGTGGCTGCTTCCACCCCTTGCGGAAGGGGTGAACGGAACAATTCGACGGCGATCAACAATCTGTGACCTCGCTTCTGCTTCCTAATTTTTTTTGTTATTTTTGGGACGTTGATCATTACGTCACAATCAATGCGTTACATTAACAATGAATTTACGGGTATCGATTGCACGCCTATTTATTTTTTACCGGAAGCCGCGATTTTAGAAAATTTTTTGCGAGCTCCGAAATGCAATTTCTTAAATCCTTGAGATGCAATTCTGTATAGCCTTTTATCCGAAATCAAAATACAGGAAGCTGTTTATATTTTAAACATGTACTTTTTATTTTCTCGTAATCGTTCTCTTTTTATCAGTTTTGTCGTTCCGCAACAATTGAAATCATCGATCGTAAATTAAGTGACCCGTCGATTCGAATATAACCTATTTTTATAAAAATAGGTTTTCGATGTACTTCTAACAAGGACGAATTTTGGAGGACCCTCGTCGAGGGTCCTTCTGTGCGGAATATAATATAATATATAATATAATATATAATACCAGTAATTTAACCGCGGACGCCCCAAATACTGTGGTATTTTATAAAAGCAATAAAATCTAACATTCTACAGTGTGCAATCTTTTAAAAATGAGACTCATAATTTTTTATATTTATACATATTTATATATCTTTTATAGGCATATGGGTGACACTAATTTTTCACCAATTATCAAAATTTATTTTCATTGTATAATATACTCGAACAAACTGAATTTGATTAGAATATTTCGGATGCGAAAGAATTCTAATGTCATCCACTATGATAATTTTGAACTTTCCAGTTTCAATTTAATTAACCAAATTCCTTCGACTCTGTGGGAATTATAGTGGTCGATTATCTGCGCTGAACGCGTTAATGAAATTCGTGCTTTCAGAAATCCAATATTTAAAAAAAAGATAAACATTAGAGTTAAAGAACAACAAATACACACTCTAGTTCTCAAAAGGCGCAAAAAGGTCCGATTTTCCCCGTCGAATTTCCCCATCGCCGAGAAACCGCAGTGATACCAACACTGGCCCCCTAGAAGGGCCCGAGAACAGTGCTAGCGTTGGTGGCACGATCACGGGTCGGCCGCTGTTTACATTTTGTGGCAGTCGAACGAAACACAGCGTCGTCCAGGATAGGGTGACACGGATGGACGAGGCCGAGAGGTCGGGTGACGCCTCGAACTATGCGTTCGCCTAACAGAAACGATCCCGGCCAGCCGGTCGGTCGAGCATAGCTGAACTATGGCCCATCGGCTCGGCCAGTCCCGGCTTGGTATGGCACACGCGCAAAGCATCCCGGCACAATGCTGCGACCAGGTAAACCCCGACCTCCAGACCGCATCACATACAATTCCTCTGTCCACCTTCCGGCGATCCCTTTCACAGCGAATCCGACCTTCGAACCCGTTGCTCGAGCCCCGTTCTACGGCCGCGGCGTCCTCTTTTCGCCGAGCTCTCCGCGGCCCTCGGTATCGGCGTCGCTTTATCTCCCGGTCACGTGTTCCCGTATTCACGCCCTGTCCACCGCGGTCTGTGTGCCCTGTGTACGGAGCCCGGTTCGGCAAGCTGCCGGCGCTGTGTACACCCCGCCCCTCCCCCGACCCACCCTTACAAAGGTGCTAATTGACAATATCGCCGGTGCGCGCGTTCAAATTGGCCGGGATCGGCTTAAAATCTTAGAAAGTGCATTAATGCGCGGGAAAATGATCCGACGCCGGTGTTCGCACCCCCCGGGCGACATGTACCGGGTGGTTTAGAAATACAGGAAGTCGCGGGGGTGCGGACGATATTTCGGTGTAACGATAATATTGTGAAGATGTCGTTGGGACGAGTGGAAGAGTAACGAAATCGTTTTTCATTTGTTTATTCTATCTGGAATTTATTTATTTGGAAATTCGAATATGGGGGTGACGGTTTTCTGCGTAAATTGTTATTTAGTTCTCGTGGCGAAACGGTGGAAAAGATAGTGCGCCGAGTTTGAGAGAACACTTTCATCCGATAGAATATTTTAAAATTTTGAGGTTAAGTGTTGAGAGTTTACCGAATGATTTATATTTGCGAAAGTACGTACAGTTAACCCCTTGCAGTCGAGCGATGACTCCAAGGCATTGCTAATAATTATAAATAATTGTATAATAAATTAATTGAATAATGAATAATTAAATAATTGCAAATAATTCTACATTTATAAATAGTTGCGCTATTATCAAATCTGTTCAGTTCAGTACAATCAACCCCTTGCAGTTAAGTGGTGACTCCAAGGCGACGTTAATAATTATAAATAATCGTATAATTGTATAATAAATTAATCGAATAAAGAATACTTAAATAATTACATATCTCCGTCGTATACAAAATGGTTGCCGCGTCCTATAAAATCGAAATACAGTAATGTCTCCCTAATTGTCGCCGAAATTGTCCACTAAAATAGACAATTTGGGAAGAGGAGACGCGATTATTCGAGCCTTGCGACTCGTTTTTTTATAATCACCATAATTTACAATAACTATAAAAACGAGTCGCAAGGCTCGAATAATCGTATCTCATCTTCCCAAATTGTCCAATTTCGTGCACAACCTGAGCGTCAATTAGGGAGACATTACTGTATCGCGGGCAAGAAGAACTGTTTCGAATTTACAGTTCGAATGGCAGCGAACAGACGTCGAATCGACCAACTTAGCCGTGGCTAAGATATTCTAAACGCCTCGAAATCTGCGAATATGTATTTCTGTTGGCTAAACAGCGCAAAACGCCGCCAATTTTTCGCGACGAGTATACTCGCCGAGCGCAGCTAGCTGGTTAAACGCGGCCGCTGCTCGAGCGGGAGCGTCGAAGCGGAACGAGTTAGAGCAGTCTGTTCCATCGTCGTGTTTCGCACGACGTACAGAGACCGTTTGGGCCGGCTGTACCTTGGATTACACCGTGTACATAGGCGTATTATCGAGTAATATGTCCTCGGCGCGTCCCGCGTCTCGAAAATCTCCTGGAAGCAGCGCGCCGGCTTAATTCGATCACAATGGGCAGCTTTGAGCGAGATTTAATCGAATCGCGGCAAGCGATGGCTGTTTAGACGAAATATTGCCGCAGCTGCGGAACGCGGTGGCGGCGCGAATTTCGCGCACGGTGGTAATTATGGCGGCGGACGCGTTCGTTCGCGGCGCGGCGCGAACCGCGTCGGTCGAAGGCCGCGGAAAGGCCGCGCTGGAGAAATCTTGGCCGGGCTTCCGGGACCCTTGACGATTATGGATCGCCCTTCGTAATTGAATGGATAATTGAAACGATCCTTATCAAAGTTCCCGAGCCTTATGGAGCACGGTCACGGCAAACACGAGGCTCTCCGGCCGTCCGCAACCGCGCCTCGACCTCTTTCGCCTTCTCTTTCGTTGCATCACGAATATCCCCTGGCCCCGGCGAACCCGCCGAGAATTAATCGGTTAAATATTGATTGGACAACCGGATTCTCATCTTCGAGAAATTACGAATGTGTGCCGGCGTAATGCAATCGCGGCCTGCTCCATCGATTTTCTTTTACGGGCGAACCTCGATTTTTTGGGGGCTAACTCGCGCGATTGTCGCCGCGAAACTGTGTGAATTTTCTGTGCTCGAAGAATAATTATGATACGAGGTGGTGATCGTTATTGGATAATTCTTTATCGACGACGCGTGTTGCAAACATCGTGTTGATCAATTTTTATCGATGAATAGCGATGGTATTGAGAGCTTTGAAATGTCGGCCATTTTATTCGTCGGTTCGAGGTTAGGTGGATGCAAATTCTCGATTTCTATCTCTCTCTCTCTCTCTCTCTCTCTCTCTCTCTCTCTCATATGTCTTTTTGCAAGAATTAGAATCACGGGGGAGATTTCTATGTTAATTAAGCGATTACTAAATTGTAAAGGGAAAATGAATCGGTAATTATTTTATAATATATTATATTATGTATATTATAGATTATAATTATTATTATACAAATTATTATGTATATTATAACTATTATATTATACAAATTATTATATATATTATAATTATTATTATTATACAAATTATTGTATATATTATAATTATTATATTATGCAAATTATTGTATATATTATAATTATTATATCACACAAATTATTATATATTTTATAATTATTATATCATACAATATAATTATTACTAGTAGAGAATTATTTTTAGTATTAAAATATTATTATTAGACTATTAGACCTCTTTAATTTATACATTTTCATTGCACTTTAAAAATCCGCAATCTAATCAGTATCTATCACATTTAAATACATTGAGAAATGAATGCATTTTGGTATAAAAATATATGACGATCCTTCTACGTAATTTTATGTAATGTTTATTTAATAAACTAATTTCTCATTACTGGATCAATATTCGATTTCTCAACGTATATCGTACAACGAATGTTCAACAAGGAAATGTTTCTCACATCTTCTTCCCAGACACGCACGTTCGATAATCCGCGAACAATTACACCCCTGAAATTATGATGCGAATGGTCGACGATAACACGTCCGTGCGACAGTAAATTATGATTTATCTACGAACGTGCAGTGGCAATCTTTAAATTGTGGAATGCTTCTTTGGCCTCTCGTCGGCTCTCGATCCATTTAAACGGCCCCATCTTAGAATTCCACGATATTCTACAGTATCCCAATATCCCGCGGTATCATGGCCGGGCATTGTGAGAAGGCCAGGAGGATCGCGAATGATGGCTTTTAGCGGTATAGAGGTTACGACAATCCATTGTACAAGTTGTGACGCCGGGAGGATTATACTTTTATGTCGTTTATTATTAGAGATTGCCCGGGAGAACCGCTTTCCGAAAACCGTTCGAGTTGAGGAACATTTATTTGTAGGAGAAAGGAAAAAAACACGACGTCTTTTTTTAGTCTGTCATCGAATTTCGTATTATCTTGTCATCTGTCGCCGGTAAGAAAATAAAATTAAATGGTCTGTCTGTTCAGGAGGTAGTTTTACTTTAAGCTGGATTAATTAAGGGTGTCGCATGATTGTATCGTCGATTAATTAATCGTGTTGTTAACACAGTTTAAAAAATTTGGACTGTCTAATTTTTACTTCGAAGTGGATAAAATAGTACAAGAAAGTAAAATAAAACAAAATGAAATAAATATTACTATTATATATATAATTATAATACTTTTTATTATATTATATTATATTATAATTATATATATAATATTATTATTATATAGTATTATATTATAATTATATATATAATATTATTATTATATAGTATTATTATATATATATATATATATATATATATATATATATATATAAAATAGTTCATTATACAAAATGTATATATAGAAATAAAAAAATAGTAATAATATAATAAATAAATCTCAAATAAAATACAATAATTTCTACAACGAATTTAATATTATACTATTATTACTAAATCATTCAACTATTATTAACAATTAATAATACTATTCGCAACAACTAACAGCTATAATATTTGCTTTCCTGAAATAATTTCTGCAATATTTTCAGAACTTCGAATAGAAGATCGATTGAATTTGAATAGAAGAATAAAAGAATAAAGAAATGAAAAATAAAATAGAGATAAAAGAAGAGATAAAGAACAAAAGAATCATGCTTGAGAATAAACAGAAGCCAGTGTAATTGGCAACCCCGTAATAACTAGCTGCATTGGCCTAGTATTTTGCGACATAGATGCGTCGCGTTTCTAAGAAACAAGGAAATATAAGTAGCATACATACACATATACATATGTACATGTATATGCAGCCCAGCGACGTTAGGTCTAAAGCCGTTAGGCAAACGCAGTCGGAGTTGTCGCGGCTATAGAAGAACGTGCAGTATCGAGAGGGGGTGGGGTGGGGGTGGGGGTAGCTTTGCCAGTGTTTCAGACGGTTTTCTATCTTCGTCGTTCGATTTCACGATCGATTACTGTTATCGGGCCGTTCCGTGCCCGCGACAACACCACTTTTATAGGTGGACCCGGCGGAGGTCTGGCGCGGGGGAAGGGCGGGCAAAGGGTACTTGGCATGCAGGACGAGGATAGCCGGGTCTGGAATTCCGTATGGATTAAGTAACCTCGTGCGCATAAGCCCGGATAAAATCGTGTACACGTACACGTACACACAGAGGGCTGCTGCATGCTGCCGGTGCTTCGCACGTACATTTTTAAGCATCACGCCGCGGCTCCCCCTCCCCGGGGAAGGGGATGGCAAAAACTTGATTTATTCGCCGTTTAACAAAACTTGATTTTAACGAGAAACGCATCGCGTCGCGTTTCGCTCTCTTTAGTCGGGCTTTTTACGGGCGTCGGTCTCTCTCCCTGAACCGGTAAATTAACTGCACGCGCCGTTTTCGGGGTGAAATTTCACTATTGTCGATTTAGGCGAGTCGCGGAGGATCGTAGGACTTTCGAATTGTACGCGATTTTCGAGTTCGTCGACTTCGAGGTGAAGTTGAAGAGAGTGACGAAATCATGAAAAGAAAAAGGAATGTGATTAATTTAATTGTAAAGGAATTTAATTATTATTGGTAATATGACTGATAATATAGCTGTGTAATGTTGTAACTAATAATATAGCTGCATGATAATATAACTAATAATATAGCTACATAATAATATAACTAGTCATATAACTATATAATATTGTAACTAATAATATAATTAATAATATAGCTGCATAATAATATGGCTAATAATATAGCTATATAATAATATAACCTATAACTAGTTATATTATGCTAATAATATAACTTGTACTAATTATATTATATTAATAATATAACTTATACCAATTATATTATAGTCATAATACAACTTATACTACTTATATTATACTAATAATATAGCTTATACCAATTATATTATACTAATAATATAGCTTATACTAATTGTATTATACTAATAATATAGCTTATAGCAATTATATTATACTGATAATATAGCTTATACCAATTATATTATACTAATAATATAGCTTATACCATTTATATTATACTAATAATATAGTTTATACTAATTGTATTATACTAATAATATAGCTTAATAATATAACTTATACCAATTATATTATAATAATAATATATCTATATAATAGTATATAATATATACTATTAACATAACTAAGTATATAAATCATAATTAAAACTATATAATATATAAAAAAGACGAAGAAAAAAAATGACCGCTTCGATCGAACGAAACCGAAATGCCACGTTAAATTGTACGCCGGTTTCTACGGTTTTAGTTACATGAAAACTGATATTAATGATATCGGACCTTTGCGCGATTCGATATTAATAATAACCGTGCTCGTATAATGCGGCGTAAGCTCCCGGGGACACGCAAGACAATATATAAACGGCAATTGACCCGCGGGATCTAATGCAGCCGGCCAAGAACATGCAAGATGCGATATTAACAATAAAGGACTCGTGGGACCCCGATAGACTTCGCCCGAGTCTACGAAAGACCGAGTCGGTTTCAGGATAGGGAATTTCTGAGAACACGATTCGGATGAACCCTACGACCCTCGTGATCTCGGACCCTCGAGGATCGTCGGACCTTCGCAAGGACCCTCGTTGTCGGACCTTCTTTTAGCGCTTAAGAACCTTCGAACCGCTTAGACTCGCTCGAGGACACTCAGGACTTTTCTGATTCTCGAGCGGCTGCAAACATTTTGCAACTTCAGACCTTCTGGATCCTGCGAGACTTTTCAGACGTAATACCTCGGACGGGCCCACGGACTTCCGGAACTTCTCCGAGACTCGATCGATTTTTTTTAGACGTTGCGTACGCGTTGGGCCTGTCGCGAGGTCTCGGCGATTGTTTTTGTTAGATCGATGGGACCGCGAGCGACTATTTTATCGACGATTTTATTTTATAGCGAGAGATCAAGTATGCGGCAATTGGGACCGTGGATCTCTGCAGGATCAAAAAGGTTCTGCTTCAATTCTTCGATTCTTCTTCTTCTTTCGATGGTTTTAATAATTTCGCGATAATATAATCAATTCCTATATTCTTTTCGTCTTGTCACTATTTTAATTAAGGATGCATAAATCCAAACATTTGTGGTATTCTGATAAACAAATGAATCTGTGATATTCTGGTGAATTAGGGACTAACAAAGTTTAACTTTCAACGTTCGTTCACGGTGTTATTTATTAATAAATAATTCTTAATACCGCGATTATATCATATTTGATTTACATGCATTTATACGTATGAATATCGTGATTCTAATGTCTAATGCCACTTTTCACAAATTGTACGGCCCTCTGCGGCAATTAGCCGAATTAAATTACGCGGACCTTAGCCGCCTTTGTCGGGCCCTTTGTCGTCTCCGGTTGATCCTTGAATCTACGACAGACTGTATCGAGTCCCATTGTTCGAGATTCGACTTCCATTGTCTTATATGTAATCTTGTCTCGCCCATAGCGATCCCGCGGGACCCACAACGTCTTCAGGGTATCCTGCGATCTTTATTCAGTTACTGGATTTATGGATCGCCCGTGTTACGTTTCACGAATGCGCGATCGTCTCTATCGAACTCTGCAGCTTTCGTTTTCAAGATTTTTAACCAATCGGCTAACCTAATTCATCATTTTATACTTCATGATATATTGAGGTACAGTCGGAGAGACATCATGGTATTCGGAAGACCGCGATTCCTTCGCAATGATCAAGCAAAACACTTCTTCTTACCATCTTACACGCAATGCCTCTTCGAAGTACACTCAACGCCAAAATTAAAGCATCGCCAATTTCTGGCCGAAGAATCGCCGATCTTCGAACAGCTGTAACTCCGTTATAAACAGTCACAAGATCGCGAATCTTTTTTTAAATTAAAGCTTGAAATCTCTAGTTTACGGTATCGAATTCTAATTTTGAATATCGCGCATCCCCATGACCGTAGTATCCTAAATGCGAGCACATGCTCGTGAGATATACATATATACCGAGATGCGACGCTTAACGCCCTCCACGCACCTGGACAAATTTTTCCCGAGCACACCGTTTCCAGCATCGTAAAGTACGGACATTTCTCTTTAATTTGAGGGCCGAACGAAACCGCTACGATTTTTTCTCGCGAAATTACGGCGCTTCGAGCGATGAATGCGCCGCCGGCATTAGAAAACAACCCCATCGCGCGGTTGCACTTGCACGTTACGTGCCCGCGTTTTTCAGTGTATCTCCAATGCAAGTTGAGCACAAAACGAGTGTATATAACTCAGAACACGTACTCGGAACGGAACGAACGAAGTTCGTTCGAAGATCGACGATTTTTCGGCAGCGAATCGGCGACGAATCGGCGACGTTAATTACGCTGCCGAGTGGATTACGACGCGTATCCGGGCGACGGGAAGTCCTGCTAAGCGGTAGTAACTTTCAAACACACTCTCGGAATTCCAGCAGCTCCTTTTTCCTGACGCACGCAGTTCACGCGACTTTCTTTGACGGTTGTCAACAGGTAACTCGTTTGCACAGCCATAATATTTCTGACGACGCGGAAGGGTGTTCAAATCTTGTCAAGCCTGTCTCTCTCTCTCTCCCTCTCTCTTTCTCTTTCTCTCGTTCTCTCTCTTTTTCTCTCTCTTTCGTTCCACGCGCGAGTTCCTGCGCGTTTTCTTTACAACCTCTGCCTGGCCTTCTCGTCCTCGTTCTTCTCTTTTCCGCTCCGCTCTCCCGCGAGCGGCGAGTGCTCAACCCGCAGATAGAAGGAAGAACGGACGAGAGGAAGCGAAGTGACAACGCAATTTCGTCGCGGAAACAGGTCGGCAACGTATAAAGAGATTGTCCTTCCCCGTGCCGCTTAAAAATCCGCGGCCGCGCTGCGTCGCGTGGAAATTACGCGGCCGGATCGACGCACCCTTATGTTTGTGCCGGGACCGCGCGCAATCCGGCGTTGCTCTCGTTACCACGCCGGGATAATAAACCTTTCGCCGGTGGCAACTATAACCGGCGCGCTGTTCCCGGTTATAAACGTGTCCTTTATTCAGGATCACGTGTTGCCCGACCGAGCGCCCCGTCTCGCCGCACCCCGTCGCCCGATTAAATTTCACCGGCGACACAGCCGACGAGAGTCGAAGTTCTTTGGGACACCGTGTACGTTCGCGCATAAGACGATCGCATCGTTTTACGAGGAGACAGCGGCGCGAAACGCGCAGGTACGAAACCCGGCAGGTACAGCCCCGTAATTAGGGGCTGCGGAGCCGGATCTTCGGCTAGTCGGTTTTATTAGACCGCGGGTGTTCGGCAGAATTTACATTTTTATGGGCTCCGTGGCCAGCTCGGGAGAATTCGAGAGATTTCCATCAATTTTCGTGGATGGTCTCGCCGGAGTTCCCGTCGCGTTTCGTTTATTTATATATTTTCGTTGGATCTTTTTAAATCATTTCCGAGTTGTTCGCGATGTATCGTTTACGAAGGAATTGAACGCGATTACATTATTACGCGATTTAACTCATTTTTCGGGTGTAATTGGGTGTTTGTTCGATGGACGAAGCTTGGAAATGAAAATTGTTCTAGTTTTATAATATTATGATAAGTAAGTATTACTTTCTGCTTAATTATCATAAATTAGTATATTAGTATATTAGTATATTAGTATATTAGTATATTAGTATATTAGTATATTAGTATATTAGTATATTAGTATATTAGTATATTAGTATATTAGTATATTAGTATATTAGTATATTAGTATATATTAGTATATATATTAGTATATTAGTACATCAGTATATCAGTATATCAGTATATCCGTATATCAATATATCAATATATCAATATATCAATATATCAATATATCAGTATATCAGTATATCAGTATATCAATATATCAGTATATATCAGTCCACAATAATTAACAGCACTATGGCAACCTCGAAGCAAAGATCGTTTCGTCAGAAAATCGAATAATCCAAGAATCGATAAAAAAAACATCTAGAATCCAATTAAAAAAATACCAGATCGTTCAGAAAAGATCGATTCAGAACCGACCACCCCTGCCGCGCAGCAAGCAACCGATGCTCCTCGCCCTATCCGGGAAAATGCGAAATAAACGTGGACGCGGTGATCGATGCGGAGGGTCGGAGGGTTGGATCGCGGGATCTATGCGAAGGCACGGCTGGTCCCGCGGCAACCCCTCAACACTCATCGGCGTCCCCCGCGCCGCGCCACGCACATTTCGCATACGCTGACTCGTGCATTTTCCTATTTACGTCGGAGCAGCCGGTTCGCGGTTCGGCGGTGCAGGTTACATCGATTTAGGCGAAGCGACGTTTGACTCGAGCGAGTAACCCCCGTTCGCGCACCGATCTCACCCCCGCGGGTCCCCGCGAACAAGGGGCGACAAGGCGAGCTTCCGCGGCGGAGGATCGACGTGGCGAGGGCGAGGAGGGATCCCGGAGGTTTTGTTTGAGCAACGAGTTACCTTACTCTCGAGCGAGTTACCTTTCTCTCGAGCGAGTCAAAGCGCGCGGGCGCGCGCGCGCGTCCTTCCATTCGGATGCCGATGAAATCTGACGACGCGCAAACTTCCCGGCCGATATTATGCATGGGGCGAACTCCGGCCGAACTGCAATCCCACTTTTAAAGCCCGACCGCGAGCGGGACGACGATATGCCACGACTCCGTGCAGCCCGTCGATCCTTCGGCAATTCCGAACTTTCGAGAGTTTACGCATTGTTTCCGTCCGCTTCCGTCCGCCAAGACGGCCGCCGCGCCGACCCGGCACAGGATAATTCCCTCTGCTGACACGTGATTTTAATTATCCACGGGATCCGATACAGCCTGCCGCAAGTTTCGACGACCATTCACGCCTCGGATGCAAGTCGACGCACGACGGCGCGAGCCAACTCTCTCTCTCTCTCTCTCTCTCTCTCTCTCTCTCTCTCTCTTGTTTGTCTGCTTGCGAACGAGAGCGCGTATGCGGTGATCAGCGCGCGAATTTTATGTATTTGCGACAAGAATTGGTAGCTGTGATTTCTTCTTTTTTTTATGGAATTGTGTAATTCTTTTTCCATCGATCGATGCGTTTTTATATTCGCTTTATCTAGTTAGCTGCGTTCGACGAGTATACTCGTCACGAAGAAATGATGGTATTTTGTGTCACGACGAGTATACTCGTCACGAAGAAGTGGCGGTATTTTGTGTCACGACGAGTATACTCGTCACGAAGAAGTGGCGGTATTTTGTGTCACGACGAGTATACTCGTCACGGAGAAGCGGCGGTATTTTGTGTCACGACGAGTATACTCGTCACGAAGAAGTGGCGGTATTTTGTGTCACGACGAGTATACTCGTCACGAAGAAGTGGCGGTATTTTGTGTCACGACGAGTATACTCGTCACGGAGAAGCGGCGGTATTTTGTGTCGCGACGAGTATACTCGTCGCGCATAAAAAGCAGCGACCATTGGCTGTTTAAATTGTAATTTTAGCGAACAGAAAAATATATTCGCAAATTTCAAGATGTTTAGAATATATTGCGCATATATACTGGTTAAATAATACCTCGTTGTATCAATTTTATTCGGATCGTGCTATAATGCTTGCAATTGCGACTAAATACAATAGAATCGGCGCAATCATTGTTTGCTTCCATATGTTTCAAATTATGTCGAACGATACCGTACGCTGAATTGATGCGTGATCATCAATTTAAAATATAAACACGACGGATCATGGTTGTACGAAACGCATCGCACGCGCGAGTGCAGTGAATGAACCGACGGCGAACAAATAAATCACGGTTGTGATATAATATAATCAAGTGTTCAGTTAAGTATGCTACTTAAATATTTCTTATAACGAATTGCTTGCACTACGAGGTTATTCGAAAGCTAAATTATTTGACAGCTAAATCACTTTAAAGCTAAATTACTTTACAGCTAAGCTGTTCCTTCGAACGGTACATTATTTCGATTTCGCATTACTTTTGCATCGCATGCACGCGAAATGAATAAACTTATTCGTCGCGAGTACGACACCTGCAATTTTAACAACGCTTCACAACACGAATCAACTTGATTGCATTACATCAATTGCATTAAAATGCTTTTGAAAAAAACGCTGCGGCAAGCCGCAGCGATGCCTCGAAGTCGGCGCTCCTCCGCAAAGGGTTAAAACCTCCGACAATTTCAATTTTTGGGACCTCGGCCACGATGATCTCGGTGCTTCCGTAGTTAATTTTTCATTCAACATTAAAGCAGATCGACTATAACTCTCAAGGAACATCCTACGCCGTGCGCCGGGTCGAAAGGATTAAGCCGATCTCGAGCGAACAGCGCGTTCGCTTTCGAGCCGCGCGCGCGCGCAGCAACATTATTAAATAATTCCCGGAGCGGTAGCCGCGCGATTTTCATCTCGATTCCCGCGCCACGTCCGAGGAGCTCTTATTTAAAAACGGTCCACCGACTCCGCGAAAAGGCGGGAAACGAAAAAGAAAGAAGGAAAAGGAAATAAAACAACGGATTGTCAAAGCGAAGACGATCCGGACGGGGTGCGCCGGGGTGCTCGGGGGTTCGAGGGCAAAGGGATTGAAATTTCCAGCGTCTCGGTCAGGCTACGTGCTCGCCGACGGTGGCTCGTAAATCGTCAGAGGCAGCGTCGTCGTCTACGTCGACGCCGGGCGATGACGATTTCGTTTTAATCATGCCAACTCCGCGACGCGAGGCGTCGCAACGACGACGACGACGAGGAGGAGAAGGAAGAGGACGACGACGAGGACGACGACGACGACGACGGGTCCGTCGCCGGGGTCAGAAAAAGAGAGACGGGAGCAAAACGGCGAGACAGAGCCGGAGAAAACTGATTCAGGCTCCGGGGGTGGGAGGGAGGGGGCGGGTAGTGTCTGGCTGCTCGGGGATTGAGTTCACCCTTGTTACGGAGACACTGCGGCTGGGTAGAAGTCTCGTTCAAACGTCCTAGAAGGGGTTGGATTGTAGAGACGGTGGTTTCAGTTGCCGAGCGTTTCCGAATCTCGGTGGGGTTAATAGTCGAACGTGCCTGGAGGGATTCTCCGGCGTTGCCTCCCTCCGCCCATCTTGCCCCCCTTCGCCCTGCCGCTCGCCACCCTGCAGCCCTGGGTCCACCGCCCCGCCGCGCCCCGCCGCACCATTATTGTTCGTTTCTGAAAGGCTGAATCTCAGTGTATTCAGCCTCCTACTTCCTCCGTCGTGCCACCACCCACACCGCCGGCTCGGCCGGGCCCACGCAATCTCTTCGCTTCCGCGGGCTGCAACCGGGTCGGGCTTACCTTCCGCCTGCAGCGGCAGCCGGTCGGCTGTCTTGCCGCGATAATATGTTAATCAGCCGGTCGCTGTGTTAATTAATGGCCGATGGCTCCGGGAAAATGTCGATCGGTGCATTAGCCACGGATTGCCGGTCGCCGAAGCCGGCCGAGCCGGGCCGCCACCGTCCACAATTCCTCTCTCTCTCTTTCTCTCTCTCTCTCTCTCTCTCTCTCTCTCTCTCTCTCTATCTATCTCTCTCTCTCTCTCCGGCTTTCCACCCTTCTCGCCGATCTATGCCCCTCCCCCTGCACCCGAAACCCTGGGTTTACCGAAACCCTGGGCCGGTTTATTTCGGATCAGCTGGCTACAACACGCGAGTTACGAATTATTAATAGACGCGAAATAGATTAATGTGCGTCGCGCGCCGCGCGATTAGCGAGTCGTCCGAATGCGCCGCGGAACGATGCCACGCTCCGCTCGCTACCTAATCACCTGGTCCTCGCGCTATTAACTTTTAGTCAACGGGTTTCGATCGGTGATTAATAGATCCGGGGGTTGAATCGCGGTGCGCGAGACCGTTCGAGGGGTCGTACGTTCGTTACCTGCGCGGATCTGGCGTGGTATTTTTTTTCTAAGTATAATATATAGTGTAATAATATGTTATAGTATAGTATAGTATTGGGTTGGCAACTAAGTAATTGCCGATTTCAGTTTTAGATGTCTCTCACTCCTATTTTTATGATATCCGTAAATGTTATATTATAAGATTATTATTATTATTATTATTATGTTATTTTTTATTATCCGTGAATGTTAGCAACTGGACAAATCGAATGCAGCGATCAAGGAAAAGCGACCAGAATTGGTCGATCGTAAAGGTGTCATTTTCCAGCAGGACAATGCTAGGCCGCACACGTCTTTGTCCACTCGGCAAAAATTGATGGATATTGGTTGGGAGTCGATGTTACACCCACCATACTGCCCTGATCTCGCGCCATCGGATTACCACTTATTTCGATCCCTGGACAACTCCCTTCGTGGTAAAACTTTTAACGACGATGACGCTGTAAAATCTCACTTAACTCAGTTTTCGGCCGAAAAGGATCAGACTTTCTACGAGCGTGGGATTTTCAAGGTGTCAGAGAGATGGCAAAAGGTCGTCGAACAAAATGGAAAATACATTACAGATCAAACTTCGTTCCAAGTAAAACAACATTTTTTATTTCATCGAATAAATCGGCAATTACTCAGTTGCCAACCCAATAGTATAACATAATAAGAACGAACGTCCAGCACAAAAATCTGGGAGAAATGGCTACGCCATGGCACAAAATATAATCTATTTATATTATTAGTTATATTTATTATATCGTTTATATATGATCAACGCCGATTTTTCAAATAATCCAACGTCGGCGACGGGATATGGGTCACGCGGCGAATTTCAGAAGTTCCGGAACGCTTTGTTGTACCGTGTCCCCGCATTTAAACATCGAAAAGTTTCGCGGCACCGTTTCACAGACGCATTGCGAAGCGGGCCTTTGCACGGCCTAAAATAACACAACGAGTCCTTCCATAAATAATAAATCGCGTTCGCCGAAACACTTTCGGTGATTAAACGTGTGGCGAGAGAAACGACGACGATCTCTCGCGACATCGCGGCAACGCGTCTCGAAACAAGGATACCAACACTATAATTTGCAGGCTATTTTCTTTTTTCTTACAGATATCTATCATAATGTATACGAGCGTATTTTATTCAATGTACGAGCACTTAATTAAAGAACGATCCATTTCACAAATTGAATCGTTAATAATGAAACGCGCTGTACCGTTCAAATTTCCACGGTTTCATAAATATCTTATCTCGCAGCTATTAAATTATGCTTTTACTCTGATGATATCGGTAGAGAGCGAGAGCGAGAGCAAGAGCGAGAGCGAGAGCGAGAGAGAGAGAGAGAGGAAGAGAGAGAGAGGTCTAGTACGGTGCTAATTAAATTGTTCCAAAATTGTCCGCGTTTAATCGAGTTTTTGTAAAATCGATAGCGTCTAACCGGACACGGCGTCGAACGAGAAGCACAAATAATTATTATTACACTCGTCGCGAGGATCCTTGGAGCGAAATAAAACATTTCTGCGTTCGTTCGCGACCAGAGAGAATCTCGCTTGCTTTTTCTTCCTTCGTTAATTACGGTAAACGAGTCGAACTAGATTTTAGTAAATCACTGTTTCATTCGTTTTCGGTTTCTCGTTTCGAACAGCAGCTGCCCCCTTTGCTTCGAGATCTACGAAAGATATCTTTTAAATTTTCGTTATAGGCTCGGATAAAAAAAAGTTAGAAAACGAGAGATTTCTATCTTTTCTTCCGTCACTCCAAGTAATAGCAAAACTAACCCTTTGCACTCGAGCGGCGACTCCGAGGCGCAAAAATCGTTATGTCGCGTGTCAAAATAATTTTATTAATTAAATTCGTTTATATTTAAAGAGCTGTTGAAAGCATAGCTCTCTTGCAATATTCAATTTCATATGAAATGCACTTAGATCATATAAAATGGAAAAAACCGTGAAGAACTATTTTAAATTTTGCTTTAAATTCGGCTTCGAGTGCAGAGGGTTAAAAAACAACAGCATTTCAATCATCGTCTAGTAGACCAGTCCCTCTGTCATCTAAAAAAAAAATCCAATTCACTCAGTTCACTTTTAACCCTTTGCACTCTAACCCATTTTATCCGTAAATCTAAAATAATTTTTCCGACTTCTATTATTTTTATTTTACGCGTACGGTAAAGTGTATTTTATGCGTACGAGATCGAGTGTTGCGATTCACGCAACAGCTACGCTTTCGGTAACGTTTAAAATCTAAGCTTCGATAATACAAAAATAATCTTAGAACGTGATATAATATAAAAAACTATTTTAGCGACGCCTCAGAATCACCGCTCGAGCGCAAGGGGTTGAAAAAGTTGTCGCGTTTTAGGCGGTCGGCGAACACTTCTGCGGGCCACTGTATGTAAATCCGACGTCGCGACGCTCTCCATCGAGATTCGTTAAAACGCATCAACAATCCCCGGACCGACGCGCGAGTCGAACTCGCGCGTAAAAAGTGTCCGGTGCAGTTTGTGGGTCGGTCGTCGGCGCGGATTGAATCGTCCCATTGTGAGCGCAGGCTATCGGGCTGTCCGGTAAATAGCGTCGTTGAAATAACGTTCCCGACGCAACAGCTTACTCGGCCCGGTCGCGAGCCCATCGTTCCGTCGAGGCCTTCCGTCGAAGCTTTCCAGATACGCGCGGATAGCAAATAATTATGCGCCGCGATAAATAAATTGCTTTAATGGATCCGCGGCGTGCACCGTCGACGGAAGATCGAGACCACGATTTCCCGGACGGCATATTAATGATCCCACCGGTTCTCGTATCATTGTATATTCATTTTTGCGCCGGCGGCCCGACGCGGCCCGACCGCGGCTCGACCCGTCCCCCTTTTTCCGAAGTTGGACGAACGCGCCGGGAAACAATTTGTTACCAAGGCCAACGATACGTCGACGGAGTATCGTTGCGAACGCCATAAATAGTAACGGAGGGCCGACCTCCACGCATCGATCATCCCGCGGCCGATTTTATGCAAGCGTTTCAGCCCTAATTACGCGCGCCGCACAATTTTTTCCCGGAATCGCGCGACCTTTTTTCCCGGAACCGCGCGACGTTCTCTCTACCGGAGAGCGAAAATCCGGCGGCGCCGTTCCTCGAACACGATAAATCAGAATAAATGTCCGTTGAAATTGTTGCTTTCACGGGCTAATATGAAAATAGGCTGCTTCAACACGCGCAGCGTCGACGATCGCCCACGAAAATTCCCCGCAAATTTAGAGCAATTTGATCGATGGAAAAGCTAGAAAGTTAACGATTTGTTACAGCGGATAACATTGGAATTCCTTCGCGTTCGAAACGTCCAAGTCGAATCCAGTCTGTTCGAATACACAGTGTGAAAATGAATTTTCGAGATTGGTCAAAAATCGTCGAATAATTCGGCATGCGAAAATTCCGCACGGAACGCCGTCGCGATCCTCTCGCGCGCTCGCGCGCACTTCGTCGAACGCTCGCGTGTCGTTTCTCCCTGTAACAATGCGGATGTTTTTACACGGCGATACGCGATATCCGCAGTGACCCAGAAAGATATCGGAAGGATGCACGGGGTATCGGGAGCGATCGAGAATTTATGTAAGCCCTACGTGCGAAATTTGCGTTCACGCGACCAATATCCGTGGGCGCAGTTACGTGGCCGATTCAGAAAACGTTAAATCAGGTGCTCCGAAGATTTGGACGGCGAGAAGGGGGCTCGCGGGGGAAAGTTTCGCCGGTAAACTGCGCGAGGCGGGCCGGGGAACGGTTTCTCGTAGAATGTTACGGAGTCGAAGACTCCGGCATCGGCGATGTCTATATTTTAGACTTACCGTGCCGTGATCGCGTTCCACGTGTAACCATGTTGCACACGACCGTGTGCACGTCCGCGCAGAATGTAGACGTTTCCCGTCTCTACGTGGCGTACCCGAAATGTGTGCGCGCCGAGTTCGAAAGTTTTCGCGCGACTCGTTCAGACCTTATCTACCGCGAACTTTCACGCCGCCTGCCGTAAAATCCGGATCGCATTGCTACCTTTATCTGGTTTGCTATTATTTCGCGCCGATACCGTTGCTAATCGATTTTCAATTGCTCGAGAATCGTGATTATCTCGTGGAACTTCTCTGGAACCTTTGTGGAACTTCTGTGGAATTTTTGTGGAACTTTTCTGGAACCTTTGTGGAACTTTTTTGGAACCTTTCTGGAAACTTTCTGGAACCTTTGTGGAAATTTTCTGGAACTTTTCTGGAACCTTTCTGGAACCTTTCTGGAACCTTTCTGGAACCTTTCTCGAACTTTTCTGGAACTTTTCTGGAACTTTTCTGGAAAATTTTATAACGTCTTCAAAATGAGAGAATTTTAAGTTCTTGATCTGTATAATATAATATAATATAATATAATATAATATAATATAATATAATATAATATAATATAATATAATATAATATAATATAATATAATATAATATAATATAATATAATATAATATAATATAATATAATATAATATAATATAATATAATATAATATAATATAATATAATATAATATAATATAATATTATACATACAATACTATTATATTACACTATTATATTACACTATTATATGTATTATACTATTATACTATCCTATAGTAGCGTAAATTAGGGAGAATACATGAAATCAGCTGTCCAGCAAAATCAGTGCAAGCGGTTATTTCGCGAAGACACTATTGGCCACGGTTCCCAATGTTCTTATCGATAAGGAGGAGGCGGGGAGCTGTACAGGAGGGGACAGCCCGTCGAGGATCGGACGGGTGACGCGCGTTGCGGCGGTCATTGAGTACGAACAATAACAATAATCGAGATAACGCACGCAACGCTACGCCGCGAGATCCGTTTAGCCACGGCCAAATTGCCAATATTATCAGTTATCGGATTATTACGGCAAATTGTTCGGGTTTGCCTTTACCGACTAGCCTACATATATCCCCCTCGACGCAGGCCCGGCCCGGCCCGGCCCGATCCGCTCCGCTCCGATTCTCGCTCGCGCCCCCGTTTCTCCCGTCGCGGTCTCGCACCCGCGTTATGCGACGAGCCGGCGCCATCTGTCTCCCTCTTTCATCCCTCCAGAAGCGTACTCGACGCCGCGACCAGGTGCGCCATCGTTCGCGTAAGCGTACAGTAAATTCCAACTTAGCCGAACTCTATACACAAGTCCGCGCAGAAATGTGACGCTGCCAGTCCGCGGCTGCGGAAAACTGAACGGGCCGAGAACGAGAGCGAGAGAGAGAGAAAGAGAGAGAGAGAGGGGGAAGGCAGCGAGAGAGAAACAGAGACGCAGAGAAAAATAGAGAAATAGAGAAATGGAGAAATGGAGATACAGTGGAACTCCATTTATCCGAACTCCATTTGTGCGAGCGAAATATTCGTCGACGCCCGGTTTCGTGAATTCCGGCCGAGCTCCTATTATCTGAACCCAGCGGCGAACGTCTCGCCACGATTATACGAAAGTCAATTGGATGATGGCTCCTCTGATATTGCTATAATCCGAGGACTAAGCAAGACATATTGAATCCACTTATCTGGACGTGAACTCCAGATATTTGAAGGCGAAGTTGCGAGCGAAGGGGGTGGTCAGTGCGATTTCACTGTGTAGGGAAAGAGTGTTGCATTTTACCCATTATTATTATGTTTACGTATACTGTTATTAAGATTGTTCATATTAATATCATTCATATTAATAGTATTCATATTATTAATATTATTCATGTTATTACTATTATTCGTATCAATAATATTCATATTATTACTATTATTCAAATTAATAATATTCATATTATTGCTATTATTCACATTATTACTGTTATTCATATTATTACTGTTACTCATATTATTACTATTATTCATATTAATAGTATTCATATTATTACTATTATTCGTATCAATAATATTCATATTATTACTATTATTCAAATTAATAATATTCATATTATTGCTATTATTCATATTATTACTGTTATTCATATTATTAATATTATTCATATTATTATTATTATTCGTATCAATAATATTCATATTATTACTATTATTCAAATTAATAATATTCATATTATTGCTATTATTCATATTATTACTGTTATTCATATTATTAATATTATTCATATTATTATTATTATTCGTATCAATAATATTCATATTATTACTATTATTCAAATTAATAATATTCACATTATTGCTATTATTCACATTATTACTATTATTCATATTATTACTGTTACTCATATTATTACTATTATTCATAATATTAATATCATTCATATTATTACTAATTCACATATTACTAACATTATTAATATTATTCACACTCTGCTATTTTCCCCCACCCCGTGATACACGAGCTTGCAACGATATCGATGTCCATCACGACGATCGAGAGTTCCCTTTTCATAACCTCACAACGGCAGACTGCGCCAATTTAAAAAGTTCGTCGTCGGGTTAGTTGCGCTTGCAATATTCATTATCGCCCATTATGTTCGCTGATCAAGTTTTTAACGTAAAACAATCACGACGCGCGTACAAGTCCACTGTCATTTATATGCAGGCGATCATGGGCAGAGCATACGATTTAATTTCTCCCGACGCAACGTTGACGATTCATTATAATTTGTTCGATGATTAATGGTGAAACGATCATAGAGATGGAAACCATTATGTTGTATAATTCTCACACAATTTGTATGCTATAATTCGCGTCGCTCGTTCTCATCTCCGCTTGCATACAAAATTTTTCCTTTTCAATAATAAATTATGATAAAAATATATACGTTATATAATATGATATACATAAAAATGTATATAATATATAATATAATATACATAAAAATATATATAATATATAATATAATATCTGTATAGTAATATAATATAGTATAGTATAATAGCATAATATAATAGTAGTATATAGCATAGTATAATGGTATAATATAATAAATAGTACAATAACATATAGTATATAATATATAATATAACTATAGTCACCGATTGTCAACAACTAGAAAAACGAGCCACGAGCCCCAAACAATCGCATCCCCTCCTCCCAAATTGTCCATTTCTGTTCACAAGCCGATGGAAAATTATCGAGAATCAACTGTATATCTAACAAAATTTATTCTACAATGCCATAAATTTTACTAAACATTATTATCAGGCTGTGAAAAAAGAAAACGAGGAAGAATATTTTAGGTTGATTTTATTCTTGGAGCAAAGAACGTAAGAGAGGACCCCACACGGTGAAGTTTCGGGTTTCGAACGGGACCCACACGCATTTTTCCGTTAGTTTGAATGCAAATTCAACGATGCAAATGCACACTCGATTTCGGACGGTTTTCTAGATATTGCACGTACGTAAAAATATCGCCCGCCGCTTTCGACGTGTTTTTTGTTCGTGCAGGTGCGCGGAGATAGCGTGCATCAAAAAAAAAAAAAAAAGAAAAAAAGGAAAAAAAAAGGAAGAACGCCACCGCTCGAAGCGGTAGCAGTTTATGCGTAATTTATGGTCGTCGAACCTGTACTCTAATGCAGTCGATCAATTAGAATCGATTCGATGGCTCGAGAAGATACGTCGGAAAGTTTCGGACGCGACCGAAGCGTTGCTTCACGGTTAAACAGAGCGAAGACTCTCGGCGCCCGCGTTTAAGACGAGCGATTTTTCGAAAGTCGGCCCGCGAAATTCTATGAATTATAGATCTTAATTAGACTCGAGAATTTGCTTAATTTATTTATTCAATGTCGCGTCAGCTTCGCAGTCATTAGGGTCCACTTTGGGTTACATTCGATTACATAGAGTGTGCATTACTGAAATTGCACGTTCATGCAATTTAACCTGCACTACATGCGCGACTTACAGTGCACGTATACGGCGTGCACTGTGTCGGATACAATTTAATGTAGTTAACTGCATTCGACGGATCTGTTAATCATATTATAGAAATAAGTAGCATTGAGTTAGCAATAGGCACCATTGTGTACAATTTTTATGAAATAAATACGATACAGTTAAACATAGCAATGATATCTTATCTTTGCGATTAGACGCACAATTAATTGGTATTAATCTAGTGTACGGCGTGCACTGTGTCGGATACAATTTAATGTAGTTAACTGCATTCGACAGATCTGTTAATTATATTATAGAAATAAGTAGCAATTTTTATGAAATAAATACGATACAGTTAAACATAGCAATGATAGCTTATCTTTGCGATTAGACGCACAATTAATTGGTATTAATCTAGTGTACGGCGTGCACTGTGTCGGATACAATTTAATGTAGTTAACTGCATTCGACAGATCTGTTAATTGTATTATAGAAATAAGTAGCAATTTTTATGAAATAAATACGATACAGTTAAACATAGCAATGATATCTTATGTTTGTAATTAGACACACAATTAATTGCTATTAATCTAGTATATATATATAATATCTGAGAGATTTTTGAAGATAAGACATATATATATATATGGCTTATCTTCAAAAATCTCTCAGATATTCTAATAAATAATAAATAGATCGTACAATTAATTATTCAATGATGAGAAATAACTGCGATAATGACACGGAGCACGATAAGTTTGCGTTTACGATAAATATTAATTCCTAAAGACGCGAAACAGCGTGAACAATGAAAACAATGAACGTCCCCTTAAATCACGCGAGAATAACAAAATGAACATACGAATGCAAAATAATGATATATGAATGTAAAACCATGATCACATATAAAAAGTATTCGACAAATTCGATCTTCCAAGAAAGCTTCTATGCACTAAAAATTGCATCCTGCGTCGCAGATTAAAAATCACTCACATCGAAAATATTCGACGGATATCAAGATTTCCAAAAATTCTACGCCTTGAAACAGCCCTTCGCTGCACAAAATTTGCACCGGCGACCCGTCCGCACGGTAATTAATTAACAGAACCAACGCAGCCGCCAATCGCGTACAGTCAAGATCGAAAATTTTAACGATCGGCTTCGAATCACAGCGACGTCAGTCGCCCGCTTTTCACGGCTGCCCGAAGGAATCCATTTTAATCCGTTTTAATCACTCTCGCACTTCCCCCGTCTCTATGCAAAAATCCGTCCCTCCAGCCCCCGGCTCTGTAGTAAGACGATTCCCGTTGCTCGTCGTTATCCAACGGGATCCGCGGCGATAATAAACTCGCCGAAGCACCGGGAACCACTTAAAACTATCGGGAGCGTTGAATTCGAAATAACCAGAACGGGGGGCAGGGGGGGGGGGAGAGCTCGTGTCGCTTTAATCCGTCGTTGGCTCGTCAAAGCGGCCGGAACGCGGACGGGAATTTGCACCGAAAAATCGTAAAACTGTCGTTTTATGAAAGTGTGCTCGGCGTAACGAGAAATCTATTCGCCAATAGTTAATTGGACATTTCGGCTATAAATTAGTACGGTCATTTTTAACGTTGATGCATTTTGAACGCGGCCGGACGGGTTTCAAGGGTTGTTCTTTTTTCAAATGAACTTTGAAAAGCCGTCAAATCGACGGCTTCGTTTAATTTTCATTTATTTAGTTACTTTAATTAATTTAATCATTTCATTTTTTATTCATTTATTTTATTTTGTATTATCATATTTATTATTTCATTTGTGTAATTATTTATTTAATGTTTTGCTAGAGACAGTGAAGAATGAAGAAGGTTAACTGCTATAGTTCTAAAAAATGCAGCAATTCCATTTAATTTTGTGCACTTTCTCTCTTTTCGTAATTCAGTGTCTCATAATTTCGTGCCAATAAAATCGTCCCACTTAACCTCAAATTAAACGTTTCGTCTTTCCTTCCGCAAAATTACCGAGAACGTTGTAGTATCTAATAAATCATTTTCCATCATCATTTTCCATCATTTTAACGCAAGCATTGCAATCGGGTTCCTGTGCCAATCATTTCCCAGGTGCCTTACAATTTCATCCACCGGTGTAAATAAATAATTGTTAGCCGAACAATACTTCTCCCGGCTTTTTTGTCGGTGCAATTACGAAGCCCGCTGTTCGAGGCCGCTACTCGAAAGAATCTCGAAAGCCGACGTTCTCCGTGCTCGCGATCGCGCTCCGATCCGCTCGGATCCGCCTCGCGCCGCGCCGCGCCGAGCGTAACGCGCTCTCGAAGTTCCCGAGGAAGTGGTTTCGGGGGTGATTGATTTCCCACATCGAATCGTCGACACCGACTTGGGCCACGGTTAGGCGGCTGCCGAGAGCGGATTCGCGGGGCTCGAAGGGGGGGACCGTGGGGGGGATCGAGGGGCCTCGAACGGGGGTGAAAAGGGTAGTCGAGCCACGGGAACGGGGAAGCGGAACTGAGATTCTGTGGTTTACCCACGGAAAACCGTTGACTGCGTTGAGAACAACGATTCGATTGATTTATCGCGGTTGACGTTAATTAATTGGAGGCGACGCCCGTGCATCCCCGACTTCGTTTCAAGATATTGTGCCGAGCGACGGCGCATCGACGGCCTGTATATATGTCGTATAATATCGGTGACTGTTCAACTCGATTTCTCCGCTCGTTCGCGGGACGTTGCCGGCGGCTCGAATTCTCGGACGATATTTGTGCCGCGAACAACAAGTGACGAATCGACCCACCGCGTTAGTGTTTTGGAACAAAGAAACGATTCGGCTCGTTAATTTGTTGTCGTTTGTTCTATCGACGACGCTTTTATCACTGTTGTCGACCTGATTGTTCTTTCAATGTAATTTTAACTTATCAGTGATTCGATTATTTTGTACTTGTCCGAAATGAAAAGAAACGATCCGAATAACAAAGTAACAAATGGCAAACAAATGCTGTAAATATGTACTTATTTGTATTATTATTATAATGTGTATTCATTTGATACTGTAAAATCTTATCGATAGAATTTGTTGATACTATAAAAACTCTTTTTTTGCGGTATTTTTATCGAAAGAATTTTTATCGAAAGATTAGAAGAGATAAAGAATTATCATGTTTTCTTCATCATTTATTCGCTGTTATTATTCGAATAATTTGACAATCTTTACTCGAATAATTTGACAATCTTTACTCGAATAATTTTACAATCTCTATTCGAATAATTTGACAATCTTTACTCGAATAATTTTACAATCTTTACCCAAATAATTTTACAATCTCTATTCGAACAACTTATTCGAATAAAATATTCGACTAAAAATAATTCAAGAATTAAAAAGAAAATAAGAAGAACAGGATAATATTTCTATATTATTTACAACTGATTAAAATGATAAATACAGTAGCATTTAACACATAATTACAGTAGATTCTCCCTAATTTTCCTTCAGCTTCCAAACAAAAATAGACAATTTGAAAAGAAGAAAGATCATTCGATCCTTCCATCTCGTTTTTATAATTGTCGACAATCCATAAAACTTGTAAATAATTTGTTGTACTCGAAAGAAAAATGTCATAGACGCAGCGTCCGATAAAATGTACGAATTGCTGCGAGGATATTTAATCTCGCGACGATATTAAAAACCGATATCGATCGAACAGACCGACGTCTTTTACGCTTAATTAATTGATCCCGCAGATACGAGGTCGCCGGCGGTGACAATCCATTGGTTCGCGACCGGTTGCATACTCGCGACCCGTTTTACCGCGTTTGTCCACCGTTTCGTCGACGTCCGTCGCCATTGAATACGATTAATACGCTCGCACAGACGCGAAAGAAGCGCCGACGAGAAGCAACGGCGTCTCTTCTCCTCCGGATTTCATTCTCGCAAGGGTCGCCCGGGAATTATTTATCCTTTTTTGATCCCGTTCCCTTCGGTTCGCTCGAGCCTGATCGGGCGAAATGGAATTATCGGGACTCGGGGGCGTGTATCGGGTCCAGCTTAACCCGCGTTAACGGGTTAAAACTCGTCGTTTTGTTCATTGGAAATCATTCGAAACCGATAGTCGGAATGTTTGGGGCCGCCGCCGCCGCCGCGGCTCTCGGCTTTTCGAGCGCGCCGAACCGGCCGCGCGGTATCCTCCGTTTCTTTCTGGCCGAACGTTTGTTTGCCTTTTTATCTTCTTTCTTTTCTCCTTTTTTTCTTCTTTCTTCTTCTGTTCGTCGCGAGGCGGAAAGAGACTCGCGACGTAACACAATCGGCGCGGCGCGGCGCGGGTGCAGAGACGACCGGGTGCTCGGGTTATCGATCGAGCTTCCCGGATTCGCTCTCCGCGAATGCATTTATTATGTCGGCGATATTGAAACAAACGCAAATGCCATTTATGATGCGCAAGGAACAACGGGGGGAATTTATTCGATCAACTTTTGATCGGATTCTATGCGATACGTTTCTGTGATGTACGGTCGCTTTTCATGATATCGAAATGACGGATCGCCAGAAACTTTATTTATCTAATGCGCAAATGGATCTTACGAATTTATGGACGTTGATGCGTTTCGATTGTTAACATTGTTACGTCGGTGCGAGAGAACACTGATTTATTTGATAATGTAGTTCAACGCCGGGAACAATCGGGGCCGACGATGCATGTTCTAGGGGTAAGTGGCAGAAAATGTTAGGGTGGGCTGTATTATTTTTTTTATTATTGTTTTTGGTATTTTTTTGGTATTTTTTTGGTATTGTTTAGTACGTGTTAGTATTTTTTAGCATTATTTAGTGTTATTTAGTATATTTTAGTATTTTTCAATATTATTTAGTATTATTTAAGAATATTTTAGTATTTTTGTGGCATTATTTAGCTTTATTTAGTATATTTTAGTATTCTTTAAGTATTATTTAGTATTATTTAGTATATTTCAGTATTTTCTAGTATTATTTAGTATATTTTAGTATCTCTTTAGCATTATTTAATTTTATTTAATACATTTTAGTATTTTTTAAATAGTATTTAGTATTATTTAGTATTATTTAGTATATTTTACTATTTTTGTAGTATTATTTAGTATATTTTAATATAGTTCAATATATTTGAGTACCTTTTAGTATTATTTAGTATTACTTAGTACATTTTAGTAACTTTGTAGTATTATTTAGCATTATAAATTTTCGTTGTTATCCTCACTATTATTTCAACTATTATTTTTATTATTTTACAGTATTATTTCTAATATGCATAAATATTACAGTGACGTACAAAATCGTACGAAATCCTCGCATTAATTATCAAAACGTAGCAACGTATGTACCTTTCACCAGAAGACACGACACCTCGTCTCCTCTCGTCACTCTTCTCGGCGAAATCCACGCGAGTTGAATATAACCTCGTGTGTCGTGCGATCCGTCGATAATTCGGTCGTTTATAAATATGGAATTTGAAGGAAACGCAGGGAACAGGTTTGAAATTAGAATGTCGATATTTCTCTCTTCTATTTATGATCCCGCGCGGATGTGGCAGAGTAGGATGTCTGACTATCGCGTGATCTTTCTACTTAACAGTAATACATACTGTAATGCTCGCACGTAGGTATAGCGTTGTGCATCTTGCAACGATAGGAAACAGACACCATGGAACGACGTGTAATTATTAACGTTGTAAATATCGCAAGGGTGTCTGACCATCGCGAGGTCCTTCCACTGAACCGGATACTATTCTGACAACGGGTACAGTGCTGTGCATCTTGCGACGATAGGCAGCGAGACACTGTATAAAACAACATATATGTAATTATTAACGTTATCAATGTTACAATTGAATAATAAACACACAGTAATTATATTATAATTATAATATATTATAATTTTTATTATTATATTATATATTATATTATATATTATAATATAGTATAATTTTATTATTATATTATATATTATATTATATATTATAATATAGTATAATTTTATTACTATATTATATATTATATTATATATTATAATATATTATAATATTTGGGCGACAATTAGGGAGACATTACTATAGATTTTCCTGCAAAAGCATATTTACCGATTTAATAATTCCGAAGGGAGATCTCTGAAAAAGATTCGCACACGCGTCTAAAATTTAAACAAAAATCAACACGTACGCCAAGTCGATATCATAACGATCGATTAACGCGGTTAAAAATATCGAAGGGATTTCTTAACGACAGATAAAACACGACGATCGCAAAACCGAAACCGATCGATTTCTTCGAAAACAATTGTCCGCGCGAGGCGTCGCTCGCGTTTCCCGTCACCCTTGCAATTATTACAAAGCAACCGGCCAGTAATAATAAGTATAATCGGCCGTCGTATCCGCGGACACATCGGCGTGCACACTTTGTCCATCGTATTACGCTCGGCGGCGTTCGACCGGCACTAATAACCAGATCCACGGCCGTGGCATAAAGAAACACAAAACTCGAGAGCAGCGGCGAGCGCGTGTTAATACTTTAATCGATTAGAGTGCACGCGCGGGCCTCGACGGTCGCCGGGTATCGTAAACTTATATATACGTGTCCCGGAGCAGCGAGCTCGGACCGGTGCACGGTGTTCCGCTGAAAAAATTCGACAGAAAAATCGTAACCTTCGAACCAATCATTTTTCCACTTGACAGTGCTTTATGTATATATATTTTTTAGCTGGTTAGCTGTGGCGTCGCCTTTTCACTCGTCGTTTTTTTACTCGTTGAACACGGTGCAAGTGTCAAGGTTAAAATGTCGGGTCAGAAAGACGATTTTATTTTATACAATTAGGAATTTTATTGCTAATATTTATTTATTCGTTTGACATTATCATATATACTGCATACTAATAAACGTAATAGACGAAAAACGCAGGAAAAATCGTATTGGGAAAGATTCAAATTGCTGCTGTAGAATGGTGCAGTAATGTCTCTCTAATTGACGCTCACATTGTCCACAAAAATGGACAATTTTGGAAAAGGAGATACGATTGTTCGAGCCTTGTGGATCGTTTTTTATGGTTATCGATTGTCAAGAATTATAAAAACGAGTTGCAAGGCTCGAATAATCGTGTCTCCTCTTTCCAAATTGTCCATTTTTGCGGACCATCTAAGCGTCAGTAAGGGAGACATTACTGTATTTGGAAAAGCAAGGAACGATGCATGATCGAATATTTATAGATATATATACTCGTCGCACGTAAAAAGTATTGACTAGCTGTTTAAATTGTAATTTTAACGAAAACTAAAAGATATTTTCAAAGTTCAAGATATTTAGAATATTTTAATATGTTATATATAACATATTAAAATATTCTAAATATCTATATATATAACATATATATATATATAACATATTAAAATATTCTAAATATCTTGAACTTTGAAAATATCTTTTAGTTTTCGTTAAAATTACAATTTAAACAGCTAGTGAATACTTTTTACGTGCGACGAGTATACTCGTCGTGACACAGATAAATGGTTGAAATGAATACATAAACGCATCGATTGATGAAAAAAGAATTACACAGTTCCATAGAAAAAAAGAGTAAAAACGACTGCAAGCTACTATGTATACTAAAATCCTGAATCCTAAATCGTCTCATCATCGATCGCGATTTTTCGCTGCGAATCGAGAAAAATCGAGGAGCTGGGATCGAAATTTCAAGATTACTGTTTCAATACAAACATAAATATACCGTCAAAATATAAAGATAACTGCTTAAAGTTCACTGTAATCGATAAAAAAAATCACAGACTCGCTTTTCATTCCTTCCCTCAAAACTCTAATCAAAGTTACCGATCCCCCGAACTAAAAAACAGGAAGAACAGCTCGATGTCTCAAAAAAGATGTCCAACATTCCCAAAAGTCTTACAAATCCCAAACACAGCCCACAAAAAATCAAAACGATCGGCGGAGCACGCAGCGAATGGCGCTCGTTCGAGAAATCACCGCCCCGAAAAAGAAACTTGCATCGTTTCCGACAAACGAACGCGTCGAATCGGTAAAAAAGATCAAACTCCCGAAACATCGAAACATCTACGCGTCTCCGCGAGCATAATCGTCTATAGCGATCCACGAAGCGAAGTCCTCTAGCCACGTCTATCGTTCCTCTCGGCGATCGTTCATCGCGCGAGCTCTCGCGCGCGCGGACCTCGCGGGAACGTAGCGCGGCGGCGCTCGGGCGCGCGGTCATACGCGAAAGAAAGGTTAAAAAGACACTTACCATTTTTTCCTCGTATCTATTTCACCTGGCCGAGCAGAGCGCAGGAGTAGTAGCGCGAGTGTCGGGCACGGAGTAGAAGAGGAAGAGGGTCTCTCTCGTCGGCTGATTCACCTGGCGCAGGCGCACACCCTCCGGCGTATCCCTCCCCTCGGCGGCTCTGTTTATGCCCCCCTCGCCCCGTGGCACCCTCGGCCACCCTCGGCCACCCTGCTATGGGGAACCAAACGAGACGGCGGATTCGTTGGACGGAGAGGACGCGACGAGAGGCGAGTTTCGGGTTTGGGGTCGGCCGACGCGACAGTCGAACCGTGGTTCAGTCGGCCGGCGAACTCGCGTGCCGAGCCTTCGTCTCCGGAGACGTGTCTCGTCGCCGTCGCGCTCGTGATCGGTGGTCGTGGTCCTTGCTCGTGGTCCGTGGTGTTCGAGAGATATTCTCGCCGGGTTTCGTCGGTGTTGGGACCGCGGCGCGATGCAAACGCTCCTCCCGTCGGAATCGGCTCGGCGCGCAGCGCTCGGCCCGTTCCTCGCGGCGTTCCTCGCCTGACACAACCGTGACCACGGAATGTCCCCGTCGTCCCGCGAGCCCGATCATCGTCGTCATCATCGTCGTCCGGACAGTCGCCGAGAGAACAGAGCAGCTCGCACGATCGTCGTCGGATCCGCTGCCAGCGAGGAGGACACGTCGATCGTTGGACGCGTGCGGTGCGCGTCCGCCGCGAGACCGGATCGCCGCGAGCCCGCCGCCGAACAATGAAGAGCTCTACGCAGGATTAACGAAAGCCCCCCGCCGCCCCCCGGAGTGCGCAGTGTTTGTAGCGACCTAGAGAGAGTGTTCTTAGATGTGTTTGTAGTGCGTAGAGCTTAGCCCTCGGAATCGTTAAGACGTGCCCAGTGGTTCCGCGAGACGCGTCGCCTCGATACTATCCTCCTTCGAACTCGGCGCGCGGTTCCGGACGAGATTATTCCCTTCGCCGCGGCGGTGTCCGCTCGATTTCACCGCGGCCGACAGGAACAGGACATTTTCCGCGATCTTCTGCTTCTGCCTTGGTGTCAGCAGGCGAGCCGGGAGGAGCCGCGTGGAGGAGCGGTCTTGAGCTGTTTACCTCGCCGGTGCACGCGTGCTCTCGCGAGAGCACTCGGCGTCGCGTCGCGCTCGAACCGCGTCGCCGAAAACGCCGCGGCAGTGTCCCGCGGGTCTTCGCGGGCCGGATGGGTCGATAGGGAAAAACTGGTGACAGGTACGAAACGGCGAAAACGGCGCGTTCCGCCGCAGGTGCGACCGCGATCGAAGGCTCCGCGTCCCGACCGACTCGCTCCGTTCCGCTTCGCACCGCTTCCCATCGGATCGCATCGCTCCACGGTCCGCTTCGTCGCGGCAAAGAGGGACAGGAGGAACGCGATAAACGCGGAGAAACGCGAGAAGAGGACTCGCGAGGCCGGTGTTTCGACGATACTTCGGGGCGCAGCGGAGACCCGCCCGGCAGGGCGCATCGCGGAAGTAGAAGGACAACGGGTGTGTTAATTAAAGAGCAGAGGCGAGGGGGAGGGAGAGGAAGAGCCGGCAGACTGACAGGTAAATATTTACCGGTGCCACGGCGAAGTCGCAATATCGCGGCGCGCGTTTTTCTTTCTCGACGAACGAGGCCGCGCGGACAACGCGAACGAGACCAGGTCGGCTGGCTCGCTCGCAGTGGAACAGCTTTGTTTTCGGCCCGGCCTTTTTCTCGTGGCCCCGCGATCGACATTCCACGGCGAGCAATTTCGAGTTTCTCGTCGTTTTGGCTGCGTTCGAGTCGCGGCGTCAGCTCGTAAACGCCGCGGATCGCTCGCAGCGAATGCTCGCCGCGCTCGGAGCCGATCGCCTGGCGATGTCACCGCGATGTCACCGCGTTGTCACCACGATGTTCTCCCTACGAATTCGCCGTGATCTACGCCCGCCGGCGTGGATCCCCGACGATCGTTTCCTTTCACGCGAAATTGGATTCTCGAACTGTTCCAGCAGTCATCCGTTCGTGTTCCGCGCGGACGAAACCTATCGGGGACGCTCCGGGGTTGAATTTAGTACGACACCGGTGTCCACGGGGTTCGAACAACCCGAGACGCCTGGGTTCACGGAAATCGCTCGAATGACCGGTCGCTGATCTTTCGGATCTACGATTGGATTGTAAAGGCGCGCTCGCGAGGCTTTCGCGAGGGGCGCGTTGCTAGCGGAAAATCTTGCGGCGACGCTCGCGTTTTTACCCAGTTTTTCGTTTGCTATTGTTCTGGGTGTCGAGGGATGGTTGCGAGTTGTTTATTTGATGTTTGCGTTACTTGCGGTAAATATTGTAGCGACGCTCTTGTTAATGCTCATTTTTTTGTTTATGATTGTTCAGATTGTCAAGAGACGTTTACGAGTTATTTATTTAACGTGTATGTTACTTGCGGTAAATATTATAGTGCAATAAGTCTCGTTATTGCTCATTTTTGCACTTACAATTGTTCAGATCGTGTAGAGACGTTTGCGAGTTATTTATTTAACGTGTATGTTACTTGCGGTAAATATTATGGTGCAATAACTCTCGTTATTGCTCATTTTTGCACTTACAATTGTTCAGATCGTGTAGAGACGTTTGCGAGTTATTTATTTAACGTCTATGTTACTTGTGGTAAATATTATAGTGACGCTCTTGTTAATGCTCATTTTTTTTGTTTATAATTGTTCAGATCGTGAAGAGACGTTTACGAGTTATTTATTTCGTGTATGCGTTTCTTATGGCAAATATTGCAACGACGTTCGTTATTACTCATTTTTTCCATTTACAATTGTTCAGATCGTGAAGATACATTTGTGAGTTATTTATTCAATGTATGTGTTATACAGCAAATATTGCAACAACGTTCGTTATTGCTAATTTTTTCATTTACGATCGTTCGGATCGTTTAGAGTTGTTATTTATTCGAGAGTTATTTATTCAACATATCCTGTTATTACCAGCAACAAATGTTACAGCAACGGCTAAATTAAAAATCAGGATAATTAAAAGTTGCATAAGATTAATTAACCTCGCCAAAAAAAGTGACGGATACGCGAAAGGTTCGAGAGGCGATGATTCTGCGCTACGATTTATGCTCGCAGCGAAACGCAGATTAGCACATCTCTGTCGCCGATGAATTTCCATACCAGAAACTGCGTTTATATTTTATTCGGTTTATATCGGAACGGGCGTGAATTATAATAAAATGAAAAGTTCGTCGCGACGCTTTAACATTCGCGAAACGTGCGAGGTCAGTACGAACTAAGACGCGTAATCGATAACAACATGACCTAGCAGCTGGTGCGACCACGCTAAACAAATGAACTTATAAATTCGTCGAGAAAGAGATTCGACTGCGCTCGAACTATAATTATTAATAATTGGACCGCGGGATCAGTGTGCGAGATAAAACTGTTCGTGCTTGATTCTATGAAACGGAAGTTAAATAAGAATGTGTTTTCTTCTAATGATTTTAATAAATTTTTCTAACGCGTTTAATTTTTCTACTGTGGTATTTTTTATTAGCAATATGTTAGTAGTAATATAATATTATTTTATTAGCAATATATTGCTAGTAATGTAATATTATTTTATTAGCAATATGTTACTAGTAATATAATATTATTTTATTAGCAATATATTGCTAGTAATATAATATTATTTTATTAGCAATATATTGCTAGTAATATAATATTATTTTATTAGCAATATATTAGTAATAATATAATATTACTTTATCAGCATTATATTACTAGTAATATAATATTATTTTATTAGCAATCTATTACTAATAATATAATATTATTTTATTAGCAATCTATTACTAATAATATAATATTATTTTATTAGCAATCTATTACTAATAATATAATATTATTTTATTAGCAATATGTTACTAGTAATATATTATTATTTTATTAGCAATATATTACTAGCAATATAATATTATTTTATTAGCAATATATTACTAGCAATATAATATTATTTTATTAGCAATCTATTACTAATAATATAATATTTTATTTGCAATATATTACTAGTAATATATTATTACAAAATGAGTATTGCATATACAATATATTACACAATAATATTACATATTACTTTGGATACGTGAAACTAAAAATACGATTTAAGCGTTATTTAATCCAGTCATTTTTATTAACGACGCATCGATAGAACGTCGACGAATGCCGGCGGTATTTCGTAGAAACAGCGACATAAATTTCCGACACGTTATTTCACTCTCGGCGCGACAAATGTTGATGTCGCGTGATCAAAAAAAAAAAAGAAAAAAAAAATATCATACCCGGTTACGCTCCTTTGTGACGGGAACAAAAGTATGTTTTTATTAACGCCGTGAAATTATGGAACAAAAAGAAGAAACAGCGTGAGAACGCAAATTCAATTATCATTGTTCGACAGCTGAAACGCGCGTGTTCGCGCGCGGCGCTAATGCTGCACCGTGAAATATTTTGCGAGCGCGTTCGCGTACGTGTGTGTTCTCTCGTTTATATCGGTGTGTCTCTTTGTGCGGAATTCAAATCGCACCACTTGTTGTAAAACGATGACAAAAATCCGGGCGACGGCGCGGCGCGGCGGCCGAAAAGTCTTCCCGGGATATTTTGTTGTTGTTTCTCGAACAGCGAAATCGAAATTTTTGCATCGTCGATTTTTTTTTTACGCGACGACGTTCGACGAATTCAAGGATGCGGCGCGTTGCACTTTTGTTTTCTCGATGGAACGCAGTGTGCAGATTCCCGCGTTAATCTTCCGCGACGAGAAAGCGAATCCCGTCAAAGGCGTTTCGCATGATAAAATGCGCGACAGCTCGTACCATTAGCGAATTAAAACGTAAAATGACATCGGTCTCTTTACACGTTCTTCTTCGACTTGCTTTAACGTCGCTATTTTTAGATTAAAGTTGTTCTCTCCTCGTCCAAAGTCACGAGTCTACGTGGCTGTTCCGCGAATAAGAAAAATATAAACGCGATACTGTTCTCTCCGGGTGGTAAAAGTTCTCTCGCGTTCGTAAAGATGCGCAGATGATAATGTGACGTTTTCTTTGAATTGTTTTCCCTTTTTGCTGCGCGCCGTTTAATCGTTTGCGTTCTCTGTTGGTCGAGCTGCTCGTCGATTCGGAAAGAAAGACGTTCGCGTGATATGTATTTTATGCGACTTAATATAGTTCAATTTCAATTTTAATTGCCATTTCAATTTCAATTCCAATACAATTTCAATTTTAATTCCAATTTTAATTTCAATTTCAGTTTCAATTCCAATTCCAATTCCAATTTCAATTTCAATTTCAATTTTAATTTCAATTTCAGTTTCAATTCCAATTTCAATTTTAATTTCAATTCTAATTTCAATTTTAATTCCAATTCCAATTTCAATTTCAATTTCAATTTCAATTTCAATTCCAATTTCAATTCCAATTTTAATTTCAATTTCAATTTCAATTTCAATTTCAATTCCAATTGCAACTTCCATTTCAATTTCAATTGTATTAAATATATTACTTTAATTGCATGAAATATGTGAGATTGTTGATACAGCAGACAGTGTTAAATGTTGTCATTATGATTACTATTCTTCCACTGTATTTTCTCACGATGCAGCTACACTCTGTTCTGAATGTTTTATGAAGAATTACACAAATGTCGAATTTTTCAGAATACATTTTTATTTAAACAATTTTACACATCGTCAACGTTTTCACTTGCTTTTAATACGTTCGCTATTCCATGTTTCCATGTTTCTACGTTTCCCAAAAATTTATAGCGCAAAATCTAGTTATCAAATACAATCACAGTGCGCAAAGTCGAGCGACGACGACTCCGAAATCGTTTTGAGCGCGCGTCTAAATAACAACCGGAGAACGAGGAATGTGTCTGAACGAAAGGTGCGGCAAAGCCGGTGCGAAATATAAGACTCGACGGGCGGCTCAGCCGCGGCTGTTAAGTATGTTAGCTTAAATCATGTGTTGAGAATTTCACGGTCGAGGAATTGCAGGATGGAATTACTCTTTGCGGATTACACGTAGCTGCGTTTCGGGCGTCGTAACGGGTTGAAACACAATGTCTGCCGGTTTTGTAATGACACGTGGCGTGTCGCGATAATGGGACTCGCGAGCCGAGAAAGCGGTCGGGACGCGGAAAAAAACATAAATTGCTGGCGCGAAACGGGTTTCTCTTGGACCGATGCTTTTTTTCGAAGGGAGCGTAACGCCGGTGGACGAAATTATGAGACGCGCCTGGGAGACGATTAGTGTGGGAACCTAATTTAATGCTTACGTTAATATGCGTTCCGCGTCGACCAAAATAGTTTGTTGCTCGGTAAGATTTTCATAAATTTTGCAGCGGGTACGGAGAATTGTTTAATTCAAGGCTAAATGACGCGATTGTGTTAAATTATAAGAGATTGTTCATAGGAATAAAAAAGATGTAGTTTTTTTTGTAATTATTTGGAGAAATATTCGGATATTAAAATATCTATATTTATGTAGATTTTGTTTTTATTATATTTATTCATATTTATATTTATTTTAGCTGGATTGCAAGTTGTGATAATTTACAGTGCAAAAGTGCAGAATTAGTGGAAAATTTAGTGGCAATAATATTTCATTATTTCCGGAAATCAAATTATCATTATTGGGAAAATATAACTTAATAAATATGACAGATATTAAAATATCTATATTTATATAGATTTTGTTTTATTATATTCCTATATATATATATTTATATTTATTTTAGCTGATCTCTTTAATTATGTTGTTCACTGCATCACAAGTTGTGATAATTTACAGTGCAAACGTGCAAGATTATTGCAATAAATTTAGTGTCTATAATATTATATCCGAAAATCAAATGATTATTATCGAGAAAATAAAACTGTGAATGCGATTTATTTGTTAATCTCTCCCTGGCAAATTGACGAGAACGCAGCTTAGAAATCAATTATTTAACCTCGACATGAAATGTATTTTAACGCAAGCATATCGTATTAAATCACCGCGCTAATAATTATCCAGATGGATTTTCATTTTGTTCGGCAGAGTATTATTATCATTTCGAAGCAGGGGGGGTATCATCGTCGAAAGCTAGTAGCGCTCGCCTAAACGCTCTCGTACCACTAATAATAATAACTCCGACGTCATTAGACCCTTCTAATCGCGAGGATAAATCAGCGTAATCGCGACGGCCACGTTTCGGCCGAATTTCGCCCGGGCTTGTTTTACTGGCCCCTCGTCTGACGAAACAACCCTTTCGGCTCGATGCGAAATAAATCGTCGAAATTGTTCCGTATCCGGCGATCGATCGATCGAGCGATCGATAGAGCGATCGGGGATTAAAGCACGTTCCGTCGACTTTTCCATTTGTCGTTGTTTTACACGGGG
Organism: Megalopta genalis; assembly: GCF_051020955.1. Taxonomy (NCBI): domain Eukaryota; kingdom Metazoa; phylum Arthropoda; class Insecta; order Hymenoptera; family Halictidae; genus Megalopta; species Megalopta genalis. Next base: position 19,425,256 of record NC_135017.1, read on the forward strand.
AACGATTTGACGCCGCCGCCGCCGCGTTAATACGGCTCGGTGACATATTTTACGGCAGCGCAATTGACTGACGGGATAACATTCGGCTGCCGGTCACGAACGTAATAGACGTGATCAGAGTTTTACGGCGAGTCGCGATAACTGGCATACCTTTCGTGCAGAACAACCGGATCCGCAATAAATGCCGGGGTCACGGCCGATTTTTCGATGGCCTCCGGAATGCTGCGGACGATTGCCGGTCGACCGATTTGTGGACACCGCGCGATTTACAGGAGCGACGTCGCTGTTTTCTGTATAATTAGGTTAATTATTCACTTGCGGATCTTTTCTCCGACTGTCTGCGAAAAAGGGAAAAATGTTTCACGTTCAGGTTATTTTTCTGACCGCGAATATGTAAAGAATAATACTGTTGATTGTTACAATTTCTAGAATTTTGGTAGTTGTTACAATTATTATAGTTGTTGCAATTGTTGGAATTATTACAATTGCTACAATTATTACAATTATTGCAATGGTTACAGTTGTTACAATTGTTACGATCAGCACAATTATTACGATTATTGCAATGGTTACAATTTTTATATTTATTACAATCAGCAATCTTTACAATTATTACAGTTCATACAATTTATATAATTCGTACATTTATTACAATTAATACAAATTAAGAGAATTAATACAATCATTACAGTTATTGGAATCATTACAATTAATAAAATCTATACAATTATTACAATTAATACAAATTATAAGAATTAATACAACCAGCACAATTATTACAATTACTACAATTAATACAATTATTACAATTTATACATTTATACAATTTATACAATTATTATAATTAATACAACTTATGAGAATTAATACAATCAATACAATTATTACAATTATTTCAATTATTACAATTATTACAATTAATACAATTTATACGATTAATACAATCATTAAAATTATTACAATGATTACAATCATTACAATCATTACGATGTTAATATTTTTATCTGAGTCAGTAGCGAAACTTTAAAAAATGCACTTCGTAGATCCTAAAAAAGCTTAAAAAAGCCATCATTTTTAAATTCATCTACCCTGCCTACAAAAATTGCAGTCTCTGAAAATAACCGTTCAGCCATTGTCTACCAAATCAACCCCTCTGCCATCCCCAAAGAAATTTCGATCGCCAATCAAACCAAATCACGAGAAACAAACGATTTATTCCATTTTAAAAAGTGTATATATAATACTTTCTGCGACCACCGCGCAGAAATTGTTGAACGGAACAGCCGCGCGACGTACTTATAACTTTTCGTATACATTTTATCGCGGCGCGAGGCAAACTGTTCCCGACTTGGTGCGACTTCGACGAGCTCGAGCGGATTCGACAGCGACCGCTCCGAAATTCCGTCGAGTAATTTGACGGAGCGTTGCGGGGCCAAACGGTTGATAAGAGAGCAACGACCGCGCTCGATCGCCGACGGTCATCGTATTTTAATATTCGTCCGAGATCTCGGCGGATAAAAAAGCGGCGCTCGGCGGCGGGTATTCGGGTATTCGCACAGTTTTCGGATTTTAAGAGTAAAATAAAATAAAAATGCGCGGCCGGCGCGGCGGGGCAAGATCGATAAGAACGGAGCGCACGTGGTCGAGTGGCCCGACGAAAGGCCGGGATTTCCAGGCGCCTATCTCGCGGTAATACCGCGAACATTACCGGTCTTAATCGCGCGAAAGTTTACCCGGAAGCACCGGGTGTATCTGCTTAAGTTGCCGCGGTATCGGCGAAATCAATTGGCACGCCACGTCGTTGCAGCCGATGACGCTCGAGATAAAATCCTGATTGGACGGGCAACTTCGAACCGCGGCCCGGCCCGGCCCGGCCCGGTCCGTAACGAGGCTCCCCGTGAATCACTCGAGCTATCGTTGCACCGATCATGCGAGTCTTCGACTACCCTCAGCCGACGGCGTAACCGGAGACCCGGGTCTTGTCGGCAGCCTCGTCGAAAGTTCGTCGCTAAACGCGTCGACGTGTCCGTGCCTTTGATATCGATTTACGGTACGTGCTGCGACGACGAGCTAATTAAACGGAACCAAGATATCGGTAATTAAACGTTGAACCGCCGTTGTTGTGTCGAGGCCGACGAAATGAATGCCGAGGAACCGCGACGTCCCGTCGTTCACGCGCCGATGCTGTTTGTCGGTGGTTAATGTTCGCGGTGCGGCGATTTATTTATTTCTGGGAGCGATTCGCTTGCTATTAGCTGTTATTGTTGGCTGGATTTTATTCGGACGGATGAAGGATTTTATTTTACGGATAAATGATTTTGAAGATCGACGAAGCACATTTTATTCGACGCTGTCGTTTATTCGAATCATATTTTGGATCATTCGAATAACATTTGATTCGAATGAAATTTTAATCGAACAACAGTTCATTCGAATAACTTTGTATCCGAATCAAATTTTAATCGAATAAGATTCGAACAAGAATTTATTTCTGCAGCAATTCGTATCGAAAATAATTAACCTATATTGAATATTCGAACTGAATATTCGATTAAACAAAACTATATTTAGACAAAAGTTTATTCGAATAAAATTGTACTCGAATCAAATATTAATCGAACAAGATCTCGTTCCAATAAGACGTTAATTCTCAAAGAATCGATTCGTGCAGCAATTCGTCCGGAAAATAATTGCATCGAATATGACCAATTTTCCGAAAATCAAAGTGCCACACGTAAGACAGTATTATACATAGACGGTATACGTAAAATCGGCACAGTTCAATTATGCGCCGGCGGCTTTAATTGCTAGTAGCACTGAAAAGCTTAACGAGTTCTTAATTGTTAATCAGTAGCTTTAACCAGGACTATTAAACAACGGTCGGTAGATTAACCGTAAAAGGATCATTATTAACTACTTCAGTGTAGCTTAATCGTGTACTTTGCGCCGCGATTTCATTGATTTCGTGTCTCTTATTATCGAACGAGAGTTATAACGAAGACATATTCGAGTGAATTTAATTGCGATCGAGACGAGAGAGAGATACTGTTTTATCGCGAATGTTTAATATTCCCCGGATGATCTATAGCCGCTGTTTTAAGAGAGTTCTTTCGTTTCCCGTGGAAATTATTGTCGATAAAATCGAGTATGGTTGTACAAGGAGTCGTAAAACAACGAAACAATAGTAAAATGGATATCACCGTTCTTAGGCGACGAGAGTGGATTTTCTACGGGAATGAAAATGATCTCAGCGATAACTTAATGCGAATAATTTAATGTTTCATAGTAGTTTGTCCGATAAATCTTGTCGACACTTCGAATTAACAATACACGCATTAAATACAATTGCGCTCTTTCACAAAGGAATAACTTTCTATTAATATTCGGTCAAATGATTCGAATTTTCTCGCGATGTTAAATAATTATTAATAATTCGCTGCGCGCAACAAAAACTTGCAGTACATTTTTGCCAATTGTTTTCTTCGGCTTCTAAACAATAATGGACAATTTGAGGCTCTAAAAATGACTGTAAAAACGAGCTGCGAGGCTCGAATAATCCAAAATCGAATAATCCCAAACTGTTCATTTTTATTTATTTAGAAGCTGAGAGGACAATTAGAGAGAATTCACTGTACACTGATGAGAGGCGCCAGCGAAACTAATTTCTAAATTCATCTTTCGATAAACTAGAAACCGAGATGTGTTCAACCCCTTAACTTGTACGCTCGAGTTAATTCGAGCGCGCTGAACAGGCCAAACTGTGCACTCTCGAGATAATTCGAGCGGCGTTGTATTTTATGCTGCTGTAATTTTTCACACACGAATATGATCGAGAATTGAAAATAACAATGTGAAAGCAAAGAAAAAAAATCGTTTTATCGATATTTATCATTTACATGGGATCGTAAGCTAGAACACTTATTTATTCAAGAATAAAACATAGCCTTTTTCCATGGAACAAAAGCGCGTAATACGTAGCGCATACATGGAAAAAATTGATTTCTTTTTGGCCGGTTTTTTTCGAGAAAACTGTGCGTTAAGGGGTTAATCGCTGAACAGATCCAGCTCGATGATAATTCGCGTTTCTATTACGGCGGCTAGATTGCCCGTAAACTGGCCGGTGCTGAAACCGTCGCAGCCCGCTAATACGACGATTTCTCGACGATAAAGGACAAACGAGCACCGAACGAAGTGCTCGATTGCAATCGGAAATGATAACCGACCAGTTAACGAGGCCAAAGGGGAACGTAGCCGCGACGGATCAGACGCGAACCAGTAGTTACATCAACGACTCGACAGGTCGTCTCTCTCTTTCTCTCTCTCTCTCTCTCTCTCTCGCTCTTTCTCTGTCTCTCTGCTCGGCTCGACAGGTAATTAATTACGCCGCAGGGTCGTAAAAGTTTTCTCCCTGATTAGCATCCGGAATACTTCTTTCTCGTCCCGAAGATCCGACGACGGTCCTTTGTCTCTCGAAATCGTCGTTCTCCGAACGATTTCTTTCGCGGAGAGGTCCTCCGCCGTCAAAGGGAGGAAGTAATTTTTCTTCCGTAATCATTATTCTATCTCTCGAACGGCGCTGCGTCAAATTCCACGAGACGATACTCCATTTCGCAACAATCGAACGCCGTGCGATTTCTCTTTGCGAAGGTGCGGAGGAAGGTACGTCTGCTTCGAGATGCAATTTGGGGACGATATTTTTATTGTTAGAGGAATATAGATGAACTTGGAATAATTTTGAAGGTTTTGGAGATTTTGAAAATTAAGAAAGTGTTATCGCGAATGTTCCAAGTGAGACAGAACGTCTTCGATAGTCATCGCACAAGCTGTGAATAATTTAACTCTTTGACTTTGACTGCTCGACCATGTGTGGGCGACGGAATTGTTTATAATTTAATTTCTAAACGTTTATTTTTACGCTAATATCAACGTTATAAGTTCTTCATTTGATTAAGATTTAAAAGAACTGCGAATGTTGGAGAACTAATCGATGCCAGATAAGATTGCTTTGCCATTTCAATTACGTTGAATAAAACAATGAATTATTTGTTCTCTACGCACTGTATTTTTTTTTTGTTTAAATCAGGAAACGTTCTTCTTCGCAACAAAGTCGGTTCTCTAGGAAAGCCTCTCGTTCGACACTAGATTTACCGAACCCGTCAAAACGACGAAATTGTTTAATTTACGATTATTCATACTGCGAAGATACGTTTACAGGTTATTTATTTCCAATTTGTATGTTATTTATGCGTTACAATAACGCATGTTAAAAGTAAGAATTAAACGTCTTATCGTTACTTTTATAAGTTAATATAAAACAGCTGTTTCTTGTGCTCCGTAAATCTAGTGTCAACGTAATGCATACAATGCAACGAACTTAATGCAACATATCAATCTGTCATGCACACTGCATCTCTGCGCATTGTTAAAAACTCTCCGTATTTCCTCGCAAGCCGATACGAATCTCGGCCGAGATCGCAGTGCCAAATAGAACAAGAAAAAAGAAACGCGTAAACGCGACTCGACTCTATTTTCATAGAACGAACGCGCTAGGCGGCGACGTAAAAAATAGACGCGATCTATCCTAATTTCCAGCGCGGCGTCGCATCGAATCGCGACTCCCTCCGTCGAGCATCCGATTTTACGAACGCGCGAGAAAAATCCCAGCCACGTTCTCCGGCGTTCGTCGAAGCCGCGCGACGAAGATCAAAGCGAAATCGCGAAATTAACCGGACGCGTCTCGGCGCAAAAAGAAGTCGGCTCGCGTCGCCGCGCGAGCCGCGTTTTCAAGTAAACTTTCGCGCGAGCTTTTTTCCTCTCGGTTTCTTTTCCGGCTCGTGTTGCGCTCGCCGCCGATAGCAGTCGTCCGGAAAGATAAACGACCGTGGAGGAGGAGGAGGAGGAGGAGGAGGAGGAGGTTCGATATCAGGCGAATCAAGTATTCGAGCGGCCCGTTTAACTGTGCCGCGCGCGCGGTTCAATCGCCGGTGGAAGAAAGCGCGGAAGATTGAACGGAGTTATAAAACCAACATTAAAAAGGGGTTAATAGGGTGGAGAGCAAGAGGAGGAGGAGGAGGAGGAGGAGGAAGGAGGAGGTCTGCTCGGTAACAATTAAGGGGCGGCGCGATCGAGTGAGTCGTCGTTCGGAGTGATAAAGTGGGTGGAAATTGTAGATTCGCCGGGAATCCGCGCGCGCGGCCCGGTATCTCGAGATAATTAAAAGTCCTTCATTTTTCGCCCCGGCTCCCGGAGAAATCTTATTTTCCGCGGAAATTAATAATCGATACGGCGCGGGCCTCCGCCGCCGCCGGAATTAACATAATTGGGCGAAGGAGGGGGGGTCGGAGGGAGAGCCGCTTTCGAATTCTTATTACGCTCGCCGAGTTTTCGTTAGACGACCGCTTCCATGCCGTTCGCCGCGTTATCCCTTTAATTAGGAGGCTGCTCAGTTCCCCGTGTTCCCTCGGTTCTTTCGGGACTCTCTTTCGTCGCGACGACTCGGCTCGGCTTGGCTTGGCGACGCGACGCCGGGCGACGTCGCGCTGATTCTGTTTACGGGAGGAAAGTTCCGCGGCGCGCTCCGCTCGCGGAATTATTCAGCCCAAGAAACAGAAGTTGCGGTAGTTATCCGCGGCACTCGTTAACAACAGCTTGTAAGTTCGGACAATTATTCAGCGGAGTAATTGGACCGCCCGAAATCCGCGGGTCACGTAGTTCGCTTTGACTTGCGTCGCGCCGCGTCGCGACGACGGAATCGCCTCGCCCCGCGCGCCGCCGCGCCGTCGCGTCTCCCTTCGCGTTTCTAATGAATTCTCCCTCGGATCCTTCGAACGTTGCCGAGCCCATTTCAATAAGCTTCGCGGAGAGCGACGCGTGTATTCGTTCGAGCTGCTCGGTTTCCAAACGCCAATCGCCTCCGAAGAGCGAAATTATGAAACATTAATCAATCGTGGAAATAGTTCGCTAGCGAGTATGTGCTTGCTCCATTTACCGGGCGAAAATATTGTATATTTTCTGTTATCTCGACGTAAAAACGAGGCGGAGTTTCGTTCGCATGGTAATTACAGCGACGGTAACATTCTCCGGGATCGTGGCTCCACTCCAAGTTCTGGACTCCATTATTCCACGCGACGTACAGTGGCCCACAAAAGTGGCACGAAAGTGGCGCAAAAGTGTTCGTACACCTTTCAAAACGGTATAACTTTCTTCGGATGCGGAGCTGACGACTCGAATTCTTTTTTGGACGATCGAGGGACTAATTTGTACTCGTTTTATTTGAGCCTCCGTCGATTATGTCAATTGTGCAATTGCTAGGCCAAGGATTTTATGCATTTGCAGCAAGAATTGATGAACTGCGACGTTGATTTCACTGTGCTAAGGTCGTTAATAAATAATATAATGCAATAATATGCAATAATATGCGCGATGAACACTTTATTTAAATTTTACCAGGTTCTTTCGTTTCACGAAATTTTAGCCACGCGAAAGAATGCTCGACGCGTTTAATAACTGTACAATAATTTCTCCCAGAAATGCTTTTTAGTCGGAATCGAAACGTGCAACAATTACAAAAAATAATCTCTGCCCAAATTGTCCATTTTTGTTTACAAATTGAAGGACAATTAGAGAGAATTTATTGTACATTGCGATGCTAGAATAAAAACAGTGACCTAACTATTTTTATTTGTGATCTTTTATACACGAAAATTTGTTTAACATATTGTCGAGATTCCTCTAATTAAAATGAGACCAAACACGACACGCTTTACTCTATATTTGTTCAATTGCATCGTGATTGATCTTATATCGAACAGTCAAAAATATTCGACCAAACTATCTCATGTTCTGCCTCATTTTAATCAGAAAACTGTCAGCAATATATTACAAAAAAAATGATCAGCTCTAAAACGTTAAAATTAAAAAAAGAGTGTCATATTACCAGTTGTCTTCCTGAAATTCGAATATCTTCCGTCGAACCTTAGCGCAGCTAGAAAATCGATAAATTACAGGGCCGTGGCAATATTGCAATGCGAATCCGAGAATACTGGAGTCCGGCGAATCCCGGAGAAATCGCTGAACACCGAGAATCTTCGTTCCCGGACGATCTCCGCGTTTCGCTCGAAATTCTGCTGAACCTTGATCGTTGTCTGCTCGCGTTTCTCCCCGCGGAGCTCGTCGCCCGCGAGATCCTGGCGGCCGAAACGGTGTCGATGGTGCCCTGACGTTGTTAATTCCAGTGTAACTCCCTGTAGCAGTGTCCCCGTTACGAAACACACAATACGTCCGCGTACCCGAGACTCGGTTCAGACCAGCTGCGAAACGCGATTCAAGATGCATTTAAGGTAAATGCCTACTTCCAGTTGTCCATCCCCCCCTCGAACCCCTCGCGGTCCCCGCGCTCCGCCCAGCATCGACTCTTTCACGAAACAGGGTGGGGAGGGGGGGGGGGGGACCGCAGCCTCAGCCATCAGAGGAATCCGTGCACTTTCAATTAAAGTGAGGCAGCTCGACTGCATTAAGGGCGCTCGAGGCTCTACGGCGTTATGGCTTCAATTAAGGGTTAGAGGATGCGAGGAGGCCGCGGAGGGGGGCCAAAGGGTGGCAAAAGGTTTCAGTACAGCGGGTCGGTGGGCGGCAGGAAAGGTGGCCGAAGCACGGTGCCTCGTGCAACGGTGAAAAGTCGAAAAATCAATGTCGAAAATTCGCGACTTGCAACCGGACCGCGGGTTTTATGCGATGGACCGCGTTTATGGCAAAAATTAGGTTGATAGAATTGTATTTATTGTGTTACGGAGACGTTAGGAGAATTGAAAGAGAATTTTATGAAACTGTATATCGTAAATTCTCCCTAATTTTCATATTTAGCTGACAATCAGAAATGGACAATTTGCACCCTTTGCGCCTCGTTTTTACAATCGTTGAGGATCGACGATTATAATAATGAGCTGCGAGTCAGAGCAAAGTTAACCCTTGGCACTGAAACGGCGACTCCGAGGTATTACTAAAAATCATTTGATCTCGCTTCGAAATTAATTTGTAGCTTATCGGCCCCGTTCGTATCCTAAAAAAAGAGAAAAAAAAAACTATCGAACGTGTAACCGTTGCGCGAGTCGCAAGATTCAATTTCACAGGGCCAAAATGCACTGGGTTATATAAAATGAAAACGCCGCAGGTCAGAGAAACTATTTCGAATTTCGCGTTAAAATGGCTCCGACACCAAAGCATTAAATCCTACGCCCGCGTCCCGCGCATCGCCCAGACCGGCGGCGGGCGTTTAGAAATCGATACAGATTTGCTGGATCCCGGCGCATCGGAAAGTTGATTTTTCGATGAAATATCGGCGAACGTTCTCGAGCGGGCGACGAGGTGCACGCGCAACCGCAGGGGTCGTTCCCCCACGGCGACGGCTGGTAGGAGGAAAGGAACCGCTCGCCGGCCTCGCCGGAGTGTCTAAAAGCCCGACAAAGTTTCATTTAAAAAGCTAATTAACTTATCCAATTACCGTCTCGGCCTGGAGGCTCGGCGTCGCGTCGCAAGCGAGAAAGATGGAGAGCCGGGCGAGGCCGGGCCGGCATCCGGATTCCATCGGCGGAATGCCGTGGGATTTCTCGCGACCCCCGCAAAACCGGGCACCCTTGGGAGAGCCGGCCGCCCCTCCGGCGGGAGGCGAGGCCTCTGAAAGAACGCGGGGATTACTCGAAGAAAGAGCAAGGGAATCAATTTAGTCGCGACCGGCCCGATCTTTTATGAGAAAGTGCACGGATTACGCCGCGCAAGAAATACAAATCGTCTCGGGGTAACGGCGCGCTGATCCCCTTGATTAATGATTCCCTCTTGGACGCCGCTTCCTGGGCTGCCTCCGGCATGCCGGGCCGTGACGCGAACGTTTGCGCCGCGGATCTCCGGTGCACGCGCGACTGCATGACACGGCGCCGCGATGCACCCGGATGCACCGCGTCGCGACGAGAAATCGCGTCCCTGCCTTGTCGCGTCGCCGAATCGCGAGACGAACGGCGGATATTTTATTCACGAGACACGGTCTCGTGGAATTGCGACGCCGATATACAGGGTGCCCTAAAATTATTGTGCAAGAGGAAGACGAGGCGTTCCCGAGGTCGTTTGAAGCAACTTTTTCCTTTACGAAAATTTTCTCCGACGCATCGTTCGCGAGTTATTCGCGAAAAACCCTGACGCCCCGCCCTCGCGACCACTGCCGCCGCGTCAGTGAGCCGCCGCGACGCGGCATTGGCCGCAGGCCGAAGCGCCGCCCACGCTGGCTCTCCGATTGGTCAGCGTTTTTCGCCGATAACTCGCAAACGAAGCCGCGGATTGAATTTTCGCTGAGGAGAAAGTTGCGCGAAATGACCTCGGGAACCCCTCATTTCTCGCTCGTACAATAATTTTAGGGACACCCTGTAGGATCCTGGAGACGCGCCGTAGGTGCAGGCCGGCCATTCGAAATATACGGCGCGTCTCTTTCGATGTATCGCGTGCATTCCGATGCAGATTTAATATTTAAAGATGATAGATAAAGGCGGCCCGTGTGTAAACGTACGCCGTACCTTTGATCTTTCTTGCGACTTCGAGCAACCCTCCGCCGGGCTGCACGCGACTCCCTGATCGGTTTATTGACTAGAAGCTTGTGCTTCTGCGTCGCCCCAGCTCCTGCTCCATCGTTATTGTTCCTTCCGGGCCTCGGAAACGGCCGGGCGATTGTTCGACCGCGAGGTTTTTCGCGCACTTGACATATTATTGTTATTGTTACTATTTTTGTATATTTGATCGTATATTTATCGGACAAATCCATCGTTTAATAAACTAATTGTATTTAAGCTCTGGTGCACAAGCTTCCCTTAAAAAAGAGAGAAAAATTATTATTATTATTATTATTTATTTTACGAGCTTCGTAAGTCGCTTTACTCTTCCGTTTACGAATTATTATTAGTATATATTATTATTATATATTATTATTATTATTGTTATTATTATTATATATTATTATTATTGTTATTATTATTATATATTATATATTATTATTATTATTATTATTATATATTATTAGTAGTATATTAGCCGAATATCAGTGTGAGTCACAAGTGACCCGAACACAGGAGGCTGCAGTAGCCGGAGGGTCGAAGTTCAAACAAAGCTCAATTTGTTTCTCTGTGAAATGAAATTCAAAGTGAGATAACTGGACCGCGGATTTTTGTGTGAATTAAAAATGTTTTCCATCACAATTTCAAGAGAACAAAGTCGACGAAAACTCTGACTCTCTTCTCTTATTAATGGTTCTAAATAATTTTCAAATAATATGCCTGTGACTTCATATTCTTCTTACGTCCTCCAGACTTCGTGTTTCGCCGTTACGAATTTTCCTCGCAAACGCATAAAATCCGCGGTCCAGTTGAAACCTCCGGGTTCTCCGTAGTCATTCGATCTTTCATCGTGTACCGACAGAACGGGGCACGCCAATATTCATCAAAATAGATTTTGCATCGTCACGAATGGATCGGATATATTCGGGCCGTCTGTATTCGTGGACACGATAGTTTGTAAAATCGGTCGTAAAAAACTTGCTGCTCGGCCGAAAATAAAAATTGTCCGCGTTCATTGCCAGACATGGCTGCTGCCGAGCACAATATATTTTTTTTTCTATTTAGACAGCTCACCCTTTGCGCAACGTAAAAATTCGATGCATCGATTGCAACGTATAGAAGTCGAACGGACGTGTATTCTTTGTTCGAATGTTGTCGATAAATCGAGGAGAGCGTGAGAATATTCTTTTAAAATCGGCGGTCTGATTATTATTTCAATAAGTCCGAATTAATACATCGATATTCTTATTTTTTATTGGAATTATTTTACTGTTTCAAATTGCACTCACTATTATTGCACACTTTCTATTATTATCTTACTACTATTATTTGATATTACTTCTATTATTATTTTTATATTATTTGATATTATTCCTATTATTATAATTATTTCTATATTATTTTATATTACTTCTCTCATTATTTTTATATTATTATTTTATATTATTCCTATCATCATTCTTATATCGTTATTTGATATTATTTCTATTATTATTTTTATATTATTCCTATTATTATTATTTTTATATTATTTCATATTCTTCCTATTATTATTTTTATATCATTATTTTATATTATTCCTCTATCATCATTCTTATATCATTATTTTACATTATTTCTATTATTACATTTATATGGTTAATTTCTCTCTCTACTCTACTGTTATAAATCACGCCTGTCATTTTCTTTGTCACAAAATAAAATCCGCAGACCGATAATCGCGTCGCAACAGCAGCGACAACGCTTCGAATTTGATTCCCGGTGCAAGATTTCTTCTTAAAAAAAAAAAACCTCAACTGTTCCGGAACAATTTATGACACGCCTGATTTTTCACCACCCCGAACGACTATGCCGTTAGAACGTACAACACTGTATAATGACGCGCAGCGGTGCGAATCGACGTGCAGGCAGACCTGTCTGGATTTGCGGGTCGTATATCCGCGCGTGAGAAAATATCGTGTTTACTATGCCTGATCAAATACAGGCAGAGAGAGTGAGAGAGAGAGAGAGAAGAGAGAGAGAGAGAGAGACAGGACGCGTTCGTGCATCGGCGTACGAGCCCCAGCGACTCTCTGCGCCCCTTCTTTCCCTGTTGCCTCGATTCTCTCGTGGAAATGCGGCCGCATGGGCCGCGAAGCGCGCGCGCGCGGGGGTGGCTCCGTGTTTCGTATCGCGCGAAGAACGCTTGACAGACCGAGGATTCGATTCTCCGGGCAACGTTCGATTTGTTCATGCGCGACGGATACACTTCGGCTACTTTGCCCATTGTGTTCGGAGCAAACAACAGACGGAACTCTCGAGCCTCGGTCGGTGCAGGATTTCCCGCGGACCGAGCTTTTTTGCGGTGGCCCGGGAACCTCCCCCCCCCGGCAAATTCGATTCGTAAAATTGAAAATGCTTTTGTTAATCAGCTACTCTATCCGGCGACTTGTCGTTCTCCCTTCCGCGTTCGTGCTCGACCGCCGCGTCCGGGGAACCGGATTTCTGTCGAAAAATGTGTTACGGATTCTTGGTACGACCGAAACGTTGCGCAGGATTTTCCGGTGCACCGTTCAACGATGCGATCGACAATGCAGATTGACCGCGCGTGCATTTCTTTGTCGATTCGCGAACGAGTCGCAGAACGTGCTGCAAGGAATCGCTGTTTAATTGATATCTTGCTGAATATCTTGCCCTCTATCTTAATGTTAATAATATGTAATATGTTATTTATATTATGTCAATGAAGCATAATATAATATATATATATTATATTAATAAAGTATAATACAATATTTATAATATTAATAAATTATAATATAATATATATAATATTAATAAAATATAATATAATATATATAATATTAATAAAGTATAATATATAATATTGATACCATATAATATAATATATACAATACATAATACTAATAATAATATATATATAATACTAATGAGGAATGTAAACATTTACATCTGCCAAATGATAAAAAATATAAAAAATAGAAACAAGCGATATGGAATAATGAAAAGTGCAAATAATAATTAATCTGGATCAAAACTCGGGTGCATCCTGTAATTAGTATTAATGAATCGTTGGAGCAGAGAAGATCGAAACAATATTTGTCGGAATTTTCTGCGAAAACAAAGTTTTCGGTCAGTTGTTTCAGTATTTGAAAAAATAATTAAAATAATCAAGGCGATCGAGAAGCGATCGGCCCACCCCGTGCACAGAAATCGGATGACGGATTTAGGGTAGTCGCGGGATAGGTATCCATCTGTCGGCGAGCGTCGAAGGCGGCCGCCGCAGTTGGAAATCCAGTTGTTCGGGAATAATGCCGCCTCGGGGGCCCCCGATAGGCGGGGATCATTAAAACCGGCCGATAAAATCCGTCCGGATGGCCCTCGGGGAATGGCACTCGTCATCGTATCGGAACGAAAAGAACGTTCTCCATGCAACACGTGCACAAGCACGATGCTGAAACGCGTGTCGCCGCACCGCACCGCGCCGCGCCGGGAATATTAACCTCTCCCAGGGGGGAGAGGGTGGGGGCAAGGCTCCGGCATCGCGACCCCGCATTCTGGCCCAGAACTCGTGCCGATATTTCGTCGAGTGCATACCGGACGCGAACGAGCGTCGCATACGCGACTCGCATTCTCCTCCTGCACCTCGATATGCGCCACGGTTATGCAAAGCCCTCGGATCCGACCGAGCGTCCCGCGAGCTTTTTAACCGCGAGCGAACAGTCCGGCCGCGAAACCGCCGAAAATTTCTCGGAGGATCAATGCGTCGGACCCGAAACGACCGATCCAAACCGAACCGAACCGATTCGAACCGATCTGCCAGGCATTCCTGGATCGCCACTCCTCCGGCTGGATTTCCGCCGGATTCAGCTCGACGCGCGGCTCGATCTCTGTCCCATTTTCTACGGTAACACTCGAGACGCGATCGATTATACAGGGTGTCCTGCTTGCAGCCAATCGAAAATGTCCAGCTAATTTGTTTCGTTCGAGGTTAAGTTTCGAGAAATAAAATATAATTGTAAGCTGATATATATAGTATAATATATATTATATTATTATTATATTATATTATACTATATTATATTATATTATATTATATTATATTATATTATATTATATTATATTATATTATATTATATTATATTATATTATATTATATTATATTATATTATATTATATTATATTATATTATATTATATTATATTATATTATATTATATTATATTATATTATATGATATTATATTATATTATATTATACTATATTATATATAAATATATGTAATTGTAAGCAAATAAGTGTAAGCTTTTGACCGCAGAGAATTGGAGTTTGTGCTTTATTGGCACTTCGCTTAGAATGTAGTTTTGTTTTAACAAGTTGAATGGGTATTCTTTAGAATAGTTCCAGATGAATTTAGAAAAAAATTGTACAGAATAATTTCACGCTATTTAACAAGCTCTATAATCCTAGAGTGCAATCTTTTTCAATCGGTGCATCGATGCACCTTGCACAGCAAGACTGAACTATTTTCGAAATATAGAACCTCACATCTTTTCTTCCGCAGTTGGATCAATTCTCTGGAACATTTACGGTAAAAGAAAGTGTAAGATTAAATGCCAAAAACTTAAATATATACTTTATTAAAAATACTTCTCTTTTTCAGCGACGAGTACGATCTAATGAAACATGTACAAATAAACGTCGCGAAGCATCGTCGCGTCGCGAAGATTCGACGTAGGAAACAATGTGCCGAAGTATCTTGAAAACTATTAATTTTCTTATCGCGCAAATTCGCTGTTAATTTATATTGCGTCTAAAGTTTCCCTTCGTAAGTTCGTTATTTTCGAGTTGCTTTCGATTAAATTTCAAGCTCGCATAGAGAAACGTCGGCCCGGAACAGGCTTGAATATGCATACGACACGAAGAATCCCCGGCCTAGCAAGTCTCTCGAAGATTCGCGAAGTAACCAACGTGTCCGCCGAAAAGAGATCATTATATTCGTATTAACGAATCACTATAAGCCGCCGCGATACTTCTTCCTTTCGTTTCCGCTTCCCTTCCAGGACACTCGAACCTCGTTTCCCGACAATTTAAGAAATTTCGCCGGGACCCGCGGACAAATTTAATGCCGGCGGGGCTAATACCGTCTGAAACGGCCAGGAGATCGCGCATAATTCACCGGTGTCACCGAGAAGTACCCCTCCTTGAGCTACGATCGCTTTATTATCTCGCGATTACGCGCGCCGGTCCATTTGCATTAATTATCTTCGCCGGCCGCGAAATAGAGCCGCGTTCGGCTGGTTCTGCCGGTGACGTACTTAAGCAACTGGTTAAGGATATAATAAATGTACTGGTCAGCCCTGTCGATCCTCGTAACCTACCATTATACCAGTGTGTTCGGCGCCGAATTTATGGCAGACGACTGAAACCATCGAGAGGGCCGAGAGACTTTACAGCAAAATCCTCTCCGTAAACGAGTCTCCGAATCTTTCCAATTAGTCGACAACATCGTCGAAACGTTTAACGTTAACGTTTAAGTTCTGGAAGAGAAAATTGTCGTAGAAAAATATCGACGTTCTTTAAATTAAATGAGAAAAATAATTGATCTTCTGTTATATAGAGAATGATTTTGTCTTTAAATGGAACGCTTGTCTACGGAGTATCTCATAATTATGCGAACGCTGGGAATTGAGTGATTCCTCGGGTCATTTGAAGCAACTTTTTCCTTTACAAAAATCTTCTCCGAGGCTTCGTTTACGAGTTATTAGCGAAAAACAGTGACCTATGAGAGATCGCGAGCGGCTGACGCCCCTCCCCGTCTCGCTCGCAGTGGTTGCGAGGACGGAGCGTCGACCGCACTCGCTCTACGATTGGTCACTGTTTTTCGTCAATAACTCGTAAACGAAGCCTCGGATCGCGTTTTCGCTAAGGAAAAAGTTGCTTCAAATGACCCGAGGAATCGCCCATTCCCAAGTATCGCCATAATTATAGGACACCTTGCATAAACGAGCTTTTTCAAATCTTCCCAATTACTCGGTGATAATATTGGAACATCAAACGTTTCAAATTGTTGCTAAATTTCTTATTCGTCAATTTTTCCACTCATATTTTCAAAGTCTACTCTCAGAGACTGTGAGAGTCAGTCCTTCCGTTGTCCCCAGTGCAATCGCGATTCCTTTAATTAAATTTCCTGAAGTTAATTAATTAGTTAGACGTTACTTTGAAATATATACGCACAGTGAAAATGGTACTTGGCACTCGCGGTTCGAGGTACAACGTCGCCGGAGAATATTTCGCGAGGATCGATGCGCGAATAAAAGGGCCCGCGCTCGATCCATGAAATCATTCGAACCGTAGAAAATATTGTTTCGACTGAAGAAGAGCAAGGTGCGCGGGACAGCGAACGAGATGGACGGTTTTACTAAGCTCCGCCGTGAGCTTTCGGTTCATGGGTCATTGGTAGGTTGGGAATAGCCGGCCGGTAAAAGGTATTGTCGTTGAAACGACCACGTTGGTCACTGGAGAGGCTCTTTTATATCCCGTCGGGAAGACAGGAACCTTCGAGGAAAGGACGATCGAGCCATACTGCAAACTCTCGTCTTATAGTAGAACCAATCTTCGGCCGTCTCACGGATAGCCGACGTTGGGACGCCGAGAGAGACGGGGAATCGCCGCGAGAAAGACGGAGGATCGGCGCGAGAGAGAGCGAGAGAGAGAGAATCAGAGCGAGAGAGAATCAGAGTGAGAGAGAATCAAAGCGTGGGAGAGAGAGAGAGAGAGAATCAGAGCGAGAAAGACAGAAAATCGGCGCGAGAAAGACGGAGAATCGGCGCGCGAAAGACAGAAAATCGGCGCGAGAAAGACAGAGAATCGTAGAGAAACAGCGAGAGAGAGAGAGAGAGAGAGTGCGAGAGAGGGTCGGAAAAGGGATGAAGCGAGCCGTAGAGAAGGGAAAGAGATTACCTCGCGTAAAATCGGGACGGGCGACTTTTCGACGTTCGCGAGCCGGCCGTCGCGTCGACAAGTTCCTTCCTTTTCTTTTCATCGTTGGTAATTCCCTCCGCCGAGCCATCGAATAAGCTACTGCACCTGACAGACAAAGGACCTCTGTCACGGAGTTTCGTCCGTGAACGACCAACACGTTCCCCTCCTTCCCGCGCAAAACGGCACAAACGATCCAGCCCGGAAAAGTCCACGCGGATCCAAACCGCGCCGCGGATCGATTCGGGACGCTCATCTCCGAGAAAACACTTTAATACGATCTCGCACGCCTTTTCTGTTATCTGTTTTTCCTTTTTCATCCACTCCGGTCCTCCTTTGGAAGTTCTTCTTCTTCTTTGTCTTCTACTTTGCGCTTTGACTTTGCCGCGACTTTTATTCGATTCGGCGGACCGTCCAGCGAATGAACACACTCGGGACTGTGTGTGGTCGTTAAAATGATCGATGTTCGATCCTTGGAACGACGTTACTCCGAGGGGAAGCCATTTTACTACTGTATTGGAACATCGCTGAACACGATGGCATCTTTTTTTTTATAGCAGTAACTTTTTTTTAGAGCGTGATGATCGATCAGCGATGCACAGGTGGATGAAATAGAAAATGAAGAATTGTTTGAAGAATTTATTCGAATCGAAATTGACGAATTGTTTGACGAATTTATTCGAATCATAAATGACGAATTAAAGACGATGAATTATTCGAATTCAAGGCGACGAATTATTCGAATTCAAGGCGACAAATAATTCGAATTCAAGACGATGAATTATTCGAATTAAAGACGACGAATTATTCAAAGAATTTATTCGAATAAGAAATGCCGAATTATTCGAACAATTTATTCGACTAAGAAATGTCGAATTATTCGAATAATTTATTCGACTAAAAGATGCCGAATTATTCGAAGAATGTATTCGAATGAAAAATGAATTATTCGAAGAATTTATTCGAATAAAACACGAAGAATAATTCGAACTTAAAGATGACGAATTATTCAAAGGATTTATTCGAATAAAAGACTGAAGAATTGCGCGAATAATTCGTTCGAATTCATTCGAGCAATTATTTTCAAGAAGCGTATACTCGAAACGATTCGAATAATGGCGAACTTTGCTGCATACGCGCGTCAAAGATCCGACAACCACTTCGCCGCTTAAAGTGTGCAACTCGTCGTCGCACTTTGAGAGCGAAACTGTCCAGCAATAAGAGAAGATCGAGCACGCCGCGTCGTCTCTAGACGTCTGAGAGAGGAGCTATGGCGAGCTGCGAGCCTACGGAGGTAAAATGAGGCGGAGGCGGTAAAATGTTTTTCCGCGTTGGCAGACGGCCGGGTCGCTCCCTTTCCGGGACGAAGAGCGAGATAGAGAGAGAGCGAGATAGATAGAGATAGAGAGAGAGAGAGAGAGAGAGGGAGGGAGAGAGAGAGAGAGAGATTCGTCAAGTAATTTTCGCAAGTGAAAAAGTGGAGACAAAGTTTGCGGAGCGAGTAGAGGCTCGCTGGCTGATAGTAAACCAAATTAAAGACCTCGCGAGGGGGCGGTAAAGCAATTTCGTAGTCCCGCGCGGGTCTCGTCCCGAAGCGTTTCTACGTCACTGGATACGAATGGCGGGTGGAGGGTAATGGCGAGAGACAGAGCCGGAGCCGAGGCCAGACCGAAACGTATCCTCTGCCCTCTTCGGGCTCGCCTCTTCTCGCCTCATCTCGCCTCGTCCCGCCTCTTCTCGCCTCCTCTCGTCTTCGCGCTGGATCGTTTGCACGCGCGCGTTTTCCTCGGGAAACCTCGTAGACATTTAACCGTGCACGTACTTACACACGCCGCGCCTTTCCGCACCGCGCCGCGCCGCACCGCACCTTTCCGCGCCGCGCCGCGCCGTCTGGAAACGAAGAGAGGACCTCCACACGCGTTCTACGTTGAAACGAACGACAGCCTGGAAGTCAACCCTGATCTCTCGGTTGGCACAATCTCCGTCGCCTCGCTGCTACGCTTCCTTGAAAACGCTCGTCGCCACGGATCTGATTACTCCTCCACGAAAAATACCGGCGCACCGACGCCTGCGAGATGGAACACGCTCCGCGCCGCTTGAAACCGACGTGATTTTGCGGACGTCGCACGTCGCACGTCGTCGTCGCCGTCGCCTCCTAATTCGCAACAATGTTTTCGCACTCCTAAATAAATCTATCTGCTCTTTCGACGAGAGGTTTACGGAACCCGTCGATATAACGGCGACAAATGACACTAATTTTTTAACTCACGATTCTGCGGATTTTAAGCGTACATTTACGAGTTATTTTTTCAGTGTGGCTTTTGCAATGCTGTTTATATATAAATTATATAATATTATATGTGAAATATTGTTGTATATGATATTATAATATTATATATTATATATTGTAATAATATATATAATATCTTATAATAATATATATACTATTATATAATATTGTCACTTTTTAAACTATTAGACTAATTGTGAGACTATATTATAATATTATATATAATATATTGTAATATTATGCATATAATACATTGTAATAATATACATAATATTTTATAATAATATATTTGTATATACTATTATATAATATTGTTACTTTTATAAACTAATAGAGAACAGCTGCTTCTATTAATCTGTGAATCTAGTGTCAACAAGTTGCGTGTTGTAAATCCTGAAAATTTGTTTCTGGAAATATGTATTTCGCTTTCTCGTTTTTCATAGAATTGTTAGAGCCGCGTAGACGGGGGAGAACAACCCTTCGTGATTAATAATGCGTTAAAACATAAGTTAAACGTAAGTTTGAACTTGGGGAACGAGAGTGACGTTTATGGGAATGATAATAAATGGCCTTCTTTTAAACACTACACAACACCCGCGTCATATTCCACAAGTTTCAAAGTAGCTTTTAGGTTAATTATACTTGTACTACTTGTTATTCTCACCTGGCGGTGACTTACTAACACGCTGAACGCCGCGTGAAATTCGCAAAACTTTTCATTCATGCACCGCCACGATTCAAAGATTTATCATTTATAACGTAGATTTGTGTTCTATAATATTTTAAAATATTCCGTAACTTTCTATAATATTTTTAAATATTTTTAAATATTCTATAACATTCTATAATATTTTATAATATTCTATAACATTCTATAACATTTCTAAATATTCTATAACATTCTATACTATTTTATAATATTCTATAACTTTCTATAATATTTTAAAATATTCTGTAACATTCTATAATATTTTAAAATATTCTATAACATTCTATAATATTTCTAAATATTCTATAACATTCTATACTATTTTATAATATTCTATAACGTTCTATAATATTTTATAATATTCTACAACATTCTATAATATTTTATTCACAATATCCTTTTCTCAAATTTCACCGAACAATTAGAATTTGTTTGAACCGATAAAAGGGGTGGGGGTGGTTTATTAAACAACGTCCGAACAAGATTTGCCTCAAATTGCAATCACTTGAAATCTCAAAAAAAAAGAAAGAAGAAAATAGAAACTCACATTTCGTAACTTCCAACAAAATTGAAGTAATTCCGTCGAAGTTTAAAAAAGTCATACCCTTCGGAAAAAAGTTGTTCCATTTTAGAAGGTGCTCGGATACTTTCCCGAGCCAGCGTGTGTCCGAGGAACATTTTCGAAAATCCTGTGATACCTCGATCAGTTCGGTCAGGGTTAGGTTCTGGAAAAACCAGGAAGCGAAACTAGCGTCGCACGTGTCCTGTCGACGAGCCACCCTGCTGATTAGACGCGTCGCGCGGGTTACTTGTCAGTGGTTGATGAATTATTGTGTGTTATGGGGAAACTTGTATGGAATTTTGTATCGCGTCGGCGACAGCCTCGAGTTAGGTGTTCTGTTGAAATTGACCCCGTCTACCTAACGTTCAGGAGGACTTAGGGGTAGCTTCGTTTCTGGCAACCCAAAAAAGGGAAGTAATTTCGATAATTTTTTACGGCAATATATTAAACACGAAATCTGGTTAATGGTTTTCATTCTATGTGTTTTGAAGAATAGATTTTATTGAAAAGGGTGGAACGTTGGAAGAATCCTGAAGTATCGTTTAACCCCTTACCGTGCCATTTTTTTTCAGTTGCGATGATTAGAACTGTTTTTGTAATATTCATAATAATATAATAATATAATAATGTAATAAAATAATAGTATAATAATATAATAACATAATAATGTAATAAAATAATAGCATGAAAATATGATAATATAATAATGTAATAAAATAATAGTATAATAATATGATATTATAATAATGCAATAAAATAGTAGTATAAAAATATGATAATATAATAATGTAATAAAATAATAGTATAATAATATGATAATATAATAATGTAATAAAATAATAGTATAATAATATAACAATGTACTAATATAATAATATTTCAATTTATATTTTATTGTGTGTTTGCATCAACTTAAACGATTAAATATTGGCAACAAAAGAATAACAATAAAATTTAGGTTAGAAAAATTCTAATTTCTACCCTTAACACTAAACCAACCACCGCCGTTAAAACATCCGGTTTCACATTTTTTGACTTCATAATTATTGAAGTGATAAAGCTGCTTCCATTAAAAATTCTTCTCAATATATCTTTTTCATCTGATACACGGTGCTATAAAAATTGCAAAAAATTCGAATAAACTCTATCATCCAATTCTCATAAGACAACGCGTGTCAATCGCACATAGACCTACATATTGGTTCAGTGTCAAGTATCCCGAAGCTGTCGACTCGACATATTCCCGAAGAATGCGCGCGCGCGCGCGGCTCCAGCTGCCAGGAAATCGTACAGATTAAGTTAAACGCGATCCTCCGGGCCCGGATGATGGGTTTTCCGTGGGATAGCTTCTCCCCCGGATAATCAGAGATCGTAAAGTTCTCGAATCCCGTCTTGTCGACAACTTTCCGCCGCGACTTCCGTCGTTCACCGGCGTCGGACGGCCGTCGCCGAGTCTGCAGCGGCCGCGCGATCGTTCCGCGGCCGAGGAACTCGACTTCGCTAATTTTATTAACAGGCGAGCGAACACCGGTCACCCTCCCTTCCCGCCTTCGTCTGGGGGATGATGCTCGATGTTTCATCGCGCGGGATACACGGCCGCCGCGACGCCTTTTCGCGCTCGTGTGTCAGCGACGACACCCTATATACACACCATCGGCCGTCCAATCTACCTTCGCCGGGCTGACTCTCGCCGTACCTTCCGGCCCGCCATTACAGGAAAGCCTTTATTAAGTCTTCAACTTCGCGTAACACGTGCCCGTCCATCACCCAGTGATCTCGTTCGCATCGATCGCTCTCTCTCCTCGTTTCTTACAGCGGATCGAAAAAGTATTTTCAGGCCGGACTCGGCTCGCGAGTGCAGCGTCGTGAATAATTTCGAATACGGTAGCAGCTACCGCCGCTAATTTCGTATACTTCGCCGGAAAGTTTCGCGGCATTAGAATATAATTATTGGACCGCGGGGCTTTATGCGCTTGCAGTGAAAATGGCTCGGTGAGATTTCAAGCGATGCAGATATTCGAAGAATTCGAGGAGATCCGAGGGTTATTTTGAATTTATTGAAATTGTTTGAGAGGGAAGGAAGTCTTTATTTGACTTATTCTTATTGATATTCGTGGAGATAAGTTTTATTTTACGGAGAGATCCGCTGTTTAATAGTTATACAAACGATATATATTGTTATTTTGCAAAGGAACACAAAAGTCAGGGTTGTAATCAGGGTTGTAAACATAAGTGGACAACTTGGGAAGAGGAGATACGACTATTTATAGTTATTTATATTCATTTATAGTTACCGATTGTCAATAACTGCAGGTTTTGTCAAAATTGTACAAGCGAGAAGTGCGGGATTCCTGAGACCATTTGAAGCAACTTCTTCCTCAGCGAAAATGCGATCCGCGGCTTCGTTCACGAGTTATTAACGAAAAACACTGACCAATGAGAGACCGCGGACGGTCGGCGCTCCGTCCTTGCGGCCAATGCCGCGTCGCGCCGGCCGTCTGACGCAGCAACAGTGCTCGCGAGGGCGGAGCGCCAGCCGTCCGCGATCAGTGGTCAGTGTTTTTCGTTAATAACTCGTAAACGAAGCCTCGGAGAACATTTCTGTAAAGGAAAAAGTTACTCCAAATAACCCCAGGAACTCATTTCTCTCTCGTACAATAATTCCAGGACTCTATATAGAAACAAGCCGCTCGATTAATCGTACTGCGTCAATTAAGAAGAATTCACTGTAATCCAAACTAAGAAGCGATCGTGTCTCTGCGTCGCGCGAGCAATCGGCTCCGTCGTCGACGAATCAGTGGCTCGCATTCCGTCCGGCCGGGCCGTTCCAAATAATTAATCGCGAGGGTACAGCGTGGGGAACGACGAATCACGCTCATAACGAGAAAATCCTGGGAGCCCGGCGACGTAAAAGACGAGGGCGCCGTGCCGGGGTGAAATTGTAATGGGGCGACGGTACGGGGCCAAGAGGCGCGTCGCCGTCGTCGTCGTCGTCGTCTACCGCAGAAATTACAGAAACTTTACGAGCGAAGTAGGATTAATGCCGCTTATCTCGTTAAAATTCCGTGGAAAGCGCTCCACGGAATTGTATCCCGGGGCCATCGGCGCGATGTACGTCCGACTTGTATCCGACGGTTGCATTCGGGGGGAGCCGGACCCGCGACGAGAACGGGGAACACGTTCGCCCTTGATTATTCGCCACCCTTCCCTCTCTCTCCGTTTTATCCATCGCGTTCCCCCCACCTGCCGGTCGGCCGGCCGGTCGAGCAACCATCGCTAGGAAAGCCTTTATTAAGTCTTCAACTTTGTGGGACGCGTGCCCGTCCATCATCGCGGAATTGAGTTCCCGTGCAAGCTTCGCCGGGCCAGCACCAACGGATCGCCGATTTTCTGGCTGAATGTAATTAGAAATCCGACCGATGCAAAATCCTGCTGCTCTGCCCATTCGTCAGACATCGGCGCCGCCGTTCTTACACGACGCCGTTCTACCGACCCGTCCGACGGAGCCGACGGAGGAAACGCCAATTTAACACGTTCGCTACCGGCGTTTATATATATATACATACTAATACCAGTGCACGCGCGGTTTGTGTAGGTTCGAAAGGGTTCGAATCGTAGTGGCGCGAGTCGGATTTTCCTTATCGCGAGGAACTGGGAGTGGTATTGTTTAGGTGAATTTTTACGTGAATTGTTTCGAGACCAAACTTATTGTAATTTATAGTGGACAGTTTAGTTGATTCGTGGGAATTCTTTTTGTAATTGTAGCAGATGATTGTAGCGATGATTGATAGCGTGTTCTGCATAGAGTAAAGAATGCAGCGTACGATTTTCTCGATTTGACAATTAGTTGATCTATTATCTGCCAATTCCCCATTTTTTGGGGTGACCTTCTCAAACTTTTTTCTTTGCAAAGCTGCAACTTCTAAGTAAAAGTATCCCTGACAAATTTTGATTCGAATAGACTCTTCGATTCGTAAGCACTCGTACACAAAAATTCTCGCAAATGCACTCCGAAAATATTCGACGCTTCGTTCACGCCGAATTGTCGTTATCCGGACAGATTTTCATCGGATTGTACGTTCGTTCGGCAACGTCGACTAAAATATTCGTTAATCCTCGTCTCTTATTCGTCGTCCGAATCGAGTTTCGCGGAGCAATCTGATACGCGGGGGGAGGGGGGAAGCAAAGTTCCCTGCAGCGACCAGGCACAGCTCGAGGTGTTTATCGGCCAAGAAGACGAGCCTGCAATAACGCGGCACGCTGAAAAATGCGAGCGCTTGTCGAGCGGCGGTGATCCCCGACGCTCTCCTGTATTTCCGTGATTGCCGGGATGAACGCGTGACGATGCGAACCGGCGCGATGCGACACGACGCGGCGTACCCGGCAATTCCGGGAATGATTTCTCTCGTCCCGCGTTCCCAAGCGAGCGTGCGGAATTCGATTCCGTGCCGTCGGCACGGTGTGTTCGATGAGCTTCATCGTCGGCCCATGATTCCCGCGTGCGCGCGCGCGCTTCTTTTTTCTTCTTTTTTCCGTCCGGTTCTTTTTCTCGTCGCCGCGGCGTTTACGCGCGCAAGGCGCATGCAAAATGCAGGCGGAAACGCCGGGGAGACGTGTTTCGACGTTTCGAAACGCGTCGAAACGGTTCGGAACGAAGCGGCGCGGCGCGGCGCGTCGCTCTCTGTTTTCCCGGGCGAATCGAATAAACATCCGTCCAATAACCCGTTCGTATATTTTCGGAGGCAAATCGGTCGTCGCCGAGCGGCCGGGACGTCACGAATCGTTGTGACGAGAGATCATCGGGGATTAGCAGCTTATTAATCTGTCACGGATCGTCCGGCGAGATGCACTCGTCGATCGATTATTCTCTCTCTCTCTCTCTCCCTCTCTCTCTCGTTCTCTCTCTCTCTCGTTCTCTCTCTTTCTCTCTCTCTCTCTCTCTCTCTCTCTCTCTCTCTCTCTTTGATTTGCGCTCGCGAGGCCCGCCGAGTGGTATCGCCGATTGTCACCGGTTTTATCGCGAATTCGAAACGAAAACCGCGGACACGGCGATTTGCTTTATTGTCCCGGGACTGGTGCGCGACGTTCGTGTTCCGCGAGAAACAATAACGTGTCCCCGCGCAACATTAACATTTCCCGTTATCGATAATCGTCGTTTATTACGGAAACAATTTTCATAGGTGATTACGGTAAATTCTCCCGAATTGACGCTCAGATCCTACACAAAAGTGGACAATTTCGGAAAAAGAGATTTGAGAATTCGATCCTTGCGGTTTGATTTTATAGTTACCGATTAAAAACGACAAAAAAATGAACTATAAAAATGAGCCGCGAGGCTCGAATAATCGTATCTCCTCTACCCAATTTCTCCACTCTTGTTGCTCTTCGGTATTCCAAAATTTAGGTTAATTACTATTAGGTTATTTTTATTAGGTTATCTTTGCTTAGATATTTTTTATTGAATCATGGTAAACAGATAACGTCGCGGAATGCGATAAAAAATTGCGTTTAAGGGCAGCGCCGTGTTGGAGCGGCGAAGCGCGTCGCGGAGAAGAATCGCGCGGCCCGTTTGCAAACGTTCGATCGGTTAATGGTAACTGCGGAACGTCGATCAATAAGGGAAAGCGTACCGGAACCGCCATTAGAATAATCGTGACCATCGGCCTTAAATTTCAAGCCAGACGAGAACGAACTCTCCCGTAAAGTCTACTTTACGAAGTAGCAAAAGTCAGCGGGTCTCGTTTTTCCGTCCCCCCTTTCCTCTTCGCTCTCTCCTCTCGTCGGTCCCTTTCTTCCGCTCTCTGTGCTCGCGGCAAAAGTTTCGCGCTCGCGTGCTCGACCTAGACCACTAAAAGAGACGAATCGGAGACGAGCGCGGTCAGAAAGAGATTGGAGAAATAGGATGAAAGCGGAGAGAAGCCGGGAATCATAGGAATACGATTCTCCGTTGCTTATTGGTCCTGGCGATGCAAAGGCGTCTCGAAGACAAACCACGTTTTCTTAATTTCGTGGACATGATTATATACAGGGTGTTCCCTTGAGTCTTGCGCACTTCCGTTCGTTCGACAGAAAATGTTTCGAGCGAAAGTGCATGGATTAAGTTCCACGTGTTGCATAATTACGTTAAAGCTCGGAGAGGAATCATTCCTGAGGTCATTTGAAGCAACTTTTTCTTTAGCGAAAATGTTCTACGAGGCTTCGTTTACGAGTTATTAACGAAAAACAGTGACCAATGAGAGGCGCGCTCGGCTGGCGCTCGGCTGCCCAGCCAACGAGCGCTCGAGGTCCAGTTCCGCTCATTGGCTCGGATGCTCCGCGACCACGCCTCGCGTCAGCCGAGCTCGCCTCTCATTGATCACAGTTTTTCGTCAATAACTCGTAAATGAAGCCTCGCAGAACATTTTTGTAAAGGAAAAAGTTACTCCAAATGACCTCAGGTACCCTTTACTTCCCACTGTTATCATAATCATGGAACACCCTGTATCATCTACTTGATATTCTCTAATACATAATACTATCTATATAATAAAATAAGAAATTTTAAAATATTCTTAATTCCTCGATAAAAGAATCTAAATAATCAAAACGAATCTAATTATCGTAGAATTGACGCAACGATGATTTTGCGTAACGAAACGGAGAAACCGTCGTTGCGACGAAAGTCGTTGAAAGGGGGGCCGCGAGAACGGAGGGAAGAGGAGAACAGAAGTGGAAGGGAACAGATGAAGAAGATAACGCGGCGAAGTTTCGTCAAAGTTGTTCCTTCCGCCCCGCGTTCCCTGACACCGGCGTAAACCGGGCTTGGGAAACGACAGGAGGGGGATACTTTATTCACAAGAGTCATATGAGAACTGGCGATACTATACGAGCCGGCTTTATTATTTAGTTGCTGATCTCTTTATGCGGAAGTGACGAGCCGTTCGCTGACAGAGTGCCGAGCGCCCGCGCGCGTCCGCGCCTACTTTGCCCGGCCGTCCACGCTCGAATGAATTCGATTCGTGTCAATGTTTGCGCCTGATCAAGATCAGGTTCGATCTGTTTCCTGATTGGACAGGAATTCGTGCGCCCCCCGCGTCTTTCACCCGGGACAAACATGATTGATGAAACGCGAACACAAATATGAATTTCTTTGATGAGCTCCTCTATTCGTGCGTGCTCGATGTTTAAATAAATAAATTGTTATCGATCGGTTTATATTGCTAAGTAATATTTGGTGTAATATGAACTGTGGAATTGACAGTTTTATTACAACTAAAATGCCGTTGGTAATTTGTGATCAACTTTCTGTTTATAATTAATTATTGTATAGCTTTGTTTAAAGATATTTATTGTTTTAAATCTTGGAGTACGCTTCAGCGAAATTGATAATTTTATTTAAATATACAGTTGCGAGAATCCGCTTTGCCTTTTAGTGTACAGGAATTAACCCTAGAACTACCCCCTTCTATTTTTCGGCGTAAGTAATATTGTGGGGATGAGCTGAAATAAAATGTTGACAATTAAAATATTACTTATTATTTTTTAAATATAGTGAAACATGTATTTTATATTTATATTATTATATATTAAATATATTATAATTATTATATATATTACATATATTAATATTATATATTACATATATTAATATTATATTAAATATATTATTACTATATATTAAATATATTATTATTAAATATTACATACATTATACATACTATTAGAATTATATTCTATATATTTTAGGTTACATAATATGTAATCTGAACGTTTTACCATTTATTGCCACGTTCGCGGACAAATCAAGGGGGTGGTTCTAGAGTGACGAGCGACAATTTCCATAGCCGTTTCGATTACAAATGTATAACCGAACCGCGAGAACTCTCTCATTGAAGTTCGGATCGTCGCGGGATGTTACGGAAACGAAGGAGCCAAACGACAATCGATATCTGTTACGGTTTCGTTAATTAGAACGAAGACGCCACGGTTTTGGTCGTATCTTTTAGTTCGACAGCGTTACATCGGCGCCGCCGGAAGTTCTTGTTACGTCGCCGGTGCCGTAGCAGTTGCTAACGAAGTCAAACAGCAATTCGTGTCGGCACTGCGACAAATTAATGGCAAAGTAAAATGGCGGTGTTGACAGGAAGCGGAACGCCAAGAGGGAGAGAGTTCCTCCTTTTCTACGAAGACTCTACGGGCTGCTGTTGCAGGTGATTCGCAGTCACGGTCGCGAAGCACAAACTACACGAAAAACCTTTGAATACCGGGGAAACTGCCTTGGAGAACTCGCGGGCGCTCTGTTATTTGTCAGAAAGACTATCCGCTTTAGCCCGGCTCCGCGGCGAGAACGGCTCGCAGAACCTGAAATTAACGATTCAAGGAGATTGAAGTTTACTTTTTGCTCGCCGGGTTTCGCTCGCCGGGCCCCTCCTCCTCCCATTGTTGCACGAGCATTATTGTGCGGCCGAACAATGGCGTGTTTTGTACAGCAAAAGTTATGTTACATTTCGAAGAAGCCAAATTGTTTACCGAAATTATACAGTGATTTAAGGAATCCGGATTGAGAAGATAACGCTGGAGCCGTAGCGTTCAGTAGAGATAATTTAATGTAATAAGTATAGTGTACAGAGTGTCCCGAAAATGTCTCGCAATCTGGAAATGGGGGATTCCTCGGGTCATTTGAAGCAACTTTTTCCTTAGCGAAAATGCGATCCGCGGCTTCGTTTACGAGTTATTAGCAGAAAACGGTGACCAATGAGACGCGAGATCAGCTGGCGCGAGGCGCGGCCGTGAGGCGGCTGAGCCAACGAGCGCAACTGGGCGTCGACCGCTCGTTGGCTCGGTCGCCTAGCGTCAGCCGAGCCCGCCTCCCATTGGCCGGTGTTTTTCGTGAATAACTCGCAAACAAAGCCGCGGATTGAATTTTCGCAAAGGAAAAAGTTACTTCAAATGACCTCAGAAACCTTTCATTTCCGGATTGAGAGACATTTTTTGGAAACCCTGTTCATTACACGCACGTGTAACCGTACAATTGTAATCCCAGAAATGGTCGCTAATTGCTGTTAAGCAGCTGCGATATTAAATAAATAGAAGAAAAAACAATCTGTTTCTTCCGAAAAGGAGCAACCGGGACTGAACGAAATAAACATTCGAGAGGAGAATAGTTCTTTTGGGCGAGGTTGAAGCGTATTTGATCCGCAGACGTAACAGATTGGAAATCGATAGGACACCCTTCAATTTTACTGATATTTTTATCGAGACGGGTATTCATTCGCCATTGATCGTCGCCGCGTCTTTCTCCGTCCACGGTTCACCGAGAGACCATGCGCGATGCTCTACTACCAGAAACTTCCTGTTACATAACGATACGTTCTTTTTTTCCCCCGTCTTCTTCGATTACGAGGAGGTCGTGGAATCGATCTTCGCTCGGCGACGTTTATATAACTGTTACGGAAGTGCACGGATACGTTACAGCCAACAATTGAATGAACTTATGCTCGCGAGACTGTGGCCTTTTTCTATGGAAGTTACAGGCGTCGACGCGAACTCTTACAATGTATCGCAGGTCGATCGTTTGTCTCGGTTATCACCGATGATTTAATTATTATCATTTTTACCGCGCGGGACGCAACTGTCTTCTGTCTACGATTATGCTGTTATTGAAATGTTTTTCTTTATTATTTACGTTCAGACATGTATCTAGAGAAATGCTAAATTTAAATATACTTTATGCAAATTTATACAAACTTCTTTGTTTAATTGTATAAATTGTGGCATTTTTTTTTTATTAACGCTGCAAGGAATTTTATATTTTACTAATAGAAAATACAGTGATCTTTTGCTTAGCGATTGCCAGCTTGCGACTAATTATTTATCACCGGCCAATCGATGAAATATTTTTTCGCTAAATATAATTTACACAAATTTATACAAACTTCTTCATTTAACTGAATAAATTGCGGCATTTCTTTCATTAACGCTGCAAGGAATTTTATATTTTACTAATAGAAAATATAGCGATCTTTTGCTTAGCGATTGCCAGCTTGCGACTAATTGTTTATCGCCGGTCAATCGATGAAATATTTTTTACTATTTTGAAATAATCTCTAGCTATTTTTTGGGTCGCACAGCTGGCTCGTCAAGCTTCCGCCAATGTTATGTTCAAAATCGTAAGATTTCGTAAAAGATTTTCCAAGAAAAATTCACCGTGTCCCCGGCATCCCGATAATTACAAATGAAAAATCTTCGGGGCCGGTGGTGTTCCAGCGTGAAATAAATCAGCACGGAACTGCATGAATTTCCGCTATCTAAGAAGACGTGGGCCGTGACTATTCAGAGCCGCTCTTCGCGCGGGCTTTTCTCTCTCAGTTTCGGGGGAGAAATTGGAGACCGCGAAGTCAGACAAACGATTCGGTAACCCTCCGGCCAACGGGCGAAACTTTCTAATTCTCAGTCTTTCCACTCGCTCGGTTTTATTATTCCCCGAAAACGGCGGCCTCGTCGGGGGACCGCATTTAGAATTCTCCTCGGAACTTCGTGGCCGGAGACTTTCGCCTCGTTCGATTCCCGAAAGCCCGACCCCGAACAGCCTCGAATTTCATCGCGAAACGTATCCGGCCGGTACCATTTGCCTCGCTCCATTCACGGGAACGTCGATTTAATCGAAGTTCGAGCAGCATGCGGCAGCCGGAAATAAAAATTGGGCGCACGACGACGACGATGGTCGTCGTGGCGTCGTCGAGAAAACGCAGGGCGCACAGACGGCGCGTTTGCGGCTGCCAGTAAAAACCCCGTCGCACGCTGTCATTTCGAATCTTCGATCTACTCGAACAAAAGTCATTCGCCCGGAAATCATAAAATGTTCTCGCTTTTATTGCGAGCCGACGGCGAAGATCCGCGGCAACTGGACGCGACGTCTGTCAATTAATTTCGCAAAGTTCAACCCTCTTGCACGGCTCGTGCGATTTTCGAGCCGTTCGCGGTATTTCCTCCGATTAAAATAATTTTCATTCGCGTGTAATAAATGGATCGATCTTCCATGCAAAATACAAATTGTTTGCATTCGTCGCTGAAAAAAAGAAATAGGAAAATATTGAATATTTATTTATCCGTAGGATGGATAAATTCCACGTCATTTTTACACAAATATTGAAAGAATATAGAAACTGTTAGCTACTGTTCGCGCTTCTAACCCTCTTGGCACTCTTTTTAATTATTACTTTGTTTGCATCTGTCGCAAAAAAAAAAAATAGGAAAATGTCCGTTCCATAGGATGAATAAACTCGGCGACATTTTTACACAAATATTGAAACAATATAGAAATTGTTAGCTACTGTTCGCGCTTCTAACCCTCTTCGCACTCTTTTTAATTATTATTTTCCTCCGTACTGCAATATAATCGCGTAAAATACATAAATAAAATCGCAAAATCTTTTATTTATCGGTTCCCATAAAATATCCAGGCAGAACAATGATCTTCCTTCCGACTAAACTCAGTATAACAAAGTCTCAATGTTCGCAAAATCTGTTGCCAGTCCGAAAGGGTTAAATTAAATATTACTACCGCGCGGAGGATCGGCCAATGGACGCGCGTCAAATCCCCAAAGCCGAACGAGAGCCTTCGCACGTGCACGTTCTCGGATCGCCGAACATTTTAGATGCCGTCGGACGTTTCAGACGAGCACATCGATTGGTTCTCCTATCGGGCGAGCCATCTCGGGAAATTTAAACAGCGCGGCTGCAATCTCACCGGCATCCAGAGCCGCCCCCGCACACGCGAATATCAGGCGAACGGTGCGTAGCACAAAGGACTCCCGGAGCCAGCTCCTTGTTCAAAGGGCGAATCTCGGCGCACGAGAGACGAAACCAGCCTCGCGAACAAACTGAATATTTAGTCCGGCAGCCACTTAACTGCGATCGATTTAATTAAGCTACCGCCCCGGCCACCCCCGCTCGGCCCGCCGCCGCCGCCCCGGTGACCGGCGTTCCCGTTCCGGGTCTCCTATGCACGGGCACGGCCGTGTGCACAAGGAAAAAGTTGCCTGTTGTCGGCCAACACTGTACCGGAGCGGACGAATATGAGAAAAGTCGGGCGTGCTTCAAAGTTGCATTTGGAAAGCGCGCGCGGCGCGGCGCGGCGCGGACTCGCGTGACCCGAATAGACCCGCCGCTCCATTCCGCTCGCGGACCGGAGCACTTTCGCCACGGACCATTCTTTCGGGGAACGATGAAAAGCGGGGCGTCAACCGGCGGAAAGCCTGATTGAAATAAATGGCGGTGGCCGGCACTCGCGAACGCTATTTCCGGTTAGAGGCGGAGCCGCAGCAACCGTGTCGCGAGTCCACGGCCCACGGCCGGACGACGTTTCTGACGGCGGATTTTTATTACGGTCGCGGCGGTATTGCTCGGATTATTTTCAGAAATCCGAAGACGCGACCCACGTGGCGCGGCGAACGACGACGCACAACTTAAATAATAATAACTGTAACTGTTTGTCGACGTAAGCGCGGCGACGAGTCGCTGCGACGCTACAACTTCTCTTGGAGAGTAACGACGACGACGACGACGACGATGTACGACTTTGCACGCTCGCGGCTTTGGTCTGGGTGCTCTGACTTTCTGTTCCAATCTTCCACTCTTCAAATTTTATTCTTCGTTTCTTCTTTCTCTTCGTTTTCTTGCTTCTTTCTCTTTTTCTCTCTGACTCTTTCTTTCTTTCTTGAATACGCTTTGCCTCGGTTTATCTTGCTCGCTGCTTCAGTTCTACTGATTTTTCTCTCTCTTCTCTTCTCTCTTCTCTCTCTCTTTCTTTCTTTTTTGAATACACTTTGCCTCCAGTCTCTTCCTCTCCAAATTGTCCATTTTTGCCGAAGAAGAAAGGAAGGGTTTACAAGCTGAAGGAGAATTTGGGCGAATTTACTGCACTGTGTTTCACGTCCACGGTTCATTGAATGTACATAGCGTACAGGATTTACGTATTTCTCGGAAAAAAGAAACATCGTGGAAATCTCACGGTCCAGTCGATTTTACGAGTTCGAAATAGAATCGCGTCGACGACTGCAAGAACGGCGACGACTCTCGGCGACGAGCACGGAGCTTCGACCCGCGCCGCGCGTTACGTTCGAGAACAGCGGCTGTGTGCGAAAGAATTCTTTTTTTCATTTATAATTCAACGTTCCCCGGGTCGGCCGAGCGTGCCGATAGCGCGCACGCGAGCCGCAATTTCTTACGTGCCCGCAAAAACCCGCCGAGAACCTGCACATTAGCCGAAAGAAATAAGGGTGGCCGTCGCTTTACGATCCGGCGGGGTGCGCGCGCGCACGCACCGCGGAAACGAGGCCCCGGGAAAATGATGCCCTTTTGTAAACACCGGTGGTAGGGTTGAGACGATACTTAGGTAACAAGAACGTATACATGGTGTCCCAAGAATGTCTCGCAATCCGGAAGTAAGGGATTCCTGAGGTCATTTGAAGTAACTTTTTCCTTAGCGAAAATGCGATCCGCGGTTTCGTTTGCGAGTTATCGGCGAAAAACACTGACCAATCGGAGAGCCTGTGTGGGCGGCGCTTCGGCCTGCGGCCAATGCAGCGTCGCGGCGGCCGTCTGACGCAGCGACAGCGGTCGCGAGGGCGGGGCGTCAGGGTTTTTCGTGAATAACTCGTGAACGACGCCTCGGAGGAAATTTATGTAAAGGAAAAAGTTACCTCAATTGACCGCAGGAACCTCCCATTTTCGAATTGGGAGACACTTTTGGGACACCCTGTACCTAACTCATGGGATAGATAATGTATGTATAATATATTTGTTTTGACACGCGAGAGTTTCAATGATCGTTCGATCATTTAATAATTTAATACGCCGCCAAATACACCGACTGAATCTTTTTAAATTCGTAACGGATTCGCATGAACGCAAAGTGAACGATTAAACGCATAATGTACTCGCAAGTAAAGCATTTAAACAATTTAAAAATATGTCATTACACAAAAAAGAAAATAAATCGAGAAAAAAAATACATGTCCACGTAGTTGCTGCATTTTCGAATGAAATAAGGCAATTTTTGTTCCGCAGAAAAATCCGTAGATATAATTAAGAACATTTCAGTAAAAAAAGGATTAAAAGCATCAACTTTGGTCCGACTAAAACTTCGTTAAAAATACACTAAATGAATATTAACCGTGCAATTACTCAAAACTGTCCGGCGTCCAAGATTAAATTAATTAAAAAACGGTAAAAACACCGACGCGCGAACGGGCAGCACATTAAAAGCACGTTTAAAAAATTGATAAACTTCTAATTGGGCCCGAGTGCGATCGAGCCGATTACCG
The DNA here is from genome assembly GCF_051020955.1 of Megalopta genalis. Taxonomy (NCBI): domain Eukaryota; kingdom Metazoa; phylum Arthropoda; class Insecta; order Hymenoptera; family Halictidae; genus Megalopta; species Megalopta genalis. The sequence goes on from NC_135017.1 coordinate 19,460,695, forward strand.
TGTGCCCTGTTTAACAGCCAGCAGGAGTTTCCGTTAGCGAGCACGATATTTTCCGTGCGGCACCGTGCTCCGTAAAGGCGTATTCAACCGGAAATAGTTCCGCGAGGTCGGCCGCCCCGTTTTTCATTCCTGCGTCGCGTCGCCTCTGTAAACAATGCGACAGGGTCGAACAGACTTCAATAAGCAGATGGCTTCTTGAGTACGTGACTCGCGGATGCGGCTGTCTGGCTCAGCAATTCCGACGGCCATTATGAGCCGAGTCCATGCCCCCCTCGGTTCACCCCCCGCGAGTCGTCTCGCGAGTCGTCCCGCGAGGATTCTCAATGCGCGTCGATCGGTTATTACCAGTCTGCTGCGGGTGTCTTTATGCGTCCGTGTGGCAAATTATATCGGGGGCAACGTATAGGATGCACCGAGACGGCATCCGAATTTTTACCGCGTCGCGATCGGAAATATTCCCAACTTCCTTCCACGGCGTCCTAAATCTCTTGCGTACCCTTCCGGCAAACGACGCCCGACCGTTCCCGACCGTTCCGAATCGAATGACCGCCGCGAATTCGTATCTAGGTTTACTGTCGGAGTTCATAATGACGAGCGGATCGCCGATTTTTATGCGAAACCGATGTCGTCGTTCGCCGCCGGGAAACGGATAGCGTCGTCGCGTCCGATATCTTCGATTCCTCTAATTTGTTCGACGCCGGGCTTTTTTATGCGTTTCATTTACAAGGGAAGTTGAGTCGAGAGATGTTAAGTGGTTCGCGTCCTGTAAAATACGACATTGTAATTGCCGTGGGTGTATGCATTTTATGTTAAATTGCATCGCGTTAGGCTGGACAATTTATTATTAGATAAAACGTGTATCCACAAGAACATTGTTATTGTATTAAATATTGTATTAATAAAATATTGTACTAAATATTGCATTAATAAAATATTGTACTAAATATTGCATTAATAAAATATTGTACTAAATATTGCATTAATAGAATATTGTACTAAATATCGCATTAATAAAATATTGTATTAAATATTGCATTAATAAAATATTGTATTAAATATCGCATTAAAAAGAATATTGTACTAAATATCGCATTAACAAAATATCGTACTAAATATCGCATTAATAAAATATCGTACTAATTATCGCAGTAATAAAATATTGCATTAAACATCGCATTAATAAAATATTGTACTAAATATTGCATTAATAAAATATTGTACTAAATATTGCATTAATAGAATATTGTACTAAATATCACATTAATAAAATATTGTATTAAATATTGCATTAATAAAATATTGTACTAAATATCGCATTAATAAAATATTGTATTAAATATCGCATTAAAAAGAATATTGTACTAAATATCGCATTAACAAAATATCATACTAAATATCGCATTAATAAAATATCGTACTAATTATCGCAGTAATAAAATATTGCATTAAACATCGCATTAATAAAATATTGTACTAAATATTGCATTAACAAAATATCGCATTAACAAAATATCGTACTAAACATCGCATTAACAAAATATCATACTAAATATCGCATTAAAAAAATATTGTATTAAACATTGCATGAAAATATTACCAAATATTGCATTAATATCGTGTCAAATAAAAATTCGTCTATAATAATCGTTATCCAGCACGCAATCGTGTTATTCAACAATAAAAGTAACGAGCTAACCCCTAATAACCTACCCCCGTGGAACGACGATCTCCCGAGGGTGTAGCCGGTTCGCGTAAATTTTTGGTCAACCTTTTCGGTGAACCTTCCTCGGGTAATGCAATCGTTAATTTCACAAAGTGAACGATGTCTCGCAGAATAACTTAATTAAGAGCGTCGGGCGTCGTAGCGACGAGAGAGAGGGTCCGCGCGCTCTCTCTCTCAGGCCGAGCGCGGGGGGTGGGTGTATGTAAAAGCAAAAAGTTAATTAACTCCGGTGATCTTTAGTCGTCAATCTCGGATTTCATCAGACGTTCCGCGCCCTCCTCTGTCCCGCGCTAAGTACTTTCTTGTATAACAAGCTTAACGTTCTGTAAATTGAAGGAACTCGAGGCAAGATCTTTGTGCAGCTCTCTTACTTACCGTTTCGCTGCAGTCGCTGCGTGAAACTAATAATTTAAGCGACGGAATCCTCGTCTCGATTTCCTCGATTGTTGAAATTGTCGAGTTCTTTGCATCGTGCTCATCGATGGACGGTGGATCTTCCTGCGAAATAAAATAATTAAGTATAAGCAATTATAACGAAAACTAACTATAACTACAACAAAATAAAATAACTATAAAATAGCTAGCTTATTTTAATAAGATAAAATAGCTAACTATAAAAAATAGCTAGCTTATTTTAACAAGATAAAATAACGAACTGTAAAATAGCTAGCTTATTTTAACAAGATAAAATAACTAACTATAAAATAGCTAGCTTATTTTAACAAGATAAAATAACTAACTATAAAATAGCTGGCTTATTTTAACAAGATAAAATAACTAACTATAAAATAGCTAGCTTATTTTAAGAAAATAAAATAACTAACTATAAAATAGCTAGCTTATTTTAACAAGGTAAAATAACTAACTATAAAATAGCTAGCTTATTTTAACAAGATAAAATAACTAACTATAAAATAGCTAGCTTATTTTAACAAGATAAAATAACTAACTATAAAATAGCTAGCTTATTTTAAGAAAATAAAATAACTAACTATAAAATAGCTAGCTTATTTTAACAAGATAAAACTAATAAAATGTAACAATAAAATAGCTAACCGTAAGAAAGAGAAGTTTCTATACAAAAATGTATTTATTAATTTAACCCCTGCGCCATTTTCTTCGCAGTTACTGCGATTAGAAATTGTTCGACTGCAACAATTCCTTAGAAGGGACAAAAATATCGATGTTTATCGTGCGCCTAAGTTTACTCGAATGCTTAAATATCGATGGCAAGAGATAAGAATTTCATTTCAACTTTAAAGAACGAATTAACATCGGCGCCTAATAAATTATTACTACAAATTTTCACGACGAGTCGAAAGGGGAAAATCGTGTCAAGGGGTTAATCGTGTCTATGCGTCGATAATGATTCTTTGAAAGCCCTCGTAGGTTCGCGGTTCGCTTACTAATTTTCCTTGGAACTGCATAAAATCGGCGGTCCGCTTATCGCGGGTTCGTTCGAGTTTTCCAGGCAACTTGTTGAAAGTTGCCGCGAAAGGAACGAACCGGCCGACATATCTAGGATACAAGGATCTCTCGGTCGCAGCTCTCGGAGGTTTGTTCCGCTTCGTGTTTCTATATTCGCGGAATCGTTACGCCGTTCGTACACGGCGCGTAGCGTGTTCAAGATCGATCAGCCCGAAGCAGAGCACAGCAGTCGGTCTCGCACACTTTTCCCCTCATTTTCCTGTTTTTACAGCCGAGCTAGGCCGCCACCCTTGTGTACGAACTTTGATCCCGGTTCGCCGTCGTCTCTCTCTCTCTCTCTCTCTTTCTCGCTCTTTCTCTTCCCCCGTTCTCCGACCCTCGACGCTCCAACCCCCGCCGCGCTCACCCCCTAGTCGAATCGGCCCCCGCTCGCCCCGTCGCCGCGCGTCTGTGTCGCGATTTCATCGTGCCACTGGAACACTGTGACCTATCTCACGGAAATCGATACTCAGCCCGAGGATATCGAACTCTAATATCCTCTTCCACGAGCCATAGTCACATCGTTAGCTTTGCCAACGTTGAAACGGTTCATTGTACCGTGAGTTTCGGATATAGCCGATGTAACCACTACGCGCGGGCAGCGGGCTTTTCCAGGAAATAATCGCTCGACTTTTGTCTCCGCCGCGCGCCGCCACCGGATTGAAAATATTATGGGCCGCACCGGTGTCCCCCCTCGTCCCTCTTGTCCCCCCGTGTTCCCCCCTTCGCGAAAGAAAAATCGATGCTTCGGCACGTTGCACCGCGACGCGTCTTCGCAACCGTGATCATCGTCCACGGCGTTCGAGGATCTTCGGGGCTCGATATCGTCCCCCTTTTTTGCGCCGCCCCTGGCTCCGAATGGCTCTCATGTTGTCGCGGATAACGCGGTTAGTTTATTTGTGAGATACAGTAATTGAGTTGGTGTAGAACCGGAGTATAGAATTGGTCGGAATTGAAAGCGGCAGATCCGGGAGTACTAAGTCGCGAATATTAGAATACTAGAAACGCCTCGCGGCCCGAAACTCGTTGACAGGCGAATATTAGGTCGAAATATTAACCCTTTGCGCTCGAGTGGCGACTCTGAGGCACCACTAGAATTTGTTGCATCACGTTTTAAGATAATTTTTATATCGACAGAGTTTAGATTTTTAAAAATTGTTAAGAGTGTAATTGTTGTCTCAAAAGTCAATTTCATGTGCATAAAATGCATTTTGCCGTATAAAATGAAAACACTATAAGTTAAATAAGTCACATTAAAGTCACTTAACCCTTTGAAGACGAGTGGTGACCCTGAGACACTACTAAAATTATTATATCAAATTTTAGGATTATTTTTGTATTATAGAAGTTCAGATTTTAAACGTTACTGAAAGTGTAACTGTTGTATTAATCACGAGATTCAATTTTGTAAGCATAAAATACACTTTGTCGTGTAAAATGGAAGTACTATAATTCAAGAAAATTACTTTAGATTTACTGTTAAACTTGCATCGAGTGCAAAGGGTTAATCGATGACACCGAAACCAGAAAGTGAAACATTGCCATAGGGAAAGTATGTATTGGTTTTGTATTTTCTTAATCTAGGCTTCTTAACTTACCACATAATTTCTCTTATGCGAATCTAGAAATATTCAAAATTGTGATTCATCGAACGCCACGGAGAATGAATGTTTAAAGGAAGTTTATTTATCCAGTTCTGTGCTGCAGGATGCGACAAAAATATCGAATAAAAATAATCTATTTACACTGTCTCAAACGAATCTATAATATTTTTCTGCTATTCCCAAATCGTCCGTTTTCGTTTCCGAGCTGCAGGACAATGCGAGAGAAATTGCTCCGCGCTTATTATCGAGAACGGAAGAGCGACGTTCGTTCCGGTCCGACGCCGCCCAGCAATCGATATACCGTCGCACAAATATGTGGAACGACGGACGGTACGCCGATATGATATTATAAATTATATACGATGTTATAAATTAGTCGGGTAGCGAAACAAATTTTCATACATATAAATTCGCGCGGTGTAAACGGAAATTTGATGTACAGCGAAAGCTAATGGAATATCGCGGGGACACGAGTTCTGGAGATGCTCTGGTGGGCGCGCAGCCCCTACGCCGCGCGAGAGGGTAGCGCGTGAGATGGGTGAGTAAGGGTGCGAAGACCCTTACCTCTCTCGTAATTCCCGGATTCGTTCCGCTTGGCATCTTGATTTCTGCCGCACGTGTGCCTTTATGATACAGAAATTGCTATTAAAGCGCTGAGCACACCGTTTCGGAATTAGGGATGAGTTCTGTTCGCGGCGAGGGAAAAGAGATCCGGCGCACACGACTTCGTAATTTATGGATGAACGAGGAGAAGATGAACGGATATTGCGAAATTTCGCAATATCGAATTACGATTATTGGTTGTTCACTTTTTTTACTTTTCTTTTTCGTCGGTGCTGCAAACCAGATGGTTTTTATTCGGCGAATATATTATTGTTATTATTACCATTATTAATTCTAGTATTACTATTATTATTATTATTATTAATTCTAGTATTACTATTATTATTATTACTATTATTATTATTACTATTATTATTATTACTATTATTAATTCTAGTATTACTATTATTACTATTACTATTACTACTATTATTATTGTTATCATTATTGCTATTACTATTATTATTTAATAAATTATCTACTGCAATTGTCTATTATTATATGAATACTATATTATAGTATATATTAATAGTATACATATATTATATTAAATAACTACTACATATTTTCTACTATTTCATCAATTATCTATTTATTATCATTATTACTATTATTATTAAAATGCAATCCTGCGAACATGATCTTGACTGAAAACAGTAAAATCTATAGAAAGTCTTTACTACAATGAAATTATTATTACAACAAATTCCCTCCGATTGTCTCCGAGCTTGTAATCAAATATGAACAATTTGGGAAGAGCAGACACGATTATTGGAGCGCCTCGTGTCTCGATTTTGCTTCTCTCTCCTCTCATTGGTCAGCGTTTTTCACGAATAATTCCTAAACAAAGCCGCGGCTTGCATTTTCGCCAAGAAAAAATTGACTTGAAACAAACCTCAGGAATCATCCCTTTCTGGACATTAACATAACAATAAGACACCCGATATACGCGAAATAAAAATCGCCAAAATTACTCCAAAAAAAGATACAATTTAAACAATACGAAATAATAATAAAATATACAAAACATATACAATTCGGACGAACGACAGACTGATACGACGGTTCCCGTTCTAATGAATAATTATCCCCTCCCCTGCCCCTCGCGTTCGCGACGTTTCGCGCCGCGTCGTCGATCCGCGACCGTAAAATCCGACCGCGTGAATTATTCACGGGATTCCAGGGATCCGTCTAGAGAGAGAGAGAGAAAGAAAGAGAGAGAGAGAGAGAGAGAGAGAGAAAGAAAGAGAGAGAGAGAGAGAGAGAGAGAGAGAGAGAGAGAGCCTATAAAGCGCGTTGCTATAGCCGCCGGGGTGACTCCGTCGCTAAAATAATCCGGTTGAACCCGGCTATTCATCAGCCTCGCATAGAATGATTTTCTGTTGACCACAAAGGAGCCGCGCGCCGCCGCATGATTATCTGATAAGACGACGATGTACTATATACACCTACGAACGCGTACGACCTCGTTCCGGCGCGAACGCTCTAACCATCGAAAAATGGCCGACACCGGACAGAAAGAAGAAGAAGAAGAAGAAGAAGAAGCCGCCGACAAAGTCGAAGTCGCAGAAAATGTTAGACGCGGATCGTCGTCGCTTACGTCGTCGAAACGGCGCGAACGAAGATGGCGGAGGGTGGAAGAAGAAAGGGGTGGGAAAGTAGAAGGGAAACGCGAGAAACGTTTGCGGAGGAGAGAAAAAAGGAAGGAAGGAAGGAAGAGGGCGGCAGAGGACGTCAGAGGGCGGGGCGGGAGAGAGAGAGGAAAGGTGACGGACCGGAGGGCGGCTTTCGCGGAGCTGGGCCAGTGGGAAAAACCGGAAGCAGCGGGGCGCGGGACCGGGTGGCATCTAAATGGAGATGTCTTGTATGCAGAGTTACTCTGTCAGAACGATAGCAACTGGAAAGCCGTGTCTGCTTCCAGGACTAAAAGACAAAAGTTGCTAAAAGGGAAATCTGTCGGGACTCTCGGTTCCTCGTCGTCGCACCCCCGCCCCCTCTTGCCCCCGCGCCGCCCGGCCTTTATTCTTCGACACGTTTCTCGATCGGAGGAGTTCCAGTCGCCTTCTCCGGCCTCGCCCCGTGGCCTTTGCCTCGTCGCGCGGACAAAAAAACCCCGTTCCGGCTCCGTTCTCGTCTGTGTTCCTCGAGAACGTCCGTCGACGATCTTTCCCTCCGCGCGCGCCGTTTCACCGGGAATACGTCGTCGACGACGACGACGGTGGTGACGTTTTCTTCGATCCTTTCCCTCTCCGGTTTTCCGGTGCTCCTTTTTACGCGACCGTTCCCGGGACGTTCCGATGACGCGGATCCGCGATCGGATGCGTCGCCGTTGCACCAGAAACCGTTCTCCCCGCGGGAAACTTTCCAGCCGTCGCCGAGAGTTCTCGCGTTCCCGAGGCTGTAAGCTGAAATCCGGCGCGTCCTCGCTTGTCGACCTCCGGCTGGCTCCCCGGCTTCTCGAGTGACAACGCGGCCGAAACGGGCGCGGATCCGCGACGCGACGCTCAGAAGAGCCGAGAGCGCGGCACCCCCGGCGTACCACCCTCTGCGTACCCGGCTCCCCCCCGATCCGTCGACCCGAACAACAGACACAATAGGAAACACGGAATTTTTCGACGAATTTCTCGCGGGACACCGTCGTCGAACGGCGACAGCCCCGCGAGTACTTGTCTCTGCGCCGATATTAAAACGCGTTGTTCTTTCAACTTTTTCTGTCAGCTGATCAATCGGCGCTCCGGCGATGCAACAGATAACGCGGGGTGGAAGCTTCGATCAATTCGGTTCTTCGATAATACCACGATTCTGGTTTTTGAGATACGTTTAACGCGGAATTTGCTCGATCTGTGGCGATCTTTGTGTATCGATCATTTATTGTTCGGGTCCGCGGAGATTAACCATTTATGGTCGAAGCGAAATTGACGGAACATTTAGGATAGATCTTCTGATTCATGGTATTTTCATTTTATATAACCTAGTGCATTTTATTATGTATTAACCCTTTGCACTCGAAACCGTTTTAACTATGAATCTAAATTCATTCTTCCGACTTATGGTGTTTTCAGTTTACATGACAAAGTGCATTTTATGCATACAAAGTTTAGTCTTGTGACTCATACAACAATTAGACTTTTAAGTATTTTTTATATCTAAGCTTTTACAATATAAAAATTACCTTGGAACGTGATGTGATAATTTTAGTGGGTCACCACTCGAGTGCAAAGGTTTAAATTGAATATTGTCACTCGTGCAACAGTTATGCCTTTAACAGTTCTCGAAATATAAACAAATTTAATTGATAAAGTTATTTTGAAATGTGACATAACAATTTTTAACGGCGTCTTAGGCTCGCCACTCGAGTGCAAAGGGTTAAATTCGGCAGTTTGATCGACAAGGGTCGCGTGCGTGGTTTTTTATCTATTATAATTATTTTATTTATTATAAAATTACGGAACTTTGAAGAGCAAGTAGGCAGAAATTGGTCAGTTTTATTTATTAAATAGTAAGAAATAATCTTGACACGTGGCACAGCTAATTGTTTCATTAACAAGGGATGTGCGTGGACTTGTATTAACCTTAAAATTATGGAACTTTGCACACAAGTAGGCAGCAAAATTGGTCACCGTTGTTCAAGTGAACGTTCCTTTACGGTTAGGTTGAGTCAGGTCAGGTTACGTCAGGTCAGCAGAACGAGCGTTGATCAACTAATTCGTGGATGCTTTCGCAGTGTCGTTGAATGCAGGCTGCGAATGAAAATCGACGTCGGCGAACTCTCTGGTGTCGACGAAAGCATGGTCGGCGAAGCGATTGTGGATGATTTCAAAGTAACCCACGTATATTGACCCGTGGACAGGTCGAACTTGGGTCCCCGCGATTCCCGCGGATTTCATAGGAGCTTTCGAAGCGTGCGCGCGCGATCGATCCGCGGGAATAACGAAACGCGGCGCCGCGGAGAGAAAGCAACCCTGCCTCCGTTTATCGAAGCCCGCCGCCGGTTCGACGAGCCAATTTTTTTGTTTCGGAATGCTCGATTAACCGACTTGCGGCTTAGACCCCATTATCGGGACTGCTGTCAGGCCGCAGTTCCCCGAACGCGGTAATATCCTGCTGATTGGACAATACTTCGCTCGGCCGGAAATAACCCGGAATCGTGGATGCCGCGCGACGTACGAACTATCGGAGATCAATCGGCGGACGCCCGGTTATTTGAATTTTCTCGTGGCCTTTGTATTTTTTTCTTTCTTTTTTCAACGGGCTTCGTAGCCCGGCAAATTAATTAATTGACGGTGAAATGTGAGCGGACGTCGGAGCGAACAGCGACGCGTCGCGTCCCGTCGCAGCGGATCGCGAAATTGAAGCGGAACCGCGACATTCATTTGATTTGATTCGATAAGTTATAATTAATTTCCTTCGGTTTAAGCAACGCTCGAAAGTCGAACACACCTGGCTGCGAAATCGAGCGGGGTGCACGGCATTTCCAAACGGTATTGTCGGCCGGCGAGCCACAGTTGGACGTTACTCGAATTTTTTATTTGATTCCTATCATTTTATTCTTTATTTTACTTACTATTATTTTATTCTTTATTTTACTTACTATCTCATTCGAACAATCTTTTGACTAAACTTTTTGAATGTCATTTTATTCGGATAATACTTCGAATGAATTCGTCGAATAAAATTTGATTCGAATTGAATAAATTCTATATTGAATAAATTCCACGAATAAAATTTGATTCGAATATTATTCTACGAATGAAATTTGATTCGGATAATATGTCGAATAAAAATTCAACGAATCGAATATGTATTTCGAATAGTATCTCAAATAGATTCTTCGAATACAATTTTATCCGAATAATATGATGTTGATACCTTTCTAAAAAAATTTAATCTTTTTCATTCCGTTATGATATATTTATATATTTATATTTGTATATTTATATATTTATATTTGTATATTTATATATTTATATTTGTATATTTATATATTTATATTTGTATATTTATATATTTATATTTGTATATTTATATATTTATATTTATATATTTATATTTGTATATTTTATATATTTATACATTTATATTTGTATATTTATATATTTATATATTTATATTTGTATATTTATATATTTTCCAGTTTCCAAGAACATCGGACCAGCTATTTCAATATTTATTTATTCCACTCTCTAGAACGCAACGTCGTCGATTATCAATATTTTTAAATTCGTTAAGAGACACAATCCTTAAATACCTGTATTTCAAAATAAATGGACTTATAGACCACTTTCAAAATATAAACGGCTCATATACTTGTTATAAAAACCCTATTGTCAGTTTCGCAAATATGAAACGTTCCTTACAAAGCGAATTTTTTCCAAATTCACTGATTCTTTTCCCCGTTGGACGCGAGCAAAGCTCGATCAGCGACCTACGGCACACAGCGCGTTAAATGTTTTTTCCTCGCGGCGTTCGCCATTCGTTCGCGTGATTCGCGTCGTACGGAACCGCTTATCTTACGGACGCGAGTTCCCAAACAAGAACGGAGCACTTTTCAATTCGAAAAGAGTTTGAAGAATACTTTGTTCGAAAGCGGTTCTTTTGTTGCTGTTTGTGGCCCGGCTTGGGTAACGTAAACGGCGAACGCTGCAGCGAGGAGGCGCCTTTGTCCGGGGACCTCGTACGTTCTCGAAGGCACATTTCACAACGGTCTCGAATTTCTTTCGTTTCGCGAATTTGCTGCCAGCGTTCCGGCGAGCTCTCCGGATACTAATTACTCTCCGTTTCCCGTGTTTGTTTGCCGCTTTATTATGCGTTCATCGTGCACTTTTCATTGTTTCCACCACCCCCGCTGGTCGTCGCGCGCCGTGATTTCGTTTTTCCTTATTTTGCGTCGGCTATTATTCAGGCCAGCTTAATAACAGCTTTTAAGCTGTTCCACTAGTTTCGCGCCGACAATGCAATCTTATTTCGTGTCTTATTCCGTATCGTTAACTCGTCCCGGCGGTTTTAAAACCGGCGTGCGTTGCCCGGTTGAGATCTGCCCTTTGCGCGCACACCTTCGTGTCCCATTGTTCCCGATGAACTTAGCTTCACCCGTGCTCCTTCGTTTTGAATTTCGTTTATTCTCCATGCTGTGTTTGTCGTCGTTTCTTCTTTTTACTCGTTTCAGATTCATTCCTCTGTTCACCTTTCCGCTGTTTTTGCCCTTTGTCGTAGACACCGACGGACGTCGCTACGGTTCATCAAATTAATCTCGCTTCCGGTCTTAGTTCGCAATTTTTTGCTTCATTATTTCCTTATTTCTTCGTCGTTCGTATCGTTTTCACGTTTCGAGCGGAATACTGGATCCTCACGGTTTCGATTCGACGGTGCCGATTTACGAAAATAAATGCCGTAAAAGGGGCCATCGACCGCGATTTCCGTGCCGCGCATGTTCGGCGCTCGTGCATTTTTCATGATCGGCCAAAGGGAACGTGCTTTTTTGTCTTCAAGCTCGATCGGACCGTTCGTTAATTCGCTGACCGCGTTCCATTTTCGAGTTCCGCTCGAAGGATGGATCGGTTTCAGCTGATTTAATTTAGTAAAATTAAACGGCAGAAATCGCTTCGCCGTTGTCTTTTTCTGTACTTTCATTTTGCTTAACTTTTAGTAAACAGTTTTTGTTGTTCGTTTATTCTGCTTGTTTCGAAGTAAAAAAATTGCTTTGTTCTTTTGCTTTGCTGATTCTTTAAGAAAAGAATTCTCTTGTTCTTTTATTCTGCTTACTTTTTAACGAAACGATCTTATCATTCTTTCATTCTGCTTACTTTTTAATGAAACAATTTTTGTGTTCTTTCATTCTGTATATTTTTTCGTGAAACAATTTTTCTATTCCTTTATTCTGCTTATTTTTTCATGAAACAATTTTTCTATTCTTTTATTCTGCTTATTTTTTCATGAAACAATTTTTCTATTCTTTCATTCCGTATATTTTTTAATGAAACAATTTTTCTATTCTTTTATTCTGCTTATTTCTTAATGAAACAGTTTTTCTATTCTTTCATTCCGTATATTTTTTAATGAAACAATTTTTCTATTCTTTCATTCCGTATATTTTTTAATGAAACAATTTTTCTATTCTTTCATTCTGTACATTCTTCAATGAAACAATTTTTCCATTCGTCCATTCTATTTATTTCTTAACAAATCGTACATACAGAATCAAAGTGTAATGTAAAAGTTGACTCCAAACTAACTAATATAATAAAAAAAGTATACAATTAAATTCACGGCCTGCCGAAAGCAGCGTCAACGATTGACAAAGACGTTTCAAACCGTGCGCCACGTGGCCCAGAAAGAAAAGAAAAGAAAAACATTCGTCCCGAGCGTCGAAACGAACTTCCGTCAGCTAAATTCTAGGTAGTTGAACGTTGGATCTGCCGTGGAAAGCAGCCGGGTACCTGTTTATCTGCGGATCTGTCGAGCGGATCCAGCGGCCAGATACGCAGCGAGATCCCTCTTTTCCCAGGGTGCTCGGATCCCAGTTGTTCCACACGGCCGTTCTCGCCTGCCTCATTAAGCAGAGCTTGCTCCGACGACGAGCGTCTCGGGCCCCGAGTAGATAGCCGACGCGATGCGACGACGGTAGACTTTGTCCTCATCGGGGGCGCGGCGTTTCGTCCGCGGTGGTCGCCGTCAGCATCCCCGGAGGCTTCTGGTGCTCCACCCTCCGGCGGCCGATTCGCCAGCGTCGCAATTTTTCGAGTAACATTGCGTGCCTAATTAAATCTGTCACTCTCAGCGAAACGATGCCGCGGAAACTTAGCGTAAGCTCCTTACGCTACGTTTTATTCGGGGAACCTTTTGAATAAATTTTTTGACTACGATTTTGTTCGAATAAATTCTGTGAGTAACATTTTGTTCGAATAATGTGTCGGGTAAATTCTGTGAGTAACGTTTTATTCGAATAATGTGTCGAATAAATTCTGTGAGTAACGTTTTATTCGAATAATGTGACGAATAAATTCTGTGAGTAACGTTTTATTCGAATAATGTGTCGAATAAATTCGGTGAGTAACGTTTTATTCGAATAATGTGTCGGGTAAATTCTGTGAGTAACGTTTTATTCGAATAATGTGTCGAATAAATTCGGTGAGTAACATTTTGTTCGAATAATGTGTCGGTTAAATTCTGTGAGTAACGTTTTATTCGAATAATGTGTCGAATAAATTCTGTGAGTAACATTTTATTCGAATAATATATCGAATAAGATCTATGAATCAAATTTTATTCGAATAATGTGTCGAATAAATTCTGTGAATCAAATTTTATTCGAATAATGTGTCGAATAAATTCTATGAATCAAATTTTATTCGAATATGTATTTCGAACAGTATTTCGAATAGATTCTTCGAATACAATTTTATTCAACGAATATATTGAATAAATTCTTCAAATACAATTTTATTCAACGAATACATCGAATAAATTCTTCGAATACAATTTTATTCAAGAAATACATCGAATAAATTCTTCGAATACAATTTTATTCAACGAATTCATCGAATAATTTCTCCGACTACAATTTTATTCAAGAAATACATCGAATAAACTCTTCGAATACAATTTTACTCAAAAAGTATTTCGCACGACATTTCGAATAAATTTTTGGGATAAAATAGTGCTCGTTCCTCGAGTAAAATATGCCGAATTCAATCGTGGACCGAGCCGGCGGTCGAAAATGATTTTGCTTTCACGTTCGGCAGATTCTTCTCCTATATTCCCTTTTATTGCCTCCTTTCCCGGCCGGACAAAGGGCGCCGGTTTTCTAGATGACAAGGAGAACGAAGCTTGTTAAGGGAACTATGAAGCCTCTTATTTCTGTCTTTGCCAGAGGAAACCCGTCGGTTTTTCATCGTTCGCCGTGCCGCCGCGCCGCGGCGTTGCTCTCGGCGGTTTTTTCTAATTGAAATTGACGTTGGTATTGCGAACCGGGAATATTTTGTTTGCTTCCCACGCGCACAGTTCCCGTGTAAACGCACCGGCGAAGTTGGTTCGTTAACGAGAAAATTCGTGAAATACGTAGCATCGCGCGCGCGCGACCGGAGATATTAAATTCTTGAAAAATTGCTACAGTTAAGGCGCGAGCCGTGTGGTGCGTGTTTCCTCGTTTATTGCTGATTATTCGTCGTTCTTATTCATTTCTTGCTCCCTCTCGACGGGAAGACGTTCGCAATTTATTTCCTCGAGTCGAGCAACCGTTGATAAGTTTACTAGGTTTGTTATCAGATTAACATTCGTGGAACCGTTGATTAAAATATCATTTTTATTCGCTGCGCTCTGTGATTAAATCGATAGAAAAAATCGGGGAAAATCAATACATAAAATTATCGACATTTTTTGTTGCAAAAGGAATGATAGTTTCCGAAGCTTTTTACAGACACGGAACAGTGGATTTGAAATAACAAAAATACGAGATTAAGGGGAGATTTAAAATCACGAAAATATTCGATGAAATTAAAGCAAGTGAAAATATTGCAAAAGAAAATGATCAGCACATGAATAGAATTATCGCGTAAACTTATTCTCTGATATTTTTCAGAATATCTTTGTTGTTTCGTAACACGATCAAACGTACAAATAAATATAAAAATATTGCAACAGTCCCTCAAAATTCATTCAACGTTCAATTGTCTCGCGTGTCGCGTCTACTTATTTTCGTCGCGAACGCGCAAGATCCGCGGTCTGCTTCTTGATTTTTACACGGCTACGTAATTTTTAAGGATCGTACAATCACCGAAGCATTCTTCCGAAGCGATCGTCGCGCGCTACAATGTCCAATTACCGGCCGCGTTTTTGTTGTTTGCCTGTAAAATTGATTCCCGGGCGCAGGCTCGTTTGAGCGAATCAGCGAAATAAAATTACTCGCGCCGGGCACGGAATAAACAGACGGAACGAACAATTTTTCGATACGCACTCTCTCTCTCTCTCTCTCTCTCTCTCTTTCTCTCTGTATATACATACTCGTATAAATATAACGTCCGTTCGAGTGCCTCCTCGCGGCGTTCCGGCGACGCGTGCGGCGCGTAGCGTACAATGTAACCGGCACGTATGTTTTAATTAACTCTCCGAGGTGGACGCGGCTCAAAGGAGCCGGTAATTCTTCCGCGTTACGCGGAGTAATTACAATCGCGGTACACTTTCATTCGTTGGGTCGGGGGGTGGTTTTACTTCGATTACTAGACGCTGCGTTATTTTTGTCTTTAATTTATTTTTTTCTTATTTATTGTTCTTTAATTTATTTTTATTTAATTTTTTTAACGTCGCATCTGCTTAATAGCAATTACTTTAGCAATTTAATTTGGGGATAACATTTCTAGGATTGCATGTAGTATAATATATGTATACAATAATATATAATAATAATATATATGTATACAATAATTTCGCATTACACTTTTTACATTATTTTCTGAATTTAGGCTTCTTAAGTTACCGTATAGGGTGTCGCAAAATTATTATACAAGCGAGAAAATTATTTTAAATGACCTCTGGAACCCTTCGTTTCCCAGAGGTAACGTAATTTTGGGACACCCTGTGTATTAAGGCTGTTTAACGCTAGATTTACGGAGCACAAAAAGACAGCTGCTTTATATCAGCTTATAAAAGTAACAATAAGACATTTATTCTGATTTGTAACAAGCTGATTTTGATTCTGATTTTAACATCTGCCGTAAGTAACATATAAATTGAATAAATAACTCGCAAATGTACCTTCGCGATACGAATAATCGCAAATGAAAAAATTAACGATCCGTCATTATTTTCGCCGACTGCCCCGAGTTTCTAAAAACTCGTAGAAACGAGCCGCGAAGCCCGAAGAATCGCGACTTAGTATTCTCGGATTTGCCGGTTTCGA
Source organism: Megalopta genalis (assembly GCF_051020955.1). Lineage (NCBI taxonomy): Eukaryota > Metazoa > Arthropoda > Insecta > Hymenoptera > Halictidae > Megalopta > Megalopta genalis. The sequence goes on from NC_135017.1 coordinate 19,476,986, forward strand.
TTCCGTGCTCCGAGAATTTCCAGAAAAGAAATTACTGCATCCCCCCGCACTCGAACAATCACCTTACCGCCAAATGGCCGTTCCACCTCGTTCCAAGACGCCCTGCCCGGACACCTATCGAAGGGGTTGTAATCGATACACCGGGTCGAAACAGACTTTCCGGCCGCGGTTGAACGACGTACGGGGCATAGAAACGCGCGACGGGTTTAAACGTCTCTAAATCTCTCGCTCGGCAACCGATCTAACTCCGCGTGCTAATTCTACCAGTTTTTTCTCATACGAGACTGACAACGAACAAAGCCAGGGTGTTGCCAGGGCTGGGATATCGGGTCGGAAAAAAGACCGGGACCTCGGCGAATAGCGTGAAATCACCTGGGCAACAGTCCAGTACCGTAACCCGCGGGGGCGGAGGGGGGAGGGGGGGTTCGATAAATCGATACGGGACGGGCACAGTGGATGGGTGATTCATCGATACCCAACGGTTTCCCAATTTCCATTCGGCACGAGGCGCCCTTTAATCCGACGGTCCTTCCGTCGTCGTTCGAGCCATCGGCCGTGACCTCGAGGCCATTTCAATTCCAGACCGGCGTGCAAATAAATTATCTCGATTCTCTATTTATGCGAGCCATGCGCGCGCGTCCTCCGATGTCGCTCGTCGTCGTCGACGAAAACAGACAAATTGATAAAAGGGTTCTTTTTCTTGTGAATCCCGTAAATCCAGCGTTAATATGAACGCATCAGCGATGCTGGATTGAACCTTTTTCTTTGTAATTGTTTGCCGCGATTCGAAGGCAATTCGGAGGATACGTGACGCGATTCGAAGGTAATTCGGAGACCGCGTGGTTTTTCTTAACCGAGTTGCAGCCAAACAAACCATTTTTTGACGTCTTCCGAGGATTCCGTGGACGTCGTTAACATCGACGTAGCAATATGTAATTACATAGGCGCAGAATTAGCGCAGGGGAATTCGCAGCAACCTGATACATTTGGCATTTCCGGGAGAAATTGCTGTACATTGAAATCGGTGGTTCAATAACAGTATTCGAAGAGCTGTATTTTTTTGAATAGGATCTAACAATCGAATGTATTTCACAATTCCGAAATTGAAACAGTTTTCTAAGTAAATCGAGATCGACCGGTATCCGCGTCTTAAACTATAATAATTAAAAAGACCGGGAAGATATAGTATAATTGCTGCACACATGTGTTTATACGAAACACAGGCTTTCACAGGTTTCAGAACTCGCGAACCTTGGGCGTTATTTTTGAAAATTACAGCCGAGGGGTGGCGGTTTGGGCAAATTACACGGACAGGAAAATAAACAGACAATAGAGCCGAACGGGGCCAGCTCGCAGCCCGCGAGCTGGAAGAGTTCTCCGTCCAAGGGACAATAATCGAAAAAGAAAGCGCTCGGAGTACGTTCGGATACTTGTAATTTGAGAACGGTTGGCTGCTGCAAGGCGATGGATTACAGGCTAAGGGTGCGGAGCTAAGCAAACGAAAACGTGCAGACAGAGTGGCGCAGGGGGTGGAGGGACAGAGAGAACGAAGGAGCACTAGAGAGAGAGAGAAAGAGAGAGAGAATGGAAGAGGAGGAGAAGAAAGAGAATAAGAAAACAAGAGAGAGAGGGAGAGAGAGAGAGAGTGAGAATGGGTGAGTAAGAGAAGAAAAGGGATAAGAGAACAAGAGAGAGAGAGGGAGAGAGAGAGAGAGAATGGGTGAGTAAGAGAAGAAAGGAGATAAGAGAACAAGAAAGAGAGAGAGAGAGAGAGAGAGAGAGAGAATGGAAGAGGAGGAGAAGAAAGAGAATAAAAAAACAAGAGAGAGAGGGCGAGAGAGAGAGAGAGTGAGAATGGGTGAGTAAGAGAAGAAAGGGGATAAGAGAACAAGAGAGAGAGAGAGGGAGAGAGAGAGAGAATGGGTGAGTAAGAGAATAAAGGGGATAAGAGAACAAGAAAGAGAGAGAGAGAGAGAGAGAGAGAGAGAATGGAAGAGGAGGAGAAGAAAGGGGATAAGAGAACAAGAGAGAGAGAGAGAGAATGAGAGAGGAGTAGAAGAAAGGGGGCAAGAGAACAAGAGAGACACGAACAGAACAGGGAGCGGCGAAAGACGAAGCAGAAAATGGACGGCGGGAAGCAGCGAAGAAAATTCGTTGGTAATGCAAGCATCGCGGGGGGGATAAGAACGTGGGCGTCGGTCGTGTCTGACAAGGGGCATGCTGCCACAATAATGAATCGTTCTAACGCCAGCGGAGAAAAGGAAGCTAAATGAATGGACGACGAATGTAAGCAGTTTGTCTGACCGGCCGCGTCGCGTTCGAGGGGGCTGGTTATCGCGTGCACACGCATCTGTAACAAATTGCCCGAAGAAGAATCGATTCGAATAAGTTGTTGAATTCGAATAAGGTTGTTTTAGACTTTAACATATTTTAATATACATATTTTAGATACGAAGAATTGTTCGGATGATCTAAAACGGATGGAACAATTCGTGGCGAATTACGAATAATTGTTACATTCGAATCGAATATTCCACTAAAAAGTATATCCATTCGGATATTTTATATTCATTTGGTATTTATTCGAGACTATTCGAGAATCATTTGTTCATTACTAGAGCGCGGATTTTTATGCGAATTATAAATTTAATAATAAAAAGCAACGGGAACACCGCTTCTCATTTTTCTTTCTCTCTTAAATAATTTTAGTATTCACTTCTTTCAATCTTTCCAGCGTTCCAAAAATCATTATTATTATATTATTTTCTGTTATATAAAATCATTATTATTTCTATGTAATTAAAATGCAGATATTTGTTCCGCAGAAATGATCGTTTTTTCGTGTATCTATTCGTATCCCATTAATTCAACGTCGTCGTTCTAATTATTTAGAAGTAGTTTCAAATAATCGTTTAAAAACAGTTTCAAATAATCAGCGTATCGGTTCAACAGCGTTGCCAATCCTCGATCAGCCGCGGAGATTGTTCCAGCAACCCCCAAAAAATTGCATCGAGGCACGCGGCCATTTTACATCGGAGTAACCTAATCAAGCGGCGATAATTTTTGCCCGTGCAGAGCCGTCTCTGCGCGGGCTTTCAATTGAATGTCGTAATTAGAAATGTAGGAAACAACGAGCCGGAATTGACCGAGTTCGACTACTGCGGAATAGGCAGTGCCACGGGGGAACAATGTCGTAAATATTAATTCGCAGTATAAACTGTTCGCGTGTATCGGCAAAACAGAGTCGCATGGCGTCGGACATGTTTTCGCGTACTAATATTAAATAACAGCGACTCGATGGTGCAACGCGACAACACACGCGCGCGCACGCACACACATACGCGTACATGCATACATGCGTACATGCATTACACGCGGAGACACAAATTCCACGGGTCGTGTTTAACTACGATACACGGAACTGCGCGCGGAAATGAAAATTTACAAGAAACTTCATCCTCGGCGCTCGCAAAAATTTGTACACGCTGCTGCGGCCACCGCTGCTGGATGATCAAATAAATTCCTTGATGCGCCCTTTAACCCGTAACGCTCGAACGGCCGATTTCGTTTTCACGAAAATATCGGCGAGCGCGCTCCAGAAATTATTTGCAACCTTTGGTAATTTTTTCAAATTGTTTCTTGAAGTACTGCTTCTGCGTTCGTTTTTTTTTTTTATTATAGAAAACCAGATTACATGGGTCTGGATAGACCCGACTCCCAAGAGAAATATACATTTTTTTACATTTATTTTAAAGAAACCATCCTTTCGATTATAATCGTTATTGATAAAAATTGTTGATATTTCGCGACACGGTAGAATTTACTGTTACTAGAAATTACTGTATTTCTACTGGTCAATTTCGGTATTGATAATAGCTTGTAAAAATGATTAGAAATGAAACGAAAGAAAGAGATCTGTTTACTCATCTCTCGCGCTATTATTTTATTTCCAACAAAGCTCCGCGCGGTTACATGTTACAATAACGTCGAGATTCGAAGCGAATTAGATTGCTTGCACGGCGAAATTTACGGTTCAACTAAACAATGAGAAAAGCTCGAAGCCGTAAGCTAAGCCCTCCGGTCGCGAAATGTTCGTCGTCGTCGTCGTCGGAGTTTCAGTGACGACCAAAGGGGTCGCGGCGCAGGCTTCATAATGGACGAAATGAAAGTCTTCGCGAAATAGCGAGGCGATACAACGGAAAACAGATTTTCCAAGGCGGTTACGAGAGCCGGCAGCCAGCGTCCTCAAGCCTCAAAGCGGAGGCAAAGAGGAGACACCGACTTGCGCCGTTATGAAATGATAACTCGTGTTAGCGCAGGCTTTGCTGTAAGAAAGCGATGCCTAGTTCCTTTGTGTCGCGCGATTTTCTTCGTGGCGTCCTACGAGAGAAATAGGCGGGGGATGCTAAACGAGCCAAACTTGCTAGCAGGAACCGTGCCAAGATTCGACGATCTTCCAGTCGGTGCGGCTTCTTCGTTTGGGTTTAGGTTTGGGTTTGGGTTTAGGTCTTGGCCTAGGTTTAAGTCTTTAGGTTTAGGTTTTTAGGTTTAGCTTTTTAGGCTTACGTTTTTTAGGTTTAAGTCTTTAAGCTTAGATCTGCAAATTTAGGTGCAGGCCTAGGTTTATGCCAAGGTTTAGGTCTTTAGGTATAGCTGTTTAGATTTAGCTTTTTAGGCTTTTAGCTTTAGGTCTTTAAGCTTAGGTTTACGCCTAGATCTAGGCTTACGCCTAAGTTTAGGTCCTTAGGTTTAGCTATGTAGGCTTTTCGGTTTAGATTTTTAAGTTTAGATCTTCACAGGTTTAGGTCTTGGTCTAGGTCTATGCTTAGGTTTAGGTCTTTAGGTTTAGCTTTTTAGGCTTTTAAGTTTAGGTATTTAAGTTTAGATCTGCAGGTTTAGGTCTAGATCCAGGTCTATGCCTAGATTTAAGTTTCTAGGTTTAGGTCATTAGGTTTAGGTCTTTAGGTTTAGCTTTTAAGCTTTTAGGTTTAGGTTTTTAAGTTTAGATCTGCAGGTTTAGGTCTAGATCTAGGTCTATGCCTAGATTTAGGTCTTTAGGCTTAGCTTTTTAGGCTTTCTAGATTTAGGCCTGTAGATTTTAGGTCTTAGGTTTATGTTTAGATCTAGGTTTATGCCCAGTTTCAGGTCTTCAGGTTTAGGTCCCTTTAGGTCTTTAGCTTTGGATCAGTCAGTTTAGGCCTTCAGGTTTCGATCTAAGTCTAGGTCTAGGTCTAGCTCTGGTTTCAGATTTAGGTGCAGGTTAAATTAGATCAGGTCCAAGCTATCGTTCTAATTTCTACATTCCTCACGCGATCACTCACAATCACGGATATCGTCATTAAGAATCCGTATCAGCTAATTTCGCGGACTGCGGCGCGACTATTATAACAACAACGACTGTTTGTACGGCGGGATTCATCGATTAGAACCGGCATAGAACCGTATTTCCGGCATTTCCTGGCGGTACCGTAATTTCGGTCATTGTTTAACCGGCAATTAAGGGTATCAGAATTCTCCGCTCGCGGGCCCGCTTCCGATCTATGTACTCCCCCCTCCGCAAGGATCAACGGTGTGTGTACTTGTTAGGGCAGGTCTCGTTATGTTACGAGCGCGCGCAGACAATCGCGCCGGGCCAGCGCGCCAGCGTAGCGCATCGTAGACACGGAAGCGCACGCAACGCAACGCGCTGCGGGTACTCGAGCCGGTGGTAGCAATCGAGGCGTAAAATCGAATGGATTGAATTTCTGTCTTGATTCGCCGACTTCATTACCGCGCCCCCCGTTCCCGCACGTACCCACCCCAAGGGGGGTTGAGGGGTGGGTCCGATCCGCGCGTACACGTGTATCCGAGCACACTCGGGGCCGCATTTACGGCGTGTCGAGGTCTCGAGGCGCGAAGGGTTCTTCAGGCTCTCTCTCTCTGTGTGTATGCTGAATCGCGAGGGCTCAGAAACGAGCGACTCGTCTCGACGAGTTCGACGAAGGAGTAGTCACGGTTAAAATTGAGACAGAGCGAAGAGGGTTGAACGATCGCGAGCGAATCGGGGCGATGAGGGTGGGTGAGGGCCAAGGGTGGTCGGAAAGAAAGGGTATTATCGAATGGCGAAGGGAATGGCCCCGGAGAGAGAGTCAGGGTTAGGGAGGCGACTCGAGAGCAGTGAAATTGGATAAGAGAAAGTGAAGGGAACGGCGGCATGATGAACGAACGCCGAATCGAGAGGGCGACAGGGTCTTAATGAAGTGCGACATCCATCTTCTTTTATGCGCCGCGAGATCCGACGACCGAGAGCGGGCTTTTCCCCATCGCCTTATTTACCGATCCCTTTTTGAACCGCGAGGGCTCCTCTCGACGCCTCCTAATTAAATCACTCGACGCAGCAACGACGACGGGACCCGGCGATTCTCGCGCGGATGCACCGGCCGCGAAACAATGACAGGTTCGTCTCATTTTTCTGCGGTGCAATCGCGTGGTGCTTTTTACTGCGTGATGGGATTGGTTCGGCATATTATTGTGGCCGGGGAGAGATTGATTTTTGTATAATATTATAGCTAAATATATTATTATAATATTATAGCTAAATATATTATTATAATATTATATAGCTAAATATATTATTATAATATTATACTTAATATAATTAGGTTCCAGGAACGTAAGCGGCGAGTTCAGGTTACTCAAAGCTGTCCACGCAGACCGAAACAGTCTCCAGACATCCGTCCAATTCGTTCAGTGTAATTTAGGACACTCTTTCTTGAACGTTCTGTCTTCTGTAAATTCTCCCTTATTTTCTTTTAGCTTGTAAACAAAAGAAAGAGGACAACAAAAAGATATAATTATTCGCCTCGTTTTTATAATCGACGTAAATACCAAATTGTCTGTTTTTGCTCACAGGAAGAAAGAAAATTCGGAATAATTTATTATAGACTGCAGATATTTTTATGTTCTCGTTTCACAAAGAATTTGGCAAGTACACACGAATATTGCGTAATTGAACGACGAATTTGATGCGCTATTTCCCTGTGTAACCAGCATTCGACGAAGCGGTCGACACAGAAACATTTTATTTTGCATAAAGATCCCAACGTATCGCGAGCATCGCAGCTGACCCCATCCAAGGGTCAAAGGCACACCGACGTTGCCGCGTGACTGGCTGTGTGTTCCACTTGAAACAGCTATTTTTATAATTGGTCCACACGACTTGAATTTTTCGGAGACGTCATAGAACGGACCGGTTCGCTAGATAATATCCAAAAACGAATTTTACAGAAATTGCAGTCAAGTTGGAATATACATATTTAAGAAGTATAAAAAAACGACGTCTTTTCAACCTATTTTCTTTTTTTCCAATCGGAGACTGTAACGAAATTTTAGGAGAAAAAGGATGAAAAAATGTTAGGATACAAAAAAGCTGGAACCAGAATTTATTGATACGTATTAATATTATGAGGCAGGATGACGTATAAATTATATTCCGTAAAAATATTGGTATTAGCATAATGTCTCGGAGAACGAAATTCTGATACACCTAGACTTTGAAATCTCTCTCGGAACTCGAACAAAATTATCTCGCGGATATAAGATACGATGCGAGCAACGTCTGAGATATCTTTAGCGCCGTGATATCGTGTTACCAAAGTCATGAATCTTATTAGAGATCGCATCTTGCGCTCAAAGTGTTCCGTAATTATGAGACCTCGGTCTCCTAAAACATTATACATCCGCGGATCTGTGTGTATAGTCGACTGGAAGAACCGAAGTGGGACATTTCGATGCGAAACAGATACCGCTGCTGAACTGTGCATGATAACTATACATACATATGTATGTCAAGATAACAATGTGAAGACCGAAAGAAATAAATGCGAATAAATGTGAATAAATGAATGGGAATAAATGTGATTAAATAAATATGAATAAATGTGAATAAGTAAATATGAATAAATGTGAATAGATAAATATGGATAAATGTAAATAAATATGAATATATAAATGTGAATAAGTAAATATGAATGAATATAAATAAATGCGAATAAATAAATATGAATAAATGTAACTAAATGCAAGTAAATGCAAATAAATGGGAATAAATGTAAGTAAATATGAGTAAATGTAAATGAATGGGAATAAACGTAAATAAAAGTGACGGCCAGTTTTATAATATTCTCTTTATTTAGCCTAAACGTGTTCGCATAACCTCTCCTGCTAGAAACCTTGAGAACGATTTCTTCCGATTTTCTGGGACTCTTTCGCCCCCCCCTCCCCCCCTAGGGTCTTCAGTAATGTCTCTCTAATTGACACTTAGATTGTCCACAAAAATGGACAAAATTTAGGAAAAATTATTATAGAAACGAGCTCCGCAAAGGCTCGAGTAATCGTATCTCCTCTTCCCAGATTGTCCATTTTTCTACAGAATTTGAGCGTCAGTAAAGGAGACATTACTGTAATCGCGCCGCTAGATGGTACAGAAATGTCTCTCTAATTGACGCCCAGATTGACCACAACGAAAATGGACAATTTGGAAAGAGGAGATACGATTATTCGAGCCTTGCGGCTATATTTTTATAGTTATAAATTGTCCACAATTATAAAAATGAGCCGCAAGGCTCGAATAATCGTATCTCCTCTTCCTAAATTAATTCCCTTTTTTAGTGGACAATCTGAGTGTCAGTAAGGGAGACATTACTGTACATGCAGTAAATTCTCCCTTATTTTCCTTCGGCTTGCAAACAAAAAACAAAGACAACTTGAGAAGAGGAGCTATAATTATTATTCGAGCCTCGCACCTCGTTTTTATAATTGTCGGGAGCTCGAATGATCGTATCTCCTCTTCCCAAATTAATTCCCTTTTTTAGTGGACAATCTGAGCGTCAGTAAGGGAGACATTACTGTACATGCAGTAAATTCTCCCAAAGACAAGTTGAGAAGAGGAGATATAATTATTATTCGAGCCTCGCACCTCGTTTTTATAATTGTCGGGAGCTCGAATGATCGCATCTCCTCTTCCCAAATTATCCATTTTAGTGGACAATCTGAGCGTCAGTAAGGGAGACATTACTGTATATCAGTATGCCACACTTAACAGTAACGAACCTAAGAGACTCGACGAAGACCTTGACAGCCCTTCGGCAGATAGAAGCCGGCGATACAGCCGGTAATGGAACGCGATACAAACGATCCTAGATCCATCCAGCTCCCTCCCCCTGACCGACTAACGAGAAGTTCGCGCTACAGAAACTTAATACAGATGTTATCAGACGCGTGCAAGGTAATACATACCGTGGAACACATCAGGAAGCAATAAAAGCACCGGCGAAGTTTCGTAAGCTACGTTCGAAAGATCCTGCGTATCGCAAGTGTTACAAAGGGCCCGAAGCCGCTCCGAGGGGAGCGTGTTGCAGTGTTGCAGAACTTCGGCGGGGGGAATTTCAAGTATCCCGATGAGTCTCCGGGGGTATCGGAGGTGTCAAAGGGTGTCTGCCTCCGGGATCCGAGACTTTCCGGGCCCTTGCTGTATCCCGTCGGAGTTATGGATCCTTCGGAAATCCCAATGGATCCCGATATCCTCTAAACTGCTTCGTATCCGTAGGGCTTCCGGGAACTCCTTTCGAAACTACCCCGATAGTTTGGCGACCCTTAGAATTCCGCGACGGCCAGCGAATTCCTAGGACTTCCTAATTTCGTCGGAAACCTTGGAAATCCCTGGAACTTCGAGGACCTTCGGAAAAAAATGTTAAATGAGCTGCGGCTCGCGCCGCTCGTTTCGCGCGTTTGACATATAAGTGTAAAATAAATAAAAATAAAAATATGTGTGACAATATATTAGAATTTAGAAATTTAAAAAGATACAAGATATAAATGCATAGAAATTTCGAAGAATTTAGAAACAGATAATATCCAAAGAAGATAATATCCGTGGAAATTTTGAAAAATTGAGAAGCATAGGTCCCAAAACATAGTCCCAAAAATATCTCGCGATCCGGACATTTTTAACATTATTATCTTAATCCAGGCTTCTTACGACACTAAATAGGGTGTCCCAAAATTATTGTACAAGCGAGAAATGAGCGGTTCCCGAGGCAATTCGAATTAATTTTTTCCTTAGCGAAAATGCAATATTATAATTAATGCAATATTCTTAACGAAAACCATCCGGATTGCGGGACACTTCTGGGACACCCTGTATAATCCAGAACCAGGTTAACGCATCCCGATGCAATTTTTATTTGGAATCAGCGACTGTTGTTTCCTGCGAAGAGCATCGTTGCATTTGAAACTTGATTTCCTTCATTTTCGATACGGGGGTGGTATTATCGATTAAACAAATTTGTATCATAAAATCAAATCGAAGCAAAGGGTTAGCATAAATTCAGATGAGAAAGCTTTACATTTTCTCATCGCGAGGCGCAAGTTTCGATAAACCGCGGCTACGACTAAATTTTTCATCTAAATTCTAAATATAACCTTTTTCCAAACGCGTTTTTTTTTCGAAGAAAGTTTCGAGATTATGGTCGCGCTGGACAACTCCTCGAAATAATCGATACCCGATCGGCTGGATTAGAGGAAGAAGCCCGCTAATTGTCGATAATCCTGATCGCGGTGCACGAAAGCCCGGGTCCGCGAGGATAACAACGTAAGCCCGGTATCGAATCGCTTCGACAGCGAGCTTAATTAAAAATCAAAACATTATTACCGAGGCGGGTGACGGCTTCGGGTCGCCGATAATGATCGTCGGGACGCGGCTGGGCCAGCTGCTTCCGGCCTCGGGATGGAAAAACCGGGCACACGCGGCGAACGGGTTGAGGGAGGGGCGGGGGAGGGCGAAGGAGCGTGGAAAACGGGACGAAAAAAAATATCGTTTCACGGACCGTGGCCGAAACAAGTCGGTCGTTTATTGGAAAACTCGGGTCCGACGGTCGGAAAAAGGAAGGAAAAAGAGGCGGAACGTAGGCTGAACGCCGTTTTGACGCAACCAGACACAAAAGACGGGGACAATTAAAAGGAGCGGCGAGAAAGGGTTGCGCGGACGCGCGACGAGGGAGGCCGGTAAAAATGTATTCGACGTGCTCGCGTATTTGATCCGATCAGCTTTTTGTTTCTCCGTTTCCCCCCCTGGCTCTTTCAACGTTGCTCGACGGGCTCGGACACGCGAAAAAACTGGCCGAAAAGTGCTTAACCCTTTGCCGTAGTTCGACGAGATCGACTGTCAGTGGAAAGACGAGTTATGAGAATAACTTATTAAAGGAAATTATCGAGTATAGATAGTTATTGCGTCCTTTAAAATTGGAATATAAAATTCTAATCTATTGTTGTAAATATTTAGGTAATAAGTGAGCAATTTTCTTCCCTTCTAGAAAATAATTGCAATCGAAAAAATTGTAATTGCAGTAGCTGCGAAGGCAAATGGCGTGTCAAGGGGTTGAAGTACATTAAATAAAAATACTTCGTGCTAAAATTACTTTATATCGAATTACAATTAAATTAAATAGGGTAGTTGCAGCAGTTTCAAATGGCGGAAAAATTAAATTATTAATAATTCACTGAAACGATTGAAGAACTAATGAATTCCATATTTAGTTTCTATTGTTCACAACTCGTGCAGACAACTCCTACTTTGCATAGAAATCCGCAGCCTAATAATCGCATTAAAAAGACCCAAAACAGAAACCTTTTCCAACGAATGCACAACATTTTTATTCTGAATAAAAATCCTCAGTCTAATAATCATAATTATGAATAGAGAATATCATATTACCAAGCTGAGCTGTATTTTTGAGTATATTCAAGATCACTGGGAATTTTATTAATAAATTTTGTTCAACTTTAGCTTCTCTGTAGAGCTTAATGAACGATGTGAAAATTTCGAATTAAATATCAGAAGGTAGATATTTAGGTAGATACAATAAAAATCCTCAGTCTAATAATCACAATTATAAATCGAGAATATCATACTACCAGGCTGAGCTGTATTTTTGATTGGGAATTTTATTAATAAATTTTCATCAACCTTAGCTTCTCTACAGAGCTTAATGAAAGATGTGAAAATTTCGAATTAAGTATCAGAAGGTAGATATTTAGGTAGATATAATAAAAATCCTCAGTCTAATAATCACAATTATAAATCGAGAATATCATACTACCAGGCTGAGCTGTATTTTTGATTGGGAATTTTATTAATAAATTTTCATCAACCTTAGCTTCTCTACAGAGCTTAATGAAAGATGTGAAAATTTCGAATTAAATATCAGAAGGTAGATATTTAGGTAGATACAATAAAAATCCTCAGTCTAATAATCACAATTATGAAAAGAGAATATCATACTACCAACCTAAGCTGTATTTTTGAGTATATATTATTATCATTAGGAATATTATTAATAAATTTTGTTCAACCTTAGCTTCTCCACAGATCTTAATAAAACACATGAAAATTTCGAATTAAATATCAGAAGGTAGAGACAGTCGAATAGCGATCTTCACGCTCCGGTTGCAAATGGAACATCGGTACAGTGGATCTCGAAACGGGTAAAAATGCTAATTGAACTTGCATGTATTGCCTTCGACTTTTGACCCCGTGGAATCGCAATCGGCACCGGCATGCGTCGCGTCGCAGCTTTGCTAATGTTGACCAGGTCGTTAGAGAAAAGTCACGCCGGCCGATCGGACTCGATCCGCATTTCCATTCGCATCCGCCGTATTTATATGCATTTATATACATACATACACACACATACGTACACACACACACACGTACGTACATACATACGTGTATATGTACAGGGTATACGGCACATACGAGCGACAACGAAATTGAATCCATCGGGCCGGCTCTCCCAGCAGCTGCCTTTCGACGAGCAAGGGCTACGCGAGCCGGAATGTATCAACCGTCAGACACTGAGCGAGCATATTGTTACCGGGCACGGGTTTACGGCGCGGAATTAGGGACTTCGCTGTATACGTTTTGCACTTAGCTCGAACGCGTTGACTGCTGCCGGAGAATTGCGCCCCGACACCGTTACGAAACGGAGAACCAAGTGTACTGCAATCTGTAGGGTTCGGCGCCAGGCTATTTCGCTTTGCCGTCGCCGCCGTCGCCGCAGCCGCTGCTGCTGGTTTTCAAACCGGTAGCGCTGGGCAACTAAAAGGATTAGCTGACTGTGCGGCCGAGGAATCGAATAACCATCGTATGGAATTCACGTAATAACATGTGGCTCATTTTCAATTACAGCGGGGCGCCTCGGTTGTCCGAACCGATCGGGAGAATTATTTTTCGAACGATGGCGGACATGCTTTTCACGTGAAACGATTAAATATTTTTTTTTAAAGACAATGCCTTGTGGGTTGTGTTGTTGCGTAGTTTTGAAATAATTATTTCGAAAGAGGTTCTTGCATTATATTAACATTAGAACACTAGAACAATATTTGACGATAGATATTAGATATCTTTTAATAATATTTAATAATATTTAATAATATGTTTTATAATATTAATAATATTTAGTAATATTTAATAATATATTTATATATTATTATTTATATTATTATTTAATATTATATGTATTTATTCTTAATATATACTTCAATAAAGACACCAGAACAATATATAACAATATATATATTAGACTGGATTTATTTAAACAGATTTACATTATAAGATTATTTTTATTATTCGTTAATTAATATATTCTTATTACTAATATATTATTCACAAGATTTATATTATATTTATTTACAATATATATGTATATATCTATAAAAAATATATATACAATTTATAATATATATTTATATAACATATAATATTTATTAAACACATTCGTACAATATATTTATATTACATGAATGTATTTATATAATTATTAATATAATAAATATATTTTTAACAATATTCCTTTCGTAACATATACTTCAACAAAGAAGTGTATCCAAAAATATGTTTACAATATCAGGAACCGTAAAAGAAAAAAATCAGAAACCAATTCTCGCATTATGGCAGAAATTCCTGTCGCTCGTCGAAACGATTTTTTAAGAAGTTCCCAACTGTTCGTCTTCGACTTTAAAAGGACCAGAAGAAGACCGCGAAAGAAATCCGTCGGCGCAGATAAAATAATTTTCGTCAAAATCAACATTATTTTTCAAAAACTGAATTCCCCGGGACTCTAGAACTTCCCTCGAAGTTCTCGCGGAGAACTGGTTCTCGACCACCGGAGATATTCTGTCTCCGAGAGGACTCCGGGAATTTCTTCGGGCACTCGGTAGGAGCCTCGATGGATCGTTAGAGGTCTACGGCAAATTTTTCGGAATTGCAGCCGCGCTGCGACAAGACTCCTCCACCAAGTACACTTCGAATATTACCGAAAGTTTTTAGATACTCTCCCGAGAGCCGCGGAGTCGACCGGGGAGTCCTCTTTGTGGATCGCTGGGACCTCTAGGAGTCACCGAAGGCGCTTTTCTCATCTAAATTATGGAGCCTCCGGACGCTCCGGATTCCTTTGAAGGTCTTTCGAGGATTACAGAGCTTCGCCTAATTCGGCCATGTAAAAGGTCTGTCGCCGGGTCTGTTCGGTCTCGCTCGTTCATCCCTTAGGCCACATGCGTCCATCGCGGATCTATCAAAGACCAGCCGTCGTTCGGTCAGCCTTTCGAAATTCCCTCGAAAAACGCGTTTCATTTCTTTTCAATGACAATTTGGTAAATATGAATGGCAACCTGGCTCTTGATTGCTTTTTGATGTCATTGTTGCGCTAAATACAATGACAATGGCATTGCAGATTATACTGATTGGTATGCAGCAGCGGAATAACCCTAAATCACACGATTTTTGAGAAATGTTTAATATTTAAAATCTATAGTATTTAAATATGTATATAATATTTGTATATTTGAATACAATAATACTTAAATATTTGAATACAGTAATATTTAAAAATGCATAAGGATAATAATAATACTATTCAGTATGAAATAATAGAATATCTCTGAATTACGATTTTTTTTTAAAGTTCTGAGTATTATAGTGACAATGATGTGTTATAATAATATTATATATAATAATATCATTATATATAACACATCGTTATTATATTAATAAAAAATAGGGTGATCACATAAGTACAAATAAAAAGAAAACAGAAAAAAAAACAGAGAAAAAGAAAAATATCGAAGTAAACAGAAATATATACGTGTGTCACAAACTAAAAAGAAGAATACAAAGAAGCATAACGAGCACAACAGATTGAATCAGTCACATAATTAGTCGCTAAAAAAATAAAAGAAAAATAATATATAGACAGAAAAATATAATAATACAAAATGATTAAATTAGAACAAAGCGACATATCCGATCGCTTAGATCGCAGTCGTCCCCCGATTCGACCATAACCCAGGGACGACCTTGTAAATCCGTCTAGTCGAGTGCTCGGGCTCGGGCCACGGCGTATCCAATTTACGGACGCAACGAATTACGCATCCCGTTTCCCGTTTTGTGCCCGTCGCATAGTCCGCGCGGCACTTTGAGCTCCGGCAAAGCCGCTCGCGTTACGTCCATTAAAGCCCCGGGAATCAAAGGCGGGCATAATTTAATGTCCTGACCTGGCAACTCGCGTCGCGCCGCGCCGCGCGAGAATCGGTCGCATTTCGCCGGAACGGCCGATCGTGTACACGTTGCGTATATCTGTCCGACGAGTGCGTTGTTATTGGCCGGGTCAGCACCGGTTGCGTTAAAACCAGTTAGTCGTAGGGTTAATTACCGTGGCCGCAAGATCGATGCCGATTGTGCCGCGATAGAACGGGGGATGTGTGCGCGCGACACTCATATGCCGGCTGATTTCTCATTACGTCGCCGATCATCGGCCCGTTTCATCCCGATCGGTCGCGTTGCATCGCTCGTTGCATCGCTCGTTGCAGGACCCTCACTGTTCGGGAGATCCTCCTTGACATAATCTTGTGCAGTTAGGAGAACCAGGGCCTGGCCGATCCGCGATCGTTTAATTGCCCGGCCACTTGCCTCCTCCGTCTTGCCGTTTCCTCGTCGGTCGTCGTTTGTTGCGCGGCGATATCTCGTAAAATTCGATCCGAAGCTACGATATGGAACGCGCGCGGAAATTTAACCCCTTGACATACATCGACGAGCTCGGGTCGTCGTTCATCCCCGTATGTGCCGCTGTTGGAGACTTCGACGAGTCTAACTCATCTCGTCGAGTCTAACTCGTCTCGTCGAGAGCTGTTTTCATTCGATTAGTTGTTGCTTCGCTCGTGCCCGCGCCGATTCGGGCTCGTTTTGAACAAAGTTGCATTCACGAATTAGTTATCTAAATTTCGAACATTCTCTTTCTCGGCCTGCGCGGTTAACTGTTGCCCTAACTGTTCCGTCGAGCAGAATTAAATTGTGTTTTTCGGACGCGTCAAATTCCGTTTTATTTCCGACGATTTTTAATGTCTCCCTAACTGACGCCCAAATTGTGCAGAAAAATGGACAATTTGGGAAGAGGAGATACGATTTGTCGAGCCTTGCACAGCTCGTTTTTATAGTTATTAACAATTCGAAATCATAAAAATGAACCGCAAGGATCGAACAATCGTATCTTTTCTTTCTAAATTGCTCCTTTTTGTGGACAATCTGAGCGTCAATTGGAGAGACATTACTGTATTTCCGACGATTTTTAATGTCTCCCTAACTGACGCTCAAATTGCCCACAAAGATGGACAGTTTGAGAAGAGGAGATACGATTTTTCGAGCCTTGCAGCTCATTTTTATAATTGTTAACAATTCGAAACCATAAAAATGAACCGCAAGGATCGAATATATAATCGTATCTTTTCTTTCTAAATTGCTCATTTTTGTGGACAATCTGAGCGTCAATTGGAGAGACATTACTGTATTTCCGACGATTTTTAATGTCTCCCTAACTGACGCTCAGATTGTCCTCAAAAATTGGCAATTTGGGAAGAGGAGATACTAATCCAAGCATACATATACATATCACTACAAAGATCGCACGAAGTTCGAGGGAATTCCATCTGATCCTTGCTGTGCAAACTGCTCAAATTAATTAAATTGATGTACTATACACTAAATTCTATATATCGAATTTATTTAGAGTATAATTAAAACTCTAGAAAGGTCCTAGAACACTATACAATAGTCGCATTTAGGATCACCCTTATATTTAACCTAGATGGTCGTTCAAGAAATAATAATAAATAATTCCTTACAACAATAACTAAAATACTTAAAAAATAACCAAAGTCTCAACGAAAATAACTTCGTTTATTTAATCTTATTAATCATGCTTTAGACACTGTTCTCGCGCGAGTTATCACGTACTATCGAACCATCCATGATATCACACATGCTCGCTTTACAATTAGCGTGCATATATAAAACCACGATTACACGAACTGAAAACCGTGAAACCGTCACCACAAATACGACAACATTTCAGCGCATTTTTCGCAGCGGACAGAGCGCCACCAATCACGCGGAATTCGCGGGGAGAGCCTCGTTCGCCGAAGTGCACGATGCTGGATCGCGCGGCCCGAACGTCATCCGGACACTTTAGGTTGGAATGATTCGGGCCGTCAGCCGCGGGACGCGGCCCTTATTAATTTCCGCGTTTCCGCGAGTCGCGGATACGTTTCGGGGATATCACGGGCCGGGCCGGGTCGGGCCGGGTCGGACAGAGACGGAGCCGCGTTTCCCGGCCGGCGTTCCATCTTCCCGACGTTTTCCTCTTCATCTTCCGTCCGGAGGGCCGGTACTTGCGTAAGACGAGTTAAACATAACTCCCGTCAACTGTAGCCGGAACAAAACAAACAGAAGTTACTTCCTAGGGTTGGCCGCCTCGACGGAAGCGCCGGGGATCCTGCGGTCCCCCGTCTCCCTCCCGTCTCCCTCCCGCCGCTCACCCGGCCCGACCGCTCTTTCCTTCCACCTTTCGTTCCGTTTCGCTCGCCCCCGTGCCACCCCATCGTCACGCCGGGATTAACTTCCTTTGCCGGGCGAAATGAAATTATCAAGTTTCCAGCCCCGGAGATGGCCGGGCCGGGCCGGCTGTCCCGCAACTGGGCCCGGATGGGGCCGCGCTTTAATCCGATTGCTTATTTAAATCGCCGCGGCTTGCAAATATTATCTGGACGGCGCCGACACCGGCTCGTTCACGGACACCGTCCTCCACCTCTACCTACCCCTATCCTACCCCTTTCCATCGCCGAATTTCATTCGATTTCCCCACTGTAAACAGGGCAAGTTCGGGGACCGTCAATCGAATTATCGTATCCCTCTTGACTTTTCGCGTTGACCCCCGGGGTTAATTCGCCGGCAATCCTGTTCCGAAAACCACGCCGAACACCGAGCGAGACGCGACGACGACGACGTATTTTTTTGCCGATCTTTTTATTCCGGCGGACCACGATGGCCGAGGGTTACCCTCCTCCCTTCGATCGGCCTGCGGCTGCGGTGAAAAGAAAGGTTATGGAGCTTGCGAGACATTTTGTACGGTGGTGGGCACGATTTTGTAGACTCGAAGTAAATTTTATATTGTTATTGATAATAGATATGTTCTCTGCAGTTGTTGAAGTTATTGAAAATCGTAGCTGCTCGTCTTGAATTGTTCATTTTTGTGTACGAGCTGAGGGATGATTTCGGAGAATTTGTTGTTATATTTGAACGAAAGTTTAACGAAATGCTGTATTTGTATATTGATATTATTTAGAAACGTAGATATTATTCTATTATTCTATTATTCTATTATTCTATTATTCTATTATTATATTATTATATTATTATATTATAATATTATTATATTATTATATTATTACATTATTATATTATTATATCATTATATTATATATTTATATAGAAATATACAAATACAAAAAAATTGTAAAAGTTACTTCGAGAGTCTATAATAAGTATAAATAACGCGTGAATTGAAAAATCCATTCGTATCGCGGGAATTAGGATACCGTAATTAATTGCGGTTCCAATGTCTGCCTAATTATGTCGGTATCGTTAGTAAATTCGGTAGAAAATACGAAATATTGTTAGATATTGTATCGCGGTGTACAATTGGTCGAATTATGAAATCGTCAGTCGGTTCCATCAGTTACGTGCAAACTGTATTTACTATTTCCAAATCGCGAAATTTCGAGTTACTCCATTATTACATTATCATTATAATATTAATCGAGAATCAAACAGAATGTAATTAATCTGCGGATATTTGCGTAGATAACGATGCACACTGGCAACAATTAGACGTAATTTTAGTTTATATGTATATCTGATCCTTAATTTAATTTAATTTATTCATTTTACTTTATTTCATTCATTTATTTTACTTAACCGTTAGTTTATTTATTTATTCTACTTAATCTCTTTATTTCATTTATTTTTATTTTACTTAATCATTATTTAATTTATTTTTATTCTACTTAATCTCTATTTCATTCGTTTATCTTACTCGATCTTCATTTTATTTGCATTTTGGAACATTCGTATCCGAATGTTCACGTCTCGCTCGCTTTTTTATCAATTCTCACTCCTTCTCTTCGAACATTTTTTCACACTCTCATTTATATTCCGTTCGGTTCTTAGTCAATTCATACCTTCGTTT
Organism: Megalopta genalis; assembly: GCF_051020955.1. NCBI lineage: Eukaryota > Metazoa > Arthropoda > Insecta > Hymenoptera > Halictidae > Megalopta > Megalopta genalis. The sequence goes on from NC_135017.1 coordinate 19,496,599, forward strand.
CATGTTCGCGGGTCCGAGGCCGGCAGCGCGCAACGTGTACCGACATTTCGTGTCAATCAATGCCTGTTGACCTGTTCGTGCAGAAAGCCCTTATCAGGCTCGCCGTTGTATGCCGATAAGTAATCGCGCCGGCTAACGTTTACAAAGCTCGGACATGATCAGAAACAATTGCTCTATAATTCTCTTCTTTGTGTACTCGGCAATTTGACGTCTGTGCGCTGGCGTATGAACTTTCGCGAATCGGGTCACGTGTTGCTGCTGTTGCTGCTCCGACGCTATCCAGGATCTTCACGCGTATTTTAAACGTCCGTCGTGTGTACGCAGAAACGGCGGAAACGTAATTTATTTATTTAACGTGACATCCCTAATAAAGGTCACCGCCGATCGCATAGACTTCGCGTTTTTAAATGATTCAGAATTTCGTGTCAGAATTTCGAAGCAAAACTGACACGTAACCGAGTAGATTTGCGAAAATTTGCGATATCTATGTATTCTATACGCGATACCTATACAGGGTGTCCCAAAAATGTCTCGCAATCCGAAAGTGGTGGGTTCCTCGGGTCATTTGAAGCAATTTTTTCCTTTACAAAAATTTTCTCCGAGGCACCGTTAACGAATTATTAACGAAGAACGGTGACCAATGAGAGCCGAGCTCGGCTGGCGCGAGGCGACCGAGCCAATGGGCGGAACTGGACTTCGTGCGCTGGTTGGCTGGGCCGCCTCGCGTCAGCCGTACTCGATTCTTATTGGTCACTGTTTTTCGTTGATAACTCGTTAACGGCGCCTCGGAGAACATTTTTGTAAAGGAAGAAGTTGCTTCAAATGATCCGAGGAACCAGCCGTTTCCGGATTGCGAGACATTTTCGGGACACCCTGTACATATTCTATTTCGAACCGGAGCTCCGCTGCTTTGAAAAATACGAAGCAAATGCGCTGCTTTGAAAAACACGCGGCAAATCCGCCGCATTGAAAAACACGCGGGCAAATCCACTGCTTTGAAAAACAGGAGCCGAGTCCGTTGCTTCGGAAAATACCAACTAAATCCATTACACTTTGAAAAACTCGTACGAAATCCCGCTATTTCGAGAAATTCGCTTGAAAATTCTGTATTCTTATCTCGCACGAATATCTCCATTAATCCTAGTTGCGTGTTTTTATAGCTTTATCAGACATTTCATAATTATATTCTCCCCAAAAGGTCGAATCTTTTATTCAGCGATCACCTACAAAAACGATTCCAAAACTTCGCCCATTTCTTAACGGGCTCGCCACGGGGTGACGTCTCCCTGCCCCCTTTAAATATCCACGGACGGATGATTCTACAAAGCGCGCCGCGAGAAGCGTGAACGTATTCGCGGCACGGACTTCCGGGACGAGCCGACATTAACGAACGTGTTCGGCGGCGAATAAAAATAAAAAAGAGAAGCGCACGGTTAATCGCGCAGGAGCGATCCCCGCGCGATTAGATCGATCCGGACGCGTTTAACTTTCCAATCGGCGGGACGCGACGTCGCCTCTCGATAATGTCAGAACCGGTGCACACCGAGGCACCCCGGGCTTAAATAATGGTTTTCGGCCATGGGGTGAATATAACTTAAGGGCACATTCATCCTCGTAAACGTTGGACTTTCGGCACGATCCATCACATTGATGAATCGTTCACACCAAATGGATTTACGGCGACTAAGGGTTACTCCGGCGCTAAGAGTGCTCTCCAAGTTGGAGAACAGTCAATTCCGCATAAGTAACCCATCGAAGGGGCATTTGTTTTAACGAGGCTTAATGAAGGATCTTCTTAACGATCGCCGTTCTGCCTCTCAAAAAGTTGCTCCCCTTCTTAAACAGCCGTCGTCGCCGGGCATTAATCATCGGCCGGCTGTGTGCTTAACGTTGCTCTCTGAACCACTATCCTCCGTCGTGCAATGCGTCTTATAAGATAGTATAATGATTCTGCAGAAATTGCTGAATCGAAAGATAATATTAAATTAGCGAGCGCGTTGCTTCGTCTTGCTGGAAGATCGTTTTCAATCGCAACTGTAAATATGTGCAGAGTGTCACAAAATTGCGGTGCTTCCGGGGGTTCGAGGGGTTCCTGAGGTAATTTGAAGCAACTTTTTCCTTTACGAAAATGTTCTCCGAGGCTTCGTTCACGAGTTATTAACGAAAAACGTGGACCAATCCGAGAGCGAGCGCGGCCGACGCTCCGCCCTTCCGGCCAATGCCGCGTCGCGCCGGTCGGCTGACGCGGCGGCAGTGGTCGCGAGGGCGGAGCGTCTGCCTCCGCGATCTCTCATTGATCAGTGTTTTTCGACAATAACTCGTGAACGATAACTCGGAGAGAATTTTTGTAAAGGGAAAAGTTACCTCAAATGACCTCAGGAACCGCTCGTTAGAAGTACTTTCAAACTTTTGTGTCTCAAACAATTGTCACGCAAAGACTAGCGATGCCATCGAGGCCCAAAAATTTCAGGATATAATTCGAACATTCTAGACCATAATTTCCTTCGTCAGAAGTCGCTATCTCGCTTCTAAATACGTCCAATTAATTATTCATTTCCCTTCTGCACGAGATAAATTTCAGATCACTTCGTCCGAGGGCTTCGAACGAATAAATCGATTCAAATATAATTTGGACCATTTCGAACAAACTTATCGTCACCGACAGTGCTATATACAGCTCTTGGAAACCGTCGATAATATTGTCTATCCACGGTTCTCCAGCTGCAATCAGCGGCGCCCGCGAAAGCGCGCGCTCGGAGCGACGCGCGGTCCAGCAGCTCTCGAGGAGGTCCGCGATAATCGGAAGTTCCGGGGGCGAACCGTGAACTTTCGATCGGTTGCGTGGACGTCTGAAAATCGCTGGTCCACGGCGCGGCGCGGCGGAAGGTGTGCAGCCGATGTCACCGTGGAAACTGCGGTACAACTTCACTCCATTCTCGGCGACGCGAGGGCGCGGCTGGACGGCTGGATCTGGCGAGTGCAATCCGGAGGCCGGGGAGCAGAGATACTGCACGACAAAGTCAGGACCGGCTGTACGACAGTTTCGGAGCTCGTGCTCGGGATGTGTCGCGGCTCGGGGCCATCCGGAACAAAGGTGGACGAGCCGGCGAGCAGAGCGAAGCGGAGCGGCGCCGTGTCAGAGGCTGCCGCGGCGCGGCGCGGCTGCTGGAAGATCGGGCACGTATTGCCACGGCGTGTCAATTGTTCCAGAAGACCGGAAACTTATTGCCCGTTTCGTAATCCTGCGCCGGACGTGGCCGGGCCGGCCGTAGGGGACGGGGGAGGGCCGGTTTCAAGGACGGCCCCCCCTGCCTGTATCCTCGAAAGTTCTCCAATAAACTGGTACAGTTCGTGCCCGGGCTCCCTCTTATTACACGCTCGTTTCCGTCACTTTCGTGGCCGGGCTGAACTACTTCAAAGGGGACAATCCAGTTCGATACTCGGACGGCCGTCCTTATGTTTCGTCCCAGTTCCGCTCCGCCGTGTAATGTAACGGGTAGTCCGTTATTGGTAGCCGAGGCGACACGGTGGCCCGGTAATAACACTTGTTAAACAAGTGCGATCAAAGATGCCGGCTGAAAAGCTGCCAGCAACCGGTATGTACATGCCGCGAAATTACAGATTTCGACGGCCGTTAGCCGCTCGCCCGGCTCCTTTGCGACGTTGCCGTTCGCGATGACGCGTTGCTTTATGCGGGGCTGCGATTGGACGCCGTTGTCGCGGCGACGCCGTTGCTCGCTGTTGTTCTCGCGATTGGGACGTTTGCGCTGGTTTCTGATTTTTTTCTGTTACGATGTTTTCCTTTCACAGATTTTTTTCCATCGCGATATTTTTCTTTTACAGATCTTTTCTGTCACGATATTTTTCTTTTACAGATCTTTTTCTGTTACAATATTTTTCTTTTACAGATTTCTTTCTGTTACGATATTTTTCTTTTACGGATTTTTTTCTATTAAGATATCGTGAAAATATTTCTAGGATCAATTTTTCGGTGCATTAGGTACATTAGGTACGTTAGGTATATCAGGTACATTGGGTGCATTAGGTATATTAGGTACATTATAATAAAATAAAAATTTAAACGAATCCACACACAGTCTTGGCATTATCACAAAACAATGTTCATTGTTATCTGTTACGATTATTAGACAATGAGCGTTAATCTCAGATGCTGAACGTGTGCCGCGGTTGAAAGTTCAAGGGTGCGTCGTATAATATATTTTTTAGTATGCATTGCGCCAGCTCGGAAAACCGCGACCGATTAAAATGCAACGTGGCGTAACCATTAAACCGCAAACCTTTCATTTATTTTCACGGTTTAACATCGCCTAAAAACTTCATGTACAAATCGCACGAGAATCGCGTTGACATGCTTCCTTTATTAGCTGGTCAATTTTTGGAATTCGTCGAACATGTGTCAAACGTTCATTATACTGAACATTATGTCGCTGCAATGTATATATTTCTGATTTCTTAATATTTAAAATGGTCATTTGTGATATTGTTAACTAACGAGTATTGTTTTCTCTGTTACAGGTATGATTGCAGTTCCTTTGTTAATTCTTCCAACTGGGTATGTGTGTGTCGATATATGTTTAAAATATTTTCTGGGATATTGCTCAGTCATTTTTGTATAATTTTTGTATTTCCGTTATATACTGCACTCGATTATGGACAAGGATATTTTTCAATTAGTTTCAACGTCATTTTTCATTCAAAATTCAATTCATCTTTTTTGGTTCATCTTTTTCAATTCATCTTTTTCAATCCTTCTTTTTCAATTCAGTTGTTACAATTCATCTTTTCCAATTTAACGTTTCCAATTCATTTTTTTCAATTTCTCTTTTTCAATTCCTCTTTTTCAATTCCTCTTTTTCAATTCACCTTCTTCAATTCCTCTTTTTCAATTCATCTTTTCCAATTCATTATTTAGAGGTTTTAGCTCCGATTTCCTTGCAAAGAAGATACAAGATGCCAAAGCATACAACCACTTCTACAAATACTTGCTGTTATTTGAGCTATCACTTTCGCAACTGATCGCAATCGCTCGCACTTGTCCAAACTCGTTTGCTCAACTTTTATTCCCAGCTATTCGCACAGCAACGCGAAACTTTCGGCCCGCTGTGTATTCCTGGTCCTATTATCCGTCTAATTATCGGTGCCGAAAGAATCGCGCCGTTTTATTGCAATTGCAACGAGTTCGAGATAATACACCGAACTCGTTTACACGAATAGCCCTGAATAGAATGTGTGAAGTTTCTTTATCATTAATCGATTAATTGAATCATTTCTCTACCATTCTACATTATTATTATTATTATTAACAAAAATATTCATATTTATGGAAATTATGAACTGAGAGGCGAAGATTTCCAATAGAATTTCAAATGAACGATTTATTTATCCAAATTACAATCTCTAGAAAATTACTGGTTCTTTATCGCTTTATTTATTTACTAAGTAAAAGTATTATTATATTTTAACGGATACAATTATCGTCATATCGATAAATATAATATAATATATAATAATATAATATATAATAATATAAAATATATAAAAATATAATATATAATAATATAGTATATAATAATATAAAATATATAATAATATAATATACAATAATATAAAATACATAATAATATAATATACAATAATATAAAATATACAAAAATATAATATATAATTTACTGTACAGGGTGTCCCAAAAATGTCTCCCAATCCGGAAATGGGAGATTTCCGGCAATTTCGGTCGCCACTGGCGGAATCTGTCAGCGTAGCTGAAATTTTCTTCTTCTTCATCCGATTGGCAAATTTAATTCGCGTCTCGTTCCTCGACGATCCTCCCCCTCGCGGTCGTCGCTATGTATTTCCAATCGCCCCTCAGGTTCGCGGAAGGAAACGCGCGTCCCGCGCCGCAGATGGTTAAATAAAATTCCGCTGGTGCTGCATAATTCCGAAAGAGAGGACGCGCGACAGTTGCATAAAACATCGTTCTATACTCTCGGCCCGGTATCGCGTGCATTTTTTATCGAGTGTCATGGTTTCATCCCTTAAAGGGGGCAGCCTCGGTGGCGCGCGTGCACGGTCAACGCTTAACACCGCACCCGCCGGGTGCATTCGTCGAAACGCTCCGCGATTCTCTGTTTTACGAGCACTGAAATTTCAAAGCCGTGCCGCCGGAAAATTGTTTCGCGAGTGCGCTTCTTCCACGCATCCAAATAATTTGGATTTATCCGAACGTCGCGCGATCTCTACTCCGATATCGTATTTCATTATTTGTTGCATTTCCTTTTCTTTCTTATCGAGCTACGTTGACCTCTGTAAACAGATCATATCCTGCAAATCCAGATATAAGGAGACGTATACGCGCGTACAGCGTAGTCGCTGCGACCTTATTATACTGTATTTGTTGCTTAATATTCATATTTTCCTTCATATTAATTTAATAATATATTTGTGCAGTTATTCTGAAAATGCTAGAAAATTAATGAATTAATAAGGTTCTTTCTAAGCATTTCTATGTTCTTCTTGCTGTCGTTCATTTTTTAGTTGACGGAGAATGTTTTTCTTTCGTTCTGATTTTCGTGAAATGAATATTTCGTTTAATAAAATAAAAATAATTCTACTTTTTCGACAGAAGAATTTGCATAAAGATCTATTTAATTAAATTTCTATTGTAGAATTGTGAATCGTTCGAATCGTGAAAGGACTGAAAATCATTTTCAGTCATTTTTTGACTGGTTTCCTAGTTCATGTGTTAAATGCAGCATTGTTTAAAGCAAGTAAGAAATTGCGAAAGAATCGCGCGATAGCATCGTTGTTAGTTACCGTACAAAACGTTTCTTCATTTCATTAGAAAATGTTTCTTCATCCAATTACAAAACGGTTTCATCCTCGCCTCTCTCTCTCTCTCTCTCTCTCTCTCTCTCTCTCTCTCTCTCTCTCTCTCTCTCTATCTGTCTGTCTGTCTCTTTCCATTCACAGCAATTTAAATATATTTCGGTGCGCGACGGTCGGCGGCCCGCTGAAAACACAGACCTTTCGTCGCGTGCAGAAACACCGGGATTTCAGTCACGCATAATCAGCTGTAGCTCCAACGTGCCGGACCCCCTGTTTTTCGAATTTATGAATATTCATCGCGTCAACATTAATCATATTCCAAAGCTTGTTGCGCAGATTGATCCTCCTGAAAGACGTGGCGCGCGCGCGCGCGCGCGAAAAACATTACGTATTAACGCTTCATTATTTTAACGTTCGTAGATTTAATGTGCTCGCGAAATTTCGCGATCATTCCCGACTGCACGGCGAACGTTCGCGTGTATTTCATAATTGTTGTATACGTTGTCATACATTGTTGTAGTCGGTACGTTTTGCAAATGGAAGGTTAAATCGAAAAATGGTATTTCCGGTTTATTGTATTTTATATTGTATATTTTTTATTTTATATTTTATATTATTGTTGTGGTAATTCAGTTACATTGTATTTTAATTTCGTTGTAATTCAATTACGTAGTATTTCAATTTCATTGTAATTCATTTAAGTTGTATTTCAATTTCATTGTAATTCAATTATATTGTATTTCAATTACATTGTATTTCAATTTCATTGTAATTCAATTACGTAGTATTTCAATTTCATTGTAATTCATTTAAGTTGTATTTCAATTTCATTGTAATTCAATTATATTGTGTATTTCAATTATATTGTATTTCAATTTCATTGTAATTCAATTACGTAGTATTTCAATTTCATTGTATTTCATTTAAGTTGTATTTCAATTTCATTGTAATTCAATTATATTTTAATATCATTGCAATTCAATTACATTGTATTTTAATGTCATTGCAATTCAATTGCATCGTGTTTTAATGACACACGTCGTTAGAATAATTATCAATTGAATTAACCGATAGATTTGAATAATATAATTAGTAATTGAATTAGTAGAACTCTGCTTAAGATCGTCCACTAAATAAAGTGATTTGATATTATAGAAAAATTGAATATTAATTAAACATGATATCAGCATATCAGCACAAATTATATATACTATATATCAGTACATATATTAATTACGTACAACGTTCTTAAGAATGCACAAATCGTAATAAATCATTTTTAAATTCACACATCAATCAGTCTTCACGAAATGACGATATCCAATAAAACTACTGTATAAATATCAACGTACAACATTTTCTGGCAATTTTGCAGCTTCTCGTTGCAAATTAGTAAATTCTTTACACTTTAAACAAACTGCTAAACCATTATTATTTAAATCAACTGCTTGTTCCTCCAAAAACCGAAAGCATGTTCGCTCGAGCCGAAACTCGGCTCGCAATAAAACTACTGTATAAATATCAACGTGCAACATTTTCTGGCAATTTTGCAGCTTCTCGTTGCAAATTAGTAAATTCTTTACACTTTAAATAAACTGCTAAACCATTATTATTTAAATCAACTGCTTGTTCCTCCAAAAACCGAAAGCATGTTCGCTCGAGCCGAAACTCGGCTCGCAATAAAACTACTGTATAAATATCAACGTGCAACATTTTCTGGCAATTTTGCAGCTTCCCGCTGCAAATTAGTACATTCTTTACACTTCAAATGAACTGCCAAACCATTATTATTTAAATCAACTGCTCGTCCCTCCAAATCCAGGAGGAATTTCGCTGTAGCCGAAACTCGACGGAAACGTCTCGCGGAGGAAAAATCGTGCTAAAAATCTCGATCCTCGACGATCGAAGTTATCGATCCCTCGAAATCTTGACGGAACGTCGTTCGCGAAGCTTTCCGTAACAGCCGGCCGGCCGACGCTCGCCGCGCATCGGAGTGCATACGAATCGCAGCAATTAATCACCGCGCTGTCCGATGATCGATTAAAAGCTGGCGCGAATGGGGTGCTTGTAAATCGAGGATTATGGCGCGCGGATGTTTAAATACCTTGCAAATTGGCACGCGTAACGCGTGTATCGTTCCCGCGTCGGTTTTCAGTGATCGCAGCTACTTTGACAGGTATGCGGAGGATGCGCGTCCCATAATTACGCGCGCCGCTCGGCTCGGCTCGGCTCGGCGACGCGCGACGCGCGGCGGTGTCCCGCTTACGGGGGTCCGGTGTTAATTAAGTAATTTCAATTAAAATTCTTCACGGTTCTTGGTGCTTTATATGCTGACACGGAGCGAGCCCGGGCCCCCGCAACTCGGACGAACACTCGTCATCGTAAACAAGTTCCGCCCATCCTCCCGGCTTCCGGGCCAATTTGTATGCAAAACTCGCGCGCGAGGCTCCCTGTATCCATGGAAAACCGTGGAAGGCCGGCCCGGACTGCGCTTGACAGGACACACACTCCTTCGGGGATCGTCTTTAAACATTTCTGCCGTTTATCAATCCGGATTTCCGCGACCGCGCGCGTCGTCCGCGACGGAGACGTTTCTCTCTTCTCGGACTTCGACGCGCCGCGCCACGGTCGATGCACCTTTTTTTTCTGATAGGCGCACCTTTTCCATGGCCATCCGCATTGTTATTCAGATTTTCTTGCCAGAAGTTTGTTCAGGGTTCCCAGCGATCGACGCTGTTTCGAGCTAGCAAATGTCAACCCTTTGCGCCCGAAGCCTTTTCAATCGTGAGTCCAGGATAATTTTCTCCGACTTATGGTATTTTTTTTTTTGATACGGCGAAGTGCATTTTATGCGCTCGATGTTTGAGTCTTGCGATCGATGCAACAGTCACGCTGTTGGTAATTTTTTTAAATCTCAAGTGTTAATTGATCTTTGATAGATTGGATTGCGTGGAATTTGCGCGATTGGAACGAAATAATCGACAAGTGCAATCTTGTTTTTCTTACTTAAATAATTTTAACAAGTTGTGGTTGATATAAAATCTGCAGTCTGGCGATTAAACGAGTTGTTTTAAATTGTTTCAAAATTGCTTTTCTCGGCAATCTTTTGCAGCAACAAATTATTATATTATGATTGTAATTATATATTATATTATTATGTATTATTATAATAATATATATTAATAATATTATTATATTATAATTGTATATTACATTACATATAACATATACTGATAATATTATATATTATAATTGTATATTATATTATATATAATATATCATATATTATAACTATAATGATAATAATTATACAATTAATTGCAGTATCAGTTAGGAACATCAACAAAGGAGACAACAAAAAGGAAAATCCTGAAATGGTTGTCATCGGCCACCGGGCGTCGAATCGCTAAGAGATCCCGGTTAATCATAGTAATTTTCTCTGTGTTTCGCGCAATCGGAAGCCAATAATTATGCAGCTGTAAAACGAGAAATCGGACGGGGAATTAGGAAGCTCTACTAAATAAGGGTTTTAGCGCGTGCCTGTCAAGCCGGGAAAAGATAATAACCGGTCAGCGAATGTTTATGCAAATTCGTTCGCGAGGTTCGTTGATAGAAGGCGGAATCAAATGTTCTCTCCGCCGTTGAATATTTCATTCGGTCGACGCGAGCGATCAGTTTTCTTGGATTCCGTTGATAATAGTGTGTTGGACTTTGTGCAATTACACGAGGATTACAATCTCTAATATGTATTTACACGGAGAATTAGTTATAAAGTGTATAATCGGGTTGGTTATTCCGCGAGAAATGCAGTCGGATGCGTTCGATAGATGCAATAATAATAATTCACTTATTATCTTATCGAATTAATTTGATTCGATTTTCAATTTCTTTAATTGATGTAACTCAATATTAAATTTGTTCAATCAAATTTAATTTAATTTTAAATTTCTTCAATTGAATTGAATTGAATTTTAAATTTCTTCAATTGAATTGAATTGAATTAAATTTAATATTAAATTTCTTCAATTGAATTGAATTGAATTGAATTTTAAATTTCTTCAATTGAATTGAATTTAATTGAATTTTAAATTTCTTCAATTGAACTGAACTGAATTTAATATTAAATTTCTGCAATTGAATTGAATTGAATGGAATGTTAAATTTCTTCAATTTAATTTAATTTAATCTTAAATGTCTTCAATTGATCTAATTAAAATGATTAATAATAACATCGAGAAACGCTTTCCCGAGAACTCTCCAGTCCGACGAAAATTCTATTAAAATTCTCCGATCAAAAGCCAATCGCATTTGTTTCCTCAAGAACGAAGCTCTCTTATTTCATCGAAACGCTTAATTTTCCAAACAAACCGAACGATGTCCGAAAAAGTTCGCGCAACGAAATCGCCTCTCCGCGATCAAATGAATGCGTTCATAATTTCGCCGGAAACGATACTCCCGCGTTCTCGAGAGTCCGCGCACGCGGCTCTCCGTGTAAAAAAAAAAACGGTTTCCCGATTGGTTCGCGGGGCGCGCGCGCGCCGGATTCTATCGAATTCATCTAGCGGTAATAAAAACGACAAAGAACGACTTTTAATTTCGTCGTTCAGCGAAATTAGTGGCGCGGCACGGATTTCAAACGCAATCCGGCCTGCAGGACTCCGTTCAAAGGCCGTTTCCCGGCGTAAAGAGTCGTCGGCTGAATAAAATTGGCTGGAAGAGCATGATCGAACGAACCGTGCCGCGCGAAACGTACCTACGGAGCTAAAAATATGTTTCTGTCCCGGAAAGAGAGCCGAGAGCCAGTCGGCGGTCGATTGATGGAGCGCGGCTAACTGCGCTCCATCGAGGAGTGCAAGCGCGAAAGCGGACATTTCCTAACGCGCGGAGATTACGCCGATGGGTTCCTACCCCCACCTGCCGGATGGGGGGGAGCGGTCGAGTCGACCGTATAAAGGTACAATTAACGGCGGAAAGTCGATTAGAGAGGCTTTGGCTTTGTCAGTTAGTTAATACATCCCATCGCGCCGCTTTATGAACCGGCGCCGCGCCGCGCCGCGATCCGTCCTCGGACGATGCAAGTTCGGCACTGTTAACGATAATGCAAGGTAATAGAGCTCGCTTTGACACCGAGCAAATTAAGTGAACTTTAATTGAAATTTCTATCGACGCTTTCAAAAGTCTCTTCTCGCTCGCCGGTGATCGCGCGCCGCCGCCGTCGCGCACTCGTATGCACTCGCTTGCACGCGCGGCGTTCTGAAGTAGAGAGCCGCAACGTGTACACAGGGTGTCCCAAAATTATGCTGATTCCATAGTGACCTTGTTACCTCGGTGAAAGTGCGATCCGCGGCGTCGTTCGCGAGTTATTCACGAGAAACCAATCGAAGGCGAGCGAATAGTAGTAGCTGTTTTCCGTTAATCGCATCTTCGCAGAGGAAAAAGTTACTCGAAGCGACCTCGGGAGAACCCCTCGTCTCCCGGCGGTACCATAATTTCAGGGCCACCCTGTACACGCAGATATCTACGGCAATTAAGCGCAGCCCCGGCAACGTTTCAAGCGGCGCTTTTTGCCGCGACGTTATCCTCTTTTGAACCCCTAAAAGCCGAGGCACCCGGACCTCGCCCCCGCTTGAAAAATATATTATAACATGTTTATCCTCCGCCGCCTCGGCGAAATTGCCGCGTCGCTTGTTGCTTTTGTCCCGTTTTCGGCTCGGAAACAAGCAAACGTGTCCTGTTGTGCCGTAGCACCTTTGAATAAAACATCTCGCCTGAAATGAAAGAAAGAAACCACTCTTCGTCCGGGCTGTTTTTCGCCCTGCCGGACTGTTTTTGCATATGACGAGCGGGGCGCGCGGGGGAGAGTTTATCGGCCGCGGGAGTTCACGCAAATTTACGATTCGCCGTTGGTGAAATTTCGTGGAATTCGGTATCGGAAGTGCGTTCCTTACGTTCGCTTAACAGCCGTGTATTTCGGGGGGAGGCGTGGGTCTAGTTCGAAGAGCAGTAACACAGCGGGGGTGAATTTTATTCATTTCGTGTTTTATTAGCTCCCACTCTTCATTCGACTCCGACGCTGCGATCGGGAAAGAAACGCGAACGCTGTGTTTGTCGTTGCACGGGTTACGAGCTTCGTACTTGAAACGACGGACTTTTCGACGGGCGTAAATGTAACTGGCCGGGGATGGTTTTGATGGGATCCGAAATTATGTAACTTCGCAGCGCGAGAAGGGGGTGGAAACAGCGGCTGTAAAAAAAATTCCAATATGTTCCACCTTGCGAAATAACGTCGGAATATGTCGCTGGAACAGCGAACACGGTGTTTGGGAAAAGTTGAAGCAAAAGTCGCGATATCTTGTTGCGTCCCGAAATATATTTCTGCGAATGAAATTTCATATTGTATCGATGTCTTTTGTTGTGTGAATTAATTAATGTTGGATGGATGTCTTTTGTTCTGTAAATGAAATTTACGCGAGATTGGATCGATATCTTTTGTTCTGTAAATTAAATTTAATATCAGATGAATATCTTCTGTTCTGTAAATTGAATTTAATATTGGATGGAGATATCTTTTGTTCTGTGAATTAAATTTAACATTGCATCGCGATATCTTTTGTTCTGTGAATTAAAATTAACGTTGGATCGATATCTCTTGTTCTGTGAATTAAATTTAACATTGCATCGATATCTCTTGTTCTGTGAATTAAATTTAACATTGCATCGATATCTCTTGTTCTGTGAATTAAATTTAACATTGCATCGATATCTTTCGTTCTGTAAATTAAATTTAACATTGCATCGATATCTTTTGTTCTGTGAATTAAATTTAACATTGGATCGATATCTTTTGTTCCGCAAATTAAATTTAATATCAATTGAATATAATTCTGTAATTTCGTAATTCCTTAATTTCATTCGGTAAATCAGATTTAATATTATCGATCGACACTTTCAACGCGGCGAATTAAATTGAATTGCCGCGTCCCTAAAAATTGAGCCGCGGATGCGCGAATTTTTCTAAACTCTCGGCCCCGTCCACGGATCATAATTTGCGCATCGGATAACGAATAAACTGTTAGTTATAATTATGTGGTAGCTGGCGCGCATAACGATGACTGATTCGTTCGAGCCGGCAACGACCGGCCCCCCCGGGTAATAACACCGACGCCCTTAATATGGAAATATTACGAAGGGCCATCGATAAATTACAATAAACCGAGGAGGTCGACTTTTGTTGTCGCAGAGAAAATGTCGGGCCCGGCTTGCGAAACGGAATTATTGAGGACGCCAACCGCGAGAATTAAATTGTTGAACGTATGGCTGAGCGGAGCGCGTTTAACCTCCGTTTAATTATTCAAATTCCTTTGGCCAGGCCCGCGAGCTTTCTCCTGACAAATTTTTCAATCGACTGGATCCGAATCGATTTCTGCATTATTCGATGTTCAAGGAGGGCTCCGACTGTGCGAATGCCTCGATTTAAATTAGAAAGTACGGCGGATGAAGTGTCTACTTTTTGTTCAATTGTATTGCACTATATTTATTCAATTATATATTTGTTCAATTATGTTCGTATTATTACGCGAGCCTCGTTTACAGTAATTGTACTTGCGTTACATTTTAATTGTATTTATGTTACATTTTAATCGTACTTGCGTTACATTTCAATTGTACTTGCGTTACATTTCAATTATACTTACGTTACATTTCAATTGTACTTGCGTTACGTTTCAATTATACTTGCGTTACATTTCAATTGTACTTACGTTACATTTCAATTGTACTTAACGTTACATTTCAATTGTACTTACGTTACATTTCAATTGTACTTACGTTACATTTCAACGGTACTTGCATTACATTTCAATTATACTTAAGTTACATTTCAATTGTACTTAACGTTACATTTCAATTATACTTACGTTACATTTCAATTGTACTTACGTTACATTTCAATTGTACTTGCATTACATTTCAATTATACTTAAGTTACATTTCAATTATACTTACGTTATACATTTCAATTGTACTTACGTTACATTTCAATTATATACTTGCGTTACATTTCAATTGTACTTAACGTTACATTTCAATTATATACTTGCGTTACATTTCAATTGTACTTAACGTTACATTTCAATTGTACTTAACGTAACATACAAAGGGTTAATACAAAATTCGAAACTTCATTGATTTATAATTCATTCGTTTTATTATCATTATCACATTGTATTAAGTTATTTCCAACGAATACATTTCTGACTAATAAACGATCGCCTCGAACGTTGATCCGACTTCGGATTCGCCATCGGCGAGCCAATCGTCGCGAAGATCTCGCATTTCGTCCGTCGTTCGTTTTCCCTCCGGTGTTCCGCGAGTAAATCGTTCTCGTCGAGAAAAAAAGGAACGAAAAACGAGAGAGATAGCCTTTCGAATAATTATCTCTGTCGGCGTGGCGGCCGAGATTCGTGTAACAACTGCAGATTACGGAGTATCCCCGGTCGTTTACGCGGTGTCCCGCTGAAAGTGTCTCGTAGGTCGGCCAGCGTTAAAAACCGAGGGGAAAAAAAGTAGAAGGCCGGCTCTCTTCTTCGCCAAAAGAAAGAAAGAAGGAAAGAAGGAGGGAAAGAAAGGAAAGAACGAGGTCGGGGCGAAGGAAGGGTCGGAGGGCAGGCACGGGAAAAAAGGGAAGCGACCGCGGCGGAGTTTATCGTGGAATTTATAGCCGGCGGGTAACCCTCGCCGCTATCACGGATTGGATTAAAAAAGTGATTAGCACGAGAATCGGGCGTGTTAGCCGTGCGTGCTCTCCTCTGTTATCAGCGGCCGGCTATACGATAGCGATCGGACATTTAGTACCCTCGATAGTGACGCTAATCCGGAGTTACGAAGGAAGGAAGCAGTGGTTGTCAACCGTTATCCCGGGAGGAACACTCTCGGCATCGTCCGGCCTCGGACACGCAATCAGAAGAGCATGTAAATTGTAGATTAGCAGAGCCCGGCAGCCTCTTTATCCGATCGCCGCTCGATACAGGCGATACCCCGAATGGAAATTAAAACGTTTACGGCTGGTCTACGCCACTGTTCCCGGAAATCCCTTAGGAAATTACGGATATTAGGTAGCCGGGGCTTAATGCTGCTCCTCCGCCAGGAAAAACGAAGCACGAGGAGCCAACCCGGACTCTCTCTCTCTCTCTCTCTCTCTCTCTCTCTCTCGGCCCCGCCCGTTTTCAAATTTCAACGGAGCTCTTTTTTTCATCGATCATCGCGGCAGCGACGGCGCCTTGGAATCACAGCGGCGTAAGCAAAGATTTTGATTTGAGTCTGAAAAGGTGATCCATGCGTGCAGAAATATTCGAGAGACGAGTGAAACTATAAATTAGGTTGCTATGAATTGATCGAATTGTGAATTATTTTAGTGGATTTAATTTTGTCGGTGATCGGTTTTATGCGCACGAGTGTTAGCGAAATGTAATAGTCTCTCGTGACGCGAAGACTTTTTGAACGGTAGAATAAGTGTTTTAAAAATATGGAATGTTTAAAAATATGTAGGACTGTTTTTGAACGGTTCGATAAATTTCTGAAAATATCGAATTATGTTTGAGCGGTACGGTAGCTGTGAACAAAATATGGAACGTCGTTTGAATAAACTAATAACTGTCTAAAAATATGAAACACATTTTGCACAGGTCAAT
Organism: Megalopta genalis; assembly: GCF_051020955.1. Lineage (NCBI taxonomy): Eukaryota > Metazoa > Arthropoda > Insecta > Hymenoptera > Halictidae > Megalopta > Megalopta genalis. The sequence continues at coordinate 19,513,131 of NC_135017.1, forward strand.
AAATGTCTGAAAATATGTCAGACTGTTTCGAGCAGTCCAATAAATATCTAATAATATAGAAAACTTTATAAACAATCCAATATGTTGTCCGAAAAAGTCTGGAACATCGTTTAAACAATCCAATAATTATCTAAAAATATGCAACACCTTTTGAACAGACCAATAAATATCTAAAAATATGTGAAACTGTCTGAGCAGTCCTATAAATTTCTAATAATATAGAAGACTATATAAAACAATCCAATAACTGTCTATAAATGTGGAACACATTTTGCACGGACCAATAAATGTCTAAAGATATGTCGAAAATATAGAAGACTTTATAAACAGTCCAATAAATTTTAAAAAATATCGAGCACCTTTAGGATCAATTCAATAACTGTCTAAAAACATGGAGCACCTTTTGAACAATCCAATAACTGTCTAAATCTATAAAAAACACATTTTGAACATACCATTAAATGTCTAAAAAATCTGTCGAACCATTTGACTTCTTTCCCGACAAACACCGCACGGCTTCGAGAACCGTGTAAAAGGATCGGTCCCCCGTGATAATAGATTTGTAATCCGAACGGATTCATCGTGCATTGTAATTCTTCGTTAACCGTGATTCACAGCGATCGGTAACCTTATCGGCGTTAACACCGTTCCGGGTGAAACGCGCGAAAAAGACCTACGGATTTTACTAATGCGTCCTTAATGTAACAAAGGGAAATCCATTTCGCTGATCAGCCGACACAGTGATGTACGTCTTCGTGACATGCGACTGCACTGCATTCGTGGGAGCGGCGCGGCGTTGCTGCTCCTAGAACCACGTGCAGAGGTCGCTCTAGCTTTTATTAATGCCACCACTATTAATTCGCCGACACGCGTTAATAAATATTGCCGTTCGTCGATTCGCTCTGCGATTCTGTTGCTGTCAGCAACGACGGCTCGACGCGAATCAGTCGATACAGTAATGTCTCCCTAATTGACGCTCAGATTGTGCACGAAAATGGACAATTCGGGAAGAGGAGACGCGATTATTCGAGTCTTGCATTACCTCGACATAACCTTGACAATTCGTAATTATGAAAACGAGCCGCAAGGCTCGAATAATCGTATCTGCTCTTCCAAAATTCTACATTTTTGTGCATACTGTAATGTCTCCCTTACTGACGCTCAGATTGTCCACTAAAATGGACAATTCGGGAAGAGGAGACGCGATTATTCGAGTCTTGCATTACCTCGACATAACCTTGACAATTCGTAATTATGAAAACGAGCCGCAAGGCTCGAATAATCGTATCTGCTCTTCCAAAATTCTACATTTTTGTGCATACTGTAATGTCTCCCTTACTGACGCTCAGATTGTCCACTAAAATGGATAATTCGGGAAAAGAAGATACGATTATTCGAGTCTTGCATTACCTCGACATAACTTTGACAATTCGTAATTATGAAAACGAGCCGCAAGGCTCGAATAATCGTATCTGCTCTTCCAAAATTCTACATTTTTGTGCATACTGTAATGTCTCCCTTACTGACGCTCAGATTGTGCACGAAAATAGACAATTCGGGAAGAGGAGACGCGATTATTCGAGCCTTGCATTACCTCGACATAACCTTGACAATTCGTAATTATGAAAACGAGCCGCAAGGCTCGAAAATCGTATCTGCTCTTTCAAAATTCTCCATTTTTGTGCATACTGTAATGTCTCCCTTACTGACGCTCAGATCGCCCACTAAAATAGATAATTCGGGAAGAGGAGACACGATTATTCGAGCCTTGCAACTCGTTTCTATAATTGTGGACAATTTATAACTATAAAAATAAACCGCAGGGCGTTCGAATAATCGTATCTCCTCTTCCCCAAATTGTCCATTTTCGTGCGCAATCTGGGCGTCAATTAGAGAGACATTACTGTACTCTGAGCGTCAGTTAGGGAGACATTACTGTATTTGGATACACGCGAGCACTTACAGAACAGAAACATTTACGAAACGCGTTACACGGTCGCATAGTCTTCGGTGCGGCAAATTGGACGACTAGGTTTTTGTTTTTTTAATAATAAAGCTTTTTTCACTGGGACTTCAGACTACGAAATGCGACCAAAAGGAACGCCGTATCCCGCTGCAATCGTAATTAAATAATAAAATGAAGTTTGAATATATTCAGTTACCGGGTAGACTTGATTCTGTTATTAATTATTTAATTGAAAAATATTGCGCTATTATTAACGGTGACCTACTCGTCGGCGAAATGAATAGACGATAGAAATTATGTTATTAAATCATCGATCCTCTGCGGACGGAGTTACTTTAATTATAAATTTAAAATCGTTTTTCTTATTTACACTATTTTCATTTTCTACGATTAACTTAGCGTAATTTTATATGTACGAAATTGTATTTTGCGACTCGTGCGACTTTCTATAGTCAACAACAATTTTTCAACGATTTCCCAAAAGTTCTCGGAACACGAACAAAGATGACGTTGAAATAATATTTCGAAAAGTGATCCAACAATTTTCAGAGCCTCGTGGTCGCCACTCGACCGCAAAGGTTCGATAACCTATCAAATTACGCTGCCGAATAATGATTTTATACGAACGACTTTTCGCCGGTTTTTTGAGCGGCTCCAACCCCCTCGCGCCGCGCCGCGTCGCGTCCGGCCGTAATGTAATAAGACCCACACCGTTGTTAATTGAATCTTGATGAATCCCGGCGTTACGGGCGGTCGCGGCACGAGTTGAGGAACTCGGTTGATTAATTGAGTTCCGTCCCGAAAAATAGAATTATCGTGAACCATTTGAGCCGGTTTCGCCGGAGGAACCGCAAGCGTTCCGGTTCCGTCGCCGGGGCAGCCGTAAAAGCCTTTCGAGGGAGAACTTTCTGTCGCGGCGAGCTTCGCCGTCCGGGAAAGTAAACAAAATGCTGTATATAGGCGAGGGGAACGAGTACCTTCCCCCCTGGTACATCAAACCGGCAATTAAAATGTGCCAAGAGAATCGCCATTCACCGCCGGGGTCTCCGTGTTCGCCGTGCTCGTCGTATTCTTCGCAGTCGTCGTATTCTTCGACACATTCGGAGCCACTGGCAATGTCTCTCCCGTCTAAATCCAAGGGAGACGCGGATCTCGAGGATCTCCGGGGTCCGAATCGGCGAGCCGAGCCGAGCCGAGCCGAGCCGCTCAGACGCTTCAAATCCCTTTCTTTTCCAGCCGGGAGAGGGATGCTCGTAAATTCCTTTAGATCATTACCGCTTTTTCCCCGGCGTCCGTCTACCTTCAGTTAACTTTAATTAATTAACCGGACCGGCGAGGTGGCTTTCAAAGCGCGAGAAAAGGAGCGGCATTAGCCTTTAAACTCGCAACTTCTTGGATTCCAACGCACTGGCCTGTCTCGCCCTTACCTTCACCCTTGTCTCTGCCCATTCGGGCTAGCTTCGGGACAATGCTCGGGATCTGCGACGAGTTTCGGGCTCGATGGAAGCAGAATGCGTGGGGAACGCACTGGGACGCTGAAATTTCGCGGACGAGAAAAGGGGGACGATATTCTTGGACTTTTTCCGAGTCTCCTGGCACAGTCAGAGTTCGGCCGTGGTCGATTTATAAATTTATTTGGACACGGATAAATTAATAATTATAATATAATAATAATAAAAAATAATTATTGAAAATAATAAATAATATAAAATATATAATAATTAATAATATAAAGTATAAAATAATTAAAATAAATTAATAATTCGAGTACGATTTTATTCGAATGATATTTTTCGAATGAATTCTGTCTATTTTTATTCGAATAGTATTTTACGAAAGAATTCTGCCAATCAACTTTTATTCGAATTGATTTTTCGCGAACGAAGATTTATTCGAATATACTCTGAGAATAAAGTTCTATTCGAATAAATTCTTCCGATAAGCTTTCGTTCGAATAAATTCTTCCAATAAAATTTCGTTCGAATAAATTCTTCCAATAAACTCTCATTCGAACAACGTTTCGAATAAATTCCTCGAATACAATTTTACTCGAAAGTTGCTTCGACTTCGAAAGAAGTCGAGAGCAGCTAAAAATAAAAAATTTAAACTATATTGATCCTCGTCGCGTCCCTTAAAAAGCTGCATAATTCATCGCAAAGCTTCTTTGGCACATTTATTAGCAGATACAAAATTATTCAAAATAGTATTTTCCATCGGTTCACTCTGCATTCGAGCTGCAAAAAAAAAAGGCAATAACAGTACATTATTGGAAACTCGAATGTGGAACACGAGGGTGATAGTGTCGGTGGCCCGAGTAATTGGGCCAAAACAATAATTTTGATATTTAATATCGCCGGTTACGAGTGCTCGTAACCGCCGTCGGTGTTAAAACATGGCGAAATAGTTTCGTAAATGGTAATAAAAAAAACGTTGCGAATAAACGCCGCGCGCATTTGCAACTCTTCCGTTTCCAGTTTCCCACGTTCCGCTTGTCGTTTACGCCGTATCGCCAAAACAAAAATGCAGGAGAACTCGCGCGAAAAAACCGCTGGTAATTACACAACGTCAAGTTTCACTTAAAAATCATGCGCGAATTTACGGACGATCGTTAACCATTTTTGCTACTCGGTGTGGTTCAGAACTTGCGTAAACGTTTGCAATTTATTTAAATAATTTAGGTAAAGTTGGGTAAAAAGAGCTTCGAAGTTCGAAGATCGAAGTTCCAATTCCAAGTTTCAAGTTCGAAGTTCGAAGATCGAAGTTCTAAGTTCCAAGCTCGAAGTTCCAAGTTCGATGTTGCAAGCTCGAAGTTTCAAGTTTGAAGATCCAAGTTTCAAGTTTCAAGTTCGAAGGTCGAAAGTCGAGGTTCCATATTCCAAGTTTCAAGTTTGAAGTTCCAAGTTCGAAGTTCCACGTTCGAATTTCCAAGCTCGAAGTTTCAAATTTGAAGATCCAAGTTTCAAGTTCCAAGTTCGAAGGTCGAAAGTCGAGGTTCCATATTCCAAGTTTCAAGTTCGAAGTTCCAAGCTCGAAATTTTAAGTTCGAAGTTCCACGTTCGAATTTCCAAGCTCGAAGTTTCAAATTTGAAGATCCAAGTTTCAAGTTCCAAGTTCGAAGGTCGAAAGTCGAGGTTCCATATTCCAAGTTTCAAGTTCGAAGTTCCAAGCTCGAAATTTTAAGTTCGAAGTTTGAAGTTCAAATTTCCAAGCTCGAAGTTTCAAATTTGAAGATCCAAGTTTCAAGTTCCAAGTTCGAAGGACGAAAGTCGAGGTTCCATATTCCAACTTCCAAGTTCAAAGTTCAAAGTTCAAAGTTCTAAGATCCAAGTTCCAAGTTCCAAGTTCTAAGTTCCAAGCTCCAAGCTCCAAGTACAAACTTCAAACTTCAAAGTTCCACGTTTAATATTCAAAATACAAAATTTCGAGCCCATATGTTGAACCACCTCCAATAAAACCGAAGAAATCAGTCTCTTCCCGCGAGATTTACAAAATCGGTATCGCGTCGAAAAAGAGATCGCCTCGCGAACGTTCCCCAGCGAAGACTACAATATCCCCGTAATAGCTGTACGGTAAAGTAATTTCCCGTAAATTTCGGCTCGGTTGGCACGAAGCAACCACGTACATACATACATACATACATACATACATACATACATACATACATACATACGTAGTTCGAAACGTCCAGAAACGGTCGACGAGTGCGGCGTTCGTACACGGGAGAAGCCGGACGGGCAGCGTAAAATCTTTCAACCCCTTGGCTCCGCGATAAATGCAAAATGTATGTTTAAACAAGGACGTCCCGAGTAATATATCCAAGGATATTCAGGGGCGACACGTAATTTGTGGCGTGTTTTACGAGCTCGTATTCAAGGGACGCGGCGGATCGAGGGTGGTTGCAGGGGCTGGAAGAGGAGGAAGGCTCTGCTCCTCGCGTTAATAGGGCCGAGCATTAGGTTATCTCTCCGAGGGGGTTAGCTTGGCCAGGGAACGTCGGCGCGGGACGGGGCGCGGGGAGGACCTCGGGGCGGCAGGGGAGGGCTTGTAGGGTGGTGTCTGCGGCGGTGGTGTGCAGGTTGCTCGGCCAGAGGATGGACGACGTTGGCCTGAGCGCGGCGCGCCGGTCGTGATTCGGTCGGACACGCGTATCTCTTTGATATATTGCGGCCGGAGATGCGTTTTTTCCCCTCCCCTCCTCCCGTCGTCCGAGCCTCGAACCCGTCCACCGAACTTCGGATCTCTCTCTCTCTCTCTCTCTCTCGTTCGGCTTTACTCTTTTTCTACTGTCGTCTCCCATTCCCGGCCCGGTTTCTCTCTTGTCTGTGAACTTGCCAGCGAATTATGGCAGGCTCGCGCGCCCGCCAAATATTGCGCCGCTCCATAAATCCGCATCCGCGGAAACTTTCCTGGCCCGCGATCGCGCGACGTCCGACCGAGTCCCTATCTGCCGGTTAATACGTCCTTCGGGGACGTTCGGGGGGCAGGGGGTTGTTAACGTGTCGTTCAGATTTATATTAACCCACTCCTCGCTCGAACGGCGACAACGAAGCAACGCTAAAGATTGATGTATCTTTTCGCGAAGTAATCTTCGCATTTTTGTTGTTGGTTTATTGTTAAAGGGTCGTTGGAAATGTAAGTATTGGGCGAGCGAATGATCTGGATTTTTTTGTATTTGTACAATTAAAAGGTATTGTGATAGTTTTACTGAAACATACTGTAATACTAAAATACTAATAATTAATACTAATACTGATTTTAACCCTTTGCACTCGATTGGTGGCTCTGAGGCAGCATTAAAATTATTATATCACGTTCCATGATAATTTTTATATTAACAAAGTTTAGATTTAAAGAACTGTTAAAAGTTGTACGAGTTGAGTGCCAAGGGTTAAATACCAATACTAATTTTTAAATTAGAATAGCTTCGAGTGTGAGGCTATTTTATAATTCGACCATGCAATCTAAATTCCTTGTTGCTTTTTTTAGATTTTAGAGGGACTTAATTTTCGTTAAACAATTAAGCAAGAAATTGTTCGCAGAAATTGCGATTGTTTGCCAATATAAAAGAATCGAAAACTGACGTCTTCTTTCTTTCAAGATTTTGGAGTAATTAATTCTCACTAGACAACGGCAAATTGTTTTAAAAGATCGCAATTGTTTAACCTTGACGAAAGAATGAACAAATGCAGTCTCTTCGAATCACGTTTTCCCGTTGGCAACATTGCTAAAATGAAACATTCACGAAGGATTTCGACCCAAACCGATCGTGTTTTGTTAAATCGAAACTTTATTGCTCTTTTCAAGCAGCCACGCCGCCAAGAAAAAAACTCGTTATCCCGAAGAATCGATATTCTCATTTTCTTCTTCGTTTCCATCCCTTCAATTACACCGCGTAACCACCGCTCATTCCCTATTCCGTAGATCAGCCACGTTGTACATAATGTAGCCGAGCAATATACCATACGCGATTCCACGAGATTATTTATCCGAATCCGGAATCACCGATACTGCATACAAACATTCTTTTGATATCCAATCAACCGGCCCCGTGAATAGCATCGCGCTCGTTTCATCATTGATAATGCGTTTTCCTTCGGAGCGGGTTTCGTCGAACATTATTGAACTTCGCCGAGCTTTGCCGAGCCATCCGGCAACAATGGACGCTCGTCGAAGAATTCGTGCCACTTTGGCGGCGCCGAGTCGGCCCGCCTCGGGCCGCCTCGGGCCGGGTCTCGCGGAGCAGCGATCCGCGGCGAGAAAAAAAACTCAATCTTGCAACTTTCATACCTTCGACGACCGTTTTTTTTTTCCAACGGGTTGCTTCCTTTGATCGTCCTGATCGATTAAGAATAATGACGTTTCGAGATTCTTCGAATTTTTTAATTTCTAAATCCTAATCGATTAAGAATAATGACGTTTCGAGATTCTCCGAATTTTTTAATTTCTAAATCCTAATCGATTAAGAATAATGACGTTTCGAGATTCTTCGAATTTTCAATTTCTAAATTCTAAAATATACAAGTAACCTTAATAAATAAATAAAAATACATAAATAATCTTAATAAATAAATAAAAATATATAAGTAACCTTAATAAATAAATAAAAATACATAAATATCCTTAATAAGTAAATAAAAATATGTAAGTAATTTGAATAAATAAATAAAAATATGTGAGTAATTTGAATAAATAAATAAAAATATATAAGCAATTTTAATAAATAAAAATATGTAAGTAATTTTAATAAATAAATAAAAATATACAAATAGTCTTAATAAATAAATAAAAATATACAAGTGACCTTAATGAATAAATAAAAAATATATAAGTACCCTTAACAAACAAATAAAAATATTCAACTAACCATAAACGTTTTGAAACATTACAGTCGCATAATATTCACGTTCGCGCGACAATTCTCGCTCACTAAATTCGTGCACACCTCGGCCACACCGAAACCGAGGCTCGCTGTTCTCACGAGGGACCGAGTTGTTCCGATAAGTCGGCGAACAACGATCGTCGCTGTTCAAAAAATTGAGAAAATCATCGTCGAAACAGGGTCGGGAAACGGTTGCGCGGCATTTTCGCGTGTGAAATCCCCGATGCGGTGCGGCGTCGTCGGGTATCGAGGGCGCCGGGACGCGGAATGAAAATTGAATTGTCGGATCCGGGCGAGTTTCGCCGGCTTTCGTTGATTATCGCGGTTTAATGCGGAAAACGCGGGGATGCCCGTACCGGCTTAAGCAGCTCACGGGTGGGTACGCGACCAGCATATTCTCCGGCACGAGATTCTCGATTACCGGCTTTTTCGGCAGACTTTGCCGAGATTACACCTCGCGTCCGACGTACTCCTATTTTTACTTTCCCTTTTTTTCCCCCTCCGCCCGCCCCTCCGCTCTCTCACTCTCTCTCTCTCTCTCTTTTTGTTCGCTCCCGGCCAACCGGTACACCGTCCACGCAATTTCGGCCCTCCGACGTTCGCGCATCTATCTGCATGCAACAGGCGAGAGCCGGCCTCATTCGATTTGTATTTCGATGCGCCTCGATATCCTTTAATCCTCTCGCCGCGTTTAAACTCCTCTGCATAGATACGATTCAGGGCTGCAGCCGCGACCGCGAGCCTTCCAGCCACGCCGGTGCTCGCGTTTGTCCTTGTCCGAACGCGTTTACCAGCGACCCGCGACCCGTGGTGCGCTTTTACGGAATTCACTGGCCTGTCTGGTCGAAACGGACGGGCGAAAAATTATCGAAAAAACATACGCCGTGCACCGATATGGTCGATCGGTGAGAAATGCCAGAGTTGTTCTGGGAATTACCAGTACCGTGATGCCTGTTTAATTTAATGTAATCTAATTCGATTTAATTTAATTTAGTTCAATTTAGTTTAATTTAGCTTAATTTAATTCAGTATCGTTTAATTTAGTATAATTTAGCTTAATTTAATTCAGTATCGTTTAATTTAGTTTAGTTAAATCTAATTCAGTTTAATTTAGTCTACTTCAATTTATTTTAGTCTAATTTAGTCTAATTCAGTTTAATTTAGTTTAATTTGGTTCAATTTAGTTCAATTTAGTTCAATTTAGTTCAATTTAGTATAATTTAGTTCAATTCAGTTCAATTTAGTACAATTTGGTTCAATTAAGTTCAATTCAATTCAATTTAATTCAATTTAATCCAATTTAGTTCAATTTAGTTCAATTTAGTTCAATTTAATTCAATTTAGTTCAATTTAGTTCAATTTAGTTTAATTTAGTCTAATTTAATTTAGAATTATTTAATGTAATTTAATTTAGTTCAATTTAATTCAGTTCAGTTTAATTTGTATGTTCATATATACTAAACACCTAATTTCTATTTTTACTAGCTCGATGCACAATTAACCCCCTGCACTACCATTATCTTCGCAATTACAACGATTACATTTTTTCGACCGTAATAATTCCATAGCGAAGGAAAAAAATTAATGTTTATATCACGCCTACATTTACTTCGTCGCTTAAAAATTACCATCGCGATTCAGACTCGTCAAATTTCGTCGGAGGGTTTAAATAAAAATTCGATTAAAGAAAGAATCATTTTCATGCGAACAAAGAAAAATCTCTTTCTCTTTATAATTCAATTCTTCGGTCGTTTAATAAAATTCGTACAATTTCAAACTGTCCTTCATTAATTTATTGTATCCGCGATGCGCGCCGGAGCGATCGTCAAGGGTTAAAAAATTCCTATTCGGCAGAATATCGTATTCGGATGCGATTCAATATTCGGACGCAATTCCATATTCGCCGAAGTTTTTCTCTCTATCTGTCGATCTACAAACGGCCGGCCTGCACGCGCCGGCAGGCCGATAACGAAAACACCGGGATCGGATACGGTGAATTTATGCCGCGGATAGATTCCGGCCGGTCGAAAAAATCGGTCCCCGGGGAGGAATCGCGCGCGTCGAGCCGGCCTCCGGAAGTTCCGTCGAATTTCGGAATCTTTCGCCGCGGAGCGGAGCCGACCGCCGCGCCGCGCCGATCTCAGATTCGCGTAAAGATATCCGGGGCACGGGGTGGCAGCCTCCTGGAAAACAGTCGAGCGGAAGGAGCATGTCGTCGGGTTCTCTACAATCAATAAACCCGTTTATCGAGAGTCAACTTTTCACGTCTCATCGACCCGGGAGGTCGACATTCGCGCGGAACGAGTGGTCGCTTCGTACGTCCTTTGCGAACCCGGCGAATATAACCTCTTTTCCAGCAAGAGTAGTCCGTCTTCTTTTCGGCGACTCACCCTTCCGCATTGGCGTAGTCGCCGAATAGACAACCCACTGTGGTACGTCGCCGCAAAAAATTGCCAATATTTTGGCGAGGAATGCAATTTTTTGAGCGTCGGGAAAGCGAAAACCTTGCTGTGATATGTAAATATAAATAACTATATAATTGTACAAATATAAATAAAAAAAACTATATAACTAAATAAATATAAATAGCTATATAACTGTATAAATATAAATAACTATATAACTAAATAAATATTAATAACTATATAACTATAATTATAACTATATAACTACAACTATATAACTATAACTATATATCTATAACTATATAACTATGACTGTATAACTATAACTATATAACTACAACTATATAACTACAACTATATAACTACAACTATCTAACTATAACTATATAACTATAACTATATAACGATAACTATATAACGATAACTATATAACTATAACTATATAACTATAACTATTGTATTGCTATAACTATATAACTATAACTATATAACTATAACTATATAATTAGAACTATATAACTATAACTACATAACTATAACCATATAACTACATAAATAACTATTTAACAATATACCTATATAGCTCAATATCATCTTTTTTAAACAACATCCCTTAACCTTCGCATTAGCATTTCGATTCTCAGTTCACCAGCTACGGTTAAATCTACTTTTTCCTAATTCCTCGTTGCTCGTCGATTAAAAAACCGTTCGAAGACGAACAACGAACGTCGTCGCGCGGTTTTCGCGAAAACGTCGATGTCCGTGGCGCGCGCGCTATCTTTCACGCTCGGTGTGCACCCGAAGATGGCGAGATCGTTTTACGCGGGCGTAGACGCGCGAGCCGGTCTTAAACAAATTACGAAACGGATCTCCTCCACTGGAAAGTGTCGCGAAGCGGAAGAGATAAGGGGGTCCCTTGCTTAACGATACTTGTTTCATTGAACCGGCACGCAACATTCCGTCAATTTAGCCGCTAACAACCCTCCTGTGTAACGATTAGCGGCAAACGGCGCGGCGGCGCAGGGCTTCGCGCTATCAGCAGTACGATAGCAACTTCTTTTTTTCTTCTTCCACCCCTCTCGCCTTCTGTCGTTCCCTTAAAATTCTCTGGCACCGTTCGCAACACCCCATTTATTTCTGCTATCTTGCCGCACGCCGCGGAACAAACGCAAGAAATTAAGCCGCGATTCCGGAGTTCGTTACCTTTTTTTTCTTTTTTTTCGTTTGGAAGGTTGTTCGTTCGAACGGTTCGTTTGGAAAGAATTTGTTAGGTTCGTAGTGTTTCGGTGAACATAACCTTAACCTAAGTGCTGCTGATTCGCTGATTCTCTGTCAGTTTTAATATGTTCGTTCTGTGTTGCAAAAATTGGTGTTTATCCGTACATATAAATCAATTGATTTAGCTTGAATGAAATAAAATTAAATAAAATTGTATTAAAAATTGAATAAAGTTATATTAAGAATTAAATTATCCGGCGAAAATTGATTTAAACTTTAAGGATATTTTAGGGGAAATTTTAAGGGATAAAATTTAAGGGTATCTATATCGAAGGGTATTAAATAATTAATAATAGGCGCAGTAAATTCTCTGCAGTTAATTCTAATAAATTGTGCAGTAAATTCTCTCCAAGCTTGTAAACAAAAATGGACAATTTTGAAGTAGATACGATTATTATTATTTACGAGATACGATTATTATTATTTATAATCGTTGACAGTCGGCAACTACAAAAATGCTCGTATCTCCACTTCCGAAAATGATCCAAAGGATAAACAATCAAATAAATATAAAAGAAGATAAATAAATATCAACGAAAAATTGTGGAGAATTTACTATAATTACGAATGCGGTAGTTCAAGGCAGCATAGACTGCATAGACTGCACGCAATGCGACATCCAATGGCATCCAAGAGAAAACTCTTCGAAATTCCAGCTCGCATTCGTCTTTTCCCAACGTTTCCTCGCGTCGCCTCTCTTGGCCCACCTGACCGATCTTTCTCGCAGCCACCTGAGCCGTTTCGTCGGCCAATCCCGTGTTTCCTGTCTCGATTCTCTTGCCGATGCCTCTTGCATAGAAACGCGGACAGGCCGTGGGTCCGAAACTCTCCTTTATCCTTTATCGCGCGGCGACGTCGTGGCGCGAACCGGGACAAAGCGCGAACGAATCGCACCGGCGGGACTCCTTCCGGCTAAATTCGAACTTGTTCGCCGTCCTTAAATCACGGGGAATTGTACCGGGGGTGTAGGGAGGGAGGGACGGGCGTTTTTCCGGGCGATGAAAAATTTATTTCCGGCGTGGCCGTGCATGCCTAATCTGAACGGGGACCGGTGGGACGGACGGAGGAAGTATGGGAAATGTTTGATACTGCGAAAGTTCTGGCAAACGGGAGTTCGAATATTTTATCTTAACGCTTATGTTGGCTATGACATATTTCCCCGGGCCTGGAAGAATTTATAGTTATACCGGCGGCGGCGTCGTCCGTTTTTCGGGCTCCTCCGAGGATCGTGGCCGGAATCCAGGGAGCTCCGCGCGCGAATATGCGAATACGAGAAATCGGGTTCGGAGAAATTCCGGGGCGATATTCGCCCGTCGCCGTTTCTACGATCCTCGCTCTGCGATCCTCGTGACGAACGCACCGTTTTCGTTGATAATAGCTCCGTATCGCCGAGCAGAACAACCTCGGAGACGATTAAAATTTCGCGCGACGATCGACTCGCTGCGCATTTTTTTTCCCGCCGATCCGCTCGCGCCCGCCTCGCACAGAATTCGACGTAATCAGGCGCGAAGTTTCGCCCAACGAGCCCGCGGCACGCGTTTCACTCGTATAAAACGGCGCGAGCCGAAACACGAACGATAATCCCGATTTTAATTAACCTGTTAACTTGTGCGGCGCAACTTTTATTTAGTGCACGCGTTCTTATCGATCGCGGCGCGCGCTGTTTCTTGCGACGCGTTCCTCGGGAACGTTATCGTAGAACGGGCGAAACTCTTGAATACGGTTTTCGCCGACGTTTTCGCGTTAAATAATGCGACGCGCGTGCTTGTAATCCCGAAGGATTAAATTTTAAGAAGCCGCGCGACGACGACGACGCGAGCGAGCGAGCTCGTTGCCGCGGTTTCAATTTTTGACGATGGTTTCTGATTCTTTTCTTTCATGATTATCGACATTATTGTAACGTTTATATGTTAAATTTTTAGATCTACTTCTTTATTATTTAGGCATATTTTGTAATAAAATTTGTGCGAAATTTGAGGTTCAATCTAGACATTGTTATAAAACAGTATTTATTGATCGATAACAGTCGCATTTAGGGCTTCGACGTTTTTTAGACGTTGGACTGTCTAGTTTATTGGACAATGGGTAAATAAATTGTGAAAGAATTGTGAAAAGATTTTGAAAAGATTGTAAGAAGATTTTGTAAAGAAATTGTGAAGAAATCGTGAAGAAATTGTGAAGAAATAGCGAAAAAATTGTGAAGAAATTGTGAAGAAATTCCAATCGATTTTGGACGACGAAAAGAACGAAAAAACGACGTTCCCCCAACTTTTTAACCCGAGCACGTAAAGTCGATCAACACTGTTTTAGTAAGAAAAAACGCTGGAGATATTTTTAAACGTCTTGAATCATCATTTCTCAATCTTGGAATCACTTTAATCAATCAGATTTGCTTTTTATAATTTTTCGTCGCTCCGATTGTCCAATAACCTAGTCAGCTTACCATCGGAAATAAATAAAATAATAATAAATAAATAACAATAATAATAAAATAATAATAAATAAATAATAAATAAATAATAAAATAATAATAAATAAATAATAAATAAATAATAAAATAATAATAAATAAATAATAAATAAATAATAATAAATAATAAAATAATAATAAATAAATATTAAATAAAAATAAATAATAATAATAAATAATAAAACAACCACTCGTCTCAATTTTTTGAACAATTCGTTCCACCGCGCGTCCACAAACTGGAAGCAATTAGGCAAATACCCGAGGCCCGGCAACGCGGACAGTATCACAAAGTTCCATCGGTGTCGAGAAATTCCAGCGAGCATCTTCCCTTTTGTCTTCCGCCATTCGCTTTTGTCCGATTCTGGTTACCGTTCGCCGCCGGTCAGGCCAGCGACCGATATTCCACCGTTTTTCAGTTTATTTCTTCGGGACTTCGTTCGAAAGTCGAGGCTCGACGTCGTCGCGCCGCAACGGCGGCGACGGCAAACGAACTTTTACCGCGATACAAGCCGAACCAACGAAACGCTCGTAAAAGTTAAGAAGTTAAGAGATTCCGGAGTTTTTCAAGGCCGAGCTCTGTTCAGCCGGGCCGAAGCAGCAGCAGCAGCAGCAGCAGCAGTTTCGATTTTTCGCCTGTCCACCCATAAACGAGCATAATTTAGCACGTTCAACGGCCCTGTCAGTCACTGGTCGCCGACCTCCCCCCGTCCTCCTCGCCCGCCGACCACCGAAATCTGCTATGCAATTACCGGGCCACGGATTCTTCGTGCGACAAGAAAAATTGTGCGGGCTTCTTTATCGGACGCAGAAGTTCGACGGAAATTTCTTGCTTAATTGGTCCGACGACGAGTCGAGAACAAGGGGAGGCTATGCTGAAATATCTGCATACTGTTTCGCGTAGGATTTTTGCGATCTAGGAATTAATAAATTAATAAAATAAATTCCATGAATTGTGGATTTTTTCGCGTTAGAAGAGAGCGACACGGTTTTAAGGGTGGCTGGGTTACTTAAGGGTGACATCTTAACGATGCCATTGATATATTGAAGCGTCGTGTTCGAGTTATACAGTGTTTCAGTTAACGTGAATATTAATATATAATATCTTTTAATATAGTAAGTATTAATAACAATAAGTAATGTTATTTATCAGCGTAATATAGTTATCGTATCTGATATAATACAATTCGTATGATAATTCTATTATTGATAATATAACAAATATTAATAATACTAATTAATATTATTTATCAAAACAATACAGTCACAATGTTTAATATAATATAATTGGAATATAATATAATCAATGTACTATATATGATTATAATATTGATATAATAAGTATTAATAACACTAATTAATATTATTTATCAGTATAATATAGTTGTCATATCTGATAGAATACAATTCACATGATAATTCTATTATTGATAATATAATAAATATTAATAATACTAATTAATGTTATTTATCGATACGAAACAGTCACAATATTTAATATAATATAATATAATCAATGTACCATATAAAATTGCGATATTAATATAATAAGTATCAATAACAGTAACAATTAATATTATTTGTCAATAACACTACCGATAAAGTCACGTTTCCAGCCGAAACGAGGGTCGCCGTCTGAGCCCTCGAAATTTTCCGCGTCGCCGGCCACGAAACACAGGGACGCAGCTACTTTGGCTGTTTCGCGCGAACCCTTTCGTTCTTGCTCCCATACCGCGGGTAACCCGCGGCCCGACCCGGCCCCCGACCCGGCCCGTTCGTCTGCCGCGAAGCGATCGTCAAAAGAGCGACCCCCCCCCCCTCCTCGACTTTTTTCACGTCTGGTCATTGACTGCATGAAAAACACGGAACACGGGCGGAGGCTGTGGAGACGGCAGCGAGACGGGGGTTGGAACGGGGAGAGAGAACCCAAGGGTTCCATTTCAGGATGCACGAACTCGGCCGTGCCATTCCGAGAAATAATCTTCGCCGACCCTTTTACGCGCGTCTCGTGTCGTCTTTTGCCCTTTCGACCTTACCGAGGCAGAGCCTCCCTTCGCCTTTCAACCCTCTCTTTCTCATCCTCCGCGGGGACCGCTGCTGTTGCCCCCCCCCTCACTCTCTCTCTCACTCTCTCTCTCTCTCTCTCTCTCTCTCTCTCTGTTTCGCTCTCTATCTGTTACTTTCTTTTACTCTCGCAATTTTTCTTTCCCTTATTCTCGCAATTTTTGTTTTTCTTACTCTCGCAAATTTTTGTTTCTCTTACTTGCGCAATTTTTGTTTCTCTTACTCGCGCGATTTTTGTTTCTCTTACTCGCGCAATTTTTCTTTCTCTTTCGCATTTCTTCTCTCTTCTTCTGTTAGTCTTGTGATCTCCCCCTCTCTCTCTCTGTCTCTCTCTCTCTCATTCTTTCTCTCTGTTAGTCTTTGTATTAGTCTCTCCCTCTCTCTCTTTCTCTGTTAATCTTTGTGTTAGTCTTATTCTGTTAATCTCTCTGTGTAAGTTTTTCTCTGTAATTCCCTCTTTATAATTCTCTGATAGTCTCTTTCTCTCTTTCAACCTCTTTCTCTCTATTAGTGTCTCTTTCAATCTCTTTCTCTCTATTAGTCTCTCTGTTAGCCTCTCTCTATTATTCTCTCTATTAGCCTCTCTCTATTAGTCTCTCTGTTAGCCTCTCTCTATTATTCTCTCTATTAGCCTCTCTCTATTAGTCTCTCTGTTAGCCTCTCTCTATTATTCTCTCTATTAGCCTCTCTCTATTAGTCTCTCTGTTAGCCTCTCTCTATTAGTCTCTCTGTTAGCCTCTCTCTCTATTAGCCTCTCTCTATTAGCCTCTCTCTATTAGCCTCTCTGTTAGTCTCTCTTTCTCTCTCTCTGTTAATGTCTCTCTGTCAGTCTCTCTCCGTTAGTTTCTCTCTCTTACTTTCTCTATTAGTCTCTTTGTTAGTCTCTCTCTCTCTCTCTCCCTCTCTGATAGTCTCTCTCTGTTAACATCTCTATGTCAGTCTCTCTCTCTCTCTCTCTCTCTCTTAGTCTCTCGTACTCCCTTATACTCTATCTTCGACTCTCTTTCACTCTCCCTTCCCCCCATTTCCCCCCTCTTTCTTCGACTGGCCCTCGTGTCCCTCGCATCCAAGCCCGGCCACTTTTGTTTGCTTCCGTTTTCCCAGTCGCGTCTACGGTTTCTCACTGCCTTATTTCCAACGGCCTTTCTTTTTCGTCATCCTTTGTCTCGCGCGAACGCGAGTGCACTTCCGGGAGCCTGCCGCGCGGCGTGCGCGCCGGAAGGTGTTCGCCAACGACGCGGAATAATCGAGGGCGGCGGTGCTCGCGCGATCGCGACTTCAGACACGGCGCGATGCCGTGATGCCGGCCGCATAATCGCCACTATACTATAAACCTCGTCCCTCGTCCCTCTTGTCTATCCCTCCTGGCCAGCTATCCTCGGCGGGATGCTGGTCTCGGCATCGTCTTGCCCTCTCTTCCTGGATCCGCGACGATCGCCCGCCGCCCTCAAAAGAGCGGAACGCCGCGATGCAAAGCTTCAGCGCTGCTTCGCGTTTTCATTGTCTTCTTCGGCGACCCTGTGGCGACCAAACGACATCTGTCGCGACTTTCGACCGATCTGGATAATGTTTGCTGGTTAATTATGGGGTCGTACGTGGCTCATTGTCGGTTGGAAATTATGGTGATGCGGCTGGGGAGTATATACTATACTATAGCTTTTTATGCCAAGGAAAATTTGGAGCTTGTTGTGTAATAAATATTGTATAATACAAATATAATATGTTTAATATAATGCAAAGGTGATATTGTAGAATATAATAACAATATAATACGTGTAACGGAATGCAAATGTAATGTGTATAATATAATATAATATAATATAATATAATATAATATAATATAATATAATATAATATAATATAATATAATATAATATAATATAATATAATATAATATAATATAATATAATATAATATAATATAATATAATATAATATAATATAATATAATATAATATAATATAATATAATATAATATAATAAAAATATAATATATACATAATATAAAATAAATAGAATTCAACTTATTGTATTTAACAATTATTCACAACATATTTTACGCGAAACTCATTTTCAAACGGTCCAGACAACAAATATTCCTTCCTCGGTAACGACCGAATAAATCATTCGATTCGATCATGTTACTCTGGCAAAAATGTCAAGAGAATTTCAATAAATTCAATCCCATTCCGTTGATTCTTCGAGGCAACGCGCGCGTCGATCGGTTTCAGCGCGAACGGTGACCGAATTTTATGCTCTCAGGGCTTGATTAATGAACTGTACGGCGGCGTGGCCGAGGTGTCCCAGTTCCGTGGCCCACGCAAACGAAAGAAAGATGAAAACGAGCAGGCGGCTGAACGGGAACGGCGGCGGCGGCAGAAGAAGAATTAAATGTAGATTAGTTGCCGGTGAACGCGGTTTGCAGAAAACATAACGACGTAACACGCTCGCCGGCCGGCCGATCAAATCTGTATTTCTAATTACGCGGTCGAGTCACGTCCGATCATAGCCGGCGCATACAGTGGCCGGAGAGTGTCCCGGGGACTAATACTTAGGCGACTGCGGCGGCCCGTAATTTTATTCGCATTTTCGCTGCACCTTGCGCGCGCATTTCCCTTAATGCTCGTTCGCGCGCTCGTCGAGATCGTAAGAACGGTGCTGCGAGGAAAAGTTAACACGACGAGCACGGCGTTTGGTCTTTTTGCGTTATTTCGGCGTGTAGAGTAGGTTTATTAAAATATAAATATTGACCTTTGTGTATTAACAGAAGTCGACGCTTTGGACAAATTCTCTGCATCGGTTGCAGTTTATAGAAAGTTAGCTCTCTTTTAAAATCATTTTCTGATATTTTATTTATTTATTTTATGTATTTTATATTATATTATTTTTATATTGTATTTTAGATATTTTATATTCTATATATATTCTATATTATATTATTTTTATATTGTATTATATATATTTTATATTATATTATTTTTATATTGTATTTGAGATATTTTATTCTATATATTCTATATTATATTATTTTTATATTGTATTATATATATTTCATATTATATTATTTTTATGTTGTACTTTATATATTTTATTTTATATATTTTATATTATATTATTTTTATATTGTATTTTATATACTTTATTTTGTACTAAAATAATTTCTTTTCCGAATAACACAGCGTCATTCGAATTCTTCTGACATTTTCCTTTTCTTTTTTTTCTATTAAATGTCATCCACTTCTCATCCACCTCTCTTTTCTGTTTCAATGCAATCACCAATGTCTTCTTGTCCATCAATAATTTAATTATTCCGGATCACACTTATCTATTTGTAATCACCGCTGAATATCCTCGTTGCCGAAGTTCCCGAATCCGTCTGCAGCGGTCCAAACATCCGACCACGCGATTGGTTTCAAATGTGGCTTACCTGTAATTCATTAAAAGTTACAGAAATTCGTAACTCCTGTGTGAGCGCGGAATTTTAGAGATTATTATTAATCTCCGTTTCGGCTGGCCGAGATCTGTCGAGCACGAAATTTCATTCATTCTACACGAATATTCTCCCGATAGAATAGAACCCGCGAAATCCAATTAATGCGATAACGTGTCGAAAAGTAAAAAAAAATAAAAAAAGGGAGAAAAAAAACAGGCGCGGCAAAAATTCTCGCTTTTGGCGCGTTCAACGGATATACAGTCGCGAATAGAAGTAGCAATTACCGATTGCATTCGCAGTTTGTTGACGTTGGCGGCGTGTAAAAATGTAGTTGCGAGTAAATATGCAGGACGAAATGATATTTGATTAATTCTCTCTATTGATTGCAATTAATTGCATGCCTGTGTATTATTATTGTACGTAATTTGTGTGATAATAAATATTATATATTTCGAAATTATTTGTGAGTGTATAATTATATATTATAGTATGTGATTATACATTATTATTATCATTATTATTATTATTATTTTTATTAGCATCATCATTATTATTATTATTATTATTGATATTAGCATTATCATCATTATTATTATTATGGATATCTCGGGCGTATAATTTTTGATAGTAATTCCCCCCCCCCCCGCAATAAAAGCAAAAAAATATTGTTATTACTATTATCAATATTAATATTATTATTATCACTATTATTATTATTATATCATTATTATTACTATTGTTATTATCACTATTATGTTATTACTATTATCAATATTATTATTATTATTATCACTATTATTATATCATTATTATTACTATTATTATTATCACTATAATTACTATTGTTATATTATATGTATATACATTGTTTATTAATATTTTTTGATCTACACAGCTTGCGCTAAAATGACAGATAGCAATTATAACATTCGAAGAAATGCACCAAGTGTCATTGCATTGCTCACCGCGTCCATGGTAATTAAAAGGTAGCCGTGCGCGCGGGGGTGGCTCGGTTCGCGACCGTAAATTGCACTGAAATTCCATCCGTTTTGTCATTACCGTCCGGTATTTTTGAAACGTGAATATTTTGTTGCACCCGTCTGTTTTGGCCGGTGCGGTACATTTGCGGCGCGGCCTTTCATCGTCGAATTCCCAAATTTTGTTTCGCCGTTAATACGTCGCTGTCCGCAGTCGACGGTAAACCAGAGCCCGATCCGGCCGCGTAATCCGCGGACCATGCGTTTTTCTGCAAGCGTAAACCTCGCGCGAAAACCAACTGTTGCAACAACAACAACAACAGCAGCAGCAGCAGCAGGGCATACCAAGCTGTTTTTGCCGGGAACGTTTTTCTTGGCTGCGCTCTTGCCATGAAATATATCATTATTAACGGCACTTCGCGTTGCATATAAAGTCCGCGCGAATTTTACGGGACCGTGTAAAATTTCATATAATTACGGCTTCATTAATTGCACGTTATTAAGGCGGCAGGTATAAATTTGGAAATATTCGAATCCGGTGCTCGACGTTTATAATAAATATTTTCGCTGTGTAAGAGAGCAATATTCAATTTAAAATACGAATTTTTTTGTACATGATAATAATAGTGATAATAATAATAATAATATTGATAATAGTAATAACATAATAGTGATAATAATAATAGTAATAATAATGATATAATAATAATAGTAATAATAATGATATAATAATAATAATAGTGATAATATTGCTCTCTCTCTCTCTCTATATATATATATATATATATAATAATATTCATATTTTACCAGCTACACGGCGTAGCGTTAATTTTGATTGGTTAAATATATTCTTATTGCGAATACCAACGCGCACGCATGCAAGTTTAATTTTAATTTCGTATTAAATTTCAACGACCCGGCATATTATGCGGGCATCGCTGTCCTCAATCATTATAATTGGTTCCATCATTATTTACTTTTTCGGAAGCCTGTCTCTGTCAGTTCCTAAACAATTCAAATTTCAGAACGATTCGCCCTGTCCGCCAATTAATCGATTGATTGCTCGCTAATTAATTGACTGCTCCGAGCTAGAGAATACATTAAAATAAAACAAAAAGAAATCGGACGGAGTTCTTCGCTGAAAACATTTCTTCGAGGAATTGAAGCATCCCCGAACAAGATTTATCGCATGACACACGAATGTCGGCGTTTAATGTCCGAGCATTTAGAAAACTCGAGCTTACAGGGAAACAATGAGCCTTTTATGAGTCGTAAAAGCCTCTGTACGCTTAAAGGCTGCATAATGTTATTCCACTGATTACAAAATGGCCGCCTGGGTGAGCATACATGCTGCCGGTGTTGGCAGAAATTGCGTGCGACTTAATAACTCGCCACTGAAATTCGTTATGATCTCGAGAAGTCACGTAACAGCAACTGTGTTTAATCTACAACGCTTTCGAAACATAATGCAACATTTATATTCATTTTCATATTTTTGTATTTTCATATTTTCAGGTTTTCATATTTTCAGATTTTTATATTTTCAGGTTTTTAGTTTTTCAGTTTTTCATATTTTCATATTTTCAGGTTTTCATATTTTCAGATTTTTATATTTTCAGGTTTTCAGTCTTTCATATTTTCATATTTTTATATTTTCATATCTTTATATTTTCAGGTTTTCAGTCTTTCATATTTTCATATTTTCAGGTTTTTATATTTTCAGATTTTTATATTTTCAGGTTTTCAGTCTCTTTCATATTTTCATATTTTCATATTTTCATATTTTCATATTTTTATATTTTCATATTTTCATATTTTTATATTTTTATATTATTATATTTTTATATTATTATATTTTCATATTTTCGGAAATCGATTGAATCATTCTACTAACACAGGCGTGCAAGAAACATTAAAAAACATTGTTCAACAAAGCTCGAAATTATTCCATAAACATCATGAATACTACAATTGTAAAAATGATCAGCCGTTCAAGAATTAAGAACAGAAAAATGCTGGACAACGCGGTTATGGCAGAGAAAGTACAACGTACTAATACACCCCAATCAATTAATAATAACAACGTTGTAACAACGAAGACGTGGTCCGGATTAACCCGGGAATTGGAATACAGGATGAGAAAATTCCGCGAGTTTTCGGTGCGCCTTAAAAAATTGCAGCTCCGCGGAATATTGTAACAGGCTGCGTGTTTCCGTCGCGTCGCGCCGCGCCGCGCCGGTACGTTTGTCATCCCTTCTTTTAATTGCGCTCTGTAACGAACGCTAGAATTACAAAAACACGCGGCGGCGGACCGCGTGCCGGGCATTACACGGAATAACATAACCCGGATTTTAATGCAGCCGGGTTCGGCTCCTTGCTCAACAATGCGATTTCAACAGTTTATGGCTAAATATCCCGGCTGCGCGATTAACGCGCCGACATTTTGCAATTGTTTTGTGTTTTCCGCCATTTTCCACCGTGGAAACGAACGTTTTTCGTTAATCCGCGAACGTCTTCTGGTTTCATAAAAGAGAGAGAAAAGCTACTGATAATTAACAGATGGTTATTTATTAGTTAACTGGCAAAATGCAGTGATTTAATTCGAAAATGCATAGAAAAGATTTCGAAGTCACAGAAAAAAAATGTAGATCCTGGATTTCTATGTATTTATGGAATGCGCACGCGATTAAAATGCAAGGAAACGCGTGAATCAATAAAATATAATATAATGATATAATATAATAATACAATATGATAATATATAATACAATAATATTATATAATATATAATAATACAATAATAATATATAATACAATAATATTATATAATATATAATAATACAATAATATTATATAATATATAATAATACAATATAATAATATATAATATATAATAATACAATCAGTATCATATAAAATATAATACTCGCGCCTTTAAACAATGTCACGAAATGCTGACTAATATTTAGTTCGATCGCAATTCTATTTTCTTTCCACAGCGCGATAATCTCGCTGACAATGAATTGATTTGACGAGCAAAACTGTCGTGCAAAATCATGTTCTCTGTAACGTTTGTTCCGTTACGGATTAAACGCGTTTCGTTCGCGTGCGATTTAAAACGGTCCTTGCAGCCCGTAAACAAATGGATAACAACAATAACGAGAACTAAACCCGGCGGAGATCGCTTTATTTGCAAGCATCGCGCGCGCTTTAAACCGCTAGAAAAATAACGAATTACTCGCTGGCGCGGCTAATAGTACGATAAATATTGTCTTTTCAGAAGCTTCTCCATCCTCTCGAGTTTTACCGTGGCTGAAGCCGTGCGCGCGCGCGCTCGCCCGGTCCTTGAATCAGCCGGTTTCCTCTCCCTCTCTCTCTCGGTCGGGCGAAGGATTGGGGATTAAAGTCTTATCTGGGGTAGCAGCGGCTCGTGCAGCTATAATAATGCTCAACTTCGATTAATATATTGAGAATTAGGGATCTACCGAAGTTTCCCGACGCTGGGGTAATATTCGAGGATCCTATATTCGGGACGGGCAGCTCATTTTTACGCGGATGCATCACAATGCCGTGGATATATCCTCTGCGAACCGCATAAACGATGCGCTGCTAAATTCTTCGCGGGAAACTGCAGTGAATTCTCCCTGGTTTTCGTTCAGTTTTTAAGCAATTCGGAAGAGGTGATACGATTGTTCGAGCCTTGCGAATCATTTTGATACGATTGTTGACAGTCGGACGTTATAAAAATAAGCCACGAGATTCTGATCAAATTGTCCATTTTTGAATTACAAGCTGAAGGAAAATTGGGCAGAGTTTACTGTGCTTTCTGACTCGTCTACCGTCGAATTCACGATGGAAATAATTATAGTAGTAAATGAGAAGGAAATGAGAGATTCCTGAGGTCATTTCAAGTAACTTTCTCCTTTACGAAAATTTTCTCCGAGGCGCCGTTTGCGAGTTATCGGCGAAAAACACTGACCAGTCGGAGAGCCAGTGTGGGCGGCGCTTCGGCCTGCGGCCAATGCCGCGCCGTGCCGGCCGTTTGACGCAGCGGCAATGGTCGCGAGGGCGGGGCGTCAGGGTTTTTCGCGAATAACTCGTGAACGAAGCCTCGGAGAACATTTTTGTAAAGGAAAAAGTTGCTTCGTACGATCTCAGGAATCCCCCTCGTCTCTCGGAAACACCATAATCTTGGGACACTACACTATTCGCGTCCGTTCCATTCGCCGTCACGATCCGGCGAAAGACAAATCCGGTTAAAGACAAATCGGAGCGACGAAATAACGGTTCCTTCCGGCGAGCAGAAATTTATTAAAGCTCGCGAGGAGCGTGTACGTGATCGGTGTTATCGTACGATCGCTGGGTCGAAACTGCGCCGCGGCGAGATGCGGCTTATCAGAGCCGCGCGCCCATCCGATATGAAACCCTTCGCCGCGGTAACCAGACCTCTCTGCAGCTGATTATCGATGACCGAATTTCGACCGGTGAAATCGCACGGAAATGATCGACGTCGATCTTCGGCCCGTCCCCCGCCGACCCGCGCTTCTTCGCCGCTGTTCCCCTTTTATCGGACACGGACATCGATCATCCGTAACCGCGATAGAAAATTCGCCGGTCGAGTCGGAACGGTGCAACGTGGTCATTATAAACGCGGTTATCAATCGAGTGGGTCGTGCCGGCATTACCTGACCAGGGATATATACGGTGTAATCGCGCTGGGTTAACGAGCATATTCCTCGGCGATGTGAGAATTCGTGGTCTCTCGTTCCGACGATATTCGACCAAGCTTTTCGACAGCGCGGCGAGCAGACCGCGGATTTCTTTTATGCGAGATTAAAAACTGTTTGCATTAATTGCGAGATGCAAGAGCCACGGGGACATCGATTGCTTTGGCTGATGATTCTGATAAGCTGATTGCAACGCAACGGTATTTATGTTTTACGGTCGATGTAAATGCTTTAATGTGTAATGTGTAAATAATGAATGAATGATTATTAAATAATATATAAATAATATATACAAATACAAATAATACATAAATAATATATAAATAATATATACGAATACAAATAATATATAAATAATATATAAAAATATATAATATAAATAGTATATGATATATATAAATGTTTTGCATTTTCGCAGTTCGTTTTTTGATTTCTGTCAAAAGCGTTCGCACACTGGATCGTCTATCTTCGAGAGATGTTTTTTCTTCGGTTTATGTTTTATCGTGCCGGTTCGCATCGCGTTTTTTAAATTCGGTAGTTACGTTAGCTACGTTAAAATACGGATACTTTTTTATTTGATTCTGTAACGTGGCTCCAGAGTTCGAAGCACCGAAAGAAGCGAACTTTTTAAGCGGAACATTAAATGGCCGAACTTCACGCGAAGTCGATGCAAGTCAATAAGGTGAAAATGTAACCGCTGTCAACGATTTACCTTCCCGTGAAAACCCCATTTTCGTTCACAAAGCAGTCATTTCGATGCTACGGCAATTTTATGCAGACGATGCCGTCTTTGCTCGACTGTTGACAGCGTTCTTAATTTCTTCGGATAAAGAATTGTAAGGACTTACAGAGAATTGTAATGAATTGTAAAGAATTATATAGGATTAAAAAACGATTATAAGGAATTGTAAAGAATTATAAAAAAATTATAAAGACTCCTAAACAATTATAAAGTCTTATAAGAGAGTTATGAAGAATTATAAAGAATTTTATAAAGACTTGTAAAGAATTATAAAGAATTATAAGAGAGTTATAAAGAATTATAAGGAATTATAAAGACTTATAAAGAATTATAAAGAATTATAGAAGAGTTATAAAGAATTATAAAGAATTATAAAGACTTATAAAGAATTATAAAGAATTATAAAGACTTATAAACAATTATAAAGAATTATAGAAGAGTTATAAAGAATTATAAAGAATTATAAAAACTTATAAAGAATTATAAAGAATTATAAAGAATTATAAAGACTTATAAATAATTATAAAGAATTATAAGAGAGTTATAAAGAATTATAAAGAATTTTATAAAGACTTGTAAAGAATTATAAAGAATTATAAGAGAGTTATAAAGAATTATAAGGAATTATAAAGACTTATAAAGAATTATAAAGAATTATAGAAGAGTTATAAAGAATTATAAAGAATTATAAAGACTTATAAAGAATTATAAAGAATTATAAAGACTTATAAACAATTATAAAGAATTATAGAAGAGTTATAAAGAATTATAAAGAATTATAAAAACTTATAAAGAATTATAAAGAATTATAAAGAATTATAAAGACTTATAAATAATTATAAAGAATTATAAGAGAGTTATAAAGAATTATAAAGAATTATAAAGAATTATAAGAGAGTTATAAAGAATTATAAAGAATTATAAGAGAGTTATAAAGAATTATATAAAAATTATAAAGAATTATAAAGAATTATAAAGAATTGTAATGAATCATTCGAATAAATAGATCGAATAATGTACAACGAATAATCGATTATTAAAATAACTAGACAGAATAATGTACAACGAATAATTGAACTATTGGAACAAACAGATAGAACAATTTGCGACGAATAACGAATAATCGTCCCCCGAATGAAATATTCGACCAAAAACCATTCATTCGGACGATCATCTCCGATAAACATTTCTTCGGATAACATCGTCAAAATCCGTGCCGGAATGGTTTTGATTTCCCCTCATAATCCGGTCTCTACGTCCGAACTCCGGCCGCTAAATTTCTCGCACTCGAACTGCAGCAAACAGTTCATTAAACGGCGCGCACCGGCAATAACGCGGCCGCGGAACTCCATATCGCAAATCGAAGGCTCCGAATCGATTCCGCTTCTCCATTCGTATTCAGCGCGAAGTCTGACCGTAAATTGAACATCATACCCGGCAATTTGTTCCTGCGGCCTAATGAAAAGAAAATCGGCGATTCTCCCGTCCCGGGGAAAAAACGGGCGGCGGACCACCGTTTAAGGTTTCATTTCCGCGAACATAAATTCCGCGCGTGGCCGCGGCGAGACCTCGGCTCGTATCAACGCGAGAGTCAGCTGTCAAAACGATAACCCGACGTCGGCCGGCCGTCGTAATGCAGATTTTATTTACACGTTTGGCGCACGATTAAAAAAGAGCTGCTCCGCCGGTCCGGTTTCCGCTTCCATCGGCGCGCGGCTTCGGCTCCGCGCGGCGGCTCCGCTCGGAAGCTCGCCATTTCGGTGGTGAATTGTTGCAACTTTTGAACCGTTAGAGATATCGCGATGAAAGTTTCGCTGAAAATATTTAAAAACTCGCAACTTTTAGCCGGAGATGAGTCGATGTTTTTCGAAATCGTTGAACGATAAATTTTGATAAATCATCATCGCTGTTTTCGATCTAAAAAGAGATCGTTTAAATGCGATTGTACAACTTATTTTTTACTTTACAAACGTGTATTTTGTAATCATGTTTCGTTAATGTAGCGATCAGTGGAAAACATAAAATTGTAAAATATAAATTCGGGGAATGTTTCTGTGATCGACGCCCACGAAAATGATCTAAATGGTGAGAACGTGTGCCAAGTATGTCAGAAAATATTTTCGACAATGATTCATAAGAATTGATTCATTAGAATACAGAATTTTCGTATTCTTCGATCGCGACCATTAAAAAAAGCTTGTAATTCTAATACGAATAATTCTAACATAAAATTTCGATCAGTAAATACAAAATAGTCTGAAACCAATGTGAAAGAAAGCTAAGCTATCGAAGAAAAATAATCGTCGCGCGACTTCTCCGCGGCGAGGAGCCCCAGCGGCGTCGAATCCGGGGCGCATTATCATCCGGCTTTTTCTCCGCGCCGCGGGAATCATTCGGGCGGTTCGCCGGCGGACGTGCCGTAATTGCGGCCCCCGCGAAACTAATTAATTATGCAGGGACGCGGATCGAAGAAGTGGTTTTTCCGGCCCGTAATTCTCCGCGGCGCGGTGCGGCGCGCGGAACGCCGGCGCTCCTTTTACCTTTTGCTCGGGCTTTTTTCGGCTCGTCCGCTTCCGCCGGACCTGACCAACGTTTTCTGGACTTCTTTATCACGACCCGATGCCGAGCACCTCGGGCTCCGAGGTTTTTTCCCTCGGTCCCGGACCAACTTCCGCGCCGCGCCGCGCCGCTGCCGCGTCAATAGACGGAAACGATAGAGTCGACGAGTCGGCGAACGCTGCTGGAACTCTCGCGCTTTCGTGGGAAAATCCGCTCGGTCTTATCCGCGGAAATATCAGCCGGGAACCGCCGAGTCCGGAAGTGGAAGGACGCGGGCACGCCGAGGCGACGCACGTTGCTCCGACTTCTCGCGATCGGAGAATTCACGATCGGAGATTTTCAGCAAGGAGATCAATTCGGAGTCGATCCTCGGATCGCTCGCTGTTGATTTCCGCGCGGAAAGTCGCGCAATCGGTTTCGTAGGTCGCGCGTAATCGCGTTTGTTCCGCGCTCGATTTACGCTCGATTTTTATTAGCCGGCGCGGGCCGCCGTGAAGCAGAGAGTTAAGGAGGACGAGGTCGATCGAGGTCGGAAAATCGATCGCGGCGAGGCGAACATACTCTCGCGCGTTGTGTCAATAACGTCCGCGGCCTTTTTCACCGGTTCGCGGCCCGCGGCTCGCGGCGAGATGAAATATTTTCGCACGGTGATTAACGGAAAGCGAGCACAGCCGCCGGACAAACAGACGGGCCGGGCCGGGCCGGCTGGATTTTTATTTTAAATCGCGACGGTTACGCCGGTTCGGGCCCGTGTCCGCCAAGCCCGTGTTCCCGTTGTTGGCCGCGCGTAAATCACTCGGATGGCTCAATTGTTGTAGCGCCATTAAAAACGGATCGCGATCACGCCGCACGCGACCGCTGTTTGTTTCTCCAAAGAAATCTTTCGAACGGGCCACTTGTCATACCAATTTGACCGATTTAATGTAATACGATGAAAATGTTGTATAAATTGTTTTATTTTACTTGAATTTAATTGATTGTATTTTATTTTATTTCTATCTTATTTTATTTCGTTTCATTTTCTTGATTTATCTTATTCAATTTATTTTATTATCTTTATTTTATATTATTATTATTATTATTATTACATATTATATTATTATTATTATTATTATTACATATTTTATTTATTATCATATGATATACAATAAGTAGATGAACCACTTGCAATCCCCAAGAAAATCAATGAAGCTCGTAAACGATGACAGTAAATACGAATAATATTACATCGATTCGTAGTACAATCAACAAAAGCGATAAAATTGAATTTCGGATTTATTTACATCAAAAATTCGTGAAGAACGAAAGAGCACGATAAAGTAACTTCGACAACGCTATGACAAACGTTGGTTCGCACAGATTGATTTCATTTAACTAAACGAAAGGTTATCTCCTCCAGCCCTTCGAAGATCCTTTGTAGTTAATCAAACAGTTGGAAGTGTTAATCGAACGAAGAAAGCGAATTCTGATCGGAATCCTACAAGTAGAACACAGCGTTCCCGCGGCTCGCGCAAGTGGAACAAGTAAATTATATCTGATCAATTAAATCGGGCTTGTGGAATTAGCGCGGACAAGTAAAACAGATCGAGATCCACGGCGAGGTGATGTCGGCGAGATAATAGTAATTTCTCCCCGGAAATGTTACGGAGATCGGAATCGAAACCGGCAGATACGAGAATACTGAGTCGCGATTTTTCGAGCCTCGCGGCTCTTTCCTTAGAAACTCGGGACAGTCGGCATAAAAAGGCAACGACCAGCGTGCCGGTGTGCATTAATACGAATACAGAATGGTACTTTTATACGTTATTATAATAGTACGTACTTTTTTATTTCTAATTTTTTGCCACGATTCGAAGGCAATTCGGAGTCCACTTGACACGATTCGAAGGCAATTCGAAGACAATTCGAAGGCAATTCAGAGGCTATGTGACACGATTCGAAGGCAATTCGGAGGCCACGTGCCGCGATTCGAAGGCAATTCGGAGGCCACTTGACATGATTCGAAGGCAATTCGGAGGCCACTTGACATGATTCGAAGGCAATTCGAAGACAATTCGAAGGCAATTCGAAGACAATTCGGAGGCTATGTGATACGATTCGGAGGCTATGTGATACGATTCGAAGGTAATTCGGAGGCCACTTGACACGATTCGAAGGCAATTCGCAGACAATTCGAAGGCAATTCAGAGGCTATGTGACACGATTCGAAGGCAATTCGGAGGCCACGTGCCGCGATTCGAAGGCAATTCGGAGGCCACTTGACACGATTCGAAGGCAATTCGTAGGCCACGTGACATAATTGAAAGGCAATTCGTTGGCCACGTGACATAATTGAAAGGCAATTCGTTGGCCACGTGACAGAATTGAAAGGCAATTCGGCGCACCTTTCGCCTCGCATAGGACACACTTAGGCGCAGCCGATGAGTCGGTGAAAGATTAATTTCGAAATCCGGGTAAACGATTGCGCGATCCAGTCACGAACAGTTAGCATTTCGTAGCAGCGAGCTGTCCAATGGGGTGGCGCGGTCTCGGCGGCGGCGAAGCAGAAACGAGAAATATATAAGGGCAATAACACGTTCCCGGGCGAAACTGCGGCGCGCTCAGTGTCGTCCCTCCCGTGCTCAAGTATTTATTCAGCATCGAGGAGAGAAGAATAGGGGCAGGGGGGCGAGAAGGGGTGCGGCGGGAAATGAGGCGGCCGAAGGAGGCCCGGGGTTCGGCCGCCTGGAAAGTTGTTCCGGCCGAGACGTTGCCGGGCCGGGTAAGTGCACCCATGGGCGTGATGCGGACTTCTGCCGGACACCAAAGTGCCATACTGGGTGGGCCGGCTAACGGGCACGTACACAGCCCACGCAGCGGCGTGGTGCTCTCCTCGCACCTTCGGCCGGCGCGCACCTGCGCCCGAAAGTCGCGTTCGCTCGCGGAAGTCGCTCGAACAAGGAGCTTCCTTGCCACCGAGCCCGAGAGCAAAGCGCGCCCCGTCCGAAAGCTCCCTTCCCCCGAAAAGCTCGCGGAATTTTCGCCGGGGCCGAGAGCCGGTCGGCGGCGGTCGTGAAATATAATAATTGCCGCGGCGCGCGGACCGCCGGCGGAATTTTTTGCCGTCCGAATGAAGGAGGAGGAGAAGACGTGGCGCGCGCGCGCGCGCACACGGCGGGAAACGCAGGAATGCTTTAGGAGCCCGCGCGCGGAATTCTTCCCCGATTGTGTCTAACGAAAGGCGACGGATCCCTTTGTGCTCCTGGCCGACCGGCGACGACCCGCGTTTCGCGGACCAGAAGATTTTAATGGCCCGGGATCTCTCTCTCTCTCTCTCTCTCTCTCTCTCTCTCTCTCTCTTTCTCTCTCGAGCGTCGAAACGAGGAATTAACGTAACGGCAGTTAGTTCCTTCGAGAGATCAGGATTCGATCCGACGAGCAATTTGACGTCCTGCCCGGAAATAGGGGGGGGGGGACTGCTGCGCCGACACAAGGGCTGAGATACTTGAAAAAGAGGGCGAAGAGCGCTCTTAGTATTTCTCGTTCCTTTAAGTCTCGCGGCGCGTGTATCCGTTGGATGTATTTTATTCGTTCGTTTTAATCGTCTTAAATTGTTATTATTTTTTTGTTTTTGATTGGTTCTGGCATCTTGTTTTCTGAGTGACAAAATATATAATATAGTAGAATGATAATGTAATAACAAGAGATGAACTATTATTATTGAACTATTATTAAATATAATCAGAATATTATATTGGATATTATTGAACTATTATTAAATATGATCAGAATATTATATTGGATATTATTGAACTATTATTAAATATAATCTAAATGTTATATTGAATATGATTAAACTACTACTAAATATAATCAAAATATTATATTAAATATTATTAAACTCTATTATTGAATGTAACCGGAATATTATATTAAATATTACTAAACTCTATTATTAAATGTAACCGGATTATTATATTAAATATTATTAAACTGTTATTAAATGTTATTAAATACAATTAAAATATTATTAAAATATTATTAAGTACGATTAAAATGTTATTAAAATATTATTAAATACTATTAAATATTCTTAAATACGATTAAAATATTAACAAAGTATAATTAACCACCCACGAAAATAAAATCATCACGTCTCTGCGCATAATAACCACGCTCACCCAGATTCCACCCTGATTCCACCCGAATTTCGCTTCGAACCCCGATCCAATTAGAATCCGATCTAGAAATCGTTCGGTAAATAAAGAACGTAACAAAAGTAACCGCACAGGGACAGAAGCGCATTATGAAAGACGAATCACGGGATCCTCCGCGTAGCTCGTTAACGAAGAAGGATACGATTTGTCGTCGATGGGACTTTATTTAGCCATTTTTTTTTCACGGCGCGCGTTCCGCCTCGGTCCCGAGCTTTTTCATTCGACAATGATCACAGCACGCGGGGCTTTTTAATTCACTGTTGCGTTCGATTTCGTCGTTGTTCGAATTTCACGGTGCACGGCCTGGCATTAGGCGTCGTTACAGGTGTGCGCGGGGAGGGGAGGGGGGAGAGGGTGCGGGGAGGCTTTTGTGCAGCTGCACGCGCTCGTTTATGCACCTGAAACTGAAACTCCGCGCCAACCCTTTCCGTTCGGCTCTCCCCGCCGCTCCGCCATCCAGCCACCTCCTCCCCCTTCCCGCACCCCGTCAATGCTCCACTCGTAATCCTAACGTTTGATTGCACCTATTACGGTTGAAGCACCTAATACGTAACTTTCGAGACTGGCGCGATAGGTCGGCGCGCGGCGGCAGCCGGCGCTAAAATCGATTTCACCTGCGCTTCACCTTCCCCTAACTTCCATCCTCTCTGCCCACGGGCTCTGCTCTTCCATAGCTCTCCCCGACCTTCCCCCCCAACCCACCCCTCCTGCCCGCGAATTCTTGTTTTTCCTCTGTTTGCTGGCTCGATTACAAACGGTGTCGCGATAGGGCTCCGCTTAATCCCGCCGTCAGGTTTTGACGTCGTGTTTAATAACAGCTTCGGCCCCCTGTCGCAATTAGCACGTTCCGCGCGTCTCGAATATGGATAAATTACAGTCTCCTTTATTATTTTATCGCGCGCTTTAAATACGCGGATTAATCGTAATTTTCTTCGTTACGTTTTGCTCCCCCCCCCCCCCCCCCCGCGCGTTTCCAAACGCGGAGAAATAACAATTTCGTTTATTATTTTATCGCGCGCAACGCGAAAACGAACGAACGTATTATTGTCTTTTGTTATTTTATCGCGCATTTTGAAAATTGATACCGCAGCAATATTGTCTTTATCATTTTATCGCGCGTTACGAACGTTTTAATTTTCCCGCGTTTTAATCGCTGGGCCGGTTGTCGTTAATATTCCCAAGGTGAATTTATAAATGTATAATATATGAATATGTTTATTAGGTCTGCCGGAAAGTTCTGTCCGTTTGAGAAGTGAAAGGAAATAATAGATTTCTCATAAATTTAGTAATATTTATTGTACAATATAATTTCCGTCGTTACTTGTGACCTCTTGCCAGCGTGACGGCAATTTGTGAGCAACGTTTCTCGAAAATATATGTCTCAAACGAATATGTGCATATCTATTGAAATTTGCAATGACATTATCAGACAGAACTTTCAGGAAGACCTAATAAAAATATTTTCATATATTATATATTTATAATTTAACCTTGGGACGTTTTATTTATTGTATAATATTGATAATATTATAATATAATATTGATAATATTATAATATAATATTGATAATATTATAATATAATATTGATAATATTATAATATAATATTGATGTTGTATTTATTGTATAATAAATAAATATTCCCAAGGCTTCCGCATTGATAAATGCATCGCTTAAAGAATTACTGTACTTCGCACAAGTATTAGGTGTTCAATTTCGAGATTTGCTCGTAGAACAACTGGAGATCGAACGCGAAACGATTACAATGTTTCAATAGCTTAGAAATTGAAACGAACGAAGCAACTTCCCGATCGGTTTTCCATTCCTTTCAATTAACGCGGGCGATTTTTATTCCCCGCGAAAATCCGCGGTCTGCCGATCGGACATGAAAACTAGTCGAAATCTAGCGTCGCGAAGAAATATTCGCAAGCACTGCTATCACACGTGGCGTATTTCAGTTAAAGTCCATTACAAAAAAAAAAGAAACCCTCTTCCCCCGAGTATACTATTTCAAAGGATACTTTCAATATCTTTCAACTAAAACCTGGCCGCAAATAATTTTCGATAACTGCCGCTCGCCGCGCGGCAAAGTCGAACGATCGCGAAGCGATCGCGAAATAAATTAGCAATTACTTTTCTCGAACGTAAAACAACGAGCAATTACAATATCGATAAGTCGCCGCCGTGCCGCGCGTCGCATCGTTTAAAAGATTGCAATTTTTAATTACCCCGCGAACGCAGCGCTCGATTACAGGAAACGATCGATTCCGAGCCGATTCCGCCGCGAAATTATTGCTCGCGTTTAAAACGTTACTTACATATCGCGATGGTATTTTAGCCGCCGAAAAATGCATCGTCGTCGCTAACGACCGTGTACAGTTCTCGTATACTCGACTCGCTCTTCCATCAGGTTAATTGGTCGTTACGCAATCGGCCAGACGAATTTCATAAACATTCGAACGCGTTCGCGTTCGCGTCGCGTCGCCTCGCGTTGCATCGCGCGCCCGCTTTCGTCTCGCGTCGTCTGCAATAAACGAGAACCGAGGCTCGATAATGAAGCGCATTCTCCGTGCAAGCAGTCGCGGCCCATTGTTCCCGAGCAATTAATGCGACTGCTTTGTCGGGCCAAACCGACCAGCGAGATGTGTTCCGAGACACGTGCCGATACCGTAGCAAGTCTCCGCGATGCCGCCCTCGCCCCCCTGCCTCCCCGCAGGCTTCCTTTTTCCTCGTTTTTCATCCGTCACGTCCGTTCGGGAAATGTTTGACGGCCTTAAAGCGACGTCGACGCGCCACCATAAAAATTCAACGCGTGTTTCGTTTAAACATCGAAACGCTTTCACGTTGAACGCCGCGCACCCAGGGCGGAGGGATGGGTGTGCCCTCGACCCCGCGCGCTCTCTCACTCTATTTTATTATGCCGCGTATGTTGTATCGCGTCGAATATTGTCGTTACGAAAACCTGTAAAATAATTCAATTAACTTTACCGCGGCAGAGATCCGGCAACTGCGAGCCGTAACGAAAACACGAGCTCCCCGTCGCACCGGCAATCCCGGTTTCGGCGGGATTCTACGTTACACGCGGCGAAATTCAATGGAACGAAACGACCGCGAAGGAAAGCAATTTAAACTGCAGGCGAAAGTTCCAGCGAAATATTAGGAAAAATAATATCACGGTTGAAACACGTTCGCGTACACCGCGAATGGTGCATCGCGCGGCGGTTTGAGACGCGATTCTAACCGAGTAAAATGATCTTTTCGTTGTCGTACGTTTGTATTTGTGTAATTGTGCGTTTGTTATTGTGATAATACGTTTATTTTAGTTCGTTCTTTCGCGTTGAAGTGTTCGGTCTTGTTGCGGATATCAGAACTCTCTGTTATTTTTGTATAATTTTGTTTGGACTCGTTTGCTTTATATTTTACTTGGTTATTATTATTTAGGTTAGTTATTTGTTATTTTAGTTAAATTATTGGTAGGTTCATTTAACTTAATATATATTCTATTATATATAATATATTATGAGATTTTATTCTATAATAATATAGAATAATATATTATAATTCTATTATAATTCCATTATAATTTTATTTTATAATAATGTAGAATAATATATTATAATTCTGTTATAATTTTATTCTATAATAATATAGAATAATATATTATAATTCTATTATAATTCCATTATAATTTTATTTTATAATAATGTAGAATAATATATTATAATTCTATTATAATTTTATTCTATAATTTTATAGAATAATATATTGTAATTCTATTATAATTCTATATTATAGAATTATAATATTATATTATATAATATTCTATTATACATAATATATTATATTATAGTATATTCTATTATATATAATACATATATTATATTATATTATATTATATACATGTAAATTTCTAGCAATAAAGAATACAATTATGGTACAGTCAGGATCAAAGACTCGATAAAATTAAGATCGCTTTCCACAAATTTGCATTCATGCAACTATAATATTCTTTGCACCACACATACATTGTACAGGTATCTTATCATTAAATACATATTACAATGAAATATTATCTAAACGAATCAGTAATTCCTGTATTTCTCTTCGCTTTCGAATAAACTGTCAGCTCACTCGAATCACAGTGTCCATTCGTTCTCATCCGGCCTCGTGGCATTAGGTTGTCAACAAGCATTTATCGCGACCGATGGTTTCAGCAGATTGCCATAATACGGTAGGCACTGTTGATAGGTATTTAGATTTCGCTCTCTCCGTCGTCAAACGAGTAGCCTGGGGACATTACCGGCGGACACACGATGCAGTTTAAACTGATGGTGATACTACGAGTGAAATATGTTATGAGAAATAGTGCGAACGATTTCGCTTCGAATGATTACCGTAACATTAAAGTAACGAGAATTCGATTGTCTAATTGTTTGTATTAGTTCGTCTCGAAAGAAGTTCGCAAATAAATTAATCGTATACTTCGAGAATTCGAAGTTGTAGTCGGTTATGGCAATGCTGGAATTGAAACGGTGACTTGACTTTTTTTTTATTGCTAATTCTTTTGCCACGATTCGGAGGCAATTCGAAGACAATTCGCAGACAATTCGAAGACAATTCGAAGGCAATTCGAAAGCAATTCGAAGGCAATTCGGAGGCCACGTGACACGATTCGAGGGCAATTCGCAGACAATTCGCAGACAATTCGCAGGCAATTCGAAAGCAATTCGGAGGCCACGTGACACGAATCGAAGACAATTCGGAGGCTAGTTGACACGATTCGAAGGCAATTCGGAGGCCACGTGACATAATTGAAAAGCAATTCGGATGCCGCGTGCAAATTGAAAGACAATTCGGAGGCCACTTGACACGATTCGAAGGCAATTCTCAGGTCACCTCACACGATTCGAAGGCAATTCGGAGGCCTCTTGACACGATTCTAAGACAATTCGTAGGCCACGTGCCACGATTCGACGATCT
Source organism: Megalopta genalis (assembly GCF_051020955.1). Classification (NCBI taxonomy): domain Eukaryota; kingdom Metazoa; phylum Arthropoda; class Insecta; order Hymenoptera; family Halictidae; genus Megalopta; species Megalopta genalis. The sequence continues at coordinate 19,551,301 of NC_135017.1, forward strand.
CGCACCTACTAAAAAAATATTTAATTATATATTTACATAATATTTAATTACACAATTATAATTAAAATACCCCCACGTACCACTCGTAGCTCCGCAGTCTTTCTAGCGCCGAGAAATTCCCAGAAACCCGAAATGTGGCATTTCCGGGAGAAATTACCGTCGATCTATAAATACTATAGGACGAGCATAAATACTATAGGATGCGATCTGCGACGAAGAGAGGGGGGCGGTATAGGGGTCGTGGATGGGCAAGCAAGCAGCGTAGGAGCCAGTGCTGTCTAAACAAGTGGTATAGGGAGCGCGCTTGATCAGACAAGCGGCATAGGGGCAGTCATTAACAAGACAAATGGTATTGGCAGCATCGTCGGTCAGGAAACTTGCTGGTAATTTAGTTGCGTAGAATCCCCTTCGCCGGAGCAATTGATTGAGGAATCGTTACCACGCGAGCCGCTAGAACGCGACCGGGTTCTTAACATTCGGGTAGAACGGAGAGCCGCTCACGGATCGATGGAAACGCGCACACCGAGATACACCGTGAAACGGAGTTGGAAATTGTTTCGGTGTGCTCGATCGGGAATCGGGGTTTGCACAGGGCCTGTTCCGGACAATTGCGGTAGAACAGATCAGGTGGGAATTATTTCACGCACGCGAATTATTTGAAATTAGTCGAATTAGTCGAACGCAGGGGAACATTCGTGCTCCGAGAAAATTGTCGTTTTCGTAAAAAATGCACAAGAAATGCTTTCTCACCGAGCACCGATCTTGCTCTAATTTTTACACGTCGATTCGACGACGCGAAACGCGGTTCTTAAATGTCAGAACTGAATAAAAAGTACGGCTGCTTGTTGAAGATTCTCTAAAATTGAATGCGACAGCTAGTTACAAAGGAAAAAACTATAAAATCCTGAAACTACAAGCAGCGCATCCCTAACACGTGAAAATAAAAATTCTCTCGCCGACTACCGAACTCGCTTGACCTAATTTTTCCGCATCGATTCGATGCTGTGAAATTCTTACATGTCTGAGCCAAATAAAAAGCACGACTTATTGAAAATCCCCTGAAATTAAATGCACAAGTTAATTACACAAAAAGAGGCTATAAAATTCTGAAATTACAAGCAGTCCTTCCTTGACGTGTCAAAATAAAAATTCTCAGCGCGTTTATCGCCGTTTTATCGAGACTATCGAAGTTTTCTGAAGCTTTTTATGCAAGTAATAAACGAAATTTTCGACGTTAACAAAGGGAGGAAATCGCGACCAGCGAATTTCGCCGATTTTGCGAAGAATTTCGAAGTGCAACGAATCGTCGACAAATACGTACCGGGTGGGATTAAACCGCGGAACGAAAACAGACGCAGATTACGCTCGCGGAATATTTAAAAGTATTTCGTGGGAACCGGGACACCGTCGTGGATACGAGCTGGCGCACGCTGTTCGCGCGGTTCTTCAGTCCCGTCCGTCATTATCGTCGCGAGGCACAGAGAGAATGCGACGCGCGCGCGGTGGAAACGCAGCGTTTCCTCGGGAAAAGCGATGAATCTTTCATAAATTGTGGCGGAGACACACCACAGCGCGGGCATATTTTTTCCGCGGCACAGTTTCGCGCGTGCACGTAGAACGCGCGCGCGCGATCTCGTGCTCGCAGTTTACGGCGGAAACGTCGACGCGTTAAGTTTCTCGAAATCGTCGCGACGGGGAATCGCTCCTCGCCGCGCCCGATAATTTCCTGCAGCCCCGAAACGGGGCCGTCATTATCGATGGAAATTCGCGTAGCCGGCCGACGTAGATCCCGTTTTAAAAGCGCCGCTTCTTCCTGACGCTCGCCCGCCGTTCGCAGACACATTTTTCATGCATTTATTTGACAATTTGGCACGCTCCGATCGACTCCGTTTCCGCCACCGACCCGAATCACCGGCCACCCTGGCGCCCCTCGCCGCCCCGCCCGACCCCCGGCCGTCGTTCGCCGGACCGGTAAAAACCGTTGAATTATTTATGTTTTTACGGGAGGCCGCGGTCGCGCCGCGGGATGCAAATGCATCTTCTTTTTTGTCGTCCCTTTGAATGTTTAATGCGATGCCCGGTGTTCACGCCCGGACAGCGCCGAGACGCGGCGGTGTTCCGCCGGGCGTCGAAGGCAGGAAAACCGGCTGAAGAAGAAATCTCCGAGGAAAAGGAGCCACGACGAATGTGGACTTCCGTCGAATCGTGTCTCCGATAATCGCGACGCCGATAGAGCGAGTCGCCGCCGAGATTTCTCGTCGGAAATCGTGTTTAACGCGATAAATCGAAGCATTTTCGCGGCTGTCGATTAATGTCGTTGCTCGAATTAAATTTATGGAAATTGCTGCATCGTGTATTATTGTTATTGTTATTCGTAATGTTAATGTTAGTCGATGCGTATTGCTTTTATTATTATTGGACCGCGGATCTTATGCGTTAGTTGCAAAAATCGATGCGAAAAATAAACGAATATTAAACGAATATTATTACAGAATATTAAACTATTAAACGAACAAACATACACATGTTTCATAAAATTAGAAAATTTTTACTTTGCAGAAAGATCCACAGTTTTATTACTATACTATGTCTACGTCACTATCTTCATTATTATACTATTTTATTTTATACTGTATTTTATATTAATATATATTTAATTATATTTTATCTATTATTAATCTATATTTTGTTTTACACTATATTTTATACTATGTTATTATATTACTATATTATCATTTAACTATATTAATATATATAGTTACATATATAAAATATATATTAACTATATATTTTTATTATATGATCTCAAACGACAGGGAATAATTATAAATCCTGATCATAAATCTTCACCTCGTCTCCTAATCATTTCAATAAGCTACAAATATTGCAACAGCGTTCCTAAATACCTCGAACGTGTTTCTAGTATTTTGTACCCCTCGTTTTGCAAAGCGTATTTTTGCCTCGAACGCATAAAGATTCGCGGTCCAATTATCATCCGATCCTTCCTGTACAACAAGGAACGACGGGAACGATGCCTGTTAGTGCGGCGCGGTATCGTTTTCAATTTTCGTCGTGCCCTTTCGACAGACGCAGCACGAACGAAAGCAGTCGTTATTTCCGTTGACAGGATCTGACGGTGACCGACAGGAATATTGGAAACCTTTTGATTTTCCCTTATCTGTCCTCGAGGGTTTATCGAGGCTCCGGTTGGTGGTTCGATGCCACGGTTCCACCTGTCTGCTCCCGTACGATTTTCCCGGCTCTCGATCACCACCGGGCAAGTCGATGATTTTCCACGGCCGTAGAATCCACGCACAGGGTTGCTCCTATTTGTGTAAATTAGACCGGGCACGGGTCTGTCTACTCGTGTATAGGCACTTGGACAGCGATTTTCATGGAATCGTCCGATCGGAGCCGCGGATCTGCTCCACTGGCCTCGATAGACGCATCACTTGTCCGAACCGGCTGACATCGCGCGGACCTCGACTACTTAAACGGCGAAGAAAACGTTCTACATTTCGCTTTCGCGTGCTTGCATTCGGAGTTTAACCGATTATGCTGTATCCGGGCTATTAGACGATCTTTTTCAACGCTCATTTTTTCATTCGTGTTCGTTCGTATCGTAAAGATGCGTTTACGAGTTGTTTATTCAATTGACATGTTAACTACGGTAAATGTTACAGTAACATATCGTTGAAAATCAGGATAAATGTCTCATCGTCATTTTTTATAAACTAATATAGAACAGCTCGACGAAAGGAAAACCTCGTGTATTAGTCGAATAGTCGAATTTACTATCGATTTATTTCGAAACCCTCGAAATTTGCGATAGCAGACGACGATATTCGTGACACTCCGCGTTTGCGTGAAATTACTATACGAGACCTGTTTGCCCATCGATTAAAACGTCTTCGTGTTTCTATTATTATAATGTCACGTTTGTACGATGAGATCGAAGTGTGCGGATGTTTGCGCGGTCTTCGATAACGAGTTGCCAAGTCGCATTATACGCGGGGGAATTGCGAGGCATATTTTATATGTTATTGTGTTTGCTCGCCGTCGATCATGTTCACACAAACGCATAAACACAGCCGTGGTCCAATTACGATATATGAATAAATATTATAAACGCGCGAATACACCGGAAGATAGCCAGGAGCTGTGTCAAACAACACGGCGAATACATAATTTAAACATCATCCGGCGACCAGTTCAATTTGTCGTTTCACGTTTAATTGTATTTTTACAGCACGCGACCGGGTATCGGTCTCGTGCCGTTACTTTCGCGCCGTTGTTCTTGCAAAATATCATTTTTCCTCGTGTTTCTTTAAACGATGGTAGCAGCAACGAGAAGCGTTCGTCGAACCAGTCAATTATTATGTTATTTTATAGTTAATTGTTGGACGTTTATTCGAAACACAATTTTATTATTCGTCTCGCGTTGCCTCCGGTTGCCTCGCGTCGTCTCAAGTTGTCTCGCGATGCCTCGCTTCGTCTCGTGTTGTCTCGTGATGCCTCGCGTCGTCTCGAGTTGCCTTCGGTTGCCTCGCGTCGTTTTGTGTTGTCTCGTGATGCCTCGCGTCGTCTCGCGTTGTCTCACGATGTCTCGCGTTGTCTCGCGATGCTTCGTGTCGTCTCGAGTTGCCTTCGGTTGCCTCGCGTCGTTTTGTGTTGTCTCGTGATGCCTCGCGTCGTCTCGAGTTGTTTCGCGTTGTCTCGCGATGCTCCGCGTCGTCTCGCGTTGCCTCGCGTCGTCTCGTGTTGCCTCCGGTTGCCTCGCCTCGCCTCGCCTCGCATCGCGATATCCAACGGAACAACAATTCCGCGACCCTGTTTCCGTATTAGAACCGTCGCTCGGCGCACGCCGCGCTCCCGAATGTCGGTGCGGCGAACTATTTTCTGTGATGAAGCGCCGTTAAAACTTTCCCGATATTCCACGGACACCTCGGCGATTCCAGGCCCGGAGTTCGGCCCGGATACGAGAGCCTCCGGTTTGCGGGTTCGATCGCCAGATATTCCAAAACTGCGCGCCGAATATCCTCGGTAATAATTGCATCTTGGTATGTTGCCGGTATTCAAGCAGTCGTCAGGATTATGCGGCCACTTACCGAATTTTCCCGAATCCCAACGACCCCTCCCCCCCCCCCCGACCGCTTGGAAACCGATATCCTGCTCGTTGTCTTTGTCTAAGGGGCGCTTTAATCATCCGCGAACGCCGACGGTTCCAGCTGCCTCGGGATTCGTGCATTCCGCAGCGAAAACATAGAACAGAGCGAAATTCACCTCGCTGCCGCAAAAATGTCGTTGAATTTTTGGCAGAAACGAATACGGTTATTTCTTTCAGACGTGTTCGGAGGGCGAAATTGAAATCGGCATTGAAACTTTTTTATTTGCAATTTTTTGCCAGCGTTCGGAGGCAATTCGGAGGCCACTTGACACGATTCGAAGGCAATTCGAAGACAATTCGAAGGCAATTCGAAGGCAATTCGAAGAGAATTCAAAGACAATTCGAAGGCAATTCGAAGACAATTCGAAGGCAATTCGAAGAGAATTCGAAGACAATTCGAAGGCAATTCGGAGGCCACTTGACACGATTCGGAGGCCACTTGACACGATTCGAAGGCAATTCGAAAACAATTAGAAGACAATTCGCAGATAATTCGCAGACAATTCGCAGATAATTCGCAGACAATTCGAAGGCAATTCGAAGGCAATTCGAAGACAATTCGGAGGCCACGTGACACGATTCGAAGGCAATTCGGAAGCCACTTGACACGATTCGAAGGCAATTCTGAGGCCACGTGACATAATTGAAAGGCAATTTGACACGATTCGAAGGCAATTCGGAGGCGACGTGACACGATTCGAAGGCAATTCGTAGGCCGCAATCATTCGAGATCACAATCGAGTTCGGAAACATGGAGGGAGGGGTGCGGCGGGGCTCCGATATCGTCGTGGTTTAAGATCGGACAGCGCGCCGGACGACTGCTCGGACGATTAACCCGAACTTCCATTAGAAAATAAATGGCGCGAAACCAGCGGTGGTGGACAAACGGGAAAAATTGCGGTGTCACCTTATAATTGGCTCATTCAACTAAGTTGCGGAGGGCCGGTCGACCGTCTCACGGCCGCGAGGAATTTTTCTCTTCGGCATTTCTTAGCTAAATGGATTATCCGAACCCATCGGCGGGGCTCGCTCGAGGAGGAAAGAGAGTTCCGCGGCCATCGGTGTATACTCGAGGGGTGGTGAATCGACTTTCTCAAGTCCGAAGTGGAAAATGTCGGCGTATGACCCGGGAGATCCTCGGCTCTTGATACGGACGTATCATTTCCCGGAGTACACGCTATTACGGAACTAATTCGAAATTGTCCTGTCGCTGTAACAAATCGATCCTTTCCATTTTGCAAATCCTTCGTCGATGCTCGTTACGATTTCCTGGTCAGACGGATTTCGGCGCTGAATATAATTGTATAAATGATAATATAAATACTTCTGGTCGGATCGAACGTGCGGAATATTTGCTAAAGAATCTCGCAATTTAATGCGGTTATGCAGAAAGGAGTCGGTTTTGGAGAAATATAAATATAAAAGTATCTTTCCGGTTTGGTAGACCTTCGGAAGAATTAATTTCGACTACCTTTAATGAATTTGTTGAAGCTAGGTTTTCCACCGATTAATGTTAACACTAAGCCTTCTTTGTCGGCGAGAATGACCAGTCCTATATTGTTTATTCAAGAATTATTTAAACCGTAAAGATTAAATGGCTTGGCCCTGATAGGAAACGATCGATCGAAGTTCTTGGTTGAAGCATAGAATGCAATCGAAATCGCTTACGATAACAGTCTAAATAAATAAATAAATAGTCTAAATAAATTCACTATTCTCTTTTACATTACAAAACACAAGTTACATATTTGCGTCGTCTTAGCATCGACGCAGCAATAAGCTACATAGTCGCAGTACAAGCACAAGGAAATTCCCGGCAACCCGAAATTCGGCAATTCCGGGAGAAGTAACTCCAGTCCGTGAAATAATTCCGCGATAATCCGGCAACAAGGCAAAAAGTAAGAGAGACGCCGGGTCCGGCATCCGTTGAAAATGAATTCGAGGGTTCGCCGGGCAGCGCGGGGCGGGGGCGCACCCTTGCTATTGAAACGGTCGCGTGGCGGCGGCGCCACGCCGTTCCGAAAGACCGTGAATATTCCATTTCTAGCCCCGGTGTATTGTCATAACGAGGTGACCCGTAATTACGAGCATGTTTTTTGCGAGGGAACGTCGACGGGCCGCGGGGGCGAAGAGGGGCGACGGAGGGGCCGGCGGAACGACCGTTTGGAACATTTAACGACTGGCAATCAGGATCCAGGAAACAGCGTTGCCTTTTATCCCGCGATCCCATCCGGGCCGGCGACCATTTTTCCTCCATCCGTCGGGGGCCGCGGCCCGGTTTTTCACAATTCCTGGCAAAACATTTTTCCTCCCCCGTTTCCGTCCCCGGCCCCCCGGGTCCCCGTTCCCCTTGTTCCCGGGACGCGCGGCCGGATCCCTCACCACGCCCATCCTGTCGTCGTTTGCATAAAGTGAGCTATCTGCGCTTTTAATATACGCAAATGAAGTTACGCTCCGGAACTAATCATATTTGCATGCGAAACGGCAATCTCCTTTGAGCCCTTGTCGTACTTATTACTACAGTTTAGTCGCCGGAGAACATTTTACGAGCGAACGCCGACCGGCATGGTAATGCCGATCGATCACCGATCAGGGTGGGCCCTGCTGCTGCCGCCTCCCGCATCCAGGCGCAGCTGGCTGCTGCCCCGATATAGTTATACTTGTCGCGCGAATCAACCGGTCCGATCACTTATCGAGCCCCACTACTTCCCGCCTTGTTTAATATCAAGGCGCCGACCCGACGGCGGATTGCGAGAATCGATCTGTTTCGCCGTTGTTTTTTTTTGCAACTTTTCGTTATTCTGTTCTTTTTCGTGGATTCGGATATGATGACTGTAATACGTGAATATCATCATTTGGATGTGATAAATATGATATATGAATATAATGATGTAGATGTATATATATTTAATGTAATATATGAATACAGCAATATAGGTACAAATATATACAATATATACAATAATATAGGTAGAATATATAAATATAATAATGTAGATATAATAAATATGATATATGAATACAGTGAACCGAGATATAACAAATATAATATGTAAATATAGTAATCTAGAGATATAATAGATATAAAATATGAATACAGTAAAAATAACCAAGATATAACAAATATAATATATAAATATAATAGTCTAGATATAATAAATATGATATATAAATACAGTAACCTATATATAACAAATATAATATATAAATATAGTAATCTAGAGATATAATAAATATAACATATGCTTACAGTAAAAAAAACCTAGATATAACAAATATGATATATAAATATAATAATCTAGATACAATATATATAATACATGAATTCAGTAAACCTAAATATAGCAAATATAATATATAAATATAATAATCTAGATATATAATAAATATAATATACGAACAGAGTAAAAAACCTAGATATAACAAATATAATATATAAATATTGAATATCATAGTATAGATATTATATATATATATATATATATATATATATATATATATATATATATATATATATATATAATATTTAAAATATAATAATCTAAACACAGAACACTTACGATCACGCAAATATATGTTAAATTCGATCTTATCGCTACCATCTAGCCGATCATCGGACCCATTTACTATAAAACAAATATGTCTCTCCGCAACGTAATCCTGGGTCCGAATAGACCCGCCCGCGCCTCCACCGCAGAGAAACTCGCGATAAAAACAATTCCGCCTCGCGAAATTTCTGATATTCGACGAGTTCGAATAACTAAATCCACGGTGTATTATCCGCGAGAAATCCATTTATTCGAGATGAAAAGTTACTGATTGGGCCCGATTCGCCCCCCACCACGGACCAAAGAACGTTGTCCCGTCGGATCGGGCCGATATCCCCCGATTCGAATCCCGATTCAGTTTCCGAATCATCGTTCAATCGCCGGCCGAAGATTTTCAATTACGCCGAAGAAGAGAAAGTTCCATTTTATCGGGGAACGGCACCGCGCTGGTCGAGGGCCCGGCCCGACCCGGCCCGGCCCGGATTACGGTATTATACATTAACGAAAGCGCGGCTTTCACGTAAGATACCCGTACGAATGAAAGATAAACGCCATTCTCGCGGGCGGGACGCTGTTTGCGAAGCACTCATTGTACACTACTTGAGAAGTTTCGCAACTACGGCGGACGAGGGGGGAGGGGGCGGGGAGCGATATTCTTGCCACCCGCGCGGCAACTTCCGGGCACGTGACGTTTTGTCGTTTCCCCGCAATCATGCTTAATTAATTATCGATCGGTCCCATAACCGTCTCGTCGATGGCCGCGCCCCTGATTTTCCGTTTTCTCCGTCCGAACTCGATTCGAGATTGATCGGAGACTCGGCCGTTGCCAGACGCCGGCGACGCGGCGGCTCGCGAGCCGCCGCGAACGAAATGGTTCGCCGTTTTTTCTTCTTCTTTCGTCCCGGAAACTCATTCGTTTCCGGTCGGTTTCGCGAAACTGGAAACGAGACACTTTGTTATCGCGATTAATCGCTCGTATACGATGTTACCAAGCCGCCGGAGGTTTTTTCACTTCCATTAAAAAGTGATTTAGGCGTTTATTAAACGCGAAACAATTGCCCGGGTACGTTCGGGAATTGGTGAATGGAAGGGTGAACGGCGTTTGAAAAAGATATTAACCGATATGGCGAGAATTATGGAAAAATTCAACGGTCGACCGGTGCGACGGTTTTTTTTTAATACTTTGGAACGTCGACGGTCTAGAATAAAAAAAAATGTGCACGAAATTGAAGCGTTTTATTCGGTCGAATCGAAAAGTTGAACTACGTCTCGTTTCGAGATTATTATCTCTCGAGGATTCTAATGAAATTAAGGAGACGCGATGGATTAACGCGAAAGTTCATTCTCGAATCCGAGCAACAATCTCGCTTAAATTTTTTTTAATTACGAAACTAGCGATAACAATTGTTATAAAAGTGTTCTTGGAATTGATCAAATCTTGCCTCGAATTTCAGATAATTCGCAGGCAATTCGAAGGCAATTCGAAGGCAATTCGAAGACAATTTGAAGGCAATTCGAAGGCAATTCGGAGGCCACTTGACACGATTCGAAGGCAATTCGCAGGCCACGTGACATAATTGAAAGGCAACAATTGTTATAAAAGTGTTCTCGGAATTGATCAAATCTCGCCTCGAATTTCAACGCGGCGATCCGGAAGATTTTGATTCCGTTCCCGCAGGAATTATGAATACGAATTTGTTGAAGGAGTCGTCTCTCTCTCTCTCTCTCTGTCTGGGAGGAAAGTTCGCGTTTGTTCCGCGAACAAATATGCCGCAGAGGTGCTGAGCCGTTCAGAAAGTTTCGAAACCGCGGCCGAGTAGACAGTTTAGTAAGCGGAACTCGTTATTCTTAAATTTAATCGCCGTTATTTCTTCGAATCGTATATCCGGGAATCGCGTCGACGTTAATCCCGAACGGTTTGCTCGTCGAAGTTCGAGAACGAGCGACGATAAATCGTTTGTTATATCCAAGAAAGCTCGAAATTATTCTTCAGCATTTATTAGGAATAACGTCCGCGCGAAAATCCGCTGTACAAATGTTCGTGTGACGCGAATATTTTAATCAGGCGTTCTTTTCGTATAATATATCGATGCTCAAATCAAAGTGTCGAGCTGTCTGTTCCGCCATTCTCATTCGCGATAAATATAGCGAGCAGACATCGGTCACGCGGGTTCGTCTGCCATCGGAATATCGAATTTTTAAAATAAATTTCTGCGTCCCGAATGTTCCAACTCTCTCCGACATGACCGACTGAAATTTGATCTTGCCGACTGAAAATTTTACTGTAATTGATCCACACGTCCATTCTGTCTTCCAGAGAAACCAGCTGTCTGTCTATTTCGGTGTAGAATTTTCAAATTCGTGAAATTACGGAGGCTATTTCTGTAAAAATGAAAGGGTTAAATGTGTAAGTAAATTTGATCTTGTCGTTTTTATAAAACAAAATTCGTCGGCCGCTTTCGGAGCTCGGTTTATCCATTTGCTGCATAATTTCGTGAAATGATTTATAATTTGCTGGAAGAACGTTTATTATATTCGTGTTCGTTATATTATTGTATCAATATATCAATATTTCATTATATTATTATACTAATATATCAATGTATTAGTATACGAATATATTCGTTATAAACTTATATCAATATATCAATATTTCATTATATTATTATATAAATATATCAATATATCAGTATTTCATTATATTATTTATATAAATATATCAATATATTAGTATACGAATATTATTATTCGTATACTAATATAACTACGTTATATTATTATATCAGTATATCAATATTTGATTACATTATTATATAAGTATATCAACATATTAGTATATACGAATATATTCGTTATATTATTATATTCATTATTATATTCAGATCGTATAATAATATTAAATTAATAATAATATCGTTTATAATTTGCAAGTAGAACCGACAAGCCCGTCGCACCTTCGCGCGGAAAGCTATTCGCGTGTAACACGGTGTCGGATTGGGTGCGGCGATAATCGAAAATTCCGCGGATACTGTAATCGCGTCGCGGACGCGGTTCCGTGCGAATCGCGCGACGACTTTTTGATACCGGCGCCCCCGCAGCCCGGCGGTGCGTGTCCAAGACGGTTTTCCAGATTCCGGAGGCGTGTGCTTATTCCGTAGCCGGCTATCGATACATGTATCTGAATACAGTCCGCTACGGAGCCGCAATATTCTGTGTAAGCGCTCCTCCAGACTACGATTACAGCCGTATGCTCGGCACCTCACGAATGGTCGATATAACAATGACGACGATAATACTCGATGGTGCGTGACCGAAATGCAACGCTCGTTGCGGCCGACGATAATACCGGTCCCTGGATTCACGTGCGCCGACTAAATTTCAACGGAATGCGAGGCCGTACATGTCAAATAAAATTAACATTTCGATCCGCTCCTCTCCTTTTCCCCTCCGTCTCCTCCTCCTCCTGCTCCTCCTTTTCCTCGCTCCGCTTCCGCGATTATTTCTTCTCGGAGCGCACGTAACGATCGCGAGGTTGTTCGCGATCTAGCGAACGGCGAAACGAAACGATTTTCGGTATCGGCGATCTTAACCAGTCGCCGTGCCATTATCATCTTTGTCATTGCCGTGATTAACGATTTCACGAGAGACGTGATTCGGGGATGTTCTGCTAATTCTGGAGATATTCTAGCATTTCTGATATTTCTGGCGTGATTTTATAGTATTTCTGATATTTTTGGAGGTGTTGTAGTATTTCTGATATTTCTGGAGGTGTTGTACTATTTCTGGAGATATTCTAGCATTTCTGCTATTTCTGGAGATATACTATTTCTGCTATTTCTGGAGATGTTATACTATTTCTGGCGTTTCTGGAAATATTATACCATTCCTGCTATTTCTGGAGATGTACTATTTATGCTATTTCTGGAGATATCTATTTATGCTATTTCTGGAGATATTCTACTATTTCTGCTGTTTCTGGAAATATTATACTATTTCTGCTATTACTGGAGATATTCTACTATTTCTGCTGTTTCTGGAAATATTATACTATTTCTGCTATTTCTGGCGGTGTTATACTACTTCTGCTACTTCTGGAGATATGCTATTTATACTATTACACTACTGTTTCTGGAAATATTATACTATTTCTGCTATTTCTGGAAATATTATACCATTTCTGCTATTTCTGGAAATATCATACCATTTCTGCTATTTCTGGAGATGTTATACTACCTACTTTAATTATTTACTTTATTTTGCTTCATTTCTTTCAATACACACTAGCGTATTGAACACACACACTCTCCAATTGTCCTTCAGCTTGTGTCCAAAAATCACCAATTTGAAAAGAGAAAAATTATTCCAGCCTCGCGACCCGTGTTCATACCAACTACGTGTTCCCAAATTGTCCACATTTGCGCACACAAGCCGAACACCAATTAAACATAGAATTTCTCTCAGCATCTTCGAGAACCAAATCACCACATCCCATCCCACTAACAACAGTAACAACAATAACGCTCTACTAACACCCTCTATCTTCTCTTCTTTCCAGATCGGTAGTCGCTCGCCTAACTAACAACGCCTCGTGCCTCGACTGTCCACTAACCGTCCCCGAAACGATGAGCCCGGTCTCGTAAAGAGGCCACACAAAGAGAGCAAGAAAGCGCTCGAGAGAGAGAGAGAGAGAGAGAGAGAGAGCTCGAAAGAGAGCTCTAGAGAGAAAGGAAGATAGACATACAATAAGTCCAACGTGATCTCTCGGAATCGCGGCCGATCCAGGTTGGATCGTGGTGACCAAGAGAGACAAAGAGAGAGAGAGAGAGAGAGCAATAAAGAGAAAGAGGGAGAGAGAGAGGAAGAGAGAGCGGTCGTCGTTGGTCGTTGATCTCGCGGGATCGATCATGCGAATTACTGAAGATGCGCAGGACGAGCAGCAACGGTTTGAAGCTCGACCTAACAGAGAACACTCCAGGTAGCTCGTTGTCGAGGCTGCCGAACTTAGTCGAGCATGCGGAGACCTGTCAGGCACTGTCCGCCGGAACCGGTGAGAATTTAAGCAGCAAACTGCCGAACGTGGTCGAGGGCTCGATGGACTATGGTAGCGAGCGTAGATCCTCCCGGTACCTCGAGTACCAAGACACGAAACCTTATCAGGATCCCCAGCCGGGCACCGGATTGCCGGCGTACGAGCAGCCGGGCTACCACGAGCCGCCGAGGACCGGCTACAGGGGCTACGAGCGGAACCCGTACGACAGAGAGGATATTGACCGATACGATAACAGAATTTATCCGGAGGACGGGCTGAGGTACGATCGTCGCGGGGATCAACGAACGTACCAGGAGTCGGACTTGGACGCGCCTTACGAGAGGAGCGATGCCCAGAAGCTCAGCAGGGCTTATCCGGCGGAGCTGCAGGAGCCCGGCAGGCGGTACTCCCGCGATTTGACCGATTACGAGTACGCGTCCCGGTACGCCGAGGAGACGCTGAAGCTCGAGCCGAAGAAGGACCACCATCACCATCACGCCGCCGGCAAGGGGTACGAGCCGGCCCCGTCGAAGGGCTACGAGTCCGGCGTGAAGACCCACGACTCCGCTTACGAGCTGTCCTGCGCCGGCCAGCAGGCCAAGTACCACTCCGTCAACAAGATGTACGGCACCCTGCCCAGGTACGAGACGGCCAAGTCGTACGAGCACAGACCGTACGAGTACGACGAGCAGGCCACCTACGACACGAACGGCAAGCCCGGCTACGACGCCAAGTACGATCTGACCACGTCGAAGAGCTACGAGCGAGCCAAGTACGACTGCTCGTCGTCCTCGAGGTACCAGGACAAGTCGTACGATCAGACCCTGAAGATCGGCGAGCTGGGCTCCGCATCGTCCGCCGCCGGTTACGCGAGAAAGGCGCAGGATCAGGAGGAGACCAACGCCGAGAAGATGAACGGCTATCGGAAGAACAACTTCGAGTCTTACGGCGTCTATTCGGATCCCGAGGACGACCACGGATTCCTCGCCGAGAAGAAGACGCCGCAGTATCCGTACAAAGGGGTCGTCGTCAATGTCAGCGGCGAGTCGAGCGTGATCGATCAGAAACGGGTCACCGCCGGCAGGCAGACCGAGATGCCCGGAAATCCGTGGTGCAGGCCCACCATTCTGCTCCTGCTGCTGGTCCTGCTGGTCGTCATCTTCGTCTTCGTCGCTGGGATACTTTTGTACCTAAACTGTGAGTCTTTGTGCGTTTTTCTCTGATCGAGATTCTCATGGTGGTAGCTTTGGCGTAGCTCTGATAGATTTCCAGGCGAGACGGATGACACCGAATTCAACGCCGGAATTCTGTGCTGACATCATCGTTGAGAGATTGACATCTGTGACCTCTGGCAGGAGGTCTTTTTAAGACCTCTTTTTAATGATTTGGATTAAGCGATTTGAAGTTTGGTTCGTTTTGCTTAGTGCAGGAACTAGTTCGCTGCGACTGGATTGTTCCTGTGTAATTTTTTCATTGCCTGGATTATGAGATGCGATGATGAGAAGGCTGATTCGTGTGCATACTATATGTGCATGAATTTCATTGCAATGATGTTGCATTATAAATTTGATTCGAAGTGGTTGTGTTTGATGATACGGATCTTTATGGAAACTTCGATGAATATTTCGACTGTGACTGATGATTTTAAGTGCGAGGCAATCGTTGCGGTCTTTTTCTTAAGTTTCTATTATAATAAAAACTAAATAGTTTCAATTATAATAGATTTTTTATGTATAGAAATTTAAATAGAAGATTACATTTTTATAGATTTTAGATCGGAGTCTATCACAATGAATTTTTCTTTTAATACATTTTTATACAAATATAGATAATCAAATATAGATAAATATATATTATACAAATATAGATAAATTTGATAATCTTAATAAATCTACATTAATCTAAATTAATCTAAATTAATCTATTTTTAACAGATATATTGTTTATATTTATCTCACTGAACTGATCTCAGTAAAAAAATTCCTTTCTATCTATTTTCTCCAAATTCATCAGCAAAAATTCGTCGAAAATTCGCCTAAACGAATCCCCGATCTACCCAGAGCACGAACGATCGTCCAAGAATCGGAAAAATGCCAGAAAAATCGAGCCCCGACGAAGAAGCCACCAAGCTGTTCGAGAGATAACGATTCGACGCGCGCGGATGCCGGCATCTCTCGAGGACGCATCCGCAGAAAAATACATCAAAGTTTCCGTTTCGTGTTCCGAAGGCAAAGGACGATTCGGATTAAACGGCCCGGCCCCGTCCGGTGGAAGCGGCGCGTTCGCTGTCGGCGCTGATAGTGCCCGTTAAAAGTTATGAGTCACGTTCCGCGCGGAAGCGAATGCTACTTGTTAAGAAGCTTTGTCGGAGGGATAAGGAATTAGCGAAGTTGCAACGCTACAAAGGCTAATTCGCCGCGCGGCTAATAGTACGTCCGGCCAGCGTTCGTTTTCTCGTTCGCCGTCATTTTCTTGCTCGGCCGCGGGCCGCGCCGCGCCGCGCCGCCTGCCTCCGCAAGGGCCATTTAGTTAATGAGCATCCGATACCAATTATTTACGGTCGGGGCCATGTGACCGGCATGATAATGGCCGAGCGAGCGGACGGGCGACGCCGTGGACGGCGACGCCGACGATCCCCGACGTCGTTGCACACGTGCCGACGATACGTTAAGCCCGGCCCGGTTACTGTCTCCGCCGGCAGTTTTATGGGCCGGGCTTGACATGCCCGGCACGTAGGGACTTACCACGACCGACACTGATCGGCGGAATTACAATGCGCCTGGTAAATCGAAGAACACGGTTTAAAGAGTACAGATGGCCCCGGCTGACGTTTATCATCGGTCCTGTTCCGCGACGTTTCGTTGATTCCGACCGACGGAAACACCACCTCCTCCTCCTCCTCCTCCTCCTCCCTGCCCCTACGAACGCTGTAAACCGAGTTCAGCTTTTACATTCCGACGGCTTTAGTACGCCGCGACTCTGTCGCCGAAACCTCGCGTTGCTGTTCGATACGATTTTATTATCGATCTTTCGTGTATTTTATGGACACGGTGCACGATATTGTTCGACGCCGCGATTTTCTGTCACGTCGAATGATGCAGTTCACGGTTGAGTTGGCGGAGTTGTTTCGTTGACGAATGTGTAAATGGTGCACTGGCGCTTTAATTGTCATTTAGATCGAATTTGTAAATGGTGGACTTTGGTGGAAATTGAGTTAGAATTGAAATTAAAATTGAGTCGAAATTGAAATTGCACTGAAATTAAAATTGAGTTGATATTGAAATTGAATTGGAATTGAATTGAAATTGAATTGGAATTGAATTGAAATTGAATTGGAATTGAATTGGAATTGACTTGAAATTGAATTGATATTGAAGTGAAAACGAAATTGAATTGATATTAAAACTGAAGCGAAATTAAAATTGAATTGAACTTAGTATCGAGTCGAAATTAAAATTGAATCGAAATAAAAATTGCACTGAAATTAAAATTGAGTTGAAAATGTAATTGAAATTGAAATTGAATTGAATTGAATTGAATTGAAATTGAAATTGAATTGATATTGAATTGAAAACGAAATTGAATTGATATTAAAATTAAATCGAAATTAAAGTTGAATTGATATTAAAATTATATAAATCGAAATTGAAGTTGTGTGTGTGTGTGTGTGTGAATCGAAGTTAAAATTGAATCGAAATTAAAATTGTGTCGAAGTTAAAATTGAGTCGAAATTAAAATTGAATCGAAATGAGAGATAATTTGTCCCTTTTTCCCGAGAACAGTGTTGAATCGCGAATAATACACAACTTTTGCAATTCAAGCGGCGTCACAACTAACCGTGTTTCATCGACAATTGATAATTTCAAAAATTTGCGTTCCATCCGCAATTTTGTATTTTATCGGTCCCATCAATATCAATAATTTTGTACTTTAATTGGTCCCATTCGAGAGGGAAACAGCAGAAAATCTGTATTTTCATCGAAGTAACATCAATAGAGCTGAATTCTATTCAGAGTCCACAAATGAAACGAAAGTCTATTATTCGACAAATAATTCCTTTTCATCGCGAATCCGACGATGAATAAAACCGACGATATTCGGTATTCGTTAAAAGAAGAGATTTTCGCGAAACATTTCTCTTAAACTTTCCAAACATTTCTCTGCAGATTCATCGATCCTCGCGAAGGACAACAAATTCTCACGAAAGTTTCTCTCGATTCTCTGTTCGTATAAAAAAAAGAAAGCTCCGTCGTATTCTAAATTGTCGAATTAATTCGCGTATCACCGAAAGCAAAAAGAAAACGATATTAGGCAATACCATTTTCATCGGGCGAATTTCGAGCGTCGGCACGGAACGCGGAGGCTCGGTTTTAGTGGAAACGTCCGATCGGAGTTTTTGTGTATTTTATATCTTCTGGAGGCAAGTGGAAGCGCGGCCGAACACTTATGGAAGGCTGTATACCCGGAATTTATTTTATTCTCGGCGTTATAGACGCGCCGAGAGCTCCGTGCTGGATAAGAAATTTCCTGCAAGACGGCGGCGTTGCCGCTTTCTGGAGCAGTGCCTCGGAGATTTTGGCGGGCTCCTCGCAAAAATTACATCGTTTCCGCGGAAAGATATGCCGAGCCTTATGAAATTCGAACACTCGAGGACAACGAGTAGTTTCGGAAATCAAAAAATTGCTCGCGGACATCGCGAATTAAGTCACTCGACGCTGGAACTGCCGACGCTAATATTCATTGCGAGACTAATATTTATTGTTTTATAACAGCTGCAATAATATTCGATTCTCCTAAACTTCGTACGATTTCTATTGTAATGAATAAACAATTTAGAATTATAAAAAATAATAGGTACATTTTTATAATTTCAGGAATCATGAGAGAAACAATTAGGGACCAATCATTTCAGCTTCTTTGTTTCAGTGTTAAAAGATATCGCAAAAATATACTTGCAGTTAATTCTCAATTAATTTACGTAGCAGTTAATTGCTTCACAGTACAAAATATAATATTTATTAAGCCTTTTGACTCCGAGGCACCTTTACAATTCCAAGATAACTTTTATTTTATCGAAGCTCAGATTTAAGAAATTGTTCAAAGTTTAACTATCGTATGAGTCGCAAGACTCAATTCCAGATGCACAAAATGCACTTTGTCACATAAAATAGAGACTCTACAAGTCAGAGAAATTATTTCAGATTTACGGTTAAAATGTTTTCGCCTGCAAAGGGTTAAAATCGCCTAGATTCGTCCCTGAAACAAAAACCTGCGACGATCCGACGAAACAAATTCCCTGATAATTGTTCTATTATATTCAAATAATTATATAGTATTATAATAATTATAATAATTCGAATAATCTTCGCGTCGACGCAACAATTTATAATTATAACAATTGTTACAATAATTACGCACATCACGTTACGTAACAACGTACGCATATCGCAAACTGTTTCAAAAAGTCAAACGAACCGTTTACAAACGAACATTAAAAAAAAAAGTAAAAAAACACGGCCCAAAAGAACCAAAAAAAGCGTACGAATAAAACAGTCGATAAAAAGCGACGAGTTCCGCGCGTGCTAGGTATTTAAATATGGCGGCGCGCGATGCCTAGAAGTTCGCCGGAATGAAAATGAAATTGCAGCCGGTTAGGTTTGCCGAAGCTCGTGAGCAGCGAACTTTCGCTCACACAAGCTGCGCGAGTATGAAGAACTTAATTATGAAGTTTAGGGACAGGCCCCGCCCCGGCTTAATACACAATTCTTCCGGATTAAGCGTATCTCTGTTCCGACACGGCGGGGAGCAACGCCGGCGGATCGGGCCTCCGAACTTTTTACGGCAATTTAATTTGCTTTCTTGATAATATCGCGCACGAAACGGGCGCGGAGGGGACGGCGGCTGGGAGGGAAAGGGGTAGAAGAGCATCATCGTCCGCCGGCGGAAACCGCGGCGGGGTTCGTAACGCGCGCACGTATCCGGAATACAGAACGCGGAAAGAGTAATATCGGGAATCATGGCGGACGAGGGCTGGTTGGCTGGCTGGTTTTCTCCGGAAATCATTGAAGATCTTTGCTCAGTCGTTCATGAGATTGCAACGCGTGTTACGGAGGGTCGGCCGTTCTCTCGCCCTGTCCCCTCCCCGAGGAGGAATATAAACCGGCTCGTTTCGTGCCAGCCAATTCGCTGTTTACGAGTGACGTTCCGTATTTCGATCGGGAAGTCAATTACGCTTATATTCGCATAATCGCGACGCCGCGCGCTCTTTACGCCCGGCATCCAATTATTCTCGTTTACCGAGTTGTTAAGCGACTGCCGCGGCGATCGAAGACGCGCCCCCCTGGTCTTTATTATCGGGCTCGAGAGGCGTCCGCGATAAATCGAGCAATCGATTCTGCGTCGGATCGAGTTTCTTCGCGAGTTATTGTTATTGTACTAGGACCGCGGCGGCTGCTTTGCGCGGGATACAAGTTTTTCCGTTGGAAAAAACGCTGGAGTTGCGTGAAAATTCTGCCCTCCCGTGGCCGGGTACGTTTCGACCCGGTGCCGTTTAACTCGTTTACTTGATTATTATTATACTAGGACCGCGGCGGCTCCTTCGCGTGGAATACAAGTTTTCCCATTGGAAAAAAAGGCAACGTTGGTTGCGTAAAAATTCTGCCCTCCCGTGGCCGGGTACGTTTTGACCCGGAGCCGTTTAACTCGTTTACTTGATTATTATTATACTAGGACCGCGGCGGCTCCTTCGCGTGGAATACAAGTTTTTCCATTGGAAAAAAAAGGCAACGTTGGTTGCGTAAAAATTCTGCCCTCCCGTGGCCGGGTACGTTTTGACCCGGAGCCGTTTAACTCGTTTACTTGAGTAGACAATCTTCCGGGAATTGAATCGAATAAATTATAGTAGGAATTAGGAATTATATTAGGATTATTATTAGAGGAACGAGAGAAGAACTTTTGAGGAAAAAATATCTTTAAAAATATGTCAGGAAAAATTGCTGAACGATGCTCGGAATTGTTGTAAACATCGTCGACGGTGTAGCTGCGAAAACGGTCCGTCTTTCGAGGGTCGACGATAATTAATACATGATGATAGTAATGATAGAAATGCTACAGTATTACTTTTTCTCTTTAATTATTTTTTTGTATGTCTCCATTGTTCTGCGTTTCGTTGGTTCACTTTGTTCTTTTCGGCTTCAATCCGACAGCAACGAAGCCACGCCAATTATACTACGAAATCTCGTACAAAAGAGAAAACTACGAGCTGGAAAATTATCCGAATTTTCGGCAGCGATGATTAAACCGCGGATCTTTTGGGCGGAATAAAAATCGTTCGCGCTAATTGCGAGACACGAAAGCCACGTGACAGCCATTTGTTTCGTTTACGAATCGAATTAAAATCAAAAGAAATTAAAAAAGAACGAAATAGACGTAATAAATGTTTACGCGGCTTTCGTATCGCGCAATTAACGCGGACGATTTTTATTCCGCCGAAAGATCTACGGTTTTATTGTTGCTAACGAAAGTTCCAATCATTTTACTGACCAATCGAAAATGACCATTTCAGTCAATAGAAAATAAAGCAATTGTTTCTCTTTTTAAATTCTTTCGATGTCCTTATCGGACCTGTTATTGCACCTAATCATTCTTCCCATAACTGCATAAGGTCCGTGGTCCAGCGACATTCATTGCGCTATCAAATCCCAGCGAATGCACTCCCACAACACGGAGATACAAAGTCAGGAACAAGCTTCCTGGAATCGTTGGCTCGAGATAAAAAAAAAAGTTCAGTCGATCCCGAGAGCGCGACACTGGCAACGTCCAGCGGACACCCACACCTGATATCTAACCCCGAAAACCTGTCGACGTCGCTCGCTCGCGCGTTTATCCGTTCCGCTTTGCCGACCTGTTCGCCTCATCGTTCGTTAAAATCTCGACCACGAGACCCGACGCGTCCTGGACGCACGCGATGCTCTCGCGGTCGCCACTTCGACAAACGTCGAACGAAAACAAGGGGAAAAAAGGCGCTCTGCGGAAAGCGGGAAGAGACAACAAGAGAGAGAGAGAGAGAGAGAGAGAGAGAGAGAGCAGAGCGAGAAAAATAGAGATAGTGAGTGATATATATATATAGACAGCGAGATAAAGCAAGAGAGGAGAGCGAAAAAAAGGAGAGAGCGAGAAAAATAGAGAGAGAGAGAGAGAGCAAGAGAGAACGAGAGAGGAGAGCAGGAAATATTGAGAGAGCGAAAAAAATAGGAGAGAGCGAGAGAGGAGAGCAGGAAATATTGAGAGAGCGAGAGAAATGGAGAGAGAGCGAGAGAGGAGAGCGAGAAAAATAGGAGAGACCGAGAGAGTAAAGCGAGAAAAATAGGAGAGGCCGAAAGAGTAAAGCGAGATAAATAAAGCGAGAAAACGAGAGAAAGTAAGAATGGAGAGCGAGAAATATCGAGAGAGCGAGAGAGAAGTGCAAGAAAAATGGAGAGAGCGAGAGAGAGCAAGACAGCGAGCGAGAGCCAAATAAAAGAGCAAAAAAATATAGAGAGAGAGCGAGAGAGCCGGAGTGCGCGAGAGTGTCAGAGAGAGGGCGAGGCGATCGAAAACAAAGAGAGAAGAGATTTTTCCGTGAAAAGAGGAGACGGGGGTTTCGCGCGGTGCGGCGCGGCGCGGGCCATCGTGCATGCACGTTTTCCCGTGCGATTTCCGGTCCCACCCGATATCAGCGGTGTGCTTCGGTGAACGATGGCCTCTCACAATGGACAGAGAAGCTGTATGTCTGTCTCTCCGCGGCTGAAAAATACCAAGTTCTCTGGCCGGGCAGCACTCGGATCGGGGCCCGGCGCGGCGCGGCAGTCCTACGGTATTCCGAGTGGCTGCATTTGGCAGCGGTCGACAGGGGCGTTTGAGCGATTCGGTTTATTTTCGGGTCAAGTTTTCGCCCGACCGCTTCGCAATCAACCGCCGCATTGTCCATCGGACAATACATTCGCTGCGACGACCGGCCTCGACGTCCACACCGTCCACGTAGGAATTCGACGTACCCCGTGCCGCCAGCCACCTGGAACCCAGACCCCTTCTCGTCCGTCCGTCCCCCCTCGGGGATGGGGGCAGGGGGCGCTACGTTCGTCAGATGTCGTATTTTCACCGGGATTTTTTTCAATTCGATTTAACCGACGACGCGTCTCCCCGCGTCCTCTCCTGTCGCCAATGAGTCTTTGACTCTCGGCGCACGCTTGATTTTCATACGGCTTTGCCGAGCTTCCGCGTTCCCTTTTCAAGACTCCAAGGTAACAGGGTCCTTGTTTTGGTCTTTTATTGCGATTTTCGAACTCGCCCGAGATTTCTCTCTTTTTATTTCGAGCGGTGCTCTCGATAAAGAATATTCGGAAAGAATAATTTTTTGGTTTGATCTTTGCGAGAGAATCCGTTTCGTTGGATTTTTGCGAGAGAATATTTTTAGTTAGACCCTTCTGAAATATTACTTTTAGCTGGACCTTTGCGAAAGAATATATATTTTTAGTTAGATTTTTGCGAGAGAATATTTTTAGTTAGATTTTTGTGGAACAGTGTTTCTAAGTTGGATCTTTGTGAAAGAATATTTTTAGTTAGACCTTTCTGGAATAATACTTTTAATTTGACCTTTGTGAAATATAATTTTTAGTTAGATTCTTCCGAGAGAATATTTTTAGTTATATTTTTGCGAGAGAATATTTTTTATTCGATTTTTATGGTACAGTATTTTCAAGTTAGATCTTTCTGAAAAAATATTTTTAGTTAGATCTTTCCGAAACAATATTTTCAATCAAACTCTTGTGAATAAACATATATCTTCGCTTAGATCTCTGTGAAAGAACACTTCTACTCAAATTTCTGAATATCTTTCGTCGGATCTTTGCCCGCCGTTTCGACTCAAGTCGCGCGCCCAAAGGATTACCGAAGATCGTCGAAACAAGGAAACGAATTCACGGATTTCGAATGAAAAAGCGAAGGAACCGGACGATTCATAGGGCGGTCTGACTAATGGCGTTTCCATTCCGTGTAACACACTCGACGAGCATCGAGTTAGGGGAACAAGGACGACCGGACATTGACGAATTGTACCGAAATGAATCGTATATCGTTGAACAGTGGAAGATTTGTGTTACGAGTTGATACGCGCCGCAGATACAGGCGATGATACCGCCGGATGACGAGGTATAAATTTTATCCGGCCACTTTGCGGCGTGTGTGCTGGGTCCAGCGAGCGACGGGCCAATATCAAAACTCGGAATGATTCAACGGCACACATCTCGACTAGAGACTGTCAACAAAATCGGACGCGCCGCGTCCGCCGGTTTTCCGTCGGTCTTGCGGAAAAGAATTTCCTTGTATTTTCGTTCAATCTCTTCGAGTGTGCGAACCGAACGCCGGGAAAATTGATGGAACATTTCCCATAGACGATGAAATTCAACGCGCTCTATCTCGTAATACATTTGCACGTGGAAATCACACCTGGACGCGCGACGTTATGTAAAATATTATTTTAGACAACACGTTATTTCATTCGATAATTTATCTCCGCGATCGCTTCGAAAATTGTTGATTTTACTTTATGATCGACTGAAAACATTATTCGAGATTGCCAGATTTTAATGCGATTGTGAAATTCTTGGAAATTATACAGGATGTCGCGATAATGTCTCGCAATCTGGGAGAGGATGATTTCTGAGGTGATTTGAAGCAACTTTTTCCTTAGCGAAAATGCGATCCGCGGCTTCGTTTACGAGTTATTAACGAAAAACGGTGACCAATGAGACGCGAGATCAGCCTGGCGGGAGGCGCGGCCGTGAGGCGGCTGAGCCAATGAACGCTACTGGGCCTCGACCGCTCGTTGGCTCGGTCGTCTCGCGTCTCATTGGTCACCGTTTTTCGTTAATAACTCGTAAACGAAGCCGCGGATTGCATTTTCGCTAAGGAGAAAGTTGCTTCGAGTAACCCCAGGAACCTCTCATTTCTGGATTGCGAGACATCGTTGAATTTTTTGGTGATTTGAGCAATTTTAAATGACAAAATTGAACAAAGTGTGAACACGGTTTTTTAACATAAGATTATTAATATGCGCTTTTTAATATTTGTGCCGCATCCGAAGGAACCTGGGCCTTTTATTTCAAATTATAATTGTTGCAAATAATTTAGTGAAACGATTTTTCAAGAAATTCTCAGCTATTAATTTAGTAAAATAATTACTAGAAAAAAAAGCGGCGGTAAATACAGCGTTAAAATAAAATAAACTTCACCTCACTTGTGCAACAAAATTAATATTCGTTCCTGGAGAACTTGAAGCTTCGCGTTTGACAAAATATCAGCAAGTCATTATTAACGAAACAAATGAGAACGAATAAACGTCCCGTTCGAAAGCCACTCGGCGTCGAGTCCGGCGACCATAAAATTCCAATAAATTGTGATAAATTATTCTCACACCGGGGAGTCTTTTCCGTATCGCGAGGTTATTGGGCCGGGTTCCGATCGTCGTACCGACAAATTCGTGGAACCGTTCGCAAAAAAAAAAATAGCCGAAAGAACAGGACGTTTCGCGCTCGTGCGCGCGCGCGCGCTGATCGCCGGCGCGCCGACAAAGTACAAACGCAAACAGCGCGGCGGAAAAAACATCGGCAGCAGCCCCCCTTTCAATTAAATGAAATTATTTGTGGCGAAGGTAGGAAGAGAGTTCTACAAGTAAACAACTAAAAGTAATTTCGTTTCGGTCCGGGAGCACCGCTCTCCGTGAAAAAGCTCAATAAACCGTTGGTTACACAGCGAAACCGCCGGCCCGCGAAGGGTTAATTTAAACTGCGCCGTTGCCATGCCGGAAAGAATGGCGAATTGCTCATCGGTGCAGCTAATAACTTTCGAGGGGATAACTTTCGACGCCTTAGCTCCAGGGGAGAGATAGAGAGAGAGAGAGAGAGAGCGAGAGAGAGGAGAAGCGGGGTGTATGTGGAGGAGCGGAACGCCGGAGGAGACCCCGCGCGGAACATGCAGTGCCGGGGCTTTGGCGCAGGATGAGGATTTAGTATGTAAGGCACGTGTTCGCATCTGCCTTTATGAACGTTTCCCGCGATTCCGCCGTTTCGTCCTCGTTCTCAGGCAACCTTGCTCGCCGCGCGCCACAGCTTCGAGCTGGTCCCAGGGTTTCGAGATTAAGGGCGTCGCCGATCATATTAAGGCCGGAAATATCTCATCCGCCTCCTTATCCGGCCCCGCTTTCCGACCCACCCCGTAAACTCGCTTGCTCGCTCTCGCTCGCTCGCTCGCGTTTGTTCCACATAAATTACAAGGGACTTTCCTCCGGCATGCGGCGATGCTCGGTGTGTACGCAGCTTTAATACCGCGAGAGGATCGCCCGAACTTCCTATGTCGTCCCCGGACGACCCGACGGTTTACGAGACGCCCGGGTAAACGGATTTTAACGGGATCAGCCTTGCTCGACGACCTTGTAATTGATCCGCGGATGACTCCGCTCGAGGAACGCTTCTCTGGTCGACGTTTCTTTCTCTTTCGTGCTCTTTTTATCTTAGTTCTTCTTTCTTTTTTCTTTTTCTTCTCTTTTTTCTCTTCTCTTTTTCTTCTAGTTTTTCTTTTTCTTCAACTTCCTCCTCCTTTTTCTTGTTGTGTTTTTCTACATTCTTTTCCTTTTTTTTCTTGAGCTTATTCTTTTTCTTTTCCTTTTTTTCTTGAGCTTATTCTTTTTCTTTTCCTTTTTTTTTCTTGAGCTTATTCTTTTCCTTTTCCTTTTTTCTTGAGCTTATTCTTTTTCTTTTCCTTTTTTCTTTCTCTTGTTCTTTTTCTTTTGCTTTTCCTTTTTTATTTTCCTCCTTCCCTTTCTTTTCCCTTTCTTTTCCCTTTCATTTTCTTTTTTCTTCTTCTTTTTCCTCTCGCTTTTCCTTTTCGTTTCCATCTTCTTTTCCTTTTCTTCTTCTTCTTTCTCTGTCTATTTTTCTTTTTTTTTTAGGGCGTGTCGTTGCGACAGGAATATATTATAATATTATTTTTTATTCATCATTATTAATTACACGTTTTGTGATAGATTGTTAAACACGAAATGCATAGATTTTATAGTAAAATTATAGAACGAAGTATGCATTTCATATTTAATGTAATCATCAACGTAATCACCGATGCAATCATCAATGTAATCATTTAATGTAATCATATGCCATAATCATCAATGTCAAACGTTCGTTTCTAACTGAATTTCGGCAGCTATTTTATGTTGCTTCATACAAATTACTTCGATTTTAGCGACTGTAATCGTAATATCTGTTGCAACGAACGTCGTCAGTCTTAGTGATCGCGACGTGTCATGGTGGAGCGTTAGGCTGTGACAGTCATTGAAGTTTATACAGTGGAACGCTGTCGAGGGACACACTCTCTCTCTCTCTCTCTCGAAGTTGCTGATCGGGATCGCTCGAATCAACACAGATCAGAGTAGCTCCGGTTAGATAGCACGGATAATCTCGGAGTAGTCTATATCGATTTGCATGACCGATCAAGCAAGCAGCGGACTCTGTTTGTCCTTGTTATGCCGGCGATTCGATTGTACTTTTCCGAAATATTGTTAGCTTCTCCGAATAATACCGGCCTGATCGATCTTTCTTTTTGCTTTCTCGAACGTGCATTCGACGTCGAACATCTTTTTTATATCTATCGCAATTTCTCTGCATTTCTATGCAGAATGTTATACTTACGGAATTATACTTACAATTATACAATTATATAATCATACATACAATTATACTTACAATTATACAATTATACTTACAATTATACAATTATACTTACAATTATACAATTATACTTACAAGTATACAATTATACTTACAATTATACAATTATACAATTCTATACTTGAAAATTTGAAATATATACTTGAAAAATTTGGAAACTATTTCAAATACATATTTGAAAAATTTAAAAACCATTTCGAATACGTATTTGAAAAATTCGGAAATGATTTCGAATACGTATTTGAAAAATTCGGAAACGATTTCGAATACGTATTCGAAAAATTCGAAGACGATTTCGAATACATAATTGAATCATTCGAAGACGATTTCAAATACGTATTCGACTCGCGTGCGACTGCTCGAAACGTCGACTTACGATCGTCATCAAATATTCCGATTCCTTTCTATCAAGAAGAAAAAGAGAAAGAAGAGAAAAGAAAATAGTCATTGCGAATGAAATCCGCGCGGATCATCGAAGTATCAGGCCGCGCGACGGTACGGGAGCATCGACGTCCGTAGCAGGACAATGAAAGTTGCCTGGGGAGAGATAGGGTTTCCATCGGTCTCCCAAAGAATTCCAGCGAATTCCCGTTGGGGCGTAGCGGGGGGCCCGGGGAGGGCAGCCAATAGGGAAAAAGGTCGCAGCAATCGGTCGCGATCGGGATTGTTCGCGAGTTACCGAGTTCGAGTCAAGATTAATGTTAACTTCGCCGTAGGAGTTAATAAGTCCGAGACCGATAAATCCCGCTAACTCCTTCTCTCACGGCCTCTCCCCGTTTCTCTCTGGCCCATCGGCGTCTCCCTCCTCTCCTCTCCCTCCGCCGATTCTTCCCCGTTGGCGGCTCCGTTCGTTCGGGCTGCTCCATTACGGTTCCCCGTTCCCGGCCGTTCGCTTTCGCGCCCTCCCGAACCGCGTCCCGGGGCTTTGAGAAACTCGAAAAGTTTCGCGGCGAGAAAAAGCTGGCCGTATCAGGTAAGAAGCTCCGTTCCAAGAGTCCTTTCCAGGATCATTTCCTGCAGGAATCCGAGCCCTTTTTGTTGCGATTACTTGCGTCGAATAGTTTTCCCATTACGGATCCCCGCCCGGGAACACCATTTACTGCGCCCCGCCGGCAAAGTGGCCGCCCCTGTTCCCTTATTCCCGCTCGCGACCAGGTAATCGGCACACCCCCGCGATACCATGCCTCCCGCGTATTTATGTTAATCGCCGACGCGATTCTTTATCTCTTCTCGCGAGAGTTCCTTGAAAGGGCGGCTTCGCTCGGCTCGTCGATTCGACGGGGCAACGTCGAGTCGTCGGGACGATATTGCGATAAAAATGCGTCGTTGGCCAAGAGAGGGGCGGCGGAATTTTTGCGCGGGTGTGGACGATGCTAATTCGAGTTTACTAAAATAATAAGGGTTGATCGTTGCTCGTCCACGCATCGTCGCCTTCGGCGCTTCGCTGCGAGTTTAATACGCGTCGCACTATCCTATAAAAAATATGTATTTATAGAGAAAAGTCCGAGGAATACGATAGTATTTTTTGCGGATTTTTAGAGACGCGACCTCGAGCCTGTAATTAAAAGATAAGAATTTGTTTATAATTTTGAACGTTGCGAAAACGATTTCTCAATCGGATCAAAATTTACTTAGAAAGCTGTATCTTTTCTAGGTAAACCTAAAAAAGCTGCGTCTCGATACGATCGATGGTTTCCGAGATAAAAATTCCTAAGTACAACCCATTTTCGCGAAACATTTTCTTTTATTGAAAAGTAAACGAAACGAAAGAATGAGATGTTTTAAGAATCAAAATTTAGCACGGATTGAAAGTGTCTAATTTTGTGTTCAGTCTCATCAAAATTATTCTGAAGACGTACGAAATTTTATTTCATTTCAGGATCTCGTTAAAAAATTTGCTGCAAGGCTCGAATAATCGATAAATAATTTACAGGAAAATCTACAGTAATGTCTCCCTAATCGTCGCCCAAGTTATGCACTATAATAGACAATTTGGGAAGAGGAGACGCGATTATTCGAGCCTTGCGGCTCGATTTTTAGAATTACCGATTATCAATAACTATAAAAACGAGCTGCAAGGCTCGAATAATCGTATCTCCTCTCCCCAAATTGTCCACTTTTGTGGAAAATCCGAGCGTCAGTTAGAGAGACATTACCGTATCATGTACAATTATGCTCGTCATGTACGATATGTTGCACATAATTTCCCGCTGATTTCGTCACGCTGACTCGAAATTCGGTGGCAAAATTGATCCGATCGATCGAAAACTCATCGATTCGATCGAAGAAAGCTCGAAAGCGAGAGAACCAAACGTGATTTCGCAAAACTATCCTTGCTTCGGCCTTCGTGTCTGTAAACCGAGCAACGGGGAACAACGTCGTTCGCTCGCTTAGGACAACCAATGAAGGGGGTAAGAGGTCGCGATTTCACGGTCTCGTCGGCGACGGCGCGGGGGAAACGCGAGGGGGGAGCGGGGACGCGTAAACTGGAAACGCGGGTGTTAGAGCAGGGGCCAGAAATTACAAACTCCGTGGAAAGTTCCGTCTACGGGAGTTCGACGGCCTTAATAAGCTGCGCGTTGGCTCGCACAGTTTTTCCGAAGAAATTTTACACGGCGTCGGAACGGCAGTTGCCAGCGTCGGAGAGGAAATGGCGCGGAAACGCCCCCGCCGCGGCCTCTCGCAAACGAAAAGAAGGGAAAAGAAACAGCGCGACGCGACGACGCGGCATTTATTAAATTAAACGTCAGCTTCCCTGACAGGGCTTTTCCAGACAGTCCTCCTTCTCAGCGGCAGCCAACTTCCGTTCTACTTCTTCTCGGCCGAAACCCGAGCGGCTGACCGTGTCGCGCCATTGTTTCCGCGCGATTCCCGGTTCTCGCGGCGCGTCCTTATTGCATTTTTAACTGTTGCACGAGCTTACCGCGCCAGATCGTGGCCGATTTTACGGCGAACTGCGCCCTCGAATTACCGATTCGATCGTGTACGAGACGAGGAGAAATTGTTGCTCCGAAGAAATAAAGCGTTAATTATTTCGAAGAAATAAAGTGTTAATTATTCTGAAGGAATAAAGTATTTATTATTTCGAAGAAATAAATTAGAAAGGGAGAGGAAGTATATTTATATAAATAAGGTATTAATTATTTCGAAAAAATAAATTAGAAAGGGAGAGGAAGTATATTTATATAAATAAAGTATTAATTATTTCGAAGAAATAAATTAGGAAGGAAAGGAAATATATTTATACAAATAAAGTATCGAAATAATTAATACTTAATTAATATTTATATTACATGTGTAATAATATATATAATATATATTTATATTACTTAATTAATATTTTAATAATTCTGTAGACGCCGAACGATTGTGTATCAACGTTAAAAAATTTGTCGAACGTCGAAAGTATCACCAGCGAATGTGAGAATTAAGGGCGCGCGTCTGACCATTGCTAGTCGCGACTACTTGAACCGATGTCTTGAACGTTGCAACTAGACCGCGAATTTCAATGCGAAATAAATATCGTCCGCATAAATTGCAAAGCATAGAAGAAACAAAATGAGTAAAATCAATTCTTCCTTTAATCACCGTAACTGTTTAAGAATACTAGCAACAAAATAATAGCAATAAATTACAATAATATAGTAGCAATAAATTGCTTTCCTCCTCTACGCTCTTTAAAATTGTAATTGCCCAATTTCGCCACGGACGCATCAAATTAATTATAACTAACTATATCAGCGTTATCTGCACAGAATTTGGCGTCGGTGAAGCCGACGTTGTCTCGACGGTATCAGTCCCAATCGTTTTGACCAGCAAACGATTAGCGCGACTAGACGATTAGACGAGCACGATTTCGCAAATCGACGCGCGTTCGGCCGTCGTTAATGGAACGAAGCGTTTCGAGCCGATACAGAAAATCGTCGGAGACACGCGGCAGCGCGTGAACGCGGACGAGGAATCGGGGCCAGGTATATCGCGCACGTGGGCACAGTTACGGGGGGAAAAGACGTGAGCGAGGAGAGAGCCGGCGAAGAAACTTTCTTCATTTTTCGCCGCGCCTCGATCGGGAGCAAAGTTTCCACTGAAATATCGGGAGAATCAATCGCCGGCACGAGTGGCCCCGATCGAACAGCTTTTTCCACGCTTTCCCGTCCCCGTGGCTCCGCGCGAGAGAGGTAACGACCGAGTTTCGATAGTTGCCGTCGCCCGTCGACGTTCCATACTTTCCCCCAAAAATTTCACTGTCCGATTAAGCCCCTCGCGATATTACGTTTCGCTGATCAGTTTTCTTTTTCTGCACGCCGTTCCGACGTCTCGTGAACCTGCGAAAGGAGAACGGCGTACGCATTTTCACGGGAATTAGGGGAAGTTCGAGAAACCCTCTGTTTCCAGCTGAATCGTCCGGCAATTTTATTCGTTCGTTTCTTTTTTCTTTATTTATTTGTATTGGGCAGGAGGAAAGTGCGATTAGAAGGGAAGGAGTGCGCGCAGAAATTCAAAACGTCGATTAAACGATCTGATTAAAATTGAAATTACCGTAATTTTGATCCCCTAGTCGCGACTGTTTTCGCACGTAAGTTGACATAATTTGGCATAATCGAATTTTATATTTCACGTATAACTTATTTATCTTTAATTTTATGTTTTTATAGTTCGTGTGACTCTCTGCTAGGTTTTTTTATTATTACTTTCTCTTGCTGTAATTTGGCGTTTTGCCAAATTTGTCAATTAGAACATTAAACGTATCGGACTTGTTTAATAATAGACGATGCCACTTTAAATCGATTTATTATTATTTTATATATTATCATAAAATATATTTATATATTATTATCAAATATATTTTTATATATATATTATTCCCAATTTCTTATTATTTTATATATTATTATCAAATCTATTTATATATATTATTATTCCCTATTCCTTATTATTTTATGTATTATTATAAAATATATTTATGTATTATTATAAAATATATTTATATATTATTATCAAATATATTTTGATATATTATTATTCCCCATTTCGTATTTTCCCTTTCACGATTTTATTATTACTATTATTGTTATTATACGCTTGACTGGACCCAATAATTAACTAAGAGCGTACAATAATAGTTCGCTCGAGTCGCCCGCGTGGCAGATTGATATTTTTTCATGGCGCCACCTGACACCCATCGGTTTCTATATGTATACATACATACCACGTGTTTCGTCTTCGCCTCGGCATAGAAACGGAGGAAACGGAAAATCGAAAGTGCTTCACCGCCATTTCCGGCGGGCCGCACTCACGGACGCCTCTAGCCGAGCCGAGCTGAGCGGAGCCGAGCGGAGCCGGAGCGGAGCGGAGCCGTACCTCCGGCGTTGCTGTCGAATGCAAAAAAGGAGAATGAAATATCGCGTCTGCGGGCACGACGCGTGAAATTCTTCCTTCGAAAATAGCTTCGATATATACGGGGCCGGCCCTCGGTTTCCATATACAGTTGTAAATCCTTTCGATTTAGGTGCCACCCACCGAAAATAACAATTTTTCTTGCCAAATAAACCGCGCCTGTTTGTCTTCCCCGCATTTTATCCGCCGATCCGTTCGTGCAATCGAGCCCCCGTAATTGTCCAACTTTTTGATATACTTCTCCTAGCCTCGCTTCTCCAGCATTTTTATTTGTTATATTTTCCTCTTGCTATCGTTCGATCGATTTAATCGTTCTTTCAAATTGCAGGCTATTAAAAATGCAGGTTATTCTCTTTTTCTATCTGGTGCTGAAATAGAATGCGGATTTTTCGCACTCGCAGTATATAATAATTTTTATCATTTTTTAATTCTTCGTATGATATTTCCTTTTATCAATTTTATCATTTATTTATGCATATATTTATTTATTTCGTAGACAGGTCCACGCTTTATCTGTCAATAGGCAGTTTCAAATTTTGTAATTCTATTTCTATACTATTTTGTAAGTGAACTGGTGCAATATTAAATCAAAAAATGTTTGTCAAAGTGTTATTACTAGACAGCGAAAAATGGATAAGTCAAATACAGCACCAGAAAGTCTTGAAAAGAATATATTTAGAAGAATAGATTATATATATTTAGAATAGATATTTATTATTTATTATATATTAAGACAATTATTATATTATATTATATATTAAGATAATTATTTATTATATATTATACGATATTTAGAAGGATATTTAGAAAAATATATATTTCATATATTTCATATATTTATTCCATTATATATTCTTTATTATAATTTCCAACTAATCACAATTATTAAAACAAATAATATATTTTCATCCAGTTCGTACGTCCTGCAATTAACATGGACAATTTTCTATTTTCCGCGAAACATCCTCCGCGCGATCACTATTAATTCGAGTGCAGCATAAGCGGTTGTTAAACAAAATTAGAACCATCCAAAAAATCGGGCAAACTCGAATCCGGTTAATAATTCATTTAATATCCGACAACGCCGTTCGCGGAATGACCGAGCCCACTGTATAATCTCTTGTCAACATGGCGAAATAAAAAAAAAGGTCCTCGTGACACCGTGATCCCGGCCTGTTTCATTCTCATCTGCATTTGAATTTTATATCGACGCGATTCGTGACTCCGATCGCTCATATTCGTCGCGATTTTTGCTTTTTTCTTGCCGCCGGTATTTTTCGATCTCGACCGGGGGAGGGGGGGGGGGAGGGAAATCCTGCTGTCATTGGCGCGCATCGCGCGTGCTTTACAGCAGTTGTGAAACGAGTAAGCCTGTCTCTCTCTCTCTCTCTCTCTCTCTCTCTCTGAAAATTTCACGGTAAAGGAAAATGCGGTTGTCTACCCAGTTTCCGCATCGCCGTACGACTTTTGACACACTTTCCGGCCGTTTCAGACAAAACCAATATATGCGGTGGTAAGCCCGAGGCTTACAAGACACCGTCAATTTTTCACGTACCGCCTTGGATATCCGGTGCACCGGCTATCTAGGCGCACGATGCACATTCTGATACCGTTTGATGGCCTGTCACCGCGCAGATGGCGCGGCTGTGTACATTGCGGCGCCCTGATCCTCGTTCGCAGGAGTAATTTCGACTTTCCTTTGTTGGCTCATACAGATTTGTCATCTACAATGTGATTTACGAGAGCCCTCGGGGTAACTAGCGGCAAGCCGGTTCCGGCAACTAAACAATTAGACCACATGCAATTTTATGCGGAATAAAAATTGCTTGCATTAACCAGGAGATTCGGGAGTTAGACGTTGATTTTGTTCTTTAGTCATTTTTTAATGAAGGAACAGTGTTTTCAAGTACTTGTTAATATTCGCGCAAGACATTTTTTCGAACATTTAATTTTCAGTGTGTCCTTCGAAGAAATTCGTCGAATAATATTTGAATCGTCTTCGAATTAAATTTTATCCGAATTGATATGTTTCGAGTAAATTGTTCAAGTAAAATTGCATTCGGATAATATATCGATGATATTTTATAAATAATATCTCAAGTTAATTCTTCGAATACAATTTTACTCGAGGATAATATATCGAATTCTCTATGAATGAATATTTCGAATAGATTCTCTGCGAATAAATATTTTGAATAAATTCTACGAATAATATTTTCTTCGTATAATGTATCGAATGAATTCCAGGAATAATTATATCGAATAAATGCTTCGAATCAAATTCTCTCCGAATAATATATATCGAGCAAATTCTTCGAGTAAAATTCTCTTCGAACAATGCGTCGAACAAATTCCAGGAAAATTAAAAACATAATTTAAACATATAATGCAAAACTATTGTATATATATTACACTACATGTACGCCTTTGTAGGGATAGCAACCCCTTTGTAAATTATATAAATAATATATACGTCGAGCAAATTCTTTGAGTAAAATTTTCATCGAACAATGCATCGAATAAATTCCAGGAAAATTAAAAACATAATTTAAACATATAATGCAAAACTATTGCATACATTACACTACATACACCTCTTCGTAAGGGTAGCTACCCCTTTCTAAGTAATCCCACAAGTGGCTGCTAATTGCCACTGACCAAATCCGAGAAAAAAAGAAAAACCTAAATCAATAAACCAAATAAAAAAAAGAAGAAAAAAGTTCCAGGAACAACATTTCGAACAAAAATATCGACCGCTCCGAGAGAGCGCCGCGACGAGGAAAGAGCGTGTCCGCGTCGTGTAAATTTATCCGTGCATATTTCGCGCGATGTTGCCAGTGGCAGCCGCCGCATGCAGCCGGACGTCGCACGCAGGACGTCTCCGCGCAAAGACGTCCGGGTTGCGACTGTGTTATCAATCGGTTTGTGGGAGTGGCAACACGTGTTCCCCATGTGTGTCAACCCGCAGCCCCGACGCGGTGCGGCGCGGCGCGGCGCCGCGAAAGGGGGAATATCGGCGTGGTATCGGGTTGCATGAGTTCTCATAGAGGCGGATTGCATACATATCGCCGGTTCTCGCAGTGCCGCGTGGCACGAACTGCACGGGAACGTGCACACCGGCGCACGCACACGGTCCCGCGAGCCCCGGCTTCCGGAGGACTTGCTCGGATCTCCGTAGCAATTTCGCCTAAGTGCCGATAAATAGTTCGCCGCCGGATCATCTCGCTTGTGATATTGGATTCTTTTGATGTTTCAATCCCCGCGCGACTTAATTCGCGGTTTTAACGGCCGCCTCGGAATCGAACGCGATCTCCTTAAGAGCGGAAATAAAACCGTCCGAACGGCGTTCCGCCGCGCCGCTCGAATTTGTCGGCCGATTAATCGTGATTCACGATTCGCCGATAAAATTCGGCTGATAAATACGTGTGATTTATTTCCGCTCGCCGCTTTCTCTCTCGCCGAGAAAGCGGGGACAAGCCTCGGGCCGATTTGCGGACCGAAACGACGCCGAACCGATTCCGTTCATCTTTTCGATTCGAGTCGATATTAATTCATTAATTAAACGTGTTCCACTTCGAAGCATCGTATAAAAATGATGAAAAATGTATTAAAATGTGCAAGGGTGGTCTGCACAAGGGGTAAATTATTTTGTATCCACGTAAGAAAAATTGCTATAAATATTATCCTCGGAATAAATTTGTTTACAGAGCATTATTAAAGAATATTTTTATTTATTTTTTGCCCGATGCTTTCGACATGGAAGACGCGACGCGATCCGAACGGAATATCCAGAGCCGGGAGAGAACGATACGTATTTAGTGGCGATATTTCGTGGAAATGCTTTCATTAAAAAGTTATTTAACGAGGAATTTTTCCGCGGCATTGTACGCGGCCCGCGTACAAAACGTTGTTACGCTCATTCGTTAAAGTCTGGAAAATATGTAATTGCTTGTTCCGCGGAACGTACTTCGCCGTGTGCCGGCTATTTGTTCCGCGAACCGTGGCCCTACGTTTAACGGAGCCATTGAGACAGATACGGCCACCGACGAAAATAGATATTAAAAATTTCAAACAACGGAATGCTTCCTGGGCGCGCCGACCCGGCGAAAGCAATTGCAGAAAAGTTCTGTAAATGTAGCGCTTCCGCGGAACACGGACCGATGGCCTTTACAGCGGAATATGAATTCCCCGGATATCGAATAACTTATTCTGTATTGTTCTTTTCTGAATTATTCTTTTATTCTCTCATGGCCGAGTTACTTAGTTCTTGTAAGCTCTGTTCGATATTTTATTCCAATTATTCTTGTTCTGATTTTGTCTTGACTGAGCTATTTGGTTCTTGTCACTTTTATGTTATTCTAATTATTCTTGTTCTTATTTTGTCTTGACTGAGTTATTTAGCTTTCGTAACTTGTGTTCTATATTATTTCAATTATTCCTAGTTTTATCTTGACTGAGTTATTTAGCTTTTGTAACTTGTTCTATATTATTCTAATTATTCTTACTCTTATTCCATCTTGACTGAGTTATTGAGCTTTTGTAACTTATTCTATATTATTTCAATTATTCCTATTCTATCTTGACTTAGTTATTTAGCTTCTGTAACGTGTTCTATATTATTCCAATTATTCTTACTCTTATTCCATCTTGACTGAGTTATTGAGCTTTTGTAACTTGTTCTATATTTTTTATTTCAATTATTCCCATTCCATCTTGACTGAGTTATTGAGCTTTTGTAACTTATTCTATATTTTTTTTTTTTATTTCAATTATTCCTATTCTATCTTGACTGAGTTATTTAGCTTTTGTAACTTATTCTATATTATACCAATTATTCTTATTCCATCTTGAATGAGTTATTGAGCTTTTGTAACTTATTCTATATTTTTTATTTCAATTATTCCTATTCTATCTTGACTGAGTTATTTAGCTTTTGTAACTTATTCTATATTATACCAATTATTCTTATTCCATCTTGAATGAGTTATTGAGCTTTTGTAACTTATTCTATATTTTTTATTTCAATTATTCCTATTCTATCTTGACTGAGTTATTTAGCTTTTGTAACTTATTCTATATTATTTAAATTATTCCTATTCTATTTTGACTGAGTTATTTAGCTTTTGTAACTTCTTCTATATAATTCCAATTACATATTTTTATTCTTATTCTGTCTTGACTGAGTTAATTAATTTTTGTAACTTATTCTATATTTTATTCCAACTATTCTTATTCTATCTTAACCGAGTTATTTATTTTTTGCCAAACTGTTTTGGGATTACATGTTTCCTCCTTTTACACCAGCTTTCACATTCGGCCCATCTTACCTTCAATTCCTACATCGCATGTTACAGTTCAAATTAATTAATCCTACATTCTCGAGGACCAACAATCTTTCCATTATACAGTCTTCAACATTGCGCAACTTTTATAATTAAACAGCGAATCTTTATACAAAAGCAAAAGTTTCTTCATCGATTCCAGTAAAGAAGAGTCAAACAGAAACTTCTTTCTTTCCTCAATCATTTTATTAAGTTAAAAACAGCACATAAACAGTATCAAATTGTTAAAATTTTCCTGAAGTTCTAAAACTCGTACTTCTTACAATAAATCTCGAAGATACAATGAAACTCGAAGATACATAAAAAGGAAATAATTATGCGTTCAAGTCTTTCATTTTTCACAAAATAGCCTGGAGAAATGAAAATCACCATTGTCATCTTAAAAATCAGAATAACACTAACCGAGCGAGGCCGTCGAGATGTTGCCGAATATTCGGCGGGCCCAACGCGCCCCTAAATTTCGGTCCCGCGGTAATGAAACATCTCGTATCCGGCGACAATCACGATGCAAAACCGGTTGATTCCGCAGCGCGCGCGCGCGCGGACGAACGACTCTAATTAAGAAACAATCTCGCGTAGGTAATGAAATCCCGGTTTTCCGGCGCGGGGGTGGAATAAAATTTGACCGTTATCGAGGGACCGCCGCGTACCTATGCGAAATTGTGCTCGTAGTCCTTATGAATCGTTGCGCGCGGCGTAATTACATCGTTATTACAACAAGTAATTTCCGAAGCTCGCGCGCGCTTCGTTTCCGCGAAACTCTCTCGGCCCCGGCGGGCAAACACAGTCTTTCGGCGGGCCGCGGCGAGATTTCGACGGTTTCTCGCCGGATTGAACGGCCGCGTTTCCGTTCCATTGATTTTTATATTAATCCGTCCCCCGCCGCCGATATTTTTTTCCAAACGTTTCTCTTTCCGGCGCTACCCTCGCGCGCGCGCGCGTTTCGAACACGACGACGGAAATTTAAAATGCATTTGTCCCTCTCGAAAAATCGTTTTCCCACGGAACGCGGCGCCGCGGCGGTGTGCGTGCGTGTGTGTGTGTGGATTACCGTAAATGCATATGCGTGACGAATTACACCGGCGAGCGAACGATATTTCCGCGTTAATATATTCAGGCGGGCCAGCCGGCAACAAAACAGCGCCGCTTAAAAAAAAAAAATATATCCTCCGGCCCCGTAACGTATATTTAATTGCAAGAATTATTGCGTTCCGACGGCGTACGTTAGTTGCAATTCATATCAACGTCGACGGGGCTTCAGCCGGTCCCGCCCGCAGCTGCGCCGCAATAACGCTCGCTCGCTCCCGAAAATACATATTTGTCGCCGGCACACCGGAAGACCTTCTTGTTTTTCCGCCGGCACGCCGAGCCCGGGACGCACACACAAACATTAAGTTGTCGCCGGGGTTCCCCAGCATCCGAGCGATCCAAGATGCCGGATTTTGTCGGGATTCTGAAACCGGCAAATCCGAGAATACTAAGTCGCGATTCTTCGGGCGCGCGGTGATTTAGACTTTTTTTTATTTTTTATTCTTTTGCCACGATTCGATGGTGATTAGGAGGTCACGTGACACGATTCGAAGGCGAT
The DNA here is from genome assembly GCF_051020955.1 of Megalopta genalis. Classification (NCBI taxonomy): domain Eukaryota; kingdom Metazoa; phylum Arthropoda; class Insecta; order Hymenoptera; family Halictidae; genus Megalopta; species Megalopta genalis. The sequence continues at coordinate 19,591,132 of NC_135017.1, forward strand.
TCTGAGGTCACGTGACAAGATTCGAAGGCGATTCGGAGGCAATTCGGAGGCAATTCGAAGGCAATTCGAAGACAATTCGAAGACAATTCGAAAGCAATTCGGAGGAAATTCAAAGACAATTTGTAGGCAAATTCAAAAACAATTCGAAGACAATTCAAAGACAATTCAAAGACAATTCGAAGGCAATTCGGAGACCACGTGGCACGATTCGAAGGCAATTCGAAGACAATTCGAAGACGATTTGAAAGCAATTCGAAGGCAATTCGAAGGCAATTCGAAAGCAATTCGGAGGAAATTCAAAGACAATTTGTAGGCAATTCAAAAACAATTCGAAGACAATTCAAAGACAATTCAAAGACAATTCGAAGGCAATTCGGAGACCACGTGGCACGATTCGAAGGCAATTCGAAGACAATTCGAAGACGATTTGAAAGCAATTCGAAGGCAATTCGAAGGCAATTCGAAAGCAATTCGGAGGAAATTCAAAGACAATTTGTAGGCAATTCAAAAACAATTCGAAGGCAATTCGGAGACCACGTGGCATGATTCGAAGGCAATTCGAAGACAATTCGAAGACGATTTGAAAGCAATTCGAAGGCAATTCGAAGGCAATTCAAAAACAATTCGGAGACCACGTGGCACGATTCGAAGGCAATTCGAAGACAATTCGAAGGCAATTCAAAGACAATTCGTAGATAATTCGAAGACAATTCGAAGGCAATTCTATGACAATTCGAAGGCAATTTGATGGCCACGTGACACGATTCGAAGTCAATTCGAGGACAATTCGCCAATTACATAGGCGCAGTACATCTGACGTACCGTTTTCTCCACGGTCGCAGTGATCCCAGGTTTCTCGGTTCCGGTAATCTCTTAAAAGAGGAAAAAGGGCTTATTCATCGTGCGACCACAGCCTTGATTGTTATTCACGTTCAACAGTATAAAAATACTTTCGAAAAATGATTACCTCGAGGGGAAGCATAACCGTTTCGACGCGGAGGAAAACTATCGACCATGCGAGCCGCATTATTCGCCAGAACTTGTTACATTTCGCCAGGGCGCCGTGGGAACTCTGACCTCCACGCGAGTAACGCTGTCGCACCCCTCTCATCCCTATTGTGTATTCTAATAACAATGACCGTGTCGGAGAAAAGTTAGCGGTCTGGTAGAAGCTCGCGGGCTTCTGGTCGAAGAAACTTGCCGGTTCTTACCAGGGGGGGGGGGGGATCCTCCGGGCCCCGGAAATAACGAAAGGTCCGCCGCGGCGGCTCATCGTAAATTCTGCCCGTTGAGCGGTATTGTTCGCGGCGTGTCTATGATACGGGCCATAACGTAACGAGGGCGAACATCGATACCAGCCGAGTAGGTGCACACCGGTGTAAGCATTCGTCCTCGTTGTCGACGTGGTCGTTGTCGCCGGTGCTCGCCTTGTTCCGGAATTCATCCAGAAACTTGTAATTATTTTCAACGTCATACGTGCAGGCGCAACGGATGCGGAACCTCTTCATTAAAGGAAGCCTAGGAAAGGATAATTAAAAGTTTCTCGAGAGGAACGTCAGGGAGTGCCTAGCATGTTGCGCAACTCCGGGGACCCTGAATTTCCCTGTTATTTGCTCCTCGAAATTGCCCCGGCCCGGCCCGGCCCGGCCCGGCCTGTACCGACGCGCCGCCGTCCGCCTCAACCTCGATTCACGTAAGTCTTCCCGCCTCGAGTCTCGTTGTCCCGTGAAACCTCGGATCGGGCTGATTAGCGCTTAGACGTTAATTACAGTTGTCTCGGGGCCCGCGACAAAGTCGACGAAAGTTCGTGACCCGGGGAGTATAACGCCCCGAACACGAAATTGTAGTTGGATCTTGCAATGGAGCTCCTTTTCACCGGGGGGATTTAACTTAATCTTCTTTCTTGTTGCGTCGGTATATGTGTGTACACACATACCGTGCGCGTGCAACACGATACTTCCGGTTGGCCCGGTCGAACGGTCTGTTTGTTTTGTATCGGTCTCCTTCGGGCCGGTAAAAAACGTTCCACGTTGTATTTGTAATAATGCTTCAAATAACACGCTGTTTCGATTCATAATTATTCCCGGAACTGGGATCACTTTTTTAATGATGCTATTTGACGCGCTGTTTTAAATTATAATATATATTTTATTTTATTATTGTGGGAAATAAGTGTTTGAAATTGTTGCTCGAAATAAGTATAATATTTGAAATAGTTGTTTGAGATCATTAGAATACTTGAAATGATTGTTTGGGATAATTAGAATATTTGAAATAGTTGTTTGAGATCATTAGAATACTTGAAATGATTGTTTGGGATAATTAGAATATTTGAAATAGTTGTTTGAGATAATTAGAATACTTGAAATGATTATTTGGAATAATTAGGATATTTGATATGATTGTTTGGAATAATTACAATAGTGAAATGATTGTTTGGAATAATTGCAATATTTGAAATGATTGTTTGGAATAATTGCAATATTTGAAATGATTGTTTGGAATAATTACAATATTTGAAATGATTGTTTAGAACAATTACAATATTTGGGAAAGGTGTTTAAAGTAATTACAATACTTGAAATAATTATTTGAAATAATTACAATATTAGAAATAATTGTTTGCAATAATCGCAACATTTGAAACGATTGTTCGAAATAATCACAATATTTGAAATAATTGTTCGAAACAATTGCAACATCTGAAAGAATTGTATTAGATAACCGTTCGATAGAATTCTTTGAAACAATTATCTGAAACAATTGCCCAGGATAGTTATTCGAAACAATCGTTTGAAACGATTGCGAAATGCTCCTTGGAAATTATGCAGCAATGAAACTGATAGCTGCGATTGCGAGTCTGGTTTATTCCGACGTTCTCGCTGACATTTCTGCAAGATAAATGCACCGTTATCTATGTTAAACGACTGTACGATAGCGAGACACATTTTAGGTCGAGTATACGAGACACGTGGCGGTGGTTTAATGCTCGCTTAAAAGCGAACGTCTCCCACTAATCAATTCTTAACCCTTTTATTTGTACATACCGTGACTAATTTCACTAATATTAATCCTTTCTCTTTTCAGACATGTCCTACAAGCCACAGCGACCTGTTATCGAGGGTGAGTCTTCATCGAGCATTCGGTTTCGTTAAGAGATTTTTATTGCCACGCCGCAGCGACCTCTCTGTAAAACATTATTAAATTGAAGTATTTTATCACAAAAAATTAAAATTGAAAGATTACGTTGTATATCGTATATCGGACTCGAATAAAACTAGTTTTAAAACGAGTTTTCGCTTTCACTAAATAAACGAGGGTCCAAAATAAAAAAAGAATAAAAAAGAAACCAACGAAAATAAATAAAAATAAAAGAACAAAGAGTTATTTATAACTCGACCTAATATATTGCTTTAACGGACTCCGACATCGTGGCCATTTTTGTGGCCGATATTCGCCGCTGAACGCGCTGGACGTGCCAATAAAAACGGCGCGACGGTAACGAAGAAACGAATGCACTTCGTTTATAGCAATAACGTCCAACGAACGTTGAGATCTGGCATGCGAGCGAGGCGGAAAAAAGGATCGTCGGGAATAACAGTCGACGAAATCGCGAATCGGCGAACGGAAATCCGCGATCACGCGATATTTAAGAACGTGTTATCCCCCCCGAATGGAGGGCTGGGGGTGGGCTCGTGTCTTTCAAAGTCGAGCACGACTCAATTACGCGAACTGGGCGGGCGAGCATAACTCAAAATTGCCTCGGATCGGAGCGATCGCACGCCATCGCGTTCGCGAACACGTCCGGGATCTTAGCGGGTTAATTGAACGGCCGATTCATGGAAACGGTTCGTTACTCTCTTTTCTCTCTCTGTCTCTCTTTCGCTGCTCTGTTTCGTTTCGTTTTTCGTTGACCAACCAACCTCGATCACGTTCGCTTCGTCGCCGGTGCACACGCGCGCGCACACGCACACGCACACGCAAACGCGCGCGGCCCGAGCCGAGGCAATTTTTCAGTCGGTAAGCTACGACAATGGTCACACATAAATACCTGGAATTACGTAAAACATTGCCGTTCCACAAATCGCGGAACTGTGCGCGAACGCCCGCCCGCGGACGTCCGTAAAACGCGTTTACATTCGACGGTTTTTCCCTTGTTTATCGTTCAGCGCAATCGATACCTTCTCTCTGAGATTGGATATGAACTTTCCCTATAATTCTTCGCGCTAATTTCGCGCGATTTATTTGCCGTCGGAACGTATGCGCTTTGTTCTGGTGTTCGAACGATTTGGATAGGGTATCGTCTTTAAAATGATCTATATTGTTTTCCCTATGAATTAATCGGTTTGTGTTAGATGATTAATTAGTTTGCAATCTCTTTGGAAAGTGTGCGAATTATTGTAGTTATGCCGTGTGTCTTTGATTTTCTTCATGTATTTGAATACAGTACTTTATGATGTGTAAATTAAAAATATATTGTTTAATTAAAATCATATGATTTAATTGAAATCGTATAATTCAATTGAAATCGTATAATTTAATTGAAGTCGTATAATTTAATTGAGATCATATAATTCAATTGAAATCATATAATTTAATTGAAATCATATAATTTAATTAAAATCATATAATTTAATTGAGATCATATAATTAATTGAGATCATATAATTTAATTGGAATCATAATTTAATTGAGATCATATAATTAATTGAGATCATATAATTTAATTGGAATCATAATTTAATTGAGATCATATAATTCAATTCAAAGCATGTAATTCAATTAAAATCGTAAGATTTAATTAAAATCATATAATTTAATATAAGATTAATTAATTAATCATATAATTTAATAAAGTATATACCCTTTTTATCCAGTCAGCAGTCTTTTTTTACAAATATACTATAGATAAGATTGCGAGACTTATTAAAAAGTATAAAAAAGTTTTACTGTCATTCGCCGAGCCTTAAATGCAACATTTTTATTCTAACGAATATGTACTTGGATTAAGAAATTCGTCGAGACAAATTGTCCATTTTCTGTGGACAATCTGAGCGTCAATTAGAGAGACATTTACCGTACAATCATTTCTCTCGGAAAAGCCGAATTTCGGGTTGCTGCGAATTTCCCTGTGCCGCTCCTGCGCCTGTTTTCTCTGCCGCGATTTTTCTTACCCGACTCACACGCTCGCATGCGACATTTTATGTTGCCTCAGCACCGACGTACCAATAAATTACAACGGTAGTTGGCAAACGCGGATCGATGTAATATCAATTTGAAGCTTCGAACACGATTCGCCGGTTTTATCGAAATTTCTGGCATTTCTGGGAGAAATTGTTTGTACGTATAAAACGTAAAGCCACGTATAAAACGTGTATATGTATATGTACATATGCACACACCGACGAGACGGATTGGATTTACACGAGCGAGAAAACAAGTAAATACCGTTCGGAGGACTCCTCCTCGCCGCGAACGATCCGCGGCGGGAAAGTGAAACCGAATTCTTGCGGAGCTCTGCGCGCAGGAAAGTTGTACATCCGCGGCTACTTTAAACAATCTCGAGTCAGTGCTTGAACTAACGCGCCGAACTTCCGTCCCGCGTCAGAGATTGTTCTTTCCCCTCGTAATTGTTCTTTCCGAAATAATGGGATACCGAAAGCGAGCCATTGTAATTTCAGGCGGTCCCGCTTGCTTGGCCTATTTCGCGAACTGTTAATTAACGGGAACCATTGTCGAGCGGCCGTCTAGCTATGAAACGACAAGGGGACGTACTCTGTACAAATATGTACCTTTCTCTTTCCGGAGCCAGGTCCGCAACCAACGAATTGACTTCGCACGTATATTTCTCTTTCCGCTCTGCCGTCGTGTTCCGGCGAGAACTGACAGCGAAACAATAGTTTGTATAGGTTTACCGGGCGAAACTTGGGCCGCCCGGACCTTCCCCCCGCCTCGTCGAAGAGAATCGGAGAAATCCTGAATATTAACGCGACGTAAGAAGCCGGCCAACGATCCCGAACTTCCTCGGAACGCCTTCGTTTCTCACCCCGATCGCCCGTAATTCTTCCGAATCGTCCACGAATTTTCGCGACGAAGACTGTTTAAACAATTTTGTCCTGACTCGATTTTGTTGCCTGCGGTTCGATTTTGATGCCGAAACCCGCTTCTGTTGCGCTTTTCTGTTTAAACCGTTGGAAAGTTAACAATTGATTGTACAATGTTAAATTATCGACGGCGGTTCGATCTATTATCGAGCTTTTCGTTGCAATGCCTCGGAATTTGTTTAATTGCTTTTATAACGCTGGGTTTTTGCGGGTTTTGAAATTTCTTAAATTACGATCGCGAGGAATTTAATCGACGAATTTTTATTGCAATAAAAATCGCTGAAAGCCTAACGTTAACCCTTACAGGGTTGTGTCGAGGCTATGTCAAGATTATGTCAACCCTTAAAGTCAACCCTTACAGCATCGGGTTGCTAAGAGTAAATATTACTGTGTAACTGTTTATTTCAGTTTGTTCAGACGTAAAATAAATGAGAATCCTAAGAAGAATACAATAATAACAATGTGTAGTCTTTTATTGGAATTTTATGGAATTCATATTTTATAAATAATTATTAATATTATTTCTCCCAATGGACTATGAAGGTAACAGGAATTATAATTGGGCTTATTACTGTGCAGTGTCTTTTATTTATTGGTTTATTATAACAAAATGTTAACTGAAATAATACAAAATTATGAAATAAAATTATTATACAGAACGACGTGCTAATTACGATATTCCGCGAAGCAATTTCATTCGGTCGCGAAGCAAAGATGAACATTGCACAGAGTAAAAGATAACAAAATAGTAAAAAATAGTGAAATAGTTTAAATAGTAAAAAATAACAAAAATAATCAACAATTAAATACAATCACCAATTTCAATACGGGGAAAAATATTTCCCTCGGTTGTGAAGGGATTAAATTAAAATTTATATATATATATAGTTATATATATAATTTAGATATAGTATAGTAGATATTAGATATAGTATATAATTTAGATATAGATAGTTATATATAATTAATTTTTTGTATAATTTATATATTATATAGTTATATCATAATTTAGATTTATACAGCTTATATATACTTATTTATTAATTTTATTATTACAATAACATATAATACAATAAGACGATACGTTTTAGACAAGCAAACGTACATTCCGCGCGCACCGGTTTCCGGTTGGTGCCGCATGAAACGTATAATTTGCAACGGTGATACCGCAAATTGTCGACGCTCTTTTGATGAATTGAATTCCAGCGTTATCGTCGATCAATCAGTTATCGCGGTGAATCGCAAGGAGTACGCGGGAACGGTTCCGTGACAGTGATGGAAAAGTATCGATGTCGATGAAAAAAAAAAGAAAAAAAAAAGAAAAAAAGAACGAAACACGCGGCCGGAATACGCGAGGGGGACGAATACACGCGTCCATTTGTTTTCTTTCGGTTCGCAGGGCGCACACGCGCGCCACGGAACAACACCGTCGAGGTCCGTTCGCCGGGTGGTTAACACGTTCCGATTCGAAGTGACGGCCCTTTTTTTCTGTTCTTTTTTTTCGTTTTTATTTATGCAGAAATATCTGTCGGGTAAAACCGGCGGCTCTATAATACCGTGATTTCGAAAATCGAGGCGCCGCCGTGAAACGAAAATGCTCGTACAAAGTGCGCCGACAATGCGCGCACGCTGCGGCAACGGGGGTGGGGGGGGGGCGGGGGCGGAACGTTGGCCCGGGCTTTTGGAAAAAGAGCCCCGCGGATTACGCGTTCGACAGGATGATTTGTATCGATGTTTTGTAAAAGTGTATGCCTTTGGAACGGTGTACGCCAAAAGATAAAAGTCGATACGCGCGGCGGCCCGGTGTAAGGGCACGGTGAAAATACGTTTTCGCTTCGCGGCGCACAATGCCGCTATTGCCGCTCGATCTTGATTTGTGAAGAAAATTGATTACGCGCGTATTAAAACGCTCTCTCCGCGCGGACGACGCAACGCCCGCACAATCGTTGTTGCTTTTTCAATGGAAATCGTAACCGGGCTCTCGCTTTGTCGCGGCCATCGACAGAGATATTATTGATTCCCGTGCGCAATTTCGCAAAATTTCGCGAGCGGGGATTAACTTTCGAAAATTGAACCGTCTGCGGACGCGAGTCCGCGACGAATGCAACGTTGCATTCGTGCATGTCGTACGATCCCCTTTTCTATTTTCTAGGTTTGATATTGTTGAAATTGTACGGAGTCTTTTCTGCAACTAGAATTCGATGTGATCGACGAGATATTAATGCGAAACTTCGAATAGAATTCCCTTATTCGCAATCGTATCTCGTCTCCCTAAATTGTCCATTTTTCTTCATGAGCTGAGGGACAATTGTGAAGAATTGTGCGTTGCTTCATGAATCGTCGTTGTTCCTTTCGATTTTCTTCGCACATTCATCGGACATTCATATTTTCTAGGTTTAATGTTTTCGAAATTGTACGGAGTCTTTTCTGCAACTAGAATTCGATGTGAGTGACGAGATATTAGTTTGAAACTTCGAATAGAATTCCCTTATTCGCAATCGTATCTCGTCTCCCTAAATTGTCCACTTTTCTTCGCGAGCTGAGGGACAATTGTGGAGAATTTTGCGTTGCTTCATGGATCGTCGTTGTTCCTTTCGATTTTCTTCGCACATTCATCGGACATTCATATTTTCTAGGTTTAATGTCTTCGAAATTGTACGGAGTCTTTTCTGCAACTAGAATTCGATGCAAACGACGAGATATTAATGTGAAACTTCGAATAGAATTCCCTTATTCGCAATCGTATCTCGTCTCCCTAAATTGTCCATTTTTCTTCATGAGCTGAGGGACAATTGTGGAGAATTTTGCGTTGCTTCATGGATCGTCGTTGTTCCTTTCGATTTTCTTCGCACATTCGTCGGACATTCATATTTTCTAGGTTTAATGTCTTCGAAATTGTACGGAGTCTTTTCTGCAACTAGAATTCGATGTGAGTGACGAGATATTAGTTTGAAACTTCGAATAGAATTCCCTTATTCGCAATCGTATCTCGTCTCCCTAAATTGTCCACTTTTCTTCGCGAGCTGAGGGACAATTGTGGAGAATTTTGCGTTGCTTCATGGATCGTCGTTGTTCCTTTCGATTTTCTTCGCACATTCATCGGACATTCATATTTTCTAGGTTTAATGTCTTCGAAATTGTACGGAGTCTTTTCTGCAACTAGAATTCGATGCAAACGACGAGATATTAATGTGAAACTTCGAATAGAATTCCCTTATTCGCAATCGTATCTCGTCTCCCTAAATTGTCCATTTTTCTTCATGAGCTGAGGGACAATTGTGGAGAATTTTGCGTTGCTTCATGGATCGTCGTTGTTCCTTTCGATTTTCTTCGCACGTTCATCGGACTCGACGAGCATTTGCGAGAATATCGAAGGGTCAGAGCGGCGGCGCTTGTAACGGGAGTTGGCAACGCGGAAACTTTCGCAAGCTCGTCGCGCGCTAATGAACGATGAGAGGCGGCTGCTGCTGCTGCTGCTGTTGCCGCTCAAAGAGCCCATAGACGGCCGGAATCACAGGAACCAAGACTATTTCCAATTACTCGACCGCTCGCAAGACTGTTGCGGCTGATTTACGCGGAATTCAAAACTAATTGGCCACAGGGGAGGGGGGGGGGGAGGCACCGTTGTCATCGAAACATCTGATGCCGGGCCGGCCGAAGTAACGGCGACCATGGTATCCGGAATATTCCCAATTTCCGTATAACCATATTCAATATCCGGATGTTGAAACTTCGGATGCCCGCAGTGCGCATTGCCGAAACGATCGTATCGGTGAACTATTCAAATAATGGTAACTGCACCTAACGTCCGCCTCGTCCTTCGCGCTTCCGAACTTCGGTAATAATTGATAATCGACATTCGCCGCGCTACAAATTTCACGCAGGCATTCCGTGCACCTTTCCACTCTCCCTACCCCCCCCCCCCTTCAACCCCACCGAAACGCGTTGGGTGATTTGCCAGCCTGTTAAGACGATCCGGCGAGGCTTCCTTCCCTTCCGACCGCTTCCGGTGCCCGGAATTTTCAAAGTTTCAGCGGGCATCGTTGCGCGCGACGATCTTTAATCCTTTGGACTCCGACGATTTTTTCGGCGTTGATATCAACGACTCCGAGGAAATTTTGCTAAAATTGTGATTCTATATCAATCAAATTCTATTTGCGAATTGCAACCGGAGTCGTCGGATAAAACTTCTTTCTTTCTTTCTTGAAACTGTTATAATTGTGTTCGACGAGTATACTCGTCGTGGCAGAAAATACTGTAATTTTTCCATGACGAGTATACTCGTCGTGACACAAAATACAGACACTTTTCCATGACGAGTATACTCGTCGTGACACAAAATACAGCCGCTTCTCCGTGACGAGTATACTCGTCGAACACAGCTAACTGTTTAATTCGTTTACAAACGTGACAAATTAACTATATATATATCTTACATATATTAAAACTATCTTACAAATACTAAGATAGTTATGTTACACACTACATGTTTTATTACATTTTGGGAAGCTTAATTAACATTTTAGTTATCAACCCTCGGATGGCGGGCGCCGGGTCAATTTACATTAATTATAACAATTGAATTATTAGGTTTTAACACTGAAACTAAAAAAAGAATTACCATGAGCCTCAGCGAAGAGGCTTTAGTAACGTACAAATGAAATAATCATAACAATTGAATTATTAGCTATTAGCACTGAAACTAGAAAAAGTATTACTATCAGCCTCAGCGAAGAGGCTTCAATAACATAGAAACGAAATAATTATAACAATTGAATTATTAGCTATTAACACTGAAACTAAAAAGAGAATTACCATCAGCCTCGGCAAAGAGACTTTAACACGTTCCGTGCCGAGCTTTTTTTACTCGAATCTTCACACTTTGATATTTTACTAAAACTTGATGTATTACGTGCAATTGTTAATTCTCGTACACATAACAACGTAACAAAAACTTATCAACGCCCATTCTTGCGGTGGAAATTGATTCTTCGGTTCTAAATTTCTTGTAAACAATTTGTTCGGTTCACTAAGTAAACATGCAAGCGTGTACCATCGATGGTACACGTGGCACGGAACGTGTTAACAACACACAAACGAAAGATTAATCGCAAAGAATCGGCCAGATCTATCCGCAGCTGTCGCGGATGCCAAAAAAGAAAATGACCGAAGGTTAAGAACGAATTTCGTATCCCAAAACGAAATGTTTTCCAACGATTTTGAAAATTTGTTCCGCCAACGAATCTCTTACGGTTTAACATTTACCAAAGCGTGACGGGAAGTTCCGTCGATCCAGCAGCGACTGGACCGATGTTATTTACAATATACACAAGCATTATGCCCGGTGAAATGGTAATTTCGATGGCGCGGGGTGCTCGCCAGATGGCAATCGATGCTATCTCTCCTTATCGGAGAACGGGACGTTTCATTCTAGCCCCCGTGTAAAAGCCGTCGACGAGGGCGGCGGCGCGGCGGCGCGCTCGGATGAATTTATTTCAAGTAGTCGCTGTATGCTCGCGCTTCGAAATTTAATTGCAAAATGATGCCGGCAGAAGCGCGCGACCACTCGAGCGTCCTCGTATATATATGTATGTATGCGGGGCACGGCGCGACAGTGTGAGAGTCGCGCGCGCGCGAGCAATTCCACGCGCGGAGATGCGCCCGTGATTCTGGTGACGGTAATGCCACCGATGCATATATCGCCGTGTCGCGATGCGTTCGCGACACACAAAAAGTCCGCCGGACAAAAAAACGGCCGCCGTATCGGTGACCTTTTCAGCGAGCGAGCTACCCCCGGTGGCGGCCCCCTGCCACCCCCCGGTCCCGTTTCATTCGATAGAAGTCTCGAAACGGGACGATGCACAAAGACAATTCCCCGTGGCGGGGAAAAACCGGCGAACGGTTTTGCGTCAATCGGTTAGGGTTGCGCGAGACTATTATCGCTCCTCTCGCGAAACGAGCATGATTCGAAGCACGCGATCGCTGCTCGACCGACCGGAAAAAACCCTTCGAATGTCGTCTGGCGAGTTCGTCCGTGAATTTTTAATAGGCTGGCACACGTTATGTCAGCTGCGCGTTTGTTTGATCTGATTTGATGTTGTTGTTTTTTTTTGAGGATGGCAATTCCGATTTCATGGTCTTGATAGTGCGTTAAGGAGATGGGATGTTGATGTTGAAAAGAGTCCGAAAAACTCGACGTCTAGAGAGGAAAAAACGAGATATTGGAAAATCTAATTGAACAATTTTTTGATACTACTGAAATAGCGTTGATTTAGATTGTGATTCATATTGGGTCACCCTGTGCATGAAATGACTTTACTGAGCATTTTATTGCACTGGAAGTATCTGTATTTATGAATAATTAAACGGTTCCGATATAAATATCAACGAAGCGTGAACGCCGTAGTGAATTATACGTTTAAATATAAAATATATGAAATGGGTAAAATATGTAAAATATGTAAAATATGTAAAATATGTAAAATATATGAAATGTATAAAATATGTAAAATATGTAAAATGTATAAAATATGTAAAATATGTAAAATATGTAAAATATATTTTATATATAAAATATATAAAATATATGTAAAATATGTAAAATATATGAAATGTATGAAATATATAAAATATATGTAAAATATGTAAAATATATGAAATGTATGAAATATATATATAATAAAATATATGAAGTACATAAAATATATAAAATATATGAAATATACATATATATAAAAATATATGAAGTACATAAAATATATAAAAAATATATGAAGTACCTAAAATATATAAAATATATGAAATACATAAAATATATGAAACATATAATATGCACAAAACATATAAAATACATAAAATAAAAGAAATCTATAAAATACACGAAATACATAAAATGTATATAATATATAAAAAATATTCACAGTATACGCCGGAATGCAACCGCGAAAAGGGAACAAAACGCGCGGAATATTATTTTTTGCTGGGAAAGGCAATAGAGGAGCTTCGTTATCCGGATGCTGTTAGTTATCCGATTTGCCCGAAATTCCTTATCCCGGTGGCGGAACGAAAGCGGAAATACGAGGCGGGACGGAACCCGATAAAAATTATTCTTGGGAAAGCCATTCGTAAATGGAATAAATTTCGCGGCATCTCGAAACGCTTCGGGAGCCACGAAATGCCACGGGATTCCGCGGCTCGAAAAATCCTCTCGAAACGCGAGGCTTCGAAGAATGCAGCCGCCGCGCGCTGACGTCGCGCAAACACTTTCTGGCACGTTGATAGCGAGAATTTTACATCGGGGCGCGTAAATGCATGCCGCGTGTGACGCGCGGTTTAGTTGCAGCTCGAAGAAGTATGCGCCGCATTAATTCGAGATCGATCGAACGTTCGGCTTTGATTCGGCGCGAGAATCCGCGAGAATCATCGATGAGATCGGAAACAACGAGCGAAGTTTAAAAACAACCGATCTCGATCGTCTGGAAACCCATCGTTCTATTAATTTCCGTGTCACTGAATTTATTAAAAGCAAAAAACGAACAGACATAATTTATATTTGATTCCTGCCTCGCGCCATCAACGAACAACGCGGACGCAATTTTTGTTCCGCACGAAAATTCGCTGTTCATTACGTTCGCATTATTTCGCACGCGTCGATGGCGCGTGAAAAGAGTTACATTATGTTTCGAAATGTGTCCGAACGTTAATATGCCGGTCACTGTTGCGCGTTGTTCCGTCGCTTCTTTGTCGTTCATAAATTCCGATGAACGGTCGAAGGGACTGCGCGTCGATTTTTCAGTTTCGTCAGAGCTTTGTTTCCGTTTCGCGGACTTCTCTGTGCGTTGCTTCGTGCGAAATAAAAGTTCTATCTGCGAATCGCAACCGCGATCGTCGGACAGAAACTTCTTTCTTTCTTTAAAAGAGTTGTGCTCGACGAGTATACTCGTCACAGAGAAATGGCAGTATTTTCTGCCACGACGAGTATACTCGTCACGGAGAAGTGATACTATTTTCTGTCGCGACGAGTATACTCGTCGTGCAATCTAAATTGTAATTTTAGCGAACACAAAAACATATTCTGAAATTTCAAGATGTTTAGAATATTTTTAGACCGATAGTGTTTACAATAGTGTTAACATTGGTATAAAAATAAGATCAGATTAGATTAGATACCTAATTCTATAAAATAAACCTGTTTCTTTGATGCAATATTGACGAGTATACTCGTCACAGAGAAATGGCAGCATTCTCTGCCACGACGAGTATACTCGTCACGGAGAAGTGATACTATTTTGTGTCACAACGAGTATACTCGTCGTGCAATCTAAATTGTAATTTTAGCGAACACAAAAACATATTCTGAAATTTCAAGATGTTTAGAATATTTTTAGACCGATAGTGTTTACAATAGCGTTTACATTAGTATAAAAATAAGATCAGATTAGATTAGATACCTAATTCTATAAAATAAACCTGTTTCTTTGATCCAATATTGACGAGTATACTCGTCACAGAGAAATGGCAGTACTTTCTGCCGCGACGAGTATACTCGTCACGGAGAAGTGATACTATTTTCTGTCGCGACGAGTATACTCGTCGTGCAATCTAAATTGCAATTTTAGCGAACACGAAAACATATTCTGAAATTTCAAGATGTTTAGAATATTTTTAGGCCGATAGTGTTTACAATAGTGTTAACATTGGTATAAAAACAAATCAGATTAGATTAGATTCCTAATTCTATAAAATAAACCTGTCTCTTTGATCCAATATTTTGACAGCGACATTATTGCACATTTATTATCGAAATGAAAATGAAATAATTTACAATTAAACTACTACTTGAAAATCGCGAGCGAAACACGCGAGATCATAAGAAGGGATTAACGAAGAAGATCACGCACCCCTCAACGATCGACGCGAACGTCGCCGCGTTGAATCGCAAGCCTCGACGAGCCGGTAAACTTTTCGCGCCCCTTCCATCGGTCCGGCATTTTAATTGTAAACGAACGGATTCCCGTGGAAATGAATAATTCAGTCGTCGTGGGATCCAATGAGGGGGGAAAGGGCGTGTAAAATGCGAAACAAGTGGCTCGGTCGATAGGTGCACACAGAGATGTATCATTATTCCGAATGGTGAAAGTTCCGTTTAAGCTTTATGGCCGTCGCCTCGAAGGGTTGGCTGAATGGCAACCCCCCCCCAATGGGGTTGGGGGGAGTCGCGAGTGCGGGGGCGAGGGCGAGGTCGTTCCATAGAGACGGTTGAATGAAAAAGGTAGAGTAGAAATTCCGCCGAAAATATTCTAGGACAGCGGGCGCAGTTACTATAAATCGTTGCGTCCTCGTGTCCCATCCCCCGTAACGAGGCCGGTGTGAATGCGAGCAAACGGGGGGATTCGAGAGCGGGACAGAGAGATAGATAGATAGAGAGAGAGAGAGAGAGAGAGAGAGAGGGCAAAGGAACGCGAGCCATCCGCGAAAAAAAAGAGGAGTCCAGTCGATAAATTACACGTAGAAAAAACCGTACACGATGCGCACGGCGCGGGGGCGGCGGGCGAGAAGGGGATGAAAGGGAGGGGATGAAAGAGAGTCAGAGAGCTAGGAAGACAGGTGTGCGCGCTGCTGGGCTGCGGGAGAAGGGGTGGAGAAGGAAAGGGAGAGAATTGTCGGTTCACGTGGTATAAATGTGGAGAAGGCCGGCTCGCTTTTTTTCCCCGATTTTTTCCTGACCCCTCTTGAAACCACCTTACACCAGCCGGCATTATCGGACTCGCTCGCTCGCTCGCTAATATCAGCCGCGCGCGAAAATTTCAGCGAACACCTCCGACCAACGCCGACGAAAGAAAACCGGAAACGCTTTTTGTTCGACGGAGGGCCCGACCTCCGCAGAACTCCGCAGAGATCGGTTTCGATAGATAGATGGTTTAATCCGAGAGCAAAAGTATGTAGTTAAATCGTTCGATTAATTGCTCAATAATTCGGTAATTAAGTTAAATCAATTATGGTTGCATCAGGAGAATTACAGGGGGGCTGATAAGTCTGTAAGAAATGTCTAGGAAAATATGGAAGGTGGTATGGTATTTTTCTTTTCTATTTTTCATTTTTCTTTTTTAGGAACAAATAAAATATTACACTAAATTAATCGGAAATTACGTGATACCTCATTCTTTTTTAAAAAAATAGACTCACACCAGTTTCACGGTAAACGGTCCATATGTTTGGAGAAATGATTGAATTTTGCTGAGCAGGTGAAACGTAATTTATCGAATTCCCTTCACGAATTCCCCGATAGACTACACAAAACGGTCACTCTGGGACTCCGAATAGCCTTGGAATCGTGTCACGTGGCCCCCGAATTGCCCTCGAACCGTGACAAAAAAAGAAAGAATTACAAACAAAAAAGTCAAGCCGCCACTTTTTACTCCAGCATATGCACAACCTAGTATTCTCGGATCTGCCGGTTTCAATTCCGAGCACCGAACATTTCCGTACGAGATCACTGTATTTTTCGAGCACGTTGCTTTCCGGATCGAGAACCATCGAAGAATTCTACCCACCTCGAAAAAAAGATCCGCAGAAATTCGCAGTCGTTGTGCGCGGCGAATAGCGTCGACATAGGGCGTTACTCGTCCTAGAAACGAGCACGTGACGTCGCCGAAGCCGCGGCGACGAGGCGCGCGCGAAGTATGTCTCCGGGTACATACGTGGCGGCGATTTGTCTGTGCGAGGGTGCGAGGGTGCCAGGAGGGTTGTAGAAGCCGCGGCGACGCGTCCCGGGGAAAGGAAATCCAGTGAAAACGAGCGAAAGAGTTACGGCACGCGGCGGAGAATATCAGGAGCGATGGTGGGGTCGGTGTTCTCCCCGGCTGCAGAGGCCGGGGAGAACGCGATTCAGATATTTCTTGTTTCCCACGTAAGTTGCGAGGCTCGGTCGCTTTGTGTGCCAGGCACATACGCGTCTTTGCACAGGCCTGTACGTGGCGTGCAAGCTATACCCGCGGACAAAGATAAGGTTACGTTAAGAAATTGCTTTCCGTGGGACGAAGCCAAACCCGTTGGAACTCTCCTCGCGCGGCAATCTTTTCTTCTTCCTTTGGCTCGGCGAGCCCTGCCCCGCGCGCCCCGCCGCCGCCGCCCGCCCGCCGACACCGTCCGTTTCCATCCCTTTTCCATCCCTTTTCCATCCAGTCGACCCCTCGCCGACCCGTCTCGCCGCGACCGCGGCGGCGTCCTTTCCGACTCTTACTTATACCACTTCACCGTTCGTTTCTGTCCACTTCCTTCTGTCGTGATGCACGCCGACAAAACGGGGGCGCGGAGTCAAAGGGCCGCAGGGAAAGAACGCGCGAACCCGTGAGGCCCCGCCTTTGAGCCGCCGCGAAGCCAGATGCACGCTGCTCTCCGGCCTCGACCAACCGGCTACGACGATCATTTTGTTACGATAGCGGCGTCCATTCACGTGCCCCCCGAGTTGCCGACTCCTTTCGACAACGAAACGACGAACCCCCGCGACCTTACGCGGCCCCCTCCTCACCCGCCGCTCGGACCCTGTTCCGCGCGCGCGCGCGCCAGCCAGAAAGATTTGATGGATCCGGACTTTCTTTTTTCTCTTTTTTTGGCTGCCTCGCAGAGAGATTTTGTCCCGTGACCGCGATCTTTCGACGACTGAAGATTTTTGTCGCATGCCTCGCTCCAGCTTACTCGTTGTTGAAACAGAACTAGAGTAATAGTCGTCCTACTCCATAATTGTCGCCCAAATTGTGCACTCAAGTAGACAGTTTGGGAAGAGGAGACGCGATTATTCGAGCCTCGCAGCTCGTTTTTTATAGTTACCGATTCTCAATAATTACAAAAACGAGCCGCGAGGCTCGAATAATCGTATCTGCTCTTCCCAAATTGTCCATTTTTGTGCGCAATCTGAGCGTCAATTAGAGAGACATTACTGTACTGATCTTTTTCTCTCTGTATTCTCTCTGTCTCAGTCAATCGTGCGCTATGTTTTGGTTACGCTGGGCTTCCAGGAACCTAAGCGACGAGCTCGGGTTACTCGGGTTTCTTAACGTGGGTCTTCGCAGACCCGAACATTCGCCAGGCATCCCGACTAATTCGTTCAGTAATTTACGACGCTTTTTCTAGAATGTTTTAACCACTGCACTGTCGCGAACACGATGCAGTAAATTCTACATTTATAATTGTAATAATAAATGCAATTAATTTTAAACGTAATTTTACTTCTGCTTGTAAACAAAAATATAGACAATTTGTGAAGATGAGCCTCGCATCTCGTTTTCATAATCTTTCACAGTCGAGAAACCATAAAAATGAGCCACGAGGGTCATACAATTTTATCTGCTTTTTCTAAAGTGTCCACTTATAAACAAAAATATAGACAATTTGCGAATACAAGCCTCGCATCTCGTTTTCATAATCGTTGACAGTCGAGAAATCATAAAAACGAGCCGCGAGGCTCGAACAATTTTATCTCCTCCTCCCAAATCGTCCACTTATAAACAAAAATATAGACAATTTGTGAATACAAGCCTCGCATCTCGTTTTCATAATCGTTGACAATCGAGAAACCATAAAAACGAGCCGCGGGGCTCGAACAATTTTATCTCCTCTTCCCAAATCGTCCACTTTTTCGTTTCTCCCAGCTGAAGGAAAATTAGGGAGAATTTAGCGCGTGCACCGGTGCGCCGAAAATTGTCCTGCATTTATCAAAAGCGAGAACAAGGGATTCCCTATTGTCGCCGTAAATCGCGTGCCGTTTTTATCGAGATCGAATATGCCGGCGAAAGGATTAATTCGTGACGGTAAATTGAGTCATTGAAATATCTGGCTGCTAGCCGGCGATCCTGTGTACATTCGATGTATCGCGGCAGAGAGAAAGTGAGAGAGTGATAAAAAGAGAGAGAGAGAGAGAGGGGGGAGCATGAGAACGCGAGAACCGCGTAATGCCTCGGCATAACAACGAGCGATAACACTTTATTATA
The DNA here is from genome assembly GCF_051020955.1 of Megalopta genalis. Classification (NCBI taxonomy): domain Eukaryota; kingdom Metazoa; phylum Arthropoda; class Insecta; order Hymenoptera; family Halictidae; genus Megalopta; species Megalopta genalis. The sequence goes on from NC_135017.1 coordinate 19,610,225, forward strand.
TTTTACAAAACCGGTCAGCGACACCGGTTGCATTATGAGCGAGAAGCTGTGCGGCTGGTGGGAGTTCCGCGGGAACATCGCCGACAGAGGATTAAAATTAGCCCGTCATATTAACAGCGGCGTCGGACAATTTACGTATTATTTAAACCCGTTCCCCGTAAATAAACGGGCCGCGCGAGCGTTAATCTCGTACAAGTTATAATGAAAAGCAAACGCCTCTCGCGCTCGTTTCGGCCCCTCTGATTTTTCACTTATTTTGTCCGATGCCGGCGTTAACCTTGATCTTTCGTTAACACTTTGGGGCACGGTGGGATTAAAAATGTCCCACATTCTTCTTTTTTATGCACGGTCATGCATGCTGGGACATTTTTAGACCGACCTCGAAATATTGCAACAGCTGCATAGCTGCTTCCATAGCTGTCTTCCATTCGAGTCCCAGCCTGTAACAACAAATTGAATTGAATTATTATTGATTATTTTTTTATGTATTATATATTATGCGATTCTGCGATTAGGCCAAATTTTTTCGTTTCCGAGCTGAGCTTCGATTAGGGAGAATTTACTGTAATTATAACTACAGGGTGTTTTGTGCAACTGAGCAGAATAAGTGAAATACCTCGGAACGGGTTATGTTTACACAAAAAAATATTTACACAAGATTTGCTTAATAGAAAAAAAATGCCTCGGATGGTATAAACAATTTTCTTCATTCGCATAATGGCCGGAAAATATTTCAATATTTCAACCCGATATCTTTTCTTCAATCATACCACACATTTTCATATTGATATCACAACTGTGCCCGTCTAAACGGGACACCCTGTACACACGCCAGGGAACGGGTTAACACCGATATCGGTCGAACAGCATCGTCAGCGTCTCCAGACGACGCGTTATTTCCGTGGCAGGACGATTTTTGGGCAGTCGCTCGATGATTCGATCGGCGTCCATTCTTGCCAGTTTCAAGCCCCGTGGCTCCGCTTCAATAGTTATTGGGCCGCGCTTGTTATAAATTGAATCGCGATTATCGGCCGGGGAGGAATCGAGTTAAGCGGGGCGCCGGGATTAAAGGCGTCAGAGACATCGAGAGCGAATTTTCGCGTGGCTCGGCGATATTCGATGGGCGGGTCTCGCGATCGGGCCCGTTACGCGGCGATCCCGGCTCGTTTCTTCCTTCCGAATTCTGCCCGGATCGGGGTGGGAGGGGGCCCGTTACCATCGCGACATCGGGGAGAGGAGAGGAGCAGAAAATCGGACGCGTGCGACGCGGAGGAGGTCGCGGGGGAGGACGCGGAGCGGACTCGCATGCCGGCAAGAAGTAATTGGCCGGCGAAAGGAGGCAATCGGGACTCCCGGGGACCGGGGAAAATTAGTTTCGACAACGGCGGACGTGGTTTCCCGGTTATACGCGGGCACAGATGGCCGTTGAAGAAACGACGCCGCCCGCGACCCGGCGGCGGCGCGGGTGGCGCCGAGTTTCGAACACATCGATGCCTCCCCGCGCCCGCCGACGGGTTCGATATCGTGCGCCGCGAAAACGCCTATACGGGGTGTCGGGAAACCGACGGGCACCTGGAACAATGGCAACTTATATATAGTATATAATAATACAATAACAATATTTCGGCACTTCTGCATATTTCGACGGCTCTTCTTCGTGCGAAACTGTCTCAAAATCGTGCGCCCTTGGACCCAGCGCAATCCTCGGGTCATTTGGAGTAACTTTTTCCTTTGCGAGAATGTTCTCCGCGGCTCCGTTAACGAGTTATCAACGAAAAACCGCGGTCCAATCGGAGAGGGCACTCCTGGCGCGCTAAGTATCGCGAGGGCGGAGCGTCGGCCGTGATCGCTGCTCGATTGGTCCGCGTTTTTCGCTGATAACTCGTGAACGGTGCCTCGGAGAAGTTTTTCGCAGAGGAAAAAGTTATTTGGAATCGCCTCGGGAAGCTATTTTTTCGTAGTGAACATTATTTTCAATTTTGCAATTGTTTCAGGCATCGTACAGTGCGATTTCAATTGGTAAATTAGTCTGCGCGAAGTTTAATATTCGTTGGATCAGTGGAAAGCGTGGATTAGAGCCGTGAACGTTAAAATAATTAATTGAGTATTAATAAAATCGATATTATTGGATAGTTTGTAAGTTGTCGGGTATGTCAAAAATATGTCAGCCACGGCTGAGATGGAATTCTCTACCGGAATAGAATTTCATTGGATCCTCTCTGGCGAGGTGAGATTAGTATTTAAAATACTCTGTGCGGATATCCAATTTTATGGAACGTTTTTTTTATCGTGCGATACTGGATACCAAATTAGAACTGTTCTGAACTCGGCTATAATTTAATTATAGCGATCGATAACTTTAAATTGGATCGGACTACAATCACGTTTCACAAATAGAGTCATCCTGCTGGCAGATAGTGACAGAATTATACATATACATATATATAGAATTACTTTCGAAATAGATTTGAGTTACATCTATTTCATATCAGACAAGATAGTGACCATTTAATTTTATATAATGCTCGCAAAACGAAAATGTCACGACGACTATGAAAATATCATTTTTATAGTCGAAATGAATTGTAGCAAACGGTTCTAATGCAACAATGCGCGTGACACGAGCGAACGAAACGAAAACGATAAGAAATACGTGCATATTGTTTAAGTAAACTGCGTCGTTAATTATACACCAAATTTAATCGTTTTAATTTTCATTTCTGATTTTGCCGTGGACGGTGCGCCGAGGATCAACGTGAAATTTTAATCGCAACAATGTGCTCTACTGCTCGTCCGGCAGGCCAAAAACGTTCTAAAATATCTCATATCGAAATCGGAAAATGGAGTCGTTAATTATGCATCTATTTAATCGTGTATTTCCGATTCTGATTTTGCCGCGGACGGTGCGCGGAGGATCAACGTGAAATTTTGATCGCAACAATGTGGTTCTATTCGCCGGGCAGATTAAAACATTTTAGAAAATCTCGCATCGAAGTCAGAATAAAAGATTACGCGCGAACGAATAATTAAAGTTCATTAGTTACCCGCGGATGCGTCGTTATGAATTTAACGATTATAAACTGAAAAATTCTGGAGCCGGACTCTTTGAATCGTCGAAATAGCGATTCCACAGTTAAAATATTGTAGATCGCGAGGATTTTTAACATTTGCTGAAATTCGCAATGTCAAATTCCACGAGAGTCATAAATATTATACATATTATATATTTTATGCGCTTATGGCAATAATATGCATACAGCTGAATCGCAGAATGATTGTTTAAGATTAAATTAGAAGGAACCAAAATATTTGCACACGTTAATTACGATTTATTAAAATTATTTAAGAGGGAAACAAGGTGGCACGTGGCTTCTACGTCCCGCAATTAAGGCGGACGATTTTTATTTCGCACGCAGATCCGCGCGATCCAGTCATAGAGCCCTAATTTGACAACGGACATTGTATTGATGACACCGATAGCTCGATTTGTCAATGCTGACACGTGTTGCTACCCCTTGACATCGTAACCCAGTCACGCTGACACCCGCACCCCTCCACCCCCCTAACTAGGTAATTGCTCGCTATGCGCCTTGCCGATTGCATCTCGCTATCGACAGGCCGTTTATGGCGTTTCGATATTCCAGGCTCGAAAAAAGTCCACGAATTTTCAAAATGTTAAACGTTTATCCGGAAAAAGACAATTAAATTCAGCGCCGAACAATTATATTGTTCGAGCAGCGTCATTGTATTGTACATATAGTTATACTTATTGTATTTATCATATTTATCGTATTAAATGCATTTTTATCATATTTTGTAAGAGGATACGATTTTAAATAATTATATCCAACAAATGGTCCACCATATATGTATTATTCTGTGTACACTTATCACAATAAAATATCGTCAGGATTACAAAATTGATATACTAATTTTGAATAGGAACAACAAATAGAATATCGTTTTCTCAATTTTTTAATTATTGCCAAGGTTCGCAAAATTTCCATAATTTCTTTGTGGAACTTTGGCAGACCATGTAGAACAGATATATATATATATATATATATATATATATATATATATATATATATATATATATATATATATAGCGACCTGTTGTCTCCTCAGCGAGAAATATTAAATATTATAATATAATATAATATTAAATATATATATTTAATATTTCATATTTATAATATTTAATATTTAATATTTCCCGTCGAGGAGACAACAGGTAAATATTATAAATATGAAATATTAAATATATATTTAATATTATATATATATATTATATATTATATTATAATATTTAATATTTAATATATCTCGCCGAGGAGACAACAGGTCGCCCCGCCCGAAATCGTCGAGATCGAAACGGTCGCACGAATAACCCTTTCGCATTAGCCCGGAGCGGCTAAACTTTCTGGACACCCTGCGCGTAAAACGGCGCTCCGAGCCGGATAAAAAAAAATCGAGATAAAAGCTGCGCCCGTGAAACGGACCGCGACTCGAAATAGGGGTGGTATGAATTAATCAACTGCGTTGGCTCTCGTAGCCTGTCGTTTATCGAGATTCTCCCCGGCGAGCGGCGAGCCGGCCGACTCTGTTCTACCATTCTCCCTTTTTTTTCCTCCCTCCCCCTCCCCCCGTCCACAACATTTCACCTCTTTTTCCGAGCAACGAAAAATAGATTTCTCGTTCGAACTGATCCGAAAAGAATAGGGCCGCGGTAACTAAAATTTATTAAACACAGCTGCACGTTCGCGAGCTCGTTCCCGTGGAAAAGCACCGATGCAACGATCGCAGGGCGCACACGCCGGTACCTTTTTTTTCCCCTCAACGAGTTGGCCGAATCGCAATTTCTCGGCTGCATTACGTGGAAATGGCAATTTACGAGTAACGTCGGAATTTGTTTGTAACGTCGGTATACTTGGGAATATTATAATTGTTTATTGGAACGTAAGCTTTAGTTGAGTTTCATGTAAGCTTTTATGTTTTCTTTCTTCTCGTCATTTTGTAACTAAATTGGTAACTAAATTGGTAACTTTAGTTGGTAACTTTATTTGGTATGGTTATTGGTTTATTGGTAACTTTATAACTCCGTACGTATACGATAAATAAATAAAGCGCCATGCGAATTTGATTGCGGTTTTTGATCTTTCCTTTTTAACATTTATTGAAGTTATACAAATCTTTCTTTGAGAAATGATTTTATAAACCTCATCACTGTGATGCATATATTATTTGCAAATGCTAAGTTAAAAACAACCCTTAAATCAGTATCGTCGAATTTTCCACTCCGAGTTTTGCATTTTTGCTCGCCCTAAATTTGGTATTTCAATGATATAATTACAGTAAAACATTGGAAAATGAATATTCGCAAAAGCTAAGTCAAAAACTACCCTTAAATCAGTATCGTCGAATTTTCCACCCCGAGTTTTGCATTTTTGCTCGCCCTAAATTTGATATTTCAATGATACAATTACAGTAAAATATTGGAAAATGAATATTCGCAAAAGCTAAGTTAAAAACAACCCTTAAATAAGCATCGTCGAATTTTCCATTCTAAGGTTTGCATTTCTCCTCGCCCTAAATTCGATGTTTCAATGATACAATTATACAACAAAATATCGGAAAATAAATATTCACAAAATCTAAGTTAAAAACAACCCTTAAATCAGCATCGTCGAATTTTCCACACCGAGTTTTTAATTTTTCCTCGCCTCAAATTTGATATTTCAATAATCAACAATTACAGTAAAACATCACAAAATAAATATTCCCAAAAGCTAACATAAAGACAACCCTTAAATCAACATCATCCAATCCGTTCCATTTTTAACAACCCTCTAATCCAGCAATCTCGAAACCCGAAGACACAAAACCAATTTTCATAAAAATCGCGTGCCAGTTTACGAATCCTGGCAAATTTTTCTGGCAAAATACACCGCCGCCTCGTTGTCTCCGCGCGTCCAACCACTCGGTACAGTCTCTCTGGCAAATTCTCCCTGGTTTCCGCGAAACGGCGACCATATTCGGCCGGAAGATCACGTTTAACCATAACACGGCAGAGCATCGTCGAGCGCGGAAACGGTCCTAAAATCTTTCGCGTATCCGAACACCGTCGAGCGTTTTACCGGCCCGCTTGTCCGCTTTTAATATCGAGCTTTCTCGTTAAACGAGTCGCGTGCGTGTAAACTGTTTATACGGGCGTTCTCGCGTGTCCCGTCGGATCGGCTCGCCGGGCGTTCGCAGCGGGCGAGCGACGTCGCGCGCGTTTAATTATGCACGGGTCATCAAATAATCAAACGAGTCGTAAAAATGAAATCAGAGCGGCAGGGACGCGCGCGCGCGCGCACGCGCACATAAATACCAGGCTAATTCAACGCGCGTAACACTTTCGAGTGCTCGCGCGTTCCAATTTTCCCGTGGAACGCCGGCTGTTCTCGTGCCTGGGAAAAAATAGAGAGCCGCCGCGGCGCTTCGAGGTTCCTTGTTTATTTGATCAATGAAACCGTTTGGAACAGTTGTCGGGGAATCGCGCGCGGCGTAAGAACAACGCGGCGCGACAGGTTTTGTGAATCGTGAACCGTTCCGAACGGGGCTTCGCTGCGAATAAATTCGAATAAATTCGTATTTTCAGTAATATCGTTCGCCGTTGGAAAAAACTTCGCTTGCGGAATCCACAAAATTCGTGCCGCTCTCCCCTGCCTCCTCTCGTCCTTCTCGACCTCCGCGATGCATAATTGGAATTATCGATAATTAGAATTAGCGGCAAAGAATTCCGAAACTGTGCGTGTCTCCGGCCGATTTAATCGGCGCACTGGTAATCCAACGGTGCGAGAAGTTCTCCGATTGATCGGCAGTTTCCGATCGATGCCCGGTTCCCCATTGTTTAGTCAGCTGGTCGCTGTTTTTTTCTATCGAATCGCGCGTTGCCCGATACGCGTGTCCTTTTCAATGCGACCGGCGTACGGTGATTAAATGCGGCATACGTTAATTGTTGCACGGAAATTTGATTTCGTGGATGCCGAACAACTGCGGCTGTTTTAACGTTCAATGGATTTTATTTATTTTAGAAAGTATATACAAAGTTACGTGTAATAAATAATCGTAATGTTATACGTTGTAAATACAATATATAATAAATATGGTATTTTATAAATATAATATATAATGAATATTGTATGTTATAAATAAAATATATGTATAATAAATATTATATATTATGGATATAATATATGTATAATAAATATTATATACTATAAGTACAATATATGTATAATAAGTATTTTATATTATAAATATAATATATTATAAATACAATACATGTATAATATATATTTTATATTATAAATGCAATATATGTATAATAAATATAATACATTATAAATACAATATACGTATAATAAATATAATACATTATAAATACCATAGCGTTGATTCGATAAAGCTGCAAATGCCTAAAAACCGAGCAAGACACAGAAAAAAGGATCCATCCGTTATTTATTAATTCGAGCATTTAATACGACTACGAAATGATTTAATTTCACCATAACCATAATAATTTACAGTTTACTATAGAACCCAGCTAATAGCGAACACCTAATGCGAACACATGAATACATACCAAACTAAATTAATATTATCTTTTTCTCTCTCGATCATCCCTCAAAATCCGATAAATCGTCGCCGCAATTATTTCGCGAAATGATCGCAGCGCATTAAGTAAGAGCAACGTAAAAACTAAAAAGAACCCGTTCGCGTAGCTTCTCGGTGCCGGACGAGCCGCGTGGCTAATTATTCCGACCGAGGATGGGACCTTTTGATACGCTATTTATGCGAGCAAGGTCTGGCGAAGGGCTCGCCGTGCAACATCTGTCGCGCCGTGCAACCGGATCCTAATTTTCTACTCGAATATTTTGCCGTCTGCCGTCTAAAAGCGTAACCGCATTCCCGGGATCCCCTCGGTATAAGGCGAGAGATCCGGAGAGTGATCTTAATACCAGCTCAGAATCAAAGTCGCATTAACGGGAGCAGAAGTTGAGACGTCTCGCGCGAGATTCCTCACGGACACTCGCTGCCGACTCAAACGCGGCGACTCAAACAGAGGGACTCGCACACTTGCGCGAAATAGACTTGTATAGGAAGAGAGCGAGCGAGAGAAAGAGAGAGAGAGAGAGAGAGAGAGAGAGAGAGAGGGACACGCGTGTCGAGTGTACGTGCCCGAACCGAAACCCTTTAACTCGTGCAATCGCGAGCTGTGACTGAGACATGGTTCCCTAGGGACGACCGGCCGAGATTTACAGACTCGATTCCCCTATATCGCTTCCCTGCACGTACGAGCGTGGATTGGCGTGAGCTTGCAGTCACGTGAGCTGGTATTGGGCTGTCTGTCTCTGCACCTGTGTGCCTTCTCGCGCGCGCGAGAACACGTAAACGTCTCGAAGTCAGTCGCCCCCGCGCGATGCGACGCGACGTCGCCCTGTGTTTTCAAAGTATTCGAGACTCGCCTTTTCCCCTCCCCTCGTCCCTTCAGCCCCGTCTCTTGCACCTTCTCGATTCTATGCGGAGGCGGAGCCGCCGGTGTCCTACGACACCGAGAACTGGGCCAAGTGTGTCAATTACTGTGCCCGTTGAAGCGACGACGTCCGGACTTTTCGACAGATTAAATCGTGTTTCTTTTAACCGCGCCGCACTTCGTTAACTTAACGCCGCACTTCGCCGTTTCCGACGAGTATACTCGTCGCGAAGAAATGGCAATATTTCAGTTAGGTGAATAAGAGTGAATGAGATAGCGATGCAAGAATTCCATTTCGATGGAACTTCATTTTATATTGTATATGTAAATATAGGTACAGTTTTCGAAGAGATCGCAACAGTTAATTGGTTGAAACGTTTTATTTGTGTTCGTTTCACGTCTTTTATGCAATTGCGAGTTTTTTCACAAGCGAAATTTTTTCATTAAGAATCACGTGTAAACAATGAGAAATATTTTACAGAATGTAGACGACAGTTTTTGAGCGAGTTACTGAGCTCGTTACAAAGATACGTTAATTACTGTGTCTAAAATTCAATACGGTCGTGAAACTATTATTATAATTAGAGGATGTCCTAAAATTATTGTACAAGCGGGAATCTAGGGGTTCCTGAGGTTATTTCGAGGAACTTTTTCCTTAGCGAAAATGCAATACGCGGCTTCGTTTACGAGTTATTGAGGAAAAATGAGAGGCGAGGCGATGACCAATGGGAGGCAGGATCAACTGGCGCGAGGCGATCTTAGACCAGCCGAGCTCGCCTCTTATTGGTCACGGCTTCTCGCGAAGCTTCAAGTCTCAAGCTGAGGGATAATAATCTTGACATAATCGTGAGATAAACAAGAGTGGACAATTTACTGTGTTATTTTTATTTAGTGTAGTAGTAGCACTGTAATAATAATTGTACTGTAATGACAATTATTATTATTATTTAACATATATATAATATATGTTAAATATATTATATGTATAACATGTAATACTGTATAATATATATACTACTGTATAATATTATTTAACATATATAATACTGTATAATATATATACTACTGTATAATATTATTTAACATATATAATACTGTATAATATTATTTAACATATATAATACTGTATAATATTATTTAACATATATAATGACTGTATACATATACAATAACTGTATATATCATATATACATATTATAATAATAGTTTCTCATCTCATCCAGGCTAACATAATTTTCAGCAACTAAAATTCAATCTGAACGATAAAATATCAATTTAAAGCTTGAAACACAATCCGAATTGTTGCAAAAAAATTACGTTAGCCCACTTAAAACAGTCCCATATCGTTTCGCAGCCGACGATGAAACAATCATCGGCCGGTCGACAAACGTGCAACGATCCCGGGGAATCCGAACAAATGTTTGACCAGCCGCAAAGTGCTTAGCCGACGGACACCCCGTCCGGTACGTACGGGGCCTCCGATCGCGTCGTTAGGAGACGGACAATCGAATTCTGTATCGTAATGATAATACGAGCAGTATTATGGCTCGTTCTGGATCGACCCTTGCACCGGCGTGAGCCCCGGTTGCACGGCTGATTGCGACTCAATACCGTTGGATCCCGGCACGACCTAATACGGCCTCGTGTACGTAACCTATCTGACTGGCCGTTTCGGTAACAATGCCGCATTACGTCGATTTAATCGATGATAAATCATGGCAGCGAGATACCCGTGACCGATACCTCCGCTTTTCGAGATGCGACGTTGAGAGAAATATTTATCGTTCGAGATGATGTACGATCGCGTTGGCCGGCCGGCGATCGGCGCGTCCCATTTTCGGCCCCGCCCCTCTCGCCGTTCGGGGCCGTTTCCGCTCGAACGCGACGGAAAAATCGATCCCTGCATCATTATACCGTTTATCTACGAAACGGACCAGAAATTGCATCGGCCGTCTAATCATTGAATTAATATATTCCGCGAGTTCGTACTCGGACGACACGGTACAGTAATTGTCTCTCTAATTGACGCTCGGATTGGCCACGAAAATGGACAATTTAGGGAGAGGAGACACGATTATTCGAGCCTTGCGGCTCGTTTTTATAATTGTGGACAATTCGAAACTATAAAAACAAATTGCAAGGCTCGGATAATCGTATCTCCTCTTCCCAAATTGTCCATTTTTGTGCAGAATCTGAGCGTCAGTTAGGGAGACATTAAAAATCGTCGGTAATACAGTAATTGTCTCTCTAATTGACGCTCGGATCGTCCACGAAAATGGACAATTTAGGGAGAGGAGACACGATTATTCGAGCCTTGCGGCTCGTTTTTATAATTGTGGACAATTCGAAACTATAAAAACAAATTGCAAGGCTCGGATAATCGTATCTCCTCTTCCCAAATTGTCCATTTTTCTGCAGAATCTGAGCGTCAGTTAGGGAGACATTAAAAATCGTCGGAAATACAGTAATTGTCTCTCTAATTGACGCTCGGATCGTCCACGAAAATGGACAATTTAGGGAGAGGAGATTATTCGAACCTTGTTTCTCGCTTTTATAGTCTCGAATTGTCAGCAACTATTAAAACGAGCTGCAAGCCTCGAATAATCGTATCTCCTCTTTTCAAATTGTCCATTTTTCTGCGGAATCTGAGCGTCAGTTAGGGAGACATTACTGTATTTTGCGGAGGATTTGATAAAATACGCGTCGAATTTACGTACGCTTCGTTTAAGACGATTCTGAATTTGTTTATAGTATATTCAATTATAATTGAATGGTCGATTTTCACGCAGAATAAAAATTAATTGTACGGAAGTACAAATGATTGTAAATTATTATTATATTGAAAGAATAATCAATTGCTTGGAAATAATAATTACTTGTGTCAATTACGTGCGCTAAGAGCCGTTTAGAAATGCCATAATTTCTTCGGTAATATCAAGTAAGCTGAATTCAGCGACGCGCTTAAATTTTCTTTCAGCTTTTACATTTAAATTTATAAAATGTCCCTTTAAATCGTATTCGTCGATTTTTGCCGTAAACGAATAAAACTCGTAGTCCGCTTGCAACGAGATTGCAGTCGATGCGAAATGAAAGTTCATCCAACTCGTTGCGAGTGCATACATATTTCGAGTCGCTTCGAAATATCCGATAAGTAGATCATTTCTGCCGAACAAATGGAAGAGGGATTGTTTGACACTCGATCGCGCGTACACTGTCCATGTACGACGTTCCCCCCGTTAATACTAATATTACACCATTAGCGTAAACGAAATTGGTTTATATTCAATTACACCTATTCATAACTGGGCTGTAATTAATCTCGGGCGCATTATGAATTTACGGCCGACATGTCTGTTAACCCAATGATGAAGCACAAGTTGGAACATTTAATACAATTTGGTTTCGCAGGGTACGCGCATATAATATCGTTTAATGTATAATTGAAACACTACGCTCTAATTACACCGTAACAGAAATATTAATTGGGCTAATACCGAGAGCCGGTTGTTCGGTACAAAGCCCACCTGAAACGCGAGGCCAAGAAATTTTGAACAGTTCGAGTGGCACGTAAGTACTTTCGCCCTTTTTACTTTCGGCGTCTTTCGTGGGATTATGTAAAGGCTGCGAAGAAATTGAGGTTATGCTCTTACGGGGTAAATATCGAACGAGCTTCGAATTCGGGGTAAAACTGTATTAAATGCTCTTAATATAGTTTAATAGTAATTATATTATATGTAATAGTAATAATATGTGTAATATAATATAATAAATACTTAACGTTAAATTAAATGCGATAAGTACTTAACGCTATATTAATGTAGTAAATACTTAATGCTATATTAATATAATAAATACTTGACGCAACAATTTTATACAATAAATATTTAACGCTTTATTTATGTAATAAATACTTAATGCTATATTAATGTAATAAATGCTTAACGTTATATTAAATGTGATAAATACTTAACGCTATATTAATTCAGTAAATACTTAACGCTATATTAATTCAATAAATATTAAACGCTTTATTAATGTAATAAACACTTAACACTATATTAATGTAATAAATACTTAACGCTATATTAATATAATAAGTACACAACGATATTAAAAATATTAAAATTTAATATATTAAATATTATTATAAGTACTTAATATATATTAATATATTATTATGTATATTAAATATTATTATAAGTACTTAATATATATTAATATATTATTATGTATATTAAATATTATTATAAATATTTAATATATTAATATAATATTATGTACATTAAATATTAAAATACAATAAATACTTAATATTATGATTTCATGGCTTACAAATTTCCAAAAAATTGTCTGGTCTCGAAGAAAAGTAACGAACTCAAAGCCAAGCATCCAAAGAGACTGTACCGTTTTCAGCGTGCCAGTTAATAAACAAATCGGACAGTTCGATGCCGACGGAATCCAGGTGCGGCGCCGCAAGAAAAGGGCCCGTGCACAGGTGCGAAAACGCGTTTATATAGGGAGGCCAGCGCCGCGACGCCGTTGTCGATGTGTGCCGACGCGCGGATGCAGCTGTGTAGGTGTACACGGGCGCGTTGCTCCAAATAGCTTCCACAGCCCAGGGGGAACTCCATAAAGACTGATTTACGCGTTGGATTTATGAAGACCGTTCGGTTTTCTGGGTAGTATTTCACCGGCGCGCGGGGGCGCTTTTTTTCGCGGCCGCGTGAAACCTTCAATTTTTCCTTTTTCGAGCCTCTCCCCCTTCCACCCTCTGCCACCCCTTTTGCTATGCACGGTCTCGCCCGTTCGCGAGAGGCGGCCGGACACGGTCAGACATTCTGTGGCGAGACTCGGAGAACAATGACTGCACACGCGCCGGCACCGTGTATCGGCCGTTACAGCCGATAATCGCATAATTCAGAGCGCAGATAGAAGCGATTCGCGGCTGGCCAGGGTCGGCGCCGTTATCGCGGCGGTTCGATAAAGTATTAAAAGACGGCTGGAATTCTATGAAATCGATGCCGCGCCGGGGCAAATTTTCCGTTTACTCCGCCCGCGAAGGCCGAGTTTGTTGCGAACGGCGTGGGATATGGAACGGAAGACTATTCGCGGTGGACGATGCTGAAAAATTAGCCGAATTGAACGTAAATATTGTGGCAGCTGATTGGTAATATCGCTGCAATTTTCTGATTGCTTTCTTTCTGCAACAAGAGGGCTGAAACTGTTTCCCGGGAAATTTGTTTTCTAGGCGCCAGCATTTCATTTTTTCTTTCGAATGAATAAATAATAACAAGAAGGAGGAGTGATAAGTGTAAAATAATTGTACGTGAAAACTAGTAATAAGTGAGGAATAATAGTGAGTAGAAAATAGTAAGGAAAATATTAATAGTGAGTACAAAAATAATTGCGGGCAAAAAACTGTAGTAAGTAAAAAATAAGTAAGTAAAAAACTGTAGTAAGTAAATAATAATTATAATAATAAGTGAAAAATAACAAGGAAAATATCAATAATGAGTACAAAAATAATTACACATAGAAAACAGCAAAAAGTAAAGAATAATAGTAAGTAAAATATAATAAGGAAAATATCACTAACGAATACAAAATAATTACACGTAAAGAACACTAACAATTAAAGAATAAATATTAAGTAAAATAATAGTAAATAACAACCCTTCAACAGACGCGTCGTGGTTGACGCATTTTTCACGGGATATCGCGCAGTTGGCATTGGACCGGTTAAAGAGCGATAGGTCCATTTACAAATCAACGTTGTAACTCGAACGCGGGATCCGCCAGGGTGGCCGATAAAAGTGCTCGGACCGCCGACATCTGCGAGGCCAGCCAGCCAACCAGCCAGCCAGCCAGCCAGCCAGCCAGTAACGAGGTTCGCCGATGTGCCGTTTAAACAGCAACATCCTGGCCGAAAGGGGCCACGCTCGCCCCGCATCAATTATATGGTCGCATTCCGAGGATCGGTTAATTCGAAGCAAAACCGTGGAGGAAAGAGCGAGGGTAATCGCTGTGTTGGCCCGAAGAAAAAGGAGAACCGAGCGATCAAAATTGCCGGTACGAAAGCTCATTTGCGAGTGGGCACCGGCGTCCACCACAAAAGAACACCGAGCCGGGAAAGTAGGACGGCCGGGGATTGCGAGAGGGTGGAGAAAGGATAGGTGCAGGCTGCGCCCCGGCCGGATACCATACTCGCCGTCCATGTTTCACGGGGATCGGTCGGAATATTTCAGCCCTTTGCGTGTCTCCTCGCTCTCTTTCGCTTTTTCCTGCTTTTTCTGTCTGTCCCTCTCTGTCGACCTGCCTCTCTTTCTTTCTTATTCTCTCTCTCTCTCTCTCTCTCTGATTTTATGGGTCTCTTTTCTGTCATTATTTCTCTCTCTCTCTCTCTCTCTCTCTCTCTCTCTCTCTCTCTCTCTGTAACTCTGATTCTATCTCTCTGTGTCTTTCTGTCATTCTTTTTTCCTCTGCCTGTCTCTCTCTCTCTCTCTCTCTCTCTCTGATTTTATGGGTCTCTTTTCTGTCATTATTTTTCTGTCTGTCTCTCTCTCTCTCTCTCTCTCTCTCTCTCTCTCTCTCTCTCTGTAACTCTGATTCTATCTCTCTGTGTCTTTCTATCATTCTTTTTTCCTCTGCCTGTCTCTCTCTCTCTCTCTCTCACACACACACTGCTTGTGTCTTACTCTGTCACTCTGTCACTCTTTCCTTCTCTGTTTCTTTTCCTTTCTGCCTCTTTCTGCTACTCTGTCTCTCTCTCTCTCTCACTCTGTCTCTCTTTGTCACTCTATCACTCTGTCTCTATGTCACTCTTTTTCTCTCTGTCTCTTTCTGTTATTCTGTCTCTCTGTCTCTCTGTCTCTCTCTGTCACTCTATCAGTCTGTCTCTATGTTACTCTTCTTTTCTCTGCCCCTTTCTTACTCTGTCTGTGTCTCACTGTGTCCCTCTGTGTTTCTCTTTGTCACTCTTTTTCTCTCTTTTTCTCTCTGTCTCTTTCTGTAACTCTGTCTTCCTCTCACTCTGTCTTTCTGTTTCTCTTTATTACCCTCTTTTCTCTGTTTCTCTCACTTTTCTTTTCTCTATCTCTTTCTCACTCTATGTCTCACTGTGTCTCTCTGTATCTCTCTATGTCTCTCCTTTTCTCTCTGTCTCCCTCTCTCTCTCTCACTCTGTCTTTCCGTCTCTCTGTCTCTCTTTATTACTCTTTTTTCTCTGTTCCTCTCACTCTCTCTCTCTCGCTCTCCCTATTACTCTGCCTGCGCCTCTCTCTCTCCGTTCTCCACTCTTCTTTCCTCTATCACTCTGCCCCTCCGTCTCTCCGTCTCCCTCTGCCACTCCGACTCTCAGTCTCTCTCTGTCTCTCTCCGTCACTCCGTCTCCCCCCGTCTCTCCCCGCTCCTCTCGGAGTCCAGGTACAATCTACGCGCACGAAAAGCCGTAGGAGCGGGCCAGCGAGCGCGGCAAAGGGAAGGTGGCTTTTACAGAGCCCTAGGATTTAACTTTCCAGGCGTAGAAGGCGGTGCCGTCGGGGGGGAGTCGCGGGGTGGCGCGGGGCGGGTCAGGGCTGTCTGGACGCGAAGTCCGCTCTCTCGCGAGGGGATGCGGCGCCGTACCGAGGAATTCCAGAGGGTTGATAGGGTGGCGGTGAATCGAAAGGATGTAGAGGGAACCAGGCCGGGCAGCGCGCGCGCGGGAAAAGGGAGCCGACTCTCTGCGCCACGGACAAAAACAGGGTGTCGCGACAGAGTGCTCAACTCGGACAAAGGAACACCGTGGCGAACCGTAGACAAAAGGTTAATCTTTGTTTTTTGCAGAGTTTAACTCTCTCTCCACCTCCGTCGCTGCCACCCCCCTCCTCCCGCCCCCTTTAGCCGTAGCGTACCCCTCTTCTCGTCCGCGCGGACCGTTCTTCGTATTTCCTCCTTGTTCCGTGCGCCTCCCGCCGCGAGCCTCACCTATTACTCCACACAGAAGGTGCGCCCGGATACGAACGCGCGAAGATTTATACGCCAAAAACCGCGCGTCTGTGCCGGAGATCGTGAGGCATGGCGGCTACGGGGACGGAGCGTTCAATCTATGTAATTTAAGGGGTTCCGGTGCAACGAAGTTCCGAAAAATTGGCAATTTCTTCCTACGGCTTGCTCTTTGGTTTCACGGTTTCCACGGTGGCCCCGGGTGAGCTCGATCTTCTGTTATTTTTTTCTTGTCGTTTTTTCGTGGTCGCCGTTGGGATTTTCGACGCGTTAAAGCGCCCCGGGCCTGTTTCGAACAGAGTCTGAAATTTTGCTCGAACGAAGGTACGTTTTAGGTACGTTCTTCCGGGATTTGCGAATTACATGATTACTTTAAATAGTTTTAATTAATAGATTGAGATTTTCTCATGTAAAGTTGATCAATACAGGGATATCATTTCTTAAACTGTGCAACAATGATTCCTTGCTGTTTTATATAGAGTAATTAATACAGTAATTTAACTCACAATACCTAACTCATTATACCTAACATAACTTTGTTTAATTTGAACATTTTAAAACTGATTTCTATTTCATCATATTGCTGACAGTTTCCTGGTTAAAATGAGTCCAAACATGACATGGTTTGGACAGATATTCCTGAAATAAGATCATGATGAGATCACAAGATCATAATTAGGTCTAAATCAATCGCGATGTAATTAAATAAATATGGACCGAAGTGTGTCGTGTTTGGGCTCATTTTAATCGCAAGAATCTCGCCAATACGTTGAACGTATTTTCACGTATAATAGACTAGAAATAAAAAAGTTGTGTCATCGGTGTTATTCCAGCATTGCAATGTTTTCACAGTAATGTGCACCGGCGTGCTGGCCGCCGCCTTTCCGGGAAGTTTCGTTCGATCCGAGCGTCGTTCCATCTCTCTCTCTCTCTCTCTCTCTCTCTCTCTCTCTCTCTCTCGAGGTATCGGCAACCATAAAGGCGAGCCGCGAGGCTCGAAGCATCGCTACTTAGTACTTAGTACTCTCGGATCTGCCGGTTTCAATTCCGACCCGCGATCATTTCCCAGAGAAATTACTACACGTCGTCTGCAAAATACGAAGCGCGTGCCGCGAAATACGCCGCGGAAGTTTCCCGAAATCGATTAGTTCGACAGCTTTTCTGCCGCATTGTTTACGTACACGGCAGAGAAGAGAAGATCGGGCCATATTGTTCGGCGAGCGTGTGCACACACCGTGCTCACGGGCCGCGTCCCTTGTTGCGGTTATATTGCGTGCAGACGGCCTTAAAGTGGTCGGTTCCGTGTTTCAGCCCGTGGCCCCGGCCCGTAATGAAAGCCCGCGGAAGGAAAGGGAACGAACGACTTCATTTCAGTCGCGCGGAGTCTCTCCTCGTCGGCTCGGCCGTCCTTCAATAAGGCGGCAGGTATGCCGTAATGAAATTCATCGCGATGCGATATTGAATTCAGAATCACGGTTACTTCGCGACAGTTGAGAATTACCTTAAACGGAATTCCGGGAACGTCTGCAATAACGAAGAAGGGCCGGGGGACGCCGGAGTTGTACAGTTCGCTGTTTACAGGGCGGCCCGCCTAGAGCCGCGCCGCGCCGCGCCGCCGGAAGAGATTCGCGGTGGCATATTTTAGTCGAGTTACGGAATAATTTTCGAGCGGGCGCCGAACCGGCTGAAGGCACTTTCGATCGGAGTTATTCGTAATTATTGTCTCTGCCGGGCGGAGGCAGCGGCAAACTGGCTGTCGAAGTTTGTACAAACGAATTCGTCGTTTTTAATGTCACGCTTCATCGTTCGATCGAGCATCCATTATTCCATTTTCGTATAATTTTGTTCACTCTAAGTAGGTTTATTATTGGTTGATTATGCCGTGACAAGTAACAATAATAATTGAATTAATAGATGATCAATACTTCATTGATATAATTAGGTAACTTCTGCTTATAGGCCGGATGTGGGATTTGAAGCTTCAAAATATAAAGAGGATAATAAAAAGAAAATTCAGTAATTGATATTAATAATAAATTTACAATTTTATTGAGAATTTTTATATCAATTACTGAATTTTCTTTTTATTATCTACGCCTCTCGACTCGCGTCGCGCGTCTCGCCCCTCCTCGCCGCTTTCTGCTCGGTGCACACCGAAGCGCGACGAGAGCCAGGAGGCGTGGCGCGAGTCAGGGGGCGTGGCGCCGCGGCGCTCGCGTCGCGTGCCGATAATTCCGATGCTCGTCGCCGGGCCGGCTCGAGGCACGCGCCGCTCAGCCGACTTCATTAGACTTTCTAATTCGCCCCGCGGAGTCTTACGTATGTTAATGCTCCTTAAGCCCGATACCGACGGGAGAAGTTCCCCTCCGCCCCCCGGCCATCGGATTTGCAAGCTCTCGCGAGCCGACGCGCTTTATTTCGGCGGGGCCGCACGAAAAACATCGGCGGGCCGGCATGAATTTCATTCGTCCCCGCCGCGTGTCCTCGATTATCGTTCCAGCTGGGAGGCGAGCCGGAATAGCGGAGAGCTTGTTACCCTGTGTAACAGCCTCTATCTCGGCCCTTAATGGGTCCAGATGCTGTTACAGCTCGGGGGACGGCTTAAACTACTTCTGGACAGCTTTATCCGTCGAGTCACCGCGACACGAAACGGCCGACCAATCGTCCCGCCTTCCACTCGGATTAACAGTGTTGTACAACGAACCAGGGAGCAGCCTAATTACACTTTATACGCTCTGTATTACGGCCGCGATACGTACTGCCCCCCGGCATTACCGAGCTCCTCAACCGGGGATTTATCCGCCGTGTTTTCGGCCGTCGCATGCGCGCGCGACGCTCTGCCGCGTCTGTTCGCTGCCGCTCGACCTTCGATTTTATCGCGATTTCAATTAATTTTTATAATAAATCGCAGACATTCGAACGGCATTACCAAATACTGCAAATGATTTTTCTTTGCATGAAAGATAGAGAATAATTTTTCTGTGCCGTCTACGCTCGCACGTAGTATCCGATATCGTCAAGATTAAATTGCGGATCTTTAGGCGAAGTTTCGTCGGTTGATTAAAAATCTTCGAGAAGGAAATGCATTTCTTGCACTACCTAGAAAATTGTATCTAGTAAAAATCGAACGATCGTATGATTAACCAGTTAGCTGTGCCATGTCACGCTTATCATTTGATCGAGCATCCATTATTCCCTTTTCGTGCAATCGTGTTCACTCTTAGTAGTTTATTATTATTATTGATTGATTATGCCGTGGCAAGTGACGATAATAATTGAATTAATAATACTTCATTGACATAATTCAGTAACATCTGCTTACAGGCCGGATGTGATCTGAAGCTTTAATGTAGAGAAGATAATGAAAAGAAAATTCATTAATTGATATAAGAATTCTCGATAAAATTGGAAATGTTATTATTAATATATATTAAGTTGTTATCTACATCTGCAACACTGCGAGGGCTACGCCTCTCGACTCGCGTCGTGCCCCTCCTCGCCGCTTTCTGCTTGGCGCACGGAAGCGCGGCGAGAGCCAGGAGGTGTGGCGGAGCCAGAAGGTGTGGCGCGAGCCAGGAGGCGTGGCCCCGCGGCACTCGCGCCGCGTGCCGATAATTCCGAGGCCCCTCAGCTGCGATTAACCAGTTAGCTGTGCTATCAAGATCACGTGACAGCGCGAAGACCAGCAGTCCGGTCGCAACGAAGCAACGAATATTTTAATATACACGAAGAAAATATATGCGAAGAGAGAAAGCGACAGATACGGCAAAGTTTTGCGAGAAATGATGTTGAATTATCGAATCGTGAAACGCTCGAAAGTATCGGCGAGAGTTTTCGATTCGGTGCTTGACTCGCGCGAGAGATTTCCGGCGGTCGGTTTACCGAAGCGTTGCTCCCACGATCTTATTCTTCGTAGACCAATCGGTCGCATCGACTAATTGCCGCACTAACGCGAAACGCTTCGTTATGTCGCGTCGCGTCGAAGAACATCCGAGGCGTTTCGGTGGCGTTCGCTTCCGGGCCGCTTCGAAACGACACCTTCTTTTCGGTTCGGTCACGCTCGGTTCGGCGCATCGAAACTTTTACGGCCCGGCCGTCCTGTTGCCAGCCGACGTCCCCTCGCGCTTTTAGGCGGGGTTTAAGTGTCTTTCATTAAACTCCGCACGGCGCGAGTCGCAAGACAGATTAGTACGGGAACGTCCCGCCGCGCGAAACTTAATGGTCGGGACAATTAAACAGCAGTTTTGACACGGCCCGCTCGAGCGTGCTGCGTCGCCTCGCTATAACCGCCGGGCACAATGCTCTCTCTCTCTCTCTCTCTCTCTCTCTCTCTACGTACAATTTATGTTGGGTGTTCCCGGATTAGGGGATGCTCGATAGATAGGCCATAAAACGGCTTTCGGAGGAGCTCGGGGAAATTCATTACCACGGTTCGTCAATTGCACGAGTCGCGTTGCTCGTTACGCCGGCTTCGTTATGAGTGGCGCTCTGCAAATCTTTACGGGAATTCCTATTTTTCGTGATTGGTCCAGAGAGGTCGGACCGACCAAGTGATCTTTGGCGAAGAAAGTTTCGTCGGTCGAACACGAATAACCATTCGTGTGTCGTTTAGTTAAGTAAAATCTATATTTTCTAAGACGATTTTAAGAGACTGAAATAACGAGAGATCGGAATGTAAATTGTTTCTTTGAATAATTTCGGTCAGTTGAAAACGATGTAACAATAATAATAATATATTCTAATCGTGCGATCTTGATTTATCTAGCTGCGAGAGAAGCTTTCGAAATTTGCGAACCGTTTGAACTTATTTCTTGTAAATTATTTTATTGATTTATTTATGTATTTATATATATTATATTATTTATGTATACTCACATATATTATATTATTTATGCATACTCCCATATATTATATTATTTATGCATATTTACATATATTATATTATTTATATATATTTATATATTTACTTATTTATATATTTATCGTCTTATAAATAAATTTCTTACAAATAAGCGAAAGCCTATTAGCAAGTTTTTCAACGAACGAACTGTCCCGTAGAAAAACTCGATAATTTCCCTTTAAATAATAATAATTCCGAACGAACTCGTTACATTGCGTTGGATCAAAAGATTTGAAGGATTTCTTGCTTCGAAGAATTATGGATAAAATGATCGCAGCTCTTCAATAATTTTTTAAGAAACAGTCAACAGTCAATCTTCGATTTTAAGAGCGAGAGAAAGAGAGAAAGAGAGAAAGAGAGAGAGAGAGGATTTTCTCATCCCGGAATCATTTAAACCGAACGAAATTTCGAACGCGCTGTTAAATCGATTCGCAGCGAGAAGAACGGCGTTCGATACGCGGCGCTTGAAAAAATTCGCTGTTTTACAGAAAAAGCTGTTTCGCGCTGCGTGAAAGGAGTCGTTTAAACATCCGCTCGGCGCGCCGATACCGTGAAGCACGCTCGGCCCCCCGCGCGAATAGAGAGACAGAATTATAATTGCGCGCTCGAAACGCGGTCAACTGGCGAGGGCCATCGAATCGGAACGATCCTTGTGGCCAATTAATAGCCGACTAACCGTCAAGACAACCGTCCGTGAGATTGGGGCTCATTAAAGCGAGAAGAATCGCCGGGAAACTAAACTGGAGTGGGCTCTCGAGCCCGTTCGCCGCGGCCGGAAAGAATCGTCAATATTTGCGCTCGGCGTCCAGGATTCCGGCGACCGGTTTTCGCATCCGTTTGACAATTACAGGCGACCGAATACGGCGGCGGGTTATCTCGAAGCTCCTCCGGATCTAGATTCGAACGGCGGCTGTCCTAGGAGCACGCGGACGCTAACGAGTCCAAGCCCGGCCCGGCCCGGCGACTTGATTTATAATCGTCGTCATCTAGGACGATCTCGACGATAACAAGGGAAACCGGCACTCGACGTTAAGTCCTTAAGACTTAGCCTGCCGGCTTAAAAGTGTCACGGTTCGTTGCCCCGTTAGGATTCCCCGTTTCAGAAGATAAAAGGTGGCCCGGGAGGGACGGGCCGAGGGCGGGCCCGGGCGCAGGACTGAACAGAGGGTCCGCCGCGATTTCGTGGGACGCTATTAAGCTGATTTCACGTCACATTTAAAATAAGCCGTGAGAACCGCCACGAAGGAGAGCAACGCGGCGTCTCGCGGCAATTACGCGGGGATCGCAGCCGGGCCGGGCCGGCCGGCCCGGTCCGGGCCCGGCCGAGCAGCGTTAATTAATCCGCCCTCATAAGACAGATCGGAGCGAAAAAGACGGGCGGACGACGGCGACGACGACGAGAGAGCGCAGGGGACCGGCATTGATGATCCGTCGACGACAAACAAGGATTCCCTCGCAATTATTAGCCCCTTTGAGAGCAACTAATTAAAGGAATTGTGAACGCCGCTTGGCTCGTAACCCGATTTCTTCTCCCGACCGAGGCCCGCGCGCTGCGAAATTTCAAACGTTTTAGCGAAATAATGGGGCACGTTGTCTCGAAGATTTTTGTCTGCGGAACGGGTCTGTGGAACCGCTTGATGATTTTCGCTTCTTTTTTTCACGAGATTGTTGCTGCTGCTTTTGTGAGAAATTATCCGGTCGATGGAGAACTGATTTGACGCGTTTGTGGCAAAAATGGGTACATGAAACGGCGAGAAATCTTGTTAAAATTATTATACACAACGGAGAAAGAAAATTAGTCTTGGCGTCTGAGACTTAATTGTAATATATTTTTTATTATAACTTCGAATTATAATAGATTTTGAATAGAAGTTTAAATTTGATCGCATTTCTCGTAGAGATTTAATATTGATTAGATTTTTCATAGAAGTTTAAATTTAATCAGATTTCTAACGATTTTTTAGACGTTAATTCGATCAGATCTTTAACAGAGATTTAAATGCGATTAAATGTTTCGTAGAAGTTCAAATAAAAAAGCTTTTTCAATCGATGCAGACAATTTCGAGTAATTCTCCAGAAATTACGAACAACAACTAAATTTTAAAACGATTTCAAATCAACTCCAAAAATAAGACGAACGTAAAAAACTACACACGCGCTCGTTGCGTTACTTCCGAGTAAATTACAGTAAACATTTTTTCGTACAAGATGACACAATAAACGATATTACTTTCCGACGAATTCGTTCGAACAGCGAACACGATGCACTCTCCGAGCGCATCGGCGTGTGCGTGTCAGATCGATCGGTCGAGAAGTCGCGACTGAAATAAGGAGGAGAATCAGAAGGTCGGTCCGGTAACGAGCGTCTTCGTTCCATTTTCTTTCTTCTATCTGCCGAGGAAAGAAGTAGAATTACAGCGATCCTCTATCTGTCAGGGAAATAGCGAGCGCAGCGTACGAGGTGGTAGACCCTCTCGCGGTCCCGAGCGTACCCACTCGAAATCGTGAGAGCGGGTACAAGTAACGCCTGAAGTTAGAAATTAGTAGTGTTGCCGGCCGTTTAAAAGATAAAAGCAAACTTTTCCCATTAATGCCCGCGGGCTTCAGCGTCGAGTTGGCCGCCGGTCGACGCAGGGAGAAAGAGGGGGAGGAAAGGGAGACCGAGGGATGGGGAGACAGAGAGAGAGAATAAGAGAAGAGAAGAGAGAGAGAAAGGGTGGAAGAAAGAGAGAGAGAGAGGAAAAGAGAGCGCGAGAGAAAGAGAGCGCGAGTGAGAGCGCGAGAGAAAGAAAGCGCGAGAGAAAGAGAGCGCGAAAGAGAAAGCGCTTGTGAGAGAGAGCGCGAGAGAGAAAGCGCTTGTGAGAGAGAGCGCGAGTAAGAGAGCGCGAGGGAAAGAAAGCGCGAGAGAAAGAAAGCGCGAGAGAAAGAGAGAGCAAGTAAGAGAGCGCGAGTAAGAGAGCGCGAGTGAGAAAGCGCTTGTGAGAGAGAGCGCGAGGGAAAGAGCGCGAGAGAAAGAAAGCGCGAGAGAAAGAGAGCGCGAATGAGAAAGCGCGAGAGAAAGAGAGCGCGAATGAGAAAGCGCTTATGAGAGAGCGCGAGAGAAAGAAAGCGCGAGAGAAAGAGAGAAAGAGAGAAAGAGAGAAAGAGAGAGAGAGAGAAAGAGAGAGAGAGAGAAAGAGAGAGAGAGAGAGAGGGCGACGGCGGCGCCGCGCCGCTATCCGACTCAATTGCAGCCCTCCAGCCCTCCGCCGCGCAACCCTTGCCGGGCAGACCCGGCGACCGTGGCTCCCTGTAATTATTTAAAAAGTTTTCGGCCCGTCCCGACCTCTCTCTGCCTCGTCCTCGGCCAGTCCGTCGAGCACCGCGGCGGATCAGGTATCATTATACGCGTACATCCAACCGACACGATTTATTCCTCAACTTCATCGTTTCCGGCGGCTGCAAGACTGTCCGTGGGCTCCTCCCGGAATAATGGAATTAATGCTCGTCTCCCAGGACGGCCGGCGGAACTTCCGAAATATCGCGACGCAAGGGAATTTTCGAATCGCTATTAATTCCCGGACAGATGGCGAGTAATTACCGGCTCGCCGCGGCCACGGTGCACCGAGGCAGACTTTTCTTTTTTCCCCTTTCTTACCGTAGATTGGAAACCGGGGAGGCGAAGAGGACGGAGGATAGCGCGGAAGAAAATATATTTTGAAAAGGCAATTTCGACGGATCGTCGCGACAGGATCAAATGTCTGCTTTAAATTGATGGTTTTGTAAATTTGCTGGTGTTGTGCAGAATTTTTGTAGATTTATTACAGCTGTCTGCGAGATTGTTTTATGAAGGTTAATGATTTTATTGTATTGTATTTTTGTTTGAGGATTAATTTTATTCGTGATCGGGTGAATTTTTATGTGTGTAAAGAATATATAAAATTAAATAACCAAAAGGATTAAAGTGATTCGTAGAACATGCTCTGGATAAAAATTAATTTGAAGTTCAAGAATGTGCGAATTTAATTCGCAGAAAAATTAATGCGAAGCTCATAAACACGAATACAACCCACGAAAGAATTAATTTGAAGTTCAAGAGCTCATAAACACGAATATAATTCACAAAACGATTAACACGAAGCTCATAAACTCGAATATAATCCGCGAAAGAATTAACATGAAGCTCATAAACACGAATATAATTCACAAAACGATTAACACGAAGCTCATAAACTCGAATATAATCCACGAAAGTATTAACGCGAAGCTCATAAACACGAATATATAATTCACAAACGAATCGATATAGTGTTCATAAGCACAAAATATAATCCACGAAAGCTTTAATTTGATTTGTAGAACAATGAAGGATACGAAGGCATTAATTTGCAGCGCCGGAAGGCGAGAATAATCCGGAAAATGATTGGATCGTGCCGCGAAAACTTGTACGCGAGATCTACGAAAGGATTAATACCGTGTGGAAAACCTGTATATCACGGGCACCGGGCGTGTTTCCGCAAGGCGGACACCGAACAATAGTTAGTTTCGAAGTTTCCGGCGTAGTTGATGAGGTCAAACCTCAGTCTCCTATCGAAGGTTTCGATGCTTCCCGAGATATCCTCAAACATCCGCGAATAGTCATTCCTAATTTCACTTCGAAAACATGGATGACGCGAACTTGGATCTCGGAGATTCGAATGGGGGGACGGGGCCGGACTTAGGATAGGCGGAGAGAGGACTTCACAGAGAAAATTGGGGGGAATTAGACGAATCGGAAACACGTGACGCGGTTTCACTCCGGAGACCCGCGAATAGGACGAGACAGATTCGACGTCGAGTTAACTCGTCGATGAGAAACTCGGACAAGTTTAAATCCAGCGCCGCCAATCGGATGGGTGCGAATCAATTTTTTTGTGCTGAATAAGACGCCGACGCGACGCGGCCGAGGCAGCTAAAGTAATAGTTCTAAATTCATTAGCATCTCGACGGATGTTGCTTTCAATTTGTTTCTTTTTTTTTGGAAGTTTTATCTTGGCTCTAGATTGTGTTCTGCGTCATGTTTTGCTTTTAATTTTTATTTCAAACGTTGAGACGCTTTTAAACGTTCTCTGGTAATATATAATTAATAATAATTGATTAACGCTAGAACTAATGAGCTCTAACAATAACAATGAATCATAAAAATGGTAAGAATTGAAGTTATTTAAAAATCCTATAATTATTGTTGGAGTTAGGTAAAAAGTAAGCCGATTAATGTTTAAGGATTATAACTCGTTGGTTATTGTAAATGATTGCGAATTAATTAGAACGGCTAATTATATAAAGATTATTATATACGGCTTATTATATGACGATTGTAAATTAATTGGTACAACTAACGAGTTATCATAAATGATCGTAAATTAATCGAAATAACTAACGAGTTGTTATAAATGATTGTAAATCAATTGCAATATCTAACGAATCATAATAAACGATTATGAATTAATTGTGATAGCTGACGAGTTATTATAAATGATCGTAAATTAATTACAATAACTAACGAGTTGTTGTAAACGATTGTAAATTAATTACAACAACTGACGAATCATTATGAACGATTATGAATTAACTGTAACAACTAACGAGCTGTTGGAAATGATTATGAATCAATTAGAATAACTAACGAGTTGTGATAAATTAGAATAACTAACGCGTCATTATAAATTAGAATATCTAACGATTTATTATAAATTAGAATAACTAACGCGTCATTATAAATTAGGATATCTAACGATTTATTATAAATTGATTAGAATAACCAACGAGTTATTACAAATTCATTAGAATATCTAACGGATTATTACAAATTGATTAGAATAACTATCAGGCTATTACAAATTGATTAGAATACCTAACCAGTCCTAATCGTT
This sequence comes from Megalopta genalis, assembly GCF_051020955.1. Classification (NCBI taxonomy): domain Eukaryota; kingdom Metazoa; phylum Arthropoda; class Insecta; order Hymenoptera; family Halictidae; genus Megalopta; species Megalopta genalis. Next base: position 19,637,520 of record NC_135017.1, read on the forward strand.
AATTATAAATCCAATTATACTTCTCGTCATAAATTACCACGAATTAATTATTAATAATTTAATCGCAATAACCAACGAGATGCAATCGTTGATCACGAATCAGATTACTTTTTATCCAACTCTGATTTCGATAAAGAAGTTTCTCCTTCAAGAAACAGTTTCATACGTCCAATTACCAAATAAAAACAATCGAAGACCGGCGATTCCGATTGGTTTTGATAATTATCAAGCGTCGAGAAGCTTCCGGAGCGTTTTCAGAGAAGTGAGAGACCCCCCGGAAGCGACGGGTTTTTTAAAGGATGCAGGAAGACAAAGACGGACCCCGGCGCGGCGGAACGTCGTAATAGCGAGGTTAGTTCCGCTCGATGCGTTGCCGTAATTAAAAATCCGTTCCACCGAACACACGGTATGTATTCTCTTGAACGATTCGGCCGGCGGTGCGCGGCGCCCGGTGTTTGGTAGAACGAAATAGACCGACAATACTTCGATCCGCTCGATGCGCTCCGCCAGAAAGAACGGTGTCATCGCGTACACATCCTAGCATTATTGTACGGGCACGATCATTTGCGAACGCAATGCCCTAATGGCACTATTGCGCTTGCCCCTTCCGTCCCCTCTGTTCCCCGGCCGGCCATCATCGGACCCGGCCACGCCTGCACATCCGTTTCCGGCTATTTTTGGCAATTTTCGTCCATTCACGTGGCCAAATAATACGCGGGCTCGCCCCGAGCTCGGTATAGAAGCACCCCCCCGACCCTCCTCCTCGTGCCATTTGAGAGAGAAATCGCGCTTCCCCGAGGAGAAATTCGTAGCCGGCCGCGGAGGAAAAAATTTCGATTATATTTCAGCGCGTGAATGTCGCGACAACCGCGCGAGATTCGGCCTGTCGCTTTTCGTACCGCGATTCATCCGGCAGTTTCTGTCGAAATCTTTGGTTTTGTTTTTTTATTGGAATCTAGATCCTTCGTTTGGCTTATCTCGATTGTAATCGCGCCGAACAGTGAGAGCGAGGAACGCTCGTTGCTTCGCGAAAGTAAAAAACGAGAGCGAATTTCTGTCGAATTCTGTCGTAATTTGCAACTGAGTTCAGATACTTGTGCAATTATTTATTGTAAAATGTCTTTATAATCGGAACAATTTTAATTGAAAAATACGAGACCAGTCATTTCTACGTGATTTATTGATTTTAAGTATTTAATTAATAATATTTCGAAGTCATCGCACCGATCAGAGAATAGTCTGAGAATTAACATAATTCCTTCGCGCTTGATATACAGAGTGCCCCAAAAATGTCTCGCAATCTAGAAATGACGGGTTCCTCGGATCATTTGAAGCAACTTCTTTCTTTACAAAAATGTTCTCCGAGGCACCGTCAACGAGTTATTAACGAAAAACAGTGACCAATAAGAATCGAGTACGGCTGACGCGAGGCGGCCCAGCCAAACAGCGCACGAAGCCCAGTTCCGCTCATTGGTTCGGTCGCCTCGCGCCAGCTGAGCTCGCCTCTCATTGGTCTCTGTTTTTCGTTAATAACTCGTTAACGGTGCCTCGGAGAACATTTTTATAAAGGAAAAAGTTGCTTCGAATGACCCGAGGAACCCGCCACTTTCGGATTGCGAGACACTTTTGGGACACCCTGTATCGTATATACAGTAATGTCTCCCTTACTGACGCTCAGATTGTACACTAAAATGGATAATTCGGGAAGAGGAGATACGAGGAGATACAATTTTATAATCGTGGACAATTTATAGCTATAAAAATAAAGGCTCGAATAATCGTATCTCCTCCTCACAAATTGTCCATTTTTGTGGTCAATCTGGACGTCGATTAGAGAGACATTACTGTGCTTATCACGTTCGCAGCTCGATCTGCTGCGTAATCGGTGTAACACGATTGTTCCTCTCGAATTGCTGTGTCGCATTTCGCGGACAGACGACGCCAATGCGACAACGCGATGCGCCTCTGATTTCCTGCCGGTCAATTTCTGCCGCGAACGTAATAGGCGAAGCGAGGCGACCGTGGTGTATTTTTCAAACGTAATATTGTTTACCCCGGTCGAAATTCCGATGGAACAATTTATTTCGGTGTTTTGCATGGAACGGAACCGATCCGGCCATTTCCACGCGCGCGGGGCTCCCCCGGGATATTTTGGCCGCAATGTGTTACGGCCGCGTCTATGAATCACAATTTTCACGATATTTTTCTTGCCGCGCGTGCGCGGTTTTCATGAAGTTCCTTGTAGAATTCGCTGGTTTTCGGCGATCGCTCCCGTCGAGACGAGTGAGAAGTTTAGTTTTCAATCGCGCTGCGTGGATTCGCGCGGGCATTTTTTCGAATTTTAGACCCAAAAGAACTTTTTTGGAAATTATATAGGACGATTTTAATTGTTTAAATGCTGCTTTAATTCCGTTCTTTTTATGTTCGAATAAAATCAAATTATTTTCTACGCAATATTTAAGCATTCGAGGAAATGCAAACACGCATTAAAAATAGCAGATTTTCTTCTAGGGTAAATGTGGATATTGCGGCGGACGTTCCAAATACTGCGGCATTACTGCGGACGTCCCAAATACTGCGGCATTACTCTGCGGTATTTTATAAAAGTAATAAAATCTAACATTTTACAGTGCCCAATCTTCTTCTAAAATTTTCATTTATTCATTTATTTTGATAATATTACTGTATAACCGCAGTAATACATGCACGGTTTCTTTACATCACGCTGTCTAACGAAATTCGTGTTTTCAGGGATCCAATATTTCGATAAAAATAACTATTCAAGTAAAAGAATAATAAATATAGCTCGAGTTGTCAATTTATAGGCGCAGAAGCTCTTATTTTCTCTGTAAAACTTCGCCTTCGGAAACCGCAGTAATACCAACATTCACCCTGCTTCTAAGAAATCATTACGATCGCGAAGCTTCTAGTCGCCGTAACCGCGAAGAAAATGGAACGGCGATGGGTTAACAGTTCGTCGAATGAAATTACATTCCTGGCAGTTGCTATACTTTTTTCTAAAGAGCCCTCAATCGACGCGAAGAACGGCCGCGTTCCGCGTTGATTAGGCGCGGCGCTGCTTTACGACCCGGTGTTCGCGAATAAAATCGTATCGCCGTCGCATTAACGGCTCTAAAACTGCTCTAAAACCTCTCCCCCTGCTCCCAGATCGTCGCTCGCACCGATCTCGATCGATCTTCCTCGGATCGGAGGCATTAATCCCGTCGATGCACAGGAAGATCGCCGGCCGGATCAAATTGCGCTGCCCAGACTTTCTGATAATGCGAATATAAATTGAACCCTTGATCCCGGGGACGGTAGATCGAATCGAGTGCCGCCCGCGAAACTATTATTATCCGTGTCCGCTGATAAACCGCGGAGTTCGCGAACCGAGATCTCGCGAAAGAAACGTTCCGTTCATCGACACGCGTTTCTTGTTCCCGTGAATTTACAACGGCTCTCGCCGGCGTATGTTTTTTTTCTTCTTCTTTTCTTCTTCCTTTTTTCCTTTTTCCTTCTTTGTTCAAAGCGATCTCGGGTAGTTTGTTATCCGTTCGGTTATTTATTACCTTCGTGAGTCGCTCGTTTTCCCGGCTTGAAATATGACTTAATTGAGCCATTGTTGCGAACAGTCGACCGGCTCGGTTTTCCACGGCGTTCCGTTCTACCATACAAGACGGCGCTGGATATTTCGAAAACCTTGCTCGACCGTCGTTCCTTCTCTGGTTCCCTCTTTTTTCTCGTCTCTTCCGTGTTTTCATTCGTTCAAGGATTGTTCAGGAACTCGATGTCTCGATTCGAATAATTTCGTCTCTCGATGCCGTTTACGGGAAGCAAAATATTTTTCTATCGTCGATATTTAATTTTCTAGATTTTTTAACATCGATATTTAACTTTCTTCCTGCAAATTAAACCTCTTTCGGATGGATAAATAATTTCGACGTTTTCCAATTTATTTGGTTTTTAACGTAATAAGGCGTTTGCTTTGATGTCAGCTTAATTTCGATTGTCTTTTATTAGGAAATTTTAGAAATTCATACTAGAGAAACGATGATCTTTAATTTGACAACTTTGCATAAAATTTTGAAGCATTTATACCGATAATTATTAATGATCGATAATGCAAAGCTTTAAAACAATTTGATCAATAATAAGAATTAATAATTGTTAACGCGAAACGAAATAACTGCTCGTTAAACTTCGTTCCGCCGCCGGAGAAATTGATTAAATACATGTGTCATCGGACAGAGGCCGGCTGGCGCGGCTGCCTGACCATTATACAACCACTTGTACTTTTTTTCGCTTGCATCTCATTATTCTGGAGCGGCTATTGTAATACTTTAAGCAGAATATTACCTACATAGGAATAAGAATGAAAGAGCGCGAAAGTTAGTTACGAAGTTCCAAGTGGCCACGTGAAGCGTTCAAAAAGCACTTCTCCGCTGTTCAGAAAGTTTCTTACGATTATTTGTTTGACGTGCGGTCCTTTTAGTTTTCTTTTAACAGAAACCACAACCGCGCTGCTCCGCGGAATTAATTAGTTTGCTTTATTTCGATCCAGAGCTCGGGCAATATAATTCGCCGGGTTCGCGAACGAGGACCGAACTGTTTGTTTAGCTCGAACGGCTCGTCTTTCATCTCGTCTCTGTCACATCTCTTTCCATAGATCGGTATATTGTTATCATTTGTTCGTAGATTAAACATGTTAGTCGATATTTTTAATATCTCTTTTACTTACTTTTTACTTGACTTCGATCGTTCGAACAGGCATTGTTAATCGTTTATTACATCGGCAGTAGAAACAGAAATGCGATGCCGCTATTTTCATTTTACGAAAATTTAAATATAATTCGTGAATGATTATTATTATCGTATAAATTACAGTTTTAGACCGGAGAGGAAAACTAATCACTGTTATATATATTAATAATATTTTATTATATATAATATTATTCGATGCACTAATAATCGCACAAGTATTTTTGGGATAATATATGATAATAGATAATAACAATAATAAAGCAATAAATAATAATAGATAAACATATAACCATTTATATAATTTATTATCTTAATAAAGAATTGACATTTTCGTGAAACACAATGTTGAAAACTTTCGTAAAAAAAACGACGAAATTTCGCACCCTCGATTTCGAGCCACCCTCAAACGAAACACCGTGGGATCATTCAAATGCAGAGCACACAACTCTAAGAAAATGTAAAGAGACGCGATGTTTTAAGGGCAGTTAAGCCGAGAAGTCTATTTAACCCTTGCACGAGCGACGCAGATTAAATAAGGTAATATTTAATATTTCTTCAACAAACTTCGCGCGGGGAATGTAAATCAACGTAAAGGGGATGCTGGGCGGTTTCGCGGGCCCACAAGGAAATTGTTCAAGAAACTATAGCGGCATGGCATATGCCCGGCCACTCGTTCGCTTGCACAAGGGTTAAAACATGTTTTTTCATCGCGGCGGCAAAAAAGCTCCCTCGAAACAGAAGGGAAACACGAGGGACGACGGTCGACGCGTTCTCGCGCGCGCGACCGCGATCGCGTCGTTTTAAATAATTATTCTCATTTAACCGTTTCAATAATTTCCAAATAATTGTGTTCGCGAAATTCGTTCGACGTTCCTCGCGTGAAATAAGAAATGGTGGTGGTCGCAGAATCGTCGCAAAATCATCGCAAAATCGTTCCTCCCTATCAGGAGGAATCAGCTGTGTTTTATCAGATTATAGAGGCAACAGTAATAAGCAACAATACTATATATTATAATTATATATTAATGTTTCATATATTTATATATTATAATATATTATTATCAGATTATAGAAGCAACAATAATAAGTAACGATACTATATATTATAATTATATATATATTAACATTATAATATATTATTATAATATATTATTATACTATTATTATAATTATATTTCATATTAATTAATCATTATGTCATTATTATCATTAACTATTACAATTAACTTAATATTTGCCGCAAGTGACAACAGATATATTGAACAACCAACGCACAAATGTAAATACAAAGATCTACAACCCGAATAAATTACAGAATTAAATCGTCAAAAAATTAAAGGCGTGAATAAGTTAAAAAATTAGCGACCCTTTCGTCGGTTTCCGCGAAGCAAGCGTCAAAAAACGTCGGCGGTGCCGCGGCGTTTATTCGAACCGCAATTGCGGCAACGCGTCGCCGCAGCGCGAAAAGAAACACGTGTGTGCAGCGAGCCTAAACGTATCCGCCGCAAGTAGAAACTTGCGAGACGACCTAATACAAAAAAAAAAAAAAGAAAAAAGAGAAGTTCTTGCAGCGCACGCCCGTAAAAGTTCCTTTACGATAAGAGCGAGGCCGCGAGCCTGAAAGGAGAGCGGAGAGCTTCGGGAAGATCAAACGGGAAGGAGGGAGGGGAGGCGGATATATAAGTTGCCGAACCGCGAACCCCTAGGAACTAATATATTCTGCCCCCCCCCCCAGACAGAAATAAAATTATTCGTCCGAGAGGGTATTATCGATATCCTGCAGATATCGAAGCCTCGGCGATCACGATCCGCTGGGCCCGGAGAAGCCGAGTGGATAGTCAAATGAATCGATATCACCTGTTTTCCTTTTCTGAAATTAATCTCGCTCGAGAGCACCGCGCCGCGCCGCGTCCTTCTTCCCGCGGCCGCACAATGAAACGAAACACACCTATTTTCTTGGACATCGTTGGCCAATCGCCAACTTCTATTCCCCGGATACGCGGCGTAATAATTAGGTACCACGTGAAATGAACGTCGCGGGATTTTTAATTGACTTCAATTTCTACGGGCGATCGGACGAAACGGAATTTTTCATTAAAAGTCTGAAACCTTATTAAAAATCTATCGATTCATATTTACAACGCAATCTTATTGTAATGAAATTTTTTGAACGGAGATGTGTACTGTAATTAAATTTCAAATGAAAAGTTTGCTGTAATTAGATTTCAAATGGAAATGTACCTTGTAGGTTAAATTTTAAATAAAAATGTACCTATAGATTGATTTTTAAATAAAAGATGTACTTATAGTTTGAATTTTAAATATAATTTGTACCTACAGGCTAAATTTTAAACAAAACTGTCCCGCAGCGAAATTTCAAATAGAAATTTATCTGTAGACGAAATTTTTAACAACAATGTATTGTAATTGAATTCCAAATCGAAATGTATCGTAATTAAATTTTCAATTAAAATGTGCTGCAGCTAAATTTCAAATAAAGATGTACCGTAATCAAATTTCAAATAAAAATGTGCTATAATTAAATGTTCAATAAAAATGTACCGTGACTAAATTTCAAATAAAAAAAATGGTACTGCAACTAAATTTCATATAAAAATGCACCACGTTCGAAATCTCGTCCCAGCTCAAAATCAATCGGATCGTCGAAAGACTGGAAATTATGCGAACCATGTTTTCGATGGACGTTCCATTGAACGCCATGCTAAATTCGATTTTACGAGGGTGATGAAAATGGCCTCTCGGCACGGTCCGATTGACGACTCGTAACTGCCACGAGAATCGCCGGTATGTAGTCGGACGTCCGCTGGAAAGACTCCGGAACTCCTCGTTTTTCTTTTTTCCTTTTTTTTTACGCGGGATCGTTTATTTTTCCGCGTTTGATTAAAATTCTTATGCGTCGCTCGACCGCGATGCATTCGTGGCCGGATGGCCGAACATGATACGGCCAATCTTCGTCGAAACTGAGATGCCCGCTTCGCTATGCGTATCTAGATGAAATCTGGAGGCTCTAGAGCTCCTGTTTTACGGCCGATAATAAAAAGAACTCTGCTTTTCGAAGTATTCCGACCGTGCGTGAGTTCGCTGAACAAACTTCGGACCTATTGTACCTTCTAATGCGAAATTGCTTTCTGTTATGGCAATTCTAATAACGACGTTAAGATAGACCAGAAATATTTAGTGTAATTTTGGTATAATTTATATAATAATATATAATAATATGTATAATAATATATATAATAATAATAATATAGAGGGAGGAAATCTTTCCACCTGCGAAATACTGCAAAAACATTTAACATAATTTTTTTACTGGAATTATTCTACTCCACTATTATACTCTATTCCATATTATATTATATTATATTATACTATTATATTATACTATTATTATTATACTATTTATTTATTATACTATTACATACTATTATTTATTATACTATTTTTTATTATACTATTATATTATACTATTCCGCTATTTTCTCAGAGATATTTATATAATTACAAATAAATTTACATAAAGAAATAATTAGCTATAAAAGACAAATTAATTGTAAAGAAATACGTAATTCTAAAGAAATGAGTAATCGCAAAGAAATGAATAATTACAAAGAAGTATATAATTGTAAAGAAGTAAATAATTATAATGAAGTAAACAATTATGAAGAAATAATTAATTACAAAGAAATTACAATAAAGGAATTTCTTTTACGAGTACAATACGATTATTATCGAAACACAGCAAGCACGACTTATTTCGGGAAGAAATGTGCAGACGTGAAATTGTGGAAGATGTTGTACTATGACACACTAAAATATGCTAAACGATATCCGCCATTCGAATCGGATAAAACGAATCTGACGACTGTCGAAAATGTGTACGCGCAGAAATCCCGAATATCGAGATAGCCCGTTCCCGGTTGAAACATTATTCCGCGGAAGGAGGCACTGTTATTCTGTTTTTGTTCGGTCCGAGTTTTATTCGGAAAAATCGTGTCCCGAAAGATGAAACGACAAACTGGAACAACGGAACTCGGAATAAAATTTGCGTGGTGGCTGCGCGAAGTACCGTCGGAACGCCACCGGTCTATAGAGACACAACAATGATGTTAAAACTTTTCAAACATTGTTCCCCGTATTGTAATACCGCGTCCAAATACCTGGCCATTCCGTAAAGAAGATTTGCATTTCGCAGATTGGAGGAATTCCTGCGATGCTTCTATATGCATGCATTTCAAGAAAGAAAACAAAACGAAAAAGAACATCAAGGAACAGCGTTATTAAAAGTTAACATTCCGGCCAGTTTATCTGTGTTGCATTCGGTGCTGCGATTTAGCAGAATTTAGCATTCGGTACTGTAATTTAACAACTTGGCATTTGGCGAAGCAAGAATAACATGTTGCGTGGTGTTTCTTCTCTTGGTATTGATCAGGTTTCTTTTTAATATGTTAACGAGTCGATTAGGAGGCTTTTAGGAGTCGATTGGAAGTATTTTAGGAGTTTATTAGAAGTGTTTTAGCAAGTCAATTAGAATTATTCTGGGAAGTCAATTGAAAGTATAATAGAAGTAGTCAAATAGTAGTCAATAGTCAATTAGAAGTATTTTAGGTGTAAATTGGAAGCATTTGAGAAGTCAATTAGAAGTATTTTAATAGCCTATTAGAGAAGTGTTTTAGCAGACAAGATTATTTAGAAGTATTTTAGATGTAAATTGGAAGCATTTGAGAAGTCAAATAGAAGTAGTTTTGGAGTCTGTTACAAGTGTTTTAACAGTCAAGGTTATTTAGAAGTATTTTACATGTAAATTGGAAGCATTTGAAAAATGCTATTAGAAGTGTTTTAGCAGACAATTAGAAGTATAATACAAATATATTGGAAGTATTTTACAAGTCCATTAGAAGTGTTTTAGCAGTCAATTAGAATTATGTTAGAAGTCAATTAGAAGCATAGCAGGTCACAATTAGAAGTATAATAGAAGTCAATTAGAAGTGTTTGAGCAGCCAATTTGAATTATTTTAGAAGTCAATTGGAAGTATTTGAGAAGTCAATTGGAAGTATTTGAGAAGTCAATTGGAAGTATTTGAGAAGTCAATTAGAAGTATAATAGAAGTCAATTAGAAATACAATAGAAGTCAATTAGAAATACAATAGAAGTCAATTAGAAGTATTTGAGAAGTCAATTACAAGTATTTGAGAAGTCAATTACAAGTATTTGAGAAGTCAATTACAAGTATTTGAGAAGTCAATTACAAGTATTTGAGAAGTCAATTACAAGTATTTGAGAAGTCAATTACAAGTACAATAGAAGTCAATTACAAGTATTTGTGAAGTCAATTAGAAGTACAGTAGAAGTAAATTAAAAGTATTTCAGAAGTCAATTAGAAGTATAACAGAAGTCAATCAGAAGTACACCAGAAGTCAATCAGAAGTAAAACAGAAGTCAATCACAAGCATAATAGAAGTCAATTAAAAGTATCTTAACAGCCCAACGTTCAACCTCACCCAACCAAAACGATCATATACCTCATCCCACATAAAATTTCCCTGGAAATATCGTCCGAATAAAACGGTATCCATACGAGCACCGAACTCCGCAGCACGCTCACGCAGAGACACCGATATAAAGAATTTCTCGGCCGCGGAGAAACTTCGCGCCGCGTCGAAATTCTAAACGATCGCACGGGCGCGCCGCTTTCCCGGTACGGCGCAACAAATTGTCGGAGGAGATTTATCGAGGGTGAAGACGGCCGGGGAACGTCGGATCCTAAGATCCGGCCCATTAGGAACACTTTGAAACCGTGATGCCGGGCCAGATTCCCGCTATTATCGGGGAATGATCAGTGACATCCCATTCCGTGTCCCGGCAACAGCTCGGCGCGACCACGTTGCTCGCGAGAGAGGGTAAGAAGGAGGAACGCGCGTTGTATAGATGTATGTATATAGGGTGGCGCGAGGAAGGGGTGGCGGAGAGACACGGTAAAAGTCAGGGTTCGAGCGTGGCTGAATATTAAAACATCTCGTTGAATAATTCTCAGCGAGCGGCTGAAAATAGCCGGGAGAAGAGATCCGAGAACACGGCTCGTTCCAGGTTCGGGGCGGGCGTGCCGGCGCTTGTCCCGGCGAGAAAGACAATTTCAGGTTAGGAAGCACTTCATCACTAATGCATAAAGCCGTGAGGAGGCTTTGGCGAGGCGAGGCGCGGCGCAGAGGGTGGCCGAAGGAGAAGGGTGCGTGAACCGTCGTCGTCGTCGTCGTCGTCGTCGTCGTCGTCGTGGTCGTCGTCGTCGTCGTCGTCGAAAGGAAGGAAGGAAGGAACGAACGAACGAACGAGCGAGAAGAGGCGGTCGCGGCGGGGGATGAAAGGGGTTTAACCGACGGTAGCCATGTTTGTATAATATATTCGACTGCAATAATAGAGTCACTTTGGAAGTAGCATTACCTGCTACTACGCCCTACGCCGTTGCTCCGTAGATTGCAGCAACGACTGTTTGCACACGCTAAATATAATAAAGCCAGGGGTTCTCCTGCGGCACGCTCTCGGCCGCGGCTCGTTCGTAGATCTCGCCGCGGCACGACGACGGTTCAAACGAGGTTCAAACGTCGAGGTGGGCGGGACGCGGAGGGGATCCGCGGGGGTGGCCGCCGCCGCCGCGGAGGGGTGCTCGAAACGATCCAACTCGGCTTTCGGATCGAGGGGTTCGCGCGGTTGAATTCTCGGCCGTCCTAGCCGAGCCATTTACCGGAACTGTTGTTAGTTTCGCGCGATAGCAGGCTCGCAGACGCTTCCCGGTGCTCGAAGCATTGCCAGATAACGGAATTTGAACGGCAGTTACCGCGGTAGACACGTAACTCGACCGGTTTACGGTCCTGCCTCGTTAACAGGCCCACCAGTCCCCGGCAATTCTATCTGCTAGAACCGTGCCGCCATTTTTCTGCCGGCCATTCCTCATGCGAGCACAATGCCCACGGAATTAACCCCTCTGCACCCGAATCACCGCCGAACAATCGCCGCGAACAATTACCTTGCCGGAATGAACAACGATCTTTGACCTGTCGCGACGGTTTCTATTTAATAAACTGTTCTTTTGAGCGTCGCAATTAGTTAGTTAGCTAGTTAGTTAGTTCGTTAGTTAGTTAGTTAGTTAGTTAGCTAGTTCGTTAGTTCGTTGGTTCGCTGGTTTGTTGGTTCGTTAGTTCGTTAGTTCGTTATTTCGTTAGTTCGTTAGTAAGCTAGTTAGTCAGTTAGCTAGTTAGCTAGTTAGCTAGTTAGCTAGTTAGCTAGTTAGCTAGCTAGCTAGTTAGTTAGTTAATCAGTTAGTTACTTAGTTGGTCAATTATCTAGCTAGTTAGTTAGTTAGTTGGTTTTTAATTAGGCAGTCGAATGACCGTATCTCCTCTCCCCAAATTGTCCATTTTCGTGTACAATCTGAGCGTCAATTAAGGAGAATTTACTCTATTAGAATTTATAGAGAATTTACTTTAAACGTCGGTGTTTTATCGAATGAAAACACTTTGTGCAATTACCGCCATTATGTCAAATACAAGCCGAATTCAGGAATAACTCCACAGTCACCCAACGAGAATTGATTAACATCCTGGCGAAAGAATTAGGTGCTCAATGATGGGTACATCTTGGCAGAAGCAAGGTGCAATCTCTTATTCGCGACGATTTCCTACGATTTCCCCGAATCTCGCCGACGAACCCTCGGCCCTCCGAATTCCGTGGAGTTCGCCGCGTAAAGGAACGTTCGTTTACCGTAACATTTTTTTGTTAACGCGCCGTAAATCGGGACGGCCCGCTCAAAGATTTCGACGTCGTTGGCGGCGGCGCGGGAAGGCGAGGCGGATAAGGAACATTATTCCGACAAGCTCGCCGGCGTATAAAAGTGGTCGAAGGAGACGCGGTGGCAAGTCGCCAAGTCGTACTTTGTCGCAGAATCTTCACAAAAGAAGCTGCTATGCGCCGTTGAACGTATTGAGATATCTCTGTAGCAGGTGGCTTTTGCGGAGCGCGAGGGAAAAAAAGGAGCGCGCGGCTGCTGCTCGCTTCCTCGCATTTATTGACTCGGCTATTATGCACAGTGCCGGAGACTCAAGTGGCATCTTTTGCTTGCGTTGTCTTTTTTCCCCCTCTCTCTCCCTCCCTTTCTCTCTCTTTCCTTCTCTTACGCACCCTTTGCCGATCCTTCCCCCGTTGCCCGCGGCCAGAGCGCGTCTTTTAATATCACCGGCGTTCGATTAATTATTGAAGGGAACGACGTCGGATCACGAAATTCCTCTCGCAGGACGCTTTTTAATATCGCAAACGACTGGAGAAATTTACATTGACCGTACACGAAGTACAGCGCATCGACTTTCCATATTATTGAACTATCCGCGTGCGTTATTAAAAACGATATATAAATTACACACATAAAAATGAAACGTAAATTGTACACAAATAGAATATAAAAATTATACAGTTTCTCGCGCGTCGAAAAGACAGCCAATGAAATGTCGGGAAGCCCGGATTATCGTCTTATTTACCTTCGTCAGAAACAAAGAAAAAGATCGGGAAAATGACCTTATTTTTAGCCTCCCAGGCCGGAACCACCCTTTAACGTGCTTTGTCCCGCTGGCCGAGCGCGTTTGCTTTATTCCCCTTCGTGTTTTCTTTTTCATATCCGACGACTGACCCCCGCCGCTTCTTCACCCTGTTCCTTTTTCCGAGCCGCCCCTGTAAACGGCGAATAATCGTCCGGCCATGAGCTCGACCCTTCCATTTCCTTCGCAGCGGCCGCGCGGCGGTCCTCCGCCGTGTGCATCCCTCGTTTCGCCGCAACTGTGTCCGGCCACAGGCCGACCCTTTCTACTTGCCGAGTTCACGCTCTTTTCCGCTCCCTGATTCGATTGTATGTGTACACATCGATCGGTCGTATACGAGTGATACGGTTAAATTCTGATATCACGGTGGAGGGTGACGCTGATCGTTAATCCGTTTACTTTTCGCCTAATTACTGCGAGTTGGTTGTGATAAGTTGGCAAGTTGTGATCTTTGATCAGATAATCTTGTTTTCAATTGCATCTTTCCAATTATTATAAATTAGTTACGGTGATATAGAAGTTGTAATTCTTAGTCATTGATCAGATAATTTTTTGCTGATTATATTTTTCCAATTATTATGAATAGTTGATTATTGATCAGCTAATTTTTTGCTAATTACTTCTTTTGAATTATTATAAATTGGTTATAACAACCGACGCGTTGGATATCGTTTATTTTCTAAATTTTAATCATTAATCAGATATTTTCTTAACAACTACCTTTTTCTAATTACTGTCAATTAGTTGTAATAACTATCAATCATTGATCAGATAATTTTTCTCCCAATTACTTTTTGCCGATTATCATAAATAATATATAATACCTTGTATAACTTGTTAGTTATGATCATTAATCATTAATCAGATAATTCTTTCCTAATTACTTCTTTCCAATTATTATAAATTGGTTATTAACAGCCAGCACGTTAGATATCGTCCAGTCTCTAAACTATAATCATTAACCAGATAACTTTTTACCTTTTCCCAATTATTGTGAATTAGTCGTAATATTAATCAGAAAATTATATAATATTAAAAATTAAATTATATAATATAAAATTATAGAACATAAAAATTATATTAATATATATAACATTAATCAGAAAATTGTTCCCCAATTACTTTCTCCAATTATTATAAACTAGTCGTCGCAACCAGCTCGTTAATTATTACGTATTTTGAAATCGTTCATCGCTTTATTTTTCGCCCAAAACACCGACGTTTGCCTCTTCATTCTCAATCGTCTGCTGAAAATTCCCGTTGTCCCGGCGATCCAGAAAAGTCGCGAAATGGCCGGCGTCGCGGATTTTAATAAAGTATCGTTCGCGGCGGTACGTCCGTGAAAAATAGGTGCCGCGGGATTGCATTTTTGCCGCGGCGCGCCGCGCCGCGCCGTCTCTGTTTGTCGTTTCCGTCGCGTTTCTACCCCGTCTGGCGTATCTTCGGCCCAGACCGGGGGCCGTCTATTTTCTGCTCGTCCCACGAAAGTGTCTGAAAGCTCCCGGCCTCTTATTGTATTTAACCAGTGCAAAGAAAATCCACGGTTGCAATGTTAAGACCGAAGGGAGCAACAGCGCACTCGTGTCGCGGCGTTGCCGTCACCATCGCCGCCGCCGCCGCCGCGAATACATACTTCGTTATGAGGCGAGCAGCTCCTAACGAGAATATTAGAAATCGGGAACAGCCACTTGCGCCGCTTCTACGAGAAACTGATGAGACGCTGGATTGCGCACCTGAGGACGCGGTGTCTCAACAAACCACTCAATTTTCACTGTATTTCGGTCGCGTCGGAATTTGCGAAGCTTATGCACACCTTGCGATATAAATTAGAAGGACTCGCCTGGTCTTTGTCTAAACATTTTCACTCTCGGATCTTTTCGGCCCTCTCTTCGTGAAATTATGCCGCTTCGTGAGGAAATGATGCGCGCTTAATTTGCATGCTCAGTTGGACAGGAAATTTCCTTGAATTTTCGTTAATTCTTTTCGAGCAACGATAATACCTTACAGCAACAACGATGAGCTTTATTTGTTATTTGTATAACCCCCCCTTTTTGGGTGCCCATGGAAACGACTATAAAAATACTGTACAGTTCTTCGGAAACTATAACAAAACATGTGTAAATAATAATACAATATAATATTAATAATATAATATAGTGTTAATTATTATATGATAGTGATATTACTAATGAATTAATAATTATAATAATATAATGAAACGAACAAACTATGTGTAATATAGCACACATTTCTTTCAGTTCATTATATGAAATTTGCGATATATATAATATTGTAATAAGTTACTTATATAATATAAATAGTATATAAATTATAATTTATAAGTAATATGATACAAATAAACTATTTATACAATATATTAATTATTGTATGAAAATTATACGAAAGAAAATAATTAATCTAAACCTATAAACCAAAAGGAAAAACTTGTTTCAAAAATTAAATAAATTTTTACCGCAAGAGGGTGGCAAATAAATAGTCCAAATATCCATTGCGACGTCTTCGAGATAATTTCAGGTAATAAAAAAATATTAAAAATCACACATTTTCGATAATTATTCCTAAAAATTACCGGTATCCGATGTCCGCAGGATTTCCCACCCTTAACGTCTGCGACGAGTATAACACAACAATACTACGAAATTTTCGGAACGCTTCCGTTATTTTGCACAAGATCTACAAAATTCCGTCTTAAACGCCTGAAATCGCGCAACAAAGCACGGTCGAATAAAACAGCCGACAAATTTGAAATTCGTCGCGCAACGACGTGCCCCGTAAAGTCCCGATGCTCATCGTCGCGGCCCTTAATTCGCCGCCGAGACGAATAAAATACCAGCCGCCGGATCCCATGACTTTATTGGATCCCACAGGTGCGCGCACGCCCGACGAAAATTCACGTCTAACCGTCGTCGTTCCCGTCCACGTACGGCCTAACATATATATGTATATACTAACCATATATATATATATGTATATATATATATATAACAGCGCGGCGGCCTTTCGGGCCAATTCTCATCTGTGTCCTTATTGCTTTCCAATATTACGTCAATAATTTCCGTCTCACCCCCGTCCGACGATCGTCGCCGGTGTCCCCTCCCCCCTTTGCCCCCCCTTCGTCTCGCTGATGGCCGTTCCGAGGGTGTAGGCGAGCCGCGGCACGGCGCGGCGGACAAAAGAAGTCCGTCGTTGCCGCTTCAATGGCGTACACTCGTCCCCGGGTATTCCATCACCCCGCACCCCCTGGGTTCCATTCACTCCCCCGCCCCGGTCTCGCCGGTTTTTATCCGGCCTCGGCTCCTTTTCATCTTTTCTTTTTTCTCTCGTTTTCTCGACCGGTCCCCGTGGCCGGTTCCGCGGCCGTTCGGTGGCCGGACCGTGGCCGGGCGCGCGTAGTTTCACGTGGTTCCGCCGCGTGGTTCTACATCATCGTCCGGGACTGACAAGATTAAAGTCCGGCCCGTATTATTGGAAAATGGAGCCGCAGTATCCCTACGTGCGCCGTATACGAGAGCCCCGGGGGCAAGAATTGATTCGAAACGCTCGGACGACGGTCAACTATTCCGGCGACCCTCGTCGGACCACCCCCGACACAGAGCCGCGCCCGCAGTTCGCCAAAATTTTATTCGGATGACGGATAAAGGGTGGGCTAACGAATTCCGGTTTATTCGACGGCATCGGAGAAATGTTCGATCGGATAAATGCTTGTCTAGGTTGGAAGTTAATAACGAGTAACATAATGGACGACGCTGTTGAACGTGTAGTTAGTTGAATAGTATTTTATTCGAGCGAGATTTTAGTTGAGCGGGATTTTCGTTGAATAAGATTTTGCTTAAATAAGAATTTATTCGAATAAGGATTTAGTCGAATAATGATTTATTCGAGTAAGAAATTTATTCAAATAACAATTTATTGAAATAATAATTGATTCGAATAACGATTTATTCGAGTAAGAGTTCTACTCGAACAAGAATTTACTCAATTAACAATTTATTCGAGTAAGAAATTTATTCAAATAACAATTAGCTCAAATAATAATTTATTCGAGTAAGAAATTTAATCAAATGACAATTAGTTAAAATAACAATTTATTGAGATAATAATTGATTCGAATAACAATTTATTCGAGTAAGAGATTTATTCGGACGAGAATTTACTCAATTAACAATTTATTCGAGTAACAATTTATTCGAATAACAATTTACTCGAATAATAATCTATTCGAACAACAATTTACTCGAACAACAATTTTTTCCTACAGAAAATCGCGGGGTAGAATTAAATTAATTTCTGTTTTCCCAGCTTCGTTAGAAGTTTTTCTATTACTTTGCAACAATATGTGGCCTGAATAATTTATCAGAATCAGACTCGTTCTCTTTGTTTCTCACTAAGCAGCTAAAAATCGCTTCTGTTCTGTTGCTATGAATCGTCGCGGTGCTGGGGCGGCCCTATGGCCGCGGCTGCGGCGTAGTCGAGGCGTGCTTCTCGCGGGATTGAAATATCATTTCGGCTAACTCGCGCGGAGATCCGTTGAGCCGATGGCTTGGCTGTGAAAATTCTCTCCCCGCCGTGCTGGTGCACTCCGCCGTGAAGATTTATCGGGCCGGATAAAAGGGACGACCGAAGATTCGCGACCGGATCATCTTTTGGCGTGGGACTGGTTGAGCAGCGACCGTGCTGCCAGACTTAACTGGCGCGGGGGTGGTCCAAGAGGGTCGGTGTGATGGAGAGAGAGAGAGAGAGAGAGAGAGATGGAAAGAAAGAGAGGAGGAAATAGAGACTGAAATAAATAGAGAGAAAGAAAAATATGGGGAGAGAGAGAAAAATGTGGAGAAAGAGAAAAATATGGAGAAAGAGAAAATGTAGAGAAAGAGAAAAATATGGAGAAAGAGAAAATGTAGAGAAAGAGAAAAATATGGAGAAAGAGAAAATGTAGAGAAAGAGAAAAATATGGAGAAAGAGAAAAATGTAGAGGAAGAGGAATATATGGAGAAGGAGAAAAATATAGAGAAAGAGAAAAATATGGAGAAGGAGAAGAATATAGAAAAAATGAATAATATGGAAAAGGAGAAAAATATAGAGAAAGAGAAAAATATAGAGAAACAAAAAAATATAGAGATAGAGAAAAATATGGAGAAACAAAAAAATATAGAGATAGAGAAAAATATGGAGAAACAAAAAATATAGAGAAAGAGAAAAATATAGAGAAACAAAAAAATATAGAGAAAGAGAAAAATATGGAGGAGGAGAAAAATATAGAGAAATGAGAAAAATGAAATAGAGAAAGGGATAAATTGAGAGAGAGCTAAATAAAGAAACAAAGAAATAGAGTAAGAGAGAAGAATAGAAGGAGGGAGGAATAAAGAAAAAAGAAAGAGAGAAATAGAGGGAATCATGGAAAAAGAGAAAAATACAGGAAAAGAGAAATAGAGAAAGGGTAAAATAGAGGGAGAGAAAAATATTGAAAGAGAAAAATGGAGAAAAAGAAATATAGAGAGAGAAATAGAGGGAAAGAAAAATAGAGAAAAATAGAGAAATAGAGAGAGAGAGAAAAAGAGAGCTGGCCGAGCGAGGACGGGGCTTAGAATAATTTTTGAGGAAATACATTTTTCCCGGCCCTCGTCGCGGTGAGATATCCATCCGTTCTCCGCGCCATATAACGCTCGCGATGGCGCAACGCTGTCGCGGGGAGGATAAAGGGCCTCCCTTCGTCTCTCCCTTTTTCTCGCCCTCTGCAATTCTTTATCTAAATGCCTTCGCCGAGCTGGCCGCGTTCGAGAGCGACGATGGCCCGTATCGTTTCTTCGGGGCGCTCTGGGGAAATGCGACCGAAACGGGGAAAATCCGGGGGTGGTGCATCTTGATTAACTCCGGAAAGAGCAAACTTCCAGAATTAGTTATCCGCGCACTGCGGATTTCATGCGTTTTTTTCTTTTTTTTTGTTCGCGACAATCGATACAAGGGAACGCGAAACTTGCGGAAGCGTTCACAACCTCTGATAACATTGCTTTTTTTTTAATGTTGAAATCTCGCGCGAGATTTGTTAGCACGTTACACATTGCGAACTTGCAAATTGTTAACAAAATAGCGAATTCATATGTGCACACATTTTGTATATTTTTGTTTGTTTGTTACAGTTTGTGCGGAATACGTTTTTTGTCTCGCGTAAAAATCTGCGGTCAATTAATGAAGACTGTAAACACGATATATAAATATGACAATGCTAATATATTTTCTATAGCAATATATTAGCAATAATATAACCAAAAAGATATAACAATTAAGTGATTCAAATTAGATCATCTAATGCAATAAATATTTCCAGCAGTGTACATTGCAAGTATAATGTAAAATACATTTAGAACATTCTATTATTAATTAGCAAACCCGTGAAACTTTGTAACTCGTTAATTGGATGATCCGCAGGATAGTTCGCCGAGGCCGTAAAAATGAGGGCTAATAATTCTCGAAAAATATTTTCAACGAAAGAGAAGTCAACACTATCCTCCCTTCGCGTGTAACAAGCGCGCCGGAAGCGTCTTCCCTCTTTCTCCGGCATCGAAAATGAAAAGCAGAACGCTGATTTTTGAAAAAAAAAAATGATCTTGCCCGAGAGATGTAACATGTTTTTCATACTTCGCAACTATGTAGTACCTACTCCGGAGAGCAGCCCCCTTTCATCCTTCAGTCTCCCTAAGAGTTAATTATCCAGCATCTTCCTCAGCGCGAAGGAGAGATCCCTCTTTCATCCGGATGATAAAATTGCCAGCGAAATAAAGTAGCCTGATAAAGCAAATCGTATTTTACGACGATGGAGGCTGCGCTTTTATCAGCCGGCCAGCCAGCCCAGCCCGCCCCTGGCGCGTATCAGCGTATTTGTAAATAAAAATATTTCGCTTTTTTTCCGAAATATTTCGCTTTACAAAAAGAAAAACAAAATTAGCTTCTTTATATGTTGGCGGTTCGATTTGCGGCTCGGTTTATTGGATTTTCGAAAATAGATTGCGCGTCACTGGGTGCTCGCATTCGTCCGGAATACAGTTGAATGTATTTGCACAAGGTTCAATGATATTTTGCAGATTTTTTTCGGCATTCATTTCTCCGCATTTCGATCGAACGGGCAACATTTTTATTCGGCTCTGGCTTTTGGAAATCGTGCTCGTGGATACGGCGACTTTTGTGTTCGCAATCGGCGAACAATCGGAGTTCGCTGACTTTTTTTAGCATAATTATTATTAAGAACTGGCTCAACGACAATGAGTAGTCATGTTAGCGCGATTAGATCAATGGTATATTAATGCTGTAATAATGTAAGCGTCTTTTAATGAAATCGATGTCGAAATTGAAACAGTTTAGCTCTTACTAAAATTATTATTAAAATAAACTTACTAAAGCTTACTAAAATTATTATTATTTGCCTTGAATTTTTAACTGTTACAAGTATTTGATTTTTCCTATGTTTTTCGTTTATTATGTATATAGTTTACATTAATGTTAAGTGAATAAGCGAATGTTGGCAATAAAATCGTTAATTTTATAAAACGAACCCGTCTTTTTGCACTCGAAGCCATTTTAACTGTAAATCTAAATCAATTATTCTGGCTTATAGTATTTCCATTTTATTAAACATTTTATTTAACGATCTTTTTTATATCTAAACTTTGATAATATAAATATTATCTTGGAACGTGATGTAACAATTTTTGCGGTGTCTCAGAGCCGCCACTCGGGTGCAAAGGGTTAACTCGTGAGAGTCGAAAATCTGCGTGAAAATCGCAATGAAACGCGAGAAAATGAAGAAAAACAAAAGCCAATATGTCGTCATCATAGATCACGCTTCATGGTACAGTAATGTCTCTCTAATTGTCGCTCAGATTGTCCACGAAAATGGACAATTTGGAAAGAGGAGATGCGTTTATACGAGCTTTGCGGTTTGTTTTTATAGTTACGAATTATCAACGATTATAAAAACGATCTGCAATAATAATCGTGTCTCCTCTTCCCAAATTGTCCATTCCTCTCCACAATCCAAGCGTCAATAAGCGAGACATTACCGTAACTCGTGGTCCCTCGAGTTTCGTCGACTTTCGGCGTGTCGAAGGTACGAAATTAGGGGCGCGGCGTTCGGCGTGTCGCGTGGGCTGCCATAAACGCGGCGGGGCTCACGATACTTTCTTCCGCTGGCACGTATCCGTGTATCCGGTTTCGCGGCGGGCCCGGCCGTCTCGAAGTTCGCGTTTCCCCGGTTTAATTTTGCACGGGCGAAAAGACAAATGATCGGTCATAACTTAATATCCGTCTAATTTCCATACGGCGCGGCCCGCGCGGCGCCGCTATTTATTGCGCTTCGGCAACGCCCGCAGACAGCCAATTGCGTGCATCTAAGAATGGTTCGCGGTTCGCTCGTGATTTATACGAGCGGCGAATATGATCCCGCCGATAAAACGGATCCCGGAACGCGGACGTGATCCGCTGGAAAATTTGCGATACTAATGGCCGTACCGATTTCTATTCCGCCTCCATCCCCCCCTCCTCCCCCCTCCTTGCGGAATCGATTCGCCTCTTTCCGAAACGATGACAAATTCTTTGAATCTTTCATCGCGATGAATTTCTCGCCGTCGTATTACACTTCGAAATCGATTCGTATCCCCGCCGAACCCCACGGCTCTCTCTCTCTCTTTCTCCCTCTCTCTATTTCTCTCTATTTCTCCCTCTCTCTATTTCTCTCTATTTCTCCCTCTCTCTATTTCTCTGTCTCTAATTCTCTCTCTATTTCTCTCTCTCTCTCTCTCTATTTCTCTCTCTCTATTTCGCTCTCTCTCTCTATTTCTCTCTCTCTCTATTTCTCTCTCTCTCTCTCTATTTCTTTCTCTATATATTTCTCTCTCTCTATTTCTCTCTCTCTATCTCTCTCTCTATTTTTCTCTCTCCATTTCTCTCTCTCTATCTCTCTCTCTCTCTTTCTCTCTCGCTCTCTTTTTCTACGCGCCGCAGGCGACACAAATCTAAATTGTTAATCGTCCCTTCGATTTACAACGGCTCGGCTGATAATTGGCCCTTTAAGAGGGGGGCCCGATTGGCCTTTTAACAGAGCGAAGACGGCTCGTTTCTGTCCCCCGGTAGCGAAAATCAATTCTCATTTCCGTTTATTAAGCGATATCGTTACAGGGGATTATATTTGTGGGCCGGCAAATTAATAAGCAGACTACCGATTTAATGCATTTTCCAGTAATTAATCACGCGCGCACACGCGGCGGCTGATTGAAGTCGTACGCCGACTTCGGCCGATTTAATGCGCGCGCGGATAGGAACGGCCGGCCAAGCATTCTAATGGGAATTTCATAATTATTTTCGGCGATCGATTATTTCATTAAATGTGATTTTCTCTTCCATTAGCTCGCGCGCGGAGCTCATTAAAAACCGGTCCGTTGAACGGCCGGTAGCGATTCGGTAGTCGATCTTAGATTTAACGTCGATGTTGTAATATTTATATATTTTATAATCTTCGTGTGAGATGCCTGGAAATCGTTGCGATTACTAAAAAATATCGGAACGTGTCGAAATTCTGGTTTTCGTCGCGGTCTTTTAGTTTCAACGAAGTTTAAACTTTTTAGTTTCAGTTTAAACGAATTTAATGGAAAAACAGTTGTCCCATATTCTTTCTCTGTTAAAATTGTTCTGATTATGGAGACACTTTCAAACATTTGAATACGATTGAATAAATTGAATAAATGAATCGAATGAATCGAATGAATCGAATGAATCGAATGAATCGAATGAATCGAATGAATTGAATTAATCGACTGAATCGAATGAATCGAATGAATCGAACGAATCGAATGCCTCGAATGACTCGAATGAATCGACTGAATCGACTGAATCGACTGAATCGACTGAATCGAATGAGTCGAACGAATCGAATGACTCGAATGACTCGAATGAATCGACTGAATCGAATAAAGTCGAAAATAATTGAATAAATATCTCAATAACGAAACAAATGGCCGGAGTGGCATTGCACACCCCCGCGCGACCGTTCCAGTATTGAAAAGAAACAAACGCCTCTTCGGTTCTGGCATTCGCTGTCCCAATATACTAAGTGAAGCTTATGGTTCAGGAAATTCGCCGACATCGCACGTTTCACCGTACGGGTTCGTAAACTGGTGATCGAACGTTACGATCGCGCGCGCTTGTAGAGAATTTGGCGAAGCTCGTCATCGGAAATCGCCGTGAACGTGGGACAACGTGCGCCCCCTACCCCCCCCCCCCCCGTTCGATGAAGTCTATTTGTCGCGACTTTCTCGTGCTGCGCGAACTTCAACCGTATAGCTTAACGAGGTCGTGAAATACAAGCGCCGAAGGACAGGGGATAGTGCGCGCATTACATCCCCCTAACTGCATTTTCTTGTCCCGTCTTTCTCGCACGGGGCCCGCCCACGGCGCTTCCCTCTGTGCATTGTGCACGCCCGGCGTCTGTCCTCCTCCCTTTTGCGGCACGGAACATTCCATCGAAACGGGCGAAAATAGTGCAGCGAGCCGACCGCCGCTCGAACATTCCCAGGCGCAATGAGCGCTCGATGTAATAATCGAACCTGAAAAATTCGTGGTATTCGCGCCCTCAAGAATGGGGAGCATTCGCTTGTTCTGTACCGGATATATCGATTGGGAACGATCACTGTCGTTCGCCACGGCGATGACTCTTAATAGGAACCACGGTGATGCTATTGCCTCGATCGTCGATCTTTGAACCGTCGTAACTTGCGAGGAAAATTGCGAAGACGTATGAAGAATTTAATAATATCGTTGCTATTGTCTTTGACTTGTCGAGATTATTCGAGGAAACAATTTAGTTTCAGTCAGTTTCTGTTTCTTGCAACAGCGTTGGACAATTTTTATGAATTTCCAGAAATCCTTATAAATTGTCGTAGATTCCTTATTTTATTGTATCTGTAAAATATATTTATAGATTCAATGTTTTATCTTATTTTCTTATTTTATTTTATAGGTAATTTAGCTTATTTTATTTTATCCATTTTATGTTACGTTATTTTCTTATTTTATTTTGTAGATAGAATAAAATAAAATAAAATAAGAAAATACGATAAAATGGATAAAGTAAAATAAGATAAAATAAAATGGATAAAATAAAATAAGAAAACAAGATAAAATGGATAAAGTAAAATAAGAAAATGAAATAAAATAAAATGGATAAAGTAACATAAGAAAATAAGATAAAATGGATAAAGTAAAATAAGATAAAATAAAATGGATAAAATAAAATAAGAAAAAAAGATGAAATAAAATGGATAAAATAAGATAAAATAAAATGGATAAATAAGATGAACTGAAAAGTCTATGAAAGTAGAACAGAATAAAATGCGACAAATTAGACACAAATAAAATCGAGATTACGATCAAACGAGAAGAATAGTGGAGCATCGGTGCCCGAAAAACCGGCTCGCCGGAAATTCGTAGCATCAGCTGGAACGATCTGCCTTTCTGATAATGTTGATATTTGGCCTCGCCGGAACGATGGGGCACGCCGCGATCCCAATCTTTCTCGGCTCTTGTCGTCACGGAACAATGGATGTCGCGAAGGCGTTCAATTTTTCATGGCGTTGCCATTCGTATTAAAGCGCAGAGCCCAGCTGGTTGAACGCAAGCCTCCCTTTATGCGCATCGCATTTACGTATGCTTTATGCACGCGCCGCGTTCCGCTCCGCTGCGGGCAAGATTGAGGAAAAAGTGACTGGATCGCAGAGGGAGGGGCCCCAACGTCCCACCGTTTCCCTGTCCCAATATTCGTCATCGACGACATGAAATTTCGATTGAAATTCTTTCGCCGGGAAACGAGACGCGGCGGCTCACGGGAGGACCCAATACGACGAAATTAAGGAGAGAATGTCCGTTTTTATATATCGATTAATTCTATTATAAAATAATGTATATTTTATTAGACAATTTTGTCAGAGCTATTAAATTTAATTTTCGAATTTAGACAGCGGATCTTCGCGCAAAATAAAAATTGTCCACTGATCGATTGCAACGAGAGAAAAGTCGAACGAAAATATATTTCCTCCGTTAATAAATTCGGTAACTAATTCTTCAAATTTTTAGCTGCTCATTTTTCTCGTAAACGCATGAAATCCGCGATCTAATTGTAACATTTGTAAAAGGAAATGTTCGATTTTAATAAAATCTGATTATTAATGCAAAGCTGAAA
Organism: Megalopta genalis; assembly: GCF_051020955.1. Taxonomy (NCBI): domain Eukaryota; kingdom Metazoa; phylum Arthropoda; class Insecta; order Hymenoptera; family Halictidae; genus Megalopta; species Megalopta genalis. The sequence continues at coordinate 19,663,123 of NC_135017.1, forward strand.
ATTGAACAGACCCGTCGAAATAACTCTCGATAAAAATTAACTATGCAACTGCATCTAACTCTATTAGATTTTCAAATCAATCCGAACAAAATGAGAAAACTTCCTAATTACAATAAATAAAAATTCACACTACCCCGCCGTATCACCATTGCGGTTTTCATTCAATCGGCGTTACCCCTAATTTGAAACCAGTCAAATAAATCCCAGGCGAATTTAAAGAATTTCGATAGCAAAATTACAACATATTTGTATCTATTAAAAATCCATTCGACCTACGAAATTACCGCTGCGCGTCGAATCGCCAGAACATTTGCCTCGCGAAATCGATTCTCAGTGCGGAGAATTTCTCCGACGCGTGTAAAGTTTCGCCGTGAGATCGGAACGGGGCGGAGGGGGGAGGGGTGAGCTTCGGGTGCGTAATATCCGACAAACGGCGCGAACCACCGTCGGCCTTGATCCAGCATTTTTCTTATTAGACGTAAATGCGACCGCCGAGAGAGATATCCTGGCGCCCTTCCCACCGAGAGCTTTTTATCCGCGGGAAGAAATGTCGACCTTGCCCTGCACGGGCGATTTTTTTCGTCCCTTTCCCGGGCGGCGAGACCGGAATATAACCGCCTAGCCCCCTCCCCCCCGTGCGCCCCGTCCGACCGGCCCCCGCAATTTGCATTTCTCTCCCGTTCTTTCTTTCACGCGGCCGTGCCCTGCGCGCCGCCTTAGTCTAGTGACAAAGGAGCCGCCTAAGTGGACGGGACGAACGGAATAAAGGTGTTCCCGCGATGATCCTCCATTTGGACGTAACGCCGGCTGATAAATCTTCCCGTAGACAAGCGCGATCCATCGACGCCCATGATCGAACGGTGTACGAGCACGTTCCGCGTTGCCCACGGCGAAACTAATAATCGCGCACCGATGGACAGCTTGATAAGTCGGCCTGGCCCCGCTCTTTAATTTCACGCCACGCGGACCTCCTCTTAACCATTCTTATCAATAATCGTCATTTAACGTGGTCGTCTCTCTCTCTCTCTCTCTCGGAATGCTTCGTTTGCTTCAAATTACCTGAATCGTGAATTTAATTGCAACGACGTCGTATATTCGTGTTAGAGCAGCGGTTCCTTTTAATTGTCAATTAATTGCATCTCAAGAACACTAAAAGTAGCATCTCTTTTTAATTGTAATTTTTGTTCATAATAATTTTTTCTCATTTGCTTTAAATTACTTGAAATGTCAATTTAATTGTGATGATGTCACATATTCGTGTCAAAGCAGCATTAATTAATTTATTTGCATAATAATTTGCCATTTTTGTTCATACTCGTTCTTCATTTGTTTCAAATTACTTGAAACGTCAATTCAATTGTACTTACGTCACATATTCGTGTCAAAGCAGCATTAATTAATTTATTTGCATAACAATTCGCCATTTTGGTTCATACTCGTTCTTCATTTGTTTTAAATCACTTGAAACGTCAATTCAATCATAACGACGCCATATTACATTGGAAGTAACGTTTGTCAAAGTAGTATTTCTTTTTAATCGTCATTTCTTGTTCACACAGCAAGGTAGTCAAAGCGAAATGCATCGGTAAAAATACGAAATCTTTTATCTATTAATTTCTACAAGAAATAGGTGAAATAAAAAACTGTGTGGATGTTGGAAAACTTGACGAATACATACTGTTGCATCGTTATTGACCGATGAAAACTGCTATACGAAAAAACGAATTTTTATCAACCGAATCGAATCTAGTAACAATAATAATTAACATCGATTATTCTATATCGTATTAATCTTTCCGGAGGTGCATAAAAGAAGTGCACATTCTCCGCTTGGACAGTATCGTAACGCGTTCTAACGTTGTTGCTTTCATACGCATCGGAACGCGTTCCTTTATCTCGAAAACCGTGTTTCTTTGCCCCCCCCCCCCCCCCGCCCGTGTAAAACGTGCTTCTTTATCTCGAAAACCGTGTTTCTGTATCTCGAAAACCGTGCTTCTTTATCTCGAAAAACGTACTTACTCTCCGCGCCGGAGAGCCGTATCCGCCGTTGAAACCGTTGCAACTAAAAACGAACGAGCAGCGTTTTCAGCTCGCCGAACGTTGTAAAAATCCCGGCTTCGTTTGAGACAGATAACGTAAGAGAGGAGCCGCCCCGCATTAGGGCGAAGTAGGGCAAATAAATGAAGTCACGAAAACCAGCTGCTAGATTCATCTCTGGCAATCTCCTGATGGCTCTCGGGCATAGTTTATCGATGTCCTCGGTACCTCTACGGCCAGGATCCGTTTCTCTTTCATTTTTCGTATTCTGATTTCGATCAAGGGACGCCGACGCGCAGAGACGTGAATGCTGCACATGTCAGCGGAAGAGAAAATATACAAAGAGCTCGGGGAACATCTAAAAGGGAACTCATCCATTTGCGTATGTAATCGCACGCAGGAGTGCGCGGACGAGCTGCTGAGTCGCGTAAACAAATTAATTGCGACGTGCTCTCTCTCTCTCTCTCTCTCTCTCTCTCTGTCTCTCTCTCTCTATTTGTGCTGCTAAATAGCACGACTCCATAAAAAAGATTCTGAATTTTTTTTACGTACGCGATTCATATTTTGTTCGCGCGTGCGATTGTTGAATATATACTTGCTTATATGTGTGTGTAACTTATGTACAGTAATGTCTGCTTAATTATATCCAAATTAGAATTTTAAGGATAAATGATAATACAAGTTTCAGAGTATAGATTACGGCACGATTTTAAGTATAAATTAAAATACGATTTTAAGTGTAAATTAAAACACAATTTTAAGTATAACTAAAGTATAATTTTAAGTATAAATTACAATACAATTTTAAGTATAACTACAGTATAATTTTAAGTATAAATTACGATACAATTTTAAGTATAAATTACAATACAATTTTAGATATAAATTAAAATACAATTTGAACTATAAAATAAAATACAATTTCAACTATAAAATAAAATACGATTTCGACTAGATAATAAAATACAATTTGAACTATAAAATAAAATACAATTTCAACTATAAACTCAAACAAAATTTAGATACTTATGCTACCCAGATCATACAAGTTTAATATATATAATCGCATAAAAAATCGTCCCCTTACAACGCGAACATTCTGCCCAAACGCAACCATTGTAACCATAATATTCATTCAACCATACCGTTGAATTTTCCTCGAGAAAGTTGAAAAAGAGGGCGTTCGGCGAGGTTCGTGCAAAATAAATTAAACGACTAAATAAATGCGCGACGAGCACCGTGGACGCGGGGGTGCCTCTGAAACGGGGGTGAAAAAAAAGGAACGAAAGCCTATCCGCGTATCGTGAATTATTTGGTGGCGGACGTAGCGCGCCGGTTAGAACGGTCGGGGTAGTTCGTGTCGGACGAGCGAAGCCGCGGGCGTGCGCGCGCGCGCGCGAAGATAGACACGCGAACGAAATAGGGAATAATGGTATTGTCGAGCGGCTCGCTCGATTCTCGAGAAGATAAGTAGCACGAGCGACCCGGGCCCGGCCGGATTTTCGAAGTCGTATGCAGTTAGGAGTCGCGTCCGCGCATTCCGCATACGTGCGCCGTAGTTGAATCGCGCTATGCATTTCATCCCCCGGACCGTTCCACGTATTTACGTTAGCATCGCGTTCGTGGGGATCCTCTGCGGAATTCTTCTCTGATGCGCGTCCCGTCCCAGAAAACCCGCCCCGATTCCACTCCGATTCACCCCCGCGCCGCCGCCGCTGCCGCCGCCGCCGCCGTTGAAGCCGAGAGCAAAATTGCGCTATCCTAACCGACAAACTTTCCGCTGCATCTGCATGCGTGCACGCTGTTGCACGTAAAGTGATTCCGCTGTTACTCGTTAGACGGTGCACCGGGTATCGTTAAGGCCGCGTCGCTCCGGGTTAAGAATAAAGGCCGCTGAAAAAGAGCAACCGACCCGCACCACCTCCGCCGCGCGAAATAATAACGCGAGTTGCGCAATTAAACCGTATTTTTTGCCGGCGGAAACAAAGCGTTTCGCTTCGGGAGAAATGCGAAAGCTTGGCATTTAACGAACTGTGCAACAGAGCTTGTATCGAGTATCGAGTTCGTCTTGTTTTTTATCGAACGCGGTTTACAAGGAGTTGACAACCCTTTCGGTAGAATTTAGATCGTGGTAGAATTTGTGAAAGTCGATGATTATGAACCTTGTTATTTTACAGAAGGTTATTCGTTGAGTCTCTTTATGCAGGGTGTCCCGAAAATGTCTCGCTCTCAGGAAATGGGTTCTTGAAGTCATTTGGAGAAACTTTTTCCTTAGCGAAAATGCGAGCCGCGGCTTCGTTTACGAGTTATCGAGGAAAAACAGTGGCCAATCGGAGCGCGAGTGCGGCTGGCGCTCCGCCCTTGCGGCCAATGCCGCGTCGCGCCAGCCATCTGACGCAGCAACAGTGGTCGCGAGGGCGGGGCGTCAGCCGCTCGCTCTCGTTGATCACTGTTTTTCGTTAATAACTCGTAAACGAAGCCACGGATTTCATTTTCGCAAAGGGAAAAGTTTCTCCAAATGATCTAAGGAATCCTTTCCGGGTATTAACATAATTATGGGACACCCTGTGTGTAAAAATTCGCCCCTTTCTCCCACTTGTTTCTTGTCAAATCAATTATAAAAACGTCATATTATATACATAAACATGATACAATACAAATACGTGTAATCAGTATTTAATATTTAATTCATATTCAATTTAAGTTAAATTTAAAATCAGCTAAAACTATTTCTTTTATACGAGATTAAATATTTTACAATAGAAATAATCGAATTACCAGCTCAAGGGGTTAACAGACCGGACATTTTTATTCCCAGCGTCGACTATGAAGACAAGAGACGAAATTCTTTTTGTTTCCATTGCAGTCGTAAATTGGATACAACGTAATTATCACGGTCGAATTATTATCGTTGACAGCAGCGTCGTCCGAAGTTACAAATGGTCGAAGAAAGACAAGAAATACAGGAGCTTTTGATGCACTCCTCCTCTCGAACAGATCAGGATTGTCCACGTAAATATGGGAAATCTTGATCTCGAGTCACAAGACTTGACTGATGGTTTCTATGCTTTCATGCGTCGCGCACGATGCTCCGACATTTCGTTCATTCTTTACTTCTGCGAGCCTTGAAGCCACTTTATTTCGATGCCATATTTCACTTCGCATTTCTCGAATGTCGTGCACAAAACTGTGTCCTTATTATAATATTTATTTATTTATTCAAGCAAGTACTACAAATTACTATAATTTTCGCATCTTTAGCTAAATAACATTTTACTTAAATAAAGCTGTCAAACAACAATCCTGTGATCGTATAGCATTCGATATAATTTTCTTGTCTATTTTGATTTATCCTATTTCATTAATTAATCTCGAAGAAAATAATTCTCTTGTTAACAGACCGCAGATTATTATGCAAAATAAAAATAGCCGACGTCAGCTGCGAAATGCATGAACCGCACAGACATTTGTTCTTAATAATTTCAACGAGCTCGGAGTAACAATTTGTTGAAATTGTTCAAATATTCCTGCTGTTTCGCGTTTCATTAAATATCCATCGCTGTTTTTCGTTAAAAAGACTGCTTTTCGTTGAAAAGAACGTTGCGATCGGAGGAGCCGGGAATGAAGAAACAACAAATTCGTTTTCCATGACGAATGTGGAAGCTTGCCGGCAAAATGTTCCAACGCGGCTGAGCCGCGGCGAAAATCCAAACACGCGTTAACACATATCTCGCCGGCTAGATAGCGCGCCGGCGCAAATGCAAATGTTAAGCACCGCTTAATTAGGAGAACTATTAAGGAATCTCGTTTCTCGGCGCGCGGGTGAATCGCGCGATCACGATAAAAATGCTTAATGTTTCGCCGGGCTTTGCCGCGTTGCATAAATTACCGCCGCCTTATTAATATAGTACTTGAGAACGTTTTCGCGTTTACATCGGATAGCTTCATTGTGCCTTGTTAATTTATATACGCCGCGAGAGAATTAATTAGTCGCGCGGGGAACGAGAGAGAGAGAGAGAGAGAGAGGGAGAGGGAGAGAGAGAGAGAGAGAGAGAGAGAGAGAGAGTGGCGTCTCTCTGCTGGCTCTGTAACGTGATACACGGTGTTGTCTGGTAACGCGGGCACGGAATCGATGTCGTTATTATGTTGTATACGATCGTCGACGACACTCGATCATGCTAAACAACGTCTGCTTTCCTCTGTTACAGGTAAGGACCCAAATTTCGCCAGTAATAACACGGGTGAGTGTTCATCTAACAATATAACATTATCATGGCATGCGTCTTGTGTTGTTTATTTAATGCAGAAATGTGACTGACCAGCTCCTCCGAGAGAGGCTGTTCTCCAAATTTCTTTCGCGATTTTCGCTCTTACCACCTTTTTTTTCATCATGGTTATTAACAAACTGTCTTTATACACATTTTACATGCAACATATAATTCTGTGTCTTCATTAACAGATATTATATTATATTAATCGGAAGGTCATTTAACTCTGTATCGATCATGTTTCTTCATTTATTGCGATGCAAGAATAATGCAGGCTTCCTTCTGTTCGCTGCTGTTCGAAAGTTCGGATCGTTCTCTTCTTGTTCTCTTTTTTTTTAGGTCGTATACGATTCGAAAATATGGTCTTGTAATTGTGTTTTTTAAACGGATGGCACTGGGAAAAAATTGTTGTCCGAAAGTCGTGTGCTTTTTTTAATGCTATGGTTGTTTGTCGAATTATTCGGATTTATTGAAAGGATGCATTATTATATTATATATTATTATATTATTATATTATTATATTATTATATTATTATATTATTATATTATTATATTATTATATTATTATATTATTATATTATATATATATATTACTATATATAAAAATGCATCCTATTGAACCATAATTAGTGGCCCCAATTTTACGAGGAAATAATTGCGCCGCCAAAAATTAACGACATAAGTTTCCTCGAAATCAGATGAATTAATTCTATATTAATTACCGAATTACTGTATTAATATATATCAACGTATAATGATGATGAGGTCACTACAAAACACAGCAAGAACGTTAAACAAAAAGAAAGTAGACTGTGCTCCGAACTTGAGAACAGCGATATACATACATACGTACGTATACATATATGTAATTGTCGCGTCGATCCCGCCACCAGCAGGTTTTCGAACCGATCCAACAAACGCATAACGCACACGTTTGTAACGGTCACCGTAAAAATTTGGTTAGCTATTTCAATTTGCACTTCGTATATCGTCCGGTAATAAAAATCGATTCTAACCGAGTTACAGGAAATATGAACCAACTGGCTGTTCCCAGAAATTCAATTGAGCCGAGCAATCGTAATAGGGTCACAATATATCGACGCCGAATTTTTGGCAGTTCGACCCCCGTGAATCGATCCTCGAAACGATCTTGCTCGTTCTTGTCGACCTGATAAAACGATTATTGTATAGATTTAGGTATTATGTAGATATTATATAGATATATACAGATGTGTATAGATATATAGATATATGGATATATAGACTATTATAGACATTACATTACATACAGATTATTATAGATATTACATTATACAAAAATAAATTGGGGTGTCCCAAAAATGTCTCGCAATCCGAAAGTGGCGGATTCCTCAGGTCATTCGAAGCAACTTTCTCCTTTACAAAAATTTTCTCCGAGGCACCGTTAACGAGTTATTAACGAAAAACAGTGACCAATGAGAGGAGAGCTCAGCTGGCACGAGGCAACCGAGCCAATGAGCGGAACTGGGCTTCGTGAGCTGGTTGGCTGGGCCGCCTCGCGTCAGCCGTATTCGATTCTTATTGGTCACTGTTTTCTGTTAATAACTCGTTAACGGTGCCCCGGAGAAAATTTTCGTAAAGGAAAAAGTTGCTTTAAATGACCTGAGGAACCCGCCACTTTCGGATTAGGAGACATTTTTGGGACACTCTGTATATATTGTATTATAGACATTACACTTGCAATCTCGATTTGACACACGAGCTATAAGCGTCTCGGGAATGAGAAGAAACGCGAATTAATTTGCAAGATTACTTTCTCGACGAGAATCACAAGAGTTAAGGAGGCAAAAAATTCTTCGGGCCGGGATTCGTTACAAATCCGCGAAGTTCCGAAGAAATTGGAATTGTCGGATTACCGAAGTTCCCTTGTTAGCCGGAACGGATTATCCGGACCTATCAGCGAGGCCGGACCGTAATTGACGTGGACCGAACCGGCGCGCCAGTTCGCGGCGGTCCTCTTCTTCAACGTTCGCGGACCGGGACGCGGGCGGCGGTCTACCGGGCGAATAAAAATATTTCCTAAAAATAGACGCGGCCGTATCGGGGACTGGGTTTATCGGCATCAACGGACGACGGGAGCCCTTTAAACCGAAAAACGGCGAACGCTGTGTAAGCGCATATGAAATGAGGAGTAAAAAGACGAAACGTATCGGCTATCCGGAGCATAAAATGGACCGGTTTCTTTCGACTCGCCGCCGACCTCTTTTCCACGGGATCCTCTAATCTTTTAGAACCGCGCCGCGCGGATGTGGCGTAGCCAGCCCTCGGGGCGGATACTTCCAGCCCCTTTCTCGTTTCTTCGGCTAATACACGTCGAAGGGGGTCGAAGACGGTTATAGGTCGTGGTCCTGGTCCTACCTCGAACCTGTAGGATTACCAGTGTGCAGCCTAATCAGCCAGATTGCCTGCAATTTGCCGACCTTATCTCGCTACATTCTGCGGCTCTCTTCTGTTCTTCCGGCTTCCACGGACGACAGCCGTTCGCGAACCAACTTACGCGTCCTCCTTTTCCCCACCGGCTTCCTTTCCTACCGGGATTCCAGCCCCACAGCCATCCGGTCGAACCGATCCCGAATTTCTCTGATCCAACGACACTCCACTTTCATCCGGCCGCTAGACCGTCTAACACCGCGATTTTTATTAGCTCCGCCGCCGAAAGTAATTCCTGCTTCCCGCCGATTCCGCCCCCTCGCGACGTTCGGAACTTGCGATAATTGTGGTCGTGTCGGGTTAATATGTTACAATATTAATATGACATTATTTAAATATGATAGTACGATGTATATTCATAATATAATAATATGATAATATGTGTATATTTATATTATATTATGTTCATGTTATATTGTGTTCATATTATGTTATATTATATTCATGTTATATTGTATTCATATTATATTATATTGTGTTCATATTATATTATACAATATTTATATTATATTTATATCCATATCATATTATTTTAAAATTGTATTATATTTATATTATATTACATTCATACTTTGTTATATACATATATATTCATATATTCATATTGCTACATTACATTAATTTAAAATGATTATACTGCAGTGTAGTTTCCAAAGACATGCAAGTATAATAGTAAAATTAATACTAAAATGTAATAAATAATAGTAATAAACAAATAGTAAAGTGAATGCAATACAATCTAATAATTAACACAAAAAACACGAATGAGAGCAAAAATTGATAAAAAAGATTGAACAACAAAATTAAAAGAAGAAAAATCTTAATAATCGCATAAGATCACAACGGAGAATAGCACGCTGGAAAATCGAAGAAATTCGGTTCGATAAAATATCATTCGTACCGTGTTCGCTGCTTCGGGACTCGATGGAACGCGATCGGGCCACGTATTAAAAGCATTCATTTTATTTTCATGTTGCCATGCCGCGTTCGCCGAAACTATTTTGATCCACCGTTTCGCTATTTATTCCCGTATCCTTTTTACGGCGGGGCGCGTATCCCGGCCGCGGCTGTTCTGTTACCATTCAATACGAATTTCGGCGTTTGCTAAAAATTCCATTTCGCGTGTTCACAATCGGCCCTCGCTCGGCATTTCATCGAGCGACTCTAACGAAACAGCGGCGGTTAGAGTCCGCGCGGGAACCCTGGGTGCCGGGCGCGTGTTCGCCGCGAAATTAGGCGAATTTTAACAACAAGTCGTGCGGCCGATTGCATTCCCATTGTCCAATTGCCGGGGAACATTTCTCCTCGGTTTGTACTTGGCTCACAGGCGAAACAGGGGATTTCGACGTGGCGCAAGAGTGAAATTGAACGAACCGAATCAGATTTTTCCTTTTTTTTTTCGTTCCCCGCCGCTCCTGGGCCCGGATCCGAGGGAGATCCCGGCGAGATTCGAGCGCACTTAAATTCCTCTCGCAAAACTAACCTTCTAGAGCTCCTCTTCTCTCTTTCTTTCTCTCGCGCACTTTCTCTCTCTCTCGCTCTCTCTTTCGATTTCTCTTGGATCCTTCTTTTCGCCCTTCATTTACATGTAACGCTTGCATAAAGCGTTACTAATCTTGAGTCTCGTTTCCGTTCCGACGCAGTCATCTTCATCTATCTCCTTTGCTAAGCTTCCGCCCCGTGCTATTTACTTTCAAGTCGAGCTTCCGTTTTTTTCTTTTTTTTTCAGACGCCTTCGACGAAACTGCGAACATTATTCACAGTTGCTCGAATTAATGTTCGGATATTCTTTAAAACAGGGCATGGTAAATTCTTCCTAATTCGCGCTCGGATTCCGCGCAAAAATGGACAATTCGGGAAGGGGAGATACGATTGTCGAGAGTTCTTAAAATGAGCCGCAAGGTTATTTAATCATTGTATTTAATAATTGTAATAATTGTGTTTAATAATCGAAATAATCGTATTTAATAATCGTTATAATTGTAATAATTGTATTTAATAATAGGAATAATATTGTAATAATTGTATTCAATAATCGTAATAATTGTAATAATTGTACTTAATAACCGTAATAATTGTATTTAATAATTGAAATAATTGCAGTTAATAATCGTATTTAATAATGCCAATAATTGTATTTAATAATCGTACTTAATGATCGTAATAATTATATTTAATAATCGTACTTAATAATCGTAATAAAAATCGTATTCAATAATCGTATCTCCTCTTCCCAAATTGCCCATTTTCGTGCACAATCCGAGCGTCAATTAGAGAAACTTTAACAAAATCAACGAAATATCCTCGAATCATCGTTCCGACGTATTATTACGCGAAGCGTTTCCATTTCCGCGGCCGCGGAATTTTTGTTCCGTCTCTCGATCGTTCGATGGCTTTCGGCACACAACATCTCTGAAAATGAACTCGCCCCTATTTTAATGCATTCCATCTAGCTCCGTACCTGTTTGTCGGTGGCCACCCTATATATATATGTATATTCTCTCCACTTAGGATCTTCGGTTCTTTGTTCTGGTTCCGTCGTCTGTTTGTGGAACGGTAATCGAGAAGCTCGGCGGAGATTCAACGTGAAAAATTAACTGTTTCCAGGACCGGGGACGTGAGATACGGGCTCCTACCAACAACGGCGCACCCCGCGCGCGGCCGTAATAATAAAAATCACCGGAACGATGCGATACGCGGCGGTCCGCGATTTCCCGTCGCCTCGCGCGCGCGGATTCGCCCGCGTTCGCCGGACGAAATTAATATTTAATCGCGCGGGGACGAGCTGTAAAATGCGCGACGCCGCCGCGAATAACTTCGTAAACGTTGCCGGATCAAAATTTAATAACGCGTCAACGGCGAACGAAGCTTACGCCCTGATACATTGGCATAATATTGCGCGAGGCCGGCGGTAGGGGGTGATGGCCGACGCCAGGAGCGCATTATCCGTAATTAAATCAGGAAAAAACAGCTGGGGGATTCGAGTTCTGCCACATCGATCCACCGATATTTCACCGATACACAGTGGCCCACATAAAAGTGTACACCTTTTAGAACGCGGTAATTATTTTAATACTGTGCTAAATTACTCGAATCTTTTTTTTAGATAATAATTCTCATCTTTTTTTAGATGGGACTGGTTCACTGGACTATTTTTTCTCTTAATTTTACTATTACTTGGAACGACAGAAAAATTAAAGATCTCTCGTTTTTTAATTATTTTATCCGAGCCTATAACGAGAATTTAAAAAATGTTTTCTGTTGTTACGAGTTACAACGAATTAAACGTCGCAAAAATCACAGTGATAGAGGGACTGGTTCACTAGATTATTTTTTCTCTTAATTTTACTATTACTTAGAACGACAGAAAAGTCAAAATCTCTTGTTTTTTTAATTATTTCATCCGAGCCTATAACGAGAACTTAAAAAATGTTTCCTGTTGTTACGAGTTACAACGAATTAAACAACGCGGAAATCACAGTTTTATCGCGATTTCCGAAACTGTAAGAAATCTGCAGTTTTTGAAATCCTTCGACGCTTGTAACCGGCTTATAGCGGACCCTTTCGCTCCTTTATCCGAACCCTTTCCACCGTCGCGGCCTACTTAAAACGCCGGACCGAACGGTCCGGCAAATAAATACCGCGGAAAGCCGGTCGCCGGCACTATTTATATCCCCGGGGATTTAATTGGGATTAAAGTTGCCCATAATCTTCTATTAACTCGGCCACATTTTTTCGCCGCTCGCCCCACTCCGCCCGGCGTCCTTGCGAAAACGCGGCGGGGGTGGGGGTGGGGTGGGGATGCACGGGCATGGAATCCATAAGCGAAAGAGGTAATGGAATTTTGGAACGGCTAAAGCGAAAACGGGAGAGACAAACGGGGAGGGACCGTGAAAGGATGGGTGACGAAGGGAAAGGGGCGGGGAGAGAAAGAGAGAGAGAGAGAGAGAGAGAGAGAATCTGATAGAGAGGGACAGAATCGGATAGAGAGAGAGAGAGAGAGAGAGAGAGAGAGAGAGAGAGAGAGGGAGAGAGACATCGTCAACGCGACCACGTCTACCGGAGGATTATCGTGGGTGACAAAGGGATTTGAAAGAGGCGGCACGGAATTGGATTCTGAGAGAAACGCGAGAGCGCGCTCGAAAGCCGCTTTGTGTTCCTCATACAATAATTATTTGCGAAATTGTCGTGAAGTTGCGAGATATCAAGTGGCTTTTGATGACGGATATTTCTTCGAGAGCACCGATAGAAAGCATCGACCGTGCCGGATCCCGTGCGCCCCATAATTACTCCAATTCGAGTGAATTAATCCCTTCCGCGCGGCCTCTTACGTTTCCTAGCTGCTCCGTCCCTCCTCTCCCTCTCACTCCTTCTCCCGTTTTTTTCTCTTTCTCTATATATATACACAGGGTGTCCCAGGTTTTTTCGGGCGAACGGTATCAGCATATTCTACCAGCGAAAATAAGGAAAGACGTCACATAAACGCAAGCTCAAAAATGTTACATCAAAAAATATGTTAACAAATTGTAATAAAAACATGAATCGACTACGAACTGATTTCTTCATTCGACATAGCAATTGGATGCATCTTGTAATTGAACGAATCGTTTTTGGCGGAGAATATTGGCATAATTTTTGTTAAACGTTTCTGTAAAATTTAAGATTCTAATAATAGTAGTATAATAAGTTTCTAATAATAATAGTATAATAAGTTTATAATAATAATAATATAATAATAGTAATATAATAAGTTTCTAGTAACAGTAATACAATAATAATATAATAATAGTAATATTACTATTACATTATTATATTAAAATTTAATATATTATATATTATTACTTAATATAACAATTACTATTCTAATAATAGTAATATTATTATTATATTATTATATTAAAATATTAATATATTATATATTATTAGTTAATATAACAAGAGTAATATTCTAATAATAGTAATGTAATAAGTTCCTAATAATAATAATAGTATAATAATAAGTCTCTAATAATAGCAATACAATAAGTTTCTACTAATAACAATATAATATGTTTCTAACAACAGTAACATTTAAATCTCCGTACACAATAAATTGAATCCAGTTCTCCCGTGCTCCAAAAAAATATAACCAAGCTGTTCGAGGTGACCAAAGATATTGGCCCACCCTGTACATGTCGCTCTCGCCCTCCGTCCCGTTTTTTTTCCACGATTCTTGCCTTTCGCCGGATCTTCCGTCGCCCCTTTCCGGCACGCGAAACGTATGGAAAACGGCTGCGTACAGTTTTCCATTTTGCTCCGTTTCGCTGGCGTTGTTGTTGTTGTTCTTGTTGTTGTTTTTTTCGGCGGTCCCGGGTTAATTAGAAGCCGAGAAATTAAAACAAACGAACGCACGACGGCGGTTGTGTGTCGGCCGTGGCCATTGTTGTGCTCCTCCTCGCTCCACGCCGCGCCGGGACCCCGGTTTGAAAGCTGCGTGTTCCGGAAAGGGAACTCGGCAATTCGCGAAGAACCCCGCCGCGGTTTTTCTAATCCTCATCTTTTTTTTCCTTTTCCGGAAAATTAGTAGCTGCTCCGGTTCGCCGAAATTCGGTTCGCGGCTCTTCGCGCGCGGCGACTTCAGATATCTCTCTGCTTCTTCGGTTCGGTTCGGTCCGGTTCGGTTTCTTTTTTCTTTCCTTTCTCGACGGAATTGTGCGTTTTTTTTCCGACGAAATTCTGCGTTTCCTTCGCGAAGAACGCGACAGCTGGGACGGTTATTGTTCTGCTAAATTTAGACAGGTGGAGTCTTTGGGGATTGTGCAATGGCGGCGGTGCTTGCACGCTGGTTGACCGAGTTTTGCGCGATTTGGTAAGGCTGTTGTAACAGTTGTTTTATATATATTTATTATTTTATTATGTTATAGCTATTTCGTTTCGCTGGTTAACAACGTTTCTGTCTCTCTGAAAATTATATTCTACACTTTTTCTTTACATTACATCTTCGTTCAAATGCAATACTTAGCATAGTGGAGCCAGTTACCGTGGCGTGACCAATTACTGTTCCCTTCAATCGTCATCGAGCATAATTATCGAATATATATGGAATATATATCGAATATATATCCATATTTATCGAATAATCCGTGTCAAATCTCCCTGTCAAAAAAATAAAAACAAAATAAAGGAATAAAGAAGTTATATTAATAAATACAAAGTTAATTACAGTCGAATATAAGCCAAAGGCGCAGCAATTGGTCGCGCCGCAATAACCGGCGCCACTGTCCAATAAAATAGAAAATATCGAATTAATTATTAAAGAGAATATATCAACTCGCTGCATCTCAGAAAGTTTAAATTTGTCAAAGAATATCGATATGCTCTTTAGGCTCGGTACACAGGTCCGCAGTAGCCGATTGGATATTTTCAGGAACGATGTCTGCCGGCGCAACGCCGGTGGCATTCTGACCAGCTTATAGGCTTCTCGATGTCCATATACATAGATCATATTTGAACACAAGAGCAAACATCCTCGCAACCGATAACAAGAGCCAAATACGGGGTCCCCGGGAGTCGTCTTAGTCGACTGAAACGATTGTAAATCGTCAGTTCAGTTTACCCGGCCCGTGCAAACTTGGCAGTGGTTTGCATCCCTCTTATTTCCAATGGAGATATGCCATAAATGCTAAGGTATTCCGGACCGCGGCTGTACGCCTGAGAACTGGTCCAAGTACCGCGTCCCTCTCGCACCGCGTTAGGGCAAGACAGAGGACTTTGGGACGGGGCTTTGCATCTCGTGATATTTTTTTTAAATTAAAATTGGTATTATTTATTCTAAATAAAATTAGGAATCGTTTATTCTAGTCGAAATTAGAATTGTCAAACCGGAGCTGGCAAACTAGAATTATCAGATCGGTCAAACTAATCGAATTTTGTCTTTTACAAAACAACAAATAAATTTTGGATGGGGCTTTGCATCTTGCGATATTTTTACCGATCAAAATTGGAATTATTTATTCTAAATAAAATTAGGAATCGTTTATTCTAGTCGAAATTAGAATTGTCAAATCGTAGCTGGCAAACTAGAATTATCAGATCGGTCAAACTAATCGAATTTTGTCTTTTACAAAACAACAAATAAATTTTGGATGGGGCTTTGCATCTTGCGATATTTTTACCGATCAAAATTGGAATTATTTATTCTAAATAAAATTAGGAATCGTTTATTCTAGTCGAAATTAGAATTGTCAAATCGTAGTTGGCAAACTAGAATTATTAAATCGGTCAAACTAATCGAATTTTGTCTTTTACAAAACAACAAATAAATTTTGGATGGGGCTTTGCATCTTGCGATATTTTTACCGATCAAAATTGGAATTATTTATTCTAAATAAAATTAGGAATCGTTTATTCTAATCGAAATTAGAATTGTCAAATCGTAGCTGGCAAACTAGAATGATCAAATCGGTCAAATTAATCGAATTTTGTCGTTTACAATTGCTGATATAATAAAAATGAGAAATTGTTAGAAAAACTTCTTTATTTGTTCATACATCACCGTAGGAGTCAGGAGTTCTTATGAAATAAGTCATTATTGAATTTATTAAGTAAGTTATTAAATAAGTTTATTAGTATCAGTTTATTTATTAAGCTATTTTATAAATCAGTATACCTTTATTAATCGCATTTAGGCACCGGTAGATCAATTGTTAAGGTTTTATTACCCGAATATTGCATCTTCCTTATGCTATTCAATAAGAGTCGTGAAGAAACAGGCGAAAGACTCGCGATTTTCAAAATATATAAAAATAACTTAACAAGTGACATACCCTACTAATTAGTAGACAAGTTAGTTCGATCCAGGCACGGCAGCGTTGTCCTAAATTCGCAGCGCAGGTCCGACAAAAACGCTCGACGAAGTTTGATTTCTGCGGCGACATCGATTTCCGAGGGGCGAGCAGCGTATTTAAGCTCTCAACGGTAACAACAATTCCTCGAACGTAGAATTCTGATCTCCGCGGACACGGCGGCAAGGTATTTCCAATTTTTCCATTCCGGGCTCGTAAACGTCAGAGCGCGCTCGCTCCCCGCAGTCACTGTATCAGAGCGGCGGGCGCGGCGCGCGTTCTCGTCTCTTTGCTCGCCCGGTCGCCGAGGTATACCGAAAATGCACGCGCGACTCGGAATAAAATGGAAAAAAACGGCCGCAGAACGCACGCTGGGAAACGGTAACAACGCGCGAACGGGACCGGAACAAATGTGACTTTCAATAAGCGGCGTCGCGCTGGAACGGACGACGCGGGCCGCTCTCATACCGCGCCGCCATCGGAACTTGTACGTTGCCGGGTCTTGCCGTCGGTTGTTGGCGATTTTTGTCTCTTTGCTTGTCAATCGTCGTCAATCGTCGTTGTTGTCTTTGTTTGTCTCTGACGTAGTTGTCAGATTTTGTTGTTGCTGTTGTTTTGCCATTATCGTCGTAAATTGAGGTCGATTGTCGTCAATTGTTGGCAATTATTGTCGTCAATTGTCATAAATTATTGTCAATCGTCGTCAATTGTTTGGCAGTTATTGTCAATTGTCGTCAATTGTTGGCAATTATTGCCAATTGTTGGCAATTTTTGTCAATTATTGTCAATTGTCGTCAATTGTTGGCAATTATTGGCAGTTATTGGCTATTGACGTCAATTATTGTCAATTGAAGTCAATTGTCGTCAATTGTCGTCAAATGTTGGAAATTATTTGCAATTATTGGCTATTGACGTTAATTATTGTCGTCAATTATTGTCGTCAATTGTCGTCAATTGTTTGGCAATTATTGTCAATTGTCGTCAATTGTTGGCAATTATTGTCAATTGTCGTCAATTGTTGGCAATTATTGTCAATTGTCGTCAATTGTTGGCAATTATTGTCAATTGTTGTCAATTGTCGTTGTCGTGTTTGTCGTTATTGTCAATTATTGTCAATTGTCTTCAAATATTGTCAATTATCGTCAATTATCGTCGCTTTTGTCGTCATTATTGTCGTCCTTGTCGCCGCCTTTTGTCGTTGCCGAATCCATCGCCCAAAGAAGAAAAAGTCCCCAAAATAAGTGGACAAAGACAGGGTGTCGCGGGTGGTGCGCGTCGATCCGAGCCGTCCAACGATGGCCGAGCGCAGCGTAGCGGCGCGCGCCGAGCCGTGTATCGGTCGAATTATCGAGTGCCGCTCTCCGGTTTTATGCAGATTTCCTGGGAACCGCCGGCAGTTTCGGAATTAATGCCGGCCGGACAAATGTTTCGTGGTTTTTCTGCTGAATTATCGTACCCCCGGGCGCAACGAAACGTTCCGTCTCGCCGCGGATGGTCCACGCTGAGCGCGTGCTCGTTCTCTCGTGTTCGCGCGCGCGAGCAAGCGGGGGGCCTGCACGATTGCGGCCGCGTACAAGAGGATTCTGCAGCGGGTGGCTTTCGGTCGATGGCATCGAATTTGTTCGAACGCCTCATCGACGCTGCGATCGCTTAATCTGACGCGGTATCGCCGCGGGACGGCTTGAATCATGTCTCGCGTACGAAAATTAAGCGCGTTGGCGGTTTTCCGGGGGAAAAAAAATAATTCGATTTGAATGCGGCTGATAATTTTAAATGGACGCTTTGGTGTTTTCGTATTTTTCGATTTGAATGTGTGTTTTCATTGCACGGTGTACGAGAAATCGGGAGAACAAAGGTTTGGAAATAATAGAGCTAAATATAACTGTGCTAGCGATACTAGTAAAAATTTGATAATTATTCAAAATATTTAGTCGATTTATTAAATTATGTATGATAAATTGCATATATTGTATATACATATATATATTCATTTTGTTTAAAATACAAAGTCTGTCCTGCTCAATAAATTTTTTTAAGTATATTTGCTATTTCCGCGTTTATTTTTATTTAAGGCTTTTAGGGTCTTAAAATTTTCTGTATAATAATATTATATAGTGTCATATATATTATAATATATTATATAGTATCATATATATCATAATATATTATATTATACTATAATATAATATAATATAATATAATATAATATAATATAAAATAATATAATATAATATAATATAATATAATATAATATAATATAATATAATATAATATAATATAATATAATATAATATAATATAATATTATATAATATAATATATATCTATAAATAATATTTCGTCGAGAGAGAGAGAGAGAGAGAGAGAGAGAGAGAGAACGGTTAGCTTTCTTTTCGATAGCTCATACAGTATTTTCTCGACGCTTCGGAAAAAATCACGACAATGTTCGACTGTTAATCCGTATTTATTTCCGATCTACTCGTTCTCGTCGCAAACGCATTCCGCAGTCGACTCGTAAAACGGACGATCGACGTGAGAAGCAACTGTGGTCTAATGCACCGAGTACTGTAGCAGTTCCGAGAACGTTTATTTTTGGTAGAACGGTCGTCGGTAAGTTCTTCGATCCGGTGCACCGTGTATATCATGGCGGATGATCCGGGCCGTCGAGAATCACGCGATCGCATAGAAAACTCGTGTCGGTGGACCAGGTGGATGTTGCGGTAATTCCAGACGCGATGTAACCACGGAGCGCGGGCGACGCGCCGGGTATTACAGCCGGCGTGTGCGCGCGCGCCTGTGTATGTACGGTGGTGTCCTCGTTGTGCCGTGTCGTCGTCGACGTCTTCGTCGTCGTCGTCGTCGTCGTTGTTGTTTCGCTGTGAACGCGAAACTGGGAACTGTTTCTGCGACTAACGGCGAGGAGACCGGCCGACAGTCGTGTGGCTACAGATTACGAGAAAGAGGGACGGAAAACAAGATATCAGTCGAGAGTTCGAGTTAACGGCCGTAGAGTAAGGGAGAATTAGGGATCAGGAGAAAGAGAGAGCGGGAGAGAGCGAGAGCGAGAGAGAGAGAGAGAGAGAGAAAGCAGAATGGAGACGGAGAAAGCAACCGAGAGAGATTGCGAGAGCGAGAGAGAGCGAGAGAGCGAAAGAGAGCGAGAGAGAGCGCGAGAGCGAGAGAGAGAGCGCGAGAGCGAGAGAGAGAGAGCGCGCGAGAGTAAGCGCGAAAGCGAAAGAGAGCAAGAGAGAGAGAGAGCGCACGAAAGAGAGCGAGAGAGAGAGAGAGAGCGCCAGAGCGAGAGAGAGCGAGAGAGAGTGCCAGAGAGAGCGAGAGCGAGAGCAAGAGAGAGAGACCGAGAGCAAGACAGAGAGAGAGCGAGAGAGCGAGAGAGAGAAAGCAGAACGGAGACGGAGAAAGTAACCAAGAGAGTGCGAGAGCAAGAAAGGGAGAGAAAGAGAGAGCAAAACTGAGATAGCAACCCAGAGTTGAGAAAGAGAGAGAGAGAGAGAGAGAGAGAGAGAAAGAGGGAGAGAGAGCAGAACAGGGACGAAAAAGCAATCCAGAGATACAAACGAAGAGCAAGAGGGTACGTGTGTTTCCACGAGCGAAAGGGAGAGGGTCGGAGATAGAATGAGAAAGGGGGACAGAGGGGGAGGGAGAACGAGAGAGGAAGATAGATTCGAGGAAGACACGAAGGCAAAGGTAGATAGGGAACGGGAACTTCGAAGATAGTGTACTCCAAACCTGATTGTCGGCAACGGATTGAATTAAACGTCGGTAGAAAGAGGACGCGGGGTGGGGGGATAGCGAAATTAATTCGATTTCGAGCGATTAGCACGAATTAAGTTCCATCGACCCTCATGAATCCGCCGATTAATCGCGAGAGTGCGAACATCGCCGCGACGCGCCGGCGAAATTCTTTATCGTCGGGAGCAATGTAAAGCGAGCGACGCGCGTGTACTATTTAAAGAATTACACGTTCTACCGTATAATTAAATTTGGAATAATATTAGGATATTAGGATATTAGGATAATATTATAATGTTAGGATAGTAGGATAATATTAGGATAATTTTATGATATTAGAATAATATTAGCATAATAATATGATATTAGGATAATATTAGGATATTAGGATAATATTAGCATAATAATATGATATTAGGATAATATTATGATATTAGGATAGTAGGGTAATATTAGGATAATATTATGATATTAGGATAGTAGGATAATATTAGGATAATATTAGCATAATAATATGATATTAGGATAATATTAGGATATTAGGATAATATTAGCATAATAATATGATATTAGGATAATATTATGATATTAGGATAGTAGGGTAATATTAGGATAATATTATGATATTAGGATAGTAGGATAATATTAGGATAATTTTATGATATTAGGATAATATTAGCATAATAATATGATATTAGGATAATATTAGCATAATAATATGATATTAGGATAATATTAGGATATTAGGATAATAGTAGGATAATATTAAGATAATAGGATAATATTATAATAATAGTAGGATAATATTAGGATATTTTTGGGGATAATATTAGGACAATATTAAAATCTTAGGATAATATTATTATAGGATAATATAATAATAGGATAATATTAGAATCTTGTTCTTCTGCGATGCTCGAATGAAACAGTTCCTTCTACGTCGGCAAAGCGTATCCCAATGAAACGAGAATTCTCGCTTCGATATAACGCGTTAAGATCTCCGAGATCTGTATTTAGCAGATTACGTTCGAAATCTTCGCAACGACTCGGCGACAAATCGTCGCACGGCGAGACGTCGATCCGTCTCGGAAGAGGCTCCATTAGTAAAAGCCACTCGCTCCCGCGGCAGCGAAGACGTTCGAGTCATTCACCGAACAGCTCGACAGCATCTTGCCAATAAGGGCACGCTCTCATTTAGTAGAGTGTCATTCATTAGGAGCGTTCCCGGAGAATCGATGCAGGACGCTCTCGAAATCAATACTACATTGTCGAGCGCGGTGCTCGAATTCAGGGAGCGGAGTCGGCCGACGCGAATCAGTACACTTCAGGTGAAAATCAGAATTCAGTGCACAGTTCGGACGCAGAAGTCCCATAGTCCGCGCCGGGGCCATTCAATCCTGCAGTTGCTGGCCCGAAATAACATAACCCTGCCACGGCTAAAGACGGCTATAATTACCCGGCCATTAACGCTCGCTTTGCAGCAGAAGATGATCGATGCAGGCCACAGTCGTCCGCAAATATTTTCCGTAATCGGTTAGAATTCGAGGGTGCGACGATTTTGTTTCGTTCGAAACAAAATCTGGTTTCACCGGGCCGAGCAAAAATTTCGCGAAATTTAGTGCCGTCGATTTTTTAGGAACATCGAGATGTTAATTATAAGAACAGTATGGAAGGAATTAGTCGGTTATTTTCCGAGCGAATTTCTGTGCAGATCAATTCTTATTCGACTTAATATTCGACAATTTCTTATTAATATTATATGAAATTATTAATATATATATATTAATTATAGTATAATAATATTAATAATATCAATAATATTATATATATATATTATTATCAATAATATTATATATAATATTATATATATATATATATATAATATTATTGATATTATTAATATTATTATACTATAATTATTAATATACAACAAATAACTTCTTACACGACTGACCGAATAACTGAATAACCGATCGAATAACTCGTTATTCAAATAAATTTGTATTCGTACAAATTGTTATCTAGACAAACGTTCATTCGATTGAATATTTATTCTGCGACATCGAATCGTATTTGATTCGTTAATCCTTCTGTCTCCCATTCGTCATCCGAACAGAGTTTCAGCCGAGTTCGATCCGCGTAAGGAAACACGACTCGATCGGTTTCGTTTAATCGGCGAATCCTGGTAACGAAACTGCCGAATATTTTAATTGGACGGTGCTTGTTGCAACGGTCGCGGCCGATCGTGCAACATTGACGGTGCAAGAGGAAGCGCAAGGCACCGTCTCCGAACGAGATCCGCACCGAACAATGATCCGTCCCGCCCGATTCCGGTCCTCGTGTACACGCGGAATCACTGCGGGAACAAGGGACTATCGTACGGCAAGATTTTTCCGGGATAACATCTCGTGACAGAAAGATAACATTCACCCGGAACACGTTCCTCTACGTGACGCACGCGTGCATGGGCGCCGGATGTGTTTATACGCGGCGGGAGGCGCATGCGACGAGGGCGAGCCTCGGAAATATTGTCTCGCCGACGATGCTAAAATGCGAAATAACTCTCGAGTTTTTTCGGTTAGCTAGGACGGGTCGGGACGGAACGAATCGGGGATTAAATACGGGTCAAAATACAATAATTTCCGTCGGAAATGTTCGGAGGTCGGAATTAAAATCGGCAGATCCGGGAATACCAAGTAATGCTACAAAAAAGAACAAAATAGTAAAATAATAAAAACGATGACTCGACTTTTATTGTTTCTAATTTTTTTGCCACTATTTTCAAGGCAACTCCGTCGACTGTTAGCATCGACGCAGCAATATGTAATTACATAGGCGCGGGACTAGCACAGGGAAATTCACAGCAACCCGAAATTTGGCATTTACGGGAGAAATTGTTGTACATTGAAATCGGTAGTTCAATAATAGTATTCGAAGAGCCGTCTCTTTTTTTTAATAGGATTTAACAATTGAATATATCTCACAGTTCCGAAGTTGAAGCCATTTTAACTATATAAATGTAAATGTAACATAATTGTTCTGACTTGAAAGTATTTCCATTTCTATACGACAAAGTGCATTTTACATTTCACACAACAGTCACACTTTCAATAACTAAACGTTCAATTTCAAATCTAAACTTTGACAATATAAAATATAATAATTGACGATATAAATATTGATAATATAAAAATGTTAGCGATGCCTCGGAGTCACCACTCTAGTTCAAAGGCTTGATATAAAAAGACATAAAATATAACAAAATGATCTCTCGGTTCAAATGTACCAAAAAATTGACCAAAAAATTATGCTCATCGATTAATTATTTCCAGCGGTATCTAAAAAATACTGTTAAAAGCCTAACCACTGCAAGGGGTAGTAAAATTCGATTTCACGCGTATAAAATGCGCCAGGATATATAAAATCGAAGTGCAATAGGTCAGAGAATTAAATCCAAGCATACTCGAAGCTCTCCAATTCGAAATGACCCCGGCACTTGAAAATCAACATCGAACCTACCCGTTTTACGAAATCGTCTCTCATCAAAGATGATCCGAAGATCTTTCTTGTTCGCTTCTCGAGCCTCGTCCCGTTGTCGCGTCAACGAATGTCCCTTTGTTTCTTCGTCGATGAATTCCCCGATACATACATAGTTTGTCACGCGGGCCCCGTCGAGTCGTCGCGCGCCGCCCGTTAAAATATTTTATGAGAGGTTAACGATGCCAGGCGGCGGGGATAACGGCCATTAAAAAATTATTCGTAGCCGGGAGCCTGTGTCCGCGGCAAACAAGTTGTCGGCTTAACAAACCGAATGTTATTTATTCCGAAAATCGGGTTATTGCCGCGACGCGAAATTTACGCGATCTAGCGCGCCGCGAGAAAAAAAAGCTCGGCGCGCGCTCGCGGTCCGAAAATCGAACGGAAACGCGGTTTTTTTTCCCTCTCATTTCCATCCCGTTCGGATAAGGAGGGATCAATGGAAACGGGAAAAAATATAGTATTTATTATTATATATATTTATATTATATATTTATATATTTATGTATATTTATATTAATACTATATATTATTAATATATAGTATTTTATTTCCCCTTTCTGCCGCTTCTTCTAGCTGTTCCAAGTGAAACCTCCGCTCTATATAGTATATAAATATATATATAATATAATATGTATAATATAATATAATATAATATAATATAATATAATATAATATAATATAATATAATATAATATAATATAATATAATATAATATAATATAATATAATATAATATAATATAATATAATATAATATAATATAATATAATATAATATAATATAATATAATATAATATAATATAATGTAATATAATATATAATATAATAATATAATATATATATTTATATACTATATAGCGGGGGTTTCATTTGGAACGGCTAGAAGAAGCGGCAGAAAGAGGGAATAATAGAAGCGACACCTACGTGGCGTGTAACGTAATGTACAGATTCCATTCCGGGGCTACACTTGAAACGGTAAAACGCACTCAAACACGTGCAAACACGCGCGTACACACGTACACAGTAGGCGCGCGCGCACACGCACAGGGCACGCGTCACAGTCGGGAAAAGATTAATGGAGATCCCTGTATCTCGTGTAACCCATTTTTCGAAACTCCCTTACGATGGAAAAACACGGTCGCGGAATGTAACGAGCCGCTGCTTTACGAATTATTCGACGCTTTTAATTAAACTAACGGATTGACGCGCCGGAAGAGAGAATGGGAGGGGGTGGTAGCCGGTGATTCAAATTTCTTCGCGTTTCCTCGGTGTAAACTTCTTCGGGAATTATTCGATGCTTTTAATTAAACAAGCGAATCGGTGGTCGAGAAACGTAATTCAACTACAAAAAGCGTTCTCGCGTGGAAAAAAATGCATTCTGCGCTCGATCGAGGGTTTCTGTTGGATCGACGTGGAATTTACGAACGGAATTTATGACTAATAATTTATAACTAATATTTATAATTAATGAGTAATCAATCAGTCGGTTCGTAGAATCTTATTTATGGGAATAATCGCGTGATTTTACGGGGGCGACTGTGTATTTTTTATTCGCGAATTTTATTACGCGAATTCGCAATTCTTCAGTCATCTCGCGATCTTTCATTCTCGATCTTCGCGATCATTTTGTCTATTTTTCGCAAATTTCTGTCGATTTCATATAAAGGAGGCGTTGCCAAATTTTTGATCATTATGTGCGACCTGTTTTTTAAAATTATAAGCAATGGTCCACCGACATCGTGTGTTTTAAGTGATCATAAGGGAAGTATTATAGCAATTTAAAATCAAAAATAAATTAAAATTTAAAATAAACATAGATATAGTTCAATCATTCGAATTAAGAATCGCCCGCATCGATCGTGTTCCACAGAAAAAGCGTAAAAAGCTTTCCTTCGACAATGTTCACGCGCATTCCCCGTACGTTTTCTCCGCTATAGTCCGCGCAGCATAAATTCTTGAAGTGTTTCCCCAATCCTGCGCGCGATCCGCGCTCATTCGCTCCGCGAATGTGTAAATCCGTGGTCCAACAGCCGTATATTTTATAACCAAACATTTGACGGCAAGTTCGTACGCTTTGTTTCCCGAGTTGGTTCTCAAACTCTCTAATTAAAAGTTCGCGGTACACATTGAATAATAAAGGAGGCGACAACCTCGAGAGTAACAAAATCGAGAAAGAGAGAGAGAGAGAGAGAGAGCTAATGAAAAAAAAGTGCGCGAAAAAAGAGTATAATTAAACGCATCAACGAAGAGTAAATCCGGCGATGGAATCGATCGTGAGCAAAACAAGCTCCGTTGTTGCCCGAACCGTTCAGGTTCTTCCAATTAAATTCGGATAACCGAGGCTCCGCTATACATACTTTCCAGACACTCGATAGATTCTCGATATTTCCTTACTGTTGGCACGATTTAATTTTACGCTGAAATTACAAAGTTCAATCACGGCGGCGGCCGCGGCGGCTAGCTGTGCAGAACGCATTGGAATCGATAGAACGGCGCGGGAAACGGGGAGAGTATAAAAAATAAAAAGAAGGAATAGAAAAAGGATCGCCGCGCCATTGAGAAACCCCTATATAATTCTTTCGCCGAACCAGCACACGGAATCCACCCCTAAAATAATATCCCACACGTTACGATACACCCAGCGATATCGGAATCGTATAAAATTCTTCCGCGGCCGTTCTCAAATCAGCGGAACGGAGGGAGGGGGGGAGATCGTGAAAGGGGGCGTGGCCCGGCGGCGATTTTCACGATTTTTCGCTGACGGCTGAGAAACCGCCGCGGCCGCTCGTTTTTGCCTGCTTTATTTAAGGCGAAACTAGCGGCCAACGTGGTGGCGCTCTCTCTCTCTCTCTCTCTCTTTCTCTCTCGCCACCCTTGTAATGCTTCAAACGAACAAAAGAAATCGTCCGGCGGCCGATAGACCGCGAAAACTTATCGGGGATATCTTGGCTGGATTTAGGACTCCATAAGTCGGGGATCCGTGTGTGTTCCGGGTAACCGGATACCTATCTGCTCTCCCTTATATCTGTCGCGCGAGGACCAATCTCGATCCCGCGACTTTCGTCGCCCTGGAATAGATACGTAATACCGGGGGACGGTGGCAGCGATGGGCTCGAACGACTCGCGTGCTCGAACAAGTCCGGGAACGTCGTGTTAGGATCAAGGGACAATGAATTCTTCACGATTGTTGCTCTGTTTTTACACAATAATGGACAGATTGGGAAGTGGAGGGTCGATTGTTGGAGCTTTGAGCCTTGTTTTTATTGTTGTTGATAATTATAATATAACTGTAGATATTAAATAATATATATTAGCTATATGTATTAACTATAATGATATTAGTTAATATATATTAACTATATTCATATTAGTTAATATATATTAACTATACTTATATTATTAACTGTATTCATATTAGTTAATATATATTAACCATATTCATAGTAGTTAATATATATTAACTATATATATTAAACTGATAAAGATATTAGCTGCATATATTGACTAATATAAATATATTAACCATATATATTAACTACCAATTAATATTATAATAACTAATAACTAATATTCATGTATCTATTCACACGAAATGAACAGTTTGCAATTTTTGCGAGGCCGGGTTTCCTTACAGAAAATTATAAAAACTTCCAACAAACGTGGAAGGAAAGGGGTCATTGTTGTCGCTAATTGTGCGTGGCAAACGCAGTATAATTACGCGTCCGTAGGGTCATCTTTGTCCAATATAGCATCCTAATTGTGTTGATGAAAACTGTTTATTATAACACACCCGACTGTACGTACATTAAAGATCTAAGTGAGCTAATTCTCAGAAGAAAATTGAGGAAACTACATTGACGTAGAATGCGAGGTGGTGACCTGTCGCTGTTACTATGGGACAGTAATAAAGTAATTAAGTTTACACTTAATGATGAAATGGTTCATTTCAGTGCTTCGTAGATCTAACTAAAAATTGTTTTTTCCGACCTATAGCGAACTTAGAGTGCATTTCAGAAAGTCATAATTGAATTTCGAGACTCATGCAACACTTTCAACAGTTCTACAGGGTGCCCTACAATTATGTTAAAGGGAATATTATATTACCTGAAAAGGGACGATTCCTGAGGTCATTTGCAGTAACTTTTTCCTCAACGAAAATGCAATTCGCGGCATCGTTTACGAGTAATTAACGAAAAACAGTGACCAATAAGAGGCGAGCTCTGCGATGGCGCCAGGCGGCCGAGCCAACGAGCGGTCGAAGCCCGGTTCCGCCCACTGGCTCGGCCCCGCCTCGCGGGAGCCGCTCTCGCCTCCCATCGGTCACTGTTTTTCGTTAATAACTCGTAAACGAAGCCTCGGAGAACATTTTTGTAAAGGAAAAAGTTGCTTCGAATGACCCGAGGAACCCCGCTGCATAAAAATAAAGAAATTTCATAACGTTAAAATGATTTTCAAAGGAGATACAGCAAGGTTTAATAACATCTTGGAATCGTCGCTCGTCTGCGAAGGGTCGGCACCGGTCTCGGCGATTTCATCCGGCGAAGAAGTGGGACAATAACGAAACGTTCCTGGAAAGGAGATATCTCCGTACAAAGAACGAGTAACGATCTATAATGCCGAGCGGAAATCCTATATCCTTCGCGCGGAATATTCAGGATATCTGGTATTCGACGTAGCTAGGCCGTTACAGAGCCGAGAGCCGTTCATTATGCACGATCGAAAACCGATAACTTCCGGAAATCACGTGCCGGCGTGTGTCGTCGCTTTCGACACGCGAATTTCTGGAGCGTCCGTCGCCGGAGCACCGCGACGGCCATCGTCCCTCATGTGTGAAGCGTAATCCCTGTGAGCGCGGAAGCTTGAATCCGAAACGCGAGCCCGGCCGGCCGGGGCAAGCGAGAGCGGGCCGGCGGGCAAGCGGGCGACGCGATGCGTGTGTCCGAAGCGGAAAAATTAATCTCATCGGGAAAGGCACCGGACGAGATCGCTAACGGCGACGCGACGCGGAGAGAGAGAGAGAGAGAGAGAGAGAGAGGCCATTTTGTTTCCGCTGCGGACCGACGACGGACGTTGAGCCACGGACGCCGGACATCGGAATCCGATGGCCGGGTTGCCGGTGACCCGTTCGACCGACAAACCGTTCTCGAAAACAGTCGGGTCGAAAGGTCAATGGAGAATGTTA
This sequence comes from Megalopta genalis, assembly GCF_051020955.1. Taxonomy (NCBI): domain Eukaryota; kingdom Metazoa; phylum Arthropoda; class Insecta; order Hymenoptera; family Halictidae; genus Megalopta; species Megalopta genalis. Next base: position 19,692,189 of record NC_135017.1, read on the forward strand.
CTTTCAACGAGAATTGTTATCTCGGTGATATATCTCGTTCTAGTCGGACGAACAGTTTTACTTTGCTCTGATTCGATGCAGAGATTCATTTATTTTGTGTTATAAACAGTCTGCGGATGTTTATGCAAATTCTCAGTTTCATAACGTGATTTTACAAAAATCGCAATGAAAGGAAAGTTAGGTGATGAAAGATTACCCCCCACGCGAAGATAAAATAAAATTCGTGTCTATGGTTTTTCTTGCATTTTTAAAAAAATCTAAACGCGTCATTTAACGCACAAAAATCCGCGTTCGATGGTCACGTGCAGCCAGATAGTTGCATTGCAACTTCGAAAATACTATTTCGTATTCGGGAATTATTTTCGTCGTCTTGCGACCCTTAGCATCGACGCAGCAATAAATCGCACAGGCGTAGGACCAGCGCAGTAAAATTCACAGCGAACCCGAAATTCGACATTTCCGGGAGAAATTGTCGCAATACGTTTCGAAATCGAATCACAATTTCTTGGTGCACCGAACTCGTCTGTCTATCTGTCTAAGTCGTCGTGGCGTGCACGCGCACGCGGTTAAATCGCAGCGACGCGACGCTAAGGAATAAGTCGTAATCCGCATAAACGCAGCCGCTTTAATTCAAACCGGGCGTTACAAGGGGGTCGGTACACGTGTAGCCGTCGCATCGAGCATCGTCGACCTGGCCTGAAGCAAGCAGATAAAGGGAGGTTGACACGTCATAGGCGCGCGTGTTCTCGGGGGCTCGTTAAACCGGGATCGATATACCCGAAAGAGGTAATGCAACATCGACCCTAATGAACGCGTCAAACGGCTGCACTTAAAACGGCGGATCGATCGGGATCGATCAAGACCGAGGCCTAATTAAACGCGACGCGGCCGCCCTTCGCTCTAGCTGAATTATTCCATCTTTTCTTTTTTTTTTCATACATGGTGCATAGCCCGATTCCGTCGTTCCACGGCTCGAAATTACGCGACGGCGTTCGAAGAGCAAAGCGGAATTTCGCGAGACGCGTTCTCGAGGCTTCTGCCGGTTAGACGATGCATTGTGCAACACGTGTTTTATGCGACTCGTCAGACAAATTCTCATTCGGCAGGGAACGATTTGGCGATCGCAGTCATTTCTCCCGGATTCGCCGAAATTCGGTATTCGCAGGTTCGCGCCGCGATGTTGCCACGGCTCTGTAATTTATCGATGATCACGCTAGACAATTTTATAGATTTTCTGCTGAGACAACTCGTAGTACAATGACACATATGTGTATTTTTTAATTTTAACATCTTAAAACTGATTTTTTTCTTTCTCTTTTTGACATATTGTTTTCTGATTAAAATGGGACCAAATATGACATAGCTTGGACAAATATTTCTCTGATTGAGATAATAAACAATAATCATCGTTGGAAGAATTTGGAAGAGTTTCGAAGAGAAAGCGATGAGAAAGCAGGGTATAATAACGACAAGTATAATATATAATCAGGAATACCGTCGTCACTGTGTCTTGCGGACATAACAATGTACAAAATAATAGCATTGTACAAAGATAAATGATAACGTAACAAATTAAACAATAACAGTGTACAAAAATTCTTGGATATTAAAGTAAATATTATTATATTATATATTAATATTATACTATAATATTTTATAATATAATATTATATAATATATTAATAATATATTAATATTATACTATAATATTATAATATATTAATAATATATTAATATTATACTATAATATTATAATATATTAATAATATATTAATATTATACTATAATATTGTAATATATTAATATTAAAAATACATCGATTACGATCGAATTAATCGAAGAAAGACAATTCCCTCGCTCTCGCGAATTTAAAATCGCGACGCGCGCGCCGAAAACTGATTTTCCTATCCGGCAATAAAAATCGTCGACGCGAGCCCGGCCGTCGGATAAATCATAAAAGCGAGCGGACGATCAATTATGTACAGGGTGTTTCGATCGGCGTTGCAGCGCGCGCGCGCGCCGACAAATTCGTCAAAATTTGTTTAGAGCGAAAAACGGCGGCCGCTTTAATATATGTATATTCCGATGAAATATTTCGACGACGTCTCGCGCCGCGATTCATATTTTCCGCGGCCGACGGGCGCCGGCCGCGCGTACATAGCTTACGAAATCAGCTTGGCGTCGCGACGGAAACGCGTTGTATCTATGAATTTCCTGAAAGGTCGTTCGGTTCGCCGATGCGTTCGCGGGATCGGCAAAAAGGTCGCGCCGCGGTAAAAAAGTGTTCAGCGAACACCGCGATATATTCGGTCGCGGTCGAAGCGACGCCGATAAAAGCGCAACGATCGCCATTAGCCGGCCTTGTTCAATTAAAATCTGCAATATTCAACCGGCGACACCGGCGGAAACAATCTTCGGCCCCGCGGAGGGGCGGGAGGAAGGGGGGACCCCGTGAACCAACAGGAAAGAAATATCAGAAAATGAACGGCGGAGCGTTTTTCAACGTTGTAAAAAGAAATTCGCGTTTTACACGTTACATCGCGTTCGCCGCGGTGTATTACGTACATCGGTAACAGTTGCCAGTTTTCCCCCTTTTTTCTTTTTTTTTCTCTTGCTGCTCTTTTCCCCTGCCGCTCCCCTCGGGCAACGAAACTGCCGTCGCTCGGTTTCCCCGGTCGGTTTTTCTCGCGGAGCGAATTTGTGCCGCGGCGTTACCGTTCCGCCGACGACAACCGGCAAAGGACCGCGTGTTGCGCGATGCGGTGTGCCCGGCGAAGATTAAACGTCTACTCGATCCGCAAACAAATATCTGGAACAGTTTACAGCGGGGCCGGGTTAAAACGTCAAAACGGCACGGCCACGTCCGACAGCGTTCAGCCCCCGGGGGTAACGCGATATTCAACGGTTCACCATATCCCACTGTCCTGCAATCCATTTTCAATTCCGATTTCGTTTCGTTTCAGCCCGGTATTCCCGATGATTTCTCCGAGGCACGTAACTTTTTCCCATACTACGATATCCGGGCGGTGAAAAAAGACCGAGAGGAGGGGTGGGACGCGGAGGAGCCAGCGTTGAGGAAAGGTTATTCGGCGGGAGCTTCTCTTCCGGTTTTCGGGAACCGTCTTTCTCGTGGCGTGTGTGTGTGTGTGTGTATGCAGCGTCGTTGTTTTCGGTGATTTATTCTTTATTTATTTTTAGTTTCATTTAATTTCATTTATTTCGATTTCGGCGTCATTACAGTAATGTCTCTCTAATTGACGCTCGGATTGTCCACAGAAATGGACAATTTTGGGAAGAGGAGATACGATTCGTTGAGATGCGGTTCATTTTTATAGTTAGAAATTGTCAACAACTATAAAAAAACAAGCTGCAACCGCAGATCACGTGGCCACGTTCGCAAGAATGCGAAATACAGTAATGTCTCCCTTACTGACGCTCAGATTGTCCACTAAAATGGATAATTTGGGAAGAGGAGAGCCTTGCGGCTCGTTTTTATAATTGTGGACAATTTATAACTATAAAAATGAACCGCAAGGATCGAATAATCGTATCTCCTCTTCCCAAATTGTCCATTTTTGTGCGCAATTAGGGAGACATTGTGCGTCAGTTAGGGAGACATTACGTGGTCACGTGATCTGCGGTTCCGCACGATTCTAATTCGATGAACCATCGACAAATGAACCGTGACAAATGCCCAATTAAACCTGATTAAGAAAAGGACGACTTTATTATTTAGAATTAATTTTTAGATTTTATTATTTTATTATTTAGAACGATTCGAGAAATGTCGAGTCTTGTATCTCATTTTTGTAATTCTTGACAATCGGCAACTATGAGAAACGAACCGCTCGGATAATCGAATCTCCTTTTCCCAAATCGTCCACTTTTGTGTACAAGCTGAAGAAAAATTCGAGAGAATTTCCAGTATAAGAGCACGTCGGGACTAAAAACGAAACGAAACGAAACGAAACGAGACGAGAAAGCATTTGAGAATCATTCGAGAGTGATCGCGTGACACGAAAGTTACCAGCGAGAAATAAAGGGTTCAGGGGAGATTTCCATGCGCTATTTTCGTAAATATATTCATTAAACGTATCGTTCTCGCGATCGCGCGTAGCAATCGCGCCGTAGCGAGTACATCTTCGCGTGTAAAAAAAGAGAGAAAGGGCGGGGTGCCCCCAGCGCGCGCGCGCCCTGCGCACCCTGCGCGCCCGCGCGATCCCCGCAACAAAGCGACTTAATTCCTCATAACTCGCGCAGGGACCTCTCGTGCCGCCGCGATTCCCGATAACACACCCGGCCGGGTCTGGCTAAACGATTCCTATTTCACCGGGACCCGCCCCGCGCGGAATGCAAGAAACTCCGTGAGCCACGACATTGTAACACGATAGCGTTTATATCACCGTTTGAATCGACGTTTTTACAAGGTGACCGATTCTAATCTCTCTCTCTCTCTCTCTCTCTCTCTCTCTCTCTCTCTCTCTTTACCAGACTAACATGCCTTGTTTCAATTAATTTCGGGGTCGGGCCACGATTGCGTGCGATCAAACTCTATTCCTCTCCTCGGTTGAGGACTACGCTGCTACGGCCGAGCGGAGGTGGCCGCAAATAAATTACGCGGGACGTTATCAGCCGGCGAATCGGGCCCGAATATTGCGACGGGAGAACAACGCGGACGCCGCTCGAAATTTCCCGAAATTTCTCGACCGGTTCGGGGAAACAAAGATCATTCGAAATTGTTTGCCTTTTATATTTCGTTCGTTTTTAACGTCGCGCCTGGCTTTTTTAACCCTTTACATTCGAGTGGCGATTCTGCGGCGGCGCTGAAAATTGCTGCGCCATTTTCGAAGGAATTTTCACGTTAATAAATTCGTCTGCTACCGATAAATTGCCAAATACTAATACCAATATGCATAAAATGCACTTTGTCATATAAAATGGAGATACCATAAGTTAGAAGAATCTAACTTCAGATTTACAGTTAAAATGGCCTCGAGTGCAAAGGGTTTAATTTAAAAGGATGAAGACTGATCTCCGCGATCATATGTTCCCCCACCCCCCTTGCAAATACATCGAACGTATGAAAAGAATTCAGCAGCTTGAAAAATATCCAACGCCGTCCATGCATGTATGTACCAAAACATCGTTAACGTCGCTTTATTTCTAGTAAAAAAAAACGCATGCCGGAAGTTTCGCGTTGAAAAATAGTTCGCTGCCCCTCCATTAGCCTCGGTATGGTATTTGACAAAATATTTTTTTCATGCCGGACTTTTTAGTGGCAGCTTTCAGCCTGTAAACATGAGAACGGCCGGCTGTAAAAACCGCTTGTCGAATATATATATATATATATCTTTTACGTCCGCTTCCGGTAAGGTATTTCTGGCCTTAATAAAACTCTGCCGTCTCGTTAAGAGGCTCTAGACCTGCGTCCAATATTTTACAACAGCACTTTGCAAATTCGCCGATTAGAAATCGTGGTTCGAGCATCGAATTCTACGACTTGTGCAACGGTTACACTTTTAACAGACTGTTTTTGTGTTTTAAATTAAACAAATTTAGTTAATGTCGCGATTTCTATTTAAACGAAAAGAAATCGCTGATTTTTAACAGCGTCTAAGAGTTGCCACTCGAGTTAAAAGGGTTAACTTTATGTGTATCGAATATAAGAAATATTAACAATCTTTATTCTTCTATTTTGCTTATTTTTTTTCAATAAAAAAGAGTGCAATACGTTTCATTCGATAAATATCAATTCAATTGGGGCGTAATAAAAATTAAATACTCAGCAATTAGTCAGAACCAATTTATAATGGCGCCTTCGAGTCGTCATTCCAGTCGAAAGGGTTGACTTTATGTTTATCGAATATAAGAAATATTAGAAATCTTTATTCTTCTATATCGCCTATTTTTTTAATAAAAAGAAAAAATGCAATACGTCCCATTCGATAAATATCAACTTAATTGCACCGTAAAATAAATCAAATATTCATCAATCGGTCAGAATCAATTTTTAATGGCGCCTTGGCACCGCCACTCGGCTCGAAAGGGTTAACTACATGTTTATCGAATATAAGAAATATTAAAAATCTGTATTCTTCTATATCGCCAATTTTTTACTAAAAAGAAAAAATGCAATACGTCCCATTCGATAAATATCAAGTTAATTGCGCCATAAAAGGAAATGAAACGCGCAGCAATCAGTCAGATCCGGTGCAATTTAATCGAACAAGGCCGAGTGCCTGTACAAAGTGCATAGTCCTCGCATTTTTGTTTCAAGCGCCGGAAATCTGGCAGCAGCACACACATACGTACACACCCCGTCGACGGGGTGCCCGTACGTGCTAAGGGCGCGGGCGTTAAAAATGAAAGAGCGTCCTATAGAGCCGAAAAAAGGTAAACGGATTGTCGGCTCGGAAAAAAGGTGAAAAGGGGTCGAGGAGGGGGAGGGCTCGTGACCCGGTTAACCCCAGAGAGATCGGTCGCGCGAGGTTTTCTCTCAATAAATTTCACATCGATATCGATTGGAGGTAAAAACGCAACGAGATCATTATTCGCCCGTTAGCCCAAGAATCGTTAGCAAAACCGCGGAGCATCGGATACACGTAATGACTCGGGCCGTGGCCCGGCGTTGCCCTCCGGGACGGTTGTCCCCGCGGAACCAACTCCCCGGCCGCCCCGGTTCGAACCCATTTCTGAAAACTCCTCGGCGAAGTCTTCGTTCTAACGATTTCGTCAATTTAAAGTTCCGTTTCGGCCGTTCTCTCTCTCTCCTCCTAACTTCCACCGTGAAATTGTGCTGGCGGTGGCCGCGAAACGGAAGACGAATAAATAGAGAACCGGCGCGCACGACGGTCCGGGAATTCGCTTTCTCCGACCAACATTTATTTTACCGTTGTTTCGAGCTTTAACCCTTTATCGCGGCGATTTTTATACCGGATACTTATTCCACCAGTTCTTTTCGCAGTAAAGCGAGCGGCGTCCTTTACTTTCTCGCATAAAAAGACACTGATTTCTTTGCGTTACATGGGCATTTTATGCTAATACAATAATTTGCGTCACTTTATGGACAATATACTATATTTTTTACCAAAATATCGATACTGTTTTAATGAAAAGTTATGATGATAATAGTTTATGTCGCTTTGTGGACGATAAACTAACCTCAAAAAAATATTTTGACCATTAAATTGATGCTATAGTATAAATAAAAAACTATACTTCAACTAGCACACCTTCAAAGATCATGTTCTTTATATTACATATACATTTTAGAGAGACATAATAATTCATGCCATTTTGTAGACAATAAACTTGCCTGAAAAAAATATTTTGACCAATAAATTGATGTTATAGTACGAATAAAAAATTACACTTCAGCTAGCACACTTTTCAAAACCAATTTCTTGGCCCAAAAACATATTTCCACCAATAAATCGATACTACACCACAAATAAAAAAATTACGCTTCGGCTAGCACACCTTCAAAAATCAATTCCTTCATATAACACATGCATTTCATAAAAACACAATAATTATGCCACTTCGTAGCCAATAAACCAGCCTCGAAAAAATATTTCCACCGATAAATTGATGCTGCAGTCCAAACAAAAAATCGCGCATCAACTAGCAGCCCGGAAAAATCGTGACAAATTGACCAATGGAAATTTCGATATCGCGATTAGTTTCAGAATAAATCGCCCGTCTATTTCTGCAGCCTATTACAATTTTTACCGTCCGCGAACGCGCTGAATTTTTGGCCATGGAACGCTGCTTGGCCAGGCGACCGTGCGGCGAGGGGTTGCGGGAGGGTTGCGACAGTACGTACATATAGCTGCAGCTTCCACCCTGTATCGGGGGTTGCGGGAAAATATGGCGCGAAGGGTCCTTCCGTTTTTACAGGGGAATAACGCGAAACTGATTGCGCGACTTTACGCGTAGCTCGGCTACAAACGGCCGCCCTTTCGCATCCTTTTCTTTTTAAGAACAGCGAAACGCGCGTTAGTCTTCAAAAGCGATCGGCATTTCTTCTCTCTCGCTCTCTCTCTCCCCTCTCTCTCTCTCTGTGCTTTCTTCCTCTCCCCCATCCTCTCTTTTGTTCAGTTAGAATCGCCGCGTGGTAGAACGATCTTCAAAGGGATCGGCCGCTCAAAGGGACTTTCAGCGGGCGCGCAAGGAAACGCGAAACCTTGGGCCGTTGCTTGTTGAAAGAAACGCACGGTGTCGGGTGTGGAACGCTTCTCGAATAGGTTCTGTTTCATTTCATACTCCTTCCGCCCTAAATTATGTGCGTCTGCACGCGCCCGCCGCCGGCGTACACAGATCGAGGGGGATCGGGGGGAACCGCGGATTTTTATGTATGTATGTATGTATGTATGTATGTATGTATGTATTCCTGGCGGCCGACCGCCTATAAAACACGATCAAATGAACAACTCCGCCGTGGTTACGAGTAGTTTTTATATTACTATCGTTATCGCCCCGAACTCGGGCTAAAAGGAATCTCTATTTCTTCGCTGCCTCGGCGGCCGCCGTAAATGGCTTCGTCAAAAGCAGTGTACAGTGTAATGTACAGTGTAATTTTCGTTTCAAGTTATTTTAACGGATATCTTAAGTCGATTGAATTAGTATTAGTTAATTAGGTAATTATTATTATTATTAGTGAAGGGATTTGGGATGAGGGAAAATTGCGTTTTGAAAAATTGATAGGTTGGAAAATATTAGATTCAATTGTTTCTCTGGTGCAAATATTTTAGCTGTGATATATGCCATATAAATAATTAATGATACCTTGTAGTTTTTTTATTAATAAATATATATATATTAAAACTTGCTTAAACTATTTGTGAAGGAAATTGGAACGAGAGGAAACTGTATTTAAAAAAATTGAAATATTAGAAAATATTAAACTCGATTGTTTCTCTGATGACAATTTTTTATCTGCAATATATGCCATAAAATAATAATTAATACCCAATAATTTCTTATTAATAATTTAAGTTTAATTTGCTTCAAGCTATTCCTGAAGAGAATTGAGATGAGCAAAAATTTCATTTAAAAAATTTGAAACATTAGAAAATATTAAACTGCATTGTTTCTCTCGCGTTAAATTATTTTATTATTTTATTATCACATTTCATTACATTGTTACATATCTTTATAATAACAGATACACGACAATCACGTTAAATATCCTACCAGAAAGGAAAAAAGCAGTCGCTCTATCGCTTAAATAAGTAACTGCAATTCCAAGGCTTCAAGAAAATATTCTAAGTCTTTAACAAAAATATCCTAATCACTGTAATCGTAAAAAAAAATGGTACGGAAGGGGTTAAGCCGATAGAGTTCGTCGAAAACGCACAGTACATTGAACCAGAGATCGCATCTCCGCCGTATGAAAAAAGCGGGTCCGTATTCCGCACGGATGCCGTCGTTGAACAGTTCGAAATAAACTCGCAATGAACATCCTATGCCGGTGCGCAGCGTCTTAAGTGGGATCGAACGCGATTAAAACTAATCAGTCGTTGAGGAAACGGAAATCGATTAGAAGCGACTCGATTTCCGGCGCGGCGCGGCGCGTTCAAAACGAAAAGGAAAATTCCAGAACGGCTCTCGGCTCGCGCTTGATACAGTAATGTTTCTCTAATTGACGCTCAGATTGTCCACAAAAATGGACAATTTAGGTAAAGAAAGATCCAATAATTCGATCCTCACGATTCATTTTTATAGTTACGAATCGTCAACGGCTATAAAAAAACGAGCTGCAAGGCTCGAACAATCGTGTCGCCTCTTCCCAAATTGGCCATTTTTGTGGACAATCCGAGCGTCAGTATGGGAGACATTATTGTACCGCGCGGTTCTCTCGCTCGTTTACCGAATAAACGCGGAAGCAAAGCGCGGCATCAGTTACGACTAAAGTTTGTAATATAATGTAATAAAAATGGACAATTTAGGTAAAGAAAGATCCAATAATTCGATCCTCACGATTCATTTTTATAGTTACGAATCGTCAACGGCTATAAAAAAACGAGCTGCAAAGCTCGAACAACCGTGTCGCCTCTTCCCAAATTGGCCATTTTTGTGGACAATCCGAGCGTCAGTATGGGAGACATTATTGTACCGCGCGGTTCTCTCACTTGTTTACCGAATAAACGCGGAAGCAAAGCGCGGCATCAGTTACGACTAAAGTTTGTAATATAATGTAATAAAAATGGACAATTGTAATAAAAATGGACAATTTAGGTAAAGAAAGATCCAATAATTCGATCCTCACGATTCATTTTTATAGTTACGAATCGTCAACGGCTATAAAAAAACGAGCTGCAAGGCTCGAACAATCGTGTCGCCTCTTCCCAAATTGGCCATTTTTGTGGACAATCCGAGCGTCAGTATGGGAGACATTATTGTACCGCGCGGTTCTCTCGCTCGTTTACCGAATAAACGCGGAAGCAAAGCGCGGCATCAGTTACGACTAAAGTTTGTAATATACGATCGACTGTGTGTATCGCGTCGCGACGCCGCGGCGCGCCGCGCCGCTTAATAGAACCGCAAGACTTAAGTAGAAACTTGTTGAGAAAGTAAACTAACTCCGGCGTGTTACGTTTAACGTACAAAGCGACGACGACGCGGTAACGGATCGCAATCTCGGCGTCAAAGAAGCGGCGGACCCGCGGCGCTCGGCTCCGCCGTCGAATTTATTTCGTACGACCGTTTTCCGCCAGCGTAATTATGGTCCTCATACTCATAGCGGAACGTTTGCTCGGTCCTCGCCGCGCGTCCGCCAGACACCACAGACACCAAGATTTCGGGCCGCGTCGGGCCGACGTGTCGCCAAAGACCCGCGCTCTTCGTGCAAGTTAAAACGCCGTCGTTCATATTTTTTGCCGCGATGCGAATTAATTGCGCCTTTAATCGGGAATTCGACTACGTAAAAAATTACGTAGCGTTGCGTTGCTCGGAAGAAGTCTGTCGTTTCGGCAGAGTGGCAAGGGTGGGAGGGTGGGGGGTTGGTCCACGGATTTACTGCACGTAAGACGCATTCTTCGAAATATTTGTATCAATTTTTTTGGAGTAGTTTTGAAGAATAATAATTAGTTTTATTAAAATACCAGTGCATTTTTGGAGATAAATCAATATTTATCAGTATGGAATTATTTAATAATAAATTCTAGAGATCCGTAGGATATTTATTCACGGTATTTGCATCGTTAATATCAAATTATATATTATATACGTACTTTAATTTTTGTCGTTTTCGCGATAGAATTTTTATTGCAAATTTCAATTACACGTTCTAATTGACTTCTTAACTGTTGATCTATTAACCCTTTGCGACGTCGAGCATTGTAACGGGTATTGTACAATTTTATTATATTCTAGTGACTTTTTCTTTTTATTTAAGCTTTTACAAAGCATTTATTAATAATGCTTTAAACCAGAAGGTTCGCCAAGTCATTGACCCTGCGCTCTCACACTGGGTCAAAAAATGGCCCGCGTTTCTTCTTTCGAAAAATTGATATCGTCGTCGGTGGAATTAAATTAACAATTAAATCGATATCCTTGGAGCCGAGACACCGAGTTCCAACAAAGAAAACGACGTTCCAGAATATTCACATTACGCGTATCCTCAAATTTTTTGATTTCATCAGCGTGCGCGCCGGTTTTCGAGCGAGCCGGCAGCTCGAAAATTGTACGACAGCGGCGCGGCGATATTTAATTAACCAGCCGGAATTGTTCGAAATATTATAAATAAAACGTACACGGACGCGAGCGTGCATAAGTTGTTCGGCTCCTGTTGAAAATCGCGGATGTTAACGGCGCGTAACACGGCCCCGGGATCGCCAATTAATTTTCCGCCGGATAAAAGGCGGCGAACGAAATAATAAAACAAACGTGGCCGTGGCGCGGCGACGGCGGGCGTCGGCGTCGGCGTCGTATCGCGGGAACCGAATCGATAGTCTATTATTCCGGCTTAAGTTGCCCGATTTATATGTACAGCCCATCTTCGTTCGTTGCTCAGGAAATCACGAGCACCGTTGACTTCAGTTTCTTGGATTTACGCTGCCACGCCGCTGTTCTTTTCTTCGTTCGTTCCCGCGGCAATCGCGTTGCGCTCGGAATTTTTAAAACCCGGCGCCGGCCGTTCGGAAATTCGACGGAATCACCCCCCCGTTCCCGTTCGATTCCGCGCCATTTCCTCCACGGGCTATGCGTGCGAAACCAAGTAGCAATTTGATCAATCCATCATTTCGCTGATTCGTTCGAAAGTACAATGCTTCGGTCGAACAATAGCCCATTGTGTTAATCTTAGGCCGTGGATCTTTGCGCGGGAGAAAAATGATTCGCGTTCGTTGCGGGAAACAGAGGTTCGATACGAATGTGCTTTCGAGCTTGATGATTTGGAATCGTCGCGAACAAAGCGATCGGATTCGATTCGGATTGCTCGAGCGATGACATTATTTTGCATTTTATGCACTCGCATTTGTTGCGAATGCATACGATTCGCCGTCTAATTATTGTCTGGGGATATGTGATTGTTAGACTGCTTATGTAGTTATGCAAATTAGGTATATATATTGTTTAATATTATTATATTATAATTTTATATTATATAATATGATTTCTATGTAATATAATTATATTATGTGTATATCTATACATAATATTAATTGTTATATTATGTGTATATTTGTACATAATATTAATTATATTATATGTATATTTATACATAATATTAATTATATTACGTGTATATTTATATATAATATAATATAATATTATATTATATATATATTATATGATATGATATGATATATATATAATATAATATAATATTATATTATATATATATATATATTATATGATATGATATGATATGATATTATATTATATTATATTATTTTATATTATATTATATAATAATACGTATATGTTACATAATTTTAATTAAACTATACGATACATATTCTATATCACATTACTACAAGAACAATTGTCAACAAAGCCATAATTTATTGCAAACATCGCGAATCATTTCTGTTCTCTTTGAGCCACGACCAGACAATATGCGTTTACATTAAAAATGCATTCGCACGAATTTTAACTCGCTTAAATGATTCGGAAAATAAATAAATTGACAATATTTTATTTCACAAAAAGATCAATCAGCAGCGAGCCTGGAAGAAGACCATCATTTTCAGCTTAAAGTTGTTCGGGTTGCCACACGAGTTTCTACAAAAAAAGTGAGCCTCGAAGGATCGTGTCTTAGCGCGCGACTTAGTATTCTCGGATCCGCGCGACTTAGTGTTCCCGGATCCGCGCGTCACGATATCCCGACTTGAAACAATTCCGGGAGAAATGACTGCGATTCCCGCTCGCCTTTCGAACGCGTCGCGCGACACTTCCTCCCCTCGAAGTGTGACAATAGATCGACCGTCGTATATAGATCAACAGAACCATCCGGGCGGCGTTCGTCCGCTCGCGCGAAGTAAATTGAAAGCAGAAACGTAATTCGAGTTTAATGACGCAACGATGCCGAAACACGGATCCCCGGGCAATGAATATTTATGCGAGACGCGAGATTCATGCGATCGTGTGATTCCGCGATCTACGCTTAATAAATCCAAATATAAATCTGCCGCGCTCGGCGGCAGGTAGGGAGGGGGGGACCAGGGGGCGAGGCCGTGTCTTCCGGTCAGAGGGCAGCGAGTGTCTCGAGATAAATCAAACGCGAGCGTCATTATTCGCCGGCGAAAGGCTTTCTCAGCCTCTCCGGGCGGACATTGTCTCCTGTACCGTTTGCCAGCTACCTACCTGCCCGGAGCCACCGCCGCGGAAGGGCGCGGGGCAGGTCATCCGGTTTCGGGAACAAAGAAAAGTTGCCGACTACCACGCCGAGTTGGCTCGCGCTAAGAGTATTTGGGCCGAGTTAACCCTTTTTCTCCGTTCGACCTCTCTCCTACTACCTCCCCCCTCGGGTCGCAGAGACCGAACAGCCTGTCCCGGGGGTATGAGATACCCTTTATTTCCGGCGAACGTTGTCCAACAAGGCGTTCACCACAATGGGACGAACTTTTCATTGTGTCCCGCGACGCGCACACGCCGACGCGGGATTTACACGTACAGCCGCGGACCAAGCGCGCGGCGCCGCGAGATTTTCTCGTCGTACGTAACAAAAATCGATTTTCCATTGGGATTCGTTAAATTTTAATATCATTAGCATCTTAATCATATTTGTATTCGATAAGCGGAATTTTTAACGCTATTTCCCGTGGAAAATAATTCACCGATATATTTTGATGGATAATATTATAATAGAGAAATATGCGCGCTTTGGAATATTTAAATAAGTCGGCCGTAGAGAAATAAAAGGAGGAAAAACGATGAAAAGGTTTAAGTGAATTGAATATTATATTTGATGTTATAGTAGATATTATATAATATATTATATTTGATATTGTATTAGATATTTTATTAGATGTTATATTTGATATTATATTAGATATTATATCATATATCATATTTGATATTGTATTAGATATTTTATTGGACATTATATTTGATATTATATTAGATATTATATAATATATCATATTTGATATTGCATTAGATATTTTATTAGACATTATATTTGATATTATATTCGATATTATATAATATACCATATTTGATATTGTATTACTTATTATATTTCATATTATATTAGATATTGTATTAGATATTATATTAGATCTTATATCAAATATTATATCAGATATTATATCACAGATATTGTGTGTAATATAATATGTAATATAATGTCTGATATAACATGTAATATAGTGTTACACCTTGTACCAGATATTATATTACATATTATATCAGATATCATATCAGATATTATATTAGATATTATATTAAATATTATATTAGATATTATATTAAATATTATACTAGACATTATATTTCATATTATATTAAATATTAAATTAGATATTATATTTCATATTATATTAAATGTTATATTAGATATTATATTAGAGTTCTCTTCAAGTACCGAGAAAACCATGAAGGGATCACCCGGAGATCCTAATTCCAAGATGTATCGCAGATCGCGCAGCCCTTTGCTTTTCCGCCGCTTCCAAAATGATTCTAAGTCCCTCCCCAAGAACCCTCACGAAATTCCTAGCTGCGACGGGATTCATCTAGAGTTCAAGAACTAAACTCATGAGACTCCTGCTCAGGACACCTAGAGCTCAGACCTAGATCAAACTCTTTAAGAACCTTGTCGAAGTTCGTTGAACATCCAGAGACACCTAAAGCAATTCCCCCAAATTCGCGGAACACGTTATCCAGCCGTTTTAATGGCTTCAAAATTCCATTTTCTAAAGACCCCCCGTCAGACAGAGACTTCTACTTCCCTTTGAGAGATACAAGCAAACTCCTTCCTCGAAGTAATAATTGTTTGGAATTCCGTAGAATAATCTGCAGCCCCTTCAAAGGGTAGCGAAGAATTCCTCTTCTCTGGTCTCGCGAACCTTGATTATTAAAGAAACCGACAAAAATAATTCTGTCTCCTTTTTCTATTAAGCACAGATTATTTTTATTATTACATTCTTTTCATTAACGTAGCGTACACTGTGAAGCGTACAATTCGTTAAGCAACCGTCGCTGTTCCAGTGAGTTTTGCTGTTGCCATTAAAAAATCTGCTCCTCAAAAAATGTCTAGATCGCTTCATTTGCCAATTAAACCTAATTTTCAGATCCGAATCATACGGCTGTAACGCTAAGCGCATGGTAATCGAACACTTCGTTTCGCAGCTTAAAAAATGTGCTCCCCAAAAAATGTCTAGATCGCTTCGTTTGCCAATTGAACCTAATTTTCAGATCCGAATCATACGGCTGTAACGCTAAGCGCATGGTGATCGAGCACTTCGTTTCGCAGCTTAAAAAATCTGCTCCTCAAAAAATGTCTAGATCGCTTCATTTGCCAATTGAACCTAATTTTCAGATCCGAATCATACGACTGTAACGCTAAGCGCATGGTGATCGAACACTTCGTTTCGCAGCTTAAAAAATCTGCTCCTCAAAAAATGTCTAGATCGCTTCGTTTGCCAATTGAACCTAATTTTCAGATCCGAATCATACGGCTGTAACGCTAAGCGCATGGTGATCGAGCACTTCGTTTCGCAGCTTGAAAAATAGCGCTCCCCTAATTGCCACTTCGCCTCGCTAAACCACGGGTTTAATTGAATAGTACCGCCGATTCCAGAAGTACAGTGAACTATGCGAAACCCATCGACTGTACACGAATTACTGTACGGTGTTGATTAAGGTCCGGGTCGGACAGCGGAATTTCAATATAATCCCGAAGTCTTAGACCGGGAACATAAGTGGAACTTGCGCGCAGAAGTTCAGTCGGTTCCCGTACAACGGATACTAACATCTGATTGTTCGATAAACTCGGATCTTGGCCGTGTAATTTTCGGTACAGATACGGAGACTATTTGGTACACGTGCGCAATCGTGACACGCTGCCGGAATTGCTCAGATACTCATAGGTCGGCCGAGATTCATCCGTGGCTCCGAACTTTCTGCAATCTCCTCATCGTTATTGTCCCCCCTCTCTCTCTCCCCATCTCCTCCGGCCGCTTTTGCAGTTCTTGCAAATTTTTCCGCTTCTTGTTTATATCACTCTGTCCACCGCGATCCGCTTCGCTCGCTATTTCGACAGATTGCAGAACGTTCGCCGAGACTAATTATGCATAATAATTTTGCAAGACGATTTCTTTCCGTTACCAATTCTTTCTTAGTTATCTTTTTTTTAGTTTTAGCTTATCGTGCGATATTCGCAAATGCCAAGATTCGGGACCAGCTGTACTTAATTTTTGATTAGTTGAATATAATTTTTAAGACAATATATAGTTCTTTTATAATTTAGTTGATTTTCGTTGAGGTTTTCGGAGCGTCGATCGTTTCTTGCCTTTTCACAAATTAATAAAGTTCCACGCATTTATAGAAGACCCAGAATTGTTTGCTAAGGTGACCAAAGAGTAATGAAATTATTCAGAAACGAAAAACGTTAATTTAAACGATCATCAGGGCAATTTTAATACGAGCGTCTAACGTACTAAACAACAGTAAAAATGATCATCGTTGATTCAACGCTCGCCTCGATTCGTTCGGCGCCGATTTGTGCTCGCACGCCTCTGGAAAACCGTCCGATATTTTTTAATCTCTCCAGGCCCCTCGAATGCCTCGAAGCACGTGTCATTGATTGCCGATCAGCAGAGAAAGCCCGCCGTCCCATTTGGTCGTCGCCCGTTCTGTTGACGAAGCCCCCGTTCTCGAATGATTGATAACGTTTGCCTGTAGGAAGGACGCCGGAAGTCAGAGACTCGCGCCCGTGGAATTAAAGGGCGTAGAGCGTCATTATTAATTAACCGGGGCCAATTGATCGTGGCTAATAGATTGATTCTCCCGTGGATTCGCTGCTCGAGCATCCTCGAACCTTGCACCGCACGCGATACCATCGGAAACGTTGCAAACCCGATATCGTTGTTATTCGAGCTGTTCATTCGATTCCGGACTTCGATATCGAGGCATCTGGTTCTTGATGCGCTCGCGACTAATGCTGGAGCGGACGAGCCCCGCGAAGAGGATCCCCGTGCAATTCGACGGAGAAAATCGTTTCTCGCGATGATCGACGCGGTAACTCGGTTAGCTGTGCCGCGACGAGTATACTCGTCACGGAGAAATGACGGTATTTTGTGCCGCGACGAGTATACTCGTCAAGAAGTGGCGGTGTTTTGTGCCACGATGAGTTTACTCGTCAAGAAGTGGCGGTATTTTGTGTCACGACGAGTATACTCGTCAAGAGGTGGCAGTATTTTGTGCCACGACGAATATACTCGTGAAGAAGTGGCGGTATTTTGTGCCAGGACGAGTATACTCGTCAAGAAATGGCGGTATTTTGTGTCACGACGAGTATACTCGTCAAGAAGTGGAAATATTTTGTGCCAGGACGAGTATACTCGTCAAGAAGTGGCGGTATTTTGTGTCTTGACGAATATACTCGTCAAGAAGTGACGGTATTTTATACCAGGACGAGTATACTCGTCACTGAGAAGTGGCAGTATTTTGTGTCTTGACGAGTATACTCGTCACTGAGAAGTGACAGTATTATATTATATATTTAATATAATATTATATTAATATAATAATAATAATATAATATAATAATATATAATAATAATATATAATAATATATAATATAATATAATATTACGTTATATATTTAACAGCATCTCGAATCTCGAAATCACTGTAAAACGCATCGTCCATTTTTTTTCTTTAAAGAAAGCCTCGCATTATAACTATTACATTCCCAATGTCCATAGATTCGATTTCTTTTTTATCTTCACCTATTAAATATAACGATTTCGCTGTATTATTCGCACGGGTTGCAAACTAATTTCGTTTTATTAGGAATCACCTCGCACGGCAGCCTGCAGGAGAATTAAAGAAATTTCCTGAAACGATTGATACAATCCGGGATCAGTTGGCCACGGCTGTTTCATTTCGTTTATTACTCTCGAAAGGGGTAGCCTTGGATCCGCGTTCGGCAACCGGGATTTCGTTACGCACTCCCGTCACGTGTTTCGGGAATATAGATTACGAAGCTCGAGTTTAGAACTCGGCGAGGAGCTTTGCGACTCAATCACGGCTTTCGCCGTTATGCATCGTTTCCCGGCGCAGATTATTGCCGGCCGGAATGATCCCGGTCAAATGATCGGGAACGGTCGAGAGAGCAATGTAAATCAGCCATTACACCTCCGTTCTGCGAGATCGTTTCACCAATTATAGCTAATTATAAATTGCTTGACGTACCGCGCTCTGCGCTAAACTCTCCCTAATTGCCCCGCACAAATTGTACAGAAAAATAGACAATTTCGGAAGAGAAAGCACGATTATTATTATGTTAATTATTATGTTAATAATAATGATTTTAGAGAGTTGGAGCTTTTTAGAGATTTAGAACTTTCGATGTCAACAATTTTAGTGCACAATCGGAGCGCGTCAATTAGGGAGAATTTACTCTATTCAGCTAAATTTTCGTCTATTAATAATTTCGCAATAATTTCTCGCGAAGAAATCTGCGAGCACATTTGCTATAATCACGGAAACGTTTCTTCTTTCTTTTTTTTTTAGAAATTAAGTAACTTCGAAGCGAATTGAAAGAAAAATTTGTCCGAGGGAGGATTACGAATTAAAAATTTAATTAAATCCGGGCCTTTCTCTACTCTGATTTTCCTTTCGTTCTGCTTTCTTTTGTCGCAGCTAATTCATTCGAATTTTTCTAAAATGAATAACCGCTACGAGCATGAAATGATCAGAGAACGACGACGGCGGCGGCGGCATCGTTGAAGAACAATTGGTTTTACGGAACAAAGTGAAACGATAATGCGGAATAAAATGTATTTCGTAACGAGGTCGCGTCGAGCGGCGCATGCTTTTAAGTATAATTTGTTAATGCGCCTGTTTAAGCCTGCCGGTTGTACTCGATGATTAATCCCGCTGGGCTACGTTTAGAAAATTTAGCCGGAACGATCGGTGATCACAAACCAACTAAATGATGGGAGCGTACGATGTGATTCATCGAATTCGATGTTATCGGCGTTAATGGCAATAAATAAATTAATAGGAACATCGGAATATGGCACTGTCGAAAATTACTGCTGAATCATAATTTACTCTCTGTTTGAACAGTGCGTTCATAGTCATGGCAGATCATTTTAAAATATCTTCGTTACTGTTACGAATAAATTGATCAAATAATGTTATAGATGTAATAATATAATATATTTGTATTTATAAATATCTAAATCTGAATATTGAAATCTGAATGATTTAAATCTCAATATCTAAATCTGAATGTTTAAATCTGAATTATTTAAATCTCGATATTAAAATCTGAATATTGAAATCTGAATATTTGAATCTCAATATCTAAATCTGAATACTGAAATCTCAATATTTAAATCTGAATATCGAAACCTGAATATTTAAATCTCAATATTGAAATCTGAATATTGAAATCTCAATATTAAAATCTGAATATTAAAATCTGAATATTGAAATCTGAATATTGAAATCTCAATATTTAAATCTGAATATTGAGAAATCTCAATATTTAAATTCAAATATCAAAATCTTAACATTTAAATCTGAATATTGAAATCTCAATATTGAAATCTGAATATTGAAATCTCAATATTAAAATCTGAATATTAAAATCTGAATATTGAAATCTCAATATTTAAATCTGAATATTGAAATCTCAATATTTAAATCTGAATATTGAGAAATCTCAATATTTAAATTCAAATATCAAAATCTTAACATTTAAATCTGAATATTGAAATCTCAATATTTAAATCTGAATATTAAAATCGAAATAATCGAAATCGTACGATGTTTAAATAAATCCAATCTTGCCATTGTTATAGAACAATTCTCTAGCGTATTTAATGGTTGTTCGCTGTTTTTACGGTGCGTTCGATTGAACCGCGACTCATTTATTATATAGCGAATACCGTGCGACGAAGAATTCAGTCTAAATTATTCGAAAGCAATAAAGCAGCTTCACAGCATTGATAGGATATTTTCGTAATAATAAGCTCCGAAGGAAAGTAAGCTTCCCGATAATAGGGAGCCTCTCGTGGGCGGCCGTGCTGAGCCATCGAGTCGAGCGCGATTATCTCTCAGACACAAGTTTATCACCGGGAAAATTTTATCGCAGAAACTTCTACGATAGCGGTGGCACAATTTTGCGGTCGGCGTGGCGGGAGGGGGGAGGGGAGACTTTCAAGAACGCTCGATTGAAATTTTATGGCTATTAGAAACTGAATCGATGTCTGTTTTCTTATATGTGTATCTAGAGGCACGCCGGATTGTTCGTGTGCGAAGCTGTTCCATTAAGGCAAGCCAGGTGCAAAAATTTTCATAAAAATTAGCTTCTTACTTCATACTTAATAATACTCGAAATTACAAATTCTGTTCGCTATTATTTCGAACGTAATAATACTCGAAACAGATCATATTCGTAATAGAATTAATATGAACTTGTTCTCGATTTAAAATAAAATTTGGTTGTGCTCAGTTTTCCATGTAATAGATTTAATTAATTTAATAGATTGAGTTAATTCTACCTGCATATAATTCCAGC
This sequence comes from Megalopta genalis, assembly GCF_051020955.1. NCBI lineage: Eukaryota > Metazoa > Arthropoda > Insecta > Hymenoptera > Halictidae > Megalopta > Megalopta genalis. The sequence goes on from NC_135017.1 coordinate 19,713,391, forward strand.
GACTGGTACATAACTCCAAGTAAAAAAGTATTTATATTATTATATTACTTATATTGTTTATATCATTTATATTATTTGTATCATTTGTATCATTTATATAATTTATCTCATTTATCTCATTTATCTCATTTATCTCATTTATCTCATTTATCTCATTTATCTCATTTATCTCATTTATCTCATTTATTTCATTTATCTCATTTATCTCATTTATCTCATTTATTTCATTTATCTCATTTATATCATTTATCTCATTTATATCATTTACCTCGTTTATCTCATTTACATCATTTACATTATTCGCAAGTAAAACATTTCACCGTAATCAGGTTTCTGTTTTCAACAAGAATCTCGCAAAGCCGTCGAACAAAGTAAGCCGCTCGCAGGGGGGTGACAAGTGACTCGTCGAGACCACAGCTGATCGCCTTACGGTTCAAAGGAAAACTTGCCCTGGCACACCGTTGTTGACACACAACAGCCCGACGGCGAAAGTGCCGCGGCGTATGATCGATTTAACGATTCACCCGTTTGAAAATCGGACGTGCGAGGAGGCTCGCGTTTCCGCTCCGGGTATTAGGGTCGACTAAGTTTCGGGCGGCGACGTTTGAACCCGAGACGTCTGAGGCTCGGCAAACTAAAGCAAACTATCGCTGCCGCTTACCGTTCTTGGCATACCAGCTAAACGCGTCACGGGTAAAGACAAAGCGGAAATGAGACGTGCCGGAAGATCAAGGCTGCCTTAAGCTGTGTCGTAACTTCCAACGACAACTACCCCGGACTCGCCTTCAACTCGAGCCCGGTTCCTGAATGAATCACGCTTCATCGGACCGCGTCCGGTGTGACTCGACCGTTCTTTTCTTTGCTAAGTATTAAATCAGATTTGTCTTTGAACGCGTATAACTCACGAATCAATGATTTCCGCGTCTCGGGATTTGGATTTTTGGAATCTCCTCGATAAAATCTATCGGACTAGATATAAAAGAGTGAAAAATCTCTGGACCCGTAAAGTAAAGTTTAACCCTTATCGAGTATTGTGGAGACCAAATTTATTCGGGCCATAGCCATTTTTGGTGCAATTATTGCAGACTCGCCTTTAAGTCGAATCCGGTTCCTGAATGAATCACGCTTCATCGGACCGCGTCCGGCGTGACTCGACCGTTCTTTTCGTTGTTAAGTATTAAATAAGATTTGTCTTTGAACACGTATAACTTACGAATAAATTATTTCCGCGCCTTGGGATTTGGATTTTTGGAATCTCCTCGATAAAATCTACCGGATCAGACATCAAAGAATCAAAAATCTCTGGACCCGTAAAGTAAAGTTTAACACTTATCGAGTACAGTAATGTCTCCCTAACTGACGCTCAGATTCTGCACAAAAATAGACAATTTGGGAAGAGGAGATACGATTATTCGAGCCTTGCAGCTCGTTTTAATAGTTGTCGACAATTTGTGACAGTCCATAATTAATGGACTTCATTAATCGTGCCGCGGGCTCTCGAACTTCGCGCCCTCGCCTCTCATTGGTCCGCGTTTTTCGTTAATAACTCGTAAACAAAGCCGCAGATCGCATTTTCGCAAAGGAAAAAGTTACTTAGAATGATCTCACCTACCCCATATTTCCGTAACGCGAGACATTTTCGGGGCACCCTGTACAAAGATCAAATCGGCGACGGCCGAGGTGCGCTGTCACCGATAATTAGTAAAAAAATTCCGAAGATCTCTCGGTGCACGTGTCACGAAAATCGTCCCACGACCGCAGTCGTCCGCGACGAAGGAAAAGTAATAAAGTTCCATTCGCCGCGCGGCCGAAAAAAGCGCGGAAGTTCCGCCGACGAAAGAATGTCCGCTTGCCAGCGTTAATTCAGCACAAGCTGTATCAACGGTTAAATAGAAAGGGAGCCTTGCACGGCGGGGTAAACTATTTGCCGAGCACGGTGGATATTTCAGAAAAAGTTTTCGGCTCGGCTTTAACACGCTCGAGCTCCGACGGGGCCGCGACGAGCGAACGGAGTTCGATCGGCGCGCCGCGGCGGATCAAAATTCTGGCCGGACCAGGAGAGTGATCTTAAGGAGCCGATATATCGCGGGGGAGACATCGATTTAGTCGCCGTTGCTCGTCACCGTAATTGAATCCGATTCTCAACAGCCGAAATTGAAACGGCCGCGTCGCGGCGCGCCGGTTCCGTCGCGTTACGCTCCGAACGTAAACACGCGTTACACGTCGATCCTTCCGCGACAACTGGGTCGAGACCGGCTCTAATTGGACACAATCGACCAGCGAACCGGAACATTTCCCTGTCCCACGTAAGGGAACAATACGCGTTCCCCGGGAAAGTTCGTTCGAGAAAGACCGTTATTATGTTTCGAGTGTTCTTTGCCGCGAATGAAACGCGCGGCGGCCGCGTTCGATCGCGGGGAAATTCTGCGACGAGCCTGTTTGCCGAGGCTTATTTATTCGAGTTTAGGAGACTGCCGGGAACGAGCCTCCTCCGCATTCGTCGATCGAGATCCCGTCGAGTGGGTTAAATTGGGGGAAAAATGTCAATGATATATCCTTCGTCAACTTTCTCAATGGCCGCCGCCGATTCTCGACGGGTCTGAACAGACCGCGGATTTTTATGCGAAATGATGCGATTGTCTATGTTGAAAATGGCTCCGATGAGAATGGCTGTGATCTTTTAAATCATTTTAATCGGTTGTACGCGACGTAAAAATATTTTTAAGTTATTCAAATGTTCGCAGAAGTTCGTTTCTTATTATTATACTGTTTTAAATAATTATTTCCAGTATATCTTAAGAGGATATATTGTCTGAATTAATCATTTTCATTGCTACAACGCGAATAACGTTAAATAAATAATCTTTTATAATTGTGTGCTTAATCAATGAATCTTGAAACATTATTTCGTATAAACAGCAATATAGTAGAGACTCCCTTCATTCGAACATTCATTTTTACGATGTTCTGATATTCGAACGTTCCACTGTTCAATCATTATTTTTTATTTACATTATTTACATTATTATACATAGAATATAGAAAGAAAGAAATATATAGAAATATATAGAAAGAATAGAATTGCGAGACATTTTTGGGACATCCTGTATATTTCGTGATACTTTTCTAATTTTATTTTTATAAAACATCTCTCCAAGCGTCCTGAAATTTGAGAATATATTTTTGTTTTCACTGAAATTACAATATAAAAAATTAAATCACAACATCACTGCTCTTCACTGCTCTTAAAAATCATGCCACTTCTCCCATGATGAGTATACTCGTCACCGCGCATCTGACTGTTTAACCCTCGATTTAAAGAACAGTTTCGCGATCCTCGAAAGGGTTGCGATCAAGGATTCAACGTAGTTCGGCCTTAGTTATCGCGATCTTAAGGAGCCGGGCGTGTACGCGAAGGCCAGAAACACAACAATTACCCTAACAAGGGAATATTGATTCCGTGTTTGATCGTTGTAACCGGAATACTCGAGTTCGCGAACAGCTTTCCCGAGGGGTTCCGCGAATTCATTAAAAGTCGCTAATCAGTGAAAAGCTCGCGGCACGCGATGCATCGTAAAACACGAACCGGCTCGCTATTTCCGTTTGCGCTCGAAACGGGATCGTTTCGGGCCGGCGCATACAACGACGCGAAATCGCGTACGAAACGGGGGCTATCGATTGCAAACACCGGTTGCCTTCGCCGCCCTATGAACTTCTGCGCGAGCCGAGCCGAGCGGAGCTGAGCGGAGCGGAGCGGAGCGGAGCGGAGCGGCGGTGTCGGGGCGCCGGTCAAAGGATCGCGATTAGGTTGATTAAATCGGTGGCACCGGTGCATCGGGCCACGGGGATACCCCGGAATCGCGATAAACTGTTGGCCCCGATTACGCGTTACGAGCCCAAACAACGTGCAACGCGAGATATGTCCGAGGGCCGCCGGCGAGCGAAAAGGCCCGCGCGCGGACCTCGCGATTTATCGTCCGACCGGCCGTGCAACTTTAATTGAAGAATCGTCGCGGCGCCCCGTGTTCGGCTATCGTTCCCTACCGTCGACTATTGACCGTCGACCGACCGTCGACTATTTCAGCGCGCCGTGCCGCGGCCATAAAGTCGCTTCTATCGCCGGTTTGGATAATCGTCGGACCGACGCGCCGCTGCAATGATACATGAAATTTTACTGGCGCGTTACGGAAACGTAAACGATTAGGAGAACGGCGGTGCTTTATTAACGCCGCGGTGTACTACGTTAAGCTACCGAGACGATTCCGTGTCACTCGTACGCGACGATTGAATTCAATCTCGTCTCTTTCGGAAATTGAAATATTATATTATTATTATTATTATTATTATTATTTAGGATCTTCTGTCAGGTCGGTCGATTTTCCTGCAGAAGGAAAATGCGCGCGCTTTCGTAAATAGATCGCGGATTTTATGAAATTCGCGAGAAAATTGAATCGCTGAGTCTGAGTTGTAAGAATGGAATAATTTTATTATATTGTTTGTAACTCGTGAACATTATTCGACGAATGTATATAATAATATACAATATAAAATAATATATTGTATATATTATATATATTATATATAATATTTTGTATATAATATTCTATACAATATATTAAAGTATATATATTATTTTATAAGATATGTTATAAGTTATATTACAATATATCACACACACACATAAGATAATATAATAATGTATAAAAATATAATAAATATAATATAATACATAACATAACATAACATAACATAACATAATATAATATAATATAATATAATATAATATAATATAATATAATATAATATAATATAATATAATATAATATAATATAATATAATATAATATAATATAATATAATATAATATAATATAATATAATATAAGTATAATATAATAAATTATCAAAAAAGGAAAGAAATGACAGAATGAAACATACAAAGCAAGATCAACGAGCAAAGAAATCGAAAAATTGCCAATTAAATAAATCGAAAAATGGCGAAAATGAAAGAGAATTAGAACATCGTCGACTCAAACGTTGCAGCGATTCGCGTCAAAATCGAACGCGCGACAAGTCGCGAGCCTCGCGGCGCCTTTCACCCTCCGCCAAGGCTAATTTATCCGCGATCAAAGCCGGAACGGTCCGGACGGCTTGTAATCAAGCATTTCGTCGCCGCGAATTATTGGCCGTTCAGAACGCCGGATTTTCAACTTAATTTCCATTCGAAATTGGAACGATGCGGCGATACGCGCGCGGTCGCGGTCGCGGCGGCGGCGGCGGCGGCCCGCCTCGGCCCGTCGATCGATCTTCTTGGCCCCGTCAAGCATTTTGTTTCGTCCAACTATGTCGCGTGCGAATTTCACCTTAATTAAAAGCGTCACGTGCGATTGTCGAGGCTGAAGGATTGCGAGCGAGCCCGGCGGAGCCTCGGCCCGCGGAAAAATCACGCTCCGTGTAAATCAACCGCGCGCCGAATCCGTTGCACGCTCCGCTCATTCCGGGTTAAAGTTCAGCCCTCGATTCGGTGCCCCGGTGTAACGCGTGCGCGCGCGCGCGAGCGCGCCCTGTCGCTCAAGTGTTTCGAATTGGCCGCGTCTCGTCAACGGAACGTTGATCTTTTTCTTCTTGTTTAATAACGGTTACCGGGGCTGAAACACGCGCCAGGAAAAGGTGGGCGTGTTCCGCCGTGATTGATTGAACGCCAGCCGCTGTGCCGCTCGCAACGCACAGTAGTCGAGGAGGAAAGACTCCGACGGAAAGAAGGGGGAAAAAGAGTTGATGAGATACGACGCGGTTGCGTATCTGTGGTTGCGCGATATCGGAAATTAGAATATGCTGTCGCGAAGTAGAGATTTCCAGCTTTAATGCTCCAAAAAGCTGATCATTTTACATACAGAGATTACATGATACAGAGTGTCTCGAAAATGTCTCGCAATCCGGAATCCGGAAGCAACGGTCGTATAGAATCTATTTCAATTTCGTATACACTGTGTATATCGTAGTACTCTCAAAAGGAAAATTAAAGCGTCACTAATGCAATATTAATAATATGTGATACTATAAAATGCACTACCAATAAAATATAATACTATAAAATGCAGTACAAATAAAATGTAATATTAATAAAATAGGATACTATAAAATGCAATATTAATCAAATATGATACAATAAAATGCACTATCAATAAAATACAATACTATAAAATGCAATACTAATAAAATGTGATACAATAAAATTAACTACCAACAAAATGTAACACTACAAAATGCCCCACCAATAAAACATAATACCTGCGGAAAGCCAATTATAATCTCAACCTAATTGTGCGCTTCGAAAATATCGAGGCCAGTTAATTCGAGATCCCGATAGTCGAAGATCGGGTCAATGCGATAAGAGTTAAATTCCGTATCCCCCCCCCCCCCCGAAAATAGAGAAGCATAAAACATGCAAGACGACGGGGCCCGATCGTAGGGCAATTTTCAGGCTAATCCGGAAATCTGGTTAATCCGATGAAGCGTAGGTAAAACGATCGCGTTCGCGCGCGCGCGCGCGACCGCTCTCCTCTCTAACAGAAACGATCAGATTTGATGCCGTCGGATATGATTGCAGCGTACTATGCGGAAGGGTGTCGATTACCGGCACGCTAATTAGCCGGTATCGTCGTGAACCGCCGATTAATGATTAACGCATTACCGCGTTTGATAGAATTCCAGCTCGCGGCTATCGTGTATCGACTTGGCTCGCGAGTAACTTAATATTCGCTGTTACAATGTCCCCCCTCCCCCTCCGGCATCGGCAACCTGGTTACTATTTACTCCGTTAAACCGTCCCACATATAATCAAGTTCCTCCGGAAGCCCGTGAGAGCGTTGCGTGGCCAGGATTCGCCACGCGCGTGGGTCAGTTCGGGCCGGCTCTCCGCTACGCTCGAATCGACTCGGCCCGGCCCGGCCCGGCTTGGGTGCTCCGGTATCGTCACAACGGCCAGGACAGCCGGTGTACTCAAGCGAGATAATTGAATAGGGTTTTCGAGCTGGCCGGCTGCACCTCCTAACCCTGGAGGAATGGACCGCGCCGCTATGGATGTATTGTTCGGGCGCAGCCACAGGAACGCTCTCGGACGTCGATATATCCACTCGCTTTTGGATAGCCAATTCCGGGGGCACCGGCTTAATTAAGGTGGACAAGATTCCGTCGGAATATGTAATTATATCGCTCGCTATTTTTACGAACGCGGGCTCGGCCGGGCCGCGGCTTACCTCGTCGCGTCGCGTCGGTTTTCGCCGAGCGAAATCGAGAATCGCTTCGGTATATGCTGGACGTACAGTTTCCGGCCACGTTAAAGATTCACGCGAATTTCGTACGGACGCGCTTTGCACTTCGACGTCTGCTAAATATAAATGTTACTAGTTTTTTTCAAAGTCGAAAGGAAATTCGTCTATTTCTATTTCGAGGACTAAAAATGAAAGCGAACGAAGATATGCAAGAAACAAAAATTGTCTCGTTTTACTATATCCATGTAGTAAAGTTTAGATATAGTATAGTTTACTATATCTATAATATTAAGAATGTTGTTCGATTGTTGCAGAAGCAAGTAATTTTATTTTCGCGTGAGCTAACTGTTTGGAAGAGAAATCGTAGCGCAAATATAATTTATAGCTTCGATAGCAGTGCAGGTTCGAGCCGGTTAACCCTTCGCTCTCGAAGCTGTTTCAGGTTAAAAGCTGAAATTGATAACACCACCGCGTCGCACGCGCTGCGTTAGTTAAGGTTAATTCTTTCTTCGCGCCGTTTAATGTCCAATAAAATTTCGCTTTCGACGTTATCCGAGCGTAAAGCCGAAGGAACCTTATGATTTAAACGCCGACGGAAGTCGTTCGGAGCGGCGGAATAATATGAAAAAGTGGGAAAAGAAGCGTCCGCAACGTTGAAACCGCGCCGGCGTACCATCGGACAGCTTCGTTATTAGCCAATTAGTCGCATTAATTGCGTCCAAGGTATTTCGAATTCTAAACGATCGTATCGCGAGCCGCTGTTGTACCCTAATTATGCAGTTGAACGATCTGGATGCACGGGACGGACCGGAAAAAATTCTAATAGTCACGATTCGTTGAACAGTTTCCGCGTGTTCCGGTGGAAACTTCGAATTGCCGGTCGACCGGCAACGTGACTTCGCGATTTCGAAACGGCGAATCAACGTTTCTAGGAACATTGGAGAACATTTCTGGGAACAACGTCGAAAACGACGCTGTGAAACGCGCGCGTAGAATTTGAGAATATTTCTGTATCGTGCGCTGATTGTTGAAACGATCGAACGAGGAAAGAAATCGAGTTACAGAATTTTTATTTCGCAGAAAAATCCGCGGTCGGTGATTATACTTAGTTATTAAAATGTATACACGGTTGTTAGAATAACTTTGGCTATAAATCGTCGAGCTCGACTCTCGGAGAAAATGTTCAAAAGAATGATTAAAAGGATCGTCAAAGCACTGTGTAATTTGCCTAAAAATACTGAGTCAAAAATGAGAGCAAAATAAAAATAGAATTTTAATAGCACAGCTCGCTCTAGATAGCTTCAATGTCGTCATGTTCTCCGCGACGAGCACAAAGTAATGTCTCTCCAATTGACGCTCAGATTGTCCACGAAAATGGACAATTCGGGAAGAGGAGATACGATTATTCGAGCGCCTTGCGATTCGTTTTTATAGCTACGAATTGTCAACAACTATAAAAACGAGCTGCAAGGCTCGAATAATCGTATCTTCTGTTCTCAAATTCTCCATTTTTCTGCACAATCTGATGCGTCGGTTAGGGAGACATTACCGTATAGCATCTTCCGGAACGGGGAGGCCGGCAAATTAATATCGAAGAAACGTGGAGCAGAGTCGGTACACGTCCGATCCAGAAAGCGTAACAGGAAAATGGGATCGATGGGTAGTCGCTGGTAGAACCGTGCCGGAATCGTAATTCCACGTTCGTTTGGAATTCAGCCGATGGTATTGGGAGCGTCGGAGCGGCGTCGCATAATCGGCGTCTTTCGACGATTCCTCCTCCGTCGAATTTGCGGGAGCCGGGCCCGCGCGGCCCGGGCAGCCCGAGACCACGAAATGACACCAAATAACAGCCGCGTGCGGTGAATAATATTCGCGGCGTGCCGTGGCCGCTTTTCCACCACTGTAAATTCACGGGAATTTATCGCCGCCCGGCCACCATATAATAAATGGTGGAACGCGTCTGGGTGGCCGTTTGACAAGGCCGAGAAGACTACTCTTCTCGGCCGTCGCGTCGCTCGGGCCATTTCTTTTTTTTCTTTCTTTTCTTTTCTTCCCTTTTCCTTTTTTTTCTTTTTTTACGTTCGATACCGATGAAAGTGAAATAAATGGCGGGCGACCCGAGATAGCATTGTAATGCCATGTTACCGCGACGCCGCGATTTACCGTCTCCACATCTTGGCCGTCGGTGTGTGTTCCATTTCAGATTCAATTCCGGCCCGGTGCCGTCCGACAATGGCGAGCCCCAAAGCACGGCTCATTTCCGCGGCTTTGAAAATCATTTGACCGGGTCAAACGTGGCGAGATATTGTTTCTTAAACGTTGCGAGGTGGTTCGTCGAATTGTTACTGTTTCTCGCTTGTAATTGCGCTTTTTTCACTCTCGCAATGTGATATATTAAATCTGTGTAATTTGATGTGTAATTCAATATATGTGTAATTCGATATATAATTCAGTATGATTCAATATATAATTCAATACATAATTCACTATGTAATTCGCTATATAATTAAATATATACCGTTCAATATATAATTCAATAAATGACTTAACATATAATTCGCTACATAATTCCAATATACACAATGTACGCAATAAAATTCGCTATATAATTAAATATACCGTTCAATATATAATTCAATAAATGACTTAACATATAATTCGCTACATAATTCCAATATACACAATGTACGCAATAAAATTTCAATGAGAATAACATTGTACCGCAGATTAAACAAATCAAATCAAAAACTGATCGCGACAGAGAGAAAACAAATGACATGTGCAATAAATCTGCAACGGAATAATAGAACTGCTGCATAAAATGTCAGAAGGGTGCGAATTTCAAACAGCTTTCACGCGTGTCCGATAAAAATGTGCAGACGAAATTTCATACGATAAAAATACGAAACGAATTTAACCCGAGAAAGATAACCTACGTCGCAGAGGCGCCTGCGAAGACTGTTGATTTTTGTTAATTTTTCATAGAGGTCTAGTGATTTAAGTTTAAAATTACTTAAAATATAAAAAAATATCATATAAATGCATTTTATTTTTACAATAATGCCAAACCTTTAAAATGACTAGATTAACTTAAATAAATATCCATTGTTAGTATAAAATTGACGCCTTAGAAAAGCATGCGCCTCTGAAGCGTATGGTTATCTTTTACGTACGTTGTCATATGGTTATCTTTCTAGGGTTAAGGAAATCTCTGTGCATTATTTTCGACTCGCCGGGAATTACCAAAGAAACAAACATACGTACATTCGGCACGTGTTCGTCGCAACCCCGATGATACAATACAGAAAATCAGTTCATTCACCGTTGGGTGTTCGCTCCATCGGAGAGATCATGGTACAATCCACATTATCCGCGCACGTTTGAAATCCGCTAGCTTGAAACGGGTTATCTGCGGGCCCGAAGAGCAGCAACGCTGACAACCAATAACCGACGAAAACTTTGCACGAAGTCGAAGGTCCATAATCAGCAGGCTTCCAGGTGGATGGCCGAGCTGACCGCGTTCAATGAACTAAAGTGACTCGCTCGTTAACGCTAATTCGCCGAACGCAGCGGAAATACGGCTCGCAAATCCTCTCTCCGGCCGCTTTGGGAGCTTTGCGCCAATACAAAGAGACCGGTCATGCGATTATCGCGTTGCTCGGCCGAGGAGAAGTATCAACCGTGGATGGAGGTTCCTTAAGAGCGAAGAGCGGCGACCCCGGACGCGACGGTTCGATCAGGATCGCCGATCGAAAGCGAATCGGGCCGTGCCAATTAACCGGTCAGCTGTGTTCGACGACTATACAGTAATGTCTCCCTAACTGACGCTCAGATTGTCCACAAAGATGGCCAATTTGGGAAGAGTAGACACGGTTATTCGAGCCTCGCGGCTCGTTTTTATAGTTATCGACAATCGGTAATTATAAAAACGAGTCGCAAGGCTCGAATAATCGCGTCTCCTCTTCCCAAATCGTCTATTTTAGTGCACAATTTGGGCGACGGTTAGGGAGACATTACTGTATCCCGTAGTTCGCGTGACAGAGCACCGTGGGAATTCATTGAATAAATCAATGAATCGTCGGTCGCGTGTCGAGTGACGCGAAAAAGCGGAATAAACTGTACCAGTAAATATGAGATCTTATGGCCCCATAAAACTAGCTGACGCGAATCCGACTCCGTTCGACGCATCGTCGACGACGTCGCCGTCGCCGTCGTCGTCGTCGCCAACTCGCAAATCTCTCGCCAATTTTTTCCCCGGCGATTTTGGATCGCGATTACACGTCGCGCGGATCCGAGGACGATCTTTGTCATCTCGCGTGCACGACGATTGGAAATTCCTGCGGAGCGATATGGTTGCCGCGAACGGCGATGAGGAAAGCAAATGCCCCGTAAATGGAAAGACCTACGCAAGAGAATCTATATGGAAATGATGCGTCGACTATGGCTGCCAGGATTTACGAGGAGCTTCCAGTCCGCGAATATAGAGCTCCGGGTGTGCGCGCGCGTGAGCCTCGTATAAAGCAGCGAGGAGGAAACGGCCGCGGCGCGGCGCGGAGCGGAGCGGCGCGATGCGACGCGACGCGCGACGGGGAACCTGAGATTCCGCACGGAAAGGGGAAACGAAAAATTTTTATATCCGAGCGACACATGGTAAACAGGACGGACGTGCGATACCGTGAATTGAAGGGACGACGGGAAATGCTGAAAATGGGCAGGACACTTTGCGGACCGTTTATTGTTTCTACTGTGCGCAGACGGCGCGGCCGCGCGACCGGAGTCGTCCGCAATCTGGGAGAAAAATATTATACAAATCACATATTTATATCGAATTTTGTGTATCTTTTCAGTCGACCCCATTCTGGTAACGTTTACGAATTATAATTTAATTATGAATTACAGCATAATTATAAATTACAGTATAATTAGAAATTACAATATAAATTGTGAATTCTAATATAATTATAAGTTGCAGTATAAATTGTGAATCCTGATATAATTATAAATTACAATACAATTGTGAATTTCAATATAATTATAAATTCCAATATAATTGTGAATTTCAATATAATTATAAATTACAATATAATAGTGAATTCCAATATAATTATAAATTACAATATAGTAGTGAATTCCAACATAATTATAAATTACAATATAATAGTGAATTCCAATATAATTATAAATTACAATATAATAGTGAATTCCAATATAATTATGAATTCCAATATAATTGTGAATTCTCCAACATAATCATAAATTACAATATAATAGTGAATTCCAATATAATTACGAACTACAATATAATTATAGATTCCAATATAATTATGAACTGCAATATAATTATAAATTACAATATAATAGTGAATTCCAATATAATTATGAATTCCAATATAATTATAAATTACAATATAATTATGAATTCTCCAACATAATCATAAATTACAATATAATAGTGAATTCCAATATAATTACGAACTACAATATAATTATAGATTCCAATATAATTATGAACTGCAATATAATTATAAATTAGAATATAATCCTAAAACAGGACTTACTAACATAAGTCTGAAACATTTTCCTAGAGACCACGTTTATACTAATTGTATTTCGACACTTTCGAGCTGAAGGATAAAGCTGTTCCTAAAAGGACAATGGCTACCGAACGGTAAAATATAATTCCCACGTTATTAAGAGGGAAATATGCAAACAGCGGTATGCAAAATAAACGACCGAGTCATCGTTGCATTGTTACCATACGCCATTGTTGCGCTGATCCTTATAATCTTTCGGGATCTCTGGCAGGTACAGGAATAATTAACAACTCGAAACGTTAAGCCCGCCGAAAGTCTAAAAATTAAACGTGCTGTAATTAGTCTTCGATATTGATATCTAGGAGACAGAAGTCGTCGTCTTTCGCTATCGTTCGAGAAATTAGTTTCGAAATAGTCTAAATGATTTATCTGATTATTAGTTTCCTAATGGTAAGAGGACAGTAAGAACGATCAATAACCAAGTGCATTTTATATAAATAAAATTGAACTTTGTCACTCGTGCAACAGTTACGCTTTCGACAGTTTTAAAAAAAAAAAAAATGTAAACAAATTTGATGAGATTAAAATTAATTATTATAATATTAAAATTAATTATTATGACGTTAAAATTACCTCAATATAACCCTGTTGTAGTAATGCCAAATTACCCTAATATTACAATGCTAAAATAACCGTAACATTTACTTTAGAAACAGCGATTTAAATAACACCTCGTTATTTCAAGCGCGGTAATTGTTTCTTTTCCATTCGTCGTGTTTACGGATTATTACGCGAGACGTCTCGGAAGCAACCAGTAAAAGGGCGGAGGCAACATGCATTACATTCGTACCTCGTACTTTTTTACTAGAAAATCCGTACAAATCCTGTTACTATGATCCCGTAATTTACGAGACACTTACGGACTCGGTCTATCCCAAGAAAAATTTCCGAGCCACGTGGCTGGAATATTTCATCCCCCTTCGTCCTGATTTCGCCGGTTTATCTTCTAATTCTCGTACCTTAGCGTACCTTAGTTCACCGATTACGGAACGCAGCATTTTGCGGAGAGTTCCACGCGATTATCCGAAGCTCAATCGCCGTTATAATATTTAATACAGTTTAATCAGATTCTTATCTCGCTCGATCCTCTCGTAATCGGTGACGAGAGCACTGTGTAATAATTCTGTAAAAATCTGCGTTCGATTGAATGTTCATTGTTTAAAGGAAATGCTGGCTATTTTATCAAATTTCTGCGCTGCAAAGACATTTTTGCGATTAAAAATTGCGTACAGTTTAATCAGATTTTTATCTAATTTCGATCCTCTCGTAATCGGTGACGAGAGCACTGTATAATAATTCTGTAAAAATCTTCATTCGATTGAATGTTCATTGTTTAAAGGAAATGCAGGCTATTTTATCGAATTTCTGCGCTGCAAAGACATTTTTTCTATTAAAAATTGCGTACAGTTTAATCAGATTTTTATCTAATTTCGATCCTCTCGTAATCGATGACGAGAGCACTGTATAATAATTCTGTAAAAATCTTCATTCGATTGAATGTTCATTGTTTAAAGGAAATGCAGGCTATTTTATCGAATTTCTGCGCTGCAAAGACATTTTTTCTATTAAAAATTGCGTACAGTTTAATCAGATTTTTATCTAATTTCGATCCTCTCGTAATCGATGACGAGTGCATTGTAATAATTCTGTAAAAATCTGCGTTCGATTGAATGTTCATTGTTTAAAGGAAATGCTGGCTATTTTATCAAATTTCTGCGCTGCAAAGACATTTTTGCGATTAAAAATTGCGTACAGTTTAATCAGATTTTTATCTAATTTCGATCCTCTCGTAATCGATGACGAGAGCACTGTAATAATTCTGTAAAAATCTGCGTTCGATTGAATGTTCATTGTTTAAAGGAAATGCTGGCTATTTTATCAAATTTCTGCGCTGCAAAGACATTCTTCTGCGATAAAAAATAGCGCGAAAATCTGACAAATTCGTTACAGATCTCACCGTCTTCCCGCGCGCATTTAAAGGGCAAATTTAAACGGTCCTTTTCGATTATCAATTATCTTCGATTATCCCGCGATTCCGTCGACCGCTTCGCCGCCGCCCCAATTCGACGCGAATCGTCTAATTAAGTAACGACAACGAATCCCGGACGCGGGTCAACGACCAATTAAAATATTCACGTTCGGTTCGATAAACGATGCTTATCGCGGGAGAGTCGCATCTCCATAGGATCGCGCCGATCGGCGATCACGGGCTCGTTAATCCCGTGTTTCGTTTTATAAATAAAACGTAAATAATTCAACGCGCGTTACAACGGTAATGTAAGTAAATTTATGATTTACGAGCGGGCGGCGCGCATTCCCCGGCTGATTCTCGCGTTTCCTCCGGTTTCTACGCATGCATGTATGCACGCGCCGGGGCGACGCGGCAACGCCGGGCGGCGCGTATTCGCGATCTGCGAGAACTTTCGCCTCGGTGGCGCCGCGTCGCGGCGAGACGCGGCGCGCCGCGTGGCGGAAGTTTCGCGTGTAGGAAGACGGCGGCCGACCGTATCCGCGGACTTTTAGCATTTCGTATATCGTAATGGCACGTGCTGCTTCGGGGGGGGGGGGGGGGAGAGGGCGTGTTGGAATACACAGGCGGCACTGTGCGTCGGGCTTGGGCCGCGATCGCCAACTTTCGGAATAATATTCGGTTTCGCGGTTGACGCGCCGCGCCGCGCGGCGACGAAATCTCTCCCCCGGCCCGTGACAGCGTGCGCGGCAACCGCGCATTTAAATGCGAAATCTTCGGCGAGGCCGAGGACCGGCTAAACTGAACTATCGATTTATGGTAACGCGGTTCCGCCTCGCCGCGGTTTCCTCTCCGCGGCGCGCGTTTAAATACTGACGTCACGTTCTCAGCATTTATCTTTTCTCTCCTCTCGTTTCCCGCGTATCTTGTCCGCGGAGTTTCTGCGGGTCCGTTTGTTTTCCTGCGTTTCGCGCGGTTGCGTTTCTTAGGCGCGAAATTTCTGGACGGTTTAGTCGGCGGGCGACGAGAAATGGCGTGGAGAAATGGCGATTTTGGAGACAGTTCTCGTGGAACGTGTTCGCTGATTTCCAAAATTTTAGGGTAATTAGGGATGAAATTACTCGTTCGGAAGCCGTCTTGATGACTCTAATGACTACTAAATGACTCTAAGGGCTTTGATTAGAGGCGATTTTGGTTTCGCCTGTGGACTCTATTGAAATGTATCATAATTGTATTGTTAACGAAATTTATCCCGTTTATATCGTTGGTGAAGTATGTCGTAATTGAGTTATTTAAAAAGCATGTCATAATTGCGCTATTAAGGAAGTGTATTATAATTGCACTATTAACAAAGTGTATCACAATGGCACTATTTAAAAAGTGCATCATAATTTCACAATTGAAAAAGTGTATCACAATATAGCACTATTAAAAAATTGATACAGTTACAAATGAAATTAATATAAACAGAATTATAAAAATTATAATATTATAAATTATGTATATATATATATATATATATATATTAATTATAATAATCGCACTATAAAAATCGCATCACGCTGCATCGCAACGCATTGCATCGCATCGCAATCACATCGCAATTGCATCGTATCGCGTCGCATCGCATCGCAATTGCATCACATTGCATCACATTGCATCGTATCGCGCCGCGTCGCATCGCATCGCATCGCATCGCATCGCATCGCAATTGCATCGTATCGCATCGCATCGTATCGCATCGCATCGCATTGCAATTGCATCGCATCGCATCGCAATCACATCGCAATCACATCACATTGCATCACATTGCATCGCATCGCATCGCATCTCATCGCATCGCGCCACATCGCATCGCGCCACATCGCATCGCACCGCATTGCATCGCATCGCATCGCATCGCATCGGGCCGCAACGCATCGCCGAGACGAGACGAGCCAAGTCGGGGCTGTTCACCGGCGCCACGGATTTTCCGGTAGATTGGATATACGCGGTTTATATACGTTATTTCTCCAGGTTGTTCAGAAGCGACTGCAGTCACCTAGAAGAGACTGCCGGCGAGATGAAGAGGAAGAGGGGATCGCGGAGATAACAATGTGTGGTCCGACTGGAGGATACCGGGGCGATGCGGCGCTCCACGGCGCGCGGCACCCTTCCATCATGATTTTCTCTTCGTTATGCGAGTCTACTCTCGCGCGCGACCCTTACTTCTCCGGACCCCTCTCCATTTATTCCACGTCACACTTGGCGACTTTGCACAGCATTCGAATTCCCGCCAACCAGCTTGTCGTGTCTCGAGGATCGTTCTTACTTTCTCGTAACCTTTACCTTCGTTTATTAGCGCGCCGCCGTGCTTTCTGCGTTTCGAACGCGCGTTCAGCTTTATGGTGCTGAGAGATCTGGATCTTCGTGGTACTCTACTTATAATATATAATTATGAAAAAATATGTTATAAGATGCAACATATAATTTGTAATTGATAACTTATAATATATAATTATAAAGTACATGTTATAACATGTAATACATATAATTTATATAGTGTAATAGAAATACATATAATATTTCACGAGAATATCGTTAAGATTTTATTTGTTCAACGATTTTCATTGTGCCAAGTAATAGGAAAAAGATTGTCTAATAAAAAAACTTAGTTCTTCAAGTTCTTCAATACTTATAAATGAAAATTTGAGCAGAAAAAAATGAGAAAAATTGCATATTATTTGCTTTTCATCTGAATTCGACTTAAGATCACCCCTTCGCTTGCAAATAAGAATTCAGAAGTACGTGATTTGCAGAATTATTTAAACGAATGATTTAATTTAATTATTGTGATAATATATATAAATATATAACAAAATATATAACATAATATAATATAATATATAATAAAACATGAATATATAACATACATAAAATTTAAAACCTGATATAAAGTTAATTTAATAAGAAGCTCAATATTACTATCTGCGAACGAAACGGTAATTCAATGCGCAATCCGTTGTTTGGCGTTCGAAATAAAATTAGCCGGGCTCCGTGCCGGAAGGGTGGTTCATCCCCGTTCCGGTGCAAACGATCCCGAGATCCCCGACCGCGCAATTACGGTTATGACATTTTTGCTACGGGCCGTGTTTCGAGTGCACGCCGGAGAAGATAAAAAAGAATGGGGTGGCTCTGGCTGCCGGCGGGGGGTGGGAGTGGGGATGGGTGGTTGGGTCGATCCGTGGCAAGGCATGCGGCAGGAGGGAAGGGACAGCGTGTAGTCAATATTTGCATGCCGCGAGGCGGCCGGAAGTGCACTCCAACGACGGAGACAAGAACCTCGTGCCTGGCCGACCACTCTTTTCAGCTTGGACCCCCGGCCGCCCCCTCCGCACGAGTGCAGTCGAGGGTCGGCCTTTCGAGAACCCTTCTGTTGCCGAAGCCGCAGAGTTGCATCTCGCAAGATTCCCCGGCCCGGCCGTCCCTGCCCTTCTTCTCGCCGCGTTTAAGCTCCTTACGGACGGCGAATCGAGAGAGACCGCCTTGCCTGCGCCCGCTCTCCGACCCCCCGCAGCGCCACCCTCCCGTCGCCGACTGATTTTCTGATGACGACGCGAGAGATAATTATTTCTCGGTTGTGGCAACGAGGGCCGGCCGCCCGGTTCGTTGACGATGACGGAGCGCTTCCTTAGCGTCCGAGGTCTTTGAACCGTGATAAACGCGACGCCGCTTGCGTGATATCGAGTGGCCCCTTTCTACGGCGATCCCTGCTCAACTTCCGGCCGGAAAATTGAAAGCGGTTTTATGAACGCTGTTCACCTTTTACCAGCCTTCTGCCGCGGCCTCGGACGCTCCGGACGTCTCCTGTCGTTCGACACGTAATCCCGAAGTGTTTCGGGACTGCTTCACGGATTTTTCATTGTGTCGGACACGTCGCTGAAGAGAGAGAGAGAGAGAGAGGGAGGGAGAGAGAGAGAGAGAGAGAGAAAGATAGAACGGAACTACATACCAAAGATAGAACGGAACTGCATTACTATGAATGCATTGCTAGAATAAAAACAACGACTCAACTTCTTTATTTCTAATCTTTCATACACGAAAATGTGTTTAACGTATTGGCGAGATTCTTCCGATTAAAACGAGACCAAACACGACATGCTTTGATCCATGTTTGTTCAATTGCATCGCGACTGATGCATCGCGATTAATGCATCGTGATTGCATCCTGTTCCAAACCATGTCATGTTTGGGCTCATTTTAATCAGGAAACTGCCGGCAATACGTTGAAAAAGAAATCAGGCTTGAAATGTGTTTACAGGGCCGTAGCAATGTCGCAGCGCGAATCCCAGAATACCGAATTTCGGCAAATCCCGGAGAAATTACTGTATCCTCGCCAAGAAAATATGACAATGTTTCGCGTCATAACATTTTCAGACCATTTCTATGTTCTGTTCACTTTCACTGAGACTATTGAAAGAAGAAACATACTTTTTATTCCGTTTCTTTTTCTCACGATCGAGTTGGAACGTTATTTTTTGGACGAAACGAGTAATTAACGAGTTACTCGCACGGCCGAATTGCACGCGGGTTCCCGAGTAACCGAAGAACAGAGGATTCCGTTCGATAATTCATAATTAGCCGAAGCCAGTGTCGGTGGATCTCGTTCGCGTCTAATGGATGCGCTCGCGCCGCAAACTTTCGCGTTAACTTTTCTTTTAGCACGGCCGCGCCGCGTCTTTTCCCCCATCCACCCGATTCCATGGGAAAACGAGGTGGGGAGGGGGGGGGGGGGATTGGTTGCTCTAATCTCGTCGAAACGTTCACCGGGCATTGTAAGGTCCGTGGCGAAGCTGTGTCGTCGCGGGGCCAACTTTAATGCATCCGAAAAGGGTCAAACTTCGGTCTCTACTTCGGAGACCACTTTGCACCAGTCCGCGAACCGCCGCAGGACTCCTCTGCCTCGTTTTATGTATCTCTCTTTCTATCTCTCGCTTTTTTCTCTCTTTCTCTCTCGTTCTCTCTCCACATCTGTTTTAGTCTCATACACAGGGTGTCCAGGCCGAAGCAGATCACCTAAATATCACGCTAATTTGTAACACGTTTGCGGACAGTAAAAATTTCAATAAATCACAAAAATAGACGGGTGATTTATTCTTAAATTAATTGTGGTTAAATTTGTATTAGTCACATTTTGTTCCAGTGCTCAGAAGATCACATTTTAATAGTCACATACGTATACAATAGTTATACATTTAGCATAGTTATGTTACGTATTATATTGATAGTTATCAGAATAGTTATATTAAATATTACGTCAATAGTTATTTCAATAATTATATTAAATATTATATTAGTAGTTGTTACAATACTTGTATTAATTATTATATCAATAGTTATTACAATTGTTATATTACATATTATATTAATAATAGTTATTGCAATACTTACCTTCAATATTACACGAATAGTTATTACAATACTTATACTACACATTATATTAATAATTATCGCAATAGTTATGAACAGCTATTGTTAACATGAAGCTATTTAAATTATTTATCAGGGCTGTTTCATTATTTCATATAAAAATTAAATTTAAATTAAATAATAATAAATTAAATAAAAAATTTCGGATAATAAACGCTACGTAAAGTGGAATGTTTCGGGCAGGACACCCTATATTTGTAAGAAAGGGGAGAAGAGGGTACAGAAAGAGAGAGAAAAGAAGATCTTTTTCTTCTCTTTCTAGCGTCCCTTCATTACGTCACACAGGGTCAACCCAATTCTCGATGCTGTTGGAACTTTCGTCTTCGAATCCGAAACTCGATGGTAGAGAACGGTCTCGCTCTCGAGAATGAAAGTTCAGGACAGAAGTTGCGGGACAAGAATGGCGGCCACTTACAACGTCGACCAGCCATATTACAGGATTCGATCTTGAACGGCTTAAGTATGTTCCGCCGTTTCGCG
Organism: Megalopta genalis; assembly: GCF_051020955.1. Classification (NCBI taxonomy): domain Eukaryota; kingdom Metazoa; phylum Arthropoda; class Insecta; order Hymenoptera; family Halictidae; genus Megalopta; species Megalopta genalis. The sequence continues at coordinate 19,734,175 of NC_135017.1, forward strand.
TTCTGCCTCTCTCGAATCGATATCAGTCGTAGTCTCGCGGCTCTCCGGTTTGTTTAACGCGGAGGTCAATGAAACTTTATTCGGTCGACGGATAACGGATGAAGAGTGAAATTAGTAACGAATGCAATATTTAGACGACGCTGTCGAATGAATATCCAATTGAATATAAATTTTTATAGATCACGATTTAACCGAGTAGGATTTTATTCGAATCAGAATTCATTCGACGAAGATTCTGTTCGAATAAGAATTCGTTCGTAGCAGATTTTATTCGAATGTGATTTTACTCTAATAAGAATTCGTTCGAATAAAATTTTATTCGAATAAGAATTCATTCGAGTAAGATTTTATTCGAATAAGATTTTGTTGGAATAGGAATTCATTCGAGTAAGAGTTTATTCGAATAAGAACTTATTCAAGTAAGATTTTATTCGAATAAGAATTCATTCGAGCAAGATTTTATTCGAATAAGAATTCATTCAAGTAAGAGATTTTATTCGAATAAGAATTCATTCAAGTAAGATTTTATTCGAATATGAATTCATTCAAGTAAGATTTTACTCTAATAAGGATGCATTCGAATAAGATTTACTGATAATAAAGATAATAATTACTGCAAATGAACGAAATGACATTTTCTCTGTAAATATCTGATCTCTTCCAATGAACGATTACGATTATGCGATTTCTAACTCTGTTATTCAATTATTATTTATTATAAAATACTATTATATATTATGCTATATATCATACTATAACTATACTATAAAACTAAATACTATATACATAATACTATTATAGAATATTATTATTAAATACAATAACTGTTACGGAAACAGCCGCGAAATAAATCAGTGGACAGAGGGTGAAACGTTCTGCAAAGCCTACAATTTCCATAGTTAGAACATGGCGCTGCTACCCTCGTCCGTGTATACCCACCAGCATCAACGTCGCGCTATCATTCCTCATTTAAATTTTACACCGATCCCCGCGGCCGGAATCGTCGGTATGTTATTAAAAGTAATAATTCACGTTAAAGGCAATAAAGATGGCCAAGAACGTGCTGTATATTCATTAGACTATTCCGAAGGTGCGAAGCCCGTCCGACGTAAATACATACAGCGAGTAACTATAATATTCGGACACCGCGAAACTTTTACTTTGTTCAATTTTAATCTCGTTCGGAACAGAAGAGAAAGAAACACGGTTCGAATAGAAAATAATACAAAATATAATTGAATATAATATAAGATATAATTGAATATAATATTGAATATAATTGAAAATAATATAAGATATAATTGAATATAATATTGAATATAATTGAAAATAATATAAGATATAATTGAATATAATACAAAATATAATTGAATATAATATAAAATATAATTGAATATAATATTGAATATAATTGAAAATAATATAAGATATAATTGAATATAATATTGAATATAATTGAAAATAATATAAGATATAATTGAATATAATACAAAATATAATTAAATATAATATAAAATATAATTGAATATAATATAGAATATAATTGAGAATAATACAAGATATAATTGAATATAATATAAAATATAATTGAACATAATACAAAATATAATTGAATATAATATAAAATATAATTGAGCAATCATTTATTCACATTATTCGTGAAATAATGGAAACGGATTCGAAATGGAAACGAATATTATCTCACCGTTATATTTCCACTAGAAAGAAAAGAAAAAACACGCGAGCGAGATTGCCACGAAAAAGCGAGAAGCGTCGGAAGATTATAAATTAATATACGCGAAATGAAACAAACGATCGTTAAACAGAATAATTAACCGAGACGCGGCGCGTTATCGAGCAGCCGAAGGGGGTTGAAATATCTGATCCGATACATATTTCGTTCGCGTGCATGCAACAGCGTAGATGTCACGGTATTGGTGGGCGAAAGGGGTCTTGGCCCTCGTTACATTTTTAACGGGCCCCGATGCATAATAGTTGTCAATAATTTTCGGTTGATACGCAGCTGCGCGGACCGTGTCGCGGAAAGTTTGTTATTATTGCGGACGGTATTACGGTTCCCTAACGTGCACTAAACTCCGCGCCGCCGTTACCATATTTTATCGCGCTGTCATATTTGCCATTAACCAAAATCGTGGACGGCGGCCGGGGCCCCACGTAATAGCCGGCCGCCATTTTCCAGCGAGCCTTGGCACGCGAACGCCCGCGTATCCGCGCCGCGGCCGCCACGCCGCGGGAGACGTTCGTGCGACAACGCGTCGTCGTCGTCCCCGCGGACCGATTAATTGCCCGCGCGTCATATGGAATCCGTTTTTCCTAAATCGTTAATCTGATTCACCGCGACAATAAAATTGTCACTGTGCTGCCAAACGCCCTCCCGGTAAATTCTATATCGCCCGCGAAATAGTTTCGCCGAGCGACACGCGAACGGCGGCCTGCTCTCGCGGGGACACCGCGGAAAATTATAATTCGCGGACCATCCGGTGCATCGAAAATCCATCGACGTACACCGTCGATTTGCATGGGAACGCTGCGTTCAGGGAGCGTCGCGTTTTCGGCCGTAAATAATTCGTTTATGGGTTCTAAGTTGCGATGAATGTTGCTGCTTCTGTCGCACTTCTCTATTTTTCTATTAATTATTATTATTATTACTGTTATTACTATTATTATCATTACTCTTTATTATTATTATTATTGCTATTATTTGTTATTATTATTATTACTATTACTTATTATTATTAATATTATTATAATATAATATATAATGTAATTATAATTACTATTATTATTATTGTTACTATTATTACTGTTATTATTATTGTTACTATTATTACTGTTATTATTATTGTTACTATTATTACTGCTATTATTATTGTTACTATTATTACTGTTATTATTATTATTATTGTTATTATTATTATTATGATAAGTTTATTTATCTTAGTTTGGTCGCATTAACTGCGAGGTCCTTAGAACCCACAGGGGTTGCAATTAACTATGCATAAAGACTTATATTCTAGATTTATAATTGAAATTTATATCTTTATAATTGAAACTGGATTGTATTAATATTTCTCGTTGAGAAATTCTATGTTCCGCACGGAAATTCTTTCATTCCTTCGTTATACAACGGAATTTTCTAATAGGTACAGTGCGCTGCGGGAAAGGTTTCATTTCGAATAAAATATAGCCGGTGAAAAAGAACACATAGCGGAGCACAGAAAAACATAGGGAACTGAAAATTCGCGAGAATTAGCATTCACCTCCGTTTTTCCCCATGGATAGTTCGAAGGCACATAAAAGTACTGTTTTGGATTCGTTTGCATAGTATTTGTAAGAGAACCGTGCGCCGACGCATGAAACTTTAGGGACACTTAGAGTGACAGGGTCGCCACGTCGATAACAATAGTTTTAGCGTTGTTCAAGTTTGTAAATAAAAATAATGTCCGGCATGGAACGACGCTGTCTTGGTGAAATACGTTGGAGGAGACATCGTGTGGATAAAAAACAATAAACTACGGTTGCTTGTCTTGCGGACTGCTTGTATTTCCAGTGTCACAAAACAGTGAACATAAAGAGAACAGAAATTCAACAGACATTCGTCACAAATTCGACAGAAATTCAACACAAATTCAACAGAAATTCGACAGAAATTCAACACAAATTCAACAGAAATTCGTTACGAATTCAATAGAAATTCAATAGAAATTCGTCACAAATTCAACAGAAATTCGTCATAAATTCAATAGAAATTCGTCACAAATTCAATAAAAATTCAACAGAAATTCAACAGAAATTCGTCACAAATTCAACACAAATTCAACAGAAAATTCGTCAGAAATTCAACACAAATTTGATACAAATTTAACAGAAAATTCGTCGCAAATTCAACAAAAATTCGTCAGAAATTCAAATGACACTCGATCATACCCGCCAGCAGAATCCTAGAAAGCAAGTGGTCGCATGATCAAAGCGACGGTTTCTTATGTTGGAATCATTGCTCGGCAACCAATAGACATACCGATGTCCATAGAACACGATGGAGATAACAATGAAGCGAAAAGGTACGACCCAGATATTGCCCGGGTCTCAAGGAATTCGTAAGTTTTCAAATATCTCGAGGATTCCAGGAGTCCCAAGGGTCTCGGGGTCTAAGCATTCCGTAGCCAGAGCGAGTGGGAGACTCGGGGAGTCTCGAGGATCGAGAGAGGTCCCTGAGGACGGCTGAAGTCCGCATTCCTTCGGGACCTCCGGATGCTCCGGATCTTTCTTACGCAGTTTCGGGACTGTTTCCTTCTTGTGCCCGGAGCTTCCTGGATCATCTTATCCTATTTCGTATACCTAATAGCGTGCCCTTATGCTGCGAGTCTTTAGTTATCTCTGTCGCATTGTGTAGACATAATGGCGTCTCTATCTGCGCGTTCTACACTTCTTGGGCTATCTCTGTTTTGATGTATGGGCACGCTAATGCCCGTATCTCGTCCCCCATAACCTGCGTTATCTCCGTCTCGCAGTATGGATTTAATGATGCGGTTATCTCGGCCTCGAGATCGTCGCCCTTTCCGTACAACGTTTAATTATTATTCTTAACAATAGAGAAACGTTTGAGTTAGTTCCCCAGCGATTTCTGATCGCTCGTATCGTGGAATTCAATCGACAGAAATTCGACAGATATTCGACAGAAATTCGACGGAAATTCGACAGAAATTCGACAGAGATTCGACAGAGATTCGACAGAGATTCGATAGAGATTCGACAGAGATTCGACAGAAATTCAACAGAAATTCAACAGAAATTCAAGAGAAATTCAACAGAAATTCAACAGAAATTCAAGAAAAATTCAAGAGAAATTCAACAGAAATTCAACAGTAATTCAACAGAAATTCGACAGTAATTCAACAGTAATTCAACAGAAATTCAACAGAAATTCGCCACAAATTCAACGCAAACTTAACACAAAATTCAACTGAAATTCGTCAAAAATTCAACAAAAATTCTTCGAAAATTCAAGTAACACTCGATCATCCCCAACATCCAGCACCTATCTCCGTCGCCGATCCCGATTCCTCCCGTTTCTTTCCACAGGCTCGATGCTTGCTTCGAATCAGATAAATCTTGTTCCACGGTTCCGCTGTCCCGGTATCACGTGCCACGAGTCCGATGACGTCTACGGGCGCGCCTGCAATTCGGAAATTCGAAATTGCGGGTATCGGTTTCCCCTAATCCGGGGAGGGTTCGGGGAAATTGGCCCTTAATACCGTGGTCGCTATCTGAAATCCGGCGTTCTCCTGTACATAGAATTAATCGAACGATATTATTCAACAGATTAATACCACGAATCATCGACATTCTTATTCGAATTTCGATCGAAGGGCTCGCGGATCGAGCCCGTCGCTCGCGGCGCGAACAAAAGAGTCGCGCGTGCCGCGCGCTGCGAAAAGCGCATCGAACTCGATCGCAATTTAATATCCGCGCAATTTGCGATTAATGGGGCCGGTTTTCAATTTCCGACGACCGACTCCCTCGGATACGGCTCGTCGATCGGCGCAATAATCTTTACAATAGCAGGAACCGCGCCGGCGTCCGAAAACATTCGATTCCGACGGCCGACGAACTTTTCGCCGCGCCGGAATTCGGGCGAATGCCCGACGTCCGCGATGCGTTTCGAACGAATCAACGTAATTCAAAGTAAACGATGAATTAATGGACCGTGGCAGTGCTGCCGCGTTTTCGATTGTCGACCGCGAACCGTCGCGCGAACGTTTTTTTTTCGCCGCAGCGGCGCGACTTCGTTTCGAAAACGAGCGCTAATCGCGGCGTTACACCGTCGTTGCAACGATGTCGCTGCGCGAGTGCAGGCATTCTTGGCCGCTTTCGGCTTCCAAATATTTCGTAAACAATGGCATAATCGCGTGGGAAGACTGCTCGCCGCGTTAACGCGTGCTGCATTAAACAGATAACTCGGAAACCAGGCAGCGCAGCGCCCGCGTCTGCGCGTAATATTCGCCCAGCAGCATTCAATTTCCGGGGTTCTCGAGATAGAAACCAAGAGAGATTAAGACGCTGGTCCATAACGATTTCATTATTTTCCCAGGATCCTCCAGAATTTGGAAAAAACGCCGAAAAAGCGGTCGATGTCGCACGACTTTGCTTGCGTCGCGATTTGGATTGAGTGGAACGAAGCGCTTTGATTGTACGAAATTGTACGAAACTTTTATTAATCAATATTATTACGTTAATATTATTATATTATATAAATATTATTACGTTAATATCATTATATTAACCTAATAATATTGATATTAATATTATTATTAATATATTATATTATATTATATTATATTATATTATATTATATTATATTATATTATATTATATTATATTATATTATATTATATTATATTATATTATATTATATTATATTATATTATATTATATTATATTATATTATATTATATTATATTATATTATATTATATTATATTATATTATATTATATTATATTATATTAATATTATTACATTAACGTAATAATATTGATATATTACATTAACATCGCGAGTTTCTCGACGGAGACAGAGAGACAGAAACGAAGGGTGACAAAGGACACAGCGAGAAAGGGTGCAAGGGTGAGGGCGGGGAGACGGGCGAGTATTTAATTCATAATATTCCCCACGCAATTTCGTGTCGTCGCGTAATAAAAAACGCATTAGAGAAGCCCGGGGACGCGTAACTTGTAACTGCAAAGTGGATTACCGGCAGGTTAGCTACCGGTATGAGTTAATTAACGGCCGTTCGAACTTTGGTCTTTCAGGGATGCATCCTGCGCTATCGCTGCGTCGTTGAACTTTCCGAACATTTAATGGCCCTTGGTAGCCCGGCAAATGCACTTTTACTGGCCTTTCAGACCGGCGAGAGGTGTCGCCCCCCCCCCCCCCCCGAAAACACCAGCGGGCCCGTTCACGCGGCGCGACGCGTTTACTAATTTCCCCCCGCACTTTCTTCGATTCCCGTAAACGTGTTTTATAGGCCATCCCGGGCCTGTCCGAGCAACTTTCGCAGATTTACCGTCGGCACCGAAGAAAATTCCATCGCCCGGCCGTGGAACAATTGCATCGGCTCGTAAACGGACAACGCCGGACCTATGAAACTTGTCCCCCTTTGAAATCTTTTATTATTGAAATTTTATACGAGATTTATCAGTGCGTCGCACGCGCAAACGATTCCTTTCGTTTCGACAGAAAGAAATTGAATAGATTTCTTGTTGTTGAAATTTTCATACGAGATTTATCAGTGCGTTGTACGTACAAGTAATTCTTTTCGTTTCGATAAAAAGAGAAATTGATTACGTTTTTTATTATTGAAATTTTTGTATTGAAATTTTATACGAGATTATTTTGTTAACGTATTTTATATTTATATTACAAAGCGACGGGAAATTAGAAAATATAATTATATAATTATGAATACAATACATAAATTGTAATATATAAATATAAATATATATAAAATATATAAATTAAAATATAATATATAGATATATAATTGTAACACATATAAAAGGGTAGACAATAGGAGAAAAGAAAATAGACTTCTTATAGTATTCGCAAATCTATTTTTTAATTCATTTAGTTTTTAAATTCAAATATATTTGATTAAATATTTAATAAATTTTTATTATAATACTTGCTCGGGTAATGTAATTGATACGATCATTTCTCGCGAAAGGGTCTTTGAATTTTGTCGAATCGTAAAGCAAGAAATTCTCTGTAGTCGTGAACGTATTAATAATTGACTTTTTATATTTTACATATATTATATTTATATTTTATATATTATATATTATTCTTTTTTACACTGCATATAAGTTGATTTTTATACGTTTTTTTTTATACAGAGTCGCCGTATACCTGCCATAATTTCCAAGTTCCCATGATTTCGCACCAACACAGAGCCACGCGCATATTAGATTAATCGAGCACGTCTATACTAATCATTTTTCTTGCTAATAACTTTCAGGCACGAGAAACGTTTTCGACACGAATTCGGTGAGTTCGGTGAACCACGTCGCGCACGACGCGACCACGAACAGTCTCGCGAAGTCGGTCTAGACAAAACTGCTGATCTTTTCGAATGATACCGGCGCGTTTCATTAATCACTGTAATTCGCGATTCGAACGCGGCCCGTTCTCTCTCTCTCTCTCTCTCTCCTTCTCTCTCTCTTTATGGTCGCGGGCACTTATCAACTTTCCAAGTTTCATATTCTCGACGTGGAGAACGAGCTGTTTCTAAGTTCGAATCCAATGGTTCGAGTTCAATCTTTTAAAGCGTTCAGTGTTTGTTTTTTGTTCATTAATTACTGTAAAATTTCACAGCGGTGTAATCGTCTTTATCTCGATTCGACTCTGAACAGCAAAATCGCAATTTTTCCAAATTTAACGCAAGAGATCTTTTGAGCTTCGAGGGATAGTAATTTATACAGAGCGTGTGAAAATTATGATATTTCGGGGAAATGATTCCTGAGATCATTTCAAGCAACTTTCTCCTTTACAAAATTCTTCTCCGAGGCGTCGTTTACGAGTTATTAACGAAAAACAGTAACCAATGAGAAGCGAGGTCAGCTGCCGCGAGGCGTGGCCGAGCCAATCAGCGGAACTGGGCTTCGCTCGCTCGCTGGCTCGGCCCGCCTCGCGTCAGTCGAACTGGCCTCTCATTGGTCACTGTTTTTCGCTAATAACTCGTAAACGAAGCCACGGATTGCATTTTCGCTAAGGAAACAGTTGCTTGAAATGATCTCAGGAATCCTCAGAAATGTGAATTTTTAATCGATTGTAAAATGCATTTATGAACGGTTTAATAATAACACTGATTTCTTTCTACCACTGAAATCAATATTACGGGAAATGCGAAAAGCGAAGAAAATTGAGTAGAAAGAACGTTCACTGCAAGAAAAGCAACGCTGTCGTTCAAATTTTCCGATGCGTCACGTCGTAGATCTTGGATCACTTTCCGTCTTGTTCCCCGATCTTCCACGTAGCAATAAATTCTTGGATCGCGCGTGCACTTGTCGCGTTATCCCATCGGACAGATTCGCGCCTCTCACTCGGCGGATTATTTATGGGACAGCGGATCGAACCATTATCGATGGGACACCGGAACCGTCCGAATTATGCGCCGGGCTTTTCCCGTAATGCAGATCCACGGGCGCACGGTTGTCTAATTAGCTCGGGCTGGCTGCGCGGTCGAGATTTGCCCGGTCTAACGAGGTCTCACGAGGACCAATTAAAAATTTCCCCGGCGAAACAATTAATATCCTGACGGCGAACTGTTTTACGTATCGAGCGGGCGAACTCTTCGGCGACCCCCCGAGGCTTCCACGATTAAGAGCGCAGAAAACCGGCACAGTGTTGCCAACACTCGCGCAGAGAAAAAAACGTGCGCGTGTACGTAGGTTCACGGAACTTTCGAACGTACGATACGTTCGATTGATATCACGTTGCATTAAAATTACATCGTATTGAAATTACGTTGTACTGAAATTACATGGCATTAAAATTACATTCTACTAAAATTACATGGCATTCAAATTATACTGCGTTAAAATTACATCGTATTAAAATTACATTCTGTTAAAATCGCATTCTATTAAAATTACATTGCATTCAAATTACATGACATTAATATTACATTGTATTAAAATTACGTGACATTAATATTACATTTTATTAAAATTACATTGTACTGAAATTACATGGCATTGAAATTATATTGCATTAAAATTACATTGTATTCAAATTAAATTCTATTAAAATTACATTGTATTCAAATTAAATTCTATTAAAATTACGTTGCATTCAAATTACATGATATTAAAATTACATTCAATTAAAATAACATGACATTAAAATTGCATTTGACTAAAAATCACATTAAATTGCAACACTTTCATAAAATAGACAATTTAATAAAGAACATCAAAGTACTTATGCTTATGCAGTCAGCTGTTCCCCACGAACAATTAATTGTGTTCCAGAACAGAATGTAATTCCGCCACGAACGACACAACAATAGAATCGTTAGATCGCGTTAATCCGCGTCGATCTAAAATATCGTTAATCCGATCGCAGAAAGCAGTCGCGCGAGCTGCCAATGAGTCGATTATTATCCGCTCGGTAATACCGCGGCTGCCGAATGAGATTTCTCGCAGGCGTTTCGTTTCACGAGTTCCTTGTAACGGCGGAAATTTTCGGATGCCACGAGAGTCCCGGACCATTCCTCCGGCTCCCGATGCCACTCTCTGACTCCCGATATCGAGTAAACTTGAAAGACGTGACGTCAGATGTTGCGCCATTAGGATTCCAAAGGACACTTCGGAACTCCGCCAAGAGTTTCCAGGATGCATGCAACAATCGGATTGGATTACCCGCTCGGGTGCTCGAGATGTACAGCCGCGAGTGACGAGAGGATATTGTGATCAAGTTTGAAGGATTTCCAGCTAAGGGCGGCGAGGGGAGGGGAGGAGGGGAGGAGAGGGCGAATGATATTTAGGGCCGAACTTGCCTATTAAATGCAGCCATCTCTAATCTCCGGCGCCTCTATGAATCTAATCTCCCGATGTAACTCCGGGGATAGCTTGTTCTTCGACGGAGGATCAAGGGACGAGCAAACTGCAACGTGTACAAGGTCCCAAACGGCCGATGCGAGGTCTCCTCCTTTGGTCTGCTGCCTTCGAACAGCGGCGACTCGGCGCAGCCCATTGTTTCCCTCGAATCGTCGCGTCGTTCCAAATCCATCAAAATTGGCCAAGTCCGAACGACGATTACTCCGCGAGCAATCATCGTGGAACGATGAATTTTCTTTCAGATTAAAGCTTGAAATCTGTACTTTAAGACAGCCTTTCTGGATTTTAAGTTCGACGCACCCTTATGGCTGTGATAATTTAAATACGAGACCGTGTCGATGACTGCCAAATATGCAAGGGTCACTTCAAGCTGCTGTAACTTCGCGAGAAAAAATCGCAGTAGCATTTATTTTCTCTCAAATTAAAGAGGAAGAATCGAACTTTATTACACTTTAAACGGCATCTCCGAAAAAAATTTGACGAAGTCCGTGCATTTCGCCGAACTTCGCAATTTTCAGTACAACAAACACAGTCCCGTATATAAATAGTTATGGTAGTCAGCGTGCACCAAATTTAAAGTCAATGAACACTATACGAAAGTCAAGATTTCAAGCTTTAATCTGAAAAAAATACCATCGTCCTAGCACGATTTCTCACGGAGTTATCGTCGGTCAAAGTCGGCCAACTTCCCTCGGAAATTCGAGCACGCTCTAATTCGCGTATTCCTCGCGATCGTCGCAGAGAGAATTCGTGCTCGCCGCGAAGATCCGCGAGCTACCGAGCGAATATAAACGCGCTCGACGATGAAAGCGAGAAGAACGATGCTCGTGGAACCATTTAGCCGGCCGATGAGAAGACGCTGGGCCGTTCGAAGCCGGTCGGCGACGCCGCGTCTCGGAAAGAAGAGGAGCATCGGGATTAAACGGATCAAGGCGTCGCCGCCCCGCTCGTCGTCCCCCGGCTCGGCAGGGTTAATACAATTACGACAAAAGATCCGGGATCAACGAGACAATCAAAAATAGTCGGGGACGCGCGCGGGGACAGTCGAGGCGGTGTCCTCGCAGCGTCGTCGCGAGCCGAGAGAGCCGAGGCGGCGGCAGCCTCGATATTTATTATGATCAGGAATTCCATTCATAACGATCCCCGGCTGCGGAGACTTATCTCGGCCGTCGGATACCGTCGGCTCCTCTCGATCTTCCTCCTCTGGATGCAATTTCAGCCGTTTTAATGGACTGCTGGAAAGATACGGCGATATTTCACGGCGCGAGAGACGCCCGGCGGCGCGTCTTCATGTTTGTGACACGATTTTACAGGATCCTCGCGATAAGATCCGGCGAGAATTGTGAATCAACTGACAGGAGATAAACCCGGCAGGCAGTAAGGCACCGGAACCGAGGAGTCGGGAGGGTTTAGAGGAAACGGGAGAGAGAAAGAGCGAGAGAGAGGGAGAGAGTGAGAAAGCTGGTTGGAGACGAAGAGGATGATGGCGCGGGAACCTTGAAGTTTATTAAGATTAAGAACTTCATTCGTAGTAATTCCGCCGGAGAGTACACCGCGCCGTCCTCCGCCAGGCTTTTCCTATCTCCTAACAAGACGGTGCTCGAAGGGACGCGGAGGGCGAAGGGGCGAGGCGAAGGGACGAAGGGCGCGAGCACCTCGGGGAGGACGCGGGGAGGCGCAGTGCGTTTCCCTCGAAGCGGCCGAAAGGTATTATAATTATTTCAGGGGGACTAGGATTATTAAAACGAAAACAGACGCCTCTCGTGGGGAAAGCAGCCGAAACCAGCGGAACGTATTACCGTCTGGCGCTGAAAACTTTATACTTTTCGCGGCAGTCCCATTTTGCTGATTTTTTGGCCGGCGCGCCGGGCCCCGCGCGCCTCCCTTCGCCGCGAACTCGGCAGACCGCTGACTTGGGAATTTTAATGGGAATGGAAGGTGGGATCCTGGGAATTGAACTTCACGGGGTCCCCACGGTTCTTCGCGACACGCGAACGACGATCTCGAACGGTCGAAACAGATCGCGCGCGGCGAATAATGGGCATCGGGCTTTGCTTCGCGACCTTTGACACGCGGATGGTTTTCGTGGGTTCGTGGTTGTGTCAGAATTAGAGTAGGGCGATTATTTATTTATTTATCTATTTATTTATTTATCCATTTATTTATTTATCTATCTATTATTTTCTCTATTTATTTATTTATCTATCTATCTATCTATTTATTTCTCTATTTATTTATCTATTTATCTATCTATCTATTTATTTCTCTATATATTTCTCTATTTATTTATCTATCTATCTATCTATTTATTTCTCTATTTATTTATCTATATATCTATCTATCTATTTATTTATCTATTTATTTATCTATTTATCTATCTATCTATTTATTTCTCTATATATTTCTCTATTTATTTATCTATCTATCTATCTATTTATTTCTCTATTTATTTATCTATCTATCTATTTATTTCTCTATTTATTTATCTATATATCTATCTATCTATTTATTTATCTATTTATTTATATATATATATATTTATTTATTTCTCCATTTATTTCTCTATCTATTTATCTATTTATTTATTCTCCCCACTTCGCCTTCAGCCTGTAAACAAAAATGGACAATTTCGAGAAGTGGAGATACGAATAAAGTACATAATAAAATACATAAAAATACAACAAATTCGTCGGTATAAAAAACAAAAAATTGCTCCATCATTCGCAACCGATAATTCGCCAACGAATTACGATCTTCTCCGGGTCGATGATTTTTACCGACAGAATCATTTTCACAGTCGAACCCCGCGATCGCCGTATCGCATTAGTATACGATGAATCAAACAGCAAACGCATGCATACGTTCAGACACGCGTAAACAAACAGCGGGGATACGTTCTCATTCGGGCAACGCGTAACAAATAGTCAATAGGAGCCATTCAATCACAGTTAAACAATCAGCATCTGTAGTCCTGTACAGGACAAATATACGACCGAGAAATATGTTATCAGACAGCAAACATATATGTATACATTTTGACGCAATCAAGCAAGTAATCAAGAGTGCCATTGAGTTACAATTAAATGGACAAGCGACGACCACCGTCGAACACCGGTCGCGCAAGAAATTCAGACGAAAGGCAGCCGCGAACATCTTTCTCGGATTGCTACTCGAGATATCAGCTATTCAATATTTCGTTGGGTTTTTGTTAATATCTATTTCTATTCTATTTCTATTCTATTTCTATTCTATTTCTATTCTATTTCTATTCTATTTCTATTCTATTTCTATTCTATTTCTATTCTATTTCTATTCTATTTCTATTCTATTTCTATTCTATTTCTATTCTATTTCTATTCTATTTCTATTCTATTTCTATTCTATTAATTATAACGAAATTTTTCTGTCCACTTAGAGCATTTACAATCGATTTCTTTATGGAATTAATGTAGAATTTTGTTGGCAGTTTATCGTGACACGGTAAACGTAAATTTTTGACTGATGAAAAGAATTGAAACAACGTTCCTACTGAATAGTTTATTACTAGAAATACCTACTTATTTAATTATCTATTTATTAGATAAGTTACGCGACCATAAAATGAAAAAGAAAAACGAAGAAAAATCCGCGCCGCGAGTCGTACTCGTCAAAATAACGGGAACGGGTTAAACGACGTATATTTCCGTATATTCCGGGCGTCGTCTCGCGGCGCCGTATCTAAGAAACCATAATTCTGTTAGATCTCCGCGTTCTTCCGCGGCGGAGCGTAAACATTTTCGCGATTGAAAATAACGGCGAGAGGGTTCGCGCGCGCGCGACGAGGAAGGTGCCAGACGGCACCCGGAATCGAAGATGTCGCTGACTCCGGCTTATGGCACGATTAATAACACTTAGGTCGCTCAGGATGGGACCCTCGGCCTGGGTATATCTGCTGGTATTTATTAGAATTTAGTGGGTCGCCATTACTTGGAGCCGGGGACCGCTTTTAGAAGGCGGCGACGCGGCGCGGTGCGGCGGAGGCGACGGCGGCGGCTGAGCGAGATGGTAACTGCAAGAGTTCCAACGAGCTTGTTCCAGACCATTTTCGGGTAATTGTGATCTACGGCGGGGGGGCCGGTTCCCGCCGCGAAATTATTGTGTCGTTGAATTGTCCCTTTCGGGCTGCGGAAAACATTCGTCCGGTTAAACTTCGAACCCGCGGGCCCCCCGGTCTGCGCGCCACGTAAATCCGCGGCCCGTTTGCCGAGCACGCTGTACGCCTTGTAAACGTCCTCCTAATGCCCTAAATGTGTCCTAATGTTTGCTATATACAGGGTGTCGCCTAATTTCGCGGTACAAATTGCTGCGAGATCGTCGCGAAAAAAATTTAGATCGCTCGGCCCAATTGTAAACAGCTTATTCCGATTTAAAAGGTGTACGAATACTTTGTGCACCGACTGTACATTGAACAATAGATTGATCAAATGGTCGGAGGATTTTTTATCGAGCTTAGAAATGGTCAACGATGCTGCCGAATTGTGAAGACGTGAGAAAAATTGACAAATGTTCTTTAAATCTTCTTGATTTATTAGAACGATTTATTAAGGGAATATGTTTATTAAATTTCTCGATTTATTAGAACGATTTACAAAGGGAATATGTTTACAAAATGTATCGATTTATTAGATTTATCAGATTTACAAAAGGAATATGTTTGTAAAATTTCTCGATTTATTAGAACGATTTACAAAGGGAATATATTTACAAAATTTCTCAATCTATTCGAACGATTAACAAAAGAAACATATTTAGAAAATTTCTCGATCTATTTGAATAATTTCCAAATTCCTCAATCTATTACAACGATTTACAAAAGAGATACATTTACAAAATAACTGACATTCGACAAAGTTCGCTAAAAAAATTGTTATCTTCTATAAAAATATAGAAATAGAGAGCTCGAATGGAATTGTTAAATAATAAGATGCTATACCATCAGGGTGCTGTAAAAATAAACGTTTCGATGAGAAAATGGGCCGTTCCGTATTTCAACGTTCACCGTCTTTTTTTGCGAATAATTTTCGCGAACGCATAAAATACACAGTCCGGCGGTAATTGTTGCATTCGAACGATAGCAGGGTCGTTAGACAAGCTTGGGGATAGCGTAATTCAGCGGTGGACTACCGGGCCCCCGTCGGCGTGCCGCTGTAATTCCCATTTCTCGACGTGCTAATTGAAAACTTCGCGTTTCCCGTCCCCGGGCAGATATTAACATTCTTCCTGGCCGGGGGACGTCGTCTAACGGGCACCATCCATTAGGAATTACATCCATTTGCCCGGCTCTGTCCCGGGCTCGATTCGAAGCAGCTCCCTCTCATCAAGCCCGCGCGCTCTCTCACGGTCTCCGTACCGTCGCGCGTCCCCGAAACCTCTCCACGAAAGCGTCTCCCGGCCGATTGTGTGTCCCGAGCGCAACTTGGCGCTCTCGTCCTTGGGTTTGTTCACGGCGAGTTTCCGAATCGGGAAAGATCTCGGCCGGATTGATCACGCGACAATTACAAACACGCCGCGGCGCCCTTACCGGATGCAACCGAAGTTTCCCCCGAGTTCCCGTTCAACCGGCGGCTGCGGTCGGTCTTTGGAATCCATCGGATAATGACAGGGACCGCGCCGCGCGAAAATACGAAAGGAGCACCCGGGCAAGCTTTTGCCTTCAAGCTTGGGTGCTCGGGTGCCATTTCTCTCTGGCAGCTCGCCGCGTTCTCGACGAATCTTCTGTCTTGCTGTTTCTTGCTAATTTTTCTAATTTTTCTAATTACCTCTGATTTTTCTAATTTTTGATTCTTACTTTATTTTTGTGCTTCTCATTTTTTGTATTCGGATTTTGTTTATTTGTTAGTGTTATCAGTGTTATAATTTTTCTCATTTTTCTAAGTTTCCTACTTTTTCTAATTTTTCTAATTTTTCTAATTACTGTACCTCTAATTTTTCTAATTTTTGATTCTTATTTTAGTTTTTATTAATACTAATATAGTAATTAATAGTAATATAGCAGTATATTAATTATATTAGTATTATATTATATTAGTACTATAATACTATATTAGTATTAATACTAATACTATATTAGTATTAATACTAATACTATATTAGTACTATAATACTATATTAGTATTAATACTAATACTATATTAGTACTATAATACTATATTAGTATTAATACTAATACTATATTAGTACTATAATACTATATTAGTATTAATACTAATACTATATTAGTATTAATACTAATACTATATTAGTACTATAATACTATAATATATTAATACTATATTAGTATTGATATAGTAATTAATATTAATATAGCAGAAAATAGTACTAATATAATAAAAACTAGTACTGCTATAAAAAATATAGAAAATAGTAACAATATTAGCCCTAGAATATACGTATTGATATTCTTAAAATTATTTAATCTTTTGACAGCTTGATACTTGATCAACTTATTTCTATTACGAATATATTCACTATAATATGTATTTTCAATATGTCTGATCATTGCTCGACTGTTCCACTTGACACGAATACTAGAACTAACGCGGTGAATTATCCAATATATCATAAAATATTTGCATTAAATACTTGCGTGACTCTAACAGTATTTGTTCCAACGTAATAACTCTTAACAATTTGTTATGGCACTTGTTATTACATTATTAGACACGATCACTATTACAATCGATCTTTCCCCATTTTAATAATGCTAATAAATACTTCTGTCCTCACGATTTTCTATTTATTTGAAAATAAAATAAATAAATCCTCCGCAAGCTTAATTATAAACGATGCAAAGAACGAGTAGACTGCGGACGAATCTGCATACAATCATAGCTAATGAAGCAGCTTCGTAACGTTCGGCTGCATCGCATTTCCGGTGCCAATCTTCATTACGAAAATGTGCCATTAAAGGTAGCTCGTTTATAAAATATTAAAACAATTTTACACGCGACAGCTGCGGGGCTCTCCGATTATTATGCAACGATCTGACGTACCAACACAGGTCGAATTAATTTGATTCATTGTCATGTAAAGTACGAAGTCGTGTACGTCACACGTATAAACTTTCAGTTCTTCGCGAAGGAGAGACGGGGGTGGGGAGGGGAGGAAGGGGGTGGGGACACGTCGAAATTAGCTGAGACATTAATGCACGAATGTCCTCGTTATGTTGACTTGAAAAATCTAAAACAGTCACGGGATAATTTGACGTCCGCAAGCAGGGGCGGCCGGATCATGGAAACAAATAAATTACGAAGTCCATTAAATGAACCGAAATGGAGCGACGACCATTTTCCTCTCGTCCCGAGGAGCCATTTAACGTCGGAAACGGCACACTTGCGATAAATGTAATTTCCTTCCCAACAATTTCATCTTTCGTGCGACGGAAGACACGAATTAAATATTGTTTAACAGTTCTTTGCGAATGTTCTCGAGGTTACGATTGTTATAAACTTTCGATCGTAATATGATATAATGGTACATACAATAATATATGATAATATACGATATAGAATAATAAATACAATAATATAATAATATACAATGTATAATAACAAATACAATATGTAATAATAAATACAATAATATAATAATACACAATATACAATAACAAATACAATATATAATAATACACAATAATGTAATAATACATAACTAAAATAATAATTCAATATATTGAAATTTGTTTAAAGACACAATTAAATAATTGAAATGTACTTACAAATAATCATCAAAGCATAAAAAAAGGCCAAAACAGTAATGTTTTACGATGATCTATGAAACTAATAAAATCTTACGAAACTAGTTAGTGTACTGCGGATTTTATGCACACTTGACAGAAACAAATGACTGAGAAACAAAATAGTGAAAAGATTAAAATGATTTAACAATGTCGTTGCATTGTTTTCAACTCATTAACATTATTGATGGAAAACATACATTTTCGTCTAACTTCTATTTCTTATAATCGACTTGTACGATTTTTATTTCGCACGAAGATCCGCAGTGTCCATTAATTAGTACAATATTTTATAGAATCGTGACGAGGATTAGTTTAACAATTTGGCCATTAAGTTAAAATTTCTCAAGGTATAGTAACGCAAAAGTAGAACACAGTAATTTCTCCCTAATTCGCGCTAAAAAATGCGACTTGTACTCAAAAATCGACAATTCAACTATAAATATTCTATATTCCTATTAAATTTATACTATTAAATTTACTATATTTTCATTACATATTTATACTATTGAATCTACTACATATTTATTAAATTTATACTATTCAATCTACTCTATTTTTATTAAATCGATTCTACTAAATATTTACCCATTTTCTATTAAATCTATTCTACTAAATATTTACCCCTTTTCTATTAAATCGATTCTATTAAATTCACTATATATTTACTCCATATTTAGGCTCCAATATTACGAGGCTCGAATAATCGCGCCTGTTCTCCCCAAATTGCCCAATCTCGTGCGCAATCTGGCCGCGAATCGTAGAGAAATCGACTGTTGTTCGAAACGCCACGCGCGCGCCCCGACCGACGAATCAGTTTCTCGGATCGATATTCTTAAAAACCGGCTCTCTCCCCCCCCTCACGGCTAAGAAATAAATTATTCCGAATGTATTATTCATGTTCGCCGGGGTGATTACCCCTTGTCCGGAATAATTACCCGTATCTGCATACACATGATACGCAAGCTCAGTGAAGGTTGAACGACCGAGGCGAGGATTGACCGTGTGCGGGTCGTAACACATTTATTTCGTCGGCTATCGGAGGAACGTCGGCCTCGACTTATCGTGCACGTCGGCGTTACTGTTCGACGGGATGATTTATTATTCAGCCACGGGGCCCCGGCGGAGATGGATCCTTGAAATCTGGAAAATTCTTTGCCGCCGCGGGACGAAGGATGGGAGGAGGGGGGAGCACGGGGGGGGACGCGGAGTTATCGCGAAAACCGATAGCGGATCGCGCGCGGGATCTCTCTCGCATCGGAATACCCGGGACGAGATTGCATGTTTCATTGTTGACTGTCGCTCGTCGTTCCGTTTAACTATTCATTCCATTTCTCTTGAAACGATGCTGAAACACTTGACACAGTTCCAGAATTGTTGCCTCGTTGCTAATGCATTGGCTCCGGCCCCTCCTCAACCCTCCGCGCTTCCCTCTTTTTTTACTCGCTTCCTTCCCGATCTTCCTTCGGACGGTCGAGTTATCATGTTTGAGAGGTTCTCGCGATGTTTTCGAGATATTAATCGCGTCCTTCGGTCGTCGCAATCGATACCGGTGTGCTTGGATACTCGCTCTCGCTCTCTCTCTCTCTCTCTCTTTCACTCTTTTCGTCTCTCTCCGGCTCTCTCGCTCTCTCTCTCTCTCGCTTTCTCGCTCTCTCTCTCTCGCTTTCTCGCTCTCTCACTCTCTCTCTCTCGCTTTCTCGCTCTCTCACTCTCTCTCTCGATCTCAATCGCTTCGCTCTCTCTCTCTCTCTCTCTCGATCTCAATCGCTTCGCTCTCTCTCTCTCTCTCTCTCTCTCTCTCTGTCTCGATCGCTTCTCTCTCTCTCTCTCTCTCTCTGTCTTTCGTTCGCTCTTTCTCTCTCGCTCGCTCTCTCGCTCACTCGTCCGTAGCTTCTTTGAAAACTGGCCTGAAATCGAGGTCGCGGTGCTTGCGCCGTTGCATGGTATTTAATTCGATAAGAATACGCGAAGTGGTTTGTATTTATGCAGGATGAATGGAAAGGGAAGTTCTCGTCTGTGTTAACGAAATGACGATAACGACGGCTTTATTTTGCAACGAGTCGTCGTATTAAATCAGATCAGGACGTTCGAGACGCGCGTTCTGAAATGTGAGACGGATACTCGCGAAGAATATATCGTCTCTCCGTTCGAGAGACGAGTGCTCCGTGGATTTTCATGCACAATATCAATAAGCTGCATGAATTCTACTCGAACAGCAGTTAAACGATAATGCGTTGTTTCCTCTGGTTGATTTCGCGGATTGGAAAAGTAGCGGGACCGACGTTCTTGAAGACTTTTGATGTACTCTCTGCTCTGCACTTCGATTCATCGGTTTTGCCATAAATGCATCGAATTTGTGGTCTAGTAATGATCATAATTGTCGACTTAGAAAAAATCAGAGGAAATTTCTGGTATACTTATTGCAGCTTCTAATAAATTAAGGAATTCATTATTGTTGGTTAAGTCACGTTTTGGATGGATTAATTTGAGAAGAATGAACGAATATTCTATAAAATTCGACGTTGGAGTTTCGTCGTGGACATCAAGTACTCTGGTTAGCTGCAGAAGGTTATAGTACGTCGAACGAAAGAAATTATTCTTATATTCTTATATTCTTACATTCTTATATTCCTTGCATTGCTTATATTCCCTATATTCTTTATATTCCTTATATTCCTTGCATTCTTTGCATTCCTTGCACTCATTGCATTCCTTATATTCCTTACATTCCTTGCATTCCTTGCATTCCTTGCATTCCTTGCATTCCTTACATTCCTTGCATTCCTTTCATTCCTTGCATTGCTTATATTCTCTATATTCCTTAAATTCCTTGCATTCCTTGCATTGCTTATATTCCTTATATTCCTTATATTCCTTGCATTCCTTGCATTCCTTGCATTGCTTATATTTCCTATATTCCTTATATTTCTTGCATTCCTTGCATTGCTTATATTCCTTACATTCCTTGCATTCCTTGCATTCCTTGCATTGCTTATATTCCCTATATTCCTTATATTCCTTGTATTCCTTTTGCATTCCTCACATTCCTCACATTCTTACATTCTTATAAATATCATGAAATAAATATCACCTAATTCATCGATCATCAACGAAAGCAGTATGTTTCTCCACCTCGTTTTTCTACCTACAAAAATTGTCCAAACATTGGGCCCTAAAGTCTTCACTGCACAAAAAAACCACCCTTTATTTCCATCTTCCCTGTTTCGCATCGCCGTCGAAAGAATTCCGATTAACCATCGCATTTATTGACATTGAATTCGATCCTCGAATCTCAAGAATCGCATTTTATGACACGCTATACCCGGTGGTTCCAGCTACGACGTTCTCCCAGTCGCAAGACGAGAGAAGCATGCCCCAATACTCGAAATTACACGGTGTATACCGTTGCACGTGCAACGACGACGCGCCGTTCGAAAAAAAAAGGAAAAGAAAAAAGGAAAGCATCCATTACGGACATTGTTTTCGCTAAATTTTCCAGGCTCGTAGTCTTTCGCTTTAGTGCGGCGTTCACCCTCTCCGGAGTCGCTGTTTCCCACGTTCCTTTCACTGCTCTCCGCCGGTTCTTCCTTATTATACGCAACAGCCGGGTCAGTTGCTTCATTCCAATTTGCCCCCGTTGTCTCCCGTTGCTCGTTCATCCCTTCGTTTTTAATCTTCCCCGGGCTTTCGCTCGTTCGAGGGACATCGGTGACGCAGGGACGCGTCACGCGCGCTACAAAAAGTAAAAAGAGACGGGGTATAAAATGAAAAAAAATGCTGGGCGAGAGGGACGGAAACGTAGGGAAAGAGTGGGAGCGAGAGAGACGGGCAGAGAGAGAGAGAGAGAGAGAGAGAGAGAGAGAGAGAGAGAGAGAGGAAGGGATGTGACACAGAGAAATACAGAGAAATAGAGAGGTTGAAAGGAAGTATGTTACATCCCACTCCTCTACTTCCACTCCACCGCGTACTTAGGTTTCTAATTATATTTATTATCGTTGTTATAATGTTATTGTTATTAATATATGTTACAACGAACGAATTCAGAAACAACTGCACTCTACATTTACTCAAATAAATGATAGCACAGACAACTTGGTAAAAATTGGCCAACTTCGACTGACTATAACTCCGCGGAAATTAATCCCAGGATGATGACTTTCCTTTCAAATTAAAGCTCGAAACCTGTACTTTAATACACCGTTTCTCGATTTCAAGTTCGTTGCATGCTGGCTATTGTAATTCCTTAATCTTGGAACCCTGTATATGTATCGATAACCCTGTACACGACAAAAGTGGAAGGGTTCCTTCAAGTTGCCGTATCTCTGCGAAAAAAGATCGCAGACCCTTTCCTTTGCCTTCAAATTAAAGTTCGAAACCTCTACTTTAATACACCGTTTCCCGATTTCAAGTTCGATGCACGCTCACTATTGTAATTCCTTAATCTTGGAACCCTGTATATGTATCGATAACCCTGTACACGACAAAAGTGGAAGGGTTCTTTAAGTTACCGTATCTCTGCGAAAAAAAATCGCAGACCCTTTTCTTTACCTTCAAATTAAAGTTCGAAACCTCTACTTTAATACACCGTTTCGCGATTTCAAGTTCGATGCACGCTCGCTATTGTAATTCCTTAATCTCGCAACCCTTCACCCTGTACACAACAAAAAGAGAAGGGTTACTTAAAGTTTCCGTATCTCTGCGAGAAAAAATCGCAAACACACTCTTCTTACTTCAAATTAAAGAGGAAGAATCGAGCTATATACCACTGTAAACGGCACCGCCGAGAAAAATTCCTCAAAGTCCGTGCATTCCGTCGAACTTGCCAATTCACCGAACTTGAGATCGAGGAATATATTCGCAAATTTCGAATTTTAAGCTTTAATTCGTAAAAAGAGAGAAGCAGAGAGGGAAAGGTAGAGAAAGTCGGAGGAAGGATAGCTCGCAGCGCGTTAGTTCCGGCCGTTTTTTCCTTCGGTTATTTGCGTTTCCGTCGCGCGAGATACGGCGCTGGTTCGCTCGTAATTACGTCGAAACGTCGCGTCGCGGCAGGGAACGCGGCCGGCACGGTGGAACGACGCGACGCGACGCGACGCGACGTGGAGGAATATTCCCAGGGAGAAGACGGCACCTGTCGCTTCGGCCTGCAGAATTTCCATGGGACGAAATGTGTGCTGCGTGCCCCGACCCAGGCCCCGGCCTCGGCGCGGCGCGTCGCGTCGCGTCGCGCCGCGGCGAGAATGGAGCAGCCAGGAGTGATAAGAACGGGGTGGAAGGACGACAAACCGGCGATGGAGTCCCGGCGTCTACCCGGAACTCTGATACGCCTACCAAGATTAACTTTTAAAGTGGCTCGGGAGCTGCCCTCCCGGAAGCCCGGGGTTTATTACTCAATTTGGATGATAGACGAACCGCGCGAAAAACCGGAGCCACGCGCTCGCCGACGCCGACGCCGACGCCGACGCCGTATTCCCCGCCTGGATAGAGGAATATTCGGGGATTAATGAGATGGCATTCCTGCGGACGCCGGAAGAAAGTTCCGGGGCTTTAAAGAACGATTCGACGGATTTTATGGGTGTTTAGCGGCGGATCGTCCGTCGGGCACGATTGAAGAATAGACCCAATTAGCGGAACGCGGTTCCATGCAGCGGCGAATCATTTTAGACGTGCTCCGCGAGGAACGATAATGTTCGGACAATTTTTCACGATTCATAGAAGCCGTCGAAATGACGGGTCATTAATTTTTTGCGTTTACGATTAGTCGGTTTGCAAAGGTGTATTTATTAGTCATTTATTTGAGGTGCGGGTTACGGTAAATTCTCATGAATCGACGCTCAGTTTGGGAACAAAAGTGGACAGTTTGAGAAGAGGAAGCCTTGCGGCTTGTTTTTATAGTTGTTAACAATTGGAAATTATAAAAGGATTCGCGAAGATTGAGCAATCGTATCCCCTCATCCGAAATTGTCCATTTTTTTAGGGAGAAATTACCGTACTTGCGGCTAATATTTCAATAAATCAGAACTGTTTTCTCAGAATTTTGCATAAATTGTTTAGAAATGTCGCAAATTAACGTATCTTCTGAATAATGAAAGAACTAGGGACATTGCATCGGAAGAAACTTCTGTTTAGCCCGCAAATTAGGTGTTTTTTTTTGTTATTATTACGCAAATTACGAGACTTTTTCTTTCTTTTTTATCACGCAAATTATTATCATTTCGAATTGCGCAAATTTCACCTGCGAACTTCAAGATATCTCGTGGACCACGACGCGTCTGTTAAAGCTTCATTACCAGCGCAAAAAAGGATTTATTTATCATTCCTTACTTATTATTCTTCGCCTATTATTAAAGCATTACACGATCTCCTGAAATAATGATTAAAAGCGACGAAACAATAGCGAACGTCGATCGAAGAATCTTCACTTAATAAAAACATTTTCTATACTTTTCAAGCTCCATTATCAGCGTAAAAAAGGATTTATTTATCATTCCTTACTTATTATTCTTCGCCTATTATTAAAGCATTACACGATCTCCTGCAATAATGATTAAAAGCGACGAAACAATAGCGAACGTCGATCGAAGAATATTCACTTAATAAAAACATTTTCTATACTTTTCAAGCTCCATTATCAACGCAAAAAAGGATTTATTTATCATTTCTTACTGATTATTCTTCACCTATTATTAAAGCATTACACGATCTCCTCAAATAATTATTAAAAGCAACGAAAAAAAAGCGAACGTCGATCGAAGAATTTTCACTTAATAAAAACATTCACTTAATTTTCTACACTTTTCAAGACTTTTCACCGCTCGCTAAAATTTCGCGTATAATCTTCCCGGCTAATTTTTACAGCAAACGACAACGGTATCTCGGTGACACGATAATTACGGAATAAGGTACGCCGGCGGCTCGCTTAGCGGTTAATTGTTTCGCCCGTGGAAAAATACGCGTCTTCGAGAAGATGTTCGCGGGCAATGACGTTTACATAAGCAAAGCCGCGGAATAAAGAGGGTGCTCCTCCCCGCTTCCCCCGCGGTCCTGTCGGAAAAATTCCGAGAAATATAATAGTCCATTCCACACGCGTAAGACAAAGCGCGCGGCTCGGTAAAGGAGAGAGAGAGAGATTTTCGTGAATAAATGGAAAGTGTCAAATGCAGGAAAAGAGAAAAGCTTTGGTGTCGAGGGTGGGGAGGGAGGGAGGGGGGAGAGGGAGAGAAGCGTTCTCCTCATCAGGGCTGAGACAGAGGGCGGACTGTTCCTTTGATTCAGTGATTCGTTTGTGCGGCCTTTACTTTACTCACCGGGATCTCGGATTCCTTAAACGTCTGTCTTTCGCGTTTATAACTACGTTTCCGACGTTTTTTCAACGCGGCCGTGTAATTATTTATATAACCTGAAACGAAGTAATTTCGCCGGTTAGGCGCCCGGGGACAAACAATGGCAGCAGCGCTCTCTCTCTTTCTTTCTCTCTCAGAGGAACCGTGTATTTCACGGCTGCTGTTCGCCGAAAGAAATTTCCCCCCTATTCAAATTGTCTGATTAGTATGCCAACAGTATCTGGTTTCTTCTAAGATGATCGTTCTACCTAACTTCCGGCCGAGTAATTCGAAATTACTTCGCCGCTCGTAATTTTCAGTAACAATTGAGCCCTCTCGGTCGACGAAGCGAATTAAGCCGGGTTTCTTGATGTTGTACTGTCGTCGGACTTTCGTGTAATATCGGGCGAAAAGTATTTAACAGGAAATGTAACTTTGTTGTAACAAGATCGGTGTTGGACTAGAAGTGATCTGATCAGTGATTAATGATTGTAAATCGTTCGGTGTTGTAACTAATTTATAACGGTTTGTAGTGATTTATAGTTATTTGTGATAATTTATGGTACGTTATCTTGTGATTTGTTTATTGTAATCGTGAATTATTATTTATTGGTTATTGTAACGAACGAGTTGTATTCGTTAATCATACAATATATAATATGAGAAATATAATAATGAATATAATGAATATAATGAGTATAATGAATATAATGAATATAATGAATATAATGAATATAACTAAAATATTGAATATAACGAATATATTGAATGTAATGAATATAATTAATATAATGAATATATTGAATATAATGAATATAATGAATATAATGAATATAATGAATATAAAGAATATAATGAATATAACGAATATATTGAATATAATGAATATAATTAATATAATGAATATATTGAATATAATGAATATAATTAATATAATGAATATATTGAATATAATGAATATAAGGAATATAATAAATATAATAAATATACTCTTACAAATTAAAATAAAGTCCCTATTTTTTCCAATAATAACGTCATTCGAGGTATTTTTACAGTCGCTTCGTTTGCGACGTAAAATCGACTCTTTTTATCGGCATTAAACAAGATCCACACGAGTGAACGCGTCGAATAAAACAATGTATTCTCGCTGCTCTTATTATCTCCTTAAAAAAAAAACTCCATTCCTCGTAATTTTGGACTTACGGGTTTTGTCGATTAAGGGGGGGTAGAGGGGGGCTCGATTTATATTAACCCGGCGCGCATTAAACTCGCAAGAAGATGTCGGTACTTTAAAATTCAACTTTTTAATGGAAAAGCGCGGGGGCGTTTAATGGTTAATGGGTGTCGGTGTAGCGTCGAAAGGGTCCGAAACTTTTCCGCCGGGGCTCTTCTGTTCCCGGGGAAATTCCGGGGGAAACTTAGCTGTCGGCGGCGGCCGAAACTAATTATCAAACGTAAACGTTTGCTTGTCCCGCGATAAATCGGAGGCTCCGAGGGAATCGGTCCCGGACAAATCGGATCGCCGGA
This sequence comes from Megalopta genalis, assembly GCF_051020955.1. Classification (NCBI taxonomy): domain Eukaryota; kingdom Metazoa; phylum Arthropoda; class Insecta; order Hymenoptera; family Halictidae; genus Megalopta; species Megalopta genalis. The sequence continues at coordinate 19,761,436 of NC_135017.1, forward strand.
AGCCGGGCGACTCTACGTCCCCGCAAATTGGGCTCCCTTTCACGGCCGCCGCCGGGCCGATCGGTAGACCGTGGTTTTTCACGGACCTGGAAAGGGCCTCGGCCTCGCACAGAGCCGGCCGAATTACCGACTTAGCCGCAATTAGTCGTCTAATTAATGCCGCCGCCGGCGAAGATGAAAATCCCGCATTCAGAACCGGCTCTCCATCCTCCCCGGCCCTCCTTCCTCGCATCCTGTTGACTATTTCCACTTGCGCCATGGCACGGCCATGGTCGGCAAGGAAATCTCCGAGCCGACATTGACACGCCGTGTGTTATACGCGAATTAATGGCAGCCGTTCTGCGGAGATTCGTCGTCCATTCGCGCTCGATGATATTTTAACAGCTGATTTTTGTTTCTCGCAATCCCAAAGTGGCGGGTTCCTCGGGTCATTTGAAGCAACTTTTTTCTTTGTGAAAATTTTCTCCGAGGCACCGTTAACGAGTTATCAACGAAAAACAGTGACCAATGAGAGGCGAGCTCGGCTGGCGCGAGGCGACCGAGCCAATGAGCGGAACTGGGCTTCGAGCGCTGGTTGGCTGGGCCGCCTCGCGTCAGTCGTACTCGATTCTTATTGGTCACTGTTTTTCGTTGATAACTCGTTGACGGTGCCTCGGAGAACATTTTTGTAAAGGAAGAAGTTGCTTCAAATGATCCGAGGAACCCGCCATTTCCGGATTGCGAGACATTTTTGGAACACTCTGTATATATATTTGAAATTAATAAGACCAGAATTTAACCTCTAAATATCGCTATTTTTTAGCGAGAAATACGCGGGCGCCTCTTCCGACGTGGCAGCGATTCCGAAAATAAAAAAAGACAAAGAAGCGTCGTATCAGAAATCGTTCCCGGCGAATCCATCTGTGCGCCTCGATTGCGCCGGTAGCTTCACCTCATTTGCGAGCGTAAGTGCCGGTATTATTATCGAGCTGCATTATAGTCTGCACTCAACAGTAATTGCCATCCATTACGCCTCGATCCATAATCGAGCGGGAAACGCTCTCGGGAGAAGGCTCTTTGTCCCTTGTTCCGATGCACGCGGATTCCATCTTTCCTATCACCTGCCCGGCTCTCGCTCGCTCCGTTCGCCATCTTCATTAACCGACCGACTGACTTAATTAGCCGGGAATTCCGTGACGAATAATGCGCCCTCCCAGAGGAAACAATCTCAAGATTCTGATCGCGCGGGAGTTCCGCGTTCTTGTTGCGTCGCGACATCGCGCGGTTTTTCCGCTCGGTACGCTTCGGCGCGTAATCGCAATTCAGAGAGTACCGTTCATCGGACATGTACGGCGAAGTTTCCCTAATTGACGCTCCGATTGTCCATAAGAAGTAGGCAATTTGGGAATTTTTATGGTTGTTGGTGACTATGATATAACTGTATGTGTTAAGTAACAACTATTTGAATTATATAACTATAATATATTAACTAATAACTATATATAATATATAACTATAATATAATCGATAATTATAACTAAAATATATATACTAATAACTATGTATATATTATATAACTATAATATATCAACTAGTAACTATATATTTTATATAACTATAATATATTAACTAATAACTATATCAATATTATATAACTATGGTATATTAAGTAATAAATATGTATTATATACCTTAATATATTAACTAATAACTAAATATATTATTTAACTATAATATATTAACTAATAACTATATATATTATGTAACTAACTTTATCGCGAATATCTTTCCACGACGACAAAGTTCTACGATGACCGCATAATTCTCTTCATAGCATTATCAACCCCAATGCTTCGACATTTCTCCACCGACTTTCTCGATCGAATGCGACTCTTCTCAATGAAAAGAGTTTTTCATCCGCGATACGAAGGGCTGCTTCGCGACCCCCGAAATATAGATTCTATTAGCCCGGCGATATACGAATTCAATGAAATCCTACAAATCGAATGAGATTTGATGGATCGAATGAAGTTCTACGAGCCGAATGAAAATCGCACAATTCCGACGATTTTATATATTGCAAATTAAGTAGAATCCGGCGACTTCGATGAGATTTCTACAAATCGAATAAAACTCCACAAATTTCGATGAAATTTCTACAAATCAAGCGAAACAGTGCAACCTTGCAAATCGAATGAAATTCGACAAATTAAATCGTACTCTACGAAATGAATGAATACAATTTTTACCAATATTTGCAGCAAACACGAAACAATATTTCACGGACGATTCGATTCTCCCTGTTTCTTGTACACGCGAGATCGCGCTCGATCGCGCGGTTGCCGTACAAATAAAAAAGAACGGATCGACGTTCGCGGACGTTAACGTTCTAACGACCGCCAGGCTTTCCGAGCGGTTGTCAACAGAAGCGGCAAACTCCGAAGAAGTCTCCATCGCTCCAGCAATTAGAGGATTGCAGGGTCGAGCGAGAATGCATCAGAGTGTTCGCGCGAAGACGGCCGCGTTGAAATTAATTTACGTAAGGTGGCCGGGCGTCGTCGTCGCCGTCGTCGACGTCGTCCTCCACCAGCTAAGAAGTTGCAGTGTCGCGAGGTCGCAACAGCGCCGAGGCACAAGCCCAGCAAGTGGTACAATAACGAAGTTAACCCGAAGATGCTCCGCGCGGCGAACGGAGACAAAGTGGACCGCCCAGGGACCCATTCCTCGCTTGATTATAGATCGATCCCCGATGCCGTAATTATCGCCGGGAGAAAATCGGATTCATGATTTCCTTTGACGGCCGGGGAACATTAACCTCTGATAAACGGCACTCAGAGCGATACTAAACTCGCGAGACCGTCACCGCACTTGACATCTCTCGATGCATCTGCGTCCCCGACGATCAGCGGGCGCATTCGGCTTCGAGCCGAGTACGAAGCAGGCGCGCGAATGTTATAGCTATACTTTTATTTTATACTTTTATTTAATATGTCTCGAAATCTAGGAATGGGAGATTCCTCAGGCGATTTCGAGCAACTTTTTCCTCAGCGAAAATGCGATCCGCGGCTTCGTTTAGGAGATATTAGCGAAAAACGGTGACCAATGAGCGGCGAGCTCGGTTGGAGTGAGGCGGCCGAGCCAGCGGCCGAGCCAATGGCCGGAACTGGGCGGGACTACGCTTCGTCCGCTCACTGGTCACCGTTTTTCGCTCATATCTCGCAAACGAAGCCGCGGATCGCATTTTCGCAAAGGAAAAAGTTGCTTCAAATCACCTCAGGAAGCTCTCTCTCCCCGGAAACGCGACGATTTTAGGACACCCTGTACTCTATACTCGAAACAGCAAGCTTTATTCGGTCGCCCTATCTCGCAGCTCTTTGCAATCTACATAATAAAGAATCCTGAGATTCTTTCTAGATTCCTTTTATTTTCATGCAGATCAACATCCTTGTTATTCCATCCTGACGACGGTGGAACGGCACGTAAATAAAAATACGCCAAGTTCAATCAGCCGCTTTCGCAGTCGCGGGAAGAAGACTATGGACGGCACTGCGTGCTCGAGTAATATTTTCCCATTTGCATTCAATTCCGAATAGTGGTTTCGCGGATGGTAAAATTGAATTCTCGATGAGGGTGTCAAGTCGCGCTAAGAAACGGAAAGAAACTGACACTCGTGCCCGACACGTGATCGACGTCCGACTTTATTCGAGCATAGACGATCCGCATCCGGCGTTACAGGGGCACGTAATAAAGATAGGCGGCCGCGAATGTATCCGGTCGAGTCGCAAATAACATCCCCTCTTTTTTATTTTTCGTTCATTTTGTCTTCTTTTCGTCGACTTTCTTTGCATTTTAATTTCATTTACTTCGAACCTTTGTCGATTCAGCGAAAGCAAACGCTCGTCTCGCATAATCGAATCGACCATCTTCTGTCGAATCTTGACAGCAACGCAGCGATAAATCGCATAGGCGTAGAAGTAGCACGGCAAAATTCACGGCAACTCGAAATTTGGTATTTCTAAGAGAAATTGCTGTATTTTACGGTGTCTCGAGGTCGATTAAAATGCGACACAGAGCATTAATCTACTTTGTGCTCCGTTTCACGCCTTAAAGCTCGAAGCAATCGCGTGGCCGATTCCGAGCGCGAGTTCACCGAGTGTGTAGCCAGACGATAGGTAATGGCAGTTCTGAAAGGGTCTACCGTGTCCCGAAGCACGCCAACGTCGCCGTCTTTGTTCGAAGTTCATTAGCTTATAGGTTGCTGGCTGCGGAGAGAACTTGCCGAATGTCATTAGCCGGGCAGGCAATATGGGCGAGGGGGCGGGGGGAGGGGCGGTGCCGCGATCTAATAATCGCAACAGGCCGTAGAAGCCTGTAAGAATGATGCGGTCGCGGCGGGTCGATTTGATTAAATAATAAGTGTGCCTAATAATAGCGGCGCAATTATGGCGGTCGGCCATGATTATCGTGCCGGAGTTCAATAATATGTTCCGGCTAATGTAGGCATTGTTGGCCGATCGCGGCGGTCAATTAGGCTGATTAAGGGGAATGACATATGCGAACGCGCTCGGACAAAGAGACAGCGTTTGCGATCCTGAAATATTCGCGGTCCCGTACACGCAAGAAGATTAGGAACAATCACGCTGAGAGACGAGATTAAACGAACGGAAGGGAGAGATCGCGCCGCGATCGTATTTCGAGAATGGCTGGATCGGAATTTTAGAAGTTAACGCGACATAGGCTTGTCAAGCTTATTTTATTGTTGGAGATTCGACTCTTGGTGATTCGAAACGTGCGAGATCGATGATTCGTGGATTATGCATGATTGAATTCGTTATGGTAATATTATGCTAACGTTGCTATTATTAGATATAATGACGTTACTGGTATTATTTATGCTATCGTTATTAGCATTACATGTACTTACATTACTAGCATTACATGTACTTACATTACTAGCATTACATGTAATAATATTACTAGCATTACACATACTAATATATGCTAGTATTACATATACTAGCATTACATATACTAGCTTTACATATACTAACATTACATATATTATCATTATAAATACTAGCATTGCATATACTAGCATTAAAAGCATTACATATACTAACATTACTAGCATTACATATACTATCATTACATATACTAGCTTTACATATACTAACATTAAATATACTAGCATTACATATACTATAATTATAAATACTAGCATTACATATACTAGCATTACTAGCATTACATATACTAGCATTACATATACTAACATTACTAGCATTACATGTACCAGTATTACATATACTAGCATTACACAGACTAGCATTACTAGCATTACATATATTAACATATACTAGCATTACATATACTAACATTACTAGCATTATATATATTAACATTACTATCATTACATATACCAAAACCACTATCATAATGCAAACACATCAAAAACACGAAATTGAATTAAAATTATCATTGCACTATCATCACCCTAACATTGCCCTAACACTAAATTCAATTTAAAATCATCATAATACCAACATCGTACCAACATCTCCGCAGAATAAATGTCGGAAGCTCGAGCCGTCGGTAATTAGACGCAGCCAAGAAATCGGTGTCTAGCGAAGATAGTTGTCGCTGCCGCGACATCGATATAATTTCCGGCTGACAACAAAGGTAGCCGCAGAGGTAGAGAGAGAGTTGCCTAATTGCCAACGTTTCCCGCGCGTCTCAATTAGCCCTGCACCACGAATGCCGTGTTCTCTTCCGCAGAAGCGATCCTTTTACGTCGCGCATAATATCGTCGGAAGTCAAAGCGAACGAGCGCGCGATCCATCGACGCAACGGGTTATAATTAAATTGATTTCGTAGACGAGAAACGGCGGGCGAGGGGTAGTAGCGCGCGACAGATCAAAGCCGGTTCTGCCGCAGTTCGGGGCGCGACCAGGTCGCGCCGGAATCCGAATTTTTGCGAAATGAATTTCGTTACGATTATACGGCGTGTTGGCCTGCCGGCGACGATAGTAATTTGAATAGAATTTTTAAATAGCTCCGCGCGCCTCTCTCGTCGCGGGAACACGCCGATACCGGCGGCTGTTACTATCATCGTTCCCATAGAATTTTAATAACTTTCCCTCCGACCCGCCCCTGGCCCCCTCTGGCCCCGCCGCTCGTCCCGCGGGCGACGGTTTGACAGGAAATTATGCTCGGAATAATACGGTCGACAGCACGGTCCCCGCGATTCGGTGATTCACGATATTCCCGTTTAACTTTTCATTGTGCCACGGTAAACGAACAATTCCCCCGTTCAGTCTCTCGGCGAAACGAAAAATAGCACGTTAACAGGACGTGTATCGCGCGACGCCGAGAGGTCGAGTCCCGGAAATTTTCGCAAACAATTTGCCGTTTGTTCGACGACGCCGACAAAGCGTGCTCGTTATAAATTGAACACCGCTAATTGATTCGATTCGTTTACATTGTTCGCGAATATTTTAGCAGTGCGTCCGAACGTCTGATATTTTTTTTTTGTCACGTCGTCCGCGTTGCTCGTTCGCCTCTCGTCGCACATTGAAATTGCATAGGTTTTTCTTGTTAGGATTAGGATCGATGGAACGATTAATTTGATTTTTTAGATGGAAATTCGACGAGCCTAATTTCTTGACTATTGTATTTCTGTGTACGAGCTGTAGGTTATTCCTGTGGAAACAGAGTATAAATTGTCTTGCAATGAGATAATTGCACAAATGCAATAATTTGACCCTTCCATTGTGCACCTTTTGAAATGCCATAATTTTTTAAAAATTGGACTAAGTGACTCGAATTTCTTTTTTTAGGTATTAGGAGGACTAGTGTACTAGATGATGACCACAATGCTTTTTTTAAGTATTGCTATTACTTGGAATAACAAGAAAAGTCCTAAAAGAAAATTAAAAAGCGAGAGTCATTAATCTTGTCTGTCCTCCCAAGTAACATCAAAATTAACCCTTTGCACTCGAGTGGTGACTCTGAGGCACCGCTAAAATTTGTTATATCACGTTCTAAGATAATTGTTACGTTAACAAAGTTTAGATTCGAAAGACTTGTTAAAAGCGTAACCGTTGTGCAAGTCGCAAGATTTAATTTCGCATGCACAAAATGCACTCTGGTATAAAGTCAGCATAAGTCAGCAAAATTATTTTAGATTTGCAGTTAAAGTAGCTTCGAGTGCAAAGGGTTGAAAAAAGACTTGTTGGTAATTTTCTAGTACACTAGTCCCTCTATCACCTAAAAAGAAAAAGAATCAACTCACCCAGTCGAGTTTTAAAAAATCTACTACCCTTAAAAAGTGGCCCACTTTTGTGGGCCACGAACACGAACTCGGTAAATTCGACGCCAACGATACGCCGTCGATTCCGCACTCCCATCCGATTTCTCGCCGAAAAATCAGTGTTCGCGTCACAATTTACCCAGCGTTACGATTCGGGGCTGCTCTCCCCAGGCTCCAGAAAAAGCGGCGGGACATTCTCCGTTCGTTGATTAAGAGCGATAGCCGATGCTTATCCGGCCATTACGCGCGACACCGTCCGCATGAGACAGCAATGGCGTCTCCACGGAGTTCGAGAGAGGGAGTCCCGATTCCCTCTCGATATCAGCGGTAACAACGCGGATTACCCGGCGCCGATGGGTCGGGGTGGCGCGGGGTTGCCGCGCGTTCCACCTGGAAAATCAAGTTTTCCTTTCCGCCGCGTCACGTAGCCGATGTCTTCCAACACGTATGATTCACCGTCTCGGGGAAGATCTCGTTGGAAAACAGAGCGCGGAGGAGTCGACACTCGTGAGGGAAACGGTCTCGGCCGAAAGACGACGGGGGAGCCTCGGGGAAAAAGGGTGCCAAGTCCCGCGGGACACGGTAGCCCCTTATATCTTGTCCTGACAGGACGTCCGGTCGGCCATATTGCTCCGGCCTCCTTCTTCATCCGCGTTCCACCCCGTCCATCCCCTTATATACCGGCCGGTTTTCTTCTTTTCTACTTCTTTTCTCTGCTTATCGCGCGGACCGACCGTTTTCTCTCCCTTTCAAGCGCGTCGTTCCCGCGATAGAGGGAAGACGAACGATCGGAAAGAGGGAAAAAGGACACGGCGCGCGCCCGAGGACGGAAGGTTAGTTTGGCTCGCGAGCGGACAGGCTGCTTAGTATTCGCGGCGAACAACCGAAAATTAAATTTCTAGACTTCTCGGCCCCGCCGCGCCCACGCCTATGTCTACGGAAGAAAATGGCGGGGGATTGGGTTGCCGGCGTCTTTGAAGCTACGGTTACGTTGTCGGCTACCTTCTCTATCTCTCACACTCTCTTTTACTCTATTTTACTCTCTTTCGTTCTCTCACTCAGTCTCTTTTAGTTCTCTCGCTCTCTCGCTCTCTCTTTTACTCTCTCTCTCTCTCTCTCTCTCTCTCTCTCTCTCTCTCTCTCGCTCTCTCATTCAGTCTCTTTTACTCGCGCTCTCTCTCTCACTCACTCTCTTTTACTCTCATTTTCTCACTCACTCACTCTCTTTTACTCTCATTTTCTCACTCACTCACTCTCTTTTACTCGCTCTCTCTCTCTCACTCACTCTCTTTTACTCTCTTTCGTTCTCTCACTCAGTCTCTTTCACTCTCTCTCGCTCTCTCACTCACTCTCTTTTACTCTCATTCTCTCACTCACACACTCTCTTTTACTCGCTCTCTCTCTCACTCGCTCTCTTTTACTCTCTCTCTTATTCTCTCACTAACTCTCTTTTACTCTCTCTCGCTCTCTCACTCGCTCTCTCTATCTCACTTACTCTCTTTTACTCTCATTCTCTCTCTCACTCGCTCTCTTTTACTCTCTCTCTCTCTCACTCACTTTCTTTTACTCTTTCTCGCTCTCTCACTTACTCTCTTTTACTCTCTCCCTCTCTCTATCTTTCTCTCTTTCTCTCTCTCTCTCTCTCTCTCTCTCTATCTCTCTCGCCGTGTCCTTCCGTCTTAAAAAGAATGCAAATCAACGTTGCCTAGAGGCGACCGTAGACATTTGCGAGCTTATTAAAGCGTGCTTCGCCGGGGAGAAGCCGCAGTTCCTGAATCGTGTCTCGGCAAACGTAATACCCTGTGTAAAGGGTCAGACCGGGCGGCCATATTTATCATAATACGGTTCGCGCACCCCGAAGCACGCCGGGGCTAATTTACAGAACTACGGGAGCCCGAAGATCTACGCGATCTTGTGTTCGCCGAACGCTAATTGGAGACACGGAACTGCGATCGTTGCAGCGCAGCAGTGATGTTCGTTGCACCGCTTTTCTGTGACCGCCACAGAGATATTCGACGTCGTTGACGCAATCGTCGGTTTGTCGAGAGAATTTTCGCCGGGGAATTGGAGCTAAAGCGAGATTGATAAAGCTGTTCGATTATCTCGATTTCTTACGGATCCGCGAAGTCTTCGCTATTTTTAATTACATCGTCCAATATCGATGCGATTTTCGTACACAGTACACCTCTGACATAAACTTGCGAAATGTACATTTTTAATTTTTATTACGCTTTTTGGTGAAAAAATTGATGAAAGTAACGTTTCGAATTTTCCCTGATATTCTTGGCAAATTGCACGTTTGTAAAAGAATTCTTTCCGACTCAATTTAGCAAGAATAATATTTCAGGGTGTACTTGAAACAAAAATCTACTCGTTCGGTGCTTTTTTTAAAAGCAATTGGCCCATTTTAAAGATTTTGTTGACTATACGCATTTTATTGGATCTCTGCAAGGATGTTAAAGAAGCACTTCTGATCTGAAAAAAGCAGATCTGGACTTGCGAGATTAAGATTTCAAAGCTACCAGAAAAATGTCAAAAAATGATTTCTTTCTACTTTTACTCTGTTCATTTTTACTCTATCGTTGCTCTACTATTTTACGCTTATTTTTTTACACTTCCTCGGGCAAGAATGGACCAGCTTTCCGAACGACCCGCGGCATAAGGTCAGAGACCAAGAATACGGAGCACGGAATATGCCGCGCCTTCGATCCTCCACGGCTCGTCTCGAATGTCCGCGATCGCTTTTCTTCGCGCGGCCGAAAAAAAAGCACGTTATCGAATCGGAATTGTACATACGTAGAGCAGCCCGGCAACAATTGTAAACCGGCGCGCCGGCGGGGCTCGAGTTCACCAATATTTGAAAAGTTCGAAAATAGCGCGTCAAAGGGGGCCCCCAGTCGTCTGTCAGCTACGTGACCGTAATCCGGGATCGACGTTACAATGGCATCCGGCTCGACAAGGCGAGCCGGTTTTCGCGCCGAAATAGACGGGGCGCCGGCTAAAATCACGGACACCGACAGCCGCCGACGCCGTGGAATCAAGTAGTCGGGAGGCCGGTACCAGAGAGCACCACGGCGAAACGTGGGGGCGTAGGGGCGGTTTGATCCGAGGCTCTCGACGCTGATGTCGAGACAGCCTGTAGGGGCACTCGGTAGCTTGACGCTAATTAGATGGGCTCACGGTCGACTATGATGAGCGACGAGCCGCTGGGAGACTCCGATGTCATGGAAATAATAAATCGTGACACGTCCGTGGCAGGATGCGTCGTTGTCCGTTCATATACGGCACCATCCGGAATCATACTTTTACATCGCGACCGGTCGGTTTTCTGACTTTTAGACCGAGTTCGGCATCGTACGGTTTCTTTCGATGATGTGTTCGTCGAAGAGAATTTACCGAATGATGTTCTTTTAGTCGAATATTTTATTCGAATGATTCGCGTTATTCGTCGGAAATTATCCGTTATTCATCGGGAATTATTCTGTAATGTTATATTGAATTCATATTATTCAATAGAATTCATTGTTTGGTAGAAATTATTCTATTTATATATTCGAATAATTCTTCATTAGTCAAAAGTTATTCTACATATTCGAATAATTCTTTAACTGGAATAATTCTGTGTTCGAATAATTCATTATTCAAATAATTCTTTAATTGGAATAATTCTGTATTCGAATAATTCTGTATTCGAATAATTCTCGAATTGGAATAATTCTGTATTCGAATAATTCTCGAATTGGAATAATTCTGTATTCGAATAATTCTTAAATTGGAATAATTCTGTATTTGAATAATTCTTTATTCGAATAATTCTGTATTTGAATAATTCTTTAGTTGAATAATTCTCTATTTGAATAATTCTTTAGTCGAATAGTTCTGTATTCGAATAATTCTGTATTCGAATAACTCATTATCCAAGCAGTTCAAAAAATTCTTTATTCGGATAATTCTCATCTTCGAACAACTCGTTCTTCTTCGAAACACATTTTCGAAGATAAAAAGCCGGCAAAACCGTTTCAAAAACAAGAATCCCGTCAACATCGAAGAAATTATCAATGATCTTCGTCACGGCTTTATTTCCCGGCGAATTCCGCGCCGTTCCGGGCGTCGTCGTCGCGCGAAAGCCGGCGAATAAAATTCAAACGAATCGAAAATGAATAGAGGCAAGATCCCCGAGGATCGGGGAGGCGAATCTACACCCGCGAGGAAGCTTCTCGTCGCGCGAGCATAAAACCGGAACGAGAGAGCAAAAGAGAGAGCAAGAGAAAGAGAGAGAATCATCCTGCGACGTTCTACCTCGCTTCAGGTTAAATTGCGAAAGAGACGCGGCTCTGCCGTCTGCTCTCGTCAAATAAACGGGCGGAATTCAAAACCGAAGGCCACGGTACGAAGTCGAAGATCCGGGGTCTTTCGAAACGGGGCTCCGGCCGACAGGTAGAGAGAGAGAGAGAGGTCTGTGTCATGCCGCACCCTGGGATCCGGCATGCCGCGGCGAACGCGCGCGTCCTTTCTTTGTGCCGTTGAAACAGAATTTCCTCGATCGTGCGTGAACGCGGCAGCGATATCTTTGATGCAGCGACGCCAGAGGAAAACACACACACACACACACATACACAGACACACCGAAGCGATCGCAGAGGCGGAGGTGCATAGATAGCGGTGCATAGATGCACAAGAGGCGGAGGCGGGCGAAAACGAAAAGCGGGGGGGAGGAGGAGGGGGGAGGATGCCCGTCGGTGGCGGCCACGAGCGGCAGCATCAAACGGTCGCCGATTCACGGGAAACAAATAAATCCAGGTAGCACGCACTTCGTCAAAGCGCGGGGCGCCGGGGCGCCGTATACTCGTTTCGATGCGATTGCGCTCGGAGGCATTGTGCATCGGCGGCACTTCGTCATCGGGGACCTGTCGTTGACGTTTAATGGCCGCCGCGACGGTTCCCCGGTGTAGATAGATAAAAGGGCGTAGACGAGGGGGGCCGAGAGGCGACGGGGGCCGAGAGGATGGGAGAGGAAACGTGACGAAGGGAAGAGGCGGCCGGCTGTCCTGTCGAATTCGATTTCGGCCGATTGGCCCGCGTGCGCGCGCGCGCACCCGCGTCGGATCCGGCTCGAAACTGCACTGCTGTATACGCGCCGCGCGACCGGATGTCACGCGCAGGAATCGCTTTCCCGCGATTCCGGCTGACAGCGCGCGTCATCGTCCACGTGACGTCGAGAGGAACCGTGCATCTGCATAAGCCCCGTCCCGTATATTTCGAGCCGGCCGTCGACGAGCGGGCCGCCACGGGACCCGACCCGGTTCGATCCGATCGGTTTCGACCCGATCCGACCCGATACCACCCGACCCGGCAATCGCGGGACTTTAATCCGGCCACTCGGACCTGATCGGATCGGATCGGATCGGTCTTCAAACTCGAGCACGCACTCTGTTATCCCCAATTAATTGGCTCTCGGCGGACGAACTCGCCGAAAGGAAAAGCCTGTTGTTCGCGCGATTTGCGAGCCCTTGTTATTTCTATCGTCTCTATTTCCCGACCGGGGTGTTCTGTTCTGCGCCCCGATCATACGCGTTTTAACGCGCCCGACGGTGGCTAGTTGGAACAGCCGACGACTATGGTTCGATTCGGGATTCGATGCGATGCTGGTTTCGGTTGTTCCGTGGTTTATGTTTTGTCAAGGTCTACGGTGCCTTAAATCCCGGCGACGAAGGGGGGAGGGGAGACGAGAAGACGACGCGGAGTTGATTGAAAGTTTATGATTTGACGGTTTCATGGGATCGATTACTAGATCGATTACTAGATCGAGGATTTTTTCGTGCGAAATGAACATGATCGACGCTAGACGATTGCGAGAAATTGAGATAAAAAGATCAAACTAAGTGAATTGTTTCTTGTAATTGTTTTGGGAAGATGCGGATAGTGTAACACAATGTTATTGAATTTAGCTCGGATCTTCAATTTTATATGGATTATTATTATTTATCTCGGATCTTCAATATTGCAATTTTATAGTGCATAAAATCCGCAATCTGGAAGTTGGGATTCTAAATTGGAAATTATGAGTAATCAATCAGTGATATCAATCACTGGACCGTGGATTTTATGCAGTATAAAATTGCAGTGTAAAATTGTGAATATGTGAGATGTATTTAATAATATTGTTATACTATCTGCGAATTATGAAAATGAACAAAAGGGACAATTAATTTTCACTTAATTTCTGTTTCTTGCAATCGTCTTGAAACATTTTTATTTTCAGAGATATGCTAATTTTACCCTGTAGTGGGCATTGTTTATAATTCGATGTATTAATCAAGCTGTTTTTCTGTTTTCAGGTGAGTACTGGACTTCAGTGACGAACAATTCGATTATGCGAGCTCGATTTATACGTAAGCTGAATATTTTACTCCCTCTTTTCTCTTTCTCTCTCTCCCTCTTCCTCTCTCTCTCTCTCTCTCTCTCTCTCTCTCTCTCTCTCTCTCACTTCAATCACTTGAAAGTTTCTAATTAGGTAGAATCATATCTAGACTGCAGTTTCGATGCATTTATGCCAAACGTATATGCACATATGCAAACATAGATGCACTTATGATAAACATATAAAAAAATCAGTAAGTAACCAGTCATCTCGATCGGCTTCTTAGTCCCACCATCGAACAACAAACGAACCTAACACTGCACAACAACCGAGTCTCTACTATATCTAAATTCTCAACCCCTAAAATGCATCGAAAAGAATCCCCCAAAAGAGCGTCTCCCAAAACTGCGAAGGACTAATCTCGCGAAACAATTCCGACTAAAAACGTATCAGGCAAAAACATCGTCGAGCCCATAAGGAAACGACGATCTTGGAAAGTGTATCAATCAGATTTGTGTGCAGCGGCGGCCGTAATTCTAGCTCGACCGAGATTTCACGTCGGGACGAGGCGAGGTGAGACGAGGCGACGCGGCTCGTCGATTTTCATCGATACCGTGAGACTGTTAAGGAAAAACAACCGCCCCGTCGACAGGGGCGGGCAATCGATATCGTGGCTGTTGACATCAGGGCCATCGAAACTATTGACAGAGTGTCGCGGCCGCCTCGACGAGCCTCTATTTAGGACGGTATTCCACAATTAGTGCCGTCACGCGACGGGACGGTAAAGCCTTTCACGTCACGGCTACGAAAGATTGTCAGCGGTCTGACAATTCAGTCGCACGCGGCGGCGTCGGCGGCGGCCACTCGTCCGGATCGAGCGTTTCAAGGGCTTTCAGGGCGCCCACCCGGCTCTCCGCGCACCCCACCGTTCTCCCCGGGATCCTGTTAATATATGACAAGGCTCGTGACACCGGTGACACGTCGAGCAGCTCGCGCGCCGCGTACGAGGACTCGTTTCATTATTTTTCGCCCTCTCTCGCCGTCGCGCTCTTTCACCCTTTTTTTTTATTTTTATTTTATTTCGCGCGCGATCATGGAGCGCGGCTCTCTCGACGAACGAGGACACCCGGCAAGGATTTTCTTCCGATATGTCCGAGGAATCTGTCATCGACACGGTCCCGGAGGACCATCGATTCGTCCCGAGGCTTCGAACGCTCGATTACCGGGCTCGATTCGCGCGGCACGCCGGTGTCTCGACACGAGAACGCGGCGGTTTGAATTTTTCGGCGATGCCTGTTACTGATAGCTCGTTTACGGGACGAGCACCGTTAATTGACCCTCCTCCTCCTCCACCTCCTCCTACGCGGCCTCCTGTTTTAATTAAAAATTCGTTTCGCGCGAATGCTCGCCCCGGATGTGATGTTCGAAATATTTAATGCCGAAAGTACCGACTGGTTAGCGGATTTGTATGAAAACCGCGGAGGGTGCTCCTGCTAACGGGATCATCTCTCGTGTCCGAGGGTTGTTTCGTCGGCAGCGCACTTCGGTAAATGAATCCGTTGAATATTGTTCGCCAATTTTTTCTTTTTTTTACCGGATATGGAGAGATAACGCGTCGTCGATGTTTATCGCTCGAGCGAGTTTCTATCGACGCGCTGCTTTTTTTAAGCTGTCGTGTGCACAGCGAAAGCGATGTTTGTTGCAAATTTATTTGCTTGTACTGTGGTTTCTTACAATTCAGACGATTTTTATCTTTCGGTAAGATCCGCGGGATCTAGTAACAATTTTTAATGGCGGCTGAGAATTCAGCGAAAGGTTCGACTTGAAAA
Organism: Megalopta genalis; assembly: GCF_051020955.1. Lineage (NCBI taxonomy): Eukaryota > Metazoa > Arthropoda > Insecta > Hymenoptera > Halictidae > Megalopta > Megalopta genalis. The sequence goes on from NC_135017.1 coordinate 19,776,914, forward strand.
ATCGAACTTTTGGAAAATTTGATAGATGTCTGTATCTTCTCGTGTAATACAGAATTTGGGAAATAATGATTTTTGTTTTTTGAGATGCTAGTTAAACTGCAGACGTTGCATTTTGAGTATATTTAATTATGTGATAGCCATATGTCGAGGTTATATTAAAGAAAAATATTATTTTGAATAGTTTAATTTTGGTTGAATAGTTTATAATAGTTTAATTGTAGTTATAATAGTTATAATTGTACACTAATATATAATATATATGAATAATTTAATAATAATATATAATATATAGCATATATAATCTAATAATAAAATATAATATATACTAATATACAATAATATAAATAATAAAAATATAGATAATATAATATAGTAATATATTTTTATTTTCATAGTAAAGTAATATACAAGTACTAATAACAGTATAATTTGCAACAGTTCTATTCCCAAAAAATGCTTCACTTTATATAATATATATAATCTAATATACAATGTATAACAATATAAATAATAAAAATATAGGTAACATAATATATTTTTATTTTCATATCACAGTAATATAAAAATACTAATAACAGTATAATTTTCAACAGTTCTATTCTACTCTATTCTATTTCTATTCTATCTTCTCCGTATTACAAAATAAGATAAAAATATCTACAATCTCATTTACCCCCTCGAAAAAATCTATTTCTCCCGAGTCGCGATTTTGGCCGCGCAGCGCGGTTCTCCGAACCATGGGAACACTGTACGACGCTGGGGCTAGAGCTTGTTTATATTCGAGAAAGTATGGCGGCCGCTTAGGGGTGTTTCGGATCACGGTGCGCGGCACGTGACGCAATTTTCCGTGGAAGTCGTTCGCGAACGCGGTCCCCGCGCTCGCGCGCGCGCACGATAAAACGAAGCAACAATACCGTTTGAATATATCGATGGGCGATTTAGGTTAAGAGCACGACTCAGTCCGCTCCGGGCTGATGGAATCGACATTGTTGATCCAAGAAATGCCACACGTACGCCCCCACCCCACTCCCACCCCTTCACCCTCTCGGGCAGAGCTCGGTAGAAGCGCGGAGAGAGAACGAGGTGTGCAACACAAACGGAGACGTTCGAGAAACACGTGGAATCGAGACCGGTCGTAAATCAATATTTCCAATTATCGACCATTCTCTCGCTCAGATTCACCCCGAGCCGAAAGAGTCCTTCGCCGGGAGACCGTTATTAGCCGACTAAAGCACGGATGGCTATTGATTTTCCAAGGCAATCCTGAAAATCGGTCCGCCGAGTTCCAACGTCGTTCGTCCTCCCCCGTCCTTCTCCCCCTCGCCCTCTGGCCCCGCTTCCGCGACGGGATTTTCAAGAAGTAATTTCGTTACCCCTCGCTCGTACTTTCATCCCCTGTCAATACTTCGCTCTCTGCCGGTGGCCGATGTTTATCGGATTTCAGAAATTAGCCCGAGGACACGCGACGAGAAAGAAAATCCTCCTACGGATCGCGATACACGCCACCTTGCCCCCCTCCCTCCCTTCCTCCTGCTCCTTCCTCTGCTCCTTCTCCTGCTCACCCTCCTTCCCGCGTTATTCCCTAGATCCAATCTGATTGGCCACGGTCACTTTATCGGAGATTCCTGAAATTCCGTGGCGTGTTTCGATTTCGATATCGCGACGACGTTTCGCCCTTACCAACCTCGAGAGAGAGAGAGAGAGAGAGAGAGCCGGCCACCCACCCCGTTCCTCTTCCATTACACCGACGTTGCAGAGAGAGAGAGAGAGAGAGAGAGAGAGAGAGAGAGAGAGAGAGAGGGAGACAGAGAGAGAGAGAGAGAGAGAGAGAGAGAGCATACACAACCCGAGGCCGAAAGTATTCGATCACCTCTTTTAAAACGCAATACCTTTTTCCCCGAGCCGGACGAAACCACGCGAATTTTTCCTAAACGTCGAGAGGACCGGTTTTGCGGCGCAAACGGTGCTGGAAATAGTTTCTTCTAATTTTCCGATTATTTCGAGCGAGCAGAAAGGAAATTGGAGAACGCTCGTCTCGTCTGCGAAAAGCATTTTATACATTTTTGATAGGGCCTCGGATAAGAAAAGATCTTTTTCTTTGTACTGAGTACGCGTAAATAGTAAAATGGAAAAAAGAAGGAACAGGGAAGAATTGAAGTCGCTCGGTTCAATTTGGAAAAAGTTATATCGATTTCATTCTTTTTCGGGCACAGGATTTCAATAAATAAAACAGACTCGTGTTTTAAACGAAATTGGTATATTATTGTTAACGAAGGAATTACATAATATGGAAACGTAAAATAATAATAATAATAATAATAATAATAATAATAATAATAATAATTCGATTCAATTTGTACACGTATGGTTTCACTGCATTGCGATTTTTAATGAAATTCGTGCTTTCGGGGATGCAATATTTTCAGCTAAATTTTAAGCTAAATGTTCAATTTGAAGAATAATAATAGCTCGAGTTGTCAATTCATTGGCGTAAAAGCTCTTATTTCCTCGGTCAAAGTTCGCCATCAGAAACCGCAGCAATACCTACCCTTACCCTGCAAGAACAGATGGAACGCAATTTTCTAAAATATTTATATTTTTCTATTTATATTTTAGATGATAAATTTATATTTTATTTATATTTTTCTAAAATATTGACTGAAATGGGCCCGACCGACCTCCAAAGACCAAAGTGTAACATGTCAACGAATTGATCTTGAAACGCACGATGCATTTGCATAAAAATAAGTTCCAATTAAAAAAAGGATAGCAAAACTAATATAACAGTTCCGTTAAAAAAAGAAACAACAAGATTATTGAGAAAAACCGCAGTAATGCCTACACTTACCTTGCTCGCCCCCGACTCTGAAAACCTTCGAAAATCTCAGTGGCGCCGCCACGACTCCAACCGAGTCGATTCTTATATTTTGAAAATTATATATTATTATAATAATTATTATATTATCATAATTATTTATATTTATTAAATAAATATACAGTTCCATTAAAAAAAAACAATGTTATTGAGAAACCGCAGTAATTCCTACACTTACCTTGCTCGCCCCCGACTCTGAAAACCTTCGAAAATCTCAGTGGCGCCGCCACGACTCCAACCGAGTCGATTCTTATATTTTGAAAATTATATATTATTATAATAATTATTATATTATCATGATTATTTATATTTATTAAATAAATATACAGTTCCATTAAAAAAAAACAATGTTATTGAGAAACCGCAGTAATACCTACACTTACCTTGCTCGCCCCCGACTCTGAAAACCTTCGTAAATCTCAGTGGCGCCACCACGATCCCAACAAAGTCGATTCTTATATTTTGTCACAAGAACCATCTCTGCCGAGCAAGCGATGACATAAACTTGACATAACCTTGACCGTTCCTCATTTCCGTCGCGACGGTTCGAGACGAAGAAGCCGATCGCAGATCGCAGTTTATCGCGGTAGATTTCGCAAAATTAACAAACGACGACGCACGATTCGATCCATCGAGCGCGTCGGCTCCAATTCAACGCGTTTCTCGCGGCGACGTTGGATCGCGTCGCGCGGCCGCGTGAGAAACGGTTATGGCCGCGCCGAAACGGAAGCTGAAAAATGCGATAAAGCGGCTTTAGAGCCGGGGGACAGACCCCGTCTAGACCTGTTACGGGATCGTCCGTCCCGTCGGCTGTAAAACGGCGGCGTGGGTGGAGGAGATCGGTTCGCGGACGCGTCGTCGTCGTCGACGTCGACGTCGTCCTGCGTCCGCGCGGAGGAAATCGTTTTCTGGAGCGGCGCGGCCGCGTCCGACGATGAAACGACTCCGACTACTTAAAATACCGGGCCGACGCGGTTTATTACCGCTGTCCGGCCGAACGATTTGTTACTTCCTTCGTTCGTAATTACTTTCGCGCCGGGACACGGGGGCTACGCGAATGACCGGCCGGTAATAACAGCCAACATAAACAACGCCTCGGTTTCTTTTGTGTACGTGTGCGCGCGCGCGTGCTGGTCTCTGGGCTCGTTAGAATGGAAATGATGTTTTAATCTGCAATATCGGATCCGCCGCGTAATCCGGCCCCGTGTAAAGTGACCGGATCGGGTGTAATTATTTCTGGATCGCGCATTCGCGCCGGACGCTTTTCTATCCAATTGTAATATTCACGATCGTTCGGCTCGTTAATAACGATAGAATTTCGTTTTCGGACAGTCGGATGCCGGCCGGCCAAAAACCGCGGTCTATTTACAGAATGTAATTTCGTTTTCCGGCGACGGGATTCGCGTCGCGAGAACTCGACGGAAACCAGCGAGCACAATTACGCGAGCTGTGTGCGGCCAATAGGAGCGATCGATGTCGAATGTTTAAATATGTGTAAAATGTTTAAATATGCACGTGCAAGTTGGTCCGATTTGTCGCCGGTGAACGGCGATCTTTGCGCGGAAGAATTCATATTCCGCGGCGGAATTCTGAGGAAATACGATTGCGAATAAATTCGGAATAAATTGCGAATAAATTCGGAATATAAATTGCGAATAAATTGTTTTAGTCGAATTACGTCGATGAGCCACGGAACGGACGATGTTATATCGAATAATCGTTCCTGCGTCGTCAGAATTTTCTACGTCCGGCGGAATGTATTACCTTGTACGGTTCGCCAGCGAACAACGGTTGAATAATTGTTAAGCTGTTTTATTGGAACGGAACGACGGGGAAACGAGTCTCGGGTCGATACATCGGCGAATAAAATATTAGCCGGCAGGTAATGCTAGATTTGCAAACGTGATCAAATAAACAACGGAGTTATTCAATATTCATCCGTCCGGAATTTGTCGTTTCGGTTAAATTAATCATGAACATTATTGCGGACGTTTATGCGTTTCTGTGAAATTTTCATGCGGCAAATAAATAGAAATTTCGCGAAATTGAATTGAATTCGGCGTTGCCACCGCGACTATGTTGATCTACCGGAATCAGGCGAATTGTACGAAACGCAATGAAGCGCGTTTTGTTGCTGTGAAAATGAAAGATTCGATCGCGTCTGAAAAGTTTCGTTTTCGCGTGGAAAATTCGCGTGAAAAGTCATCATTTGGGGATATGAGCGAAACGTTTCGCTTTTCGTATTATAATCGGTGTAAAAATGAACAATTTAGGGGCGAGTGCAACGTTTCGCTTTCGTGTCATTATCGGTGTAAAAGTTAACAATTTAGGGGCGAGTGAAACGTTTCGCTTTCGCATTATAATCGGTGTAAAAATTAACAATTCAGCGACGACCGAAACGCGCTTTGCTTTCGCATTATAATCGGTATAAAAATTAACAATTCCGCGACGACAGAAACGTTTCGCTTTCATATTATATTCGCTATAAAAATTAACAATTCCGCGTCGACCGAAACGTTTTGCTTTCGTATCACAGTTGTCAATTACATTGTCCATCATTTATCTAAATATCAATAACATACGCAGAGTTAATTTGCGATCATTTTATATTCTAATAATACACGGTTAATAATACACGTCACGGTTAAATTACTTACTATTTCGGGTCCGAAAAATTAGTAAATATTCTTCAGACGTTCTAAAGTAAAGGTGAACTGCGTTTTTCTTAAAAATATCACTGTTACGTAGTAAAAAAAAGTCCGGAAAGTTCTTGCTTCGTGATTTGTTCGATACTTCGAACGCGGCTCGAGTCCGTCCCCCGACCATCTGTCAAAGCCTCGTGCTGCGGGCTCTCGAACTTCGCGCCGTCACCTCTCATTGGTCAGTGTTTTCCGTTAATAACTCGTAAACGAAGCCGCAGATTGCATTTTCGCAAAGGAAAAAGTTACTTCAAATGACCTCAGCTACCCCTAATTTTCGGCTGTTAAAATAATTGCGGAACACCCTGTATACTTCACCAGCGATATTTAAATAATTTAATAGCGTCGTGCAAACGACAACGCGAAGTGAATTTCACGTCGTTCACGTGCTCGAGAACAGCATCGCTAATCGAAGCAGCGTCCGCAGAAACGGTTCGAACATCGTTTCCCTCGGCTACCAATGTCGGTAACTGCTTCCGCACCTGTAACTTCTTTCCCTCGCCCCCTTATCTTATCTACGCCTGCAACGGGTGTACACAGTTTCCGATAGCGACGTCGCGTAGCCCCGTAGCGCCGCGGCTGTGCACGTGTGCGAGCAGAAAATACGTTCCAGAAAAGAAGATACGGCGAAAGTTTCACGCAACTTTGTCGAAAGTAGACCGGAGATTACCAGAAAACAAAGAACAAATCGAAGGGGTGGGAGAAGTTCGGAGGTAGTAACTAAACCTTGGGATACCCTGAAACACTTCCAGCAACGTTACTCTCTCTCCCTTTCTCTCTCTCTCTCTCTCTCTCTCTCTCTCTCTCTCTCTCTCTCTCTCTCTCTCTCTCTCTGATCGCGCCGCACACACGGAACAAGAGAAATTGCTCTTTCGATTCGAGCGATTCGCGCGGCGCGGAAATAATTTCGCATTCAACGCCGTTTCATGACGCACGGTCCACGGTTCAATAGAGCATTCGCGAAGCCGATAAATCGAATTTAATGGTACTTTCGTTTTATTTCTGTGGCCAAAAATTTGCTGGCCGGCGAAAGTGTGTAAAACAATCCGCGGAAATTGAGAGTTCCGGATAAATCAACGAACCGTCGACTGTTATCGCGGCTAAATTCTCGGGGCGCGGGGTTCGTTTCGCGATGAAAAATATCGTACTTAGAACGTCGAGGTTAATGGTTTTCAAACGGGGGAGTACAGTAATTTCTCCTGGAAATGCTGATCTTCTGGTTGCTCTGAATTTCCCTGTGTTTCCAGTCGCTCTATCAATTTCAATCGAAGCTGCTCGCTTTTGGTCATGAATGCATAAAAATATGCATAAATGCATATACATCCGCGATTAAATTACTATTTCCCTCCAACCCCCTTCGTAGAATTTCTCATTCGTTTCATTCATTGTAAAGCTGAACACAAACGTGTTTCATCTGTTTAATAGGCTCGACGTATTGAAAACAATGCGACAGCGTTCTCGAATTCTTCCATTATTGTCACTATTTCTGTGTTCCTTTTATATGCAATATTATATGCATAAATGCATATATATCCGCGATTGAATTACTATCTCGACCCCCTCCAACCCCCTTCGTAGAATTTCTCATTCGTTTTATTCATCATTAAGCTGAATAAAAACGTGTTTCATCTGTTTAATAGGCTCGACGCATTGAAAACAATGCGACAGCGTTCTCGAATTCTTCCATTATTGTCACTATTCCGTGTTCCTTTTATATGCAATATTATACGCAATAAAGCCGCACGAAAGCCGCTGTCTAATTGCAAAGCAAATCCGACGGAAACCATTGCACCAAACAAGCCACAATAAATTCTCCCCGATTTCCTTTCAGCTTATAAACAAAAATTGCCAATTTACAGACACTTCTGGTAGAAATAACTGCACCGCGAACGGAAGATAAACTTTCAACGATAATAAATTCCGTTTGCGCCGACAATAATCGAGCCCGACAGCCCCGATTCTGCTTAGTCAATTCATAATTGACGACCGATAATAAGGGGAACGTATCGCCGGAGACCAATTTGCGAAAGCAATCAACTCGCTTCCAATTAGATAAGAGAGGAGCTTCCGTCTCCCTCATACTCCCCCCCTCCCCTCTGAATTTTCTCGTTAAGGATTCCGGACAGGAAAGTGTGAACGTTGGCCGGTCGTCGAATTTCCACGCAACCGTCGCGGCCGAAGTTCCGTCGAAGAGAGAGAGAGAGAGAGAGAGAGAGAGAGAGAGAGAGAGAGAGAGAGAGAGGCTCGACGTCACGGTTTTATCTTGTTCCAGAAATTTATGATAGTTCGGCCCGACTTTCTTCGGGCTGCGCGCGGAGCCCCGCCACTTTTTCTTGGTCGATTAACTGCCGCGGCTACATGGTCCCTCGCATCGATTCGTTCGACAGTGATTGATGCCGATCTTAATAGTTCGCCGGGGAACACGGCCGCCGGTGTACCACCGTGTGCAGAACTCTTCAAAAGTTGTTCGCGAAACTGTTCAAACTTGCCGATATCATGACGCCGTTACCCGGCAAAATGAATCGAACATCGCCGAAACTGATGCCTCGATGACATTTTCGGCCCGATAGCGAACATGGTCGCGTCGCTTTATTTACCGAGCGGCCTATTTGATAGCTTTTTAATGGCCGAACCGATGTCCTAAAGAAGCTCCGTCGTTTTTCTACGAAATAATTATCCCGGCGGGACTTCTGTTCGCATAATCTACAGGCTGTCCTAAAAATGTCTCGCAATACGAAAGTGTGGGGTAGCTGAGGTCATTCTAAGTAATTTTTTCCTTTGCGAAAATGCAATCCGCGGCTTTGTTTGCGAGTTATTAACGAAAAACACTGGCCAATGAGAGGCGAGCGCTGGAGCTAGAGCTCCTTGCGCTAGGCGGCCGAGCCAATCAGCGGAACTGGGCGTCGACCGCTCGTTGACTGCGCCGCCTCGCGCCAGCAATTATCGCCTCTCATTGGTCAGTGTTTTTCGTGAATAACTCGTAAACGAAGCCGCAGATTGCATTTTCGCAAAGGAAAAAGTTACTTAGAATGACCTCGACTACCCCACGTGTCCGTATTGCTAGACATTTTTGACAATTATGACTGCACAAATAGGGCAATCGAAGCATACGTTTCACAATTGTAGCATATTCTCGCCGGATTTGCAAATAGATTTTAGTACGCGTTGCAAAACAGAGACTGGCAAAAAAGTGAGAAAAGCTTTACTTTTGAAAAATACATTTTTCCTCCTCTTTGCAAAAGGGAGCGTTAGTTGGTACACTGAAACGACCCGCGTTAAAAAACACCTACGACTTAGCAATTTCGCGAGAACGCGATTTTAGGAGAATCATATTTTCGTTGATAAGTGAATTAATTTCACGAGTTTATCGGAATAAGAAATTTTGCAGGAAATTGAACTCGCTTCTCTCTTTCTCCTGTGGAAGTCAAGTTCGCGCGGGAAAACCGAAGCAAAATGGTCTCCTTGAAAGGTACAAAATCGACGTTCGTTGAATATTAAACTCTTCTTCCGATAGAGCGTAGGATGAAGCAGGTTTTTACGTTTGTAGGAGACGTGTCTATGGAATTTCGACTGCGCCGGAAACGCTTCGGATGACAAAATTAAGTGAAACACCCCTCCCTGTGCATACGTACGTATGTACGGACGCGTATGTGTACGCGTGTGTGTACGTACATTTTTTTTTGTTAAGCGTTTCGTTGAAGCTGCAACAATGCCATGGAATCTGGACCCGGCGGTGACCCGATTTCTCGTATCAGGACTCCACTGTTCCAGATGTTAAACCGAAGCACCGTGGAAGCACGGCGTGGCTCTCTCTAACTCTCGTCGTTCGTATATATAAAAAAAGAGAACACTGCCGTCCGAATATTTCAGATGAAAAACATTTTCCGCGTTCGCGTAATCTTCTTATATCGACCCACGGCGCGACGGGACCATCCGGTTCGACCAGAAAACAGTATTTGCTTTTCAATAATCCTTGCCTCTATTATATTTCATGTTGCCATTTTATGTATACGGCAGTTCGGCTTCGAATTTTTCTATTGCTCGAAATTGCTCCTCCATTTCCGCGGCGTTCGATCGATGGTTTCTGGGAGCGTTTTTTTATTTAGACGATTTGTTGTAAAATGATGCACGCTATTACCAAAGAACATTCTATTATCATTATTATAATTTTATCATTATTAATATAATTCTATTATTATTATTATAATTTTATCATTATTAATATAATTCTATTATTATTATTATAATTTTATCATTATTAATATAATTCTATTATTATTATTATTATTTTATCATTATTATTACAGTTCTATTATTATTATTATTATTATTTTATCATTATTATTATAGTTCGGTTATTATTATTATTATTATTATTATTCTATTATATTATAATTCTATCATTATTAATATAGTTCTATTATTAATATTATTATTACTATAATTTTATTACCATTATTATAATTCTATTATCAATATTATTATATTACTTGTTTATTTTAGTGATTTACTTCTTTCAGTGATTTTTTAAATACTGCTCACACGCTAAATTGTTGCATTCTGCATTCTCACGTGTTCGCAGCTTATGCAAATATCGAAAATGCAATGAACTACAAACTATAATAACCGAACGGCGGAACTTTATGCAAAATAAAAATTGTCCGCGTCTATAGCAATTTGAACACGTTCGAAATAATAGATCGACGTTCATTAATTTCTTCTAATCGTTTCACCGTTTTTAAAATCGTGCTCACTTACTTTTATGCCAGAAAGCAGAAACGCATAAAAACCGCGGTCTAATAACAACAAATAATGTCCATCGATCGTTCGCGTCGGGCAACGCGGGACGCAGATGAGCCCCGACTTTAAACAATGAAGAGTTCTCTCGGCGCGTCATAATTATTTACGGGAGGAAACGCAGAATCGAAATTCGCGTGCGGAACACTTCGGCAGGGAGGGATGGAGGGAGGGTGGGAGGAGGGACGAGCATTCTATAATAATTTCGCGTTTACCCCGGGCATTAATATATCGAAACGTTTCGCGGAACGAAGTGGAAATTACTCGACGATGGGGGTGAAATCGCGCGACGATTCGGAATGCGGCAAGAACCGGCCCCGCGAAACGGACGCGCGGGCCAAATGGAACAGCAAATCGCGGCGCGATTGAAAATTGATTAAACCCGTCGAATTTCGAGCACGTCAGAGCCGGGAACGCGAGGCCGAGCGCCGCGACTTCGATAATAAGTAATCGGCGCGGCGCCGCGTTTCCGCGGCGAACGAATGAACAGCGCGAAATAATTAAGTCGCCGCGCGTTAATTTTCACGACCGTGGTGGAATCGCGTAAAATCCTGGACCCAATCAAAACTTGTCCCGCCGTAAAGGCAATTCCGGGACCCGGACGCCGGGTCGCGCGCGTTCGATAACGCTTCTGCGGCGAACGACGACGCGTCCCACGCATAAATTTTCCTAGGCTCGCTCGCTCGGAACCGAAACGGACGTCAACTTGTCGAAATCCGCTTTTTGAGCACACGAATTTCTCAACGGGAACCACCCACCCACCCCTTTCCCGCCCATCGATATGTATCGTGCCGGATTCCGATCGTGCGAAATCAACGATGTTTAACAGACAATTTCCGGGACGCGTCGTTTCGGGCGACCCTCGTCGTCCGGTCCGAATATTTATTATGCGGGAACGGATCTTATGTTTACGACCAGCTTCCTATACGAAATTTCTGTAATGTCGGCTGATGTTTTCGTGGAGTCGCGCGATTGTTTCACAATGGAGTGGTGAACTTAAGATAATGTAGTATAATATAATATAATATAATATAATATAATATAATATAATATAATATAATATAATATAATATAATATAATATAATATAATATAATATAATATAATATAATATAATATAATATAATATAATATAATATAATATAATATAATATAATATAATATAATATAATATAATATAATATAATATAATATAATATAATATAATATAATTTAACAATATATATAAAATAGAATAGAATGGAATATAACAATATATAATATAATATAGTAGAATAGAATAGAACAATATATAATATAACAGAAGAGAATAGAATAGAATATAACAGTATATAATAAAATAGATTGGAATATAACAATATATAATATAATATGATATAATATAACAGAATGGAATATAACAATATATAATACAATATGATATAGTAATATAATAGAATGGAAGATAACAATATAGGATAGAATAGAATAGAATAGAATGGAATATAAAAATATTCCATTTTGTTTTTAAAAAACAAAAAATCCCATAATAAAAGTTGCCACGATTGTTCGAGCCTTGCGGCTCACTTTTTATGGTTATCGATTGTCAAGAACTACAAAAACGAGCCGCAAGGCTCGACTAATCGTATCTCCTCTTCCCAAATTCTCCATTTTCCTGCACAATCCGAGCGTCAATTAGAGAGACATTACTGTACACACATACATTGCGTTCCCGGGGTAGAACGTTCTCCCCCCCGAAGAGGGTGGAAGTTGCTCGCGTTCGACGACCGAACGTCGACGTTGGGCCCCATAAAAATCAAGCGAGGATTACGCGAGCGCGTCGACGGAAGGGGCCGGTGACGCGGTTCGAGGGAGACGCGGGATCGGATCAGCGATTTACAGCGTCTCTGCGGAAATGATAGCGGGGCTGAAGGGATTAAATCGAATTAAGGGGCGCAGGGAAATCCGGGAGGCTCGCGGCCTAAGATTTAGGGAGGTTTTTCGAAGGCGCAGCTGCGCCGCGATCGCTGGCCGACACCGGCGGAACGGCACAGTTTCCGCCGATTCGTTGTCCCTTGTTCCCTGGACGGGGTCAACGAGGGCCATAAATCAAGAAACGAACAATGGTATATATACAGAGGCGCGTCCAATCAATTAGATGCGTTCGCGAGAAAAATGGCTTCGCCAATTCGAAACGCTCGTTACTTTGCTCCCGTAACGAGCGAACTGACGTTTCCAAGTCCCGGGACGGGAATATATGTGTGCGCGCGCGGGTTCCGCAGCGTGGCCCGGGTCTGTCAAAAACGAATCGCCCGTAAAATCCTTCGTGCTCCCATAAATTTCCAATTAAGTTCGACGATGCGGCGTGCCGCGATCTCGCGTCAACCGAGCACGCCGCGGACCCGTATTGTCGCGTTATTAGCACGCAGAATGGACCGGGAACGGCGCGCGGATTGCTCGATCAGTGGAGCACGCGAAACGGGCACCGGCCGGCGTGTTCCCGGAGAAATAAGTCACGCGAGGAGTGGGGCAGGCGACGCGAGCGCCGCGAGTCCCGCACAGCGGCGTGGCGCGTCTATCGGATGGACGTTGCAATTCTGAACGCGATCGCGACGCAAGGCGAGCTCTCTGCGAGCTTAACTCATCGGTTTAGGCCACGAAACCATTTAGGCCATTTCTTTTCTCGTGATCGGATAATTTAAACTTAAAGTAACCTTTTCCTTCGTTAGGCGTTCGAAATAAATTACGAACGTTGCAGCGATTCGAAAATCACTTTTAAATAACAGAATTCGAAGAAAAAGGTGTCGTTTAATTCTTGATCGACCGAATGCGACGCGGAATAAAAGAAAATTTCTTTAAGTTCACCCTTAAAATATATGAACTATACGAATGTCTGTGGTTTATAGACCTAAGAATTCATGTGCTGGAGAAGTCATTCAAATTATTGAATGAATATATTCATTAAGAAACGCGAGAAATTTCAATGACCACGGGTGTTGGAACTTTCATAAGTCATTGAAATGATCCGTGCGTGCTGGCAACGTTGATATTTCCCAGGGAAAACGTTCTGCGTGGAGAATATTCAGCGGCATTATACAAGAAACGAACCGACATTTCCGAATGGGCTGTTCAACGTCTCACAGTTGTCTAAAACGCGACTCCCTAGCTCTGAGCGAAATCATTTTCTTTTTCCGTTATATTTCCTTCCGTGCGAGTGTACGTGTGCTATATTTATATAGCTGGGTACATCGTGTTTATTTATAATTATATTTATATAGACAGATAAATGTACGAAGTGATCTTAAATTTTATCGAGTCTTCGATTCGCATTCTTCACTAATTTGTTTTTCATTCGTTCATATTTATCTATATTTTAACTATATTATAGTTATGCTATAAATCACAGTTATATTGTTTGTTATTATCAATTTACATGCATACAATATATGGAGATGTACATATAATATTAAATTATGTCTACATTTATTATGTCTCTGCATTTATTATTATGTCTGCATTTGTTATGTCTATATTTATTATGTCTATTTATTTAAATTATGTCTACACCAATCATGTCAACATTCTACTTGATAAAAAAACAATATTTCCCTGGACTTCCTTACAATATTCATATAACACATGCAATAATGTAATATCATACTAATATACATTACGATATGTATACAAATGTGTGTATATTTATATATACATTTGTATATGAATATGCAGATCTAATATTATCATGTGATTGCGTAACGGGAGCCGAGCCTCGAATTAACATTCGCGCGTAAAAATCAGGTCGACACGGGTCGCACACAGGACCAATTGGCAATTAACCTTCTCGGCTAGGACAGACTTTATGAAATCTCGATTCGATTACATCGAAGTATGTGGCAGGCTCGTCGGAGATTGGACGTCACCGTTCCTAACAGCGGAAAATTGGAAATTTACCTAAGCAATTTGCTAGGCGCTCGATTCCGTCTCGTCGACGTTGACGGTCGTCCCGTAGCAATTCTTCATTATCCGCAAGTGGGTCGCTCCTCTAATGGGCCAAATTCTAAACATCGTTACGCGAAAATCTGTTTTCATTATTTCCTGCGGATCCGGACGATTTCCGGACGATCCTGTACTATATAATATATAGTACATATATGTATATACATATATTATTCTTATAGATTATTATATATATTTTTCTTACGGATTATTATATATTTATATTTTTTATATTATATTTTATTTATTATATTATATCATATTATATTATGCTTATACTATATTATAGGTTATAAATTATATAATCTCTTTGTTATTATTATTATATTGTTATTAAAATTATATATATATATATATATCTCATCGTTTTAGTGTTCATTCACACATCAGCCGCAAATTAAAAATTTCATGGAATCTCCAGCAACCCCAGAGGGTGGTTTTAGAGTTAAACGATTAAGCTCGTTCAAAAACGAACCTGTATTTCTCCCCTTCACCCAACGAAAACGACGGAAAATATTAAAAAGCGAGATTCCCCATACTATTAAAAAAATTGCTAAAAATTAACGCCAATCATTTGCCGGTTTGCAATTACACGAGAATCGATCGCCGTCGGGTCGAATCGCGGCAGTGTGCGAAGGGTGAGAGCCGCCGGCGCGACGGGACCCGGAAAGGAGGTTCAGAAAGGAAGGGCTGTAAAATGGCCAGGCATCAGTCAAGCATTGAGGACACCAGATGGAGACGTATTGAGGGAGCAGGACAAAAAGCCATTGTCGGGGGGCCGGGTCCCAGGGGGTTGGGCGGCCCCGTCTCTCTGTTGTCACCTAGCGAGCTTCTTCGACGCCCGTGCCGAACCATACACGCGAATTGTCAACACGCCCGGCCAGAACGGATCCCGCCGCGTCGCTCTGCACGGAATCGCATGCGACGCACGGAATCGCCGTCAATTATTCCGCACAATCGACCGATCCGTCAAGTAGGTCTTGGGTAATCACAATGCCGACGGGTTTTCTGCGGTCGTTCCATCGCATTCTGCCGGCCCCGTTTCGAGAGTTTTACGATCGGCCCATTCGCCGTGGATCGCCCGGGGACCCCCGGCAGCCTCTAAATCAACCGGCGCCGAGGTTCCCCTCTCATTTTTATTATTATTGTTGTTTGGACGCGAGCCACTCGATAGAATTCGGATGCTTGTCGACGAACTTCCGCGAACATGTTGCGCGCCGCTCGAGAGAAAAGTGCTTATCTTGGCCTGCAACGGAGTTCGGCGTTGCTCGAAGTGCTTCGAGGAAACGTTTCTCGAAGCTGTGTGTTCGAATGATTCGGTGATTCGTTGGAGATTATTCTGTTTATTCAAAGAAGTCCTTGGTCGAATGATTCGGTGATTTGTTGGAGATTGTTCTGTTTATTCGAAGAAATCCTTGGTCGAATGATTCGGTATTCGTTGGAGATTATTCTGTTTATTCGAAGAAATCCTTGGTCGAATGATTCGGTATTCGTTGGAGATTATTCTGTTTATTCGAATAAATCCTTGGTCGAATGATTCGGTATTCGTTGGAGATTGTTCTGTTTATTCGAATAAATCCTTGGTTGAATGATTCTTTAGTCGAATAATTCTTTATTCGAATGATTCGATAAATTACTTGTTCGAATAACTCGAGGAATTCTTCATTCGAACCATTTTCTATTCGAATAACTTGAGGAATTCTTTATTCGAACCATTTTCTATTCGAATAATTCGAGGAATTCTTTATTCAAACAATTTTGTATTCGAATAACTCGAAAAATTCTTTATTCGAACAATTTAGTATTCGAATAATTCGAAGAATTCTTTACTCGAATAAAATCCCATTCGAATGAAATTTTTCGCACTTATCTTCATTAATCATTATCTTTCATTCGCTGTCCGAACAAAATGTTGTCGAACTCTGGTTCGTAGATCGTCCCCGTTTGCGTCTATGGTTTAATAATTATGCTTCGAAATAGAACGTTTATTTCGTGGACTGAAATTGCTGAAATTCGATTTGTTGAATACGATGGGCGAATCGAATTCGAATTCTAATCGAGTTACGGTGTCAGTTGTCATTATTATAAATCCACGTAAATACGTAATAGCTGAAAACCGTGTTTTAGAATTGGCAATTGAAAATAGAAGCTCCAACGTGGCAACAAATGAAATTGTAAATTGGTGAAGATGCACCGCGAAATTTTAATTGATCGCCGTGTCAGAGTATATTGAATTCAACCAAAGAAACCAGCTGAATATAATAAAAATAACAGACCTCGAGTTAACGAGATTTCGCAACAGAATGGGGACGAGTTTCCTCCTGGATTTCTGCTAAAAACTTGAAATTTGCATGTTTAAATGTGGCCACGCTTCCGTTGCTCGAACGCTACGCGGGTATGTGCCACTTTTGTCTAGGCAACCGGAGCGCGAAAACAGGGAACATCGAGCTCGCACTATCGTGCAAATGGCGGTGGTAATTACAGAAAGGTATCCAGAAACCGACCGAACGAAAAATACTAACTGTGCCAGTAATTAAGCTGGCCAGCTGTAATTAATTAAACTGGCCGATATTAACTACCGCTCAATGGTCGGTCTTTTGTCAACCGGGGTGCTTTATCTGGTTAATCATTCACCTGCACGCGAATCAGTTTTGTACGGACGCTTTTGTCCGTATTGTCGGCCTTTCGGATCCGCCGACGTATTAATGAAACCCGCAGAGAAAATTGGTGCGGTAATCTTCGAAAGCTCTTCAACTTTTTAATCCGCATTATCAATGTCATAAGTCTACGTGCGCGTGATCGTGCAGTTTCATTTTAATTGTGCAATTTTATTTATACAATTTTATTCGATTCGTACAATTTTAGTTTACTCGTACTATTTTATTCTACTCGTACAATTTTATTCTACTTACACAATTTTGTTTTACTGGTACAATTTTATTCTACTCGTACAATTTTATTCTCCTCATACAATTTTATTCTCCTCATACAATTTTATTCTACTCATACAATTTTATTCCACTCATATTTTATTTTACTCATACTATTTTATTCTACCCATACAATTTTCTTCTACTCATACAATTTTCTTCTACTCATACAATTTTCTTCTACTCATACAATTTTCTTCTACTCTTACAATTTTATTCTACTCATACAATTTTATTCTACTCATACAATTTTATTCTACTCATATAATTTTCTTCTACTCATACAATTTTCTTCTACTCATACAATTTTATTTTACTCACACAATTTTATATCACTTGTAAAATTGTATTGTACAATGTAACTTAATTCTATTCGTTATCAAGTATAATTCCCCTCGATTCCAACGTTTCCGAATTTACCAAGAGAAATGCAAAATTGCGGAAAGATTCGTTTCCCCATTAAATACGAACTGATTCGTATTTTCTTTTTCTCGTTTTTTTTTTTACGCGAGCTTTATGTTTTCGCCGGTATCATCTACTTTGTCGGAGTGACCTACTCTCCATCGTATTTTTCCGACGCACAATAAACAGCGCAATTTCCGTGTTAAACGAGCCGGAATGCTCAGATCTCTGGAAACTAGTTCGCGGTATCCGAGTTCTCGTTCGTTCACTGTTATCGATGCGTTTTAAGTCATCATGCGCAGAAGATAGGGCGCGTTCACTGACGACTGAGTCATCATAAAAGGAGCCCGTAGGAGAAAAGAAATGTTCGCGGAAACAAGAATTGATCACGGATCAGAGGTAAAACTCTCCCGGTTCGCGGGGATGCACGCGGCTCGACACACGTTCTTAACGGGTGCCCGGGATTTCTCCCCGTTGTCGTAGAAATGTAACATGGATTATTACTCAACTGATGGATTTCGATGAGACGGCGACGGAAAGAAATCTCGCGAAATATACAACGAGTGGATGAAAGCATCAAGCGAAATGAATGAAACGTTGAGAAACTATCAGCGTTGGCCAGACATTTGTTTCCGGATGCCGGATAACAGATAAAGAGTAACGAATTAAATTTTACTCAACGTTATCGAATAAATATATCCAATCGAATAAATATCCAGTCGAATGAATGTCCAGTCGAATAAATATCCAACCGAATGAATGTCCAGTCGAATAAATATCCAGTCGAATAACAATTTGTCTAGAGAACAATTGTTCCGAATAAGAATTTATTCGAATAAGATTTCATTGGAAGGAGAATATTACTCGAATATGATATGTATGATATTTATTGTATGATATTTTATTCTAGTAATATATATTTTATCTTATAATTTTATAACCTTAAAATTCTCGTCTTAAAACTTTACAATTAATTTTATTTTATAATCTATATATTTCATTCTAATAATTATAAGATAAAATTAATTGTAAAGTTTTAAGACGAGAATCTTAAGATTATAAAATTACAAGATAAAATATATATTATTAGAATAAAATATTATTAAATATCTATATATTTTATTCTAATAATATAACTAATATTTTATTATTTTAACTAAGCGTAGAGCACACACACACACAAGTATTACCGCGGTTTATCAATGAAAATGCCAAAAAATAAATAAATCTTTTCAATAAATAAATCGACAACTATTCTTCAACACGAATAATTTAGTTTTCTCAAAACATTGGATCTCGTGTGCACGTATTACTGCGATTATGTATCTATTACTGCGAGCCTATTTCAATATTCTATTTTCACAATTTTCTATTTTCAATAAATGAATTAAGACTGCGATTGCTGTTACTCGCATATCATAAACTATCACTATTAAACATGTAAAAAATGATATTCATTTTTCTAAAATTACATGTTACTATAAAATATTTGTATAAAATGTTTTCATAAAATACCGCAGTATTTGCGGCGTCCGCAGTAATACCCGCAGCCACTCTAGCAGAAGTAAATGTATTTCCCCGTAAATTTCGCAGTCGGAACGCGACGACGAATTGTTCGACGGTAATTGGACATTTTCCGGAACATTGGACACGGAAACACGGAAGTTGCGCGAGAACAACGGCCAGCATCATCGGACGAGGGCGCGTAAGACACGTCGATCGTTCGTTGATACGCGAGACACGTTCCGTTCGGTGCGATCGACGGCCTGATTAATGGGAACCTTGAATCTCCCACGAGTGGAGAGAGCGAGAGAGAGAAAATCGCGCGAGCCGGAGATAAATGCTAGTAGGCTAAGTACGGTCGCCTATCTTCTCGAATAGGGTGACGGCCGGAAAGATAGAAGGATCTCCTCTCTTCCTGGGCCGTTGCTTTTATGCGAGCGGTATCGCGCGACACAGATCTCTATTCAAAGAAATATCAAAGTGCTGAGTTAGGCCATCCAGACGTTGGTTACCGGAGGGGCAATTCTTGCATTAACCGTGTCCGACGGAGTTAACGAAATTCAACCACTTTGAATATCCTCCGCGCTCTATTTACGCCGTATCGCGGCGTCGTCCACGGATGAACTATCTCCTCGTTCGCCGTCTCCTCCGAAATAATCAAAAGAAGCCGCGTGCACGACGGTAATATAATTACAGTCGCTCTGGAAGATATCCGGAAATTGCCTGCTTCTCGTCGAAGTTCGCGGGAAACCGCGATTCTCGCGTTCTTTAATCGCTCGCGGCCGAGAGTCGACCGATTTCGACGCAATTTTGCAGAGCTCCATGAAATACGCTCTTGAAATTTTCGTTATAGGCTCGGCTGAAAGTGTTGAAAAGATGTGATTTTTTAATTCTTTTGTCATAGATGCCAATCGATTGGAATTTTCGTAAACGAGACGAACATTTTCGTCAGGCATCGTCCGGCGAAATAATTCCCGCAACGTCCCCGAAAAAATTAGATCGCTCGGCAATCTGTTACGAGAAAAAGTTACTTGAATTTCAGTCTCCTCGAGGCACCCCCCAAACCCCTCGATCCTAATCTTATCGACGCGTCCTCTCGCGTCGTTCGCGTTTTACGCCGCGTTGCAACGCCGCGAGCCGAGGAGACCGATGAAGCTCCGTCCGCGCGATATGAAACTCTGATAATTAAAAAAAAAAACAGGACAAAAAAGCCTGAAAATTGATACCGCGGCCTGAAAAGGCAGAATGACGTCCGCGGATATCGCGCGGAGAATGAAGAGAGCCCGCCATTGTTGACCGTTATCGTGCGGCCGTAAGCCACTGTCAAGATTTTAATTCCTCTGGACGATATCTCCGCTCTTTTTTTCCTCTCTCCTCTACTTTTTCGACGAAACGTCCGCACTGTCGTACGCAACGATTTTTAAATATTTATTCCGTAAGCAAGCGGCCCGCGGATTTTACCGGTGACGCGACGCGACGCGCGACGCGTTTTATTCAGAATTCTGCTGCGAAAAAGGCGGGACGCCGACGAAATTTCACGCGAACGTTCACTTCGACGGCTTTGAAAGACCCAAGCGTTGTAAAGACTCGATTCGATGGGAATGTAATGGGAAATAAAGATAACGTGGAGTAATGATTTCACCGGAAATTATGAAATAATTTTATGTTATTATTTATTATTCGCGTGCACGATGACAATAAACCGTGATATTACGTTTTTCATTAAAGCTGAATTATTTTTCCATCGTTTTACAGCGATGAGAAAATTGCAATACGACGATAATATTATTCGCTATTTCAGTTATATAATAATTTAGAGCGTGTTGGACATTCGATCGTTGAAGAAGGGAAGTGATATTGTAAATAAAATCGTAGATTGTTCAAACGCGAGCAAAAATATAATACGAAGTAGAAACGAATCTTTTTCATTCTATTTTTAGAGACAGTGATCTTTTAATGGGACGCCCTATATATAAAAGGATATTCGCAATATGTAGAAGAATATTCGCTATTTATAAATGGATGCTGGCTATGGTTAATTTTAATAACAATATCATATTACTCGGTCCAATTTTGCAAAAGTTATACCATTTTAAAAGGCCACTTAATGAAGTTAATGACTTAATAACCAGCGGATTTTATGCACTCATGGCAAAGATAATTAGCAGAGAATAAAATGAGATATAAAATTAAGGAAAAGCGAGAAGAATCGAACAATATCGTTACGCATTGTTTCCATCTTCCGAAAAGAGTATTCACTATTTATAAAAGGATGCTGGCTATGGCGAATTTTAATAACAATATCGGATCGCTCGGTCCAATTTTGCAAAAGTTATACCATTTTAAAAGGCCACTTAATGACCTTAATGACTCAATAACCAGCGGATTTTATGCACTCGTGGCAAAGATAATTAGCAGAGAATAAAATGAAATATAAAATTAAGAAAATGCGAGTAGAATCGAAGAACATCGTTACGCATTGTTTTCGGCTTCCAAAAACGATTCGAAGGAACAACCTATTATTATTTAATTTTCTACCTCTCCCAATCTTCCGCGACAGAATTCTCGCGACCGCCTCAGATAAAAATGCTTCCGTGTCAAAGGATTAATCGTCTCCGGGCGCGGCCGGAAGCGGCGAATGCAGTAATGTCTCCCATACTGACGCTCAGATTGTCCACTAAAATGGACAATTTGGGAATAGAAGACACGATTATTCGAGCCCTGCGGCTCGTTTTTCTAATTGCGAACAATTAATAACTATAACAATAAGCCGCAAGGCGCTCGAATAATCGTATCTCCTCTTCCTAAATTGTCCATTTTTGTGGAAAATCCGAGCGTCAATTAGAGAGACATTACTGTACCGTGTCTCGGGTCCTCCGTACGGTCGTCCCGCGCGATCGAAGGTGTGCTTAGACCGGCGGGCCGAGATCGATCGTGCCTTTCGAGCTACGTCGGCCCGGCATCGCATTCGTGTACTCTATTTTTCGCTTTGTTTGCTTTCCGCGCGTCGCTTCCTTCGTGTCGAGCGTATAGAAGCGGGCCGACGCGGCGACCGAGAGGGTGAGAGAGCACCCACCGGCAGGCAAGCCAGCCAGCCAGGCACCGGGGGTGGTGCTTGAAAGGAACGTAGCGAGAGAGGGCGCCCCCCTCCCTCCCCCCGAGGGGAACAGGGATGAAAACGAACAAGAAACGCCGCTCGGATGCTGTTCTCGTCGGCGTGGGTCAGGGAGGAAAGCGACTCGTGCCGCATCTCGATCGAGAGGCCAATTATTTTCGAGTGGAAAAACGCGATAGAAACCGCCGAAGAAATTTGACAGTACCGTCGACCGAGCGATGCGCCGAACCCTGGGTGCCGCGGGGCAAAGGGTCGAAAGGGGTGCCGAAAGGGGACGGGGCGGAAGGTGCGTCTTTTATTGGTCGATTATTTCCGTGTGACTGAGGGCGCGCGATACTCGGGAAATATACGGGAAATTCTTCCGAATTTTTGGTTTAGCTTGTTAACAAATTTGGACGAAATATCAATGATCAAAATATAATAATATAATAATATAATATAAATAATAATGTAATATGATACAATAATAAATAACATAATATATAATAATGTATGTATAATAATATATAATATAATATACAATTATATATATATATAATAATATATAATACTAAATAATATAATATAGTATAAATAATATAATCGAAATATAATCATAATAAAGATCAAAAAATATCAAAATGTCAAGATAAGACGAAGAATTAGCTCATCAACTGGAATTGCCACTTAATGTTAATTAACCTGGAATTACCCATTTGAGGATTTTGGAATTTTATATATTTTATATATTTTATATATTTATCAGTCAATATTGTTTATAGCAGACGGTGTGTATTTTGTACTTCGTTTCTTTTCAACAAGGAGAACAAATTTGGAAATCATCTGTAAGGGTTGAACGCAACAAAATGATCATGTTCGAGGCACGATATTTTTGCTACAAAAAAAAGAAGATGTATTAATTGTTACTTGTTACGGTGAATGCAACGATAGAATTTTAAGACCAATCTGAAAGGCTCGAATCGGAAGGCCAGTCTGTTCGGCCGGTATAAGCGGATCATAAATCGGGTCACTTCGGCTCCAGTCGTCCCAATCGAAATCAGTACACACTCGACAAATCCTTCGATTACCCTCGAAAAGAAATCGGCCAGAAAAGGGGGGTCTTGAAACAATAAAGAACGCGGCGCCGAAAGAAATTGTAAGTACACGTCGATGATGCTTTTCTGCGTTTGCTTTCTCGGGTTTGCGACACGTTAGTGCCGTTCGATTTGTTTCTTAATTCGATCGAAACCGTTCCGTTCAACGTGCGAAAAATTTATTCGCTCCCTCAATTTCATCGAAGCATTATTATACATAGGATTTTCCTTCGTTGAAGATTGAAAGCAGAATTATATCGACGATGTCTCCCATAGATTTTTCCGGTGCTGCAACTTTGAGAAGTTTCTTGAAGAAAAAGAAAGAAAAAGAAAAAAATCGTCTCTCGCCGCGTTGCATCTTTTCCGTTCGCAATCGGATTGCGGATCCTCGTGCGAAATAAAAATTATGGTCGTCGATGAAATAGAAACATCGACGCGATGATAAAAATATGTATTCCTTCGCTCGATGATTTTAATCAGTTTCGGGTTAAATTAGGGTTATTCATTTTTCCAATTTTTCCAATTCATTTTTCGCTGTTTTATATACTACATATATAAATAAGAGAAAATACTATGTATATATATATATATATATATATATATATATATATATATATATATAAATTAATATACTAACTAATATAAATAGATACAATATATAAATATATAAATATATACTACATAAATATATACTAATAGATACTAATAAATACTAATAAAATTATACTATACAAATAAATATACTACATATAAAAATAAGGGAAAATACTATATATATAAATTAATATACTAACTAATATAAATAGATATAATATATAAATATATGTGTTATAAATATATACTAATAGATACTAATAAATACTAATAAAATTGTACTATACATATATAAATAAGAGATATATATTTATATAAAAATATAAATATACTGTATATATATATACAAATGAATATACTAATTATAATATACATTAATTAGCGATTTCTGTAACATTTCGATAGACTTTGTCTAATCACAATACAATTATATTGTAAATTAATTCTCGGTACGATCTGCGAAAGGATCTTTCGAAAACCAGCGCGGAAGATCGACGCGTTCACGGCTCCGTCGGCCGCGTTGTGTAATTTTCGCGAAGCGTCGACAAACTTTCCGACATGACTTTACGGTGGTCGATCGGGGTGGGGTTGGGGGTGCGCCCCGTAACGTAGCTCCATCACTACCGAACTACGTGTCACCTCGCAGATTGCAAGCTACGCCTTCCCCATCGCCTCTTTCGATATTTTCTCCGGCGTCCTGTACAAGGAACCGCCGAAGAGCGATGGAGTCGTTGCGAGCAAACACAACGGGAGGACAATTCACCGTCTATCGATACACGTCTACCATGGTTTACGTAACACGGCCGAAGGGCTCCCCGTGAGCGTATACCGTGGAGAACGGAACGAGGGGTTGTGTGTGTGTGTCACAGGGCGGCACTTGTTAGCCAATAAACCGCCAATGATTCCCCGTAGAAGAGGGTCGCGCGAATTTAAAGCCACACCGGTCTCTCCCTCTCTCTCTCTCTCTCTTTTCTTTCGTGATTTTTCAGGCTCCGCTGGTGTACGTTCGTCTCGACGCTAACAGTTTACCGAGCTTAAAATCGAATCAATTATTTAAATACTGGGCGGTTAGATCGAAACGAGTCGTCTCGAATATCTTGTCCTTATTGTGAACACCGTCAGCGTCGACGGGCTCGTCGATCATGTTATAACGTCGGTCCCAAAAGTCTATGTATGCACCTGTTGGACCTTATCTTTGTCACACGAACGTATAATGTTGGAAATAATAATAAATGGTACGTATTATATTGAATATTATATATGAATATAATAATGAATATATGAATATAATGAATATATAATGAACATATGAATATAGTAATGAATATATGAATATAATGAATAT
Organism: Megalopta genalis; assembly: GCF_051020955.1. NCBI lineage: Eukaryota > Metazoa > Arthropoda > Insecta > Hymenoptera > Halictidae > Megalopta > Megalopta genalis. The sequence continues at coordinate 19,802,221 of NC_135017.1, forward strand.
ATAATGAATATATGAATATAATGAATATATAATGAATATATGAATATAATGAATATATAATGAATATATAATGAATATATGAATATAATGAATATATAATGAATATATAATGAATATATGAATATAATGAATATATAATGAATATATGAATATAATGAATATATAATGAATATATGAATATAATGAATATATAATGAATATATGAATATAATGAATATATAATGAATATATGAATATAATGAATATATAATGAATATATGAATATAATGAATATACAATGAATATATGAATATAATGAATATATAATGAATATATGAATATAATGAATATATAATGAATATATGAATATAATGAATATATAATGAATATATGAATATAATGAATATATAATGAATATATGAATATAATGAATATATAATGAATATATGAATATAATGAATATATAATGAACATATGAATATAATGAATATAATAATGAATATATGAATATAATGACTATACATATAATGAATATATGAATATAATATAATAATGAATATATGAATATAATATAATAATGAATATATAAATATAATATAACATGGAACGTAAATAATAATAACAATTCTTCGAATATTATACTTTAAGTATTCTTTGCATACGCAGCTGTGTACAGTTAGCAGTTCATTTAATTTTTTACTTTGTAAATTTTATGAACGTTCGACGCATCGGTCGAACAGGTTTACGGACACTTCTACGTAAAACTATTTTCCACCGCGATTCTCCTAGGACGAGGGGTGGTTCACTAAAACTCGGCGAACTGTTCGATAAAAGATTCGTTATCCCTAGGCAAATAAAACCGAACAGATAAAAATGACGTCGGTCCGAGCCACGCGAAGTTCCGTGCCAGGGCGTTCCATCAGCTAACAACGGCTAGCGGCGGCACTGCATCATAAATACACAGTAAAGCCGCGATAAAAACAGTCATAAGTACCCTTCAACGAACAATCATTTTTCACGGTGTAGCACAACGGGCGAGCATCTCTCGACGAATTCGCCGTCTAGACGAGATAGACTTCGCTCCGGGCGAAAGGGGAAAAAAAATGCGACGAGCCGCGGGCGAAAAGAGTGCCGAGGCGACTCGCGGTCAAATATTAAATTAAAGCCGAAATTACTTGGACCGTCGTTCGAAGGAGGGGAGAGGGGAGGGGTCGTTCGTAAAACCCGTAGAAGAATATCAGCGAGGGCAAGGTGAATACACAAGATACCGGCGGAGAAGTGGCTCCACCGTTCTTTCCCCGTTCCCGGAATTTGCCGACAAATATTTAACGACCGTGTCTAATAAAATGTCCGTTAGGCATTGCCGATGTATATAGGGAGCCTCGGCGAGCCCGATCTATACATTATGCGAGAGATATTGCATAATTCAGGGGGGCGTTATAGTCGGCTTCGAGGGGAGAGGCGGAAGTCCGTTGGAAAATGCGAAAGCGATGTTCGAAAGGCTCTCGTTGCACGCGGAAAGAGGTTCGCGGGGTCATTCGAAGCAACTTTCTCCTCAGCGAAAATGTTCTACGAGGCTTCGTTAACGAGTTATCGAGGAAAAACGCGGACCAATTGGAGAGCGAGCGCGGTCGCCGCGTGCGAGCGCGACACGCGAGTGGTCGCGCCAGTGGCCGTTAGGGCGAAGCGCCGTCGGTGCTCGCGCTCTGATTGGCCCGTGTTTTTCGTTAATAACTCGTGAACGAAGCGTCGGAGAAGATTTTCGCAGAGGAAAAAGTTTCTTCGAATGATCCGAGGAATCACTTCGTGCCAGTAAACGTAAAGGAAGTACATACCGAGACAGCTCGTACGGAGAGGCGTGTTTGCGTATACATATTCCGACGCGACGGCGGCGCGACAAGGCGAACGAAAACGGCAAAGGCAACGGCGCCGGCTCGTAAACAGAGTAACATGTCAGCCGCGGTATACACTCGTATAACAGAAAAATAACGTCGTATATAAAGGCGGAAGGTTTTATGTACAGCCGCGGCCGGAACCCGGCGAATTTATGTGGAATCGTGCGCGGAATATATTCCGCGCTAAATGCGAGCGCGTCGCTTGCACTCGGGACACCGGGAGAAGCGTTCCGCCGCGAGAAACGAAGACGGGCCGCGGGAGGCGGCTCGCGGCCCGCGGGAGGTGTCTTCGGGCTAATATTTCCTTCGCGAACGCACGGCCGCGGCCGCCGAGCCGAGACAACCGCGTTTCCCGCGGTCGGGAGAGCGGGACGCGCGCGGTTAATCGCGCCAGAGAGCCGCTCGTGAAAATGGAAACGCGGCGCGCCGCGACGGCCCGCCTGGCGGCTGACGCGTCCGCGGAATGCAAAGAAATGCGGCGGACCGGCCGGATGCTGCGAACGGGACGCGGAGAATAAAAAGCACGCGGGCCGCGACGAATTACGATCGGCCCGTTGCGCGATATTCGGTGCCCGCGCTGCGTTTCGCGTTTATAGCTCGTTCGCGAGTTAGCGATCATTTGCGACCGCGGCACGGTGCGGTTCGACGTGGAAAAAATGTCGAAATACTGTGATTCGATTTTGGACGAATCTGATAATTCGGTCGATAAATGTACCGTGGAGACGCGGGTAGTATTTTTCGAGAAAATCGGTGGAGGATTTGCAGTAAGTTTTTCCGTAATTCGCGCTCAGATCGAGCATTTAAAAGAGACAATTTGGGAAGAGGGGACACGATTTTTCGAGCCTTGCGGCTCGTTTTTATGATTACCGATTGTTGAGATTATTATATATATTATTAATAGAAAATTTAATAGTATAAATTTAATAAAAATATAGTACATTTAATAGCATAGATGTAATAAAAATATAGTAAATTTAATAGTATAAATTTGATAAGAATACAGTAAATTCAATAGCATAAATTTAATAAAAATCTGGTAAATTGAACAGTATAAATTTAACAAAAATCTAGTAAATTGAACGGTATAAATTTAATAAAAATATACTAAATTTACAGTTACCGATTGCCAACAATTAATTCTTAAAAGAGGAAATATATCTTCGTCTAAATTATACTTGGTACGCTCGAAACGACTGGGTTTACGATTTTTTCTTCCACGGTTACTGAAACTATAGAAATCGGTACGAAACGAATTAGCTAAATCGGGAACGAAATTATTTTCTTCGGCCGCTCGAACTTGCATTCGCGGCCATTTCCGCGGACGAGCAACGCAAACTCCGGCAACTCGATTTACTCGAAATTTCGACTTTCCGTATTTTCGCACGGGCCCGAACATATTACGGCGGCCCCGGACGGGCAGACTCGAAGCAATATAAAACGTGGCCAATAAAGCCGGGGCGATGACTGTTCCATCCAATATTAACGATGAACTGTCAAATAAATTCAGGTTTAACAAGCCGCGCGGCGGAAACGCGTTTCTAGAGGCCATTCGAGAAAAATATACCCGGCCGCGCTGTTATTCGCAAAAATAGCAGAATTCAGTTGTCCGTTGTCGTAAAGCCTCGGCCAATAAAAGTATCCCGAAGACGGTGCATTTATGCCGCGACGAATCCCGTATATAAAAGTCTCGATGCGCATGATCCATCCGCGGGTTTATTTACACGCCGGCTTTTATTTGCGCCGTCCCAACCGTCCGACACAATTTTTCTACGCCGCTCTAACTGCGCTTATTTAATCGCGGGAAGACCGTTCCGAACGAGAAGTAAATAGCAAAATGGCTGCGTCGACGACGACGACGACGACGCGGGGGGGATGACGCGGGGTGGAAGAAAGAACGAGGAGGGTAAAAAGTATCCGGGCGAACGTAAAACCCGAAAATGTGAGACCTCATTGAAGAGGTCGTTTGTTACCGGCCCGGTGGGCGGAACCGAAAAATCACGTGGTACCCGCGAGCCGAGACAAAAGAGCCGAGGATAGATTGAAGATTGGAAAAGCGTGGGTGGGCAGATCTGAAAAAAGCTCATTTTCGTGGCATTTATCGAGTAAAAGTACCTCTCTTCCCGCCATATTGCCACGGAAAACCATATGTTCCGGTAGAGCGGCGCCCTCTCCTCTATCCCCTGGCAAATACGATCGTTTTTATCCTCCACCCCCGCCCCGCTTACCCCGACGCCCCGCACTTCAGCCTAGCCGTTCTTCGTCCGTTTTCTTCGTACTTCGCGTTCGTCACTACCAGCACACCGACGACGGATATCGTCGGTGTGGCTGGGCTACGTTTTATAAAGTACGTGACTTCACCCCTCCCTCCGCCTATGGTGCGTACTTTCATCCCCCGAACTCATTGTTTCGCGATTTCCGTCCTTCTCGCGGCGGTATCGGCTCGAATCATTGTTTTCCATCGCCTTTTCGTATTCCCGGAGGTCCGTCGGAAGGCTGCGTCGCATTCCAATTGCAGCCACTCCGAGGCTAATGCAGCGAACTATGTAACTTGGAACACTGTCAGTGCGATCCCCGGGTATCGGCTATGAAAACCACTCCCGCCGCATCCGGGATCGGTCTTCTTGATTTTCCCGAGGACGTCGGAAAATAAAGCGCGAATTCTCGGCAATCATAATCGTACGGGCGCAAATTGCACGCTCGATCCGCGCGGAATTCGCGTTGCCGCCGAATTTTCGATCGGATTAAATTCGCTTTAACGACTCTAGGTTGTGTCAAGATTATTATATCTATAGTTATATTATATAATATGATTTTATTATGATTATATTGTTGTATCATATTATTATTATTATTATTATTATTATTATTATTATTATTATTATTATTATTATATCGTTGTTGTATCTAACGTCTAGATAATCTCAGATTGCGCACGAAAATGGACAATTTGGGAAAAGGAGCCTTGCTGCTCGTTTTTCTAGTTGTCGATTATCGGTAATTATAAATTTACTATATTTTTATTGAATTTATGCTCTTCAATTTTCTCTCTCTCTCTCTCTCTATCTAGATTTTTATTAAATTACTATATTATTATATTACTATATTACTATATTTTTATTAAATATTTATATATATAATAAGCTTGACAATCGGTAACAATAAAAACGAGAGCCGCAAGACTCGAATAATAATAACATCTCCTCTTCCCAAATTGTCCATTTTTGTGCGCAATCTAAGCGCGAATTAGGGAGAAATTGTACAAGCTGAGCGCGAATTAGACAGAAATTGCTGTACAAACTGAACGCGAATTAGGGAGAAATTGCTCTACAAGCTGATCATCAATAAAAAGTCAATATTATTATTGCGTATATCCTCTCTGTTCATTCCTAATACACAAATATCCACGATACACGAATTTTCATAGAATCTTCGAACCTTTAATTAACACAAAATCACGCTATTACCTATTTATTATAAAATCGTCCAACACAGCACAATATTCCTCAATTCACCAATCAACAATTGACATAACGCAAAATGTCTGCGCTTCTTTAGGACGCGTACACAGCCGCGAAAGACGGTTCAACCGGTTAAATCGCGCGGCACACGGAGCAAGGCGAGACGGAAATATGAATGCTCGGTCGTAGGAGGTCGGAGGAGGTCGCGCGATTCGACCGCGGTGTAACACGGGTCAAACCGACCATTAAGCAGATGCGGGGCTTTTTGTACGCGGTCACGGGCCGACAGCACGTATAACAGATACGTAACTGCATTGTTACGCATCGGGCTCGCCCTCGTTTGGCAACCCTCGCGATATTCGAGGCCGCAACACACCGGCGGCGTCAACCCTTTCGGTGTTCGCCGGAGGCGAAGCTTATGGCGTTCCGCTGTCAGTTTGCTCGAACACGCGTCACCGGGGTGCAGCCACCACGGTGTCTTCTGCGGCGTGATTTAGTTGCGCTCGCCTCGTTTGCGCTCGCCCCGTTTGCCAGCGGCCGGGGATACCTTTTCGTTGATCTTCCTGCAACGACGCGCGGCCCACATCCCCTTCAATTATCGCTAATGAAGTACCCGACGCTCGGCGGAAGTGGCGGACGAAGTTACACAAAAAGGGATTCCCGGTATATGTATTCGGCTCGAGATACGAAACCGAAATCTGACGCGAATCTGTGTGTCTCGGCGAACAATCGTTCCGTTTGCGACGCCGAATGGACCGGATAGCTTTCGAAAGCTGACGACGACGTTCGGCGACGGAATTTGGCGCTTTAATTTCTTAACGAAATTGCGTCGATGCATATATATGCATGCATCAGTTTCCTCAATGCCACAATGTTAATGTTCGCTTTTGCTTGAATATTTCCATGAAAATATTTTCGTCGAGGTTAACAATAACCTTGACATAACCTTGACATAATCTTTACATAACCTTGACATAACCTTCACATAACCTTGATGTAACTTTGACATAACCTTGACATAACCTTGACATTGATGTCAATGTCAAGGTTATGTCAAGGTTATGTCAAGATTATGTCAAGGTTATGTCAAGGTTATGTATCTGTTAATTATAAAAATTTGTGGTACTACCCATTGCTTGTAAAAACAAGTAGTATTGCTGTTATCTGTTGCTTGTAAAAACAAGTAGTATCGCCATTATCTATTGCTTATAAAAAAACAGGTAATACCACCATTATCTATTGCTTATAAAAACTAGTAGTATTACTCATTATCAATTGTTTATAAAAAAAAGAAATAGTACCAATTGGCTATTGCTAATAAAAACAAGTATTACCACCGCTATATCTATTGCTTATAAAAACAAATAGAGAGCATTACCATTACCTATTGTTTATAAAAAAAGAAATAGTACCACCATCACCCATTGCTAATAAAAAAAAATACTACCACCATCGTCCATTGCTTATAAAAACAAGCAATAAAACCACGTATCGATTACAGAAGCAGATAATACCACACGCGTGACGCACCGCTGCGACAAATATTAATAACAAAGTCGTTCGAGCACGCGTTCGCCGATGCCGGTTTCTTTTTACGGTGGTTCGACATCGTCGTCGGAGAGCGGCGAGCGCGCGGGGGCGCAAGTAAAAAAGTTTAATCAAGTTAAATATATCGTCGTGCTTGAAAATGTAACTGCATTTCCGCGGCCGGGTCGTTGAAGATTCTTTTTTTTTATAAGCCATCACGGAGCTTCGGAAGTTTGCTCACCGTCGAGCTCGTTACATCCGCGCGGGGGAGGATGGAGGGGGGTTTCGCCAGCGACGACATTTTTCGCTGTCGTGTTCCGACGGAATTTCGTGGAACGGTGATTCGTAATTGTATAATTCGAGCAGTCCCGGAAACGGCTGATTAAAAGATGGCTCGCGCGTCTCGTGCTTGCAAGAGAATTTTCTCGCGAGAGAAAATGATCGCCGCTCGCGCGTTCCGCGAAACTGATCGCCGAGAACGACCGATTCGACGACGCGAACGCGTGTCGGAGAACGCCGGTAAAGAAAATGTTCCTAAGATTTTATTATTATTATTATTTATATATTAGATATATTCCATATATTCTATATTAGCGATACTTTTATTGTTATCCTGATTCCGATGCCATTAACGAATTAAACAAATGCGCGGGGGCTGATTACGGATTCGAATGCCCGGAATCCGTGGAAAATCCAGGTCTGCCCCGGCCGAATATCTCCGATTGTTGCAACAGAAACGTTGTATTTACAGAAGGAATTTTTCGCTTGCATTTCGTCCGTTGTTTGTTGCAACTCGGAGATCATCCATGCATTATACCTCGGATCTTGTTATTATGAACGCATGCTCCACAAATACTTCGCCGGTCGGGAATAATGGAAATCTCATTGAAAAAGAAATATGATTTTGTTGTGCACGCGTGCACAAACATACACGCACACGCACACGCGTACATGTATACGCGCACACATATCAGAATGCTCATGTTTATTCAACGAAAACGAGTAATTATTCTTTTATCTTTTATTCATATTTCGAAGCCGTGTATACAGCCAACGAATTTGTTCGACGCTGCTCCAGACGCGCGCAGAATCGAATTCGACGAGAAGAAATTTTTCAAAATCGAGTTTTTGCAGCTGACGAAGCAGATGGCCGCCTGCGAGATCTCATCGAACGGTGTTATCCGACGCGAATAAATTGTTATCTGATTTTTGGTGGAATCTGAGATAGTCTACAGAGATTCGTAAAATAATTCAAATATAATAATAATAATAATAATAATAATAATAGTAATAATAATATTAATAATTTTAATTTTTCATTCTTCGTTTCATTTGAAAAAATATAATTTAGATAAAGATACATTTCCCCTCTTAATAATTACAATAAATTGAAAACGATGTAAAAACACAGCAAATTTTCTATAATTGACGCTCAGATTGTGCTAAAAAATGGACAATTTGGGAAGAGGAGATACGTTAATTGTTGAAAATTGGTAACTATAAATTTACTATATTTTTATTGAACTTGTACTATTAAATTTACTATATTTCTATAAAATGTATACTATTATATTAAATTACTATTAAATACTGTAATTATACTATTAAATTTTCTATTAATAGTATATATATATAATAACACTGTCAATTTTTGTGTACAATCTGAGCATTAATTACGGAAAATTTACTGTTTTTAAATTTCTATCCTTAAATTCTCCCAATTCTCCAAATTCTCCAAATTCACCAAATTCTCCATTCGATTCTTGACATAACCTTGACATAACCGTAACCTAACCTTGACATAAAATCCGCAGCGCAGTAATTACCAACAAAAAAGCTCACTTTACCTATTTTTTAACCCCCGAGGGCGACGCGCCCCCGTTAAGTCTCGAACTTCGACCGCCGCCAGCCAACCGCTGGCCCCCCGAGTCGATGTAAATTTAACCGTGCACCGCCGTAAATAATAATACACGTTCGCACCGGGAACGGAGGTGTTGAACGGTTCGCACGACGGCCCGAATCGGCGATCAGTTTCGAGCATCTCGAAACAAGGGGACCGGTTGCAGCCCGGAAATCGTACGTTTCCGTGGCGCGCTTCCTTTCAGAGGGGCGTCCTCGGACACAATAGGTTCCGTGCATAATAGAGTAGCCCGGGTTTAGGTTCAGGAATGGCTTTGGGGTCGGCGCAGGCGAATGAGACGGTTAATTACCCCGGCAAATTAAGTGGAAACAGTCTGATTAGTGGTCGCTGTCTGCCTCCTGACGGTATTCCGCAAGTGGCCGAGCACCAAACTTCTCCTCCGCGCCTTCTCTGTTGTATGAACAACCCTTTATAGGCGCGCGAACGTCGGGGGGAAGGGGGGCGTCGGCTGTCGGGCTGATCCAAGAGGATCTGCACGGGGCGGTGGATGAGGAGGAGGGGCCAGGGGAGGGAGGAAGTGCGAACGCTGGATGGATAGTCGAGAGGATGAAACTCCGGGAGCTCAATTTCGTGGTTGATGCGCTGTTTTCGCGGAAATCGAAATTCCCATGCCGTCTGGATATTTCGGCGGAACTTTGCTGGAACCTCATCCGTTAGCCCCGGATGGTTTCATGGTTAGCAATTCTACTTACTGTAAGCAATAGACGGCGCCTGATAACGAGCGGCCTCGAGTTGGATTTAATCCTGCGGGAACTATCGCCGGAACGGCAAAGAGTGCGCGGTATTCGGAACAATCGAAAACTTGCGAGCGATTCGGGGCGATGGAAAGTATCGCCGTGGCGATCGTCGCCGCAGCCTCGCGTGCGGAGGATCTCTCGTCGCGCTCTTCGTCGACGGCGTTGAAAAACGCGTTCGAGAGTTCGGAACGTTTTCGCGATCGTCGAAAGCGGGGAACGCGGGGCGTTGGGTCGGCGATATTGTTTTATTCGCGACGAACGGAGAGATTTGGAACGATCGAAAATTTGTTTAAGCGACGCATTAAAATCCCCGCATGTTTCGTCAATTTTTCTGATTAAATGCTAATCCGTTTTGCCGGAGATTCGTTCGTTCGTTTTTTTTTTTGTTTTCGAACGCGCCGCGCATCCGTTTATGAAACACGGATAAAGTAGAATATTTATTTTTGCGCTTTTTCTTTCTTCTCTTTTTTTTGCAAATAAAACTGCGACGATTCAAATTGGTACGTTTGTTTGTTCCGTTAAAAAAAAAAAAACAGCCAGAGAGATCGTATCATTTTTCGATAAAGCGAAAATATCGTTTAATCTTTGACAGGCCGCTCTCTCTCTCTCTCTCTCTCTCTCTTTCTCTCTCTCTCGAGTCCGATCTAATTTTCCATTTTTGCACCTAGATCACTTTTCAATGCTTTCCAATTTCGAAAATTTCGCGAATCACTTTTCCGAAAATCCTGGACCGGTCGGTTTTTTAATTGTGCTCCCGATGCTTCGTTCTATCGAGGGCACCTGCAAATCGAGAAAATTAAATATCTTGGTCAATTAAATGTTTAATTGAATAAGCAAATTTCTTTTCCCATGATTTGTTTAATACTTATAAAATATCTTGTTCTGTGATTTGGTTAATACTTATAAAATATCTTATCCTTATTAATAGTTTTATACTTATTATTATTATTCAATGACTTGCTTAATACACATTACTATTCAATGAATTTGAATATTAATATTATTATTATAATATCATTCAATGAATTACTGTCTAATACATTAAACACTTTAATGAATGAATTGTTGAACACCCATCAATCACCCTCGTCATTTTATTCAATGAATTCTCTAACACCTATTGAACATCTTATGCAACAAATTGTCCAAAACAAATTCGTTTCACAAACGACAAAATTAAGGACATTGTCGCCAATCTAAAATCTTTGTTATCTATCACTCTAAAGAACTAATGTTACCAATAATTACTGGACGAGAAAACAGCTTATTATGCATTATAATATTATACATCGGCGCACAAAGATTTACTGTTTCTTGTCACAGCGTTATAAATAGCGCGATAAGGATCGCATCTCCATTTCCGATGTCGTCATAGATCGTTAGCAAATTATTGCTGAACGCCGGGCAATCCGATACCTGCTAACTATCGGAAACCTGTAACCGCTGTGTCATGCAAGCTGATACTGATGAATCCGAGGTTTTGAATCTCGACACTATCCCAGGTAAGACACGCGATAGCTGGCTGTCATAGCGGGATCGTGACATCTAGCTCTGATGATCCTGTGCGAACGGCAACATTCGTAACCCTAGTTCCGAGTGTAATATCGTTGGCAGCGTTAATGCTAAGTCGAGATGTAAGAAGGGATGAAAAAGAAGCCGAGTTGTAAGAATGATAGACGATTAAGAAGAATAGACCGATGTGTAAGAACAGACGATGCAAGTCAAGGTACAAGAACAGATGGAGCAAGTCAATTTAGGGTAAGTGTTGGTGTTACTGCGGACGCCCCAAATATTGTGGTATTATAAGAGTTGTATTACTGTGTTTTATATTAACCATATTCAGAAAAGTAATAAAATCTAACATTTCATAGTGTGTGTGTGTGTAATCTTCTAGAAATGGATGTCATAATTATTTATGCGTTTAATATTGGTAATTTATCGCATAAATTAGCACCAATTATTAGCCTCCACCGTCCTTACCCGAGTAGTAAAGGGTTTTATTTTTTCTGTCAAGGTTCGCCTTCATTGAGAAACCGCAGTAATGCTTACACTTACCCTATAAGAGCAGATGGAGCAGTTTTTTAGATAAACAACTCTGAAATAATAGAAATAATAGAAATGATAGAAATGATAGAAATAACAGAAATGATAGAAATGATAGAAATGATAGAAATGATAGAAATGATAGAAATGATAGAAATGATAGAAATGATAGAAATGATAGAAATGATAGAAATGATAGAAATGATAGAAATGATAGAAATGATAGAAATGATAGAAATGATAGAAATGATAGAAATGATAGAAATGATAGAAATGATAGAAATGATAGAAATGATAGAAATGATAGAACTGATAGAAATAATAGAAATAATAGAAATAATAGAAATAATAGAAATAATAGAAATAACCTCGAACACTTTCACACTTTCAACTGACAGTTTATGACATGCAGAATAATTATCAAACGCTATACAACGATTTGTACAACTCTATATACAATAATTATAAATAATCTACGATTCATGCTCGAAAGAATCACGCGAAGCCTGTCCGCACCGTACAAAACTGTCTTTCGAATGCTGCGGGGACATTTATTCGACGCTGATTTGTCAGTCAGGATATTAAAAAATTTAACGCGCAACCGCTTTCATCCCCCGGCCGCTCCTTATCTATCATCCGCTCGGATGGGCGCGCGTGATCCATTTAAACATCGAGCGGAACTCGACGGATGGAGCGGGAGAACTCGCGGATCGAGCTCTATCCGGGGTATTAATTTTCCACGGTACGTCTCAAAGATCATCCGGGATCGTCCTCCTCGTCGTCGTCGTCCTCGTCGTCGTCGTCGTCGTTGCAGGAAATTAGTACGCCATCAATATTCCACGCTCCGTTAATACCGTCGTGTCGATTATTAGCGAGTTAGGTATCCAATTGAATATTCCGTGCCGTTGTAATTACGGTGTCCCGTCGACTGTCGTCCGTTACATAATCGCGGGACGCGCGTTACGTCTAGCCGGACTAATTAATTAGGCGTCCCGCGCCTCCGTTGTTGCAATGCCGCGCCGAGCCGCATCGCGGTGCATCGCGGTGCATCGCGGTCGAACGCGACGCGACGCGCGCTCCATCCGCTTCGCTACTTTTCGCAGCCGCCGTTCGAACGCTATCGATCGTCCGCGTTGCGGGACGGACGCGGGCATTATTCCGTTACGCAACGCGACAGATTGCGCGACGCTAAAAAGGAATACGGTATAAGGACGCGTCCGACGCGACGGCTCGGATTAGCGCTTTTGACGGACTCGCGTGCGAGGCGTCGACGTTGCTTTGTTGTCGCGCGGCCACGGTCGCAGCGCGCCTCTGATATCGTCCCGGATCGGTCCCCGGGACGGGAAAGAGTGCTCTGGAAATAATGGATGCGAACGACTGGAGAGATTGCTGGAGAGATCACAGTTCAATTATTATTCGCTATTTCCGCGAGTAGCGGCTTTGTTCGGTTTGCGAAATTAACGTGCAGCGGACGAATGTAGTTGGAAAGGGAATAAGTTGTCGAAGTTTTCGTGCGAACACGATTTGAATTTTGTTCGAGATGATGGGTGAAGCTGGTTTGCTGGACGATGCGTGACAAAAGTTTATAAATATTATTCAATAATATTATTCAATGAATATTATATGTTAGTCAATTATGTATTATGTTATTCAATTATATGTTCGATATTATTCAATTATATATTCGATATTATTCAATTATGTACTCAATATTATTCAATGATATATTCAATGATATATTCAATATTATTCAATTATATATTCAATGATATATTCAATATTATTCAATGATATATTCAATATTACTCAATTATATACTCAATATTATTCAATTATATATTCAATGATATATTCAATATTATTCAATGAATTATTGTCTAATACGTTAAACACTTCAATGGGTAAAATTGTTTAACGCTTATCAAGTATTTTATTCAATGAATTCTCCAACACCTGCTAAACATTTTATTCGATTAATTGTTCGAAACAAATGCATTTCTGAAATGATATAATTAAGGACATTGTCGCCAATCTAAGAGCGACAAAAATAAAAGAATCGTGTTCTACCGAAACGTCTAGAATTTTAAACAAATCAGAACATCGTTGTGATCGTCCAGTTTTATCGAATTAAAGAAAATAATTGAAAATCGTAGAAAATATCTAGAAAATTTTGAACGGCGCTCTTTTTGATCCGTTCGGCAAAGATAAGTGTTAATTGTTTGCCAAAGATTTTAACGCAGGAATTCGTGGTTACAAGTACAACATTCCCTCCACGATGTCTCGCATAATCAGTTTAGCCAATCAAACTCCGGGCGCACCGGCAAATATTAAATAGGAGAGATCGAGACAAAACCAATTCAACTAATGAAATCATTACAAAATCATACGCGCTGCTCGCTGTAATCTAACTGTTAATACACAGTGCGATTACACTGACGTGGGCACTGATTGTGAGCTCACAGTGATCTCGAATATTCATACGTCAATGATCAGTTTTCGCTATTGTTTGCAGTATACTTGACCGCGGCTTTGATAAAGAGAAATCGCTTCGAATGAATACGAGCATGAACAAAAAAACAAAAACAAAAAAAAAACAGATGCACCAAGCAATTTCTCTGGAAGGTGGGTTTACGATTCTTTGTGGATAATTTTTATAATTCGCTGGTATCGATTTTATATTTATTTTATATTTATTTAAAGCTCGCGGATCAACGCGACAGAGCCGTAAAACATAAAAATCGCAGAAAACTAATTCAATATGAGACGATATCTGAAATCGGAGATATTTCTCTCCGAATTTCACAGATTTTATTCGTCAGTGTCATTTCTAAATCTGAATGAATAATTAAGATTTCTTTACTAACAAAAAATTGAATCTTTACCACTCGTTCCACAAGATAATTTATTTTTGTATTACGTATATTTGTATCGATCTAAAAAATTTCCTAATAAATTTCCAGAGTCAATTCAAGTTCCCGAAACGAACTATGCAATTAATACTAGATCATAACCGGAAGCTGTTCCGAAGTACGTGACTTTTAACGTTCGAATTCCCCCCCGAACCCTCCCCCCTTCCAGCCCGCGCAAAACTGCATCGCGTGCTACTTTCGACGGAGAATTTTTTCTTTAAATAAAAGAAGCGTCCGCGGTGCAACATGCGGCGGTATGAATATTACACTGCCGGCCCCGGCACCGGCGACCGAACCGAGTAAAAAGAATGGAATTATTAACTCGGTCCGCGGGATATTAGAAGTAACTCGATAATGCGGCCTCGCCGCGAGTATAAGTCGTGCATTCTTACTTGCCGCGAGGTGAACAAAAACGTTCGCCTGGAAACGTTCGTTCCAGGATAACTTTGCGAAACTTCAATGTTTCCTGTAATCATTGCACGCGGTTCCCGTGTGCAAATTTCATGGCCGGGAACGGAATTATGCAACGGCGGACACGCTGATTAAAATTAACATTTGACCTCCGACGGTTGCTGCCTTGCGCGTACGTATAAAATTAACAATTATAGTTAACAATATGTATTACATATTAACGATATATATTTATAGTGCAATATTACGTGCGCGCAGCGTTT
The DNA here is from genome assembly GCF_051020955.1 of Megalopta genalis. Classification (NCBI taxonomy): domain Eukaryota; kingdom Metazoa; phylum Arthropoda; class Insecta; order Hymenoptera; family Halictidae; genus Megalopta; species Megalopta genalis. The sequence continues at coordinate 19,817,364 of NC_135017.1, forward strand.
GATCAACCGATCACGCAGAATACGCAGAGGCAAACCGCATAATCCGACCGCATCAATTATTTTCACGGATCGATCGACGCGTTCTTGTCACGCGCAAAGCGTCTTCGATTTCATCGAATTGATTTTCAGGATTTTCATGACGCGGCGACAATATTCTGCGATTGCGAAAGGAAAGGGAAATGTATTTTTTTGTTCAACCCTTTGCACTCGAAGCCATCTTAACCGTAAATCTAAATTAACCCTTAGGGGACCAAAACTCTATTTGTTTCCAGTTTACACACTGCCAAGTCCCCAGACTGTTTCTCAGACGAAGAGAAATTTTTTTACTGAAAATTTTTGTATCAGAGATAGAGAAGAGATATTCATTTTATAAATAAAACTTCGTTGACATATTTTCATCGAAACAATCGTGTCTATTCTTCCAATGTTTCCTGCCAGATTTTACGGTTTTATTGATTGGGGGCAGCATTGTAGGGCAGCATTGGACCGTTAAGGGATAATTTCTCTGACTTATGGTATTTCCATTTTGTATGATAAAGTGCATTTTATGCGTGGGAAATTGACTCTTGTGACTCGTACAACGGTTAGACTTTTAACAATGTTTTATATCTAAGCTTTGATAATGTAAAAATGATCTTGCAACGTGATGTAACAATTTTAGTAGTGTCTCAGGGTCACCACTCGAGTGCAAAGGGTTAATATTTCCCAAGATAGAGAAAATTAGATTTCAATTATTAAGATATTAATACTTAGCCAACCGAATGAGGAGATCTCTCCGCTTTAAATTCAGTCGATTGGTGATCGAATGGATGATTAATGAACAATTAAAAATGATTGCTTCATTTTATTCAGATCTGCAAGAGGTACGAATGCTGAAGAAGTAATTGATGCCATATAAGTGTGCTTCGTAATTTTTGTTCAATTGAGTGAAATATTTTAATTTGATGAACATTTTTTAGGTTTCTAGCGCGGTCGTGGAAGTGTTAAGATACTATATCAAATTATTGAGACAGAGAAAATCATTTCATTCGACAAGAAGTCGAAAGTGTCGCATCGAAGGTCTCGCATTCGTCCAACGCCGTCGGACAGAAAAGGCAACGAAACAAGGGGCACGGTAAAACAAGTTACGTTCTTCCGCGTCGTGTGACGACATAAATAGCAAGGATCTCCGCGGGGATCTCGCTAAACGGCCGGTCACGATGAAAACCGGCTAAGTGACAATCCACTTTTCCGTTCCCACTTCTCGTCGTTTCTCTCTTCAACGTCCTCGCGGAAAACAGCGCATTATTCTCGCGCGCAACGTGGGGAAGTCGAGATTCTATCGGAACGCTATTCCTCAAGTTCGCATTACCATAAAAAACAAAAGGAACGCCGATACTTTCTTAAGGGCGGGTTGCGGCCACGCGGAAAAAGGCGGGGGCTGAAGCCAGATCTCGTTGTAAGTTCGCGCGCGCGCGCGCGACACAAAAGATCCTCGGGCCCGGCGTCTAGCCCGAAAGCCCTTTTTTCCCTTTCCCCCTTTTTTTTCTTTCGTTTATCCGCGGCTATAAATCTCGCGCGCCTTGGTCGTTCCGGCGCGCTGTACATCAGCGATATTAAGGTTGAAATTTCCGCTCGTTAGGCGGCATTTGTCGCGGGGACGCGGAGAGAGAGAGATTCAGATTCGCGTTGCGTGTACGCGTTCCACGATAATCGCGGTGGGGGCGGGTCGCCGGCGGCGGCTTAAGGGTAAAGAAAATCGCGCGACGATTAAGCGTAGAGGGCCGGTGTACACGGAATTAGCATTGTAATTGCGGAGAGTGAGGTTGCGGTTCGACCGGTCCTGAACCACCCTCCGACCCTCCCGCCGGCCCTCGACAACCCCCCGGGTCCGGCAAACCACTGTCGCGCGACGCCATCGTAAAACGCAGGCTGCCGTACGCGCGCGGCCGATCGACCTGAGTTGACCTATCCTAACCCACTGCGGCTTGACCTAACCTCCCGTTACGAAGGGGGAAAGCTCGGTGACCGAGCGCGATCCGCGAATACTTGAGCCTCGGCCGCTGCCTCGTCTTGCTGCCACGGAATCGCGATTTTTATCTTAGCTCGCGGCGATCGATTCGTTCGGGACGTTTTTAGACGTCCTGGTCACTCGGGATGGGATCAAGTTCAATGTATAGGCTGTTGAACAAACGGAGATGTCCTAATCGAATTATACTGTAATATGAACACATTCTGTTGATTTGAATTGCATTGTCATCCAATCGTATTGTATTGATTTGAATGACATTGTAATTCAATCATATTCTTTTGATTTGAATTGCATTGTAATCGATTCATAGTCTATTGATTTGAATTGCATTGTAATCGAATCATATTCTATTGATTTGAATTGCAATGTAATTGAATCATATTCTATTCATTTGAATTACACTGTAATCGAATCATATTCTATTGTTTTGAATTGCACTGTAATCGATTCATATTCTATTGATTTGAATTGCACTGTAATCGATTCATATTCTATTGATTTGAATTGCACTGTAATCGAATCATATCCTATTGATTTGAAATAGTATTGCAATTCAAATACCATGTAATTGACGTACACATTGCAATTCAACTGCAATATAATTGACATACATTGCAATTCAAACACAATGTAATCGATGTACATTGTAAATCGAGTACACTGCAATTGACAAATAGCAGTCTAATAGAAATTATCGAAAGAAATAATTTTCATGAAATTTCCACCCCACAGTCGTCTTAAAAAATTTGTCACTCTGCATAAAGATCTGTATTGTATTAATTACCATAAAAATTTAACCGACAATAAATATAAAATTACACACCTAATATAAAGAATATAGAATGAAAAATTTCAGAAATTTCAGAACAAGAATGTTCGCGATAGAAAAAGAAATGCAATTTAATTAATCTGATCCAGTAGACGGATATTTCATTGTCAAAGGCTTAATTAATTAATACGTGCTTGAATTTCCGGGGGAGATATAATCAATTCTAGAGTGAACCAGCAGCAGCAAATACGGGGCTCTGCCTTAGTCGCGGCGCATCCGATCTTACCCGATCGGATTGGTAATTAGCCCCGTTTGCCAAGTTCCTATAACAATCCATCCAACGGGCTGATGTCGTAGCCTCGAATTGTCAGGTGGGACAGGTGGCCGGCATCAGAGCGAATCGAGACGAGACGCTTGTGTACGTAGATTAACGTTTCGCCGCTCCTAGATCTCGACCGTGCCAAAACGCTTCTCTGCGAGGGCCGTATCACGGTGTACGCGGGCCCCGGGCACTTTTGCATTGGCCTTATTCCCCGCCAATCTCTGTCTGTCCTCGCCCGAGAACGGAACCGGTAAACAATCGATCTGCTCTCGAAGCTCTTAGTTTATTTCCGAATTCGTAAAGCTTTCATGTTCCTTGGTCGCAATTAGGTCACACTCGGCGTGACCATGCGCTATATTCGAGTCCGTAAAACGTGGTAAGCGAACTCGGCGGTGCTTGAATTATTGAAAGGAATCATCGTCTTTATCCTCTTCTCCATTATTCCGCGAATAAAAGAACTTTTATCGAGAGACCGCGCCACGAATGAAATAATTAATCGGCCTAATTTCTACTTCCCCGCGTATGAATGTTCTCGAGCGACCTAAGAAACGTCTGAAAATATGGTTGTTATACTATCGATTATTTCTGTGTCGTGGCATCCACGTCGGTGTGAACTATGAATACTGTATTCGCATGAATTGTCATATTTTTGACAAGCAAATTCCGCGCGTCTTTCGTTACATGTACGTAAGCATTCGGAATTGAACAATGGCCCGATTGGTAGGCTAATGATACAGGGTGTCCAATAATTATGTCAACACTCGGAAAGGGACGATTCCCGAGGTAATTTGATGTAACTTTTTCCTTAGCAAAAATTCAATCCGCCGCTTCGTTTACGAGTTACTAGCGAAAACGCACTGGTCAATGAGAAGCGAGCTCGGCTGGCGCTAGGCGGCCGAGCCAATCAGCGGAACCGGGCGTCGCTGGCCGAGCCGCCACGCGCCAGTCGAGCTCGCTTCTCATTGGTCACGGTTTTTCGTTAATAACTCGTAAACGACGCCCCGGAGAAGATTTTTGCAAAGGAAAAAGTCACTTCAAATTACCTCAGCAACCCCCCATTTCCCGGAAAGACCATAATTTTAGGACCTCCTGTATAAATGATCGCAGTAATCAAGACGAATCGCCCAAAAATTGAACATTAATATTTATGTTGCAATTATCGTATAAATATTGCATCATAATATTCCATAAAGTAAATGTTTTAGTCCTGTCGCAATCTCGTTGGTTAATGCTCTTTATTATATTACTAATACATCAACGTAGCTCGTCAGACCCAATAGAAAAGTATCGAGACATTTACGACTGAAAGTTACGAGTTTACGAGATACTCGAGCTTCAATAATGCAACGAGGTAGAAGCAGCATAATTTTTATCCTCTTAACGATATTCATAAAGAGGTCTTTCGATCGGAACGCCGGGGATTTGCCCGGCATTCAAGCTCGAGCATCTCCGGAACTAACGATATTCAATTATAGCCAGCTTAAGCAACATTCATTATAATCTGGAACACGTTAAAAAGACGGAATATACTAAAGACTATATAGTTAGTCACTTTTCTCGTTCTGAAAGGTTAAAGAAGTTACAAATTAAACAAATGATGTTCGAATCCAAGTGATCGACGTCGCTCGAAGGATTCGCCGGAACTTCTAATAATTATTGCTAACATTATATAAAAATATAATAATATTTACTACCACGTTGTATAACAATCTCTAAGCATCCTCGATGAGGATGAGCAATTTCAATGGGCCTTAGATCTTGATATAAGTAATCGGTTACAACTGTTCGAATCCAAGTGATCGACGTCGCTCGAGGGATTCGCCGGAACTTCTAATAATTATTGCTAACGTTATATAAAAATATAATAATATTCACTACCACGTTGTATAACAATTTCTGAGCATTCTTAATGAGGATGAGCAATTTCGATGCGCCTTAGATCTTGACATTCATCTCGTGGTTATTTCCTGGAAATTCAACATTGTCGCGCGTTTAACCCTTTTCGCAAATATATTTCCGCATAACTCGCATCGCGAATCAATCGGTGCTTTTAATTCGATCGAAATAAAAGCGGCGCAACGTTCACGGTTTTCGAAACCGTCCGCGATCCTCTATTTAGCCGAGGCACGCTGTTTTAGGCGAGAAGCACCGTAACAAATTTCGAACGGGGCCCCGTGAACGAATTGTTAAACGAAAATTCGCCGGAACACGTATCCGCGGGATCGGTCCGAAAATTGTTTCACGGTTTACCGTGGATTAGTCGGCGAAAGTTTTCCAAATATTTGCTTTGATCGGAACCTTTACGGTTTTCGAACTTTCGGCCGCATATTTGGAGGGCCGCGCGATATGGTCTCTGTTGATGTTTTCCCGGCTCGCGTGCGGCCGCCAGCAATACGAAACAGGAAAATTCGAGTTGGTTGGTTGGTTCGTTCCCGACCTGTTTTCGAACTTCGCGGCGACGCGACGCGACGCCTCGTTCCGTTCCCGTTTGTTTCCCGCCTGTAATTTCGAGTTCGCCAAGGTATAAGGGCTCCTCGGCCGGGCACACGTATACACACTAATTACGAGTCGGTGTGCATCGATCACTGTTGCACCTCTGCTACCCCGGAGTAATTAGCGTAAATAGAACCGTCCGTGATAATTAACCGTAGAACACCGGGCCGCAACACGGCTGCACAATTGCTCCTCTACGCCGAAGACTTATCGTTAAACGCGAGAGTCTTAGCCTGCGAAGAAATCAAATTAGCGGAATAATAAACGGCGCGGCGGCGATTATAAACCGGGGATGCACCGCGTCGGGGCGACTGTTATTGCAACGCTTATCCGGGGAAACGATGTTCGAACGATACGTGCTCGCTGCGCACGCGACCACTATGACGATTAGATCGGACGATTATTAGATTATTTCGACGAGTATACTCGTCACGGAGAACCGGCAATATTTTGTGCCGTGACGAGTACAGTAATGTCTCCCTGACGCTCAGATTGTCCGAAAGAAATGGACAATTTGGGAAGAGGAGATACGATTATTCGAGACTTGCGGCTCGTTTTCATAACTGTTGAAAATCGGTAACTATAAAAACGAGTTGCGAGGCTCGAATTCGCAAGGCTCATCTTCCCAAATTGTCCATTTTTGTGGACATTCTGAGCGTCAATTGGGGAGACATTACTGTGAAAACGAAAACATATTCTGAAATTTGAAGATGTTTAGAATAGTTTTAGGCGAATCCTACGGGAGGGTGTTTACGTTTTTGTAAAAATAAGAGTAAAAAAGAATCACGATATTGGTGTGCCACGTGAAAAATGCCATTATGTGTCGTTTCTTGCTTTTCCATGCTTTTTGATAACGACTGTACTCGTCGTCGATTAATTGGTTAAATTAAACTGTGGATCTTTGTTTGAAATACACATTTTCTGCACAGATTGCAAAAAACCGATGCGTTTCTTCTTTCAATAATTTCGATCGCAATAACGCGACAATATTTTTATATTCTTCTAATATCTTGTATACTTCGCTCATCCATTTTTGCCATGAATGCGTAAATTTCTCACGTAACAAAAGGTCAAATTAACTGTCAGAATTGTTTAACTCAATGTTGTAATATCCGAGGCGTTTCCGACGTTTCTTTTCGAAGACAAATAAATGGTGTCTCGTTTAACCCTAGATTTACGGAGCATAAAAAAGCAGCTGTTCCATATAATTTTATAAAAATAACAACAAGACATTTATTTTGACTTCGCCGCAAGTAACATATCAATTGAATAAATAACTCATAAACGCATCTTTACGATACGAACGATCGTAAATTAAAGGATCAGCGACCCGCCATTTTGACGGGTTCCGTAAATCCAGTCTTAAATAGAGCCAAGTGCCGAACGCATTGTAAAAACGTCGCCGCTCCGGATACGTCAATCGTTTCAAATTGAAATAATTAGATCACAGAGCCACAATTTGCCCGTTCCATGGTCGAAATAAGAGAAAAAAAGAAACTGCAACGGATGTCGAGAAGCGACGGAGGAAACTGCGACAAAAATACACGGCGCGAAAGTTCGTTAATACAATTGTTCTGGAAACGCGCTCTCGGAAACACGGTTCACGTTCCACGGTATTCTTGGATTCATTTTCGAGTATATACTCTTTCTCGAAACTTTCAAACGCTATTTATACTTACAAATACAGAGAGCAATCCGGTCTCGTCGCGCCGTTGGCCCGGAGCGAAGTTATTTTTACGAAAGTTACGTTTGACGGACACTCGAGCGAGCTTACTTTCGAGAGCTCGGTTTCCCCGCCGACTTTCCGGGGCTATTTATGCGACTCCTTATTAAACACGATTAAACCAAAATCTCTGGAACACTATGGTGTATAGGACTCTCTTCGGGAAATCCATCCTTCGAGTCGTCGTTAAACTGTAGAGGCAATTTAGCCCGGCGAAATTTCGGATGCGAATCGGTCGCGAGCGATTCCATAAGAATTCGGCACACGGTGCTTCGTTTCCGAAGCAGTCGTGATGCTGGTTCCAAGATGGACGCTCGAGTAACGACCCGATTGACTGTTGTGTCGCATCCGGAGCTTTACGACACCTCAATCGCTATTAACTCCGGGGTGCCGGCACGCTGTGAGCGCACGTGTTCGCTAAGAACCTAATAAATTGACATCCAGCACCCTAATTCGAAAGCTGATTCACCGGGAAACCGTGGACACCGCTTGCCTGAGAATCCCCGGTTGAAATTTCCGAAATAATAGTTCCCGGAATTCCAATTTAAACTGCAACCCGATCGGCCGTTTCGCCGTGTGCCGACTCGTCGCGATCTTGAGACCGTCCGAAGCCACTCCGAAATTCGCAGTTTATTCGCGCATCGAGCACCGTAAACTTTCCGCGAATCATGCGAATGGTCTCGCGGCAAGAGTGGCCGACCTTTCCACGTAATTTGATGCGATTCCTTTGCCCGTGTTGCACGTTTTCTGCATTCACGAGGGAAATTAACCGATCGGATACGAAGCGACGAGGACGTTCGGAGAACTTGAGAACACGGTTTCGTCATTTCCAATTAAAGGAAATGATCGAAGAACGATGCCAACGTTTAAAGAGTTCCTTTATCTTGTAATCGGTGCAGACAATTTTTATTTCGCGCATAAATCCAGTCGTTCGCACAGAAAGTTAGCAGAGCCGCGTCTCTCGCTTGTCGCGCGAGTTCGCAAGGGTTCGCTCTAAATAATGAATCGAATTGTTGTTCAATAGGGCACCGCAGGTGCAACGACGTGTCCGAAAGAAGGACACCGTCCGTACGGTGCCTCGTAGTTGCCCGATAAATTCAATGTCACGGTACGCAAGCAGATTAAAAGTTCAACAGTTTCCGGATCCGGGGACTAGCAACTAGCCGAGACCGGATTAAGGGCTCGCGAACCGTAACAATTTCTGTCCTTCGATCCCTTCGCCGGCGTTCCATTAGAGATCGATCCCCCATGGTGAAACTCATGAAAGGAATATGACCGTCGCTCACGAGAAATTAACGCGGCTTGTTAGTCGGAGCACGGGCCAATTAGGGCAACGGAGCAGCCGACTGTTGGATAGCCAATTAACTGTGCTTTTCGTTTGTTTTCAAGCGCGATTAACTTCGTACGTTTATCGTGCACGACGTGCTATATTTTCGTATTTAAATTCAGTTAATTATGTATTCGTTAGGATCAAACGTGCAAAGGATCGGAAGTTCGGAAAATGTCGCGGCAATTGTTTCAATTTTTTGATGAACTGAATTCGATTCGAAATATTTGTTCTGAAGATTACGAAGAAATTCAAGGGGTTATCGAGCGAAGATCAATATATTCGGTAAAATGGATCGTTCTAGGTTAGATCAGGGTTAGATCGGGCTTTTCAGTCTCTTTTTAGCCGGGCCGGCTTCGACCGGGTGTTCTTTTATACGGCCATGAACGATTAATGCCGGCTGAACTGCGAAAAAGGAAGTTGCCACGGGGCTCGGCCAGTTTTTACGATACGCGGACCGTCTGCGCCCCTTGTTACAGCTTTAACGTCCAAGCTTTAGAATGTCGTAACGGGATCGCGAGTTCTGCTTCGTTATTAAGCGGCCGGATCGCGTCTACGGAAAGCTGAGCGCTTCATTCCGACCCTCTGAGAATCGAAGTGACTCGCGACGGAATGATAGTTGGCGTTCGAAGCTGATACAACATTGTTTAGCCTTCTATTTCGTTTGTTTTTTGAGGAAAATGTTTAATATCTCAAAAATGTCTTGCGATCCGAAAGTGACGGGTTCCACAGGTCATTTGAAGCATCTTTTTCTTTTACAAAAATTTTCTCCGAGGCACCGTTAACGAGTTATTAACGAAAAACATTGACCAATGAGAGGCGAGCTCGGCTGGCGCGAGGCGACCGAGCCAATGAGCGGAACTAGGCTTCTTGCGCTGGTTGGCTGGGCCGCCTCGCGTCAGCCGTACTCGATTCTTATTGGTCACTGTTTTTCGTTGATAACTCGTTAACGGTGCCTCGGAGAACATTTTTGTAAAGGAAAAAGTTGCTTCAAATGATCCGAGGAACCCGCCATTTCCGGATTGCGAGACATTTTTGGGACACCCTGTATATCTAGTATGAATTTATAATAGTTAATTCCGTAGCTTCTTCGTCGCGCGGTTCTCGACGACGTCTGAAAATCCGACAATTCGCAGCCGCAAATTTATTTCCCGTAACCGCGCGCGCGCTCGAGCACGCTCGAATTTAACACCGTAATCCCGCCGAAAGTGTGATCAACGTTTCCAGACATATCCGTTGGAGAATTTACCCGGAACAGACAATTCACGTGTTCGCCCGGTGAGAGACGTTTGACGGATCGGAACGCGTTCGCGTCGCGTTTTGTTAATTCCGTCCGCGGGTTAAATTCGCTCAGCTGCCGGCAACAACGCTGTAGAATTAATTCAGCCGGTTTCCAATTCTACGATTGTCTCTGCCGGCAAATTTAATGCCGGCCGATCGCATCTTTATTCGTGCTTCACTGTTCGAATTACAGCGATAAATATCGCGGGGTACGATGTTCTTTGGGTGCTGTTGGCTCCAGGTTACGTCGGGTTCTCACCCTCGACGGAGGAACGTCGAGCCGCGCCCCGACGTTTCCCTGACGAAGATACTCAAATTAATCCATTAAGGGTAACGTCGTCGCGAATCGTAACTCGAAATTCGATCTTTTCGGTTAATATTCGATCGGTTAACCCGTGTCGCCCCGGATTTCTATGTACAGACGAAAATGAACGGACTAAGAAATAATCGAGCGATCCAGAAATAGATGCGCTCTCGGAGATATCCTCGATTTCGCGGACACCGAACAGCCTTTAGACTACGCTTGTTGCACGTGCGCATGTGTTTGACGCGAGCTGCTAGCTCTCGAACGTTATTTTAGCCTTCCATTCATGGGTTTCAATCATTAATGGTTCTCGCCCACCGATTATATACTGATTATATTATATTGATTACGTAATACTGATTATATTATATCGAGTATTATTATATTGACTATATTATATTGATTATATGACACTGATTATATTATATTGAGTATATTATATTGACTATATTATATTGATTATATGACACTGATTATATTATATTGAGTATATTATATTGACTATATTAAATTGACTATATTATATTGATTATATGATACTCTGATCATATTAAATTGACTATATTATATTGATTATATGATACTGATCATATTATATTGAGTATATTATATTGATTATATGATACCGATTATATTATATTGAGTATATTATATTGACTATATTATATTGATTATATGATACTGATTATATTATATTGAGTATATTATATTGACTATATTATATTGATTATATGATACTGATCATATTATATTGACTATATTATATTGATTATATTATATTGATTATATGATACTGATCATATTATATTGACTATATTATATTGATTATATGATACTGATTATATTATATTGAGTATATTATATTGACTATATTATATTGATTATATGATACTGATCATATTATATTGACTATATTATATTGATTATATTATATTGATTATATGATACTGATCATATTATATTGACTATATTATATTGATTATATGATACTGATTATATTATATTGAGTATATTATATTGACTATATTATATTGATTATATGATACTGATCATATTATATTGACTATATTATATTGATTATATTATATTGATTATATGATACTGATCATATTATATTGACTATATTATATTGATTATATGATACTGATTATATTATATTGAGTATATTATATTGACTATATTATATTGATTATATGATACTGATCATATTATATTGACTATATTATATTGATTATATTATATTGATTATATGATACTGATCATATTATATTGACTATATTATATTGATTATATGATACTGATTATATTATATTGAGTATATTATATTGACTATATTATATTGATTATATGATACTGATCATATTATATTGACTATATTATATTGATTATATGATACTAATCATATTATATTGACTATATTACATTAATTATATTACATTGATTATATTACATTTTACTAATTATATTAATTACACTAACTTCTGTTTCTTACAGTATAGTCTCGGACAATTTTTCGCATAAAGATCCACGCTCTGACAATTAATTAACCGCAGATCAAATACAATTACACAACACAATTAGCTGCCATCGCCACCGTCACAAGCTCATCAAAGAAATAACGCGTAAATATCGCCGCGTGTTCTCGCACGTTTCCCAGAATTTATCTACCATGCGAAAAGCAAAAAAACGAAAAAAAGAAAAAAGGAATCGCACACGTTTCGCGTAGCACGAGAACCAGGAATAAAATGGTAGGATCCCGTTCATGCTACTTAATCAGCGGCTCGTGAACCATTGTTGTGCCCCGCGGCCTAATTTCCGGCCCTCGGCAACAATTGAATAGGCTCCGCCGGAAGATTCTCCGGCCTCTGTGTTCTGCTATTTAAAACGATGATCAACGGCGAGCAACAGCTTGTAAACGACCCTCTCGAGCCCGGATAATTGGCCGCGGCGGTGCCGAAACCGAGCGTCGAATTTCAAGTTAATAAATGAATGCGCGCCGATCGGCGGCCCATCGATGAAAGGAAACGCCCCTCCCCCGCGTCGCCCCCGGCTCCATGGACGAGAAGTTCCAGGACGACAGACCGCCTCGTCAGCCCCAGTTCCTTGATCAAAGGAATCGGAATTCTCTTAGGGCCGGCGAAAGATGTGGGTCGAGACGATCGGGGTGAGCGCGCGCGCGCGCACGCGACTGGGAGACAAGAAAATTGCAGATGAGAACTCATCTTTGCAAATAGAGGCGACGATTTATTGGCCGGCTTCTTTTCTTTTTCCACGTATTTTTGCGACGATCTCGCGACCATAACTTGATCACGACTTGTCAGTGGTCTGATATGTTCTTTGTTCCATTTTTCTTTTGGCTGAATTTTGCTTCGCAATTTTATGTGTTAAATTTTAAGGAAATGAAAGTCGAGATAAAAGAACTTTATTTTATTTATTGGTAGATTGTGTGAAATAGAAACAATATAAATTGTTTGCGTCGATTGCAAGGTATTTCATGGAATCGAGTCGAAAAATTTGATTCTTTTTTTAATAATTTTATTGAGCCGAAGATAACGGTGTTCTTGAATTATTTATACCTTTTTCTATTATTTTGTGTCTCACCTATTCGTTTTTTTTTTGTTATATTGTATTCAGCAGTGACACACAAAATATTACATAATATAATTATAATACAAAATTATTATATAAATAAATATTAATTATATAATATTATTAAAATAATAATATTAATTTATTATTAAAATAGATATTATAAATTATTATAATATTATTATAATACAATTTTATAAAATATATTATATATAATACAATATAATATATTATATATAATACAGTATAATATATTGTATAATATATTATATATAATACAATATAATATATTGTATTGTATATAAATTATAAGCGCGCTAAAATGAAATATTCGACTGAATTAGCTTATTTATAGAAAACCCCCCACGTTCCCGTTTCCGACGCGTTCCGTCGTATCCGTAAATCGCCGCCCGGAAATGTAAGTTCGCGTATATGAAATCGCGGGGGCTCCGTCGTCGCGTGAGTAATTAATACGATTAATTGCGCCTTAGAATTCGCGATGTTTATCGTTTCGCGGGAAACAATCGCCTCGAGAAGGCTCGCAGTTTCCAGGACGAGCGGCGTTTACTCTGGGAATCGTTTGCGATAGGGGTCCCGTTCGTTGAAAACGTCGCCGTGATTAATTTCCCACCGGACGGCGGGAATACTCGTTTGAGAATTAATCGACGCGGACCGTTCGGCCCCGTCGGAATTCGTTCGTCGTTAACGACGGGGCTGCGCGGATCGTCGCGCGTCGTTCGGGAACGTCGCGACGGTTTTTCGAAATGTCGACGGATATTTTCGAGAACGAAGCCTCGCCTCGCTTCTTGCAGGGAAGAAGAAAGAAGAATCGGAATCGCTTCGATGCTATCCTTGATTCCGCAATTTGTTACAAACGGACTTTGATTTTGCGCTTTTTTTTACTGGACTGCGGATTTTACGCTTTTTTTTACTAGACTGCGGATTATTTTATGCTTTTGCGATTAGACCGCGGATTTTGTGCGTTTGCGACTGGACTTGTGGATTTTATAAATTTGCAACTAGACTTGCGGATTTATTATTATTTTTATTATATTATATTATTATATTGCGACTAGTCCGTAGATTTTACGAATTTGCGACTATTCTTGCGAATTTTACGCATTCATGACCAAACCGAGAATTATACGAATCAAATGGCGGACCTTAACGCGAAATAAAAATTTTGCTCAACGATTATACGAAACTCTAAACAACTATAAATTAAAAACAAGCTAAAATAATATAAGCTAATAATAATAAGCTTAATAATAAAGCTCTGAACATCTAGCTCTAAAAATAAAAACATATTTCGTCAATTAATCGATCTTAATCGACTGAAAATAACGCAACAACGTTCCCGAATTCTTCCATTATTTTTATTTTCCATTATTTATTCTATTTTCGCGTATCTCTTTTATTAATTTCTGCAACAAATGCATAAAAAATCCGTCGTCGATTTATGATCAGAACGTGGATCTCATTGTACTGCAGAAAAATATTGCATAAATAATGTGACGAGATAATTAGCTATCGACAGTTTATTTATCGATCCGCAGAGAAAAATGCTTCGTTTACGGACAAACTAATTTTCTCCAAGAATATCGAAGCGGTCTGTGTAAGGAGACCCGTTAAGTAGTGCAACACGCTGACTATAGTCGGCCAGTGATGCAGGTCAACGCTCCGCGAATTCGATCCCAGTCTACGGTAGCGTTCGCGTCCACTTCCGTGACTTTCTCCGAATCTTTTCGGATCGTTAGACAGCACATTCTTGTGTAAACATGTAATGGGCTGATTTAGAAAAACTGGCTCGTAATTTCTCCCGCCCGCGGATCGATCATTCTTTCACGTCCGAGAATTCTGTGCAGAACGAAACGTTGCGCGCTGCGTGCACGAGATTCTACAGAGAAATTCTCCACAATTTTTCTTCGGCTTGTAAACCAAAATGGAGAATTTGGGAAGTGGAGATACGATTGTTCGAGCCTCGCGGCTCGATTTTATGGTTGCCGATATATTGTCAAGGGTATTATTTATATGTTATTAATAGAAAATTTGATAGCATAAATTTAATAAAAATGTAGTAAATTTAATAGTATAAATTTAATAATAGTAAATTTAATAGTATAAATTTAATAGTATAAATTTAATAATATAGTAAACTTATTAGTATAAATTTAATAATAGTATAAATTTAATAATAGTAAATTTAATAGTATAAATTTAATAATAGTAAATTTAATAGTATAAATTTAATAATAGTAAATTTAATAATATAAATTTAATAAAGATATAGTAAATTTAATAGTATAAATTTAATAAAGATATAGTAAATTTAATAGTATAAATTTAATAATAGTAAATTTAATAGTATAAATTTAATAATAGTAAATTTAATAGTATAAATTTAATAATAGTAAATTTAATAGTATAAATTTAATAAAAATATAGTAAAATTTAATAGTAAATTTATAGTTGCCGATTGCCAACAATTATGAAAACGAAGTGCAGAATTCGAATAATCGTATCTCATCTTCCCATATTGTCCATCTTCGTTAACAAGTCGAAGGAAAATTGGCGAGAATTTACTGTAATTTGAAATATTCCGAATCGAAACGCTTAGTTCGAGAGTCGAATTTGTTATTCGATCCCGAGTTTCCGCTACTTGCCGATTCTCTCGTTTGTTAGTCATATTTTTCTCATTCGATGCTTTCTAACTCTTTGGAAAGAAAAACTTGAGCCGCGGACGACGACGACGCTGCATACATATTTATTTACCCTCTGTGCTCCGGAGCTTTTACAGTTTATATGTATGATGCAGTTCGGTTGCCAAAAGTTACATGGCCGCGAAGTCGGCTTTTTGTTTCTTTTTTGACAGAACCGACCGGGAGAGCTCGGTCTCAACTTCCAACGCGACATATATTTTCGAAAACAAATACGAAACGCGACGTGCTCTCTATTCTCGATACGATCTATTTTGTGAACACAGCCTTTTATAATAATGTTTAACAATTCTCGAAATATCAACATTCTCGAAGTACGATTTTTTTTCTCGGCTTGCTGGATAAAATCGATGAAGGGACAAGCAAACATTTGATATGCAAGGAAGTTCGACGATTGTTTCCATTGAGGCAGCAATAATTGTTTGCATTTCGATTTATACTTCTGGATGAAAGATTTTGCTGTTTTTAAACATACATTTTCGATTCTTATAAAAAAATCTGTTACAATAAAATCTGTATATTTGAAATAGACAGATAGAAATGAAAGTTAAGAGTGAAAGTTACAAGTTAAAACAATATGTGTATATATATAATGTAAAATACATATAAAGTGCATGTAAAGTACTTGCAAAATACATATAAAATACTTGCAAAATACCTATAAAATATGTACACATGTATAATAAAATTCCACAATAGTTTCCATTAATATAACAATAAAAATTTCCATCTCAATTTATACTTCTGGACAAAAGATTTTAGCGTATATATAAAAATTGAAAATACATCTCTCTCTCTCTCTCTCTCTCTCTCTCTCTCTGTAAAAACATCGAAATCTTTTATTCAAAAATATAAATTGAAATACAAATTATTACTGCTACATTAATGGAAACAATTGCGAAGCTTGACAAATATATACACACATATTGTTTCAACTTGTGCTTAACTACTATACATTACATTATTAACTAAACATACCATTGTTTAACTCTTTCATTTCTATCTACATACCCTCACTATCATCCCAAATTTTCGATATTACATTCGATGGTTCTACATTAACATTACATTTATTCAACACGATCGTTCGCCCGTTTAAATCAGCGCGGCGACGCAAATTCGTTTCGACGCGAATGAACCGTCCGAACGAGAAAATATCCTTTCGCTCGAGATGGTATTTCGTTATCAATGAAATCTCTTGAAATCAAAAACAGGAACGGGACGAGAAACCGTTCGCAAAATCGCGTGGGACATCGTTCCACGTTAACGAAACGCGCATTCGCGGAAGCAGAAAATATGGCACTTCGCGTAGCCGCGTTCCCGAACGAACGCGTTCCCGGCTAATAACAGTTCACGGATCAGCGTTCACAGCGGAATTTCAATGCGGATCGGTGATCATCGCGCTGGACGAAGTTAATCAATAGCAAATACCGCGGCCGGGGACCTCATCAATTTTTCGGCCCTCGGACGCTTTGATGTCGTTCCGTACGCCGACGACGTTTCGTTTCGATCTACATAGAAGGGGGCCCGGAGGGGGGCCAGGAGGGGGCCCGATCATTCCGTGGATCATTCGATCGCATCGCGGCTCCGTCCGCCGATTCCAAAGGTCGCACCCCGCGGGGGGAGGAGGGGTGGGCGCATCGAAAATTCAATGCGTTCGATGACTTTCTACTCGAGGTGTCAATCAACTCCGTCGAAACGACGAATTAACGCGCGAAACGCATCGGCGATCGAAGATGGCCGATCGTGACCGGAAAGAGGGGACGGGGAAAATTTTGTTTTATTCGCGCGGCGCTGAATTTGACGCGCATCGGACCGGATGCTAATTTTTAAAACAGCTCCTGCTTTAATTACTTCGCGCGCAAGCAAATTCGATCCGTTATGAACGGCCGGTGACGTCGGATACACCGGGTGGACGGATAATGATGGACTTTAATGTTTTTTTTTTGTTTTGCTTTAAACAACGACGATTATCGTAACGAAATGAACGCGGAGTGTTTCGTGCCGAGATTTTAATGGATCATGTACGTTCATTCTGTATTCTTCTTTGTGTTCCCGCCGCGTTAATTCTCTGTTCTCCTTTGTTTAGCGAACGATTTTATGGAAATCATTTTGCACCGATCCGTTTATACGAACAATTTTGCTTGAAGCAATTTATGCAAATCGTCTTATAGAAACGATGATGCATCGATCATTTTATGTAAATCCTCTTGTGCGAACAATTTTACGTGAATCATTTTATAGAAAACATTTTAATTTATGCCAGTACACTTTATGCCAATGAAATTTACAATTTCGTGCCGATCATCTTGTGTAAATCATTGTATGCCAGTTATTTTATATAAATCATTTTATGTAAATCATCTTATTCGAACGATTTTACATACATTATTTTATATATATACATAATTTTATGTAAATCATTTCATATATATCATTTTATATAAATAATTTTATGCCAATCGTCTTATATAAATCGTCTTATACAAACAATTTTATACAAATCATTCTATATAAATCATTTGATGCCAACCATTTTATATAAATCATGTTAAGCCAATCATCTTATATAAATCATTCTAAAAGCCAATCATTGTATATAAATCATTCTAAGCCAATAATTTTATACAAATCATTCTAAGCCAATCATTTTATACAAATCATTCTAAGCCAATCATTTTACATAAATCATTCGACGCCAATCATTAGATTCCAATCATTTTACATAAATGTAAATTTAATTCCAAAGCCCCCCCCCCACAAAAAAAAGAGAACAAATCACGGTGTAACGCGAGCCGTGTAGTCATTCGACGATAAACAATCCGGCCGTTTCGGTAGACGCCGTTGTGTTCCGGTCGACGGTGAACGTTAGCCGTCGAATTCGACGTCGAGGCGGCACGTCGGCGTCGCGTTATCGCGAGCAACGGCCGTTCCACGGGCGCGATGAAATGTGTCCGACGAACGAAGACAGTGTCGCAAACGAGCTCATTCGGCGATCGACGGTCTTTAACACCGGCAGTTTGGCCTCCCCCGCGACAAGGCCGACTCGTGTATCGTCGTTTACGATCGTTTTAAAGCACCGACGCCCGCCGCCGCCGCGCGTTCGTATAACGTCGAGAGTGCATAACTGGCCAGCTCGTATCGCGATAAGGACAGGCGGCAGATAACCGACGGTGGAACGCTGGTTCTCTCCGAGGCAGCCTCGCCGTCCCGAGATTTCGCCGGCCGATAGCCGGCTAATTCCCCAGGCCCGGGGATATATTTTGAGCGCACGCCATTAGACCCGCCGTTTAATTAAATAACATTCTCGCGTGGAATTAATAAATCCTCGTCCGCGGGACCGCGGCAATCGGCCGCGTGATCGACGTCGACGACGTTCCGACGCGATGAAAACTCCGATCGTCGGACGATCATCGTCGGACGACCCTCGCGCGACGACGATCGAAAGTGCGGCGATTTTGTAAGAACGAAGGAAAATTGACTGGAGAACTGTTCGTGGGAAAAATGATGTAATATCTCTTTTATATATTAATATCTTTTCAACAATTTTAATTTGATTAACTGAGAAAGCATTTAATATTTGCGAAGCTGACATTGAAACACAAGATTTTGCTGACAAGTATAATATATATATAACAAGAATTTCTAGCTTATTTTATAATATATATATTTATACTATTATACTATTATTATATATACTTATTATACTATTATACTATTTAATAATCTAGCCTATTATAAGTAAGTATAATATATATATATATATATATATATATATATATATATATATATATATATATATAACAAGAATTAATATTAATATTAATATTATTATAATTAAATATAATTATAAATATAATAATTATTATTATTATATTATTATTATTATATTATTTATTATTATTATTATAATATTAATATATAACAAGAATTTCTAGCTTATTTTATAATATCTCTAGCCTATTTAATATTTCTATATTAAATTTCTATTAATTTTCTTTTAATTAAATTTCTAGTCAATTATATTTCTGAACTAAACGAAATTAAATTTCTTGAAAAGCAACAAAGCGTTTTACGACGCTAAAAAAAGCACAGGCACGAGAGTTAATTAAAAACGAAGGATAGAAAATTGAGAGAATTGTTTAAATCGACGAAGACGAACCGATGCTGTCATTTCATTGACGCGACAAATTCGTTAACGGGCGAAGATTAATGCCCCGATTTTGATAAAAGACTCGGCCGACCGACGCCGTGGTAATTTACACAAAAATGTGCGGGGTCACGATGACTTAAAATCTCCTCCCTCCTTCCACCCCCACCCCTTCCGTCCCTCCTCCTAATTCCGCACGGACTACATCATATTTCAATTTCATCAAGATGCCTGACGTCGCGTCCAAAAAGTGATCCGATTGGCGTGGAATGACCCAGCTGCCTCTGTTCGATAGCCGAGCAAGATGGATCATGACGGATGATCGAGTTGCCAGGAGGGGGATGCGCGAGCAAGCTCGACAAGAAACCGACACGGTCTCGAATCGAACGGTCGGAAAAGATGGCCCCTTTCACGCGATCACCCTTTTTTCGCCGCGCCACACTTCTTGTCGACCTCTCCGCCGCCGCTTTCTCGGACAAGCCGCGCGAATGCCGACCATAATTATGCAAAAATCCCGGTGTATCGTAAACTGAAATTCGAGGCAACTTCTTTCTCCTCTTCCGGGTATGCGATATCTCCCTCCCCCCACCCCTCACCCTTCACTCAACCGTTCTGCTTTAATTCTCTGGGGTCGTTCGGAAAGTTTTGTTTCGATTTTGGAAAAGATCTCGTTTCGAAAGGATGTTAAATAATAATAATAATAATGATGATAATAATAATAGTAGTAACAATAATAATAGTAATAATAGTGATAGTAATGATAATAATAGTAATAATAATAATAATAACAAGAATAATAGTAATAATATTAGTAGTAACAAGAAAAATGGTAATAATATTTATAGTAATAATAATAATAATAGTAACAATAATAATAGTAACGATAATAATAGTAATAATAATAATGATAACGATAATAATAATACAGTAGAACCTCGATTAACCGAACTGGATTTTTCTTGAGCTTCGTTATTTAAATTCTCAATTATTTAAAGTACAGTAAATTCTCCGCCAATCGTCAGCAACAATTAAAAACGAACTGTCACAAATTGTCAATTGTCCAAACAGAAAAATTGTCCATTTTTGTTTAAAATCTGAGCGACAATTGGGAAGGATTTACTGTAATAAAACTATTTAACGATTTTAACGAAACTGTTCAATGATCTTAATTAAATTTATATATTATACTATCAACCCTTTACCCCTCGAGACTATTTTAACTACCAAAACGAAGACATCTGTTTCAACCTGCAGTATTTTCATTTGTTACAATCCTTTTTATTTGATACATATGAAATTGAACAATTAATCGACAATTAATCGAATACAGACAAATTTAACAACGTGGAAATTCTTTTGAAAATAGCGTAGCAGTTTTTAGCGTCGCCTCGGAGTCGCCAGTCGAGCGCAAAAAGGGTTAATAATTGATCTAGAATCAAAAGGAAATTAATTATTAATTTTGACTGCGGATAATCGAAGTGCTGCTTCTGATCTAGAATCGAAAGAAATTAACTATTAATTTCGACATCGGATAATCGTAATTCTATTTCGGCGATTTCTTTTCTACACCCTCGCGAATCCATTTAAAAATATGGAAACGCGCGTGCAGCCGAGAGCCAGCCGTCAGACAATGGCCGTTGTCCCGGCGTCGCGGTCCTCTTGTTATTAACGTTTATAAATTTTGTCGTGAATTTCTCGTCGGTGCTCCGCGCGGGCCGCCCCCTGGCCTCGATCAATCTACACTTGTCCCTTCCCTCCCTCGCCTACCCCCGTTGCGAGCAATCGAAGCTCACAACGAGCCGCTTAACGTGACAGGCTCGTACACCCGCGAAGCCTGTTTACCCGTGAAAATTACAAAACTGCACGCGTCGTAATTACACGCGCCTTCGGATTGCTTGGAACTTCAAATATTGGCACTCGCCGAGTGAGAAAGTAAGGCAAATAACCCATCGCGCCGCCTTCCAAGAGAGCGTGATTGCTTTCTAACGAGCATTACTTTGCCGGGAAACGTGCAAATATTTTCGTCGAGTAGAAGCTATTAACCGGACGGATTACGGTTGCCGGGATGATTTTCCCTCGACCATGATCGGCCACGTGGCTGGGACGATTTAAAAGAAATATTTGTCAGCAGGACTGTGTTTGCAGAAACGCCACGGAAACGAGAACAATTTATGAAGTCGACAGTTTCGTGCAGAATTATTATTACGCGCGTATTTTTATTGTGCAGGGTGTTTCATAATTCATGGCAGAAATTGGGCAGTAATCATGGATTTTATGACAGGTTTTTATTTATTAATCACAGACGTTCTGTGACTTTGTTATGAAGAATTATGTTATTTTAATTATACAGGTGGTTTCACAATTCCTGGCAGAAATTGGGCCTGGTAGTATTCATGGATTTTATGGCAGATTTTTATTTATTAATCACAGACGTTCCGTGACTTTGTTACGAAGAATTATGTTATTTTAATTATGCAGGGTGTTTCATAATTCATGGCAGAAATTGGGTCTGGTAGAATTTATGAATTTTATGGTAGATTCTTATTTATTAATCACAGACGTTCCGTGACTTTGTTACGAAGAATTATGTTATTTTAATTATGCAGGGTGTTTCATAATTCATGGCAGAAATTGGGCCTGGCAGTATTCATGGATTTTATGGCAGATTTTTATTTATTAATCACAGACGTTTTGTGATTTTCTTTAGAAAATTATATTCCTTTATTTATATTCTCTATATTTTATATATATATATATATTCTCTATATTTTATATATATATATATTATATTCCTTTATTTATATTCTCTATATTTTATATATATATATATATATATATATATATATATATATATTCTCTATATTTTATATATATATATATACATATATATATATATCTTTATATTCTCTTCTTTAGAAGAATTATATTCCTTTAATTATACAAGGTGTTCCTTAATTTACGGTAGAAATTAGCTCCGATGGATTTTCTGGTAGAGAAGAACAGACTTAAAGAACAGATCTAGCTTATTATATATTAAATATAAAGAATAACTAATAACTTATTTACTCGACGAACGCACGTAAACACGTGCAACTACGGATTAATGCAACTTGGGCACTGACAAAAAATCCTTTCGCACGAATTCTATCGAATTCTACGCTTCGAGGAATCGCGAGAGAAAGTAATTAATGCTCGGAGACCTTTAAAATAGTCCGAACCGTCTTCGAAACGCGTTCGCGAACGCCGGCGAGAACGTCTTCGCTGGGAACAAATAAATCAGCGTCGGTAATTCGGGCAAAGCTGCGGAGCATTTATCAAAAGTAACATTCCGCAGCTACAAATTAGCGCGGAGGAGCGAACGGCAACGCGCCGTGCAGCGCCGGGCGCGCGGCCTAATGATTAATTAAGAGCAGAATTTCGCTCGAATTCGCGAAACATCGAGTGTTTATAAACGCGGCCGACGATGGAACTTTAATTACAAACGTAAACGAGCGATATCTTCCGGGGGTGGCTCCTCCTCGGCTTTCCTCGAGAATCCCCGGCCCCGGCCCGGCCCGGCCCGATAATCTTTAAACGCGGCCGCGTGCGCCGTGCGGACACACAGAGAGAACGCGCTAATTGGCAAGTCGCAAGAAGCATCGAGCCGGCCAGAAAATCCAATAACACCGGGAACACCGACATTCCTACGAGGTTCATTAACCGGGGACAATTATTATCCGATTGTTGAAAGGGCGAACTCCGATCCGGCCGCGGATTTCCTAGTTGCTGCCCGGCGAGCGCAATTATTCCGCGTGCCACTTGATTAGTCTCTCTCTCTCTCCCAGCGAGAGCTTACCTGTGTGTTGTTGTTCGCCGCCGTGTAAGCGGCCGTGTCGTCTCCGACCGGCACCCTGTCCCCGATGTACATATATATATATATATATACGTATATATACACACACGCGCCGCAATTTCAACTTTCAGCTCGTCGCGGCGACGCGCGCGACCCCTCGTGCGTACACAAATTATTTGAATAAACTCCGCTAATTACTCGCGTTAACTCTTCGCTGGATACGACGCCGTGTTTCCGTCGCGGGCTCGCCGAAACCACCCTCTCTCCTCCTCCCCCCGCCCGCGAAATTACGATTGTTCCGACAGACTTGGCGTTAATCGGATAACGGATAGAAAAGTACGAATCGCGACGGGATTCGCGGCTTAATTAACACTTTAGTTGTACCGGGGCCCCGTTCAACTCGGCCGACGAACGAAAATCCGCGCGCGATTGCGGTGAAAAAATCGTAATACCGTTGATAATTATAGCCGAATTATTATGTTTTTATTCTTATTATTCTTTCTGCTTATTATTATTCTTTCCATCTTCTTATTTTTATTCTTATTGTTATTTTTTCTTACTATTACATTTTTCTTATTATTATCTTCTAGTTATTATTTTTTAGTCTGGTTTATTCTTCTTATTATTTTTTCTTATTATTATCTTCTAGTTATTATTTCTTAGTCTGATTTATTCTTATTATTATTTTTTCTTACTATTATATTCTTCTTGCTATTATCTTCCAGTTATTACTTTTTAGTCTCATTTACCCTTCTTATTATTTTTTCTTACTATTATATTTTTCTTATTATTATCTTCTAGTTATTATTTTTCAGTCTCATTTATCCTTCTTATTATTTCTTCTTACTACAATATTTTTCTTATTATTATCTTCTAGTTATTATTTTCTAGTCTGATTAATTAGTCTTATTTTTAGTCTCTTTTTAATTCTGCACTCGTGAGCAGGAAAATGGCGGCGAACCGAGGGATGTTTTTCAAACGTAAAATTCTAAAAAATATCCGTCAATTATTCTTCCAAACAGAATAACAAAAAGATTAAAAAAAAACATTGATTCCAGAATGTTGGTCGCGTTTGACGTCGTTCGGTGATTCAGCGGGCACCCGGTACAATTATGAAAACAGTCGGTCGTCCGATGGTTAACCGAGCCCGCGAATCCCCGCTGTCAGCAGGTGAACGGCCGTCCGGCAAACAAAAAGGGTCCCATTATCGACAAACTGAAATCCTCCGAGGAGAATTCTCCACGCGGCCGAGCGGGAACCGAGCGGAATATCGTCGCGTCGCGGGCGGCTTGAAATATTAGAAAAATCCGGTTCGCCGGCGAAAAAACGGGGTCAGCATTGAAACGTTACACGGGAACACTTTGAGCGGTGGGAGAGCCGGGGGTGTCCCCGAGGCATCGGCCGCGTCGCGAATGACAGCAAAACCGTCTTACACCCGGGGACAGAGCACCGCGTTGTCGGCCCGCCGCGCCGCGCCGGTGTCCGTCAATTCGCGCGAAGAAACGGCCGGGGATCGTCAAAAAGGCAAAAACGCCTCTTTGTCATCCGGTTTCTTTCGTTTGCCGACGATTCGCCGAACGATCCGCCGGCGAATTCGATCGTCGGAGTCGAAGCTGCCGGGAGGGATCGGCGAGGAAAGAAATGCCGTCGCGGTGGATCGGGAGAGAGGAAGAGAGAGAGATAGAGAGAAAGAGAGAGAGAAGCGATCGAGACGGAGAAAGAGAGAGAGCGAAGCGTTTGAGACCGAGAGAGAGAGAGAGAGAGCGAAAAAGCGAGAGAGATAGAGACGAGAGAGAGAGAGAGAGCCGGAGAGAGACGAAAAGAGTGAAAAAGAGAGGGAGTGAAGCGATCGAGACAGAGAGAGAGAGAGAGTGAGAGAAAGAAAGAAAGAAAGAAAGAAAGAAAGAAAATGAGGTGATAGGAAGGGGGAGAGAAAGGAAAAGAAAATGAAATGAAAGAGAGAGAAAGAAAGAAAGAAAGAAAGTAAGAAAGAAAGAAAATGAGATGAAAGAGAGAAAGAAAGAAAGAAAGAAAATGAGATGAAAGAGAGAAAGAAAGAAAGAAAGAAAATGAGATGAAAGAGAGGAAGAGATCAAAGAGAGTGAGAAGGAGAGAGAGAGAGAGAGAGAGAGAGAGAGAGTAAGAGAGGGAGATGGATAAAGAGAGCAGAAGAGACGAACGAACTTCCAGAACTGAATTACTGCAGCGTCGGGAGCGGAAATTCGTGTTTCGAAGGCTTTGTAGTTCTTACGACAGGGCGGGAGGAGGAGGGTGAAGGGGTGGTAGTCGATAAGAAAACACCAATTAAAGGGAGACGCTGGGCGAAAATAATTAGCGCCGGCCCGATGACGCTCCGGGAAGAGGAGAGTAACCGTCGACGAGGACCACCCGATCCCGGAGCCCACCGTCAACGACACCCTTTTTTTTCCCGCCGACGACGTCTTTTTTCTCCGGCTTCCCGTCGCGGAGAGATTCAAGGAAGCGCAATCAATTTTCCGGGAAAGTTGGCTTCAGCTCGCAGCCAGACCGCTGGGTAACCTCGACGGATAATCCTAGCACCGCGGTCATTAATATGGCCGACAAGTTGATCCACCGTGAAAAAATCACCCGACACCGCTAACCTCCGGGCTCGATCGCTCTCTCTCTCTCTCCCTCCCTCTCTCTCCTTTTTTCTCTCTTTTCGTCTCTCTCCGGCTCCCTCGCTCTCTCGATCTCTCTCTTGATTTCTCGCTCTCTCCTCCCTCGCTCTCCCTTCTCTTTTCTCTCTTTTCGTCTCTCTCCGGCTCCCTCGCTCTCCCGATCTCTCTCTCGCTTTCTCGCTCTCTCGATCTCTCTCTCGCTTTCTCGCTCTCTCGATCTCTCTCTCGCTCTCTCGCTCTAATTCGCATTGCTAAACAGTAACAGTAAATCGTTGAAAAAATGTGCTCCATCGTACGAACAAGCGATTCGTTTGTTAATTAAAATGACACATTCGGAAAAACAATGATGCCTCTCTATTATGCGCACAGTCGGCCGGCTCCGTGTATTAACATCCGCGAAATTGGTATTGTTATTCGCAGTGGCAAATTTATTCGTCATTCGTTCACGCATGCATTCGGTTATTCATTTCCGTGCATAATTCATTTGAATATATCCACGGTAAATCGTTTATATGAATGCTCATATATACAATGTTCCTCCGTCTTCGTTCACTCGTGTCTCACTCGAAAAACGAAACACTAAAACGTTGCGAAAATATGTTTTTTCTTTATTTTCGAAAATTCGTACACGTTTTGTACCATAATTACGTACGTTCTATACTAATTACACGCACCGCAAATTATTAATTTAACGACGCGAGCCCCGGGTTCATCTCGTGTCCGGAAGCATCGTTTATCTTGCTCGTTCTCAAGAAAAATATTAATTATTTCGCTGCTCGGGCTTCTTTCCACGGAGCACCGGCATTTAATCGTTCGTTTCGTTACGTGCCGCGCATTCCCGCGATACAAACAATGCTCTTTCCCCTCTACAAATTCGTCCCGTTCTCGTTCCAGAGCTCTGCGAGAAGACGTATTGTTCCTGGGGAGCGACGTGCGTCGTGTTGGAGAGCGGAAAACCTTTGTGTCAGTGCCCGACCGTTTGCCCTCTGACCTCCGATCCTGTCTGCGGCTCCGACAACGTGACCTACACCAACTACTGCCACCTTAGACAGACCAGCTGCCTCAAAAGAAAAAGTACACGTGTGCAGCACCAGGGCGCTTGTGGTGAGTACAGTTTTCTCTTCTATCGCACGTCTTCCAAGCGTCGCGCTGTCTCCGATACCGTCGCCGGAAACGACGAGACCCTATCTTTCGTTCTTGCGCGCGATTCGATCGTTTTTGTTAACGGTGCGGCCGGAGAGTTGCAAACGACACCGATTCGTATCGATGTGTAAGAATGACGAGTCTGCGAGAATAATGAAGCTCGATTTTTATAATTATAGAATGTTATATTATTATGTTAATTAATTAATAGAATATTATATTACAATATTATTGTGGAATATTATATGATTATATTATGATATGATTATAGAATATTATATCATTATATTATGATATATAATTATAGAATACTGTATTATTATATTATGATATAATATTATAGAATACTATATTCTTATACTATGATATAATTATAGAATATTATATGACTATATTATGATATATATAATTATAGAATACTGTATTATTATATTATGATATAATATTATAGAATACTATATTATTATACTATGATATAATTATAGAATATTATACGATTATATTGTGATATATATAATTATAGAATATTGTATGATTATATTATGATATAATATTACAGAATATTATGATTAGACTATGATATAATTATAGAATACTGTATTATTATATTATGATATAATATTCTAGAATATTATATGATCATATTTTATGATATAATTATAGAATAGTAATATATCGAAAGTAATACACCAATATTACTCATTAATTTGTCAATATTATTATTAATGTATCAACATTATTTATCAGTGCTATTATTAATCTCAATATCGACACTCTTGAATTCTGTCAATTTTTTTCAACAAAATCTGCAGTCTACCGATTATAAAAAAAGCATCTATTATCAAAAAATTTTCAAGGCTTCCAGCTGAAAAATTTCTCCCTAAATTACAGTGTTTTTTTAAACATATTTAATCCGATCTCAGGTTCCCGTTCCCCCCAAAAAGGAGCTCGTTTAAAATTCCCCTCGATTAATCTCCGCGTGGCATCGATTTCCTGTCATCGCGTCGATTCGACACCGGGCAACAAATTCGGTTGGGAAAATGAGGGCCAAAATCGAAGGGTTAAACAATGCAGCAGAAACGACTTTATACGCAGTGACTCGATATTATGAACGTATAATGATCCGCGCTGGTCCCACTTTAATGCGCGGACGCAATCGACATCGTCGTCCCGGAAGCGAATACGAACAAAAACCAAAGCGGATCCGGTCGAATGGCTGCCGCACTCGCGAACAACGGCCACGGCATCACGCACGCGTCTCTCCGTTATCCGCGTAGAATTCGCGAAACCGTTAAATAATAACGACGCGATATTAAATTCTAATCGAAGAATTTCTGTCGAGCGCGCGCGCGCGTACCGGCATGGCCGGGGAGAGAGAGCGAGGAATTCCACGTGCGCGGCGATTACAAAGGCAAAGAATTCGAGGAGCGTCATCGAAATGACACAAAGTGTCCGATCACGGATGAAGAATGAAATTTTATGCCGGTCGTTTGTGCTCAAACGGGGGAGAGGCTCCAGGGGGTGGAACGATCATGGGGGGTTGAAGCGCAGCCACGAAAATTTTCGAACGATTTTTAAAATCGAATCGAGAGCGATCTGAATTTTTTCTTTCTTTTTTGAGGCGTTACAGGGCGTGGACGATTCATAAAATAATTCCTGTTGAAACTGGAGACGAGTAGAATGACAGATCCAATTAAAATATATAATTATAACAACAAATATATAATTATATTTATTATTGTATTTATTTCTATTTGATTTATTATTTATATATTATTCTATATTATTATATATTTAGAATTATATGTTTATTATATATCCGTGTATATTATTATATATTATTATATATTTAGGATTATATATTTATTATATATCTACGTATATTATTATATATCTATGTATATTATTATATATTATTATATATTATTATATATTTATTATATATCTATGTATATCATTATATATTATTCTATATGATTTATTTTCAATTTATTATTATTTTATTTAATATATTTATATTTATTCATACTATTATTATTGTGTTATTATTTGTGTCCAGTATTTTCGACGAAAACAGGTTAATTTTCGCAAATCTCGACCACCTAAATACAAACGAATTAACTGACCGACTCGGTCGAGTTTCGAAAGGCTTTTCGCTTGTTAAAAATTGCACCGGTTTAAAGCACCGTGTGCGTAGCCCGAGCCGACAGCGCCGGAAATAACCGGGACCGGACGCGTTTCTTCGGGAATTACAACCGCGACAAATGGGTTCCACGTCAATCCTGATTCC
Organism: Megalopta genalis; assembly: GCF_051020955.1. Classification (NCBI taxonomy): domain Eukaryota; kingdom Metazoa; phylum Arthropoda; class Insecta; order Hymenoptera; family Halictidae; genus Megalopta; species Megalopta genalis. The sequence continues at coordinate 19,846,954 of NC_135017.1, forward strand.
AGCCGCTGGCATAACTCGTCGTTTGTATCCTTCGAACGTTTCCCCCCGACGGCGTGACGCGCGCGTCGGGACGCCCCCGTTCCGACGGCGTATATCGGGGCCGCGCGTCTCCATTTTCGCGCGCACGCAAAACCGATATCCGCGGGATAATATGACGTGACGTTCGGGAGAACCGCGCCGATACCGTGGGACATTATCGTTATTGCAGGATACCGGGCGCAATAAGTTTCCAGCCCCGCATCGACAGATCTGCCGCGTACGCGCGGCGCGACGAGATCCCGCGGAGGTTCCGCGACCGCCATTAGAGGATCGACAACGAATCGAGCGGCGGCTGTTACGCGATGAAGAATCTTTGTCGCGAGACCGAGAGCAGGACTGCCGCGTTCTCCTTTGGCTCGCGCCGAGTCGCCGAAAGAGATCCCGGGGTTTTCGTGCTCGCTGCGCACAAGGAGGCTTTTTTTGCTTTCCATGTTGTTACGTCGAGAGGAAGCATAACTTCCAGAGGAATCGATATGAAAAATGTGGTTGCGCGACGGTTACTTCGCTCGAATGTTTCTGGGTATAAATAGACGGTGGAATGAAAATCGTACGCGTGAATTGGAAGACGTTGGAGTCGAGTGCAATCTCGTTTCTTTATTAAATTATTTTAATACAGTGTAATTAGGGTATTGATATTTTTTGCTTCTTTTAATTTGCTCGCTGTTCTGTGTTTCGCTTGTACGTTTCTCCCATAAACGCATCGGATCCGCAATATAATTATTAACAATAGTTACGTATATAATGGTTAATAATATAGTAGACTTGTATATAGGTGGTCCCAAAATTATGGTACTTTCGGGAAACGAGAGATTCCTTAGGTCATTTGAAGTAACTTCTTCCTTTACAAAAATTTTCTCCGAGACTTCGTTTACGAGTTATTAGCGAAAAACACTGATCAATGGATCGCGTACGGCTGACGCCCCGCCCTCGCGACCACTTCAGTCGCGTCAGACGGCCGGCGCGACGCGGCATTGGTCGCAAGGGCGGAGCGCCAGTCACACTCGCTCGTCGATTGGTCAGCGTTTTTCGTTAATAACTCGTAAACGAAGCCGCGGATTGCATTTTCGCTGAGGAAAGAGTTACTTCAAATTACCTAAGGAATCCCTAATTTCCCGGAAGTACTATAATTTTGGGACACTCTGTATAATAGATATACATATATAGTATACTTAAATATATTAGACAAATACAAGTTATCTATATAAACAATAGACAACAGATCTGACGCATTTAATAAAAATTTATGAAAAATAAATTTGCTTCCGAACGAAAAAGAAACGAACGTCAACACGTTAACAAAGTCTCGACATTTAATTTGCGAACACTCTGTACGTAAGCCGCAAAAGACGACACAACCAGAGATTTATAATTCATTTTTAATGGCCATTTTTATGAAATTCTTTTACAATTAGCGTACCCTTGTGCGGCATAATCAGCGCACAGTTCGTTTCGTATTTATGACCCCAGCGTCGCATTGAATACAGTGTATAATACGGGTCCCCACCATTCACAGCGCGTATTAATTATACGAACAGCGAAAGTTGTTCCGGGCGGATGGAAAAAGCAATTACAAAAATACTCGTACACCCGGCATTATCGCCGGGTTCATTAAGTCAACAGCTATTTTGCAACTTAAATTCGTACTGTCTCGAATTTTAATTAGATATCCTTCCTGCACGCGTAACATTAAATGTATCGTATTGCTGTTTTATTAATTTAATTATCGAAACTCGATTCCGTGTCAATGTATTCGGTATCAGAATTCGTTTCCGCCATTGTTTGCCTTTATGCTGCGATAATGAGGGGTATGATGGTTATATTTATTTGTTTCATGTGTGTAATATGTATTATGCAATATAATATATCATTATTAATACTATATAATATATAATACGTACTATGTAATACTACTATATATAATACTATAATATACATATATATAATATTATATTATATTATATACTACATATTATATATATTATATTATATATACTATATAATACTACAAATACTACGTAATATAATAATATATTAATGATACAATAATGTATTAATAATTATATATTATAATACAATATATATACAAACGTGTAATAAGAATATTAATTATCCTTTTACGTGATTACATTTTAGATTTAGATAACTGTCTAAAATTTAGCGACGCTAAATAAATTTTTCATAGAGTTCACATCTATTTTTTGGGGGGTAAAACAACAGTATATTCGTATCTTTTTAACGCTAACATTGTAACATCGATTCCAAACGAATCTCTAAGTTCAATCGCTCTTTCTAAATCGATTTCCCAATTTGTTTCTACGTCGATTTCCTAAAAATAAGCGCACACAAATATTCGGTAAAAATATCATTAAAATAAAACGATTCCTGGGGAGTGTTGCAACGATTCGAAAGGGGTGGAAAATGTTTGGAAACGACGTGGGAGACCGGTCAGGTTCAACCGAAGCAAGGAAACACAAGATCCTCGAGAAGGTAACGGACAGACCCGACACGAAATACGAGGGGAAGGATGGAGGCCGGCAGCGTTGGAAGACACAAGGGGCGTACGCATACGTGTAAAGGGGTGGTTCGGTGGAAACGGGACGCAGACGGTCAGAGACGTATTTTATCACACTCGGATCCCTTTCTGGCCGACGGGATCGCGCCGCCATGAATTAACCATCGCCCTCCCCTCCCCACCCCGATACTCGATTGTTGCTCCGTTAGAAGGCTCGGGGCTGCCGCGCTGATTCTCAAAACGATCTTTTATTCAAACGAGCCTACACGCGCTTGTATCGACATCTTCCTTCCGGGCGTCGGAGCCCCGGGGGCCAGCCGTGAAAATCTTATGGTTTTCCACGAATCGAATATATTACCACGATCCGCGTCGCGGCGGCGGCGCCGGCTACGAGGCGAGTGGGGCGCCGGATGGGGGCCGGAAAAGGGGTGAGGATGTACGTGTTCATGGAAATTACTTGGAATTCTTTCAAGTTCCCGCAATTGCTCGAACGAATCGAGAGAGACTCGGTTCTAAGGGAAGATTCGACCTTTCCGAGGCGCGAACATTTTTCGGATTCTGGGCGAACGCCGCGACGTGTATTACCGGACAAAGAGCGAGAATACTTAGGTGTTTCAGGTATTTCGATGCTCGGGGTTCGTTCGGTGAAATCATTTCGCGGTTCTTGCGCGTTGCCTTGTGATCGCACGGTTTTTACTGTTAATTTTGTAATTCTGCAATTCTGTAATTCTGTAATTCTGTAATTCTGTAATTCTCTAATTTTGTGATTCTGTGATTCTCTAATTTTGTGATTCTGTGATTGTGTAATTCTGTAATTCTGTAATTCTGTAATTCTCTAATTTTATGATTCTGTGATTCTGCGATTCTGTGATTCTGTAATTCTGTAATTCCGTAATTCTACAATTCTATAATTCTGTAATTCTGCAATTCTGTAATTCTGTAATTCTGTAATTCTGTATCTCTGTAACTCTGTAATTCTGCAATTCTGTAATTCTGCAATTCTATAATTCTGAAAATCCGTAATTCTGCAATTCTGTAATTCTGTATCTCTGTATCTCTGTAACTCTGTAATTCTGCAATTCTGTAATTCTGCAATTCTATAATTCTGAAAATCCGTAATTCTGCAATTCTGTAATTCTGTAATTCTATAATTCATACGATATTTCTTCACAGAACTCATTCTATAATATATATATCCATCGAATAAGACTCATTAAAATGTTTTCTATCTCTTATTTCGTTCATTTATGAATAAAAACGATCGCCTTTATGCCTTTAAACGAACTTAACATTTATCCAATAAAACGCGTACTAAATTTAACGTGTCTGAAAAATTGGATACCGATATGAACAGGAGCCCCCGAAAAGACGGGTCCAAACGGACCCGTCGACCCACCCGACAGTTAATTAACGCGACAGCGATAGCCGTGCCAAGCGTGGAACGATCCGTGCGTAAACGAGTTTCGGAACGAGAGTTCCCGGGATCTTCGTTGATGCACGTCGCCGGGAGTCCATCGAAAGCCACAACTCAGTCGGAGCCAGAGTTCGTTCCTGCTCCTTTCTTTCCGCGCTTTCAATTACCCTTGAAGACTCCCCCGATCCTGAAAAGTCTGGGAACGACACGCAAGGTCAGAACTACTCGAGATCTCTCTCTCTCTCTCTCTCTCTCTCTCTCTCTCTCTCGCGGGGAGAGCCAAGTTTATGAAAGCACTTGGCGAGCCTTCGCCTCCGCGGCACTCGTCCCTTTTTTATCAGTCTATTCGTTGCAGAGTAACGACGCTTATATCCGAGAAGTTTTAACTGCGTCTTCGTTTAACTTCCGCGTCCTGTATACGCGAACGAAGGCATAGCTTTCGGAACTGCGAAATAGAATACAGCCGCGGAAATACGGTCACTTAACCGCGGTGGGAGAGCCGGAATATATTTTCTATAAAAGGAAAGTCGGATGTCCAATTAACATTATTTCGTTCTCTTTCCTTCCGCGAATTCTTTCTCCCCCCCTTCCCCCTCCCGTCGTGCTTGCATCCACGAGTCGCGATGGCTTTCGTTGCGACTTAATTACCGGAAGGTAAATAAAAGGATCGTTACCTTTTTGATGATTCTGTCGGATCGAGTATAATGCGGTGACATTTCTCTTTTTTTTTTAATTCTTCTCAGTCTTCTTTTTAATTATTTTCAATCGGATCTATTCACTTTTGCCGCGAATGCGTGAAATTATGCATAGATCCACGTGATCCGCAGTCGGTCACTGTTTCGACTTCGTAGAATTTTTCAGTTATGCTAAGAATTGTATAACTATAAGTAGACACTGCGGATCTTTAAAATAATAATATCGTTCAACGATTCCGTGAAAACGGAGCTAAATGGAAATGCGATTCGCTGAAAATAACGCAACAGTGTTCTTAAATTCTGCCATTATTTTTACTGTTCCGAATTGTTTTTAACAATTGTTATAATAAGTGCATCAAATCCACTGTATAATTGTAAGAAATTCGACGGAAACCATCGGATCGTTGCGAAAGCAATTTCAGATCTTTCGCGAGCTGTTTGCAGCGATTTCTCCCGGAAATGCCAAATTCCGGGTTGCTCTGAATTTCCCTGTCCTACTTCTACGCCTATATAATTTATTATCGATGTTAACGATCGAAAGACAACATAACGAGCACAAAATGGTCTGTTTACTCTGTTTCGCGACCTAGTATTCTCGGATCTGCCGATTTCAACCCTGACCTCCGAACATTTCTGCGCGAAATTACCGAATCCGGAGAACCGAAATTGCTCTCGCAACGATCCAATATGTGCAAAATAGCCCTAATCGATGATCAGCCTGTTCAACAAAAGGGAAATTTAACTGGAATGCTCGTTAGTCCCTGGGAAAATCACGCCGACTCCGTTTCTCGTTATTCCGGGAGCGGAACGCAGTCGTCGGGCGAGGTTGAAAAAATGGTGAAAAAAATGTCGGCTCGAGCCGGGAACCGGAGGATATCGGCTGTGAAACGGAAGTTGCGTAATTCTCGGCACGATGGTAAAAGACGCTCCAGCACGCGTATTATCGGCGTATCCCTTCCATCCGCAGTTTTCGGCGCCCCTTTCGCCCTTTCGGCGCCCGTTCCTTTATCTTATCCGCCGCGGTTCTACTTCATCGCGGCCCCTTCGTTCGCTGCGAGCGAACCAGCTGCCCGGCGAACTTCCGTGTTATTAAACAGAGCCGGCCGAGCAAGAAGAGCCGTGAAACAGATTTAACGGCCCGCCGGTATTGTTGAAGTCGGCGCCCCAAGCTTTTTGTATTTTCCACTTTCCGCGCGATGGCCTGATTTAATGTAAGTAGCCCGTGTCATAAGTACGCAATGGAGAATCTTGGAATCGAGCTGCAGTCTCTGAGCAGCAGCTCCTTCCCGAAATCTCGTAACTTATTGTTTTTGCCTTTTCGTGCCGGCGATGGTTCACTTGGAATCTGTTTTATCGCTTCGTCTACCGGCGATGTCTCGTTCCCTGATTATTCGAATTAATTCGTTTAATTTCACGAAGTCTCTGCGTTACGTGAATCGAACGATTTTGAATATTTTTAGTGGATCAATTTATTTATTGTGGTATTTTTATTTATTGATATATTTATTTATTGATATTTTGGTATCTGAACGTTTTGTTGGAACAATTTTGAGCATTTTAGTATATGGAAGTGATTTAATTTGGAATTTTTGTGAAGCCAATTTACTTGTACATTTTAATTGTTCTTAGGTATTTATTTATTGTATTATTTCAAGAGATTGTCACATTTATGATGAAAATGACTGGATGGAATACTAAATTATAAAGAGATTAGAATAATTGAAGAAAGAATAATTTAATTATCTTCTCTTGAATTTATAAAAATTAATAAAAGAGTATAACATGTAATAAATCTAATAATGATATATATATATATAAAATAATAATAAAATAAAATATAAATTAATGAGATAATAATAAAATAAAGTATAAATGAATAAGATAATAATAAAATAAAGTATAAATAAATGAGACAATAATAAAATAAAATATAAATGAATAAGGTAATAATCAAATAAATAAAATGAATAAGATAGTAATAAAATAAAATAGAAATGGATAAGATAACAATAAAATAAATAAAATGAATGAAATAATAATAAGATCAAAAATAAACGAATAAAATCGAGAATGTGTGAAACCGATGGAAACATGTGAAGAGTCTATAATGATTTATCCAGTGTAATTTGTTTCCACGGATCCAGGGTCCACTCGACGAACACTTGAAACGACACGTCCGCGAGCAAACAAACTTATCACGCAATCCGCAATTATCCCGGGCCCAGTCAGGAAGCGGTGGCACTGTCGTTGCGGTGCTATATCATTTAATCGCGTCCCGTACGTTTACACCGGGCCGGCGCCTACCCCCTTCTTATTTGCCTTGCCACCTTCCCTCTAACAGCTTTCCCGTGTGCGCGTAAATTATTATGCGAGCAAATAATGCGGGACGAGCGACCCGGTATCGCGTGCAGAGTATAACCCGGGTCCCTCCCTCGTGGTCTTTCCTCGCGAGCTCTATTCTTCTCCGCGTTCTACCCCTTTCTCTCCTTCTTTTTTTGTTTTTTTTTATTAACAAGCACCTAGAACAGGGGTGTCAAACTCGCGGCCCGAGATGAACATTTTTGATGTCAAGTATCAGGACGTAAACAATAATTTAACTTTATATATGTTTATTACAATGTACTGGTCAAAATAAAAATATTTGATTCTATGAAGATTGATTTTTTTCTTTTGCGGCCCACCTAAAGTTAAGCATTGTTTATTTGGCTCAAGTTAGCTTTTGAGTTTGACAGCCCTGACCTAGAACCTCCGGTGAAATTGATTTGATCTGCACATACATATAGATTCGCAGCTAATCGGAAAGGCGTTTTATCGAGTTGGCGAAACTCTGTTTTTATATACATTTTTATATATATGTATACAGCATCGGAATCTCGGTTATCGGGGCATCCGAGTGGCTCGATGGCACAGTAACGAATGATGAAACTGGCACAGTAACTAGCGCCGCGCGAAATTGGCGGACTAAAATTTTTTTAACGCGCTAGAATCTCGGTTGTTCGAATTAATCAGGAGATCGTGGAATATTTACTTCATTATGCGATTCATTTAATTTTAATAATCTGCTGTAAACGATGCTGATAATTATAATTGTTATTATTGTATTTATCGTATTAAACACATTATATTCTTTTATAAAATCTGATAAAAATTGTCGTCGAAAGAAGCTATAAATTCTCTGAGTATCATGTCACGTGTTACAATTTTAAATAGTTATATTCGTCAAATTAATTTGATGTTAAAATAAAAGGCAATAAAGTATAATAAATTTATTATTATTATTACTATAATAAAAATATTTATTTTTATTATTATTATAATATATCTATTATTATTATTACTATAATAATATATCTATTATTATTATTATTATTACATATTTATCATAATTATTATTATAATGATTTCGTAATAAATACGAAACATTTTCATGACCGAAATACAATTTCGACGTTTATAACAATAGCTTTTTTGATACAATAGGACCAGTCGCTACGTTCCCGCTTATTTTCTTTCAAATACAATCGGATGCATATTATTTTCCGTTCCATTAAAAACGAAACCACTCACTTGGTTCCACGTTGCTGCACCCCCTTAATTACATTTAACGTGAAAACAGGTATATTTCTCTCATTACAACAGTATAATGAAACATTAATACGCCGGTTCGACTTTGTTCTTTGACGAAGCTCGAGGACTTGCCGTTTTTTTTTCCAAGTAATTTATGCAGATCGTCGGAATAGGAATGAAAGCGGTAAACGTGCTTTTCCCGTAGCCAATTTCGCTAAATACAGTCGGCGTCCTTTTGATTTCGCTCTTTTCCGACGTCCTCTCGTCACATTCAATCGGCACCCACTCGCGCCCGATCCGCGGCTATTCGTCGAAGTGACTGATCACGAATACATCGCCTCGAACGGCGTTATCCCCCGTTTTTTTACTCGCGTTTTCTCGCTCGCATTTTCAATATCGGCACGCACCGGCCCGCCGCGTTCTTTCCTCCCCGATTAAAATGCGCATTCAGAGCTCGCGCATCTGAGCAACGGCCGCGTGTCTGCAGTTCTTCTTCCGGTATCTTCCGTCGACGATCGACACCGATTTTCGCGAACGTGTCTGCGCGCTGCCTCTGTCTAATGGATAAGAAACGACGGAACTGAAAGCCCCGATAGGTGTGCAAGAACACGGAAATGGGAACGCGCTTGTAATAGTTGCATCGTCGCGCACCACGCGTGGAGGAGCTGTTGCTATAGCCGAGGGAATTTTTAGGATGAAACATTTCCGAGCGATGCAAAATATTGCATAGTAAATATTATAAAATATATTTATGTAAATTGTTGTGATACTAATCAATATTTGTAAATAGATTTGTATAAGTTTAGCAGGAATTTAAATATTTGCTGCAAATGTAGATATTTATTAGAAATATAAATATTTGTTACAAATGTAGATATTTATGAGAAATATAAATATTTGTTACAAATACAAATATTTATTATTAATACAAATATAAATATTTGTTACAAATACAAATATTTATTATTAATACAAATATAAATATTTGTTACAAATACAGGGCGAGAGAGCGAGAGAGCGAGAGAGAGAGAAAGAGAACGAGAGATCGAGAGAGCGAGAGAGAGATCGAGAGATCGAGAGAGAGATCGAGAGATCGAGAGATCGAGAGAGAGAGATCAAGAGATCGAGAGAGAGAGCGAGAGATCGAGAAATCGAGAGAGCGAGAAATCGAGAGAGACGAAAAGAGAGAAAAAGAGACTCTGACGGCGCAAAGAAAAAAATCGGTGGTCCGCCCGTCCGTCCGCCAAAATTCGCTCGAGTTAGCCCGCCGTTGATTTAATCGACGTTTCGAAATTCTCGCCGGGTCCGTGTGGACCCTTTGACGCCGGTGCACGAAGCCCGCGGGGACCGCGGCCGAGCGAGCACGATTTTTGTTTTCGTCCGCGACGAGAATATCGTTCGGAGGGGGGAAAGGTCCCTTATTACAGGAAGATCGATTGCTTCTTCGCGGGGACTGTACGCGGAACCAGGGGGGAAATTGGACCACCGGCGGCGGCCGAATGAATTGGAAATGCAATCAGAAACGGTGGAGCTCGTTCCACCGAAAAATTCCTGGCCGCGCGCGCGCGCTTCTACCCCGTCCGCTCGCGAAGATTATTCTCGTCCATTTTCTCCGCGTAATCGTGTATGTGCGCCGGGCGAAAGCAGCGGCGAGAAATTAAATTAATTTCACCGGCTTAAGAGAGGGCTCTCTCTCTTTCTCTCTCTCTCTCTCTCTCTTCCGACCCGGACACCAGACCCGATCTCTCCGTTTCCGGCTCACGTCACACCGCCGGAAATGCTTCGCTCCCTTCGCTGCTTCTTTTTGTCGGCGAGTGCCACTTATCACGTGCACTCGAGCTACAGAGTGTTTCTAAGGTAACAGGCTCGGGCTCGGGCCACGTTTCTAAGGAATCTTTCAAAGACATTTGAGAAGCTGAATTTCAGAAGAATTAACCGCGGGTAACGTTCTCGGACGAAAACAGCCTTCCCGATGAACTTTGAACCGGTCAGCTGTTCTCGACGAGCGTGCTCGTCGCGATGTGAAGTATTGCCGTTTTATTCGTAACGAGCACGTCGATTACAACTAATTGATTGAGAAGAATGTGTATAATATGTATAATAATTAAATAAAAGTTGAATGTATGTAATGTATATAATGATTAAATGAAAGTTAAATATATATATGTAACAGTTAAAAATAAAAATTAAATATATATGATAGATATATAACAATTATATAGAAATATATATATATAAAATACAATAATTAACAATAATAATAAGTACAATAATTAAAAATAAAAGTTGAAGATATATAATATATATTACAATTAAATAAGAACTAAATATATAATATATATAGCAGAACAGTATTAACAATTATATATATATAAATATAGGCATATATATATATATTTATGAAACTATATATTTTATAAAAGAGAGCGTTGTACTTAAACAAAGTATTATATTAAAAAGATCAAACGTGGATTCGTCGCGAATACTATTCAAAAATAGAATATTTCACCACACAAAGACCGTTTTCATTAATTTCTGACCCAACGACGTATAAAAAGATTACATCGAATTAATTGTTCAGCAATCGACGTCGAGTCTAAGCCGACTGTAATTAAACCGCGAGTTTCTACGCGGTCGTTTTACATCTTTTTTTAAAAAAAACAAACGCGTACAGCGAGAAATATCAAAAGTTTATACGCGTTTCACTTTTTAACGAGAGTTTTTTAATCAACGAAAAACGATTTTCCATTACCTTCGTTCCGACCGTATAGAACTGAAAAAAATTAAAAACCTCGTAAAGATACACGGTCGAAATTAGACTCCGGATATTTATGCATCCGTGGGAACTGCAGATTCGAAAAATCCACGAGTTTAACAAGGTGCCTGAAACAGCATTTTTATTTTCTCTTTCGAAACGTTCTTTGAATTCTAATCGTTGCCGAAGAACGCACGAAACTGTGCATTTGCACGGAGATCCGCGATCTGCGAATTATATTATAAATGAAAACTAAAAGGTCGTACACACTTCGAATGAATAAGAACGCGAGATCGTCGAGTTCGTCGCTTCTCTCCGCGTTTAGACTACTCGTCTGACCACGTGCGAACTTATTCTACTTGTTCGCATCGATTCTCGCGACTACTACTCGGCCGCTTTCGAATCGATTTCAGGCGCGCGGTCCAACGTTGTAATTAATTTTCCGTCCCCCGATGGCTCGGAAATTTCTCCGTGATTGATTCCGACAAATTTGATGCCGCGACTAAATTCTACGAGACGACTACCCAGGGATTTATCCGAACTGCTTCGTCGTTGACTGCAATTCGTTTCGAGGCGCGACCTGCGATCGTTCCACGAATTCGCGAGTTTCGAATGTCGCAGTTTCTTCGTCCGCCGTATTTGTGTTATTGGACAACAACCGACAAGCAACACCTTCGCGAAACACCTCTCCAGCCGGCAGATTACAAGGCGACGATGTAAAACGCGACTTGGCCAATTTTCGCAGTAATTTGCGCGGCCCTTGTTTCCGAACTAAGTTGCATCCACGGCCTGTTATCTGGCCGAAAACGACGCCGGCAAAGGGAAAATCGCGATTCAAATTTGCTTCTAACGAGCTTCCGTAAACGCGCGACAACGAGTTATCTGAACGAACGAGAAAAAGGCGGCGGACGGATCTCAAAGCGTGTGCCGCCTGGTCCGCAGTTTCGAAACTGTTAATGCGATCGTGCGGCAAACGCGCATCGAAATAGCGAAAATTGACAAAGTTTTTTCCGCGCTCTTTTTTTTTCGTTTCTTCGACTAAGCAATTTATCCGAGCATATTGAAATATGCACCTGGCGCACCTGGAAATTGACTTTCTCGCGGAAAATACTTTGTAATGTAAACTAAATTGCCTTTTTTCCTCTCCCCCCCCCCCTCCCCCAGCCAGAGAGCGAAAAAAGGCGCGGTAGATGACGCGAAAAGCTGGACATCGTTCGAATTTTATACGATAAATTATTTCGCAACTTGTTACCTTTACGTTGTGAAACGACGGAATTGTAAAGTGGATCGTGTGTTTCGAAAAAACAGATTGAAAATAGCGTCTGATACGGTCGAGATGATCTCAATGTTCGATTTTTCCAGGCGAATTCGTCGATTGAGTTACATTCTCGATGCAAATTATAGGTTAGAATTTGTAATTAGAACTTTAAAAATTTTCGTGTAATACGTTAAACAATTCCTTAGCTTGTCCTTTTATATTGTCGATGATTATTGGAAATAATATTAAATATTTGCACGAAATAAAAATGTTCAAAGACAATCGTGAAGAACATGAATTAAACGCAAACAAAGTATTTCTTCGCAAATAATAAATATTACTATTATAAATAATATTACTATTAAATTCCTAGTGCTATTAAACTAATTGACTAACTAAACTATTAACTGGTACTATTAAATTCCTATGTCTTCGCAATTTTGTACTTCAACCGCTCATTTTTATGGTGCATAAAATGGCTGCAAGGTTATGTCAGGAATTAAAACGAAAACAAAGTATTTCTTCGCAAATAATAAATATTACCATTATAAATAATATTACTATTAAATTCCTAGTACCATTAAACTAATTAACTAACTAAGCTATTAACTGGTACTATTAAATCCCTATGTCTTTGCAATCTTGTACTTCAACCGCTCATTTTTATGGTGCATAAAATGGCTGCAAGGTTATGTCAGGAATTAAAACGAAAATAAAGTATTTCTTCGCAAATAATAAATATTACCATTATAAATAATATTACTATTAAATTCCTAGTGCTATTAATCTAATAAAATGCTGCATAAAATGGCTGCATAAAATTCTAATTGCAATATAAACTCTCAGACTATTTTCCAAAATTTAACGCCGAGTCCAAAATTGAAAATATCTCCTTTTTAAAAACATTGTTATATTGTACAATATTCTATTTAATAAATATTTGCTAGAAAATCGGCAGTTAAACGATCCGAAGTCCCTTCCGCAGCGTTTTAAACCTGAAATTTACACAACCGACAATAAGCTGTCGTTCGCCTAAGCGTCTTATCTCTCTCTTCGTTCACACGGGGCCATTACCTTGGAATTTCTTCGACTTCCAGGAGAAGCCGGTCTACAAAAACGAGCCGTTCGCCGGCCAGAATTTCCACGAGATCTCTCCCGAATGCTTCGTTAAAGCGCGCGATTCCGAGGAACGATCTAATCGACTCCGGTCGATTTGCGTCGCGAATAATGTAAACGCGCCCGCTTAGCCAGCGCGAATCGGGCGATCGTTAATTGCCGATCAGAGGGTTCGATTTCCATCGAATTTCCGGGGCTCGCTCGATCCGGTGGACGGCGCTCGCAAGGTATCGTTGCCGTCGATAAGTCGATATGAATAAGTTTTGCTCGAAGATCGCGAATTTTTCCGCGCCAGCACGAAGATCGCCGAGCGGGGAGCCGAAACCAATGGGACGTAATTAAGTTAATCGGAGACTATCTCCTCGGCACGCTTCGTTGCGTCGCGTAGACGGCGCGCGGGTTCGATCGCCGCCTCGGTCCAAGTTTTATCAAACTTACGGGCGCGGATAAATCGCCGATATCTCGCAGAGGTCGTTCGTGCACAGTTACGTTGCCGATGTCGAGGGAGCAGGGTTCTCGATTTCCATCATTTTGCGGACAATTTTATTTACCGTATACGATTTTTTAATGAAATTTAATCTTGTTACTCTCGTAATTCTTCTAAGCTTTTCATTTTTTCGAATTGCGCTTACGTATTTTATGCGAAATAAAAGTTGGCTGCAACTGTTGCAAAATTCAGGAGCCAATTGAGAACATATTCCTTTGTTTAACAATTTTATTCGAACGAAAGTAAGTGTATCGATGCTCTTTAAATTTTTCTAGTTAATTTCGTTCTTTTCTTATTTATTTTTTCGAATTGAACCTGTTCATTTGTGCCATAAATGCATAAAATCCGCAGTCTAGTCGTCGTCAGACTGCAGATTCTATGCAATTTATGACAAAATTGTGTATTTGCAATCTGATAGTTATAATAGAAAAATAAAGGAATTTACCAATGTCAATATACCATTTTTAATCTGTCAAAATGATTAAAAAACAAAATGAACCTACTGTCTATTTTCTATATTTTGCAATTCACTCGAAACATTTTTATTTTGCATAAGAATCTACGGTCTAATCGTCATTTTTTCTTGTCGAATTGGAACCAAAAAGAACTATAAATAATTTCGTAATTATTTACAATAATTTCTTGCAGCCGCTGCCCGTTGACGAACGCTTCCTCAAATAATTATCGAATTCGAGCCAGAAAGAACTAAAAAACGATTTCGTAATAGTATTCCAGTCAAAAGATACACTCTCGAAATCTTCCATTTCGATGCTCCCACCCCAATATTTGTCCCACTTTTAAGGAGAATCGTGTCGAGACGGTGCGCCGCGCATCGCGTCGCGTCGCGTCGCCGTACTCGGTGGAAAAGGAGCAAACGGGTTGCTCGTTCCTGAAGAGTAACTCGAAGGACCCTCATCACGGTTTCATAGAAACTAACCAGTTCCGAAAACAAACAACACGACCGACTCCGATGTCCCTCGAACACGATCGCGCAATTACTCGATCCGAGAATTCGTTATCGTCGAGGAGAGAGAGAGAGAGAGAGAGAGAGAGAGAGAGAGAGAGAGAGAGAGAGAGAGAGAACCGTGGACCGGTTCCGACACACCGGCGCCACCGCTTTCATTAACCATATTGCCCGGGCCCTATTCAATAATTTAGAGTTTTAATTAAAATGCTGATTGAATATCCCCGGACACGAATAACCCTGCGATTCAATTATTTAAGTCGTGAAACTCGGACGGCGGACCGACCGCCCGGGTGACGCGATCCGCGACCCTGACTTCGCGCGCGAAAATAATGTCGCGCCCAAGATAGAACCGGGGAGACTGTCGGGCGCGGTTTCAAGGGGCCCGGAATAACGGGGTGACCGGATTTCGCGAATAATCGTTCGCGATCTATTGTGAGACGATCGCATTTGCATCCGTCGGCGACGCGTTTTTGCCGCGGCTCGGGCGCCAAGGTTTCGTTTCACAGGAATACGAAATACTGTGTATATTGTATATACTGTACTTTGGACTATGTTCTTTACGATAGGCACGCCTAGAGAAATAGTAGAATTCATGGTAGATTTTTATAATAAATATTTCTGTTTCGCGAGACCATCGTACAACATGTATTTGTGCACGACGTTTCTGAAATCATTTCAATCATACCGTTACAACGAAATATAAGTAAAATGATGATTTTATTACAATTAATATATTACGTTCTATTATTATTTATTATGTTCCATTATTCATATTGCGATATCTTGACGATATTAACACAATCAAATTATATTTCACGTACATTTTCCTTTTATCTCGAAATTTCTTTTTATTTCCCTTTTAGTTTTCGGTTTTCCTACAGTGTACATTTAGTTTATTACTTACTATTTTTGATTATTTTCTAGTTTTTATTATTCATTTATGTTATTACCTACTTATTATTTATTATCGTTTACCATAGTTTATATTTTTCCATTAGTTCTCAATAATTTATCTCTGCCCTTCTGCGACTGCTATCATTACTTCCTCCCGCTGTAAAAAAGGGTTCGTCCCGTCGATAAATAAAGTTATTATTATCATCATCATTATCATCGATGTATCAGAGTATCGATAACGTTTCCGCAGTATTTGACAAGCATAATATGAACGTATAAAGCGAGCATTCTTATGCACTTCCAATAAAAATGCGCGGCTGAAATTTCAAACGATGAGAACGTTCAAATAATTTCAAGATGCGCTCGTATTATTTTCTACTCTCTAGAATCGTCGAAGAAAAAATAACATTCGTCAACAATATTAACCTAAACCTCGGCAAATATCGGCAAATATCGGCGATACGATCGACAATGTCGCGTCTCTAAACGCGAATCGCGATGGACGGAACGCGCGAACAGTGCGTTTAAAATCGCCAGAAGGCGAGAGATCGTCGTCTCCCCTCGGCGTTAATCGTTCGCCGACAAGCCGACGATGATCCTTAATCACCGGGATAGTTCGCAGCACGCGATAATCAACGCGCGGCTCAACAATTTCATTTTATTCAAGATTCTTTCGCATTAGCGCGAGCAGGAAGTTTCATCCGCGGCGTTCCCCCGCGGCACTTAGCCCGGGAGCTCACCCGGAATGGATCAATTCCAGCCGTGCAGCCCCAATTCTCGTGACTTCCGGCAACCATACCAGACAGCCTAATGCCGGTACTCCTGACACCGGTGCAACAATATTCCGCACGGTCGCGGAAGATGCTCGATGCACGGATCCCTCGCATACATCTTCATTCCGTGGAATGGCGTCTCTCCATCCTCCCGTCCCTCCCCCGCCCGCGTCCCTTCCCGCCGTCTTCCCGTCGTCCTCGTCGACGGTTTCTCTTCCTCCGACCGCCTCGTTCTCAACCCCATCCCGTTTCGAGCCGCTCCTGGAGCTGACTGCTCGCGACGCCTGCACTATTCCGCGTCTCTCGAGAGACGCTTCACGACAAAGTCGCGGCCTCGGGAAGAAACCCCGGCTGAAACCCGACGAAAATATCCACCGGAGAAAATAAATTCGATCCAAGCCTCTCCGCGGAAAGCACGCCACCGCGCCCGGCCCTCCCCCGGCACCTGTGATTTAGGCGAATCCGATGAACGGCGAACCCCTAATGCGTTTCCGGGACCCCGATATGACGCGACACCGTTTCCAACGTATCGCCGCGATTCTGCTGATTTTCGCAGACGTCTACGAGATACCTTTTTCTCTTTTTCTCTTTTTTTTTATTTATTTAATTTACGCGACGCGATAGCAATTAAATAACTCCGTTCGATGCATCGAGACGGCGAGAAAGACACGAACGCTCGAACTTTCTCGTTTTATTTACCTCTGGGAAATAAATTATCTTGTGTTACAGTTTTATTTTCTATGCAATAGAGTATCGGTGTTTTTTTCTTTGCTAAATCGTAAATTCTAAATGTTTGTTATAAGCTCGGATAAAATAGATAAGGAACGAGATTCTTCTACTTCTCTTTCTTTTGTTGTTTCAAGCGAGAGCAAAATTAAGAAGATGCATTTCTAAATCCAAAAATAAATTCAAGTCATTTAGTATAGTTGGAAAAATGTTATTGCATTTTAAAAGGTGTTCGAATACTTTATATGAGTTACTATAAGCGCGCGTTCTAAGTAATTAAAGAAGTTAAAAGTTAAAGAAACGATTCGACGTTCGAATGCAAGCGATCGACGTCGCTCAAAGAATCCCCGGAACTTCTAATAATTACTGCTAACAATTATTATCTCCACGTAATACGTTTGATTCCTCGATTTTTCGTCTGCTCGGCGAGGATCCCGTTTTCGGGACACGGTAAAGTGGCGCTGCGAAAGCACGGAAGTTGCACGCGCCAGCCGAGTTATCAAGCATCGCACAATCGCTCGGTTTAATCCAAAGCCAAACTCGAATTCCCTTCGTTCCGTTCTATTTGACTTTGAAATACAGAGAGCGAGAGAGAGAGAGAGAGAGAGGGAGGGAGAGAAAGAGAGAGAGCAGCTCGCGGCGCATGGCGCAACACTATTTATACGGAAATTTGACAGTATTATACCTGGATGCCCGCGCGATTAATGACTGCCTCGTATATCATTTGCGAGGAATTGATGCGCCGCCGCCGCCGCCGCCGCGCCGACACGGGTGTCATTAAATAATAATCAATATTAATTGTCAGAAAATATGCGCGTGTGCTCGATTGGTGAGCCGAACGAATTCCAGTTCGACAGTAATTTGCATAGAGACCCTTGTTATTAGCGCGATCTCCATTTCGTGTTCATCGGAAGTGTCGGGGACCAACGGGGCCGGATCGCCATTCTACTCGTCCCAGAATTTATTAGAAATAGGTCAGGCGACGTCTTCGGTTAATAATAATTCGGTGTTGTTTGCTATATCAATCTTGATAATTTTATGAAATTAAACCGTTTCGTTTGATCGAACATTTTTCATAAAATCTTAATCAAGTCAGGGTGATGTAATAACAGTACTAGAAACAATAATAATAATAATAGTAGTAATAATAATAATAGTAATAATAATAATAATAGTAATAATAATAATAATAATAATAGTAATAATAATAATCATAATAAAGAAGAAAAGAAAAAGCGCAGACTTATAATATATAGAAGATTATATATAATATTCTTATTAAAACTTGAGAGAAGAAAAGAACAAAAAATATATAATGATAGATCGGCTATGACATAATGATAAATTAGCTACGATATAGTAACAGATTAACTATAATATAATAATCGATTAGCTGGAAAATATCGTCGCTCAAATCCGAGCGAATAATTCCGTCAAATCGAGCTTCCAAATAAAATTGTTAATATTCAACATCCTCAGTTCCTTAAATCCTATTCGGCGGAGCTCGGGTCTATTTAGACCCGGAGCAAATCAATTGCCACTCAACCATCCAACTTTCCGACGGTAAATATCAATTTTCGCACGTGTCATCAAAGATCCACGAACAAAAAAATTAAGATCCCAGCAATGCTGAAACACATAAATTGCATAATAAAACAGCGAGCATGCTCGATTATACTTATCGTGAAAAAACACGGCGATTCGACGGTTAATATCGTCAGAACGAAGCGTGGATCCGGGACCCGCCTGAATTCGGTATAGTCTGCAATATTCGAGAGAGCAACGCCGGGTAAATAAAGAAAACGACGACGAAGAAGAAAAAGAGTGAGAGAGAGAGAGAGAAACGAGCGAATGTTACGCGTTGTGTAAACGGGTCTTAAAAAATTAAGTCGGTTTCCGTGGGTCTGGCAGAAATTGGAAAGCGGCGCGCAACAAGCGCGGCCACTCACAAACTGTATCCGCAGGGGATCCATTTATTTTCATGCGGCCCGGAAATTCTATCCAGACACTGGCACTGCATCCAGCCGCCGCCGGAAGATGAAAAACAGTTACCAATATATACATATATATATATATACATACACGCGGCTCCTCCTCCTCCTCCTCCGCCTCGTCCGAACTCGCATTACAAACAACGCGGTTATCCGCGCGGCGAGTAGAGTAAACCGGCGTATGATCAGCCCCGCGTCTACCGCATGTGTATAAGTATTTATTAGTTCGGTAGCCGGAGCCGGCCCCCGTAAACGCGTTGTTATTGCCTTTCACGAGCTTCCGTTGTACCGAAATTTTGCTGCTTCCTGGTTATCTGCCGGGCATCTGCTCGTAAACAGCTGTACTACACTTATTCGATCATTTATGGTAGCATTTATGCTTACAAGATACGGACCGATCCTACACGGTCGCGGCTGTTTCCGTTCAACGTTGCGCCGCTTTTCTCTATTCGCGAACTAAGTGTGGGCTTTATTCTTACGTTGCCGCGCCGCGCTTTGTGCCAGGCAACGCGGAGACACAGGGATCGAAGGTCGCGTTGCAAATCGTTTTAAACGTCGTTGGATATGTTCGCCGTGCTGGATCGATGTACCAAGAGGTTGTTTAAATATTTATGTATGTTTATGTTGAATTATGTCGGACGATTCGGCGATGGTTTGGCGTAATCGAAAGCAGAGAAGAGGCAAATTATTGTTAATCCTTTATGTTAGGTGTATAATTGTAGATATATTATATAATAATTATATTATAAATTAGGTATATAATTATTTAATCCTTTTTGTAATTATATGCTATAATAATATAATAGTATAATGTAGTATAGTATAATATAGTATAATTTTATATAATATAGTATAATATATTTGATAGCATAAACTTAATAAAAACATAGTAAATTAATAGTTACCGATCCCTATTTCATTTTCTTTCATTTTCCCAGAGGTAATTATCCCCACGTACAAATATAACGAAAAACATTACTTCGCCAAGAAAAACAGCCGATAATAATCGAAATAGAAATTCAAATAGGCAAACCGAAGTAGAAACAGTAAAAATTCCATTTTCTTTCATTACAATCAACTGCATATCAACAGCAAATTAAACCCGAAATTCGACGATCGAGAATCCTTCGAATAACGCTTCAAAATCGTCGCCAATTCGACCCACGATTCAACTAAACAATTTTGGACCGGTACATTGTGAAACAACTTCATCCGGAATTGTTACGTAAAAGTAAAAGTCTATCAACAGGATTCCGTGGAGCAAAGCGTCGGCGAAACAAGGAAAAGAAACACGCATAAATAGCGCACGGAGCCCTCTGAGCAAGTAGTATCGGTGCGTCACGTGCAGGACGATATTTCACCGGGACACGAGCGGGATAGGGACGGAGGAGGGGGGGCAGCTCATAACACGCATAACTGTGCACTCTATACGTTGTTGCAGCAGTTCAATGTCATTATAAATCATGCTGCGGCCTCGGCCGGGTAAGAATGCCGGCGGCGGAATTAAATTTCGTAGGCAGCAACGCGTTACCATTGTGCCGGCAGCAAACTGGGAACGCTTGCTGCTAGGTATAGCTAGGATCCCGGGTAAATATATACACTGCCAGTCAAGTATCCGGACACTTAGCCGATTCAGGGGAACATAGCCGATGCTATGGTGTTGCCTATAGCTTCTTGACAAAATTCGTGGGAATAATAGTTCGTTCGCTAGTCGGCTGTTGCAATCTGTTTGGGATGCGTGCCAGTGAAAACTTAATGTTTAAGAAGTAAATATATATATATAATTTTCCTAATTATAGTATATTATATATAATATAAATATAGTATATCATATGTTATATTTAGGAAAAATTTGAATTATTTTATTAAGCTGCTTATATACTATAATATAATATAATATAATATAATATAATATAATATAATATAATATAATATAATATAATATAATATAATATAATATAATATAATATAATATAATATAATATAATATAATATAATATAATATAATATAATATAATATAATATAATATAATATAATATAATATAATATAATATAATATAATATAATATAATATAATATAATATAATATAATATAATATAATATAATATAATATAATATAATATAATATAATATAATATAATATAATATAATACAATATAATATAATACAATATAATATAATATAATATAATATAATATAATATAATATAATATATATAATATATGATATATTATATTTAGGAAAATTTTGAATTATTTTATTAAGCTGCTTTCAACCTATCAAAATTATTAAAACGAACGATCTGCTTTTGTTTCGTTCGCGTTTCTCGCAATCGTATTATGAAGATTTCTGCAAAACCTATTAAAAAGAATTCTTCCACCTTTTAAAATGCAATAACATTTTTCAAACTGGTCCAATTGACTCGAATCTTTTCTTAAGTATTAAAAAAAACATACCGCACACTAAAAATTTCATCGAAATACCTAACTATCAAGTTGGAATAAAATTCTGTTCTTTTCTCCACAATATTTAGATAATCAAGAAAATACAGACACGCGATAAAAACCGGCAAAGAAATGATTGCAATGGAAAACCATCTCTGAACAGAAGAAAACAGCTCGGCAACGGGTTAAACTAGCTTCCTTTCTCGAACTCCTGTTCGTCCTACAAACAATATATCTCGGCGCGAGTCCGACGGGGACACCGCATCTTTGTCGGCAATTCGGACGTCCGCGCGGTTTAAGAGTTAATAAATATCACGTCCTTCGTTCGGTAATAGCACACTCTATCGGCGAACTACCGGCTACGTGGCCGGCGAAAAAACGACCGTATCCCGAGACATTCCGTCGACGGGCGCGACGGTCGACGCATTCGGTTGGCCGTCGCGCCGTGGAAGATATGGGAATGCGTGGAAAACAATGTTCCGCGGCGGAGGCCGGCCGGATATCCCGGTCGTATAAACGTCTGCGAGGACGCTTCGAAGACTGCAGTCCCATCAGTTATCGTCAAAACACCATGAAAATACCGGGCCGCTCCGGGGTTTACGGCCGCAATAACCGAAGAGGGCGAGAGCGAGCGGCGCGGCGCGCGCGTAAGACGGCTCCGCCGGAATTGAGAGGGCCGAATGGAGAGCCGTCCTTAAATTAGGGGAACGGCGATATTAGTTCCTGCGTAACAGAGAGCCCCGGTCGTTATGCGATCGTTAAATTGCCGGCGTCGGAAATCCGCGAGGCTTCCACGGTATTTGTTGGGAGAGGCGTCGCGCGAATTGCCGGCGACGCGGCTTCGCGGAAATCGGCTTCGGGGAATCGCGCGGTTACGAACGCGATGGTCGACGCGATTTTTACATTCTCCCTGGTTTCTCTTCGGTTTGCTGACAAGGATGAAGAATTTTCGAAACGGAGATACGATTATATTCGGAATCTTGCGACTCGTTTTTATAATTGTTGACAATTATTCGTTGGCAAGTATTCGTTTTGTGAACCAAAGCTGCGCACTTCTCTGCGAAATAAAGATTGTCCGCGTTCGTCGCGAGACACAGGGACTGCGGAAATATTTATTTCACTGTTAAAGAATTTTCACGAGTCGAAAGGAACGTCGCTTTTTAAGTTCCTCGATCAGCTGTTCAAATGTTTTTTCGATTGCGACAATTTCTTACGGGAGAAAATTAATATTTATAGTATATTAACGTCTATGCTTCAGCGTTTAAATATTAACGACAAGAGAACAGAGAATGTTACAGGAATGATTTACGATTAAATGAATTTGTTGTAATTGCACGTAAACGAAATGATTTCGAGAAACGACCGTTTCAATATGGGGACATTGATTACGAAACACGGAGGTGTTCCACGATAGGTACACGCTTCTGCTTCGCGATCTCGATCGTATTATCTTGCATTCGTGTTAAACGAATATTTCGGAGTTGATTAGGCTACCTAGAAACGTCGATCTGTATCGAACGATAGCATAAATATTCAGCGCTTCTAAGTTGCAACGAAATCTGAAATGGTAATCTGATCTCGTACCTTTGCATCCTATTCTTGTGCCCGAGGAAGCGCTCCAAAATAGGTACTTCTGCCTTATGGATCACGGCGCGAGAACCCATTTGTGTCTGGTTCGGTTCAATTCCTCGGATAATTACCGAATAAACAGGGGAACACCGTGTACCGTGTATACGCGCCGCCGAGTTTCCCCGGCGAAATAAGTCCGCGGTACGTGTACAGTATTTAATTAAGTCTCCCGGAATGGATAAGGACGTCGCGGCGCACGAAAAGTCTAGGCACGCGTGTGTATGTGTGTGTGTGCGTGTGGTTAGGTTTATGAGACAGGTTACGGATGGCTTGTAAATTCAATCTAGCTGGTTTAATAATAGAAATAAATTGTAATGTATCTCTGTTCCGCGGACTTTGTTGTTGCCGTTGTTGTCCGGCTCTCGCAGCTGTTTTCGTCGCTGATTCGTTTTAGCTGGAATTTTTCGTGAATTATGAATAAATTTGATAATGAGAGATCGGGTGTCCAGTGGACAGTATAGTTTGCACAAGTGGGTTAGAAGTTAGTATAATCTCGTTGTACTGGACTTAAGGTAATATTTGGTAATTATTAATGTTAAGATTATAGATTTAAATTAATCGATTTAAATTAATAGCTTTAGAGTACTAGATTTCAATTGATAGATTTAGATTACTAGATTTAAATGAATTGATTTAGGTTCCTACACTTAAATTAATAGATTTAGATTGCTAGATTTAAATTAATTGATTTAGGTTATTAGATTTAAATTAATTGATTTAGGTTATTAGATTTAAATTAATAGATTTAGGTTATTAGATTTAAATTAATAGATTTAGATTAATAGATTTAAATTAATGGATTTAAATTAATAGATTTCAATTATTAGATTTAGATTACTAGACTTCAATTAATAGATTTAGATCAATAGATTGAAATTAATAGATTTCAATTAATTGACTTAGATTACAAGATTTCAATTAATAAATTTAGATTACTAGATTTAAATGAATAGATTTAGATTACTAGATTTAAATTAATTTATTTAGATTACTAGACTTCAATTAATAAATTTAGATTACCAGATTTAAATTCATAGATTTAGATTACTAGATTGAAGATAATTGATCTAGGTTTTAGATTACTAGATTGAACATAATTGATCTAGGCTTTAGATTTAAATTAATAGATTTATATTAATAGATTTAAATTGCCAGATCTAAATTACCAGATTGAAACTAATAGATTTATATTAATAGATTTAGATTGCCGGATCTAAATTACCAGATTTAAACTAATAGATTTAGGATCACTAGATTCAATAGGTTTGAATCAATAGATTTCAATTCGTTGAATTAGTAACAGATTCGAGCCAAGACTCGATCGCGTAACACGAGTGGGCGAAGACTATTTGCGATCCAGGAATTGGAACGCAGATTTGACACAGGATATCCGACAAGTAGACTAATCCGGTATTTGATCGGACAAGTAGAATATGCCGGGACGTCGGCACGCAAGTAGATTGTACCTGTATGCGGAATGATAATTGGGTCTATCGCACATTCTGTCAAACTAGTGAGCCGAGGCTGTATATCGTCGGACAAGTAGAATAGTCGCATACGTAATCGGACGCGCGGATGGACACCTAATGCGAGGCAGGAAGACATCGGAATACTCGACTTGAACGGTGCGCAGCTCTGAGATCACGACGTTCGCGAGCAGACTTTCTATCTCGAATAGCGCGATAACGAATTGACTTAACACGGAAGCATTCCGAATGATTGCAGGTAAACTGATTACAAAAATAATCAGAGCGTCTTCGGCGAAAGTTAACGGACTTCTCCGCGAGAAGCCGAAGTTCGCACGGAACGTTGAAACATCGGAGCTTCAAAAAAAAGAAAAAAATTCGCGAGTGCTTCGAATAATAAAACTGGCATCGCGACGTTTCAAAATATTCGAATAATCGAATAATCTGCAAAACGCGATCGGGCGGAACGAATCTTGGAGAATTCGTGGTCGCGAAATTAATTAAAATCGAGAAAGTTGAAAAGAGCCGCGGCCGGCGAGGAACTTCTCTCGAGAAGCGAACTTCGGATTAAAAATCTGAAGAGCGCTAACGAAGTTATCGAATTTTTCGTCGGGAAACTCGCGAACTGAAAATTCGAACGGACGCGTACGTACGCGGATAAGTAAGACCGGGCTCGAAAGCAAAAATTTGTCTTTTGTTCACGTTCGCGGGAGAAATAGCTAATTTTATTGTAATTAGAATTGGAAGTTCCATTTTGATATTTCTTTCATTGGTATGCATGAATGGTTGAATTATTAATTGTTGGAATTATCAGAACTGTTATTAATATTATTAATATTAATATTAATATATATTCTATAATATATGTTATGATATTAATACATATTTTCTATAATATATATTATAATATTAATACATATTCTATGTAATATATATTACAATACTATTATACTGTTATACTATTAAAATTACACTATTATAGTACTATTATATTATAATACTATTATACTGTTATACTATTAAAATTACACTATTATAGTACTATATATAGTATAATAATAGTAATAATAATAGTATAATATATTTATTAATATACTATTACAGTATATTATTATTATACTAATGTTATACAATAGTATATAATAATAATTATATATTATTATACTAATATTATACTATTTATATTATACTATTATACTATAATAGTATAATAGTCTTAGTATAGTATAGTAATAGTAATAGTATAATATAATAATAATAGTAATAGTAATAGTATAATATAACAATAGTAATAGTATAGTATAATAATAGTAATAGTAATAGTATAATATATTTAATAATATGCTATAATATATATATATAAATTTATACTATTAAATATATTATACTATACTAACCGGTAACCATAAAAACGCGAATTATGGAGAATTTACCGTAAACACCCCGTTTTACACGGCGCGGGAGAACACACGTTCTATCTCCATCCATTGTCGCGCCATTAACGAAGATGTTCCCCGGTTTGCCGAGTGTTATCCAGTTGGCGAAAAGTATCGCCGGTTCCAATTATTTTTCGTGGCAGCCGGAATACGTAACAATGCATAGCGGGAAGCGGATCCTCCGCGGGTAATGGATCGGACTCCGTATTTCACGGTGATAACACGCATTGTATCGGTAACAATGCCCGAAATGTATCCGCCGAATACGCGGATTTACTGATACGATGTCGTTATCAATCCTGTCGCGGCAAAATCGTCGGGGAGGTGCGAGAGGCCGAGATAATTAAATTTCGCGGGGACCGCGTGTTTGCGGCCGTTGCACGCGAATGAAATCGTCGCGATAAGGGGTGGTAAACAGCGGGACCGTAAGAAAAATGGGGTCGACGTTATTTATTTTTCCCAGCGATCGAAAGAAAAATTAGATCGGCACATTTTTATTTCTTTCTTCCGCGTAAACCTCTGCAATTTTGAGGTTAAAGATATCTCCCGACGAATTTAACCTCGAATTTCGAAGATTTAATTATTCGAGAAAGCGAAAATTCAATCTCGAAATAGGTATTACATCAGATATTAATACAGTTTTCACTCTTAAAAACATAATTTCGATTAAAAAAGAAATTATATATAGAATAGAAATTGCTATGCAATATAGAGATTAGATTATTGCTATTATTATATAGCTATTATTATATAGATTATTGCTATTATATTGCTATTATTATATAAATTATTGTTATTATATTACTATCATATTGCTATTATATTGCTATTATTATATAGATTATTGCTATGTAAACGACTCTTTTGTCGCGCCGAGATTTATTCGAAATTTCATACTTTCTATGCATTTCTCCACAATTTCAATTTTCATTACGATATCAATTAAAAATTCGCCATAATTGAAGACCACACGACCCTGTTTAAATCGAAAGTTCTCAATCGGCGTAAATTTTCTCCACCGAACCGTCGATCGTTCCGATCGCGAACGCTCTCGACTCGCGGTTTCTGCGGGCCGGCGAGCGCGCGGCGTCTGCGAAAGTTCGAAAACAGCCGGGTAAAAACTGTTCGATCGCAGAGCTCGGTTCGTGCGGCACATATGAAATTTCTCTTGGGGTCCCGGCTGTTACACGCGTTTACACGCGGCCGGGATCACGCGAACGCTGGCAACCGGAGAAAGCAACCGGCGAGCCTTCTCGGCGCCGTGAACAGGCTCGGGGACACGACGCGTGCCTTTACGGCCGGATACAGGGGACGCAGAAAACTGTAACCAGCCTGAATCGTGCGCCAGGGAATTCGACGGTGCTCGGTTCCTCGCTCTGCAGGCCCCGTATGAGTGTCACGTGGCGGAAACACGACGAACACGTCGTCCACGCAGCGGCGCCGTCTCGCAATTTCATATCCGCCCGAAATGCGAGTTCCTTCTCTTCCTTTTTTTCTATCTCTTTCTTTCTTTCTTTCTTTCTTTCTCTCTCTCTTACTTTCTTTCTCTTTTTCTCTCTTACTTTCTTTCTCTTTATCTCCGTTATTTTTTTTCTCTTTTTCTCTCTTACTTTCTCTCTCTCTCTCTCTTTCTCTTTTTCTCTGTTATTTTCTTTCTCCTTTTCTCTCTTACTTTCTTTCTCCTTTTCTCTCTTACTTTCTTTCTCTTTATTTCATTCACGATTGTTTAGATCGTAAAGATCGAAAAGAAAAGTAAAGAAAAATGAAATTTATAATATCGAGGTGGTCAATTATTTTTATTGATTGGAATATAGATATTGAAATATAAATGATTGCAACATGAAACGAATGAAAATCTGAATTATTTTGAGTTCCACGACTTACGCCATTTTCAACATCATCGACACCTTTCTCTATCTGTATTTCTCGCTCCCCCTTTCACCGTTATATATTATTATATTATATTATTATTGATATTATCATTTATTTATTGTTATTTATTATTACTATTGTTATTGATTGATTTATTATTATTTATTATTCCCCTATTACTATTATTAAATTACTGATTTCCAAAAAATAAGAAATCATCGTCGGTAAATAATACGACAACAAAAGTTAATTACAATAAAAACCGAAAATATTCGCGCCGAAAATTACATCCGCGCCTTTCGCGAAAGGCTCCGCGTTCGAGAAAGATTTAAACCACGAGAATCGAGACCGCGGCTCTCCGTTTTGCATAACGCTTTCGGCGAGAGCTTCGAAAACGGTAAATTGGTTCGGCGGTTTCGAAGCGCGAAGGAGTTAAGACACCGCGAAGAAGCGGCTCCTCCTGTTGCCGCAGTAGTTTTACAATATTTGCCAGCGTACACACACGATCCACCCGTAAAAATTTCCATATGCACACACAGAGACGCGCGCCCGTTCTCATCCACCTTTGTCCGGCCACGGGAAACGTTATTTGTCCACTTGGCAACCGACGTACCACTTTTACCTCGTATTTCATGGCTTTTAAGATCGGCATCATCCTGTCCGACTCGATACAGTTGATTCCTATTCTACTGCCGCGGCGCGGCGGCTCCGTTAGATTCCTATTTCGCTCGTCCGACCGTACCGGATTATTCTACTTGTCTGACTCGGTACGATCCTTCTTTCACTTGCTTCGCCTCCGCGCAATCGGACACTTACGCGGTTCCCATTCCGCTCATGCGAATTCCCATTCTGCTTGCACGATCATGCGAAACATTCACGGCTGTTTACCGTGTTCGCCGTTCCACATTTTATCCCCGGAAATACACTTGTCCCGCCGAGATGCATTGTTTACTCCGCGACAGCGATATCGCTGCCTTTTTACCGCACTTTTTAACGCGTTTCATTCGCCGAACGTCGGCTCGAAAAAGTCGCGAAATATCGGAGTCGTTTAATTAGTGAAACTGAAGTTAAATAGTGAACATTTTCCGTTGGACATATTTCTTTAACTATTTTATATTGTACCGATCCTAATAACATTGAATTTGTTATATATTTCGCGGTAGAAATGAACTTCGAAAATTTAGTTACAAATTAGCGTCACTCGTTAGCGCGACTCGCGCATTAAACAACGCGTTAAAGAACGTGTTGAACAACCTTTAAACTTTTTAAACTTTTTGAGCTTTATAAAGTTTTTAAACTTTTTGAACAGACTATTTTTAAATGAACTCATCGCCCGTTCGATTTATTTGCACTGGATCGGATGCAACAAATGAAAATTACGAAATACAAAAACGAATAATATAGTTCGGTGAAAATGTAACAAGAAAAATCGTAGTCGCCGTCGAAATTGGTCGAACTATTTCTGTCGACGACCCTCCCTTTGCTCGAACCTCGGTAAACCACCGCAGGATTACATCTCTACCCTTTGTTGATAGAGAGATTTGATTTCATACTTTCGGCCGACAGTGTATTTCAACCCAATGACCTGGTTACGTCGAATTCTATTTTCCTTGTCCGACTTCATACAGGCCTGATCTACTTTTTGGTCCCCGCATCGCCCTATTTCGCTTCTCTCTTATAGAATCCGCCGTT